>NC_140946.1:58912910-60150410 GCF_014529385.1 Adiantum capillus-veneris | reverse complement strand
CTTTTGAGCTTTAAAAATCCATACCCTATGATAGGTATAATTTAGGTTTTTTTGGATCACCTACTCTCTTATGATCTTAGTTGAGTTATGATACCTGGTTATTGAGACCAAAAAAAATTCATATTAAGTGTCGAGTTAATAAAAACCACTATAAACTAAAAGTGGTTTGGATATAAGACTTATTAAAATCAATGCTTATCGGATGTTAGCATATGGTTTTACTGACTCTTATAGGAATTTTTTTTCCCAAATGCAGGTTCGGCTTGGCATAGACTATTACCTAAAATTACTGGCTAATGGTTAGCTTATCTTTTTGAACATTGTGATTGGACCTCACTAATAGGTTAGATAATAGTTGGTTGTGTATCTTGCTTATATCACATGTAACATTTTTTGTCTACTTCTTGGTTACAAAAATTCACTTTAGACTGGTAATACCTTTAGCAAAAAGACTGTTCACTTTAGCCCTTTTTAGTTGGAAAGGGGGTGTTGCAAACCTAGCTTATCAATGGCATAAACTCTAATGAGTATTGATTCATAACTTACCTAGTGCTTGGTTAATATTACCTTCTACTAACTAGCTTGTGTTGATGCTATTTAACTGGAAAGGATTTAACATTTGTAACTCTTAAACTACATGTCTTAACACTAGTCAGTTGTATTGTTTTGATAGTTAGTGAGTAAACCATAGATGGTTTGGACTAAGATGTGATTAAATAAATTTTTATTCTTAGGTTCAATTATAAAACAAGAACATCTTAAAGCTTAAAAAAAGGGGCCTCATGGGATAATAAATGGTTAAGACACTTTTTTTAAAAAAAATAGGGTTAACTAGCTACTTTTACAACCTATTATAAAGATACCACTTGGATTAGAAGGGGTGGTGGCCTTCTAATCACAACCCTAAAATTGAATTTTATAAAATATTTTTGATACACACATTTTACTAGTAATGGTCTTCAGGTCTCACTGTGACATCATCATTACATTTTTCTAGGAATGGATACTTGGTGAATTAAACCTAGAAAAGTCCAAAAAATTCCCGGAAAATTCTTGGAATCTTAGAAAATCGCCGACATTCACAACTGAACATATTCGATATGCAAAAGCACACGAAAATAGCAGTTTTTACCAAAAACACCAAATTCGACAAAATCGTCAACACGGCCTCCGGAAATAGTAAAACGCTCAAAACTTGACCACGGAGGGCACAAATGCGAACAAAATGATTTCGTAAATATGCACACACAAAATAGCTTGTAAAGATCGCAAAATATCATTTTTTATGGAATTAACCAAAAATTAATGCAAAAATAAGCAAAAATTACCAAAATTTACAAAAATTATCCGAAAAATACCCAAAAAATTTCTACAAAATCTCCACACATTGGAGAATAGCGCAGCCAATTGAAATTTCCAAAATCTCCTAAATTCAATTGCCAAACAAATTTATCTATATAATCAAGGCTAGGCAATTAAACCGGTAAAATTACCAACAAAATTAGGTCAAAAATTGACGCAATTGAAATGTGTAATCCCTGTTTTGAGCACAAAATCGCAGCATTTAACCATTACACACATCAATCATGCAATTAAAACATTGAATCAATCATGCAAATTAAACACTTTTTAGGCACACACACACTAAAAAATTGGCAGTTTTTACCAATCTTTAGGTGCGTACACAAAACAGTTAAACTTGTCGAATTTGTAATGTGGCTTTACAAATCATTAGTTGGGAATGAACACAACACAAATCAATCATCACAATTGAAAAATCATAACGTACACATTGATTTTTAGGTGCACAAACATGGACAAAATAGTGCACAGACACCTAAAATTAGGCATACACACACTCAATTAGAGTCCACACACATTTGATTTTAGTGCACATACACTTGAAATTGACCATCCAAGCATGCAATCCACTCAATTAGGCACCCAATTAACAATCCACAATCACCAATTAGCAATTGAAGCTTGTCAAATTCATGCACCACCAAATCTTAAAAATTTTGGCATTACGACGGCATGAAAATGAATAATCGTAAAATTTTCAATCCATAACATCAACATTGCATTGCATCAACATAGCATAGCATTACATTGCATCAACCTTACATTGCATCATGGTGGGATCTCTACACAATTCTACACATTCTTAGATTCTAGGGAGGTTGAGAATACAACCTTGATTACCTTTCAATTGAAGATCAATTGAATGGTCGAATGCTCCAACCCTTCATAGCAAATTAGTAAGTTAGAAAAACTTAGTCAAATTAGCAAAGGGTTAGTGTGAAATTAGAGTGTGTAAACACACAATTGGCAAGATATGGTGACACATTAGAAAATTATGAACACATTGCTTCATGAACACACATTCAAAATCCACAAAAACATAAACACGGAGTGAAATTAGTGAGGGAACGCATTCGATTATGCCATAATTACACTAGCGTAGGCCATCGTCCGTGACAACGACACCAAATGTTGGGAGTTCCATCATTGCAATAGCTCCAATAACCAACAAAATTATCAATCCGAAGGGGTGAGCTACCCGGCTAGGGCATGGAAACACTCACACGGTTAGTGAGCTAATCGTGGCAACACAAATGGTTAACTCTACGAGGTGAGCTTCTTGGCCTATAGAGGAGCCAAGCCACAATGAAGGGCAATCTCCATATCCACTTCTCTTCACCTCCAATCAACCCAATCACACACACTACAATTGCAAAACACACACAACACTAATCCTATCATGCAACCACTAATCCTATCATGCAACACACTAATCGCAAGCACACACACATCGATCTATTGAGAACCATAGTCCAATTAAACCTGCATTCACACACAAGAAAAAGAGGGCAATCACACAAGGCTAGAGAGAGATTAATCACTAATTAGTTAAGATCTAGCTAATCTAAGCATCATAGGCAATCATAAGAAGCATGACAGAGGCATAGTGAGAGAGAGTGAATCATTGATTAGTGTTAATCAAGTCTCATGAGCAAGGAGAAGCTCAAGGACTCCATAGCCACACACCTCAAGAGCTCTCACTAAAGAGTGCTCTCAACAAATGAGCTTGAGAACCCTAATTTCTTTTACACACTGCCTTATATACCTAGGGTAAAAATATGCAATGTCCGGGCGCCCAAGGCCTTTAGGGCTCCACCACTTACTAAATTTGCAACCTAGCATAGTAACTGACCTATTATTTACATCTTGGAACTCCCATTGAGCCCATAACACATTAGAAATATTACAATGGCTTGAAATAAATCAGGAATTTACAATACATGACCATTTTGGGAAAATGTGAAAAATGTGTAACTCCAATCTTTACTGCTTCTTCATGTTGATCTTCGATGTGCATTCGTATGTCTTTGGTCTTTAGCAGCTTTTGTTAACTAACGTTGACTCAGTTAACATTCCCCCCTTTCGATTTTAGTGCCCGTCCTCGGGCACTATTGAAAAGTGTCTGTGGAGGCAAGGGAAGGTTTTGATTGGTTGTTGATGAGCTGATTGTCTTCATTTGTTAATGAGGTTGAATTTTTTGCAGAATCTTCATTGGTCCAATTATGTCTGATGTGAGAGATGATGTTGTATTTGTCCATTGTAATAGCATAATGATGATACTGTTTTTTATTTATGAAAAGTATGTACAAGGGAAGTAGAATGATGAGGTTCTAAATTAGGTTCTAATACCTAGATGACCAAAGGGAAAAAACCTAGTGGAAAAAAGTACCTTTGGGATACGCGCATTATTGGAGTACTTATTAGCATGGAAAATATTAATAAAGTACTCAAGGGATTATTTGCTGATAGATATGGAATTAAAAAGGTAGCAAATATGAGAGGGTAGCATGATGGAACATTGGTTTACCTGTTATTGTCCACTCAAGGTGTATAGGTGAAAGCAAAAAAGAGTGTTTAATGCATATGTCCAATGATGGGACATCCTATTTATGCATACACAGAAATGCATGAAAAACAATGTGTTGTGCAAGAAAGATTTTGAGGGGTTATTCAGAAAGATGGTGTAGCTATAAAAGCATACGACATGGCTTTGCAAGCTGGCACCCCTTTAAGATGGTTTTTGTTGACAAGGATATGTGCTCTTATCTTACTATGCATTGTGCGTGAGTGTTGTACTCTACAACACTCCACCAATTGTAGGTTAATAGACTTTGACTCTTATTCTCATCTCATCCAGCATGAGCAACACGACTTTAGATATGCTCAACTCTTCCAATTTGAGTGTAAGCCTAATAGCTATGACTCTTAGCGCAGAGTTTAATATGACTTGAAGCTTTAACACTAATGCCTTGCTCATTTTATGGCTCAGCAGCCCGACTCTGACTATGCCAAAGAGTGTTTTTTGCACCTTGGTGACTTGACTTTTTACATTCTTGTGCTTACTACAAACATTTATTCAGGTAAAAGTAAACTTGAATCCTCAAAAAGAGGATTAGTGAAGGACCAAGTTGGTATCGAAGGTTTCTTTTGCCATACCTGTTTTATCATCTTTGAATCTACATTCATGTTGGTTGGGTTGTCCTTCTTTGACTTTGAAGACTCCATTCTCTATTTGATTATCCACTTCGGCCTGGTGATAGGAGTCTTTGATTTTTTGTAGGCCTTTGTTTGCTTCTAATTCAAATTCGAAAGCCATATTCCTTTCCTGCCAACCATAGCATAAACAACAACGGAGAGTAAGATCATTTCATGCTTGAATGGACTTAAATGCACAAGCTTGAATGCTTCTATTCAACTTCTTCTAAAGAATTCAAAGAAAATAAAAAAATGCCTTACAAATCTTATCAAAACGCTTTCTAGTCATTACTTAGCACTTTCTAACAACTTGTTTAGCACTTTTTAACCACCTATTGAGCACCATTGAGCACTTCAGAGCACTTTCTAACCACATGGTCACCAATTTCTAAGCACCCTGCTACCACTTTCATAGCACTTTCAAAGCACCTTCAAAGCAATTTCAAAGCACCTTTAGACCACTTTCAAAGCACCTGCTTACCACTCTCTTGGTACCAGATGTTGAGTGCACGTGTGCGTGCGGAGTGTGCGCAAGAGAGGGGAAGAACAGATATGGGGAAGGGGGAGATGCACAGGCAGCCACTGTGTGGGTTAGTGGAGAAGAAAGAGAAGAGAAGACAACTCTTCCTCTTTCTCTCCCTATATTGAAGAGGAGAAATTAAGTGTACAAGGGTGGTTTCCCACGGCCACCTGGCCTACACCCCAACAACCTCCCACTTGAAGGTCATGGTGGCCAATAGTGGCATTAGTATAGTTAGTTTATACAAAATTGATGAAGCATTGCCGAGGCTTCATCCTACACTCATAAGTTCTATACAATGTGTAAATCGCTTCGAGGCTAGGCTCTTTGTGAGAGCATCTGCGGGGTTGTCGTCAGTGTGAACCTTGACAAACTCGATACGCTTGCCAGCCAATGCATCTCGTATGACATGGTATCTAACCTCTATGTGTTTTGACTTTGAGTGAAACACTGGATTCTTTGCCAAAGCAATGGCACTCTGACTATCACAATGTAGTACTGGAACCTCGTGAATGCCCAAATCTCCCACTAGACGAGCCAACCATATGGCTTCCTTGCTGGCGTCAGACGCACCAACATATTCTGCCTCAGTGGTAGATGAAGACGTGCAATCTTGGAGACACGATATCCAAGAGATAGCTGCTCCAGCAAACATGAACACATAGCCAGATGTGGATCTTCTACGATCCACGCAACCCGCATAATCCGCATTCGTGTAACCTACAATAGATGCATCACTGTTTCCGAAGCGTAAACACTTGCTAGCTGTACCTTTCAAATATCTAAGGATTTTCTTCACTGCTTCCCAATGCTTCTTGCCAAGGTTTGCCATGTACCTACTGACCACTCCCACTGCATGTGCAATTTCTGGTCTTGTGGCTACCATAGCGTACATCAAACTGCCAACTGCTAAAGAATATGGTACTTTCACCATTTCCTCTTTCTCAGCCACTGTCTTGGGAGAGTCTTCCTTGCTAAGTTTGGAGTATGCTTGCATTGGGGTACTCAATGACTTCCCCCCCTGCATACTAAAACGTTGCAAGACTTTGTGAATGTACTTTTCTTGAGATAATTCAAGAATTCCACGTTGCCTGTCTCTCTTGATGTGCATACCAAGAAAGTGATTGGCATCTCCCAAATCCTTCATGGAAAACTGAGTGCTTAGCATCTTTTTCAACTGATTGATTTCATCAATTGATTTGCCTGCGATAAGCATATCATCTACATACAAGATCAAGATGATTAAAGAACCATCGTTCAACCTTTTTGTGTATAAGCAGTGATCCTCTTGACTTCTAATGTAACCCTGAGACTGCATGAATTTGTCGAATTTTTGATACCATTGCCTTGAACCTTGCTTGAGGCCATAGAGTGCCTTTTTCAGTCTACAAACCAATTCTGTCCTCGTTGGTTTTTGGGTTTCACATACGAATCCTTCTAGTTGTTTCATGTAGACATATTCATCTAGATTCCCGTGAAGAAATGTTGTGTTCACATCCATTTGGACAAGTTCCATGTCCTGGATAGCAACCAAGCCAAGCACGGTGCGAAGTGTAGTCATCTTGACTACTGGAGAGAAAATCTCATCAAAATTGACACCTTTTTGCTGCTTGAAACCCTTGGCAACTAGACGAGCCTTGTATCTAGGCTCGGGATCTTCCACTGTATACTTCTTCTTGTATACCCACTTGCAAGGTAAAGCATTTTTGCCTTTTGGTAATTCAACCAAATCCCATGTCTCATTAGCTACAATCGAATTGTATTCTGATTGCATAGCCTGCTCCCACTTAACGCTATCCTCCATTTGTATAGCTTCTTTGTAGCAGGTTGGCTCTCCACTGTCAGTGACCAAAATGTGGTGTATACCCGGCTCAAACCGCTCGGGCGCACGTGATACTCTCTCAGAGCGTCTCAGTGCCTGACTGCTGGACTCCGCTCTCTCCGGAGAAATAGTAGTATCTTGCACTTGAGGAGTAGGTGCAACACTACTGAACTGAGTTGGTTCGGAGGCTACATCCTCAAAACGAACACGTCTGTACTCAACATCTTTGATGGGCTTCTTGTGCATTTTTGATTCATTGAAAATCACATGTGAGCTACGAATGACTTTGTTTGATTCTGGGTGCCAGAGACGATAGCCCATCTCTCCGTTTGCACCATAGCCAATAAAGATGCATTTGTGTGATCTGGGATCTAACTTCCGACGAAGTTCTTTGGGCACATGTGCATATGCTTCACATCCAAATCCACGTAAATGCTCATAGCTTGGCCTTCTGCCAGTCCATAATTCCTCTGGAATTTTGAAATTCAAAGGAGAACTAGGTGACCTGTTGATGATGTGCACTGCTGTCAGAACAGCTTCCCCCCAAAATTTGGGAGTTAGCTTCGCCATAGACATCATAGAGACAACTCGCTCTTGAATCGTACGATTCATTCTTTCAGCTATCCCATTTTGTGCAGGTGTGTATGGAGCAGTAAACTGCCGCCGAATGCCTTTTCTATTGCAAAAATCCTTGAACTCTGTGGAGACGTATTCTCCACCATTGTCCGTGCGAAAGGCTTTGAGCTTTGTTCCTGATTGGTTCTCAACCATGGCGAGGAATTTTTGGAATGTCGAAAAAACTTCTTCCTTACGCTTAAGGAGATACACCCACACCTTTCTGGTAGAATCATCTATGAATGTGAGAAAGTAGTTTGCCCCCCCTAGAGTTTTATGTGGCATTGGACCACACAAATCACTGTGCACCAAGTCTAGAGGTTCGCCTAGTTTCTTATTCAATGGCGAAGATGTCAATCTAGTCTGTTTGCCATACAGACAATGCTCACACAATGGAAAGTTCGTGTAATCTAACATAGGTAAGTAGCCAAACGTTGAAGTGTTTTCATTCCCTTTTGGCTAATATGCCCTAGCCGGCTATGCCACAACTCAGGAGACGGCAGCTTGACAACATAGATAGAGTGTTCGTCGACACTCGAAACAAACAAAGAGTACAGGGATCCGTTTTTATTGCCTTTCAACATGATAAGGTTGTTCTTGCGGATCATCCAAGAACGATTACCAAAAATTGTAGTGTAGCCAAGATCATCCAATTGCCCTATAGAAAGCAAGCTTTTCGTAAGCTTGGCACATGTCTGACATTCTGCAGCACAAAAGTAGTGCCATTATGCATCTGAAGTTTCACATCACCAATGCCAATAATTTCAAGCTCATAGGAATCACCAAGCTTGAATATCCCATGCATGGATGCATAAGAGGAAAACCACTCTCTATGCGGTGTGACATGAAAACTTGCACCAGAATCAAGGATCCAATTCTGTGCATAACCCTCATCCTGTGCAACCAAAGCATCTGGGGTGAGATCTGAAGTGAAAATGAGAACATATGAGGCATCTGTTGTCACCTCGGCATGAATCTTTGTGGTCATAATGAGCATCACTGGAGGAGGAGCATCCTCTACTGCAGTGGTAGGCATGGGAGACTCAACAATGTTGAGCTCCTCAATCTTTACTGTACTTTTGCCTTTGCCAGAATTATCCTTTTGCATGTTTTTATGATCTCTTAGGAAACTGCGACAATCCTTTTTGTAATGAACCTTCTTGTGGCAATAGTAACACTCGACATTTTTGGCATTGCGGTCTCTACTTTGGTTCCTGTGTCAGCTAGGACTACGAGGATTCCGGTCTCTACTTTTGCTTTTGTATTTGTTCCTGTCACGGCCTCTTGGATTTGTTGAACTGCCAGCCATATATGCATCTCCATGACTAGCATTATCGAGAGATTTAGGACGAATCTCTTCACTGAGCAACGCATCTGTGACAGCATTAAATTCTAACTTGCCATTCGGAGCCGAATTGCTAATGGCTGTGCAAAAGATATCCCATGAACTGGGTAGAGAGCATAATAAGAAGATAGACTTGAGTTCATTGTCAAACTCCTTAAAGCCCTGAGATGTCAGCTGACTGAACAAGAAGTTGAACTCATTTAAATGACTGGAAACTATGCTACCTTCTTTCATGTTGAGCTTCATAAGCTTTTTCATGAGAAAAACTTTTTTGGATGCACTTTTGCTCTCCCATGCTGAACATAAGCTATCCCAAAGTTCCTTGGTTGTTTTCTTCCCTATGATAGTGAAGAAGACTGATTCGGCTAGATGTAGACGTATCGTAGCCATGGCTTTTGCATCCAAAAGCTCCCATTGAGCTTGTGTATAATCATCATCCTCTGCGCGCTCTTTCAACGGTTCTGAGAGGCCTTTGTTTATCAAAACATCTTTCATGCGCTCTTTCCACATGGTGAAGTTGCTGCCATCGAACTTCCGAATGAAATACTCCTCCTTTTCTGAAGAAGAAGCCATTGCTGATAAGAGGGTTTGAGAGGTGCCAAACTATGGCGAGAAGCTATAAAAATTTGGGCAGAGTAACCTTTGTAGCGGGAGTAAGATCTCAACCGAAATAGACTCAAAAGTGCCAACAATGGAAGTCACGACTCGCGGGAAGTAAATCCGGCAGAGTCTCCTTTGTATGAGGAGTCAAAACTCAACTCAAAATGCATATAAATGTGCCAACTGCACTAACTGGGCATCTGCTGCACAAAACAACTGCTATGTGAGTGTCAACTCGGTGTCAAAAGCATAAATAACCGTCCAGATACATATCCTATGGTGAGGGTACCGTAAAGGGGAACTCCAGCTACCTGTATCACCGAAGGTGTCTCAACATTCGAGCACACCCCAGCTCAAAGAAAACCTCACGCTATCGACCCTCCAAAAGGCTAATGCAGACACAAATGGACTAGCCACAGTCTCAGAAAGGGCTCTTCCGGTCTGAGTCTCAGAAACGGCCGAGAAAAACTGCCAAAATAGCCAAAAATGGCTCCACACGTAGTACAGTGGGCAGTGTCCGCAACTCAACGTACATGAGTAAAACCGCACTCAAACAGGCGCCAAGAACTACTACATGCAGTGAAAGTGATCCCTGCGGGGATATTTGCTCTCAAAAGAGCTCAGTAGCAATAGGTGTGCTCACAACAAAATGCATCTGTCAACGCATGTGTCCGCAGAGAATCTGCTATCAAAATGACTGCCAAATCGCCAAAGCGCTGTGTCTGGTAACCTGGAGAATCTGTGAGTGAATGGGCTGAAAAACCCCCCTGTAGCCTGTAACCTGCGTGTCGGTGTCGCTATGTGCCATTTCTGCCGTCGGGCAGAAATATTCTAGTCGAATAGCCGCCAAAGGTGTCGTATCCGTAAACTATGTCGTACAGGGCGATCGGTGCGCTCGGTGCCAATGACGGGTGTCACTCCTCTATGATAGAGGTACCTCACCCGTATATGTCGCAAGCACGGTCGTCGATTGCGGGAACGCGCTCGTGTGGGGAAGCGCCCGGTGTCTAGGTCGGATGTCGAAGATCCGCCGCAATGAGTAGTGTCGAGCCGGTGTGCATGAGCAGTGTCGATGTCGATGTTGCCTTCCGCCGCCGGACGGAAGTAGCTAGCCGAGTAGCCGTAAAACGCCAATGCTCGAGCGACCAATACCGAGTTGTATCGGTATCGATCGCAGATCTTGCTCGGTCTATAAAGATTGCTCTCAACTTGTCGAACTCGGCTGCTTGTGCTCGCTCGCAAGCACGGTGTCAAGCTCTCTCTCTCTCTCTCTCTCTCTCTCTCTCTCTCTCTCTCTCTCTCTCTCTCTCTCTCTCTCTCTCTCTCTCTCTCTCTCTCTCTCTCTCTCTCTCTCTCTCTCTTTTGTAGCTCTGCTGAATCCTAGGTCCAAGCCGGGTCAAGGCTGTAGTCGGGAAATGATCAGGTTGTCGAGGGCCTTGGGCGGGAATAGCCCCTTGCACACAAAGAAGTTTTATGGCTTTTATAAAAAAATCGATTTTTTAAATCTTTACTGCTGAGCGAGCAAGCACACACAGTGAGTGTGTGTGTGTGCACTGTGTGTGTGTGTGTGTAACACACCACAGGCTTGCCAATGTCCTGCTCGTCAACACACTCTAGCGCTGCCAGATGCTCTGCAAAACACTGCCCGCTATGGATTCGGCTGTTGCTCGATGGAGCCCTCCCTGCTTGAGTTTGCTGCCCCTTCTATGCTCAAATGCTCATAGTGTCCATATCCCAGCTTTGCCAAATGCAATCGGTTGCCTACTTGGGCACGGAGTGTGTGTGTGTGTGTGTGGTTCTTGCAAAGTAAGAGCGCTGCCAGAAGCTAGAAGTCTTGCATTCAATTACCTGAGATGCACAGGCAGCCACTCTACTGCAATTTCAGAGCTGCCTGAATGCTCTGAGTGTGTGTGTTTTTAACACCACTAGAAGCCCCTTCCTTCAAGCTCCCTTGCCCGCAAGCTCTCAAGCCTTCAAAGGTCGCTTTCACCCCTTGCTCAAACCCTGGTCAACGCTGCTTGAATACACACACGTGGGCCTCTACTCACGGCCTCTTGCTTGTTTCCTGCTGTGGTGCTCGCTGCAAGCCTTACAACTACTCAATTCGATGCCCCGTGATCTGCTCACTTTGCCTACGGATGCCCACCTTGCTCAATTGCTTCGTTGTCTGCTTAAGTCCTCCAAGCATTGCTCGATTTCGGTTGCCCACGGGCTTCTGCTCCTGCTCGGTGTCCAAAATTTCCTGTTGCTACTCCCACTCTTGGCCCGATTCCAGTTGATTTACTCTCCAATCTAATTGCTCTTGACCTGATGCCGGCAAGCTCGATTCTCCTTGCTTTCCTTCAATCCTTAGAAGCTTTGTTTTCTGCAGAGCTTCAAGCTCTACCTTGCCAAGCTTTCCAAAACCCGATAGGGGTCGTTACGTTTGCGGTGAGCCGAGGCTAGGGGTCGGATGCCGTGTGCTCTGATACCAATTGTTGAGTGCGTGTGTGCGTGCGGAGTGTGTGCAAGAGAGGGGAAGAAGAGATATGGGGAAGGGGGAGATGCACAGGCAGCCACTGTGTGGGTTAGTGGAGAAGAAAGAGAAGAGAAGACAACTCTTCCTCTTTCTCTCCCTATATTGAAGAGGGGAAATTAAGTGTACAAGGGTGGTTTCCCACGGCCACGTGGCCTACACCCCAACACTAGAAAGCATTTCAAATCAGTTCCTAACCACTTATTGATCAATAGTAAGCACTTCAAAGCACTTTTGTTAGAGCACTTTCAAAGCACTTGGTTACCACTTTCTTAGCTAAAAATCATTTCAAATCTCTTTCTGACTACCTATTGATCAACAGTAAGCACTTCAAAGCATTTTCTTACCACCTAGACACCACTTTTACTCCTCGTGAGCAGTTAAGGTGCTTTAGATTGCAGATTGGTTACTTGAAAGCATTTTGAAAGTACTTTCTAAGCACCATTGAGTATTGTGGAGCACTTCCTAACCACATGGCTACCACTTTCTTTGCACCACAAAGCAAAACTTACCACTTGGTCAAAACTTCATAACCACCTAGAAAGCAATATAGATCTATATCAAAGCACTTCAAAGTACTTTGAAGGACCCTTTCACCACTTTGATATACTTTCTTACCACCTATCAAGCATTTTCAAGCATATTGTAGGCACCATTGACCACTACAAATCACTGTTAGGTGCTTTTAAGCCATTTATTAGCACTTTCTAGGCACTTGTGAGCACTATGAAGCCTTTTCTAACCACTTGGTCAGCAATTCCTACTTCAAGTAAGCAGTTTAGACCTATCTCAAAGCACTTCATAACATGAATCATATCTAGTCTTAACTCCAACCACTTGGTCAACACATTCTTCTTATCTATTGAGCAATTAGAATTTATCACAAAGCACTTCTAGGCACTTTTAGCAACAAGCTGACCTGCAAAGAGTTCAAATCTTCTTTAATCCTCCCCGAATCAGTATTGACACCTGCCTTGGACAGCATCTTGATGATAGCTGTGACCTCTACCTCTTTGCGGTCTGCCTCCCGTGGATGGGGTTTCTTGATATACCTTCTGGTACAAAAGCCGGCACTCGTCAACAAACTCATCCCTCACATGGTTGAGAAATAGCTTTGTGCTTTTCTTGTGCAGACACTTGAAGACACTCGGCCACTCCTCATTGGGGATATCTTTATCTATGAGCTCTTTAGGCAGCTTCCCCTCTAGGCTGAGCCCGTACTCCTCATGCAGTTCCTCGGACGAGAAGCAAAATCTTGATAGCCACGTGTACTCCATTGCTGCAAGCACCAGAAAACAGAGCTTGTTGAAAGCCCAGCTTCGCAAATATTGAAGCAATGGAAAAAAACAATGCAAAACATACACATGCATACCTTTCAATGACTTCGTTGATAGCTTCAAGTTGGATGCAACACATTCCAGAGTGCCAGGTAGATCCTTTACCCCCACTTTTGATGGACTGCTTTGCATCGCGAGCTCATTGGTTGGAGGGGTTTGATCTCGAAGTTCAGGTTCAGACATTGTGCCCTTCCCGGTCTTGTGCCTTGGTAAACCGCGTGCAGGTGACTTCATCTTGGAGCCTACAGCTTGACTGTACAGTAAAGAGGATGAGCTTATGAGCACGCAGAGAAAGACTAATGCCTACAACTCCAAGTGCTACAATATGATGCATGCAAAGCTTGACTTGAGTAAAGCAGACAGGCAAAACGGGACATGCAATCTATTTATGAGCACGGCTGGCGACCTCTGTTTGCGAAAAGGATGCATGCCTTATGAGCACGAGGAGAAAGACTAATGCATGCATACCTGTAGCTCCAAGTGCTATAGTATTCATGATGCATGCAATGCTTCATTTCAAAAGCAGCAGAAAAATGGCACATGCAGACGTGGAAACCTCAGCAGTTCAAAACGGCAGTAGGTTAACCTTCTCAGCCTACCAGAGTAGACGTGAGAGTGAATGAGATGTCTGCAAACCTCAGCAATAGGGTTTACCTTCTCAGTCCGGCAGAACAAAGGCGATAGTGAATGAGACGAGTGTTTGTGTCGAAGCTCAGGGAGATCACCTGGCACGCGAAAAAAAGTTGACGTCGACGTCGTCCTATGACAAGTCACATCATGCATACCTTGAAATGATGATGACTGAGACGCCCCTCCTTACAATCAATGGCCCCTTCCAACTACTAAGGCCATTAACATTTCAAATTCCTCTATTCTTTTTTGAATTTATCTCAAATTCCTTTCCAAAGTAGACTCTTGGTGGTACCCCAAAAAGTGAAATAGTGGCACAACCAATACATGCTTAAACACGGGACCAATCCCAAGATATCTTAAACATTGATACAATGAGTGTTTAACTCAACACCTTCAAAACCTAGGGTAACCAACCTACCGTACTTGGGTGATAGAGAGAGTGAAAAACACTCTACCAATGGAAGTGATGATGATGACCATTAGAGGAAGCAACGGCATAGTGGAATGCAAGGTTGCACTAAGAGAAGCCTACATGTATTTGAAGGCCACAATACATAGGCTCTCTGTTAAGGTTGTGCAGAGATTAAGGTTTGACCAAGTGATCGAGGAAAGGTAGCAAGTGTATGGTGGGGGACTGCCTTTGAGGTGCTAGTAAACTACCATGTGTCTCTTGCACTCATTGCTACAACTCTCATTTATAAAGACTACTATGACCGAAAAAGGGATGATCATAGAATTTGACAATTGTCATCACTCTCTCAATTTATATCACTGCCAGCAATGGATATACTCTTTGTTTTCTCTAGCTCTATCTTTCTCAAGGGATCAATATCATCCTCCATGCAGCTAGAGCACTAGTATTGCCATAAAGGTTAACTATTCAATTAACAATAACTAACATGCAACAAGATGCGGGTAACAATACATACATCTTGTGACTATGTAGTAGGTTTTTCCATCTGTCATGGCACGATAAAAACTTGTGATGGAAGAGAGAGAGAGAGAGAGAGAGAGAGAGAGAGAGAGAGAGAGAGAGAGAGTTTTTGAACCATCTTAAAGAGAAGGGCATTGTGGCGGCCCATAAGGAGGAATTCATAAACTTTCAATCAGGCCATAAGGTGCTGCATAACCATCACTAACCATGTGCACTAAAAAAAAGAAATTGTTTGTGTGTGTATGTCATGTGACAATCCACGCGCACGCGCACACGCACACACACAGATCTTCTTGCTATGTCCTATAGCTAGCATACTCCATAAATTCTTCTGTTGATGAAAGTGTACAGTGTGAATACTTTTAAAAAGACATCAAGCTTATCCATGTGTCATAAAATCTAATATCTAACCAGCCCAAATGATTTTATCACATTAAATTGATCATTTAATGTGGGAGAATAAACGAGAACAAGGGTTAGAATATAGACATGTGCTTATGGATCTATCTCAACACGGGGCCAAGGTTAAAGGGGTCCAAATGAAAGATGGTATGCCAAAGAGAAAGGCTAGATGATGGAGCTTAAAGACCTTAGGGTTAGCTTCATTAAATACCTCCAAACGTTACTGTTAAAAGTCCTTTAACCTTAGGCAAGCTAGGGTTGTGCTTGACGTGGGAACCCGGTCCAAGCTTGAGGTGCTTGTCGTGCTTGCTTACTAAGGTGCTTAAGGTGCTTAATGACTAAGGTGCTTGAGGGGCTGAAGGTGTTCCACAAAGTGAAAGCACATTCCTACACAAGGGGGAGTGAGCCCTCATTGTAAGAGCTAGAGAGAGAACACAGACACCCTCACACAAGTCAAGCCTTGCTTAATGAAGCAACATGGACACATGTCAAGTTCCTCTCCATGTTGCCCTCATAAGGTAGCTAAAGCCTATTGATTGGACTCTCAAGGGGTCCAATGATAATTTAGCTAATTTAATTAATTGTATATGCATTTACCAAGTCCACTCTCTCAAAGGGGAAAGGGGGACACTTATCCCAAGGGTAGCATGCTTGCTTGATATGCACTCTGCATGTGATTAGCCAGGCTTGAAGGGGTCCAATGAGCTTCCATCATGATCTAGAAGAGGGGGTCGACCAAGGAAGCTAGGGGCTAGCTTGGGGGGTATAATCTCCCCCACACACACACACACACAAACACACGCTCATTGTGTGAGGTGCAATATGCAAGAGCTCCATATCCTTCTCCAAGCTTGTAGAGAAGTTGAGAGCCTACACCACTACTCTTGGATATGGAATGTAAATCCAACCAAGAGCCATGCTCCAATGCTTAAGCTTGACATCTTCTCCATCTTCATTACTATACAATTATGTATTCTAAGCAAGAAGAGTGATGATAAGTGAGGAACTATTTCTTTCTCCTATGAACAAGGAAGCTAAGGGCTAGCTTGGGGGGTATACTCTCCCCCCCCCAACACACACACACACTCATTGTGTGAGGTGAAACATGCAAGAGCTCCATCTCCTTCTCCAAGCTTGTAGAGAATTTGAGAGCCTACACCATTACTCTTGGCTATGGAATGCAAATCCAACCAAGAGCCATGCTCCAATGCTTAAGCTTGACATTTTCTCCATCTTCATTACGATACAATTATGTATGCTAAGCAAGAAGAGTGATGATAAGTGAGGAGCTATTTCTTCCTCCTATCAATGCTTCTTCTTCCTCTTCCTACCCTCCTTCCTAGCTAGCTCTCTCCACCTTTGGTGTTTGAGGTGTTGGGACTAAGGCCGGGGATGGTTAATTCTTTTACAAATTTTATGTTATACTTGTGATGCATGAAGCTTTCCATGTTTGTTGCATCACCTAGGTCACAAGAAACACATAGATTGTATTATACCAAGTCTCTCTTTATGGGAGAATCTATAATACAAAATTCTATTGGAGGGAGTACCGGCTCCACGTAAATCCGGTCCTCCAAATGTTGTCAAGTTCTTTAAGCTCTCTCTCTCTCTCTCTCTCTTGCAAAAGTATTGTTCATGCCAAGTTAATTAAGTATTATGTTTATGTTTCTACCGCTAATTAAGTTCACTCTCTATGTTCTCAAAGTAGTCTCACAAAAATGCTCACTCTAATTCTCTTAATTCTGTTATTCTCAAAGTTCTTAGGCCATTTCCATTACAGTGGTATCAGAGCTATTGGTTTTTATTTTCTTTCTTAAGAAGATAAGTCCTTAAGTTGTCCATGAAAGGTTGTGCATGTTCATTGCGCGCAATAGGGTAAGTGGGACAGGGATTTATTATCTTGGTTGAGAAGGACTTAGTTCGAGGTACACCGTTGAGAACTATAGTCTTAATAATGGAGCCTCTTGGGGCTTTCTTTTGGCTTAACCATTATTGAGCTACGAGCAAGCTACGAGAAGGACTTAGTTTGAGGTACACCGTTGAGAACTATAGTCTTAATAATGGAGCCTCTTGGGGCTTGCCTTTGGCTTAACCATTATTGAGCTACGAGCAAGCTCAACAGGAACCATAATCAACTGAGCAATGTTAGACCCTCTCCACTAGTCTTTGCAATCAACAGTGTCTAAACCATGAGTGTGGTTTCTTGAGAACTAATTTTCAAAGGTAAAGAAGAGTAGCGACTAAGGTTTGTGAGGGTACCAAAACACAAAGTAATTCTATATATAAATTTAATTAGCATGGATGACAATAACCAAGAGAGTAGAATGAAAATTGATAACTTTGATTTTTCACATGAAGGTGCTAATCATGATGCCCCCATGTTTGTCAATTATCTTGTTACTAGGTTGCAGCAAGCTATGGGCAACCCTGCTTTACAAGCCAAGTTACTCAACAACTTTGTGCTTATGGGATTTCCCTTCCTCTCCAAGAGGAGAGAGAGCTTAGGAGGCCTCTTGATGAGACTCCCAAAAGGAGACTCTCTCCCATAAGAGAGGAGGAATCCAAAGAACAAGAAAAAAGTGAATCCCTAAGTTCCTTTGAAGATGTGTCTCCACAAAGACGACGGTCTAGATGATCGCCAACTCCTCCCAAGAGGAAATGGTCAACCCACGGTCCTTCTCCTTGTCACTCCGAAAGGGAAGAGAGGAAACAAAAGAAGAAAAGGGTAAAAAAGAGGTCACCCCCTTCTCCTTCTTCTTCACCTTCCTCCTCTTCCGACAAAATCAATAGCTATTCTCCTAGAGAGCACAAGAGAAGAGGACATCGCAAATCTTACCTTGCATGGCAAAAGGTCCCAAAACATCAAGAAGTTCAAAGAGGGAGGCTCTGTTGGGACCGTTGCTTGCACACGTTGGAAGGCCCTCTAAACCCTTGCATGAAGGAGTATTGAACCCACCCCATGAGGGTAAGAGGCCAACACTCTACCATCCAAGCTACTGAGCCTTGTTGTGTATAACCAGGAAAAATAGCATACTTGAGTTGACAAGGAAAGCTAGAAGGAAAGGAAAGCTACAAACTTCAAGGAAGTAGTTTCGCCCTTCAGTTTCACTTCTTAGAGAAAGGCAAGTTTTCCTCCAAAATTTCTTTTTTCTTCAAGGAGGAAGCTTCACAAGTGAACAAAAGCCTTCACAAGAACGACAAGTTTTTGTGAAGAATCAACGAAGGTGTTCTTACCACGAACAAAATGTGAAGCACTACAATTTTTGCAAGGTGAGGTTCGCATGAAACACAAAAGTATTCGAGCATACAAAACACAAAGACTTCAAGCTTTACAAGGTACAAGTTGACGTTTTTTTTTCCTCTCTATAACTCAAGGAGTCCAAGAGATAAGTGCTTCAGAAGATGCAGAAGGTAGCAATGCATTGCTTAAGAATATCACCATTCCTGAGTTTCACAATGAAGAGCGTGATTGCAACAAGGATGCGATCAAATACGTTCTTACACAAATGGAGCGATATTCATAGGTTGAGACACATCCCGGATATAAAGACAGCTGTGGAAACAAGTTTATCTCTTAAGGACAAGGCATATATAAGTGGTGGATGACATTTTCAATAGACCGTCCTCCGTCTTGGGCTACGTTTCAAGCTTCTTTCTCCAAAGAGTTTTTGGACTCCAATGAAGAGGATAAGAATTGATTAGCATGGGATGCATGCCACTCAGTACCTTTCCAAGTATCAAAATCATATTAAAACTAGAAGGTCTACATCAATTACAAAAGATACGGGGTTTTAATAGGGGTCTTGACAAAGACTATCGTCTTCATGTCAAGACCCAACATCCAAAAACTTTGGAAGAAGCCATCGGTCATGCCCAAAGATATGATGATGACCAAGAGAGGAAGGTAAATGTTCCCTACTCTAAGAATACTTGTGCTAAGAGCAATGTGACTAAGAGCCAATGGCGAGGTAGATCTCCCACACGTTCCAAAAGGAATAAGAGACAATCTACCTCTCCACACCCACAAGAGGCTAAGAAGCCTAAGCAATCACAAGATACTCCATGTGGGTCTCTTAGCGCTGTTGATTTGAGCGTGCAAAGAAACATTTGTTTTTCATATGTCTTTTGGACCAACTTAACAAGAAGGATTGTTCTCTTTTGCAAGGCAAAGAAAAGGCCATGCACACGGTGCAATGCCTCACATTAGATTCATCTCCTAATTATTGTGTTGTAGAGGTTCTTTATATGCAAGAAAAGCACAAGTGTTGTGTGCTTGCTTCAATATGACATCCCACCTTTGGCCCGCATGAGTTGATTTTCATGCATGGCACTATTAACGGACAACGTGTTTGTATTTTAGTGGATGATGGTGCAACTCATAATTTCTTAACACAATTATGCAGTAGACATCCTACGCGTAGGATGTCTTTTTGCTCAGAATGAACCCAAATTTGAACCACAGACTCTCCTTAAGGTGCTGATCACTGTGGTATGCTCAGAATTTTGTTTAGAGTCCAAAATCACACAGAAGACATCCTACGCGTAGGATGTGTTTTTTGCCTGTTTGACCCCAGGCTTGTCCCACAGCTTCCCCTTAATGTCAGCAACCCAATGCTATGCTTAGATTTTAATTTGGATGTCAAAAGACCCCAAAACTAGCTATCCTTGCCTTTTTCAGTCAAAAATGTAAAAGTCTGTTCAATCTTCCTTTCACTGACCCAAATGAGATGAAATTTATCACATGCACTCAATACAACATTTAGAACATGCCTTTGGAATCATCCTATGGTTTGGTCTCAAAATTAGGCCTTGGACACAATTTGGGTAGGATGTCTGGCAATTTTCATCTTTTGGTCTTATCCTGTCAAGATATGGTCAAGTTCCCCTTTCCAGGTGAAAATTGGGTAAAACCTACCTTCTAAACACACTAGTAACCTCAAATTTTCCAAAAAAATGCTCAGATCACCCTGTAGACATCCTACGCGTTGGATGTCTACTGCTTATTTTTTCAGACTGAAGTGTCCCTGATGCTTCCTTATGCTCTCAGCAAGTGCAAGTATGCTTCACAATTGCAAAAACATGCAAAAATCACTCAATTTAAGCCTTTTCTGAAATTTTACGTTTTTTGACTCCGCCTTTTGGCTTTTGGTCAACAAAAATAGGGAAAAACACTCAAGTCAATATGTTACTAGGGTAAAACCTACCCTCTGAACCCACTGGTGCACTCAGAATTTTCAAATTCGGTCTCCAAAACCCCCTTGAGACATCCTACGCGTAGGATGTCTATGTTTACAAAATTGCAGGTTTTCTTCACAGAACCCTAGCAAATGCTCTTTTATATGCACAGCATCAGTCAGTCATACAAAAATATCCACAAAAGCTTGTTTAATGCATTTTTACCCTCAAAAGCACACTTTTCCGTGATTTCAAATGCAATCAAGCACTTCAGCAAATAATTCAGTGCTGAATAGCTCTAGATCAGAATCGGATCACTTACCTAAAGCTACTCCTACAAATCATATGGGGTTTTGCATCTATGAGTAGAAAAACGCTTCACTGCCACACACGGACTAGTTAACGCTTTTATCACCTCAAGAATCACTCGACCACCAACAACTATTCTAATCCACAGATCCTAATTAAACCTATCTAGTCGCAGACCCTCGGCAAGACACACGCTTCCTGGCTATCCACTTGATCGCGGAATATCCTCTTCCGGATCCACTTAAGAAAAACACTCTCTTTAGGCGAAACTAAATCAAGCAACCATCACACGAGTGTTAGTAGGAAACCTACTTAGGTCCTTGTGTCCCCGGCAACGGCGCCAATGTTGGAGGAGCGACTCACACACCCATGAAGTGCATGCAAACACTACCTAGATCAACATAATGTCAATCGAGGGCACAGATGACACGATAGGCACACGGAGGAAATCTCTTTAGCTTGTCAGGCTGAGACCATCCTACACATACAACACTCTGGAAGGCCAACTATACCATAATCAAGAACCTCGCTGCTCTCAACTACACCACCTAGCCACATACACACATACGAAAGGTAACTCACCTAATCATGCCAGATTCGTACGAAACTTAAGGAACACCATCCCCTCACTAGGATACACCTGTCCCTAAGCTTCTACACTCAAAACCCTCACTCTAAACCCATCTACGGAAAACGCGTAGGATGACAGAGCAGAATTTTGAAAGTGCCCGAAACTGAAATTTATGAGTACCTATGCGTAGCTTATGTCGCCACGATTCTATAGACTACTAGCACGCAGAAAATAGACATCGTTTGATACACTTACGACCACAAATAGCTCGTAGATGCGTCGGCGTGTGCGCTTCGTCTCGCGTGAAATGCTTGGCGTTGTCGTGTAGCTCTCCTCGAGCCTACAGCAATGATGCAGTCGGATCTCCAATGTGTTGAGCGAGCCGGGCGTAGCGAGAGGATAAAGCTCACGCTCACTCTCTTTCTCTCTCACACATAGTAGACGACAGCGCTAAAGTTTTGATTATGATTAAAAGTCTCCTTTTACAAAATGACATAGGTACCTTATATACTAAGGCTACCTTAGGTTTAACCAAAAATGGGGTTGAAAGGGTCAAATGGCTTTGTATTTACAATCTGGAAGTGCCATTGCACCCTGGCTTCTGAAACTAGAATAACTACTCATTACAAATGATGTTTATAGCCATAATCCGCAGCACTTCATAACTCGCAAAAGATAAGACTTTGGTATGAAACTTGAGTTATGTTGTGTTGTTGACCCGGCGGTCAACACCCTAGTGTGCACTCCATCGGGTTCGTCTTGTTGCTCTAAGGAAGTGCTGATGACAGACCACAAACATTTTTTCATAAGATAACCTCTTAACTTCGTTTGCCAGGTGTGAAACACTTCCCCGTTGAATTTTTCTATTCCCTTGTCCACCATTTGTGCTAATAGAGGGGTCTTAGCTTAGGAGTCTCTCCTAGCCAGTGTCTACCTCTTTACACGGTGCACAAGAATTTGAAAATTTATTTGAAGTTGTGCTTGGTTGGGTTCCTTTCATTGCAAGTTAAGAGAGAGAGGGAGAGAGAGAAATCCCTTTGTGAAGCCCCTCTTCACCATAGTGAATCCCCTCTTCACAGATAGGGGAAATGACCCTTTGCTTTTGCTTTTGATGCTCGAAAGAAACCCTCTTTGAAGTTGTTGGAGTAGGTTTTTGATGTTCAAGCTCTTTTTGAATGCTTTGGAAGCTTGATTTCTTTTTTTTGCTTTGATTGCCTTTAGAAGCCCTTGAGATTTGCTGGTTGCCTTGGAGTGTAAAGCTTGGTAAAAATCTTCTTTGGATTGTTGCAATGCCACGGTCGGTGAGAACGGCCCCTTTGGTAGCCTTGATGCTGCTGGTAGTCAGCTCGTGGGAGCAAGGGTTTAGAAAAGGCTAGTGGCCTTTGAAGATCCCTGTGGGAAAGCGGGCCTGTTAAGTGTCGAGGGAGATGAAGGAGGCCACGGGATGGCCCGCTGGTGGAGCCGAAAGAAAAGCCCTTTGAAGGCTGTCGACAAGACAACGCGGCTGTGGGACTCCACCCCAACGGACCCGCCAAAACTTAAAAAAAAGGGCGCAGTTGACCGCCTATTTGAAATCCGCCCATGAGCCCACTTTCGAAATCCAATTGTTCACCCCACGACTCTACACAATACACCTTCTATAGTGTTAATGAGCTAAGCCAAAGGGCCCATGGGCCTTCGTGTGAGGTAAAGCCAAAGATACTTTAATTATGCCCAGCTTCTGCAGTCCTTCACACACAAGACACTCTCACACACACCTTACTTTAGTAAGGTTTTAGGAGATGAGTCTTAGGGGGTTCCCGAGCTCGGATTTGAGTGCTTGAAAGCTCGACGAGAAGCTTGTGTTGAGCACGTTGAGGCAGTGAGAGTAATGCAAAGAGAAATGAGTTCATTGAATTTAATCGAAGAGGCAAACGATGCAAAAGTTGACACAAAAGGGCAATATAAAATGCAACCATTTATGCAAAAGTGCCTATTAGCAAACTTCTAATGATTAATAATTCTCCTTCATCATCTCAATGAATGTGACTAGTGGCACATCCTTTCAAAGGTTCATATCCCATCGTAGATTAGCTTCAAAAAAGAGTGATTAGCATGTGATTAAACAAAGAAGGGAGTTATACAATGCAAAGGAATGCTAATCCTACCAAGTGCTAATCACACTCGCATAAATGCATGGTAATTACCTTGCTAGCACACCAAAGCTCTGATATCAATTGTTAGGAATTGGATCATGCTAGCTAGGGTCGATGAAAGGGAAACATAGTGCAAGCATGTGTGTAAGCAAGATTATCACTCAAGTGAATTAGGTTCCAAGATAGGATTACCTTGGACTCATAAACACAATCTTGAGTATTGACTTAGCTTAGCACGGGCTCACCATAGACAAGCATGTAGTGCAAAATAGATTTTTGTTTATTCATTCATGAAATGAGCTTTAAGTAGCTCTACAGCCTTGCTCCACAGCATGTGGGTTAATTCCACTCTTCTCTCCTTGACTCACACTTTAGGACAAAGCTCACACTTTACAACCGTCGCCGTGCCGTCGCAATGCTCTCTCTCTCTCTCTCTCTCTCTCTCTCTCTCTCTCTCTCTCTCTCTCTCTCTCTCTCTCATACACACACACAAGGAGATGAAGAAGAAGATGAAGATGGAGCAAGAGCACTCTTCAATTGCACAAATGAGAGAATGAGTGATTTTTAGGTTTAGGCGACTTTTATATGAGCTCGCCCATTCACACTTGGGTGCCCATTCTTAGCCAACTAACCCTTGAATGTTCCAGTTAGAGTGCGCCTCTCATCGGCGATCACTCTACCCTTTTTCTATTGGAACGACAAGCCCGGCCCATGACTACTAGAAGTGGATGCCGGTGGTTAACACAAGCACAGAAGGGCCTTAACGTTCAAAGAAAATGATTGGGTCTTACGTAAATTTCTCAAGGCTCGATTGAGGCAAACAACGGGCAAAAATCCTACGGTGCATCAAAAGTATTATGCTAAGCTAGCAAAAAGATACTATGGTACTTTTCAAATCTTGAAGCCAATCAATGAGATGGCTTATCAACTCAAGCTGCCCAACCATTGGCTCATACACAATGCTTTTCATGTGAGCCTACTTAAGCCCTACAAAGGAGAGCCACCAAGTGAACCAATTATTGAAGACCCTCCAGAAATCGATGACCAAGAAGAGGTGCTACAACCCGAAGCTATCCTCGCCATGAAGACAAGGTACTACGACATGGTAAGATTATCCGACGGTATCTTATTAAATTAAAAAATAATCCTTTTGAAGATGCTAGATGGGTGCAAGGAATCCAGCTTAAGGATAGTATGAACCTTGTCAATGCTACATTAAAGTAAGCAAATGTACATGTTTCTTTTAAATGATTTTATTTTTTTATAAGACTACTTCTCTTTTTATTGTGCACAAATTTAAATAGTATGCATGCTTAGGATCATGTTTGTGATGACAACGTCTCTCAAACACCAAGTAGAATTTGGCACTCTACTTTGGGAGAATGAAATGGACTAAAGAGCAGACATGCTTCAAGTCTCCCAAGCCCCAAATGGATTAGTCATCCATCTTGGAATGAAGTTGTGCGGTAAAAAGGGATCCTCTACCCCGCTAAGAAACATTGACTAATGACTAAGGCTTTATCTCTTCTACCTCATAGTCGAGGACGACTATGATTTCAAGAGAGAGGTAATGTCATAAAATCTAATATCTAACCAACCCAAATGGTTTTCTCATATTAAACTGATCATTTAATGTGGAGAATAAATGCGCACAAGGTTTAGAATATAGACATGTGCTTATGGATCTATCTCAACACGGGGCCAAGGTTAAAGGGGTCCAAAAGAGAGATGTTATGTCAAAGAGCAAGGCTAGCTAATGGAGCTTAAAGACCTTAGGGTTAGCTTCATTAAAGACCTCCAAAGGCTAGTGTTAAAAGTCCTTTGACCTTAGGTAAGCTAGGGATGTACTTGAGGTGGGAACCCGACCCAAGCTTGAGGTGCTTGTCGTGCTTGCTGACTAAGGTGCTGGAGGTGCTTGCTAATTAAGGTGCTTGAGGTTCTTAATGACTAAGGTGCTACGGTGCACCATGATTAAGGTGATTGAGGGGCTTGAGGTGTGCCAGAAAGTCAAAACACATCCCTATACAAGGGGGGGCAAGCCCTCATTGTAGGAGCTAGAGAGAGAACACACACACACCCTCACACAAGTTAAGCCTTGCCTAATGAAGCAACATGGATACATGTCAAGTTCCTCTCCATGTTGCCTCATGCCTAAAGCCTATTGGTTGGCCTCTCAAGAGGTCCAATGATAATTTAGCTAATTTAATTAATTGTGTATTCATTTATCAAGTCCTCTCTCTCAAAGGGAAAACGGGGACACTTGTCACAAGGCTAGTATGCTTGCTTGATATGCACTCGGCATGTGATTGGCCAGGCTTGAAGAGGTCCAATGAGCTTCCATCATGAGCTAGAAGAAGGGGTCGACCAAGGAAGCTAGGGGCTAGCTTGGGGGGTATACTCTCCCACACACACACACACACACACACACACACACACTCATTCAAAGTGCAAGAGCTGCATCTCCTTCTCCAAGCTTGTAGAGAAGTTAAGAGCCTACACCAACACTCTTGGCTATGGAATGCAAATCCAACCAAGAGCCATGCTCCAATACTTAAGCTTGCCATCTTCTCCATCTTCATTACTATGCTATTATGTATTCTAAGTAAGAAGAGTGATGACACATGAGAAACTATTTCTTTCTCCTACGAATGCTTCTTCTTCCTCTTCCCTACCCTCGTTCTCTGTTAGCTCTCTCCACCCTTGAAGGTGTTTGAGGCCTTGGGACTGAGGCCAGGGATGGTTAATGCTTTTATAAAGTTTATGCTATGCTCATGATGCATGAAGCTTTCCATCTTCATTGCATCACCTAGGTCACAAGAAACACAAAGATTGTATTGTACCAAAGTCTCTCTTCATGGGAGAATCTACAACACAAAAGCCTATTAGAGGGGGGACCAACTCCACCTAAATCCGATCCTCAAGTGTTGTGAAGTTCTCTAAACTCTCTCTCTTGCAAAAGTATTGTTCATGCCAAGTTAATTAAGTATTATGGTTATGTTGCTACCACTAATTAAGTTCACCCTCTATGTTCTCAAAGTAGTCTCACAAAAATGCTCACTCTAATTCTCTTAATTCCTTTATTCTCAAAGTTCATAGGCCATTTCCATTACATATAATCACTAGCACATATTTAGTTGTGAACATTAGCCCCCAAATAATGCACATATGTTCATGATCTTGGGGCCATATAAATACATAGTGCATGCATAGGGCTAGGTCGCATGGGTTTTAGTATCCATCCTTTTTTGCTTGGTTACTCTCACCAGAAGCGTGACATCCAATTAGTTTTAATACACCAAAATGTCATGAAAAGAAGCACACCCCTTGTTGTTTACCTCAACACCACAACAACAACCTTGCTTTACGAGCTACCCGCAATTAGATCACTGTTCTTTCAAGTGTTTGACCTGGTATTGACCTTAATGACGAAGGTAAAATGTCACGGTGTAATAACTGGCTGCTCTTGTTGGATAGTAGGAAAGTAGGGTTACACAACCTAGCCCATAGATTCATCAATGCTCTAAAAACCATTTCTCTAGGCCTTTGATTTTAAGGTCAACCTAATGAGAGAGACAAGCTCGTGTGTGTGTGTGTGTGTGTGTGTGTGTGTGTGTGTGTGTGTGTGTGTGTGAGAGAGAGAGAGAGAGAGAGAGAGAGAATCTACATAGATTCCACCTCTTTTCCATTTTTCATTATAGGGGGGCACATACTAGTTGAATGATGGCATCTAATCTGCTAGCTAGCTTCTAAGATAACTTTAAATATACTACAACAACCACGCTCCCCCCCCCCCCCCTCCTTCCTTTTTTTGGGAATTTAGATGTGTGAAAAGTTAATATGGTGATGGGTCCTCGGTGTGAATTCTTGAGAGAAACTAAGACTTACATGTCTATGTGGATTGAGTTGCCTTAGAAGCTTCATGGATCATGATCCACATCGTTGGGGATTCTCCACTAAGGTTCTAGAATGATATTCTAATGCATGCACACTACATTTGTCAACATGTCAACTCGAGATGACACACTACTACAATTAGGACATCACCAAGTCCACTAACAACACATTGTGAGCAATGCGCATGGAAAGTGTGATGTGCATGCATGCGTGCATGTTCGCACATATGGAGCATAAGAGCTCTCAATCATACTGGGGGAAATGGAGGGGAAGGATCCAATAAGGTGGCATTGTGTACTCTTTTTGAAGAATAGGCGAAGATTCCTTTTTTTTTTTTTTTTGCAAAACGCACAATTGTGAGTGGATAGTATTAAGAACATCAGAAATATACACCAATCCTCGAGCTCAGACCGAGCCTTGAGGGTCAAAGGATCTTGGCCAAGGCAGAGGGTGGGCAAAATAAAGATGTGGAGAAACAAGATCATGGTAAGAATAGGCGAAGATTCCTATGGGTGCAAGGTTATAATCTCTAACAATTGAGGAGAGAGCTTCATTGGCAAAGAAATAGCGTAACACCACAATCTAGGACAGATTTGCAGACTTTGTGGAAGTAGTGAGATTGTTTACCCCAAACCCCCAAATCCATCTTGGATGTGCCTCACTCTAAACACATCACATAACACATGTGGTGTCTAGTGAGATTGCTTGCCCCACTCCCCCCATCCATCTTGGATTTGCCTCCCTCTCAACATAGCACACAACACATGTGGTGACTCCTCTTTCGACTTTGAGTTCCCTCGCCCTCGTACTTGCAACATATGCATGCTGTTTTTTTACACAGGAAGCATAAGAAAAAAAATTTGAGTCCTCAAATATGAGACTATCCAACTGGAGCTGCATTATGGCATATGAATCTCTAATTGTAGCGCTCAAGAAGCTCCAAAAACAGCACTAAAATAAGAGGACCCACACAAGATATCTTTTTCCTTTTGTTTTAGGGGCGAGGGGTGGAGAACTGTGGAGTAGAGGGAAGGGGAGGGGAGGGGAGGGGAGGGGCGGGGGAAAGGGGCACAAAACACTAAAGGGCACACACGCTATTGAATGAACTCTGATGGGATGGGATCTACGGAGAGGAACTAGGGACACTCACAAACATCTACTAACATAATATGGCAGAGGGAGTGACCCTTTACACGTTCTGTGAGATGAAAGCTATAAGCCAAAAGTGACGGAACGAAAAAGAGAGAGAGAGAGAGAGCTCGCGGGGGGGGGGGGGCAAAGGAGGGAGAGAGGCCGCCGCAAGCGGCCGGCGGTATTCGTATCATGAATAGCGCGGGAAGGTGTCCAATGTTGGGCATGAGCATTATGGTTTGGGTCCTGGGGGTCTTCAAATTGTCAAAATTTTATGTACTAAAGCTTGACCCTTTGTGAAAGGCTTGTCAAACGACATAGGATGGGGTTGGGGGGAAAAAAAGCAAAACAAAAAAGAAAGAATGGGTACCGAGCAGGCTAGCACTAGCAGCCTTCTTTCTTTTAGATGAGTGCGGGACATCACATGTCTACATGAAATGCTCGAATCTCTCTCTTCGACTTTCTGAAGCAAAATCCGTGAGTTTTTTCCTTACTCTGTGGGCCCTAATTGAAGCGAGTGATGGCCTGTTATAGTGCGGTGAAATCCACTGCAATCTCGCTTTAGCCCCCTCAAAGAGAGAGAGAGCGCATTGTAGAAATTGTGTGTGTGTGTGTGTGTGTGTGTGTGTGTGAGAGAGAGAGAGAGAGAGAGAGAGTTTGTGTTAAATTGTGTATTACTCTGCCTATGAACACCACATAGAACTTGTGTGAGTGTGAGAGAGTGTTGTGTGTTCGACAATGTGTGTGTGCTTTTGTCACTCTGCCTCTTATATTTGCTTCACACAGAATCTCTTTTTGTGACCCATTCTTGTTGCTAAGAGAGGTGTCATACACCACCACCGTCACCGTAGTTGTCGCCGTGTTTGCCTATCCTCTCCGCCTACCGAGCAGTCAAGTTGTTGGGTCCTCTCCTCAAAATGCTGATCAATAGAATTCAACCATATGAAGCTTCTTAGTCTACATGCTCATGATGGGTCTTCTCCACAAGGTTCAAAACTGGATGTCAAAGGCTCATTAAAGGTATGCTCATCTCATTCATCCTTTGCATCCATTAATTTGAGCTAATTCTATGAGTCATCTCTTCCCAGGTGGGCTTCTTTTACTGTGAGAGTAGAAGTTCCTCAGCATGAGGTTCCTTTCACTGCCAATTGTGTGTGTATGTCTCCCTCTAATCATCATACAAGCATCCCCCACAGAGTCTACTAGCTTCCTCTTCAATGGATTTCATGCCAAAAACATCAGTTTGAGTGGAATTGCAGAAGTGGATGGCCGACTTGTTCGCCTCACGAACACTTCTTCTCGCCTTTTCGGTCGAGCATTCTACCCATATCCCATACGCATAAAGGATGCATCGACCAATGCAGTTTCCTCCTTCAGCTCAATCTTTGTGTTCTGCATAACCCCTTTGTTGGCGCCTACTCTGGGGGGTCATGGCATGGCCTTTGTAATGTCTCCCTCTCTGGACTCAACTGGGATTTTCCCAAGCCAGTACTTAGGCATGCTGAACGCCTCCGACAACGGCAACTCTTCCAATCATGTCTTTGCCGTTGAATTTGACACAGTTCAAGACCTTGAATTTGAAGACATCAATGATAACCATGTGGGCATCAACCTAAACAGCATGTTTTCGACCAATTCTACAGCGGCAGGGTATTGGTCCCCATCTCAGAATGCCTCACAAAATGCTTCCAAAACACCGATAAATCTAAAAAGCGGTGACGTTATCCAAGCATGGATAGATTATGATGGGCATAGGCAGCAGTTGAATGTAAGCATCGCTACTATCGACCAGACTCGGCCACAAATCCCACTCCTTTCTGTTAAGCTTAATCTCTCTGAGGTGCTGAAGGAGAATACATATGTTGGCTTTTCAGGCTCGACCGGAGTCATTGCGGGCACACACAGAGTGCTTTCATGGAGCTTCAATAGTAATGGAGTGGCCAAGAGCTTGGATTTGTCCAAGTTACCATCTGTTGTCCGGAAAGTACCCACTGTTGCGACTATTCAGTTTAAGGTACTTGTCAGCATCGCAGTCGTAGTGTCGTTCCTTATCCTCACCTCTTTAGTTGGGCTGCTTTTGTATAAGAGGAGCCAAAGAGAGATTGTAGAGAGTTGGGAGCTTGAATTTGGCCTCCACAGATACAGCTACAAGGACTTGGTGCTTGCTACAAGAAAGTTTCATGAAAAAGAGCTTCTGGGAGTTGGAGGTTTTGGCCGCGTTTACAGAGGTGTATTGCCCAAGTCTGGTTTTGAAATCGCCGTGAAGCGCTTGTCAAGAGAGTCTGATCAAGGAGAAAGAGAGTTCATCGCAGAGATGGCGAGCACGGGGCGTCTACGACACCGAAATCTCGTGCAACTGCTAGGATGGAGTCGCCGCAAAGGCGAGCTTCTCTTGGTGTACGACTATATGCAAAATGGAAGCTTGGACAAGCTGCTCTTTGGCAAGCCTAGCACAGTGTTGAGATGGGAGCAGAGAAGGAAAGTAGTGAAGGGGATTGCGGCCGGAATGCTGTACTTGCATGAGGGATGGGAGCAACAGATTCTTCATAGAGACATCAAAGCAAGCAATGTGCTGCTCGATGCAGATATGAATGCGAAATTGGGCGATTTCGGGCTTGCAAGGCTATATGAGCATGGGCAAAACCCACATACAACAAGGGTTGTGGGCACTTTGGGGTACTTGGCACCAGAGTTTGCTCGGACAGGCAAGGCGACAACAGCCACGGATGTCTACAGCTTTGGTGCCCTGCTTCTTGAGGTGGTGACGGGGCGTCGGCCTATCGAACATAGGGGCGGCAATGCTGAGGACTTCTTGCTTGTGGAAGGGGTGTGGGAATTGTACACAAATGGCAGGCTTCTTGAAGCTGTGGACAAGAAGCTTGATGGGTTGTTTAATGTTGAGGAAGTGGAGAAGGTGCTCATATTGGGGCTTTTATGCTCGCATCCTGACCCTTTGGCTAGGCCGGCAATGCGGCAAGTTGTGCAAATACTTAGCAATGAGGCACCCCTCCCTCCCTTGCCACCATACCATGTCAATTTATCATCTCAGCGTCCACATACAGATGATAAAGAATTCAGATCTTACTCATCTTCCTCAGCCAAGTCATGGAGCACGCTTGATGCAAGCACTCATCTAAGCGCTCGGTAGGATTCGTGCTTCACTCACATGTACTAGGACTGCCTATTTGGGCATGCCATTTCTTGCAAGGATGCTGGCATCATACTTGAATGTCGGTTAACTAACGAACTTCGAAAGGCGATGGCTGCTACTGTCGAAGCATCAGAGAGTTGCAATTGAAGAGTTTCTCTACCAATTCCTCAAATCTTTGCGTGTAATGGTGTAATACATACACTCTGCTATTGATGGAGATTGAGATAGTAAGTAGTGACTTGCTCCATAGCAACTTGTGACTTAAAAGTCACTTGCCTTTGTGGCAGCTGACTCTTAAGAGTTTCATTTTTTGGTAGCATGGAAGAAAGCTAGAGAATTGTGCATCAAATACTGAGCTACCAAATGCAATGTATTGGGCAATCAATGTAGAGAAGTGCTTACCTAATGTGAGTGAAAGTACTAAGTAAAAATGTGACATGCAAAACATAGCTTCATTAGGTTTTAATTATGGTACAAGATTTGGGTCGGTTACAAGCAATACATTGCGAGACGAGTTATCAAATCCCTTTAAATTTGAATCCAGACTCATTCCACAGAGTCGGCCGATCCTTGGGAGGTCGAAGGATCGGTACTTCCCACTCACACATCCTCGAATTAAATATCACCCTCTGATTTGCTCCTCCTTCGAAGATTGCAGCCTCGTACTATTTGCAAGAGCTCACTCGCCCTCTGAACTAAAGGGCACGGGGTAGTTAATGAAGCTCGTATAGTACAATAACGAACTGAGAGTGTACACTTTATAATCTGTCTATCCGCTTGGATAACTGATAGTACTGAGGTGTGTTCCCTCACACTTTGTAATATGCCTGTCCCTTGGATAACTGACAGTACTGAGGTGTGTTTCCCCCATGGTTTACAGACAGTCTTCCCAGACGACCAGTAAATGGGGAATCACAGAAGCGTATAACATTGTTGAAGAATCAACAATGTCCAGAATAACCGTCGTGGTTAACTTGAAAAATCCACAAACACTCAAACCGAGCCATGATCTCTATCGGTGAATAGTAGACCCAAAAGTAATCTCCTAGAGATACTGCACATAGAGTGCAAAATGCTTCATAAGCAACAACTTGAGGAATATGCATGCCATTTGAAATCAGCTTTTGCTAAACACTAGGGCCCATAACACCTAGTGTGCATGCATTTAGCAAGAAACTATATCCATGGTGATCTTTGCCAATACTTATGGAAAATGTGATGCGCGTAGCACACATTAGTTTAGTTCTGAAAAGAAACTAAATACTTTCAGTTGCAATCTTTTGCAAGCCTTGCTGAAACGTCTGAATGGCAATAGAAGGTGAAACATTGATCACTTCTAGGTACAGACATTGAAACTTTTTCATTAACCACTTATAGCGTTGCTATATGTATAAACAACCATCTGTAATGTTGTTTAGCAATACTTGTATAGCTGAACAAGTCATTCTAAGTATCTGACAATTGTTGGCCACTGAAATTGCTCATGATACGTCATGCTGAAAATGGTCTAGAAAACAGATGTGACCAGCACCTAGGGACTTTGTCGTGACACATATTTGAAATAAGGGGCGCCAATGCCAGAGACTCATATTCGCCACATGTGGAATATGTCTGAACTAAGGATGTCTGGAAAAAGAACATCCTTCAAGTACAAGATGTACTTGTGTGTGGAGGTAACTCTAAACACTCTGCGACAAGAGTGAGAGGGACCCTCATTCATTGCTCCACACTAGCTAAACCGAACTCCTTGAGTTCCTAGACCATGTTATATCCTAATCCAAGTCCTTGACTTTGGTTTACAGCCACGCATGCCTTGCATGCATGTTGGTTCGTAGCCTTGGCAAAATTGTGTTGCATATGGCACCTGCCGTGCATGCGGTCCTTAGGGTTTACACCATCTTTGCATAGGCGTGGTCAATTTGAAATTGCTATTGATTGCTCAAGAATCAGTCTCTGTAGATTTGTGAAGTTTTTTGAACTGGCGGAGCTGTAGAAATTCTGTAAGCTTGAGATCCTCGTCGAACCACCCAAGAAGATGATGGGGGGGCCGATCGCGGGCACCCCTACTTAGCTTTTTGTCTTTTTTTTTTCCTTCTTATCGAATGGCCTAAGGTCACCATGGGCGGCCCAATCTGGGAAGGCCAAAAAAAACACAAGGCTGGCTATGGCGGCAGAGGCTGTGATGACGAGCAAGAGGGATAGAGAGAAGGAGAGCACTCTGCTGCTCCACGGCGTCGGCCTGTGTGACACGTTTTTCTCAACACCCCCGCGCGCACATGTCGAGCCAAAGAAAGCCCGTTTTTGCCTTCCTCGCCTCTGCTCACTCCCCTCAATAGGGGCGGATCCCGCGGGTGCAAGATGGGTCGACGGTGCCTGCTAAGCGGCCATGCCCGCACAGCCGAGCTTTGTGTTTTTCCTTGCTTGCATGAACATGCAAAAAAGGAGAAGTAGAGAGGACCACGCCCTGCCTGAAAAAACCTGAGGCTCTTGATACCAATGTAAGGGCATGGGGACTGAACATGCTAATCTCCACCCATCCATGCCCTATATAGGCCCTTGGCCTGCTAAATATAGGGACCCCCTTGACTGCATGTCCATCCTGGCCCTTGGCCGTGTGACTGGTCCTACCCTTGTCCTGACACTGATGGTTGTTCGAGGGAAGTACACACACACACACCTATGTTATTGTCAAGGGGGGGTCTTCTACTCATGGTCTCAAGTGAATGAAGTCTGCCATGGTCTGTCTGTCTCGAGTCCATTGTCAGTAGTTTGGGCTTGAGGGGGGGTTGTTGGGTAGGAAAGCCCGATAATGGTGTCTAGCCTACTGTGGGAACTCCCTTTATAGCATGCAGGGGAAAGTTCAGTTAGAAGTCAAATGTTTTTTGCATGGCTATCTCAAGCCTCCTTTATATGTAAGGCTATACATCAATCAAAAATATAGCGTGATCTCTTCTTGCAAGCAGTACCGAGTTCTCTCTCTTTCTCTCTCTCTCTCTCTCTCTCTCTCTCTCTCTCTCTCTCTCTCTCTCTCTCTCTCTCTCGTGCTCCTCTGCAAGCTGGTGCAACCATGGCTTCCCACCTGCACCCTCCATAGCCTCGACCTTAGCATATCTTCAACTCACTTTACCTAACAACAATGCCCATGTTGAATGTGATTACCAATTGCTAGCTATTTGGGAGATGTGAAATTTTTCTAAACCAAAAATGCTATTGTCACTTTACTCATCAACAAAGAAGACAAGCTGTTGCATTCATAACACCAATCTCCCTAATTTCGTCGGCTAGCCCACACTCTCATAACTCTCTCTCTCTCTCTCTCTCTCTCTCTCTCTCTCTCTCTCTCTCTCTCTCTCTCTCTCTCTCTCTCTCTCTCTCACACACACACACACACACACACACACACACACATGAACTGATCTCTCAAGCTCCCAATAGAAGCGCACGTCAGTGTGCGGTCATAATTGAGCACAATTCTTTTTGTCATGCTTAAATAGCAAAGACGTATAATGTGAGTAGCCTCTAATCTCCCTAATCTCTCTCTCTCTCTCTCAAGCTTCAAATAGGAGCACACACTGGCCTGTGGTCATAAGTGAGTGTCTGCAGGTGCAACTACAAAAGCTTGAGTCGGCTGTAGAGCTTCATCAATGCCGCCACTACAAATACTTAGTGTCCTGTGTGAATAATCCGCCCTTCGTCTACTTGAGGCAAATACTCCATGTCCAATCTGCAGTAAGCTGTGAATTAGCATTGAGCGAAAGTAGATATGAGTAAGTGATGTCGCTGGCTATGGCATGCCTAAGGAAGTAGTTGTTATCATCATCATGAGGATACACAACACCTTCTCCACTGTCGTGGGCAGTAAGCCTGTTGATAAAATATAGAAATTAAGAAATGCATCCACTTGGAGCATCTTGTTGAGGCTGGTGTCATGCTTGGAGGTGCCATGTGCAATCTTTACCCTACCCCTCCCTGGGTGCATATCATTTTGACAAAAAAAAAATTAAAAATGACGCTACCCGCATGACCCTACCCCTCCCTGGTCTGTTGCTGCAACTAGTCCACGTCAGTGCGGACTAGTTGCAGCAGCAGACCAGGGAGGGGTAGGGTCATGCGGGTAGCATCAATTTCATAAAAAAATTCATCAAAATGATATACACTAGACCACATTGCGCCAAAGGAAGCATCGCACGACAGCGGTTTCTCTACACGACGACGTCAATGGTTGCTTGCAATGCAGGAGTCCCTTCAATCATGAAAAAGAAAGCCATCGCATTCGTCCGCCACCGTCAAACAGCTCAATTGTCTTGCCATCGTCAGCCTAGTTGAATTTTCCCATTGTAACTCTGCTCCTATGATAGTTTCTGTTGTTTATGTGCTGCTGCAAAAGTTATGGCTGGCTTTGGAAGTTGCAAATTGCCAATTAGGATTAAAAGAACAGACCTCCGCCATGGGTTGATCACATGAAATCTCCTACCTACCTAAATACACCTATTGCACTCTCTCTCCTACCTACCTAAATACGCTTCCTGTAGTACCCTTCAGCTTCATGATCTGCGACTACAACACAGCTACAACGCGATTTCGTTTTTTATTTTATTCACTTGGTAGCTTTTCACGGTGAAGATTTTTTTATTTAGAGCTTTTCATGGCAGCGATGTTTTGTTTTAAATTTAAATCTAATGCCACGTTGTCGTGCTGCTCCGCTTCCACGATGGAAAAAAGAGTAAAGAGAAGCAGAAAAAGTCTATTTGAAGCTCACACATTTATTGAGCAGTGACCAGGGCTCGAAAACAAGCAAGAAGATCCCGAAAGTGTATGCTTTATGTGGTTATGAAGGCCTAAGCGTAGAGATTTTATGCTTGAAGAAAAGGTTTTACATGTGAAAGGGCTCTTAGGACATATAAGGCAACTTGGGTAGAGGAAGACATGTGGTCAGTGGTAAAAAGGAAAGTGTGTGAGAGACTTCACATCTCTGCATGAGGGAGGCCGAAAAAGTTCTATTCTTGAAATTTTTTATAAAACAGATTTCTGGACAAAACGGGCCGCACTAAACAGAAGGAAAAGAATGTTTTGAGCATTTTTGCGTCTCACGCACAGAGGCTAATTCTGCACCGATTAGGAGATATTCAAGTTTTCGTGTTCTGCTGTATTAGCGGGGAGGAAGCCATAAGCTTTGAGCACTCTAATCATAAGCCACTCTCATCCAATATTCCATAGCCAATCTAATCAAAGACACCATAAGCCACTCTAATCCAAGCTTCCAAGCCACTCTAATCATGGAAGGAGTTTAAATAATGTAAGCAGCGGTACTGTTAATGATAATCAAGCTTCAGGATCTTGTTCAAGTTGTTAATTTCAAGCTTTGTCTACATTCATTGTGTCCGCTGCAACTGTCTTCCTCACACCTCTCACAGCCAGAGGCTCCGCGCCTTCCCGGCTCACCTTTCGAACACAAATCCCCCGACAACGTGGTGGCTGTTGCGTTCAGATATCGGAAAAAAAGCCTAGGGCTCACCAAGTAAAGATTCGTTTCAATATTGGCTTGGATATTCTAGGACCTTGGGTGTTTTCTGCAGTGAGAGCACTCATAGTATTTTTTTAAAATTGTTAATTCATGAGTTTATCTCTTCATCGAGCACTCAATTAATGCACCTAAATCTTCGACCTTCCTTGTGTAGAAGAACTTGCATTTGGCTCTAGGTCGTATCGCTTTTGTTTACTGATCATGATAAATTCGTTAGGTAAGAAATTGTCCTCAAGGAAAGTGGTTCTATAAGCAAAATAATCAAATAAAACAACCATTTGGAGGTCCCGACAAGGCAACTCATCAAGCTTTATATTTTTATCATTAATTAAATTTTCAATTAGGAGGTCTCAGCAAATTAAGAGGCAGCTTATAAGCCAATGCTACACAAGCTATCAGGGAACTAAAGCGAGACGAGAAGTCTTGACTTGACCTGGAGCTTACCACAACCCTTTTACTGCCTCTTCTCAAAATCAACGATACATTGCCGCTTTGCTTTTGTCTTGGACTCCTCCCTTAAAATACGATCTAAGTCCTCGTGCATGTCAGCAGCTATGTTCACAAATCTAGAAGACAACAATCAATTTTGACACCATTAGGCAAATCTATAGCAGCTAGACATGTTAACTTCTCAATCAATTTAACTTGCTTGTATAAACACCTGCTAAATTCTCTAAAATGAACTCTGTTTTACTCAAATTTTCCACTACAGTTGTGACTATGTCAATTCTATCTCAAGCACAAATATGGAGTTATCTTTAGAAGCATTAACTTCCAAAGGAACACTCTCCTTGTGATGCAACCATTTTGAAAGGAGCTGACAACCTTCTATGCTTCCTTGGTTAATTTTTTTGATTATGCAGGCTGGGGTTTTTCATCCAACCCCTTTCATGGTCTTGTCCAACGAGAAAAGCCCAAATTTGCACTTGCAAGCTTCCATGAAAGAATGTCGTTGTCTCTAAATCTGTTTGAGTAAAGAAGACTTTAGAAATCAACTTTTTTCACAATTGAGCAAAGCAACAGCTAAACATCTACCTGTTTCACATGTGTTTTTAGCATACCTTAACATGGATTAATTGCTAGTCAACTCTAGTAAAAAGCAGTGGACAAATCATATCTCAAGAATCTCATTGAGATGGTCATAAGGCAGTTGGGTATGCTTGAGCTCATCATGCATTGGGCACATCACTTCATCATCACCACTGCATACACGAGTCAAGTAGTTGCAGTGTCATAGCTTACTGGCCTCATTTCCTCCACCATTTTAGTGCCGAGAGGGTAGCTCAAGGGTGCTGCACTATGGAGCTGAGAGGAGAGAGATAGAGTATGCTTGTTTTCGCTTGCTTTAGGCACTCCTTTTGGCTTGCTTACAAAAGTGGATTTGTTTCAAGCTTTATGAGGTTCTCGGATAGAATCTTTTACAAAATCTAGGTGCCAAATTTTTGGTGGGCTATTTTTGAGAGGAGGTATGCCACATGGAATTGAATTTTATATGTTTCGAGTATGAAGAGGTTTCTTGTGTCTCAAGTATTCAATTTTCATAATGGTTCTAAAGTCTCATCTTTTGTCAATTGAGTGTCAAATTGTGGTAGTGGAAGTAACGTGCATGGCATACCTTTTTTATTTCACCATTGTTGCTCTTGTATCAATTTGCTCGGATTTGTCTTCGCTCGGTTTTTTTTGCTCGGTGATTAGAAACCCCCCTCAATGACATGTGTTACCTCAATAGTAAATGCTTTGTACATTTGGAATCAAAATTATATGCTTCAGAATTTCTGGTTCAAAAAAAAAGGCATGATGGTCAATGGAAGAGATATTATTTTCAATTAACACATTGTGCACCAGCATTATTTATTTTATCCATAATATATATAGACTTAAACCTTGAGAAGACAACAAAAGAAAATATTTTTCTTCAATACATACAAGAAATCTTGTACAAAGAGCTCCAACCACAAAGATAAAAGAGAGACTTCTTTTTCAAGGTTGAATAACATCTAGTCGATGAAATATAAAAGGGTACATATTTGGTTCATGTTCAAATAATTGGACCCAACACATTGTTTTGGCGGAAATACTAGAACCCAATACATTGTTTTGGTCAAATCTTCTTGACACTTTTCCACCACTCTAGATGTATGTGAACATTCCATGTGATTGAGTCAACACGCACGTCAAGCCCTTACTGGTTGTTTTCTTCACCTGCAATAACAAATATGCTAGATTAGATAACAATTTGATTTTAATTTTTATATTTTTTGATAAATCTAAAGTGAGTCCTACCCATAAGCTTTAAGTAAGCCTTTTGTAGCTTTGATATGTATGCTTTTGCTGCAACTCCGCTAATGAAATGACCACGACCATACCCCAAGCTAGTAGCATAAGCAATAGCATGTTGATCACTCAAACTTTTTGTTTTGTGAGACAATTTTAACAAGTTCAGTTGGTTAGAAGATAATAGTGGCACACCAAACTTGGATGCCAACATAGCTAGATCCTTGCTTAAGGAGTCTACTACTTTCTTGCCCCTACTTTCTTGAACATAACTTAACTTGTTATTGCACAATGGTAGCTGTGAAGATGCACAAGATGAGCTTTCCACTTTGACTGAATTGTTGTCAAGTTCTTCCCTTAGAACTTGGCCATTGAACATGCCCCATTCTTCCATTGTGTCTTGAAACTTTGTAAATAGGTCATGAACCTCTGTGATTGGAGATTGTCCTAGCCGATTGGTGAAATAACAGATCGAATGCCATCTGTATTATTTAGATTTAAAAGGTATGGTAGAAGCTCATTGCAAAGAAGATAGTCAAGCCTCCCTTGAAAACTTTCAGGATATAAGCACTTATCTTTTGGGTTAATACATCCCTTGAAGGGGCTATCATCAATGAGCAATGTATTCTTTGCACTGCATAAATTCCTGCATTGATACCAAACCCTCAACAAAGGCTTAAACATAGCCTCAACATTAGGCTTCGGTCTATACACTTTTTGAAGATTATGGGTGTAGCAATCTTCTTGTCCCCATACCATAAAGAAATGATATTTTTTATGTGCATGCTTTTCAAGAGTGTTCACATAAGTGCAAACGTTCTTTTGTAGCATAGTGGACCAAATACCAACATGAAAGTACTGACATATATCATCCAAAAATTCAAAACAACCCGGGCGAACAACAATTGTGGTGTGACCAAGGTCAATTTTGACACAACATGTACATGGATGCCTCTTGTCTTCTTTGCTCAATAAAACTCCATTAAGATCAAGAATGAGTGCATGTTTCTTCATGCTCATTGTATGAGCAATATTTTTTGCATACGAGACAAAAGAATGATAACAATTTAAGGTTTTGCACTTATAAATCTTAGAACAAGGGACCATATATTTGCAACACACAATTGTAAATTGCACACATTTATTTATGTCTCATACTCCCATACTCATCTATAATGATGTCTCCTAAAAGTGATTGCATTTCTCTATTGATGTGGAAAGATTTAAAGATTAGTTTATCTCCATCTCTCTCAAAAGAATATAAGCTTCCAAGTGGCCTACGTTTTCCTGCATCAGGACGTAACTCTTCAACGTTGATGTCTACTTGTGGCACACTAGATCCTTGATTTTGAATGTCAATTTCACCTACAAAGACAACATAATAGAATTTTGTATTATCTTCTAAAAAGGGCCATATCTAAACTCACCACATTGGAAAAATAAGTACCTTTGTTTTTCTCACCAACTTCAATCCCTTGCTCCCTTTCTTGAATGCTATGGACTTTGTTTGTATTTGGTGTCGCTTTTCCTGTCCCTTTGTCAAATTTTTCTTGTACGTCCTTAGTTGTAAGAGTAGCTTGGAGCTCTTCATTGGCTTCACCCTTCTTCTCACTACCCTCTGCATCCTCATCTCTTTGAAGCATGATGTTAGTGTCGTGTGAAGGTTTTGGAGAACTTTGCACAACAAAATCACTTTGATGCTCTACCACCACCATCTCCTCTTCACTATTCCTAATGTTGCTTTCATGAATTTGGGTCTCTCCAGCGGTAGGTAGCATGTTCTCGCTCCCTTTAGTCATGTCATTTGAAGTTTTTTGAGAGGTTTGTTCTACAAGATCACCTTTATGAAACTGGGCTCTCCAACAATGGTGGGTAGCACTTGTGGTGCTTAAGATATGTTATCTTTGTCTTCTATTTTTTTGTCTTCATTTGAAAGATGAAAAAGCTAGCTTTACCTATTTAGAAAATAGTCTAATGAATTTTTACTAGCCATAAAATCCATTTCATTTCCATCTAACCCATGTGTTTTATGCTAGAAAGGCTCCATTGAACACATTAACACAAAAATGCTCACCTAAAATGGTACATAAAGCACATTTGAAAGTGAGGCTTAATCTTAAGCTCCAGCCTAAGGCTTAAGTCTCAAAGTTTAAGCTTTTGTTTCAAGCCTAAAACTTAAGTCTCAAAGTTTATGCTTATGTTTCAAGTTTAAATGTAAGCCCTAAGCCCCTTTTAGTCTTTATCATTCACTATGTGAAAACCTTTTATATTATGTGCACTCAAGACCTATTTATAAAACCCCTTATCTATGAATTTAATCCATTTTTCTTCATAATCTATCAGTATTTTGTTATTTGTAACATTATTTTGCTTCAATGTTCATGAGGTTGGACTCACATGGTAGTGCTACACTAACATACGAAGGCAAGGCTCGAACTTAAGTTCGATCCTACAAAATAAATTTCAATTTCTTGTTATAGATTACGACTCTTTCTTAACATATGTAATTGCTACAATAGGATATGAAATTGTGAGCTTCACTTGGAACTACTGAGGTAGGATTCTATGACAAGGACTTTTGCCGTTGAAACTCATACACACGATAACGTGATGCTCACCTAACATGCTACCTATTTCACATTTAGAGGTGAGACTCAAACTTAAGTTTATGCCTAATGCTTAAGTCTTAACCTTAGGCTCATGTTTCAAGTGTAAGGCTTAAGTCTCAAGCCCTTTCTAGTCTCAACATTCACTATGTATAAAATTATTATAGTGTGCACATCCAAGGCCTATTTTAAAAACCTCTTAACTATGAATTTTTTGAGGTATGATCCTTTTTACTTCATAATTTGTAAGTATTGCTATTTGGAAGATTCTATTACTACAATGCTCTTGAGATTGGCCTAACATTGTAGTGCTCATGAGCTCGGCCTCACATGGTAGTGCTCAAGAGCTCGGCCTCACATGGTAGTGCTACACGAACATGTGGAGGCAAGGCTCAAACTTAAGTTCAAGCCTACAAACCAAATTTCAATTCGTTGTTAGGTACAAAGACATTATGAGTTTCACATAACATATGCAAGTGCTACACTATGATATGGAATTTCAAGTCTCACTTAGAACAAATCAGCCATGACTTTTGTGATTGAAGTTCATACACAAGTGCTTCACTAGCTCTCCTTGTTAGGCTTGAACTTAAGTTTGAGCCTCATTAGTGTTTGGTAATGCTATTATTGTCTCACCAGAACCAAAATTTCTTACTCTTAATACACATCTGTATGCTAGCTATGATCTGTAAATTGGCACTTTAAATAAGAAACATATGCTTTGTGATGGCTCAAACTCAAGTTTGAACCCCCCATGATTTTTTAAATCAACAACAATTAAATTGACATACTTTTAGATAAAGACACAAGATAGTATTAAGAAAATAGTGTTTAAAGGACCTAAAGTATCATAATTGATCAATTCAATACACTATCCTGCCTTTTTACACTTTAGGAGTCTGTTGGTACATGATAATGGCATGTATCATTAAACCTAGTATAAAAAATACTCTAAGAAGCATTTGCACCTTTTTCATCAGCTACAATGTCTTGAGGGGCTCTATCATCCTCTTGCGCATCCTCATTGCCTGCATCATCATCCTCATTATCTTCAGCATTTAATTTTGCACACTTAACATCCACAACTAAACTCATTTCTCCAACATTGTCTCCCCCCCCTTAATGGTCAAAATTTGTAGCTTCTTGAACTTCGCTATCATCCGTGTTGTCTACATTATCATTGTCTTCATTTTCATCAACATCCTCTCCACTGCTTTGTTGCTCATCAATGTCAAGATTGTTAAGGTCTTCTTTTTCTGTATCATTGAGCTCCACTGTTTGTCTCGCAAGTGATGCTTGACTTGCACCACACCACTCCTGCAAAGGACAGATCGCTCTCCAAAAGACTAGAGCATTGAGATTCTAACTCCAGTGCTTCAAAATCATCTTTACATAGAGCAATTGCCCCTTCTCTTCTTCAGCAAGCTTTGCTCCAACACAACTCCGAAGTTTCATCAACAAGAGCCTAAGAAAAAGACTCTTTTTGTATGAGCCTTGTCAATAGCCTCAAACTTATCAACCTTGCTAATAAAAAGAGCAACCATTGCAGAGCCCACAATTCCATCTATCCATGAGTCATCTCTTGTTGCTTGGATATTTCCATATTCAATATGAACCTTAGTTGACTGGCTAGAAACCCCTTCAACAAGCATTCCAATATTGATGAAATCAATGAAACACACTAGCACATATTTGTATTGTGAATTCAATGTGTTTAGATTGAGTGCTAAATTTGCAAAAAATATATATAGAGAGATTTTCTTTAGTACCATGAAGATCCAAGACGACTGTTGAGAGGCACATGTTAGAAACTGACTCTGAATAGCTAAGTCGGATTTTAACTTATCGGATATTTACTGAGCTGTATTTTGCTAAGTCGGATGTAACTGTCTTTCAGTTGCAGTCTGCTGAATGTCTTGTGACTGGGTAGTTAAGTCGGATTTATCTATATAAGTGGGGAATGTATCTGCGCACGATGTATCTGTTCTCTGATATGAATGTGATGATGATGGTGCAGTGCAGCAACTATTCAGTGTATTGTCTCTGCCTACTCTGATATTCTTTGAGTAGTTATGTTTACTATGTCTGAATTGTTGTTGATGAAGTATGGTGGAGTAGATGGTTATTCTTGTTGTGTATGATGTTCATGTGTTGACCTAACCCACAACACATTTGGCGATCCGCTGGGTTAACGTTTATTTTCAAGTAATGATGTATGTCAGAGGGAGACAGGAGAGTAGGAAGAGTGTACTACACAAGGGCTCAAGCACAGGCTGGAAACATTGATCCATTTAACTATGATCATGACAATCAGCAATCACCCGATGCTCAGGGGCAGCAACCTGTAGACCAAGGAGGGGTAGGATCAGGAGCAGCAGGAGAAGAGAGAGTGAGGCAATTTATTGGAGCTTTATTCCTAGCAGGAAGAACCACCAGGAGAAGGATCCAGTTTGACCCACTTCAGGGGGCTACCAGGCAAAGACCTAGGAGACCACCACAACCCATTCCAATGGCTCAACCACCACCCAACCCAAAGGTCAAGGCAGCCAAGTTTAGAGCAGGGAGTAAGGAAGATGCTGACTGTCATGTGGCACAGTTTGAAACTAAATGGCAGGCAAGTGGCTATCAGGTGATGTATGCTGATGGAGTTAAGATGGAACAGTTTGCTGCCACATTGGAAGGAAAGGCCATGAGTTGGTTCAGCCAATATGGCATTGCACATTTTGCTACTTATAATGCTTTGAAGCAGGCATTTCTGCAGAGATTTAGAAAGGAGAAGACTCCGACTGATGTCCTGAGAAAACTCAGAGACATTAAGCAAAATAAGATGCTGGTTGAAGACTATGCACAGAAGTTCAGAATTTTAGTAGAAAGATTGCAGGGGAATGAAAGACCCACTAATGAAATGTTAGCAGGTTATTTTTTGAAAGGATTGAGAAGCAGCTTAAAGGGAGCAGTAGCTAGCATTGATATTGCTGGAGGTCTGGATGACCTTGTTACTGCTGCTGCAAGGGTGGAGAAGAGACTTGGCATGACCAAGGCAAAAGGAAAAGAAGACAGTGACTCAGATTCAGAAGAAGCATCTGAAGACACAGATTCCAGTGGGAACTCAGATTCAGACTCACCATCAGACAGTGATGAGGAAACAGAAAAAAGAAAGAAGAAACAGAGCAGTAAGAAGAAGAAAGTCAAGCAAAAGCAGAGCATTGAGCAAGATTTGGTAGGCAAACTTAAAAAGTTTGGTTATTCTGTTGTAGCACCTAAAGAAAAAGTGTATTGTCACATTTGTGAAAGGGATGGACATAACACTGCTAGCTGTTAGTACAATCCAAAGAATAGAGGGCAGACAGCACCTAACATAGGAAGAGGAAGACCAGAAGTTGGAGCCAATCAAGCAGTACCATTTAGGGGAAGACCACCATTTCAGAGGGCAAGACCTCCTAGACCTCCTTGGAGAGAGCAGGAGAACAATAATAATAGGAGACCCTGTGTGTACTGTGGTGCACCAGATCACTGGGTAGGTCCCAATTGTGCTTTATGGGTGAAGCATAGGGAAGAAAGGGGAATGCCCATTGTGAGATATAATCAGCCCAATCAACCTGGAAATCAGCAACAGCAACAACAGCAACAGCAGCAGCAGCAAAATCAGCCAGCAGCTCAGGCAAATGTAATCTTGTTTGATGTGTTTTCTCAGGATGAGCAGATTCAAGATACTGACCAAGAACAGGAGCAGCAAGGGAATGAAGAGGAACATCAATGGGCTTGTGACTGTAACCAATGTGTGCAGGAGGATCATGTTGAAGTTCTAGCAGTGACTAGGTCTAAGGATAAAGCACCTTTGGATTGGAAGGAGCAAAAAGGGGTAAGAGATCAGGTTACAAAAAGGATTGCTAAACACCAGGCAAAGCAGGTGGATGTTGAGGATGACCCAAATGAGAAGCAAGAGCAGAATAATGGGAGTAAGGAGGTGGAGAATAAACAGGATAAGGACTGGTTTGAAATACTTATTAGCTCACCTCTTCAATTATCTTTGGATCAGTTGTTGCAATTGGTTCCAGCTTTCAAAGACAGATTGTTCAGAAAGCTGCAGAACCTGAATGGACTTGGCACAATGGATAGGCAGTTGTCTCCAGCAGTAGCAAATAGAATTGATCCAGCAGATGTGGACTTTGTGGTACCAGTTATTAAAGTACACTTTCTTGGAGAAAATTTTGATGAGTGTTATTGGATGGAGGCTCTGGGGTGAATATTTTACCAGAGGCAGTGTACAAAAGAATGGAGTTGGGAGCTCTGGCTCCAGCACCTTTTCAGGTGAAAATGGCAGACCAATCTAGGGTACAACCTTTGGGAATTCTCAAAGCACAGGAAATTCAGGTGTCAGGATTATCCTTTTTTGTTAATTTTGTTGTACTCAGAATGTCAGACTCAGCAGCTGCATATGAAATGCTGTTAGGAAGACCTTGGTTCAGATTGGCTAAAGTAAGACAGGACTGGGGAGAAAATGTTGTCATATTGAAGAAAGGGAAGAAGAAAGTAACCATACCTATGAGGGGAAGGAAGATGGTTCCATTAAGTGAGAAACCACTGTTTGCTCAGACTATTAATTTTGCTGATGAGGTCACAGATGACCAAGAGGAAGAGTTCTTGAAGGCCAATCCAACTGTTGTACCTGTGTTTGAAGTAGATGTGGAAAGCATGTTACAGCAAGGTAAGGAACAGGATGAGCCAGATACAGGTTTAGCACCAGGACAGACAGTGCAGGGTAAGGAACTGTTACAGTTGGTGGACCAGAAATATGCTATCTCTGATAAGGAACAGATTCAGCAGGAAGAAAAGGAGGCCAGGGATATGGCTGAGAAAATTTATGAAAAGAAGTTTGGGGCATCTAGCAGGGTAGAAAAGGATGAACTTCAGGAGCTGAATTTAGGAACAGAGGCAGAACCAAGAATGGTCAAAGTGAGTGCACACATTCAAGGGGAATTTCTGGCACAGCTGTTGCAATTATTGGTTGATTATAAGGATGTGTTTGCTTGGGATTATTCTCAGGTGAGAGGCATTGACCCAGCACTACATCAGCATAGGATTAATTTGAAAGAGGGTGCAAAACCAATTGTGCAACAAAGATATAGAATGAATCCTAACTTTGCCAAACAGGTGAAGGAGGAGCTTGATAAGCTCCTGGCAGTAGGGTTCATTAAACCTGTACATGAAGTATCATGGTTGTCTCCTATACTGGTTGTGCCAAAGAAAAATGGAGCCTTAAGAGTATGTGTGGATTATAGAAAATTGAATGCAGCAACCATTACTGATCCCTTTCCTATGCCATTTTGTGATGCTGTGTTGGATGCAGTAGCTGGTCATGAAATGTACAGCTTTTTGGATGGTTTTTCTGGTTATAATCAGATTAGTGTTGCTGAGTCGGATCAGCATAAAACAGCTTTTATAACTGAATGGGGAGCCTTTGCCTACACAGTGATGAGTTTTGGGTTAACCAATGGACCACCTTCATTTAATTTTGTTGATCATAAGGTGTTTGAACCTTACTTACAGGACTTTATGAGAGTCTTTGTGGATGATTTCTCAGTGTTTGGAAAGAAGGATAAACATCTGCTACATCTGAAGCTCTGTTTTGAAAGATGCAGACAATTCAGGATGGCTCTGAACCCTTATAAAAGTGTAATTGCTGTGAGGAGTGGAATACTTTTAGGACATGTGGTGTCAGAAGCAGGAATGGCCATAGATGTCAAGAAAATAGAAGCCATTCAAGCAGCACCAGTTCCTACCAATGTTAAAGAATTAATGAGGTTTGTTGGACAGACAAAGTGGCACTCCAGATATTTGAGGTATTTGTCTAATGTATGCTTGCCATTAACTCAATTAACAAAGAAGGATGTGGCATTTGTATGGGATGAGCCTCAGCAGAAATCATTTCAGATGTTGAAGAAAATGATATCAGTAGCACCAATTTTGCAGCCACCTGATTGGTCATTGCCTTTTCATGTGTTTGTTGATGCCTCGGATATAGCAATAGGAGCTATACTGATGCAGGAGAAGGAGAAGGGATGGTTCAGACCTGTGTATTATGCAAGCAGGGTTCTCACAGGTGCAGAAAGAAACTATCCTGTGACAGAAAGAGAAGCTTTAGGGATGGTATATGCATTGAATAAGTTCAGGCATTACTTGTTGGGGAACAAGATAGTTTTTCATGCTGATCATCAGGTCTTGTTGTATTTGATCAAGAAGCCACTTCTTACTGGAAGGCTTGCAAGATGGATGTTGTTGTTGCAGGAGTTTGACTTTCAGATTGAGCATACTCCTGGGAAGGAGCATGTAATTGCAGATTATCTAAGCAGGATTGAAACAAGTGAAGCACCTACTGGGGTAGATGATGCACTTCCTGATGCTCAGCTGTTTGATGTGCAGACTGTTGTGACTGATTCTTGGTATGATCAGTTGCTGATGTTTTTGACTGATGGAACTATACCAAGGGAGTTCAATGCTGATCAGAGAAGAAAATTTGCACTGAAAACCAGACCCTATTTAGTTATTGCAGGGGCACTATATAAGAAAGGAATTGATCAAGTGATAAGAAGATGTGTGCCAGAATTTGAGCAAAGTGCAGTCTTGCAGGAAGCACATTCAGGCACAGCAGGAGGGCATTTCTCTGGAGATATTACAGGGAAGAAGATTTTGCAGGCTGGATTATGGTGGCCCACAGTTTTAAAGGATGCACATGATTATGCCAAAAGATGTGTAATTTGTCAGAAAACAGGTCAACCTGATTCAAACAGGGATAGGATGGGGGATCATCCTATTTTGCCTTTGGAACCTTTTCAAAAGTGGGGTTTGGACTTTGTAGGACCTGTTAAACCAACTTCCAAGAGGGGATGCAGATACATTTTAGTGGCTACAGACTATTGCACTAAGTGGGTAGAAGCAATAGCATTGAAGGATAATAAAGCTTCAAGTGTGGCCAGATTTCTTTATCATAACATTATGACCAGGTTTGGGTGTCCAGTGGAGCTAGTAAGTGACAGAGGAACTCATTTTCTGAATGAAGTAATTTCAGAGCTAACAAGGACACATATGATTATGCACAAGAAGTCTACAGCAGATCATCCACAGGCTAATGGTCAGGCTGAGAGCTCCAACAAAACACTGATAAGGATTTTGAAAAAGATTGTGACAGAGAATCAGAAGGATTGGGATGATAAGTTGGATTCTGCCTTATGGTCCTTCAGAACAGCTTTCAAAGTCACTACTGGTATGACACCATTCAAGCTGGTGTATGGGCTGGAAGCTGTGGTGCCTATGGAGTTTGTGGTACCAAGTTTAAGAGTCTCAACAGAGAAGCAGTCTCCAAAGTTGTCAGTACTACACAGGAACAAATATCTGATGCAGCTGGAGGAGGATAGGTTGGTAAGCTCTTACATTACTGAAGTCATACAAAGAAGAAGACAAGCATGGGTGACCAAGAATGTGAAGTTCAAGATCTTTCAGGTTGGAGATTGGGTAATGTTGTACAACTCTAAGCTGGGACCACATCCTGGTAAATTGTCATTGAGATATCAGGGACCATATCAGATTGTGCAGGATAAAGGACAAGGGACATTCATCATAGTTGATGTGTTTGGTACAAGAGTGGAAAAGGCAGTTAATGGTTTCAGGCTGAAGAAATTTCAGGGAAAGCCACCTCATTTGGACTGGCCAAGTGTAGCCTGTATGACTGTAATACCCCTACAGCCAGGAGATTCAGAATCAGCAAAAGGAAAAGGCAAAATGCTGGCTTACATGGATTTTAGGAGGTCTTTTCATAGTATCCCATATAATTCACAGGTTGGAGGAAGTAGGCAGTTCCAAAGTGCACATCCGATGCAGCATTGCAGATGTTGGAAGAGTACCTGTGTCGGAACTGACCAAGTCGGAATTTTTAATAAGAAATTATTAGGCCCGATTAATAGCCTCGGGGAGCGTGCTGAAAAGAAGTTTCGTAGCACTTCAAGGATACCGGGTGGAGATATGTGTGCATGGTGCAGCGAGTATAATCATACATGCAACAAAAGTTCAGTACGTCCAGTTCACATGCAGCAGCGCAGAGGATTCGGGTTTTCGCTTGAAGAAGCCTTATTCAGTCCTGCCATGCCGAAAGCAAAGCAATTGGTGGCCATGCAACCACAGCCTGATGAGGAGCAGACCGAAGGTTCGGGGCGACGTTTGAGAAGCAAAGCTCTGCCAATGCGGCTTGACGTAAGCAGTGCAGACGAAAACAGTGACTCTGCAGAAGAGGAAACGCCAACGCCGACTCTTGTGTCAGAAGGTAAGGTGATGCAAGCATTAATGGACCCTTTTATGGACTTCAAAGTTGACATAGATTGTCAGGCAGAGCGCAACGCCATATGGTTGCAGTAGGTAGGATTGTATGAGTTTGCGATTCTGCCTTGGGAAGAATGTAGAAACAATGTATATGCAAAGTCTCAGTTGGAAATACTTAGGAAGACTAAGGGGAGAGTGTCACCGCATGTGATACTCAGTGTGGAGTTGGTGTCTGAGGTGTTCAAGCTGCCTTTGTATCCCAATACACCTATTCCAAAGTGTTCAGAGGAAGCACTGAAAAAGGAGTTTGGTCCAAGAGAAGGAGGCAGGCACTATTACATGTTAAAGAATGTGGCATATGCTAGGAGAGAGCAGCTTAAGTGGTACTTGGAGAGGCTATGCTTTATTGTGAAGTTTGACTATATGTCAAAAGAAAACTTTGCTCCATTGAGCTATGCAGAGCAAGGAGGAGAAGTGAGCTGGGCTCACTGGGTGTATGAAAAGTTGGCAGCAGAGATTCATTCTTCAGACAAAAGGAAGACACAGGCAAATAGTAGGTTATGTGGTTACTTGTCAGCATTGTTCTTTTTTGCACAGAGAGTACAGAGTGGTGAAGCAAGGTGGCCTGTGAAAGCAGAAAAACTGGTGCAGGAGAAGCAGCAGCCAATTCAGATTGAGCAGCCTATCATGGTGCATTCTGAAAAGATAGGATTTGTGAAGTTTAATGCTAAGCATATGGAGGCTTATGAGGATTTGGTGAAAGCCAAATATACTCCAGGAGAGGCCTTTGAAGAAATCACAGCAAAAATGCAGTTTGCAGATTTTGGCACCATGGATGTTGATTCACCAATGCAGGTAAAAGCAGAGGAAACACCAATAAAGCTTGGTAAGGCTTTCACATTATCCAACAAGAGGAAGAAGTCTGAACCAGTCAGCAGAGTGTTTTCCAGATTAGACTTTAGTGCTGAGGAAGTCTCTGGAGTATCAGTAGATACTGGGAAATTGGACAGTGATAAAGTAGTTCAGATGCTGCAGTAGGTGCAGGAATTTGTGAGGCAGGAGAATAATATGCTGAAGGTTCAGAGTATGCAAGCTGAAAGGAATGCAGAAAAGTTGATGGAGTTTAAAGGACAGGTGTCACAGGTGAAAGAGTTTGAAGATCAGATAGCTATGATGAAAGTAAAGTATGAGCAGGATATGGAGGAAACAGTGGGGAAACAGAAGATGGAGTTAGCAAAAGTGAAGAGATTATTGGGGGAGTTTAAGCAATGGACTGAGAAAGTGGAGGCAGCTGTTGCTTTGGAGTTGGAAGACATGGCAAAGAGGAATGCAGAGTTACAGGTCACTGTGGAGATGCAGAGGTTGAGATTGGAACCTTTGCAGATACTAGAGCAACAGATGTTGGCACAGGAGGAAATTAGCTTGAGTGCAGTATTAATGAAAGAAGGAGAAGTGTCTATCCTCAAGCAGCAGTTAGCTTTGGTTGCACAGGAGATGTGGCAAAAGACCAAGGAGAGAATGAGATTTGTCATTAAGTATCCATATGAGGTGATAAAGGCAGGGTTAGTGCATGAGGTAGAAGCACAATTGTTGAAGGAAGTGGAGGAATTGCAAAAGGAGAGACTGTTTGAAGCAGCAAGTTCAGCAGATGGAAGAGAATCAGAGACAGCAGCTTGCAGAGGCAGAAAAGAAAGAGGAGAATTTTACTAATAGTTTTTTGATGCAGGATGTAGCTGAGGAGAAAGTTGCAGAAGAGCAGATTGATACTATGATTGCAGATATAGCACAAGAGGTGGAAATGGGAAAAGCTGATGCAGCAGAGTCAGATGCAGTAAAGGAAGCAGAGCTGGTGGATCATAAAGTGAATACTGAGGACCAGAGTAAGGAAGAAGCTGTGCAGCAGAGGGTGGATTCCTGATCAAGGGATCTGTGGATCCAGGTCAGATTTCTGCGAAATCTACCACCAAGGACGTGCCATGTGTTGAGAGGCACATGTTAGAAACTGACTCTGAATAGCTAAGTCGGATTTTGACTTATCAGATATTTACTGAGCTGTATTTTGCTAAGTCGGATGTAACTGTCTTTCAGTTGCAGTCTGCTGAATGTCTTGTGACTGGGTAGTTAAGTCGGATTTATCTATATAAGTGGGGAATGTATCTGCGCACGATGTATCTGTTCTCTGATATGAATGTGATGATGATGGTGCGGTGCAGCAACTATTCAGTGTATTGTCTCTGCTTACTCTGATATTCTTTGAGTAGTTATGTTTACTGTGTCTGAATTGTTGTTGATGAAGTATGGTGGAGTAGATGGTTATTCTTGCTGTGTATGATGTTCATGTGTTGACCTAACCCACAACAACGACCAATTGAAATGGTACATGCTCTATATTGCAAAACTCTTTGATCTTTCCCATATCAAAGCTCAACCCCTTGATTCTCCATGGAATAGACTCATCTTGAGATATTATGCCCATATTATCTCTATAAGATGATTGAGGAGAGTTACTACACTTTTTGGAAGTGAGGGTGGAGTCTTCTTTGCTCTATTTAGGGAGTCCTTGACATAGTATTGACTATAACTCCTCATTTGATTGTACTCATGCTCTCCTAGCTTGTACTTCTCACAAACTTGCTCCCAAGATAAATTTTTCCTTGTCAAATCAAAGAAGAATGATATTATTGCTTCTTTCAACACTCGATCTGTTTTTAACTTCCAAGCCATCTCATCCATGTCCATTCTATGAGGGGTATGCTTGCCCTTCTTTAGCAAGATGGTTTTGTCCAAGATTGCATTTTGCAGTTCAAGGACTTGTCTACTCTTGAGGCCTAAAATGCACCTGAACAATGTAGGTGACAGTGTTGCTGTGCCAGGTGCTTGTCGAATCTGACCACCCTTCATAGTTAGAAATTTAGGATTTTCGTAGGAACCTTCGTCAATCGTTTCTCCCTTTGTATTTGGTAGCAAGCCTCGAGCTCATAATCTTGACCCAATTCTTCCATATTTGCTCGTCACATAGAAGCAAATGCAAGTCGGTCTTGACAAATCCCTTTTGAAGTGTGTGCTCTGTTGTCTCAACAAAGGTCTGCAAAATTAAAAATTCCAACATCAATATTGACAAGGCTCTAACTTGTGGGATTGAGACGCATACTTAATGATAAGTTCAAGCCTAGCTAGATTGAATTGTTTCTTAATATGATCACATACATCTATGCAAAGTCCAAAATACATGGGTATATGTAAGTGGGGCTCAAACTTAAGTTCGAGCCTCACTTGTTAGTGCTACAGCCTCAATGCAAGTGACACTAAATCTTAAGTTAAAACCTCACTTTAAGTTCTTAATGAGCACATGGAGGTCTTGCTTGAGCCTATGATAGACTCTAGTTTACAAATAAATGTTGATAAAAAAGACTCAGATCCATGTTTTCAAAGAATCAAACAAGTACCTTCCAAGCCTCAAAGTCCTTCTTGGTTTGGTTGACACCAGGTGGTGTCTTAGAAGGACAACCATTTGCATGTCATTGTGCTCGTGCGTGCATAAGTTGGTCAAGAAATGGCTCCTTTTGTATTGACATTGCAACAGATATATTCACATCTTTGGAGATTTTGCGAGAGATCTTCGGTGGGCAATTGAGAATAATCTTTGATCATCTATATTTGAATTGTTGACGCAATTGAGGGGTAACCTTTGCAAATTTTGCACCCTGCAAATGTTTTGCAGCACTAATGGAGTGTTGTCCAGAGATGATCCAATAATCAACATTGTGAACATCCTCTTTGGCAAGTTTTTCAAGAGGATTTTTTTTGGAAGGATCACAAGGCATCAAAATTACCAATATCTCCTCTTGCTTTGGTTCTTGAATGAAGTCTAAAGTCAAAATAAGGATTTGTAAAGGGGTTCTTACATGATGGAGCAGATAGCTTAGTGGGTCATTCAAAGCCATTGCAATTTAGGCTCTATATGAGTGATGGAATACCTTTGATGCAGTACAAAGTATACCCTAAAAATGTGGATTGGTTACCCGAAAATGGTATAGAGTTATGGAAGAGAAATGAACAAGGAGGAGCCAAGCTTCTTGAAGGTGTTCCAAAAGTATTACCACCCTTTGAGTATGTTAAAAATAGTGAGAAAGTTATGGAAGAATCAAAGAAGTACGTTAGTTGGTGGAAAGAGCACTTGCAAGAGAAAGGAGACGAAAGTGAGTATGCTAAGTGGATCAACACAGTTCTTATGTACTGGGAGAATCTCATGCAAGCTATGCAAACCCTGGAGAAAGTGAAAACACTTTATTTGATGACTTCTGGCCAAGGAGTATATGTGAACAAGATCATCATCTTGAAATTCCATTGGAAGATGGTCTAAATGAAGTACTTAACGTAATCGAGGGCCACTATTGTGGTCCAATGCGTAACAAACCTGCTGAGGAGTTGAACCCAACCCTTGATGTGGCAAAGGAAGACTTTGTACTTGTGCAACCTTGTGATGAAAATTACCCAATTTGGTTAGAAGTGGCAGCAACAGATATTGATCAGAACAATGACTTAGGAACCTACCTTCAAGTGAAGAAACAATATTGGGCACCAATTTCAAAGAAGAAGGATGCAAGTGATGTGGAGGTTTACAAGTATTGTTGGAACAAGTATTGTAGAGAGAACACAATGATCCTCAACGCTGGGAAGACACTAGTTGCATCATTTGGGCATGGAAGCCCAAGGGTGGACAAATTCCTAAAAAAATCAAGATTCCAAAGGCAATAATCCTCAAGGCCAAAGAGAGTCAATTGAAACTTGATGAACATGAGGCACCATCAAATGTCAATGCAAATGAGGAGGAATGATTGCTTAGCGTTGGCCTTTCACCTTGTAATCTTCTAGCAATGGTTCAAATTAGTCCACCCATAGCTAGGGTCATTATCAACATTGATATTGGCATCCCACCTTTGTAATCTTCAAGAAATCTTATTCAATATGAATGGTGTTTTTTTCAATTTAGTCACCCAAGTTTTTCTTGCAACTTACATTTTAATTGTTTTATCAAATGAAGCATGTGTGGGAAGAAAGTTTTGTTATGGGTGCATCAACGTGTGTGTGTGTGTGTGTGTGTGTGTGTGTGTGTGTGTGTGTGTGTGTGTGTGTGTTTGTAAACTATCATGTGCAAAAACACTCTAGTGTATAGTATGGTTGTTGAAAACGGACCATATTGGATCTTGCTGTGCGCTCCTTGCTGCACTATCGAAGCAAGGGACTTGCCTAACACTCTATGCGAGCCACAGACGGCTCCAAGCACACAACTAGCTTAACTAGTAAGCTCAAAAGAGGGCAATGGTGTGTCACTCACCGCTCTATGCTCCTGCCGTCGAGGATTCCTCGCCACGAAGAAGAAGGAGACGCCGCTACGTCGCGCTCAACCGCTTCACCGTCGTCGTGCCGCCGCAATGCTCTCTCTCTCTCTCTCTCTCTCTCTCTCTCTCTCTCTCACACACACACACACACACACACACACACACACACACACACACACACACATACACACACACACACACACAAGGAGGTGAAGAAGAAGAAGATGGAGATGGAGATGGAGCAAGAGCACTCTTCTATTGCACAAATGAGAGAATAAGTGAATTTTAGGTTTAGTTGGCTTTTATATGAGCTCACCCCATTCACACTTGGGCACCCATGCTTAGCCAACTAATCCCTTGAATGTCCCAGTTAGAGTGCGCCTCTCATCGGCGATCACTCTTACCCTTTTCCTATTGGTCCGACAAGCCCGGTACCTGACTCTACCAAATACATAATACACGTCCGTCGTAGGTGATGGGGTGTCCGTGAGCCGTGAGGGTTAACATGCCCCCCTTCCTAATGTAGATTCCGTCCTCGGAAGCTATTGAGTTGAAGCTCGTTCGTCAAGGTGGAAGAGCATTTGAGATGAATGTCCTTAGCCTTCTTCAGTCACTGCAAACTCAAACAACATTGGCACAGTAATTGCATTCTCATAAGTGATTAAAAAGCATATGCAGTTTTAGGTAGACAAATTGATTGGTAAAAGAATTTCAAACAATTTGTCAGCAATGAACATTAAATTGCAATGTAATCAAATGCATAAACAGATGTAAAGGTAAAAAATTAAACAAGTCTGGGGTCGCTAATTTGACGGTCGAAAGGCACTAGAGATCGAATATTAAGACCATGGGTAAGCTTCTTAATTTTCTGTGGTCAATTAAGTTGTTTAATCGCGAGAGCCAAGTATTCATGTTCGAGGGCTAACTAGAGGCTATACCTAGAGGACCTTGTAGTTAAGCTACCATAAAAGGAATTTCTCATGAAATCATCGCCTGACTGATTACTTTTTCTTTGACCCCCCAAAGTCTTTTCACAGTGATTCAATTTGATGTGTGTGCTTATTTTGTATGCCTTGGGTTTTTTGCTTTTCAAGGAAAAGCGCCCACACTCGGAACCTCTAGGGCTTTAGTACCATAAGCAATACATGTGAGTGAAGTACCAAATCAAGCTGAGATTTCTCTTCCAGCTTAAGATTTTACAGTGTGGCACTTTGATTTTTTGTTTGTTCATTTTCAGCATTTTAATTTTGTAACTTTGGGGGGTCATATAACACTAATACACCTCCCCAAGCTCATCACACTAGTAAACTCCCTTTATAATACTTAAGCTAAAGGTCAATAGGGTCAAGCCCACTAGAAAGCCCTAGTAAATTTCACACAATGCTGCCTAAATCGGATTAAGAACCTAAGTAACCATTGATTATTAGGAAGGCATTCCCCATGGTATTAAGAGAAGATCTCTAACACCTAACGTGGTCAAACTAGCTTAGTCGGACTGCTTGATTTTTAAACCTAGACAAGTGATTATGACAAAAAATTACATTGAATTAAATGTTTGATACTAAGCAAATGCGGTGAATATTAGGCTACCAATCACAATTAGAGCAGACAATCATAGATGCAAAAAAGATAAGGGGCAATGGTAATGGACAAGAAACACCTGTTTGTGTCGATGGTCGCGCTTGAAATGAAGAGTGAGTCGAGATAAAGATTCCATGAAGGTCCAAATCCTATCAATAGCAACACGCTCCTCTACACACTAGGAAACAAAAGGAATACCTCCAGGAGGCACATTAGTGGGAAAAGGTACCAACACTTATTGAACACAACAAAAAACATAAGGAACCCTAACCTAATTATTTGCACTCCCCCTAGAGAGTCAAGGGAATAGGATATTGTAGAGGTTGGGGGGAAACCCTAAGGCTAAACCCCTATCCTCGTCGTCGAGATAAACAAAGTCATCATCCATGAGACCATATGTGCCATCTGTGCAGTCCTGTAAGTTTTCTTCTTTATCATAGGTGCCCATGTTTACTAAGAAGGTCACTAGATGCCTATAGTCATCTTGGTCAAAAGGGTAGGCTTGTGCAATGGGAGAAACGCTCTCTACTAAGTATGGATCAGACGTGGTCAAGAGATGTATCAGCCATTCTAACTCCTCAAAATTCCTCTCACATGCTAGCGTACCTATCAAATCCCATTCACATGCAAGCACTGGAAAGACCATGTGAAATATTTGTGAAAAGTAACGAGGGTACCTCTCACCCAAGGCAGGAGTGAATGACTCTAGCGTACTAGCCATATCTGTACACGCAAATAGATGATGGTTAGAGTGCAAATATTACAAGGGTCGTGTTCTTGTGCATAATTTGTTTTTATGATTTTGTGTTATGGCTCTTGCTCTTTTACTTTTTTATCTCGTTTTTGTGAGTATAAGGCTTTATATATACATTCCCTAAGATTGGAGATTAAGAGGTCAGGGAGAAAGTTTGAGAGGGAAGCAAGTGAATAATGGATGTCCACAAACACTCCCCCCTTCCTTGGGTAGATCATACCGTTTGAAATGATGTCGTCACCCTTTGAAACCAATTGTTCCAGTTGGTAATAGGTGAGGATTTTTGCCAGTAGTTTTCTATTACCCTAGGTGCCTCGTCAAGTTGCAAGGGTGGTAAGGTACTCTCCCAGGATTGAACTTGAAGTGGTTCATCAGGCGATTCTTGAACACTAGGAGGTGTGGATTCTTTTGTAGCTTCATGGAGGTCCACTACTATAGATGGAGGCTGTGTAGAAGCTTTTACCTCTATGGATGTATTACATGAGGAGCTAGAAGCTTCATGGAACTCTTTCCTTCCTGAGCTAAGCGGAATAAATTGGTTTTGCCTTGGAGCCCAAACTAGCTCTGGACTAGGTGTGTAGCATTTTGTGATCTTTCCCTTCCCACGGTCTGCCATTGGCTTTAGCGTTACACTGTTTGACTCATATGGGTTTGTTGTCGATAGGGAAGGATACATTTTACGTTTAGGTACCCAGATTTGCTCATTTCCATCATAGTAGCCTTGGGCTTCTAATAGTCGTTTTGGAATCCATCGTGATTTGGTCTTGACTCTCCTAGGACGCGCTCTTGGTTTTCCAGGGAAATTTTTTCTTCGAATGGATGGGAGGGTTGAGGTAGTTGGAAGTAAGGCGTTGGGGACCCATTGATATGTACTCTTAGGTCGTGCAGGTTGAGTACTTGCAATATTACTGCTTGCTACAACTACAAGTGTTGAAGTGCTAGGTTCATGGGTAGCCGGCAAAGACGAGTTAACCACCTTGGCTTGTGAATGTTGGCTATCCTTCAACTTTGCTAGAGTTTGCAACGTAGGTGACTTTGCTTGAATGATAGGGGTAAGAGTTGGTGGTCGCGTCGTGACACTACCAGTATCCCAATCAATAGTGCATTTGGTTGCCAACATCCACATGCGTCCCAGGTTTACGTTGCCTTCCATAGCTCCCGCGGGCATGACTAGAAACCTTTGCACTATGCTTCCATTGTCATAGACAACAGGGGTCTGAAGGACTCCAAGAATAGCAATTTTCTTTTTATTAATGCCCTTGACTTGCATCGTACTCGGGGATAGGGTTGGTTTCCCTAATTGACACCAAACTCCATAGGACAACAAATTGTGTTTAGCTCCCGTATCTAATAAGGCATTGTATAGTACTTTCCCATAGGGGCTATTTAGCTCAATTGGGTATCGTAGGGGTGGCTCAGATTCTAATGAGTCGTCATCTGTGTCCTCAAAAAATGCTTGCGTGATTCCCAAATTAGCCTCTCGTTGGCGTCTAAGACGTTGTTGTCGTTCTCGAGCTTCAACTCTTGCTTGGATTTTTTTAAGCTCTGCTTGTTCCTTGGCAACCTTCTTTTGATGGATGGCTTGCAACTCTTCCTAGCTTAAAGGATCATAATATCTTTTGAATTTACTCCCATTAAGGAATCCAATGGTTTCAACTCCATCTAGAGTCTCCACACGAATGGTACCTTGCGGGGTAATTTCACACACTCGATATGGTCCCTTACCAGCGTATTTCAATTTCTTCTTTTCATTACGTACCCCGTACATAAGAACTTTATCACCAACCTTGATGTCTTTATCCTTTAAATGGCTATCAAACCACTTCTTTCTCCTATCCTTCTCCACTAGAGCATTTCGCACAGCTAATTGCCTTTCTTCATCTAGCCTTTCCAGGATATATAATCGCTCCACTAAGGGGTTACCATCCCAACCTTCTTGAGAAGCTACTCGAAGACTAGGAATGACAAACACCCATGGCATAACTGCTTCTTGGCCATACACCATCTTAAACGGTGTGCAATTAATAGCAACTTTATACGCAGTACGATAAGCCCATAAAGCTGATGTAAGCTTTAGGTCCCAATCAGTGCGATGAGCCTCAACTGTCTTTGTCAAAATGGAGATGAGAGTTTTGTTGGTACTCTCAGCTTGGCCATTTTCTTGGGGATAATAGGGTGTAGACTTGTGGTGAGATATCATGAAGTTTGATGTGAGTTCTTTTATTACTTCATTTATAAAATGAGTTCCATTGTCACTCACAAGTTCAAAGGGGCATCCAAAACGTGTGATAATGTTCTCAAAGAGGAACTTAGCTGTTGTTTTTGCATCCACCTTTCGTGTTGCTTTTGCTTCAGCCCATTTGGTTACATAGTCGGTAGCCACAATGATATATAGTGATTGCGTGCTACGTGCATCCGGACTAATCGGTCCTACAAAGTCTAAGCCCCACTTTTCAAATGGTTGGGTTACCTTGATGGGATGTAGAGGCATCCTATCCCCTCTTTGTGGCTTCTTGAAGCGTTGGCATTCATCACATCCCTTTGCAAAAAGTGATGCATCCTTAAACAGAGTGGGCCACCAATAGCCTAACTGTAAGATCTTTCGGGCAGTCAACTTTCCTGAAAAGTGACCACCAACTACGCCCATGTGTGCCTCTTGTAGAATATATAAATACTCATCCTTGCGGGCACAACATCTAAGAACATCATCTTTTCCTCTCTTATAGAGAGTTCCAGTCAGTAAGAAATAGGGTTCGCATTCCTTGATTAATTTTCGAGCTATATCTTTTCGCAGCTCTTTGGGTGGAAAACCATTAACTAAGAAGTTAACAATCTTTTCACTCCATTCAGGCATTGTCTCAACAATGAACAAAGGAGTATCAGGCAATTCATCATCAACCCCCGTAGGAGCTTCGCCATTAGGGATACAAGATAAATGATCTGCCATGACATGTTTTCTCCCAGGCCTCACAACAACGGTGAAGTCAAACTCAAGAAGAATTAACAACCATCGTGTAATTCGACCTGTGGAACACGGCTTGTTTACCAAATATAGCAATGCTTGATGATCCACATAAAACACAAACTTGGTAGCAAGAAGGTAATAGCGAAATTTCTTTACTGCGTAAATCATAGCTAGACCTTCGCGCTCTCTAGTAGTGTAGTTCATCTCAGCATCATTTAATTGGCAACTTGCAAAGCTAATAGGGTAGTCCAATTTATGTTCTCCTGGTTGAGTTAGAACACACCCAATAGCAAAATTTGATGCATCAATATGCACATGAAAAGGTACATTCCAATCAGGTGTTCGCAGGATTGGAGCACTTGTTAGGGCCTTCTTTAATAACTCATAAGATTGATGACATTCGTCCGTCCAGTGAAACTCGATAAGAAGCTTGTACAATGGACGCGCTATCTCGGCAAAGTTTAAAATAAACCTTCGATAATAACCAACATGGCCCATAAATCTTTGAACTCCTTTATAGTTAGTAGGTGGTGGCAAATCGGCAATGGCTTTAATCTTACTCTCATCTGTGGATATCCCGTTCTTGGACACTATATGCCCTAGAATGACTCCATGCTTAACCCAAAATTGGCATTTGAAAGGGTTCAATGAGATGCGATAAAATCTGCACCTTTCAAATATTTTTCGTAGATATAACAAATGCTTCTCCCAAGAAGAATAAACACAAAGGTCGTCTAGGAAAGCTTCACAAAACTCCCTTAGAAATTCTTTAAACACAGTGTTTATTAATCGTTGGAATGTAGCAGGGGCATTTGTTAAGCCAAAAGCCATAACACGAAATGCAAACACTCCAAACTCTGTGATAAAAGCAGTTTTAGCTTGGTCCTCTAATGCAATTGTGATTTGATTGTAACCAGAGTACCCATCTAAAAAGCTATAAGCTTCCTTGTCCGCGACTCTCTCAAGCACATGTTCTGAATATGGCAAGGGATAATGATCTCTTCTAGTAGCTGCATTAACTTTCTTGAGGTCCACGCACACTCTTAGTTTCCCATTCTTTTTTGGCACAATGACTATTGGAGAAACCCATTCTGAGTGCTCAATAGGATATATGAATCCACATTGGATAAGTTTTTCAATCTCCTCTTGTACAATTTTGGCGTACTTAGGATTCATTGGATAGGGTCGTTGCTGGACGGGTTTAGCAATGTTGATCATGGGAATTGTATGTTGTACCACAGAAGGTGGAACGCCCTTCATGTCATGATATGTCCAAGCAAAGATATCCTTGTATTCCTTGAGGAGCTCCTTAAGTACAGCCTCTTCAGTTTCGGTAAGGTCTTGAGCAATAAAGACTGGTTTAGACTCCTCACCTGGTTCTGCTAATTCTATCTCTTTAACTACCGCTGGACCATCATAGACTCCACTGCTTCCATTGGTAGGTATTCGTTGGGCTTTGGCATACACAACCTTTCGCTCCCCCGTGGTATAAGATTTAAAATGTTCAGGAGCCGTATGTAAGTCAGCAGGCTCTTGTCCTGACGGAGACCTTTCTTTTAGTTCTGCCTCCTTTTGTTGTTGTGCTAACTCTCGGTTTTGACGTCTTCTTATAGTTCGACTCAAACCTCCAATTGAGCGACGTCAATGGGTCGCGGGCTGCACCACATGACACTATGGAGATGTTCACCCCAATTGTCTACTAGCTTTCGATGAGCGTCACATGCCCCTAGATAGCTAAGCCATTCTGCAGTAGATCTTTCCTTGTTTATCCTAGCTCTCACATTTGCTCGATATCGTCGTCTCTTATATGACCTTTGTTTCTTGTTAAGGTTTTGATTTTGGTAAATGTTTGAACTCGACTCGCCTGATAGGTCTTCGCTTGTATCTTCTTCACTCTCATATAAATTACCATAGATGGTCGTACTAGGCCTTGAGTGTTCAGTTTCTATACTTGGTTCACTCAATGTCTCCTCAGGTTCTGAATCCATTTCTCCCTGAGATTCCGTTTCTGATGTGTATTGGCCTGAAGCCTTTGAGGAATCATCGGTTTCACTCTCAGGTAGGTGTGCCTCTTTCTTATCATCGGATGTTACATGCGCTACACCTAACATGTTTACTGGTGCAATGTGTGGTATCTCTTCCCCATCTGGTGTTACCCAGATTGTTCCTCTAGCTCCCCATGTATCTATAGTTGCCGCTAGGTGCACCCAATCGACATTGTCTGACTCAGCCATTCCGGGTAGGATATCCATATAAGGAGAGTTCTCCCCAATATCCGTGTCTTCGTTACACGTGTAACAATACTATAATGGAGCTGAGTGAATTGTTGTGTCTGATCGATTATCAATGATGAATTTATTTCCTAGAGGATGCGTTTGACCACTTAAAAGATCAACTCGAATGACAGAGTCTTGGAACTGTAAGTAGACGTGGTTTTTGGACCAGTCATGCACCATTTTTGCTTCCCTCATGAATGGACGCCCTAAGATCATCTCAAATGACATAGGATGCTTGGAAAAATCCATAACAATGAAGGTCTGCCTTACCTTGTGTCCCAAGACCTTGATCCTGAGATCTTTAGCATTCCAATAGGCGTAACAATAGATCCATCAGCCATTTTTACCACTACGCTTGTGGCTTCAAGGTGAGGTCACCCCATAGACTCCCAACAACTCTTTGTCACCATGCTGACTCCCGCACCACCATCAAGGACCCCCTTTACAGTTAATCCTTTAGTAGTGATTGGTAGAGTAGCATTAGATTCATCACCTTCAAAGTATTGCCCCAACTTGTTAACGGGTACTTCAATTATAGATTCATGTCCCGCTAGGTCAGATGGTGGTGCTAAATGTTCCTCATCATTCATTACCGAGTCAGGTTTGTTCATATGTGCAAACTGTGGTAATGCGGCCTGTAATTCTCCATTGAGGAAGGCTTGAAGAGCTGAGACTAGCTTGGGGTCTTTATATAGTTTGGACATGATGGTGGTTCTAACTTCTGAAGACATGAAATCCATCAATTTGGCAACATTTAATGGCATCTTGTGGGACGTAGGACCCTGACAAGAGAATGGTGAAGATGGAATCTCCACTTCCTCAAGGGGGTCGGGCATTCCCTCACCAAACATTCTCTCTAGTAGGAAAGGTGTGTGTCCACTTTCATATGTCCTACCCTCACTCTCTTCCCGAATGATACTGGGTATAGCTAACGGCCTGTAGTTCTTGTGAGGTTGAACTTGTGTGGGAAACATAGTGTCCGACATCTGGATATGTTTGGGTTCAGGTTCTAATGTTCGTTGAATTTCTTCCACCAAACCCCTCAGTTGTTGGACTCGTTCAATTTCCACTGTTGGGTTTGGATAGGTTCCAATCTTTCTCTTGCAATCCTCATTTTTTGTCTCTCGTGGCTTATCTTGGGGGTTCGCAACTGGGTGGTTTAACTTTGAATACTCTTTTGGTGTTCGTCGTAATTCCCTCTCGTGATCCTCCTCACTGGCTTTTTCCTTTGTAGTAACAGTTTTGGTCTCCGTGGTCTCTATCGAATCTGAGTCATCCTCAGGGTCATTCATATACACGAGATCCTCTCCTGTCCCTATGTTAGTCTTTGAACTAGGTTTTGAGCTAGAAGCATTAAGGGATTTCTTTCATCGTGTTTTCTTCTTTCTCACTCGACCAATGGATGCAGCATCTCTCTCTTCGAGGATGTAATTTTGCTTTTGGAGCATCGACCATGTGAGTGCATTCACTGGTGCTATGTTTATAGTTGGTGGTGTCCCATCAACAATCTCTATTAAGTTCAATGGTGTGATTTTCGGCGTGTTTGGATTGTTAGGACACTGTGCGATCAAATGATCTATGCCACAACGATTACAAATGAGTATTGGCATTGCCAATGCACTTCCTTGACTTGTTTGCATTAGTGCAGCATTCTTTTGCATTCTAATGGGGCACTCAGCTACTCGATGTGGTCCACCACATTCGTAGCACTGAAGAGGTGGTCTCCTGGCAAAACTATTAATGTTTTGGCCTCTTGCTGCTAGCGCAGTAGCTTGATATACCGGTTTGATTTGTCCCCAATGGTCTTCCATATAGTACATGGGACACTCCTCAAGCATGTCGACTCCATAGGTGATACTAGAGTCTATGTCCTCTTCGCAATCTACATAAGTACTAGATGACTCGCAACCTATTTGGTTCATAGGTGTAACTCTTGGATGAGGGGGTTGCGGTCCTAGCACTGGAGGCGGCAACGGTGTGGTTTGGACCACATTTTGGGTTCTAGGGACCATGTGCTGTAATGGCAATTGTTGCTCCATGGGTGGGGTAGGCATCAATGCAGGAACTCGAGGTGAGTCTGCCCAAGCTATAGGCGGTCTATTTTCCATGATGCGTTTAAGCATTAGGCAATCCTTCGCTTGATGGCCATACCTACCACACGCGTTACAAGTCCCGTTAAACTTTACTCTGAAAGTAGGGCATTCACTCGTAGTATGTGGGCCCAAGCAGATTGAGCACCGTTGCTGCTCCCTTCTTGGATACATATGAGTGTTTTGTGGAGCACGATTACCCCTAAGGCTTTCTTGGATGGCCTTGGTGAGATCTGCCAAAGTCATCTCAGATATCGTTTGCTCTTTCACGATTGGCTTTATCTTCATTGGCTCATGCCCTGATGCTTGCGAGCTACTAGACTTCGGCTCGGCAGACACTCTTTCTCCTGCAATCATTAAATTATCCTCCAATTGGATTGCATTCATGGTGACTGCTTCCCAAGTAGTGATACCTCTAATGACTAAGCCATTATAGATACTTTCATGTTGTAGTCCCCTAATGAATCTATCGAGAAATTGGTTGTTGTTGAATCGTGAAGGAGTACGAGCGTAAGTGCGATGTGAGACAGAGTGCGAGAAGAAGAGCACAACGATATGGTGAACTCGCTCTACTGTAATGTGTAGAGCATAGTGAGTTCTTATTACGTTTTACAAAAGAATATGTGTACATACCTGGCGGCCCGCCCACTTACCTGGGCGACCACATTGGGCTTTATACCCCAACAACCTCCCACTTAAAGTCCAATGTGGTACTTTAAGTGTGAGAGAAGCTACTATACAAGCTAATATACAAGAGATGTAGAGAAGTGATGTACTACCCTACACCTTGTTAAGTATGGAGCCTGATTTACCCTTGTAATTTTCTGTGGTAAAAGCGCACATTTGTAAGGCCCCCATTATGAGGAGAAGCCATCGTGCATGAAAGAAAATCACTCACAGGAAACCAAAATTTTCACGGACAAGAATCAGGGGCAACTTTAAAGGCCTCGGGGGCGGAGGCCCCCGATACTTTTTTTCGCCGGAATATTCTTTTTCACCGGAATATTATGGCCGGACGGCGGCCGAAAAGTGGTCGGAAAACAACCGGTCGGTTTGCCGGTGGTCGGTAATCAATGCCCGATGGCCGGTGGTCGGAAGTCAATGGTCGGTGGCCGGTGGCCGAATTCAAAAGCGGACTTGTCTTCTCAAGGACGGCCACACATGGGCAGATTCGAGGGTCCGATTTGGACTTATTCGCACAAGGGCGGATACACATGGCTATCTCTCATAAGAGAGGGCATCCCTTTTGGCCTATAAAAGGAGGCCATTTCTACACACATTTCATAGTGTGAAGTTGATGCAACAAGGTGAGTGTGAGGTGGTGAGAGTGAAGCAAGGTGGGAGCTCCATTAAGGGTATAATCCCTTTGTAAACTACTTGTTTTGAAGTACTAAAGCCATTGAGTGGCTACTTTCCCGTGGACGTAGCCCACATTGGGTGAACCACGTATATCGTGTGTACTCTCTCTCTCTCTCTACTCTATAATCTCGTGTATATAAATCTGTCTCTCTCCATTAAGTAATCTACTCAATTATCTATTTAGGTATGTCTTATTTCCTAACAACTGGTATCAGAGCAAGGTTTGCTCGTAGCTAAATTATCTCAAGCAAAGGATTCCTTGAATTGAGTGGGAGTTATGGCGGAGGAAGGGAAGCTCAAGATTGAGAAGTTCAACGGCAAAAACTACCAACATTGGAAGATGCAGAGTGAAGACTATCTCTACCAGAAGGACCTCTATTTGCCACTAGGCGGTCTTGCGAAGAAGCCCGCAACAATGGTAGATGAAGCATGGATTGTCCTTGATCGAAAGGCACTGGGAACAATCCGGTTAAGCTTGGCGTCAACGGTGGCCTTCAATGTTTCGGAGATGAAGACCACGGAGGACTTGATGAAGTCACTTGACGACTTCTACGAGAAACCATCGGCATCCAATAAGGTATTTCTTATGAAGCGCTTGTTCAATCTAAAGATGGCAGAGAATGGTTCAGTTGCAGAATACCTAAATGACTTTAACACAAACATAAGTCAACTTCGATCAGTGAAAATCAATTTCGATGACGAAGTGCGAGCTCTCCTTATACTATCATCTCTATCGGATAGTTGGGACAACCTTGTGATGGCTGTAAGTAATTCTATCTCTAGCACAAATACTCTTAAGTTTGATGATGTTGTGGGTGTTCTCCTAAGCGAGGAAATGCGAAGGAGAAGCACATGAGAATCATCAAGTGCTGCACTATCAGTGGAAACAAGTGGAAGGCTTAAGGAGAGGTTCAAAAACCAAAAGGGTCATGATCGCTCAAGGCGGAGCAAGTCACGCACAAAGTCAGTTCTTGAATGTTGGAACTGCGGCAAGAAGGGCCACGTCAAGAAGGATTGCTGGTCCAAGAAGAAGAAGGAGACAGAGTCTCAAGACAACAAGCCAACATCGGAGGCCAATGTGGCAGGTAAAGTAGAGCAAGATGCTCTAATTCTCTCATTAGACAATGTGTCTAATTCCTGGATAGTAGATTCCGGGGCTTCATTCCATGCGACACCACACAAGCAACATTTCCAAGACTACACCAAAGGTAATTTTGGGTATGTATACTTGGGAGATGATGAAGCTTGTGAGATTGTCGGCAAAGGTACAGTTTCTGTCAAAACTGCTAACGGAAATGAATGGAAGCTTAAAGATGTTAGGCATGTTCCTTCTCTTCGCAAAAATTTGATCTCTACAGGACAATTGGACGATGAAGGTCACAACATTGCATTCGGAAACAAACGGTGGAAGATCTCAAAGGGATCTTTGGTGGTTGCCAAGGGAGAAAAGGTCGGTACACTTTACTTGTGTACTGTTAGCATGCAACCTTCAGCTTGTGCAGCAACTACAGAAGTTGATAGTGCGGTGTGGTACTATCGACTTGGGCATATGAGTGCCAAAGGAATGCAAATCCTTCAAACAAAGAAGCTTCTACCAAGTTTGAAAGAAGTGGACTTAGAGTTCTGTGAAGATTGTGTTTATGGTAAACAAAAGAGGGTAAAATTTCAAAATTCAGGAAATGAAAGAAAAAATAAAAAACTTGAGTTGGTTCATTCTGATGTTTGGGGTCCTGCAAGTACACCATCACTTGGTGGCTCATTGTACTATGTAACATTCATAGACGACGCGACTAGAAAAACATGGGTTTATGTCATGAAGAATAAATCCGATGTATTTTCCATATTTCAAAGGTAGAAAGCCTTTGTGGAGAATGAAACAGGTACCAAGGTTAAATGCCTCAGATCCGACAATGGAGGCAAATATTGCAGCCAAGCTTTTGAAAGCTTTTGTGCTAGCAATGGCATTCGGAGGCAAAGGACAACCCCAAGGACACCTCAACAAAATGGGATTTCGGAAAGGATGAACAGGACAATCATGGAACTAGCACGAAGCATGCGGCTACATGCAGGCCTACCGCTTGAGCTTTGGGCGGAAGCTGTAAGTACGTATGTGTACTTAATCAATCGGTCACCCTCAACGGCATTGGATGGGGGAGTTCCAGAAGAGGCATGCACAGGTAAACCGGTGAATTATGAATTTCTCAAAGTGTTTGGGTGTGAGGCTTTCATGCACATAGATAGAAGCCTAAGATCAAAGTTAGATGCAAAGTCCAAAAAGTGTTTCTTCATTGGCTATGGACAAGGAGACTTTGGGTATGGCCTATGGAATCCTGAAGATGGTAAAATCTTAAAGAGTAGGGATGTAATTTTTAACAAACAAAATATGTACAAAGATTACTTGGAAAGAAAACAAACAAAAGAAACATGTGATGAGTACATGGAGCTTGAGGACGGTGAAGACTCAAGGACTGCAAACGGTGACAATGTGCAACAACGTCAACCAAATGAGGAGCCTCAACCTATTCCCCGAAGATCTACAAGAGCAAGTAGACCTCCAGAAAGGTTTGTTCCTTCCTTCAACCATCTCTTGATCTCAGATTCTGGAGAGCCGGAATCATATGAAGAAGCTATGCAACATGAATCCAAAGAAGAATGGACGAAGAGCATGCAAGTGGAGATGGACTCACTACATCGCAACCAAACATGGGAGTTGGTTGAGTTGCCTAAAGGTAAGCGGGCACTTCAAAACAAATGGGTGTACAAGCTAAAGGAAGAAGAAGGTGGGAAGAAAAGGTACAAGTCTAGGCTTGTGGTTAAAGGTTTTTCTCAAAAGAAAGGTATTGACTTCAATGAAATATTTTCTCCTGTTGTAAAAATGAACTCAATTAGGCTTGTCTTAAGCCTTGTGGCTGCTCATGATCTAAATCTCGAGCAAATGGATGTAAATACGGCATTCCCTCACGGTGACTTAGAGGAGGAAATCTACATGCTTCAACCAAAGGGTAATGAAGTAAAAGGTAAGGAGAAAATGGTTTGCAGATTAAAGAAGAGCTTGTATGGTTTAAAGCAAGCATCAAGACAATGGTACTTGAAGTTTGATCGATGGATGTTGGATCATGGATTCACAAGATGCAACTCGGATCACTGCGTCTACACGGAGAATTTGGGAGATGGGAAATTCATCATCCTAATGTTGTATGTTGATGACATGTTGATTGCAAGTGCTAACATGCAGGACATCAAAGACCTAAAAGAAGAGCTATCCAAATCTTTTTCAATGAAAGATTTAGGTGCTGCAAAGAGGATACTTGGTATGAAAATATCAAGGGACAGGACGAAGAAGACAATAAAGCTATCTCAAGAAGATTACATCAAGAAGGTACTAGAAAGGTTTGCAATGCAAAATGCAAAACCAGTTTCTACACCTTTGGCTGGTCATTTTAAACTAACGAAGGATGTGTCCAAAGACACAAGAGGAGATAGCCTGTATGTCTAAAGTTCCATATGCTGCAGCGGTAGGTTCTCTAATGTATGCTATGGTCTGGACAAGGCCAGACATTGCACATGCAGTGGGAGTTGTGAGTAGGTTCATGGACAACCCAGGTAAAGAGCATTGGCAAGCTGTGAAGTGGATACTTAGGTATCTAAAAGGGACAACAACAAATGCTTTGTATTTTGGAGGAACTGATATTTTTCTAGAAGGGTATGCTGATGCAGATATGGCAGGTGACAAAGATACTCGAAGCAGCACTACTGGCTATGTGTTCACGGTTGGAGGCACAGCAGTAAGCTGGGCTTCAAAGCTGCAAAAGGTGGTTTCACTTTCTACCACGGAAGCAGAGTATGTAGCAATGACGGAGGCAAGCAAAGAAATTATGTGGCTTCACAGATTCTTAGAAGAGCTTGGATTCAAACAAGACAATTGTGTCTTGTACAGTGATAGCCAAAGCGCTATCCATCTTGCGAAAAACTCAGCCTTTCATTCAAGGACAAAGCACATTGAGGTGAGATATCACTTCATACGCACTCTTTTGGAAGAGGGACAGCTAAAGCTAGGAAAGGTGCATACAAGTGAAAATCCTGCAGACATGTTTACAAAGGTGGTCAACAAGGAGAAGTTGAGCTTTTGCTCATCTTCAATCGGCATTCAAGGATAAGAAGCCAGAATGGAAAGCAGTCACAGGTTTGGTTTGGAGATCAGTCTCCAAGTGGGAGATTGTTAAGTATGGAGCCTGATTTACCCTTGTAATTTTCTGTGGTAAAAGCGCACATTTGTAAGGCCCCCATTATGAGGAGAAGCCATCGTGCATGAAGGAAAATCACTCACCGGAAACCAAAATTTTCACGGACAAGAATCAGGGGTAACTTTAAAGGCCTCGGGGGCGGAGGCCCCCGATACTTTTTTTTCGCCGGAATATTTTTTTTGGCCGGAATATTATGGCCGGACGGCAGCCGGAAAGTGGTCGGAAAACAACCGGTCGGTTGGCCGATGGTCGGTAGTCAATGGCCGATGGCCGGTGGTCGGAAGTCAATGGCCGGTGGCCGGTGGTCGAATTCAAAAGCGGACTTGTCTTCTCAAGGGCGGCCACACATGGGCCGATTGGAGGGTCCAATTTGGACTTATTCGCACAAGACCGGCTACACATGGTTGTCTCTCATAAGAGAGGGCAGCTCTTTTGGCCTATAAAAGGAGGCCATTTCTACACACATTTCATAGTGTGAAGTTGATGCAACAAGGTGAGTGTGAGGTGGTGAGAGTGAAGCAAGGCGGGAGCTCCATTAGGGTATAATCCCTTTGTAAACTACTTGTTTTGAAGTACTAAAGCCCACATTGGGTGAACCACGTATATAGTGTGTACTCTCTCTCTCTCTCTCTCTCTCTCTCTCTCTCTCTCTCTCTCTCTCTCTCTCTCTCTACTCTATAATCTCGTGTATATAAACCTGTCTCTCTCCATTAAGTAATCTACTCAATTATCTATTTAGCTATGTCTTATTTCCTAACACACCAAACTGCTTGCGAAAATGCGCAAAGCTCTCTGAGGGAAGTCCTTTTGTAAGTAGATCAGTAGGATTTTCTATGGTGTGAACTTTGACAAGCTGAAGTTGCTTATCCTCGAGCATTTCCCTGATGAAATGATACTTCACATCCACATGCTTTGTCTTTGAGTGATAAACTGGATTGCGAGCCAATTGTATAGCACTTTTGACTATCACAATATAACACAGGCATCTCTTCTTTGATTCCCAAATCTGTTACTAGTCGATTAAGCCAAATTGATTCTTTGCATGCCTCTGATGCTGCAACATATTCAGCCTCTGTAGTAGATTGAGTAACACAATCTTGTAATCTAGAACGCCATGATATTGCTCCACCAGCCAATGTAAAGACATACCCTGACGTAGACCTTCGGTTGTCTAAGTCACCTGCATAATCTGAGTCTGTAAAACCCTTTACACTTAGCTCCTGACTCCCATAGCATATACGCATACTCTTTGTAGCTTTCAAGTATCTCAATATTCCTTTCACTACCTCCCAATGTTTCTTGCCTGGGTTTGACATGTATCGACTTACTACTCCCACTGCAAATGCAATGTCTGGGCGAGTAGCAATCATTGCATACATCAAACTACCCACTGCAGACGCATATGAAATCTTATCCATTTCAGTCTGTTCTTCCTCAGACACAGGACAATCTTGTTTGCTAAGTTTTACATATGGTGGCAATGGAACACTCAGTGCCTTTCCCTTCTCCATATTGAAACGTTGCAAAACCTTGTCAATATACTCTGTTTCAGATAACCAAATCAACTTCTTTGATCTGTCTCTCTCAATGCGCATACCAAGGATATGACTTGCCGCACCCATGTCTTTCATGTCAAACAATTTTGCCATCTTTGACTTCAAAGCTGAAAATTCTTCCAAGTGCTTGCCAGCAATCAACATGTCATCCACATACAAAATAAGGATCAGCCAACTACCATCCTTAGCCTTCTTTGTATATAGACAGTGATCGAACTCACTACGTTTGTAGCCTTGAGAAAGCATAAACTTGTGGAATTTATGGTACCATGCCCTCGGTGATTGTTTTAAGCCATAAAGACTCTTTAACAATTGGCATACCCAATCTTCCTTGCCTTTCTCAACAAACCCTTCTGGCTGCTGCATGTAAATTTCCACATCTAAATCACCATGCAAGAACGCTGTCTTGACATCCATTTGGTGCAACACCAAATCTAATATGGCAACCAATGCAAGAAATCATATCAATGTAGTCATCTTGACCACCGGAGAGAAGACTTCATCAAAATCAATGCCTTGTTCTTGCTTAAAGCCCTTGGCAACAAGCCTTGCTTTGTACTTTGGCTGACTATCATGAGCGCTGATCTTATACCTGTAAACCCATTTACAAGGTAGAGCCTTTTTGCCCTGTGGTAATTTAACTAGCTTCCATGTCTTGTTTTTATGCAGAGCTGTCATCTCTGACTGCATGGCCAATTGCCAATTCCCGGAGTCCTTCATTTGCACTGCTTCCTTGTAACATGAAGGCTCATTGCAATCAGTCAACATGACATAGTTCATAGATGGAACAAACCTATCAGGAGGTCGCGTGACACGTCCAGATCTATGCACAATAGGTGGCTCAAGCTCAGCCACAACCTATGGTTCCACTCTATCCTGTCCTTGCTCCTCTTGAGCCCTGACATTTTGTCTTGCACGTGCAGGTCCATCTTCTTGGAAGACAACTCTTCTAATCTCCTCAACCCTCTCTGGTTTAGAATGATATTTGGATTCATTAAAGTGAACATCATTGTTGCGGACAACCTTTCTGGATTCGGGATCCCAAAGTCTGTATCCCATCTCACCAGAATTACCATAGCCTAGAAAGATGCACTTTCTACTCTTTGGCTCAAGTTTGTTCCTAAATTCCTTTGGAACGTGAGTATATGCCTCACAGCCAAAGACTCTGAGATGCTTGTATGAGGGCATTTTGCCTGACCATACCATCTCTGGCACTGAATCCTTCTGCCAAACCTTGCTAGGAGATCTATTTACAAGATGAACAGCTGTTGATACAGCTCAGCCCAAAACCCATTTGGCAGCTGTGCATTAGACAACATACTTCTGACCTTCTCTTGTATGGTCCTATTCATCCTCTCAGCAACACCATTTTGAGGAGGATTGTAAGGAGCTTCGTCCATATCTTCGTCCATATCTTCTGGTTTTATCCCCTTGAGCTTTATAGGTTTTATCTGCTTCTTTTGTACCAACACGTGCCAAATCTGCTTCTTCCACAATGGGAAATTGGTTCCATCCAGCTTCTTGATATTGTAAAGAGCAGTGTCTTGTGATCCAGCCATAGCTACGCTTCACAGTAGTTTACTTTCCTCGGAAAAATTCGGTAGAGTTTCCCTTGTAAACTGACCTCTGAACCAATATCAACCTGTCAAATGAACCAAGAAAGCTTCAGATTCTGCAGAAATTTTGGCAGAGTCTCCTTTGTAAAATGGCTCTGGTGTACTAAAAACAGACCAAAAAACAGCTCAAAAAACCACTGTCTCTCTAGCACTGTAAGCTGTGGGTAAACCTGTCCTGCACCTGTACTGTCTCTGACTGTCCTGTCACTGTCCTGTAAGCATAGACAACGACAATGCTCAACGGCAGTAAAACAAAGATGCAATCCCAACTGTCTAACTCACAGTCAATACATCCTAGCTGCCTATCTAAGGGTGCTCGAGGGATCGCTCCAAGACCTGTATCACCGAAAAGATCTCAACATTCGAGAATCCCCCAGTTCAATAAAACCTCACTCGACCCTCAACAAAGGCTGCAGTAAATCTGACAGTACATAGACTTCCCACAAAGTCATACATCCACAAATTTCCCACTGTATGTTGTAACCGCTGCGACGGTTGTTTGCTGCGTGACTCACAGCCAGCAAACCCTCAACAGACATACATCATCTCTGACAATACATCCCATGTGGAAGTACCTGCAATGTCAGGATGAAATCTGGAATATCAAGCAGCAAACACAAGCTACCTGATGAACTAGTGGATGTCGACTACAGTCTGTGTGTAGATGCGCCCGTGTCGTATGTGACACGCCTCCAAGAACTGTGAGTCGTCCTTCGATGTGTAGACAGCCACAAATCAACACTCTGGGAGTGTCGATATCCTCAGCACCTGCAGTCGTAGGCCGAAAAACCCAAATTTGCAGAGTCGGATCTGCACCCGCTGAGACCACGTAGTCGAAAATGGCCTGCGCAGAACTTTGTCGAAGCCGAACGGTGAATTTCACTCCAATCTGAGCTGGTGACTCTAGCCTCCTGCAGTGCTGCCCCGAGCCTCGATCTATGCTCTGATACCAGTTGAAGGAGTACGAGCGGAAGTGCGACGCGAGAGAGAGTGCGAGAAGAAGAGCACGACGATATGGTGAACTCGCTCTACTGTAATGTGTAGAGCATAGTGAGTTCTTATTAGGTTTTACAAAAGAATATGTGTACATACCTTGCGGCCTATCCACTTACCTGGGCGACCACATTGGGCTTTATACCCCAACAAATCGCTCATTTGGATTGCATCGAGAATTCAAATTCTTTAGGCGACTAATGAAGTCTCTCACGGATTCACCTTCTTCTCGTTGGGCTTTCTGGAGCTGAGAGGATACACCCCAAAGTACTCCCTCTCGTATGTATTCTTTTAAGAACAGTCTCCTAAGAGTAGAGTAGATCGTTTTCTCTTCTACTCTTAAGGTTCTATACCAATCTCCAGCCTTTCCGCTTAGGGTCAAACTCAAAGCCTTACACTTATGTAGCTCATTGTGCTCTTCCAAGTAATCGCACACATGTTCAAAGACTTCCATATGCTTTCTAGCATCTCCGTCTCCACTAAATTTCTATGTGAGCTTAGCTACTTGAACTGCCTTGCTCCTAAGCTCTCTATCAGGTGCACTACGCATGTTTTCCGCAATAGAGCGACCGATAGTTTGAGCAAATGCTGCCAAATCTCCTATTTGAGTAGATATAATGGGTGTATGTGCTCCTGGAACCACATGTGAGATGGGAGTTGGCCTTGGTCTTGGCATACGCACGGCTCTTGGGTCCCATATTTCGTATGGTGGTGTACCAGACGGTGGTCCAAAGTTTACAGGCGTGGCCCTAGGCATAGGGGGTGCCTGATATGGCATGTTATTATTAAATGGCATGGCTCCACTTGTATGAGAGCTTGGATAATGCCATTGTGGATTGTAAGCTCTTGGAATAATCGGAGGTGTAGGAGCTACATGAGGCTAAGGTACGACAGGTGCACACGATTGATACATACATGTAGGTATAGTTGGGGGCACTGTGCTACTAGGCATCGGTGTAGTGTTAACAAATGAACTCCATGGTGTACTTCTTGTCATGCTCACCACTGGGATATGCATGGTAGCCGTAGTGTCATTAAGAGAAAGATGAGCTAGATCTGGGAAGGTAAAGCTGCCACTTGTGGGCTCAGATTGTACTGAGGCTCTTGGCGAAACAACATATGGAGGATCAATGGGGCTCACTGAGGGAGTCTCCATTTGTGATAGGGTTGGTTGGTTGGCCTTTCCCACATCCAAGAATTTCATTAGGCCTATTGAAGGCATGTTGATCCCTGTGTTCTGTCTTTCTAACTCGACAATCCTATGGGGACATCACAGACTTTCTGATGTTGCTCATCTATGGTAGTAGCACCCGATGTGGATTGTAGAACATCTAACCAACCCACATGATAGGTGTGTCCTGTGTACCGATCAGTTAAAGCTTCTGCTTGTAGGTCATACTCCCAATTTTCGTTTAGGAATATCCCATCTAGGCCTGGCGTGCTGGAGGTTTCCCTTAAGGTGGAAGCATTATTGCTCCCCATCGCTTGCCCCTCCGTGACTGCTACCTTGGGAGCACTCGATTGCTTGGCTGGCATGATTGTTGTCATAGGAGCCTTTGCTTTCAGGGCTCGACTTTGTTCTAGCCTTCGTAGGTTCTCAATTTCCCTCTCCCTTGTTGCTTGCATATAGCGTTCGATCTCTTGTACTTCGGCAAGACTCCTACCATCGGGTAGTAAAACCTCAGAGGGAGATAGTCCTAAAGGATCAGGAGGTGCAGTGGATGGAACATTCACATGCACACTCTCAAGAAGCATAGGGTCTATTTTAGGCATGAATGACGAATTTACTTCCCCACTCCCTTCATTCATTTCATTAACCGCATGTTCGGAGCGAGTAGCTCTACTAAGGGTCTCTTTTAAGCGGCTAAACACGCTGGACCTGGGCCGTGGGTCCATGGCATGCATGTCTTGACTTGAACTATCAGGGTTTGGTGTAGGATACCCCTCCATGACTTCGTAGTCAGAGGAAGAATCACTAGACGTGATATGAGGATCTTGGGTCGCGCTACCTTGAGTCCCGGCCGAAGGTCCAGAACCTAAGGTGGAGGAATAATGGGTGCCCGCGTAAATGGAGGCACTACCAATATGCTCGTGCTCTAACACTCGTCCAGAGCATAGGTTCATATGACTTGGATCCCCTAGAAGTGTCAGTGAGTGCCCGTGAAGGTTGCTCACCTAGTAATTTTGGGTGTTTTGCAACCCAAGTCTTTTTTTTTTTTTTTTTGGTCCTTTTTTTCTGACCCAGCTATAGAATAGAACGTATGATAGCTCAAAACGAGCGTCTCAATCAGAGGGACGTGCCGTGCTTTATAGCCCTCCGTTTGGTCACTTTATGCCCTCGGAATCCCTAAAACTGTCAATTTCTAGTAGGGAACTAAGCCCAAATTAGAAAGTCTAAGGGTGCAAGTGGGAAGAGAAGGGAGGAGAGTGGAGGACTTGCCCCACATGCTCTCATTCCCTCTTGAGGGGGTAGGGTATATATATAAGAGTGAGTCTAGTATATATCATAGGACTGAGGCATGGGCCTGGGCTTGGGCTTGGGGAAATGATCCCGATCCCGATCAAAATTTTAGTGTAGCCCCCCAGTCACTCACGCTTAAATATTTTCGGTTTTTTTTTTTTTTTTTTGAGGCGACGACCTTGCGCGGTTTAGGTGACCCTTTCTTGGCTACACACACTGTCAACACCTGCCTAACCTCTCTGTCAACAGCTCACAGACAGCTCACTACCTTATCTACTTACTAACAGTGCTGCTAACCACTAACTAATCTACCTGCTTACTGACAGTGGGCTAACTGTCCACCTACTTCCTCTCTCACTACCTTCCTGTGCAAAGACAGTGTGCAGGCAAACCTTGACAGAAAACTGTGTACAGACTGTGTGCAAATAGAAATTGCTAACTGTCTACCTACTTATTCATTCACTGCGAACAAGCTAACGACTACTAATTGTGCAAAGACTGTGTGCAAACAAAAAACACAACATTATGCAGAAATCACAGAACTTGCAGACAATACAGAAATTAACAACTTGCAGAAAAATAACTCATTCCTCTTCCTCTTCCTCTTCTTTCCTACTACAAACAGCTCATAGGAGAAGCACAAGGTGCCTCTTGGGCTTAGTGCAGGGCAATTCCCCGGCAGCGGCGCCAAAAATGTGCGCTCCTTGCCGCACTGTCGAAGTAAGGGACTTGCCTAACACTGTGTGCGAGCCACAGACGGCTCCAAGCACACAACTAGCTTAACTAGTAAGCTCAAAAGAGGGCAATGGTGTGTCACTCACCGCTCTATGCTCCTGCCGTGGAGGATTCCTCGTCGCGAAGAAGAAGGAGACGCCGCTACGTCGCGCTCAACCGCTTCACCGCCATCGTGCCGCCGCAATGCTCGATCGCACTCTCTCTCTCTCTCTCTCTCTCTCTCTCTCTCTCTCTCTCTCTCTCTCTCTCTCTCTCTCTCTCTCTCTCTCTCACACACACACACACACACACACACACACACAAGGAGGTGAAGAAGAAGAAGATGGAGATGGAGATGGAGATGGAGCAAGAGCACTCTTCTATTGCACAAATGAGAGAATAAGTGAATTTTAGGTTGAGTTGGCTTTTATATGAGCTCACCCCATTCACACTTGGGCACCCATGCTTAGCCAACTAATCCCTTGAATGTCCCAGTTAGAGTGCGCCTCTCATCGGCGATCACTCTTACCCTTTTCCTATTGGTTCGACAAGCCCGGTACCTGACTCTACCAAATACATAATACACGTCCGTCGTAGGTGATGGGGTGTCCGTGAGCCGTGAGGGTTAACACTTGCAGACTCATAAGCATCCACTAACATTGTATCATGGTTTTCATATGTGCAACAACCTAGTACATTACAACCTCCATGAGACACAAAGAATCGTCCTAAATTTGTGAATTTTCTCCTATTTTCCTAAATATCTGTTTAAGGTTTTGAATTGCCAAAGGATACACTAAGTAAACACATAAGTATAATTAGCATGGCTGACAATAACCAAGAGAGTAGAATAAACATTGATAACTTTGATTTTGCACATGAAGGTGCTAATGATGATGTCCCCATGTTTATCAATTATCTTATTACTAAGTTGCATCAAGCTATGGGCAACCCTACTTTGCAAACCAAATTTACCCAACAACTTCGTGCTTATGGGATTTCCCTTACTCTCCAAGAGGAGAAAGAGTTTAGGAGGCCTCTTGATGAGACTCCCAAAAGAAGACTCTCTCCCATAAGAGACGAGGAATCCAAAGAACGAGAAAGAAGTGAATCCCTAAGTTTCTCTAAAGATGTGGCTCCATGAAGACAACGGTCTAGACTATCGCCAACTCCTCCCAAGAGAAAATAGTCAACCCATAGTCCTTCTCCTTGTCACTCCAAAAGGGAAGAGAGGAAACAAAGGAAGAAAAGGTCAAAAAAGAGGGCCCCCTCTTCTCCTTCTTCTATCCCTTCCTCCTCTCTTCTGACGAAAGCTATGGCTATTCTCCTAGAGAATACAAGAGGGGAGGACATCACAAATCATACCCTGCATGGCGAAGATCACAAAAGCTAAAGAAGTTCAAAGAGGGAGGAAAGAGTATCTCTTTTCTCACCTATGATGGCACCTTTGGTGCCACTGACAAAGTATTGGCCTTCATCCAATAATTTGATGTGGCCTTTGGAGACGAGGGCTTCATGGATTCATCCAAGCTACACCATGTATCAATGAACTTCCAAAAATCTTCTCGTCAATGGTAGGCTAGCCTTCGTGGCACGGCGAGGCCCCAAAGACATGGAAAACTCTACGAGTTTCCATCATGAAGCAATTCCTTACGAGCGATGCAAAGGACAAAGTGCTTACCGAATGGCGGAGCTTGAAGTTGCTCTTCAACGAGTCTATCCACAAATATGTATACAAGTTTTGGGATTTACATCTCAAAGCTACAGTCTTTCAAAGGATAGACTTTGCCAAACAAAAGCAACAATTTCGTGCAGTATTACCTAAAGAAATGGCTGAGTATGTCAACTCACAACGGCCTAGCACTATCACCGAAGCCATCCACCAGACTATGGTTGCTTCAAGGATCAATTTCCAACAAGGGTTGAGCAAAAATTTCAAGCCCATGGAAAACAAGGATTAAAATGAAGCTAAAGGGAAGAGCAATGCTCAAAACTCTAAAGGATCTTACAAAGGTGAAAATAAGCTCTCTCCCAAAGAATTAGAGGCCTTTCGTAAAGACCATACATGCTTTAAGTGTGGGGAGCAAGGACATGGTTATCGTTCTTGTCCCAAAAGAAATGTACGCAATGACACTCCTAGAGCTTCCATGGTTGAAGCTCCAAAAGAGGATACTCATTGCAAAGACTCATACCTCTCCTATGCTTGGGGAAAAGTAAGGGAGCATGATGCCCTTATTCTCTTTGACCCTGGCTCTACTCACAACTTCATATCAATGGAGTTGGCCACTAAGTTGGGCATCCAAGCTTTTGAGATGGGAGATACTGTAACTGTCGATGGAGCTTTCAAGGGATAGCAAGCCTCAGTTACTCCCTTTATTGGGAAGTTGAGGCTTCATTTCCAAAGCTACGTCGACAAAGAAGACCTTTTTTTAATCTCTCCTCTCCAACATGAGGATGTTATCCTAGGGGCATCATGGTTCAACCGCATGGCGGCCAGCATGAAGTTCCATGAAAGAAGAATCTATTTCACCTAGAGGGAAAAGAGCATGTACATAGATGCTAATGATTCGGGGAACACCATATCCCTGGTAAATACGATTGCTTTGATAAGTCAATGAAAAGCTCTATTTTTGCGTATATAATTTTTGTTAGAGAATCTGTAAATGATTCTAATGTTTTCAAAAATAGCAATAAAGGGAATCAAGAGGAATAGAGTTGTCTAATTTCCTAAATGGATTCCAATATGTTTTCATTAATGACATCCCTAGTGAGCTACCTCCAATATGAGGGGATGATCAATAGAGCTTCTACTAGGAAGCTCACTGCCTAATAAACCTCCTTATTGAGTTTCACAAGCTCAACAAGAGGAGATCATGAGGCAAGTGCATGAATTGGTGAAAAAAGGGATGGTGAGGCCTAGCTCTTCTCCATTCTGTTCACCAATACTTTTAGTGCAAAAGAAAGATGGCACATGTAAGACAAGGGAAGCTAGAGTCCGAGAGTCCACCACCCAACAACCCATTATATAGCAAAGCCCCTGGCCCTTTGCCCTAGTTGGACTCCCCATTCCACACCGCCTAGCCCGGCCCTGCCCTTGTCTAGTCCGGCCTTGCCAGTGTCTTGACACTACTCAACCCTTAAGAAGAGTTTTCGTCCTCGAAAACAAAAGTGGGGAACTTCTTCTTAAGAACACTAATGTTTTCCCAAGTGGCACCTTCTTCAGGTCGGTCTTTCCACTTGATTAAGGCTTGTTGACGTACATGATGACGTGTACGCAACTCATGATAATCAAGAACACGTTCAGGTTCATGCGGTAGTGTAGGAGGTTCAATGAAATTAACCAAAACCTATTGGTCAATGACATTGTCGTCCCCATGTAACCGCTTACGTAAACGGCTTACATGAAACACCGAATGAATGCGAGAATGTGAAGGTAGTAATAATTTGTAGGCACGATCACCTACTCGCTTGAGTATTTTGAAAGGCCCACAATATCGGGGAGATAATGTAGGTGTTGGCCCAGTTTTCAGACTTTCTGAATGTTCTGGCACACGTAAAAATACTTCCTCTCCTTCTTCAAAGGTAACTTGCCGACGTTTCTCATCAGCGTACTTCTTATACCGATCATGTGCTTGCCGGACATTCTGACAAGCAAGTTTCAGCATATCCATGTGGTCTTGGAGAAAATCCTTAATCTGTTGGAGTTTTTCGGTTGCCAACCCCACCGTAACTGGTGACCTAGGTTGAAGCCTGTACATGAGCATGAAAGAAATAAAACCTATTGTGACATGCTTAGCACTGTTGTAGGCAAACTCGAGAATAGGTAAGTATTCTTTCCAGTCTTACTGTTTTCTGCTGACGTATGCTCTTAGCATATCCTCTAGCACCTGGTTAACCCGTTCCATTTCACCATCCGTTTCTGGATGATCAGCTGTACTGAGGTTTAGTTGTGTAGCCAATCGTTTAAATACAACTCTCCAAAAGTGGCTGTTAAACTGGGGATCACAGTCACTAACAATGTTACTTGGAAAACCATACAATTTGTATAGATTGTCCACAAATAGCTTGACTAGTTTTGGTGTCTTAACCGTTGAATTGGTCGGAATAAACTTACATAGTTTAGTCAACCTGTTTACGACCACCCATACCGAGTCATGACCTCGTACAGTGGTTGGTAAACCTACAATAAAATCCATAGAGATACTTTCCCATTTTCCATTGAGAATCTCCAAAGGATGTAAGAGTCCTCCTGCTTTCAGGCACTCTGCTTTGTTAACTTGACATTTTTGGCAATGCAAGACATAATCTTGAACAAAGCCATGTAGACCTGGCCAGTAAAAATGTCGCCGTACGAGAGCATAAGTTTTCCTAATCCTCGGGTGCCCTGCACTTGGACTATCATGACATTCATAAATAATTTGGCACCGAATGTATGTGTCCGTCGGTACACAAACTCTCCCCTTATGGAGTAGGTACCCATTATCGATGGTAAAATGCTTCCATCACTGTAGTTCATCACTTGATAAAGGAGAACTAGGTGTGGAGGTTAATTGTACACTATCGTCATTGGAGTGAGAAGGATCCCTCTTTTGGACATGGCTCCACACTTTGGAATATGCTTCATCATGCTCATATTTGCCTTTGAGAGAATCTAAAAATTCACTACGAAGTTCCGTGAACAAGAGCGAATTGATCTCTGGCATTCGACTTAGAGCGTCTGCCACTATATTGTATCAGCCTTTGCGATACCTTAGCTTGGCGTCATATTCCTGAAGGATCTTGGCCCACCTGGCTTTTCGACCCTTTAAATCCGTTTGTTGTGTAAACCATTTGATGCTTTCATAGTCAAAAACAATCTCAAACTGAGCACCATACAGATAATGCCCCCATGTTTTTAAGGCAGACACTATTGCATAGAGTTCACATTCGTAAGCAGAATAATTTTGTTGAGCTGCATCAAGCTTCTTGCTTTCAAATGCAATCGGCCGTCCGTCTTGTAAAACAGGACTGCTCGAATAGCACGGTCACTGGCATCCATTTCCAAAACAAATGGTTTCAAAGGATCTACAATAGCCAGTATAGGAGCTGTAGATAATGCATCCTTGAGCGTATCGAAACTGTGCTGTTGAGCGGATCCCCACTGAAAAGTTTTTCCTTTGTCTTTTAGTTGATCCGTTCATAGGAACAATCATTTGAGCATAGTTTTTAACGAACCTGCGGTAAAAACCTGCAAATCCTAAAAATATCTGTAATTCTTCCAGATTTTTAGGAGGAGGCCATTTCCGGATGGTATCCACTTTGGATTGATCTATGTATAGCCCGTTAACTGAAATAACATGCCCTAAATAATGAATTTCATCTTTTAGAAAATCACATTTAGGTTCCTTGGCATATAACTTGTTTGTGCGTACAACTCAAACACCTGCCTGAGATGCTGTAAGTGTTCTTCTTCATTAGCACTATAGACTAGGATGTCATCGAGGAAAACAATGACAAATTTGCCCAAATATGGCTTCAAGACACTATCCATAAGTGTCATGAATGTTGCGGGTGCATTGATTAACCCAAAGGGCATCACCAAAAACTCGTAGTGTCCAAACCGTGTTCCGAATGCAGTTTTAGGTATATCGGCAAGTCGGACTTGGTGATATCCTGACCGCAAATCTATTTTTGTAAAAATGCGAGCATGAGTGAGCTTATCAAACAACTCATCTACTCTGGGCAATGGGTATTTGTTCTTAATTGTAACCGCATTTAAGCCATAGTAGTCTACGCACATGCGCATACTGCCGTTCTTTTTCTTCACTAAGAGGATAGGCGAAGCCCATGGTGAAGAACTGGGTTGTATAAACCCTCTGCTAAGGTAGTCAGCAAGCTGACATTCCACCTCAGTAGCTTCTGAATAACTCATACGGTAAGGTGGTTTACTAACAGGTTTACAGCCTGCAGCCACGCTAATGCTATGTTGTACTGATCGTGTCGGCGGTAATCCTGATGGCAAATCATTAGGAAATACATCTTGAAATTCCTTTAATATTTTTATAATTGAGTAGCAATGTTTGCTTATTTAGAATTAGCAATTGGTGGAATAGAGGAGAGAGAAGCATGCGGCGTTGAGGAATGTTCAACAAACTTAATGCTAGAAAGAAAATGAGACAGTGAGTAACACAAGAAAACCTGATCTATTTCATTATCAGAAACGAGCTGCATAAGCTTAGTGGTACAAATCAGTGGTGATGAAGGTATTATATCTTTTTCTCCTAACAACAACACATGTGCGCCATGGGATTCAAGCATCAAGCTGTTGTGCTCATAGCTACGCTTCAATGATGGTCCTAGGCTATGCAACCACTCCCTACCAAGAACCACATCAGCCCTTTCCATGTCCATAACCTGAAAATCCAAACATGTAGAGTACCCTTGTACTTCCAATGGAACAGCTCGGCATTGAGTATCCCATATTTCAGTATCATGTTCATTCATCATTGCTACCTTGTAGCAGTGGGTACTCGGAGTTTGAGGCAATTTGGGTTTTTTCACCAATCCGTAATTGATGAAATTGTGAGTAGCACCGTCATCTACCAAGATGCGCACCTTGTGTCCTTGCAGATATCCGTGCATACGTACTAACTCATGAGGTCCAAAGGTTGGTTGCCACATGGAAGCTGTGAGACAACATTCATGCACCACCTCAATGTGTGTTACTTCCACTGTAGAGAATCTTGAGGAAAACTCAAGAGGCTGCAGTTGCACCATGTGCACTGCTTTCTCCTTGCCCTAAGCAGCCAATTTCCCCTTGGGACAATCCTTTTTGCCATGACCTCTTCCTAAACATTGAAAACATAATTTTTCTTTCTTGGCTTTATCAAAATCCTCAAGAGAGAGAGGACCCCTCGACCCCTTGGGTTTTTTAGATGCATCTAAATTAGCAACTAGAAATTTTCTTTTATTGTGCCCATACTGAGTGCGTGTATTACCATGTATATTAGCAGGCACGTGACTTTTATGTGTTTTCTTCTCATCAGGATCATCAGAATATGTGCTTTCACTGTGGCTTCCTCAAGTGTTTTAGGGTCTTGGGTCTTGACATACTTCTTAAGCTCGAGTGTCAAACCTCGTATGAACCCCTGTACTTGTTGAAAGGTATCTAAGCCTTCCAACTTGAGGATAATGTCCCAATAGTGAGAGATATATTCAAGGAGTGATGGGTATTGGCGCATGGAACATGTGTCCCAAGCTGTCCAATTCCGATCGGCCTCGTTTGTAGGTAAAAATTCCTTGCTAAACATTGCTTCAAAAGCTGCCCAACTCTGTGGTGTGATGTCCTTCTCCTTGAGAAACATCCACCATTTGTAGGCCTTGCCTTCCAGAGTTAAGCTCGTTTACAAAGCTCTAACTGCATCCGGAGTACGCCGTAAGGCATGAATTCCATCCCACTTGCTGAGAAAGATATTCACTGCATCCTTATTGCGGTCTCAGTCTTCTCCCTGAAAAATCGGTGGTTTGGTGTTCTTTAACAATTCATTCACCTCTTTTGCAGTGAGAGTATGCAACGTATCAGCATTTGGGCCTTGCCCTAGATTAGAAATGCCCTGCCCTTGTGCGGCAACGTGCTCATGCATGTGCGTGTCAACAGGACTCTTAGACTGCTGATGCATTAATTGAATTACTAATGTGGATAGTTTAGTAACATTTTCATTTAAAGCTTTAAAAGTTTCATCCATGACTGTCATGCGTGTCTGAAGTGCACGAAATTATTGAATATCGAGCAATTTGTAAGTATCTTCACGTGCCGTAGCGTCGCGGGTACTCTCCTTGAGAGGATTCGGCCACGGGCCATCATTGGCAGGATCAGGAGTACTTTGCTCAAAATCGAATGTCATATTGATATCCAAATCCATGGCTACACAGTGCGGTGCAAGGAGTACTCAGAAAAAATACTTGATATTGAGAGCACTCGTAAAGAATATTGAGTCTTGCTAACTCCGTCAAAATCGAGAGTAGTCCAGTGGAGAGTGATTCGAATTGTTCGCCGTATATGGAATTCCACAAGTTCTTGATAGCCGAATCAATTAGGCTTGAAAGCGGTGATTGATTTCACCAAAAACTTGTACTGTAACTCCGCCAAATTGGTTGTCTTGAAATCTCTGAGTTTCAGCGTAATACGCAGAAAATTTTTGTCGAAATGTGTGCCGGAATCATCGATGCCGTCCTTTCTGGCCTTGCCGTACTCGCACGTAGAGTGGAGTAGGGGGGGGTGGGGTACCCACTGTGGGTACCACCCCTTATACTTAAATTTTTTGTGTATGGCCACTACCCCTAAGGGGGTTGGGCGCCCTCAAGTGGGAAAATACACGCACAGTCGGCTATGGCCATGAGCAGGCAGCGCTTGGGGCGGACGATGCGGAGCCTGAGGGGCTTCGGCCCTGTGTCGAAAAACGCCAAGCAGGCCCTTACGCCTCTAACAAGCCCGCGCGCCGTTCGTTTGGTGCTCCTGCACCCGATGGCTGTCCATGCCAAGCCCACGTGCCCACGGGGCTTAGTCTTCGTCGACTACCTTAGCAAGGGGTGATCCCCACTGTGTTGGACCACGACATGCAAGGCTTGTGTGGCTAGAAAGCACCACACCTTTCCCTTTCCCAAAATAGGCACTTAGCTCTGATATTAGTGTAAGACAAGGGAAGCTACAGCCTGAGAGTCCACCACCCAACCACCCATTATATAGCAAAGCCCCTGACCCCTTTGCCCTAGTTGGACTCCCCGTTCCACACCGCCTAGCGTGGCCCTGCCCTTGTCTAGTCCGGCCTTGTCGGTGTCCTGACAGCACATATCACATGTGTGTCGACTATAGAGCACTAAATAAGATCACTACAAATTAAAAAAAAAAGAATTCCCGTGCCGCGGATAGAAGATCTATTTGATAAGCTATAAGTTTTGGCCTAGAAAATGCTCCATCCGCATTCAAACTCAAGATGGACAAAAATCTTCAGGCCACTCAAATTCTCTTGAGGAGTACAAGTGATACCTCCAGGTAATCTTTCAAGTTATGAGAGAGAATAAGCTTTTCATTAATCAAAAGTAAAGTGAATTTTTCATACAAGAGATTCAATATTCAGGTCACATTATCTCTCAAGATGGTATGTGTATGGATTCATCAAAGTTGGAGGTAATAAAAGCATGGCCTAATCCAAAGAATCTACATGAGCTAAGAAGCTTTATTGCTATTTGTGCATACTGTAGATGCTTCATAGCAAAATTCTCTCAAATAGCAGGACCATTGCATGACTTAACAAGGAAGAACATTAAGTACTCATGGACTGCTAAAGAACAAAGTGCTTTTGACAAGCTCAAAGAGAACCTTACTTTTCAACCAGCCCTTATGCTTCCGGATCTCTCAAAGCCATTTGAGGTCCAATGTGATGGTTGTGGTGATTGCCTTGGAGTAGTTTTGCTTCAAGAAGGGCATGCCATAGCATATGAGAGCCGAAGGCTCAATGCCAATGAACGGGTCTTGGACATATATGAAAAAGAGCTATTAGCTATTCTACATGCCCTAGACACATGGAAGCACTATCTCTTGGGGGTTCCATTCATCCTACGAATGGATCACAAAGCCTCAAGAAATTCATGACGCAAATCAAGCTCTGAGGTGGGCAAATTTTCTTTCGCAATTTAAATTTCATATTGCTCACATTGCTAGCAATCACATTCAAGTGGTTGTGCACTTTCACAATAGCTAAGGGTAAATGTGGTGTCTATAGCAACTCACAATGATCTATCTTTTATGATAGATGAGTATGCTACTGACCAAGAATTTAAGTAGGTAATTACAACCTTTGCATTAGGGAAGAAAAAAAGGACCATTCACCTTGAAGTATGGTTATCTTCCAAACGGCAATAGGCTATGTGTTACTCACCAATACAATAAGAAAGTCATGTATGAATCCCATGCTTCTCCTTATTCGGGGCAAAGAGGGATTCCATAATCTGCTCTTCGAGGAGTAGAAATGTATTTCTGTTGGTCTAACATGAAATGTAAACATACAAGAGTATGTTTCAAAATGCATGGTATACCAAAAATTGAAATTTAATCAAGGGAAGCAACTTGGATTGTTTCAGTCGACATGCTTAGCAAGAAAATACACTCTATGCCTGTCAAAAAGACTATTAAGGCACATCAAACGACAACCCTCTTTAGATCTCAAATTTTCAAGTATCATGGCTTTCCAACACCCATAGTGTTGGACAAAGATCCTAAAATGACCAGAAATTTTTAGAAGGGTCTCTTTGAGAATCTAGGAAGTAGATTAAATTTCTCTTTCCGCCTATCATCCACAAACGGATGACCAAAGTGAAATAACTAATCTAATAATTCTTGAATCTACTAAAAGCCTATGTCATGGAAGTAGATCAATGTTCTCAACGCGAGAAGTACCTACCTCTTATAGAGTATGCGTACAATGGCATTGTACATACTTCTATGGGGAAAGCACCTTTCGAGGTTAAAGAGGGAAGATCCAAAAGTCCCTCACTACTTAAAGTATATGGGAAGATCTTCACTGATGATGAATATAGCCAAGACTTACAAGAATCTTTTCCAAAGATTAAAAATGTTTTATCCATCTCATAGAAAAGGCAAAAAGGGTTGTTGTTGCTAATAAGCACAAAAGAGCCTTAGCCGTAAAGGAAAATGATTGGGTCTTGCTAAAGTTTCTCAAGGCTCATCTAAGGCATACTACGGGCAAGAATCCTACGGGCCACCAAGAGTATTATGCTAAACTAGTAAAAACATACTATGGTCCCTTCTTTTAAAATTCTTAAGCCAATCAATGAGATGGATTATTAGTTAAAGTTGCCCAACCATTGGCTCATTCACAATGCTAACTATGTGAGCCTACTCAAGCTTTACAAACGAGAACCACCAAAAGAACCAATAATGGAGGACCCGCCAAAGATCGAAGATCAAGAAGAGGTGTTGCAGCCCGAATCGATTCTTTGACACGAAGACAAGGTACTAAGAAACGGTAACGTTATCCAATGATATCTTGTTAAGTTTGAGAATTATCCTTTTAAAGATGCTAGATGGATGAAAGGAACTTAACTTAAGGATAATATGGACCTTGTCAATGTTTACAATGCTACACTAGAGTAAGTAAATGAAAATGCATTTTAAATGAACAATGTTTTTGTCTTATAAGACTCATTCTCTTTCTTTTATTGTGCACAAAATTTAAGAAGTATGCATGCTTCGAACCATGTTTGTGCTGATGACGTCTCCCAAACACCAAGTAGAACTTGTCACTCTACTTTGGAAGTATGATATGGACTAAAGAGTAGACATTCTTGCGGAAGCTAAGTCTCCTGAGCACCAAATGGATTAGTCATCCATTCTAGAATGATGTCGTAGGGTAAATAGGGATCCTCTACCCGCTAAGAAACATGGACTAATGAATAGGTTTTATCTTTTCTACCTCATAGTTGAGGACTACTATGATTTTGAGAGAGAGGTAATGTCATAAAATATAGCACCAAAAGGAGAAATGGTTGCATCTCAATAGGGGTCCAAAAGGAGACGGTCTACCAAAGAGCAATGTGCAATAAGTGCTTCTAAATTTACATCAGCAAGGGACCAAGAGAGATGGTTACAAGTCTATCAAAGAGCAACGTGCATCTAATGGAGCTTAGAATAGCTTAGGGTTAGCTTCATCAAAGACCTCCAAAAGTTAGTGTTAAAAAGTCCTTTGACCTTAGGCAAGATAGGGCTGACCTTTGAGGTGGGAATCCTACCCAAGTATGAGGTGCTTGTCGGCTTGCTAACTAAAGTGCTTAAAGTGTTTGTGGGAACCTTGCCCAAAGCTTGAGGTGATTTTTATGCTTAAATGACTAAGGTTCTTAAAGTGTTCAATTCCAAGATAAACTCTCAAGAGGCATAAACCGTTTCCATGCTTAAAAGATTAGGTGCTTGAAGTGTTCAATTCAAACAAAATGACTTAAGAAGCAGAAAAGACACATGTTAAGATCTCCCCTAGTTGGGCCCTCATGATGTGCTTGAATCCTATTGGATAGGCTTTAAAGGGGTCCAATGAGAATGTAGATGCATAAAAATAAATAATTAAGTTCTCTCTCTCAAAAAGGAAAAAGAGGACACATGTCCAAATGATATAATTAAATAATACAAAAGAGAGAGAGAGAGAGAGAGGTGGACCAAACAAGATAAGGGGGTATACTTTCCCACACAAACACACACATTCTCTCATTGTGTGAAGTGCAAAGTGCAAGAGCGCCATCTCCTTCTCCAAGCTTGTTGAGAAGTGGAGAGCCTACACCAACACTCTTGGCTATGGAATGCAAATCCAACCAAGAGCCATGCTTCAATGCTTAAGCTTGCCATCTTATTCATCTTCATTACTATGCTATTATGCTATGCTAAGTAAGAAGATTGATGATAAGTGAGGAACTATTTCTTTCTCCTATGAATGATTCTTCTTCCTCTTCCCTACCTTCATTCCCCGCTAGCTCTCTCCACCTTCAAAGGTGTTTGAGGCCTTGGGATTGAGGCTTGGGATAGTTAATGATTTTTGCAAAGTTTATGTTATGCTCGTGATGCATGAAGCTTTCCATCTTCATAGCATCACCAAGGTCACAAGGAACACAAAGATTGTATTGTACCAAGTCTCTCTTGATGGGAGAATCTATAATACAAATGCCTTTTGGAGGGGAGACCGGCTCCAAGTAAATCCGGTCCTCAACTATTGTCATGTTCTCTAATAATCTCTCTCTTGCAAAAGTATTGTTCATGCCAAGTCAATTAAGTACTATGTTCATGTTGCTACCATCAATTAAGTTTACCCTCTATGTTCTTAAAGTAATGTCACAAAAATGCTCACTCTAATTCTCTTAATTCCTCTATTCTCAAAGTTCATAGGCCATTTCCATTACATCACAGCTGGATGATGAGTCATCAACGTGTGAAGGTTTGACTAGGCCTCATTCAGTCCCTTTCTCTGGACCACACAATGCTAACTTCACCCAATTGCAAGCGCTCCATTCATACTAGTCATTTGAGTCTCATCCCCTTGCTCTAATCACAAGGCGGGTGTGTCGGATTATTGCCTATAGCACACACTACCCTTGAATTCTTTTGTGATGTTGTTTTTTGTTGTTGCCACACTACCTGCTACTATCCTTGCTATTGCTCCTGGCCGCCATCGGCCCTACGATAGACTTGCTTGCATCCTTGTTTGCGTTTAGTCAATGCACTTTTCTTTTTTGTTAAATTGGTTGTTTGTGGTTTTTTCTAAGTTCTTATTCCCATAGCAGGGTTTCGAGGCCCACATGGATACAAACTCCATGCGTATAGCCTTTCAATTTTGTATTTGGGGACATTTCCATGGGTTAAGGTTCCTCCAAGACCACACATTGCAAGCACATCTTAATAGCAATACATTCAATAATAAGAATGTATACAATATTTGTGCACGAAAGGACTCTCATGTAAGCATGGGATCAAACAATGCCTACAACCCAAGTGTTTGGTAAGACCGCCCATCATTATGAGAACACACAAGCACCATGCACATAGCAAGCAGAATGTATGTGTGTTTCACACCATTAGCCAAGAAAATTGTACTCTCAACATTTTGGACTGATAAAGACATGATGACAATGCATGAAGACAAAGCCAACGATAGAACGATGAAGACGACGACAACCACAAAAACAAATGACAAAGATATGAAGACAATTTTGAAGGGGACACACATGACAACCTCTTCACACAAAAAATGAGAACCACTATGATGTATCATGGGACATCTCTCTCTCTCTCTCTCTCTCTCTCTCTCTCTCTCTTGCATAACAGGTCTTGAGTTCAACTCCTCGTCGGCTAGATCTTTAAGGTCTCTTGGGATAGTTTCCTACGACATTAAAACTCTCTTCTTCTTCTTCTTCTTCTTCTCTCTCTCTCTCTCTCTCTCTCTCACACACACACACACACACACACACACACACACACACACACACACACATCCCCCCCTATGAGTGAGACTTATTGGCTATAGTATATGCACTTCAAAAGTGGAGACACTATTTATATAGTGCCATTTGTGAGGTCTGGACGGACTATGAAAGTCTAAAATGGCTTTCAAGCCAGATGAATTGAAGGGTATAAAATATCGGTTGGCGGAGATTGTACAAGAGTTTGACCTTCAAATACGTTACTGGAGAGGTAAATATAACGTAGTGGCAAATGCACTTAGTCGTATGCTGTAGATTAATGAATTAGGATCATAGTCTTCAAGACTAAGTTCTTGGAGTCACTACGTGGCTTATGTTAGCATGATACATCCTTTACAGAGGTGTGGTGTGATGTACATGATCACACTACTTCACAGACATGACCACCCTCCTCGTCGACACATAGTGCTAGTCTAGAGAGACAAGCCATAGGTGCGATGAGTAGCGAAGCAAGAGTTGATACAAAGAGACTGATCAAGACTTTGTAGTTTGGGGCCAAAGAGCTCTAACATAGACCCTTGATAGCCTTTGTGAGCTTTAGCTTCAAAGGGGGATGATAAAGTTTGTCGAGGGGAGAAGTATGTTAACTACTCCATTGATGACAAGTACTTACTCTACGAGGGTAGAGTGTGAGTACCAACTACTGGTGGCTTTTGAGCGTGCATTCTTAAAGAAAATCACGATTGTCCAAGTGCAAGTCACCCGAGATTCAGAGGACCTATGCACTAATTAAAAGATAATTTTATTGGCCTAGTTTGTTTAAGGACTTACATACTTATGTGTTGAGACGTAACAAGTGTCACATCAATAGTCATGAACATCTAAAGGCTGGGGGCTACTCCATCCTTTGGAGATTCCTTAAGGGAAATGGAAAAGCATTTCCATGGACTTCATTGCCAGTTTATCCAAGACTAGTCGTGGAACTAATTCAATTTGTGTGGTAGTGGACATGTTAACTAGATTGGCAGAGTTTATTACCGCCACGAAGAAAATGGTTTAAATGCCAGAGTTGGCAAAAATCTTTATTGAACATATCTACAAGCTATATTGGCCTAATATTAGACAGAGATAGGAAATTCAGTAGTCATTTTTGGAGGGAAGCCTTCAAAAAGTCGGATACTACTCTTAGCATGAGTGCAACATATCATCCTGCAGTCTGATGGGGTTAACCAAATCCTAGAGGACATGTTGCGTTCTTATGTATGTAAGAAGCACTATAATTAAGAAGAATACTTACCCATTTTGGAATTCTCTTACGACGGTTCCAAACATGAGCAACTTGATTTACATCATTCATGTTGATGTATGGTTTCCACTAGGAGAAAATTCAGTATGTCAAGGATTTCCTCGAAGATATGAATGATATACTGAAAACAGCAAAGGAAAGCATTTCTAGTGCATAGGATTGTGCTAAGACATATGTTGATAAAGGATGAAGAAAAGTTACCTTTGTTGAAGGTGACCTTGTAGTCCTAAGGGTTCCTGCAAAGTTATGAACCATGGAAACGGAAAAGTGTGTCAAAATTTATCCTAGATCCCTTTAAAGTTCTTATAAAAAGATTGGAACGTTGCATATAAACTTGAGTTACCGAACAGTCCTCAAGATCACCTTGTCTTCCACATCAATACATTAAAGAAATCACTTTCACAGTTTGGAGAACGTAGTTTCTCCAGAGATTTTGGTCGACTTGATAGAATCACCAAAGGTTTCAGAGAGTGGAGCACTAGTTGCACTAAACTGCTAAAGATTATTTGAAGGTTGCAAGTTGCCAAAGCTTTAGATTGTTTGCCAAAGATGGAGGCTTTTTTTTCCTTTGGTATTTTGGAGCTTTGATACATGCTTTGGAGTACGTAGGTTGGCCTTGGAGATTTGGAGTTTGCTTGTGGAGATTCTCTTATGGAGTTTTGGTTGCCTATGAGTGTGAACACTATGGGTGGCCTATTTCTAGTGTAACTCTCTTCTATAGTCTTCCCTTGCTCCCTTGTCTCTAGCTTTTGATGTATCTCCCTTATTTTATTCAGTGTATCACTTGTAGTTTTTCCTTTATAATTTTGTTATATCCCAAGAGTTTTTTGCTACCAGTTAGGTTATGTGTAATGCTTGAGCATTTGTAACTCCTTTGGACTCCTTGTGATACTAGTTGAAGCCCCACTTTTTAGAGAGAGAGAGAGAGAGAGAGAGAGAGAGAGAGAGAGAGAAGGGGTGTACATGATTGGATTGTGTGTGTTTGTATCAATCTTGAGAAGGATGACTAGAGATGGTTGTGTGTGTGTGGTAATTAAAAGAGTAAGATAAGAGCGGTTTCTCCTTTTCCATGTGCCTAGAAGATGGCTTTGCATAGAGTCAATCGTAATGAAAATGGATACTTATTTCTTTATTGCATCTGACAAGTGGCAAAAGCATAAGTGGGCTATGGACTATGTAAAAGGATAGCATATTTATGAATATTTTATTATTAAAGTGCTCTTTATGAGCTAGGGTCACTGTACGTCTGGGCGGGCAGTCTGTAATTTTTTTGAGCATTCAAGAAATCTATAAACACACCTAAAGCGCCAAATATGGCACTCATCGTATAACTAGCTTGAGCCTTAACATTTAGCGTGGCAAGTGAAAGACCCGTGCAAACTGTCGAGGATCTGAGAATGCACCGCACAAAATTCTACGTTCTTAGACCTTGGTGCTAGTTGGCCACGACACTATTGTATGATGCAATTTTTGTAAATTAGGTCAAGATTGTAAATTCGGGTTAGCCCGCCCCCCCCCCCCCGCCCCCCCCAAAACCCACCGACCCTCAAGACTTGAATGTCCCCCTTGGGAGCACGGTGCCCTCACCACTTCACCCATGCCTTCTTATTGAAATATATGGAAATCAACTTGATGTTGTGAATGCGGACCGATGTAAATTGGGGAAATTAATAACTTTGGGGTTCGAGGTGGCATTTTGAAAATTTGGGGCATGCTCGTGTCACTCAGGACAGATTCAGACTGCACAACTCAGTCGGCCTACCGAGGCCTTTCCCTCTCTCTTCTATTCACACATTGCAAAAGACTAGCCACACACTAAACCTGCTACTTGTAATCAACAACACCTATTGGTTAAATTGAATAGTATAGAAAACTATGAGGGGTGGGATCGTGAGATCGAACGCTTTTCCGCTTTTGAGGTTGAAAAGAGCATGGAGTTTTTGCTTGTCTGGGGTGGTGAGGCTGCATGTGTAGATGGCGAGTTCAGAAAAGTCTGCCTTCATTTTTGACAAATGGTAGTAGGCCACAAAAGCTCTTTGTGGACTTGGCATGGGCGTGAAGGCCCTTAGAGAGGAGGGCCGGTTGGCCTTCATCGACATTAAATCCCATGGGGTCTCTACTGAAGACCTTGTCATGGGATCGACGGTGGAGAGTTGAGCACGGAGATCACAAGGAGTTTCGACCGCAAACAAAAAATTTGCGTGGAGGGTCGCCCCTAGATTCGAACCCGGATGGGCGCTGTGGCAGCCTGATACCTTAACCAGGTGCGCACATGCAGTTCATCGAAATGCATGTGAGTTATGTTTGACTTTACAAAATGTGTCCGAGTTTACCTTTTCCAAATTGAACGGCGATGCGCGTCTCTGCTTTTGTGCCCATACTTCTCCTCCGTGGATCCCACTACCGGGGGTTCATTTAAGGACCCGTGCTAGGGTTGGCCTCTATGGGAGTGTGCCCTATTGCAAGCCTATCTTTCTGGACCTTTATGCTTGAGATATTCTTGGGCAAACGGTCCAGATGGGAAGGATCGGACGGAGGAGACAGGGTATCAGGAAGTCTTTATGTGGAGAAGGTCATGGAGGAAAGTTCCCTCACTTTCCGACGGCTTGTTGCCGTCTTCTGCACCTTCTGTGCGTTTGTGTAGGGTTTGAGGAACCGTCCTAGGTTGGGTCTTCTCCTTTAAGGTTTCCTTCCTCTATCAGGGTTTCGACCATGGCTGCTGCCACAGAATACCGCTGCTTCGTGGGAGGCCTAGCCTGGTCTACCAGCGACCAGGGCCTCGAAGATGCTTTCAGTCCCTACGGCCAAGTGATCGAGTCCAAGGTTTGGTTCTTTCTCTGGTTTCTCTTCAGATCTGTCATGGCCTCCTTGTATATAGCTTCGTGTGAAAGTGGAAATTGAAGAGTCGCTGCGTGTCTAGACCTGTAGTTAACCTATTTTACATGAAAATGGTCTGAGTTTTTGGTGCTCTTGGGTGTCAAAATTTGCGCATCCCATTGATGGGAGAACCATTAGCTTGTTTAGGTTGAGGTTCTTTGGCATACTTTGATTTCGTATGGCCCTCAGGTTATCAGAGAGCAGTCATGTCTAGTGATCCTGCTTCTTTGGCATGATCTACCACGTTTTTGAGAGCGGGGTGGGCAGGTCAATCTGGAACTGGTACTATATTTTCCTTGTGTTCTTTGTCGTGGCTTTTCAACCATACTGAGTAGCGTTCATTGGCCTGCACAAAACTGTTTTCAGAGCTGATAAATGTGAAGGTAAATGCAATTGTGAATATATAAGGCAGATCTAATTTTTCAGGGTACTGTTGCTCTGAAAGATATGTCTGGTGAAGTTAGCATTCGTTGCATGATTATGCATGAGACACAGTGTAAAGGAGTCGATTGGGAGCCAAGCTTGCACATACGAACTGTGGATTCTTAGATCTGCTATCGGGCTCTATGACTGCTGTCAGTTATCAGCAATTCTCTACCATAATTTCATGAGTCCTTTTTTTTAAGCTCTCATACATGCTTTCATGTAGGCTCTGACCCTTTTTATACTAATTGTATTGCTAGTCTTATGCAATTGTGCCATCTGTTTTATTTGAAATAGTCTTTAATTTTAAGGAATGCATCTTGGCCTGGAGTGGTAACGTTTTTGCTTCTTGTAAGATGTTTTCAGGTGATAAATGATCGGGAGACTGGGAGGTCTCGTGGGTTTGGTTTTGTCACCTTTGCTGATGAGCAGTCCATGATGGACGCAATTGAGGGCATGAATGGAAAAGATTTGGATGGGCGAAGCATCACTGTGAACCAGGCCCAAAGTCGCAGTGGAGGTGGAGGTGGCTATCGAGGATCCGGAGGTGGGGGTGGAGGCTATAGCAGTGGTTCACGCTATGGTGACAGGGAAAGTGGGTATGGAGGAAGGTCAAATGGAGGTGGCTATGGTGGTGGGCGGGAGCGCAGCAGTTATGGTGGAGGAGGTGGTGGTGGATACGGCGAAGGGGGAAGAAATGGTTATGGTGGAGGGGCAGGTGGTTATGGTGGAGGAAGCAGGTATGGCAGTAGTGGGGGTCCAGACTCTGGCAGCTGGAGGAAGAATTAACAAGCGTTTTTTGTCGGTCGACGACTTTGCAGAAGTTAAAGAAAGTTCAGTGTTTTTTCAGGGTCTACTTCTCCCTGACTGTACTTATTACTTTGTATTAGTCAAATGCAGAGTTTTATGTATTGCTAGGCAGCTTGGTCGTTTGAACAGGGTTGATGAGAGGTGACTTCACTTACTTCCTGCTGACAGGACTCAGTCCGCAAGCTGTGACATTTTGTGTGTGTATGGGTGTGTGTTGAAAACCGTGCGTGGACCTAATTTTAAGTCGTCACTTTACAGGCTGCTTTTTCTCAATGTAAGCACTCACATTGGCATGGTTTCGCTCGTTGGGAGATAAATTTGTTGTGCAGGTTGTGAAATATGCCTGTGCTACTATTTTCCAAAAGTGGTAAGGTCTCTGAGGGTTAGTTTGGAAGTAAACCTACAATACCGTGTAGAGAATGCATGCATTTTGAACGTCTCTCTGGTTTCCTCCTTTTAAAATGCTGTTAACTGCTAGGTTGTCTGTTTTTTTATGCAGGTGTTGCAATTCGCTGAACCTTTGTATGCTGATCCTTCTTAAGTAATCGACGATTCATCTTTGTTTCTGTAATCGCAGTAGTGCGAGTAGTAGGGGTCTGTTACTGTAGTATTTGCTACTTGTGTGGTAGCTTGCCAACTGATGGGTGCTCTATTATGAAGGCAAGCAGGTAATGTTTTGGACAAATAATTCAGAACTTACGTCTGCTCTTCTTGTTTTTATTACTGCAGTATGTATCCCTGCGGGACCCCCGACTCTTGTCAATGCTGGGTGTTAAAGATGACATGTTTTGGTAAGTCTTGGGACGCTTGGGGTGATCTCTTGGGACATCTTTTGTGCTATTGATCCGCCTTCCTCTGTATGGTCAATGACTACTGAAACTTGGCTGCAATCTTCAACTGATATTTGCATTCTGGAGTCCCCTTTCTTTTTTAGGCTGCAAGACATGAGCCCTGTTTCAGTGTTCTAAATTTGTGTTGCACTAAAGACCCCTCCGTAGTTAAGGTTGCATGCACAACCTCACATAGCTGCTCCAAGGATATTGTAGCAACAAAACACTACTGTGAGGTGCTGCCCATAGCAATTCGCCAATTGGTTGGGCTCTTGCAGCTACCTGCTGAAATCTGTGCAGATCAGTGCCGGACGCGAACGATTCAGTCCTAGACAGATGAAAGCAGCCATGAATGATGTGCAGGTGTATGATTTGCACGTCTCTAGTTTGTACTTGAGTTACTAGATCAGCTCAGAAAGCTTAATTGAATAGAATCACGAATGGACCGACATATCTCTGTTCCTTGTTTTTTTTGCATCTCTGTGAAGGTGTGTTTCTGTTCATTGTTTTTGTTGGATCTCTGTGAAGGTGTGTTTGCATGTGTATATACGCACGCTCACTCATACACACACAACACACATAAATATATATATTTTCACAATTTCAATGTGAGGCTTCTTATGTTAGTGTAGACTGAATGGTGGGTCACACACCTCCCTTTCTAACATATGCTAAAGTGCACTATTGTTTTCTTGACCTTTTTGGTGGGAACCGCTTCTAGGACTAAGGACCACCTTGGGCTCACTGCACCTTGGGGAATAAAGGGAAGGTAAAGCCTATCCAGTGTTATGCTCTACTAGCATTGATTTTACGTAATTGCTTCTCTTAAAAGAAACTGCTTTAGTTGAGAGATGCCATTAAAAGTTTCTGTTTTCCCTGGTCGCCTCTCCTTGACCTCCTCTGCTTGTTGCCTCGGCGCCTCGAAGTATTACCGCCTCTGGTCGCACCCAGAACCACTACAATTTCCAACCATCGCAGTCAGTCAGGGAGTCCTTGCCATAACATGGTACAGCGATGCTATTACTACAGCACTGCCGATGAAGCCCCCCCCCCCCCCCCCTTCCCCTTCTGAGTTCGTGCGCTCTATTTTCAATAACCCCCCCCCCCCCCCCCCCCCCAACACACACACACAAAAACACACACACAAGGGTATACCTTCAAGCATCCTGCTTTCTCCAGTAGTTCTTGACTGGTGCCATCGCCAAGAGAATTGAGACAGTCATAAGCTGCAATAATTAGCATGCAAATTAAGATTTGCCTAAACAGAGAGAGAGAGAGAGAGAGAGAGAGAGAGAGAGAGAGAGAGAGAGAGTCTGTCTTAAATAATTAAGTACTTCCTGCCTCTTGTCTGGTTGGCGGCTCTTGTGCAGAGTGCAGAGGTTGATAGAGAGAACCTCCAACTGTAGCTTTTTACAGATGGGAGAGAGAGAGAGAGAGAGAGAGAGAGAGAGAGAGAGAGAGAGAGAGAGAGAGAGAGAGATGTGTCTCCCAGTGAGATATTTTGAGCCTACCACAAGTTGCCCTGTGACTCACTACAGTGTTAACCTAAACGGCTACCCCCGGTGATGTCTGTCTACCTGGAGGGAAGAAGCCTTATTGACTTTCGACTTCAGGGACGTGATACCTGCTGGGGCTACAGCATGTGCGCTAACTGCCAGTAGGTGGTGAAGTTCAGGTCTCAACCTGCCATCCACCAGAACCAGGCATGTGGGCTCTGGAAGAGAGAGGCTGCCGTCTCTAGAGAGAGAGAGAGATGGTGCTTCCTGCCAGTAGGTTGTGAAGTGCAGGTCTCAACTGGCCAGCCACTGCCTAGTACTGAGAGAGAGAATCATGTTGCTCGATGATGACCAGTGACAGTAGATCAGTAGACGGGGGCTTCAACGATACCTTCTGGCCGCTGACGTGTAGGCAGCACAGTCATCGTCGTCGTCGTCGATGATCAGTGACTGCAGGGCAGGCCTCAACAATACCTTTCTGTAGACGCATAGGCAGCACAGTGCAGCAGCTTTGATCAACACAAACAGCTTCGATTCCAACTATTTAGGGGGCAAAGATTGATTAATTATGTCGTCGCTGTACGTTAGTAACATTTTTTATGACGGCAGCTGAGCTGGCAAGAATCCAATAGCCAACCCTGTGCATCCGGTGGATAATGGAGGCTGAATGAAAAGTGTAAATCCTCTTCCCACTGAGCCCAAACTTTGAGGGGCTAGGGAAAGGCTGCTCAGTGACCTTTGTCTGTGATCTGGGCGACCAGTGGAGGCTGGGAGCCCGCTTAGGATTGCGGGAAAAGTTGCTCACCGACCTTTCCTGACCGTCGAGGAGAAGGGGAAGAGGGTCATGAGTGTTAGTTATCTGAGCTTGCACAGAATTAAATCAGTGCAGTGACTTTTTTTCCAGCTTCTGATTTTTCAGCTCTTCAGAGGGTAGCAGGGGTGTGGTATTCTGCATGCTGAGGTGTCGGCAAGAGGACATTCTGTGTGCTGAGTAGGGAAGCATCCACCAGATGCACGGAAGTTGAGTAAATAAAGTCCAGCAGATCTAGGGTCCTGGATCGTTGAAATTGTTCAAAATTGGTAGCCCCTATTTCCCCAAACCTCTACTAAAGGTACCTCTCTTATGGCACATGCCTTGTACCGAGTAACAACAGTTGATTTTGTGCTTCGTAGTGGTGGAGTGTAGACATCCAGCCCCTCCCTGATACATGCCTTACACCTAGTAATAACATTTGCTTTGTGATTGTGGAATGTACAGTGGTGGACCTTGCACTCCATTGTTTGGGGAAAAATGAGAACACAAAAAAAATGACCGTAGTGTAGCCTTCCTCTGCCTACTTACCCCTCACCTTTGTACAGGGCTTGGCTGGCCTGTCCCTCTGAGTTCTCTTGCCGTTGCCCCCCCTTCCTTTTGTCTTGGTTGTAACATGAAATAGAGTCCATATTTCACGTGCGCACATGCACATTTGTCATTGTTATGGAGCCAATTCTCAAACCTTATTTTTAACTTAGCTTTTCTATGAAATGGATTGCAAAATGGCTGATCAAATTGGTTAATCTTGTCAATTTGAGAATCTGGTCTGCTAATTTGGCAATGGACAGACCTCAAATGGTTTCAACTCATTGGTGGGATTTCTTACCATCAATAGACTGACTACCTATACCTAGCTCACTTGGCCTTGTTGCGTATAGTGGATCAATCTGTTGACCTAGCAGTGAGGTTGGCCAATCTGTTGACTTGTAATTTTTTTTTTAGTGGTTCAAGTCTTGAGCACTTGTGCACTTGCACCCTCTTTATTTTTGAACACTTTCACTTGAGGAAGAGAGTGGCTTGTGGGTCCCTCAGTCCTTCCATTTAAATATCTAGCTGGCTGATGGCGCGATCTCTTTCCAGGTTTTTCTTTTCTTGATATATTGCAGAATCGAGCCGTTTTTTCTTGATATTATTTTATTGAAATTTGAGACCCTTGCTGTTTTTCTGAGTCTATTTGTAATTTTACTGAAGGCAAGAAACTTTGCTTGACCTAGTTGTTCTCTAGATAGTTGTATTGTTTTACTTCAGTAGGTTGTGGATCAAAATTCTGGGTTATTTTGTTTTGGAATGAAGCATGCAGTTATGTTCTACTGTTCTTTTTTCAATTATGTGTTGAACTTTACCCGTTTTCTTGAGATAATTACACTTAAGGGTTTTTTTTTTAATATCGTGGTGAAAGGAAAGTGGATAAATGTGATGAGGGAATATGTTAATAGGACCTTTGAAGATTCCTTGACCATTTTTTTTGTTGCATTAATTATTTCTAAAGCTTTTTTTTGTGTCAATTTAAATATAATACATATGCCTCAGTGCCTCACATTTCTTCGAACCTCACCCTTTTAGCTAACTATGGTGTCATTTGTTTTGATCTATTTAGATTCTCTCTTCTTTTTTCAAGTAAATCTTCTTGTGTTGTTTAGTCATGCCATCTTATTTCTTTACTCGTTGAAAAAGATTACTCACTTATAAGAATCATGAGAAAGGTTTATTCATTTTTGAAGTTAATGTTCAAGATAATTAGTAATGAAAAGTGGGGTGCTTATTTAGTAACACACTATTTCGTCGTTTAGATTTTTACTACTTTTTAGTATTTTTGCTCACTTTTGACAACTTCATCATGGCTGAGCATGCCCATCACGTTCGGGGAATGATACTTTCGTTGGTTTTATAGAGCATGTTCAAAGCGTCAATGACCTTTGTACAAACCTGCACATACTCTTGGACATTGACAACGTGAGTCCCTAGGGATGTCACAGTTGTTGTTGAGGTTATGCATGATAAAAGTCAATCTTATTCTTTCCGTTTGGACAAGTAGCAAAGTTGAGGTTACATATTGTCAAGTTTTGAACTTTATACTTTTAGGTTGCATCCAAGTAGTATTCATTTCTAGTATTTAGCTTACATTAGAATTCAAGAATTTGTTCCTTTTAAAGTTTTGTGGAGTTTTGGATTTCGTTTGAGATGTCTTATCCTTGTTTAGTGTTTACTTGTTTCAAGCCTTAGTGAAGTAGTCTACATTAATTTAAGCCTTTCTAAAAGCATATTTTACAATACTTATTTGTTTTGATTGGTAGTAAATAAAGTGGTCTTTTTTTCAGGCGGCGTTTTTGGTTTCTTCTCTGCTTTTGGATTTTCGTGACTGTTTTTATTCCCTCTTGTATTTCGTAAGTTAAGACTATTCTTACCTTATGAAGGTACATTTTTTCAGTGCTAGGCTTCACTGTGGATTAGTCTACCCTTGACCTTTGGAATCATGACAAAAACTAAGTTTGCTGAAGTTGATGTATGCTCATGTATGCAAGTGTGTGGTTTGTGGTGTTGGGAGCATATGTTAAGACCTAGTTCTACATCCACTATTAGGCATTGATGTTGTAGTATTTAGTCAATACTATGCATGACATATGACGTTGATAAGTGACTATCATGAGGCTATAGTTGCACTTTACTTCATAGGCGAATTTGGGCTCTTCCTTGATTCATCTCTCTCTCTCTCTCTCTCTCTCTCTTCCTTCTTTCAACGTCATTTGGATGCTCTGCATACATATGCTCGTCAGAGTGGATTGTTTGTCAACTTGGGAAAAAGCAAGGTTATAGTGTTGAACACCACACCGAAGTGGGTTAGGAGGTCAGCACCCGCGTGACAGTGGATTGTTTGTCAACTTGGGGAAAAGCAAGGTTATAGTGTTCAACACCACACCGAAGTGGGTTAGGAGGTCAGCACCGCACCCACATTTACGAATGGCCAGGAGATTGTGGAATATATAGATGCATATACTTATCTGGGGGTGGTCTTCGGTGGAGTGGTGTTTTCACTGAGGAGAGCATCAGAGACTAGACTGACGAGAGCATATGCAGCTTTGGGAGGACTGGGGAGGATGTGTTTGTAGGTTTAGTTTCAGGAACCATGAACAAAGCTCTAGCTTTTTGACACTCTAGTGACTCCAGCTATGCTCTATGGAGTTCAAGTATGGGGACACTCAGTAGACCACCATGGGACATTTAGCAACACAGATGGATGGAGATGTATGAAGAGGCCTCTGATCTCTATGATCGCTCGGATGATCCGTGCTAAGGCCTCAGCGTTGCATGAGATTTTTTCGAGCCGAGATAACCCCCCCCCCCCCCCCCCCCCCCCCCCCCCCCCCTTCCCTTGTGGGTGAGGCATTGACTAGATCAATATCCTTTATGCATAATCTATGGTATCTCCCTAGGGACGGATATGCTCGGCTTGCCCTCGAGTCATCTCGACAATTAGCTCTACAAGGCGATACAACATGTTGGTATGGACAGATGACATCATGGTTTCAATCGCATGGTTTCAACATGGATAGATTGCCTCCATTTCAATACTCCCTGGATGCACCCTCCTTGTCTCTCCCGGACAGAGATCACCAGACTCATACGTCACGATCTGATTCAGCTAGATATCAGGAGCACATGGATACAGTCGACACATGAGTTGGGCAACGAAGATGGCCTTCTACAGGGAGCATCTTCTCCAGCTCACGGAGGAGGGCTTTGTAAATCGTCCTGCATACATGGACACACACTTATCTCATGGGATAAGATGCGCTATTGGGCAGATATGCACATCCTCACAGCAACTCCATATCCCAAATCGTGACTAACTGTTTCTGAGGGGTGTTGGCAGGGGCCAAGATATGTCACCTATATTATAACTTAGAGCAGAGACAGAGCTGCACTACACGTCATTGCCCGACGTACTATGAGATGCACGGCTGCTTCCACTTTAGAGAAGGTTTCAGACCTTTTTCTAGAGTCATGAGATACAAGGATCAGAGATGTCTCGTATTGTTCCTGCTAGAGCTGCGCAGACTTATAGAGAGCTTGCTGAGGACATCAGGGGAAAGACAATCTCAGAGACGAATTACAGATTTGTTTACACCAACTAGGGGAGAGCCGAAGGAGCAGTCATTACTCCAGATCTCCGAGCCCACCCATACTAGAGGTACATTGCTTGATCGAGCCACTAAGCTAGGCAGATCAAGACGCCCACGACCTCGGGGGGTCTCCCACCACCGACGAAGGCTGCAACAACAGAAGATACAGATCACTCTAGCTCGACATGCAAGACGCCCAACCAGAGTACCGATCATGGAGGAGGTTGATGAGATCCGACAACGCGACTGATGAGAGATTTCATTTGAAACCCCCCTTGTATATCATCTCAATCGTGAATCCACTACATATTTATTTCTTTCCTCCTCAGTGTTTGAGTGTTAGTTCTATGTAACTTTGTAATTTCCGTACTCGGATATGATATCAGATTCACCAATTGTAACTTTTTGGTCTCATAGATCATTGTGGCCTTTTGAAGACGTTAGTATAACATTTCATTTCATTTCCCCCTCAACCATTGTACCTTACGAAACCTCATTAACTTTAACTAGCCTCCATTTTTGTACAACCTCGTTAACTTTAACTAATCTCGAATTTTGTACACCCTTTAAGAAATTCTCCCCCCTCCCCCCTATTTTTAGTACCTCCTAAGAATTTGGAGAGTAACTCAACTTTAAAACTAGCCTATCCTCCCTTGATTATAGTACTCTGTGTAGTTTACCTTTTCTTAATTATCCCTTTTCCCTAGGCCTTTAAGGGCTTTTAATGGCTCTGACTGTTTCGCCCTGTGGCTTTGGCAACGACGACTACTATCTTGCCCACCTCGCGTTCTCCCCTGTGCGCTCCCTGCTCAAGCGTACCGTTTGCTGCATACCTCTCTCCGTACCCTGCTCGCCATCTCCCCCATCGCTCTAGCTTGTTGTACTGCCCGCCGCCTTCTCCCCTTGCGCTCGCGTGCCTTACGGTTTGCTTGCTTTACTGCCTGTCATCTCCCCCAGTGCTTGCGTGCATTATTGCTGTACTGCTAGCGGATGCCATCTCCCCCATCGCTCATTGTTTTAGTACTCGCCATCTCCCCCATTGCTCTATTCTTCGGCGTCTAAGGACCGTCCACGCCGGCCTACCTCACAGGACCCGCTCTACAACGACGGCTAACAGTCGCTTCATTCTTCTCTACGTCGTGCAACCTGACTCTCGACGAAGGCTGTCGCTTTCGTCTTCATAGTAGCTTTTCACTCCAAGAATGCGGTCGCAACTGCCACGAAGCTTGTCTCTCCACTCAGGCGGTGAATAGAGGATTTTTCGCTTGCTTCTTAAGTTGGTTTCTTAAGCCTCACCCCCCTTGCTCCAACGTCCAGAAGGCACAGCAGGGGTAGCCCTCTGTCTGGATGCTCTCTGTCGGTGCTTGAGGCTGCAACATCTCTGCACTCTAGCTGGTGCGTTCACAGTGTGCAACCCCCTAAGCCTGGATGCCAAGGACTTCAATGGCTTCAACAGTCTTAACATCGGTAGCTCTCAGCGCTCTCGGTGACTCACAGTGGCGCTTACGACCCAGACGGCGCTTATGACACTAATGCTTACGACCAAGACGACGCTTATGACACTGGTGACTACCTTTTCGACTTATCGGCTAGCATCTTGACCAGGAGCTTACGACACTGAAGGCATTCATCTCGGCGCCGCTTCTAAATCCACTACGTAAGCCATTTTGTGCGTCGCGGCTGCATTTAAGCCGTTCTTAATACCTCCCCGCTCCCACCCGGAACTTGGGTATCCGGTATGGAAACCCCTCCCCCACCCTCTTCCACTACCTTAGCCCGGATTCCCACCGCCATGGTAATAGAAGGGGCTTTCAGTGCTCCACCCGCGAGTTTTCCCTCCATCTTTGTGGCTAACTCTACAAACCCTCCAAAACCTTTAACCACGAATCATCTGCTTCCACCCCCTTACCCCTACGGATACCCAAACCTTAAATACCCCTCCCGGTGGCACCTATACTTTTTCCGGCTTTGCCTCGACAGCGAGCCTCATCAACCCACCATTGTCAACCTTAACCACCCCGGTGCAAGCTTCTACCCCTTCCACTACATCCTCTTAAGAAGGCCTTTTTTAGCTCGGAAGAAATCTTGGGGCTTATTGCGAACTTGCCAATCGAGGACTTTGACCAACTCTCCATTCCCTCTACCATCAACCTCGGCAAGGGCATCCCCTCTATTTCTCCTTACAACGGCATGGCTAACTCCTTCTCCTCTAAACATGGCTGCATCTTCTCCAGTATCCTTCAAAGTGGCACCCTCACTAATCTCTCGCTTACCTTCCCCTTTTCTTTTGGCTCTCTGTCTCCGTGAGCTCTTCAAACTTCACTCCTTCCTCTTCTCCAATGTCTCTTCCTATTTTGCTTACAATAGACAAACCTTTGGAATTTCATAAAATTGTATTCTTCTCTTTGGAAGAGTTTAAGGCCCTCAATCTTAACTTCAATAAAGCCAAGTCTTATCTTACCCACGTACAAACCTTCATGCCAACCAAAGAGCTTCGCATAGTCTTTGTATGAAGTCTCTGCATCTTACCTTAGAAGACTCTCATGCACAAGCACTCTTAAGCGCTAAGTTAGAAACCCTCAATATCCAATTTTAGCTAGATTGCACCAAAGTGTACATTCAAGCCCAAACATTACTTGTAAAGAACGTCCAAAAAAGCTTTTGATGAATACCACGACATTGTGGAAGAAAAGCTTTTGAAGCTCATGAAAAAGCTTAAGCTTTTGAAGCTCATGAAAAAGCTTGCATCCATCTGCTTTCCTAGAGATCAACCATCGGCTTGGGCAAGCCAACTACTCTTGTGGAAGTAAGCCTCTCTTAATGAGCTTGATATTGTTCTACAAAATGAGATTCTTCAAACCCTTTTGGCCTCTTCCTTGAGCTTGGCGGCTCAGAATGCTAGGAAGAGATCCCAAATTTCTCTCTTGGAGGAAGTAGAATCTCTACCTAAGAGGAAACGGTGGGCGAATTGGTTTACCACGAAGTCACTATCCAAATGAAAAGACTTCTGTCACTACTACCCCCAAAGAAGTAATTTAACAAGCCTCCCCACCATTGTAACCACCAAAAGCTTCCTCCCCCGTCTATAGTTGGCAGTAAGTCAAACTTTAAAAATTCCCCTCCTTTGTCCCAAAACCCTTCCATGAAGAATTCACTTGACAACCTTTTAAAAAATCCAAAACATTTCTCTCTTGAATCCACCCCCGCTCGCCCCCTCTTGTATTTCTCCCTTTTTAACCACTCCCTCTCTCCCTCCTCTACCAACCCTTCCCGTCTACCCTCTCTTCTCCAAACCCCAAATTATTCTCTTAATTCTCCTTCTCCTAGCACCTCCTGCGTACCTCAATCTAAACCACTTCACCCTAAATATAGCTTGTCCAAAACCTCATAAAATTTGTAATGGAGGAGGTTGAACTAGGAAAGGAGCACACTACAACTTAAGTCCACTTGATCTTTTCTCTACCTCCTCTATTCTCTCACATTTGGACCCCTCCTCCATGTGCTTTCCCTCTTCTCTCCCACCCCTCCCCTTCGGGTAAAAAACGTTGTAAGTATTGGTTTCTCTCACAAACCCTTACCTCTTAAAAATTTTGGTCTTAAAAAATCTCTCTACCTTCTCTCTTGAACACAAAGTCACCAATCTCTCTTCTCACAATCTCTCAAAAGGTTCCCTCTCCTTCGTTGAACAAAAACTTCTTGGTCTTGGTCTCAGCTATATTCCTCCCTCTCCTCCACCCCCGCCAACCTCAATCCTAGAAGCTTACTTTAACCTAAAAAGATCATTTCAACTTAAACTTTTCTTTAAAAATGCTTTCCCCGCGTCTCCTTTCTCTTTATCTATCTTTAATCCCTCTGGGAATCCTCCATCTCCTTCCTCTAATCTTACCTCGCCTTTGAGCATATTTTCACCTTCTTTAAATCCCTTCTCTCTCTTTTCCCCTCCACTTAAAACCATTCTTATTTGAAACCATATACTCCTTAAAAAATGACTTCAGTATTATTATCAAGTTGCTCGATAAGAATCTTGGAGTGGTAATCCTCTCGTGCGCATGGTATAACAATGAAGCAGTTCGCATTAAATTATTTTCTTCTCTCCTACAATGAACGAGTCTTTATCCTCTTTTCATCTTGGTAAACTCAAACCCAAAGCATGCCCTTTCTTTCTCGTACCTAAGATCCATAAACCCTCCTTTATGGGTCGTCCCATTTGTTCCTACGAAGGATACATTTTGAAAAATGCTTCTAAATAGCTCCATGTACAACTCTACCCTATTCTTTTATCTAAAACCCAATACCTCAAAGACTCCCACTCCTTTATCTTGGACTTAACCACCACCCTCTTTTCTCTCCACATTATTTTGTTTACTTTTGACATGGAATCCCTCTATCGAGCCATTCCCATATAACAAGGTCTTTTGGCTCTCAAAAACACTATCCATGACATCTTCACCTCTCCCAAAGTCCACTTTATCTTATCCGTAGTCTCTCTTATCCTAAACCATCACTACCTTTCTTTTAATGGAGATTGTTGGCACCAAATCAACGATACGGCAATGGGTTCCAACTTTGCCATTGTTTACGCTTGCCTCTGTCTTTGTTCCTTAGAAAAAGGCATGAATCTCCTTTTCTCTCCCTCTCTTCTCTTTTTTAAAAGATTTGTCGATGACGCTTTTGGCATTTGGGATGGCCCTTCTTCGGTTTTAAGCAAGCCTATGGACACCCTCTCCAAGAGCATATCAAGATCTCTTCCTTCATCTCCTTTCAAGAGGCAATTATTTTAGACAATCCTTTTTTTAAAGGAGCCTCGTTTGCCACCCATGGAATATTCGATTCTATATTTCATAAAAATAGTCTCAACTCTTATAATTATATCCCTTGGCAGTTAGGACATCCTACACACCAAAATATTTCCTTCCTTTTTTCAAACCTTAAAAGATACATCATTCGAGAAAGCTGTCTTTTGGGTTTTATCACGAACCGAAACCTCTTCTTTGCTAGGCTAAGGGAAAAAGCTTACCCACTCTCTCTTTTGGAAGCTTGCTTCCGTTTTGTTTCTTACAACTCCAGATCTTCTCTCCTTCAAAAAATGCAAGAAACCAAACTACCACCTATCATTGTGAAAATTCCCCTTTCACCCCTCACCCGCACACTCAACTTATCCCTCTCTATTAACAAACCTCTCTCTAAGCTTTTGAAAGCTAATCCCGAGCTTGCACACCTTCCAAAACCAATTGTGTGTTGGCTTAATGAACGAAACCTTGGCTCCCTTCTCTCAAAAAAACCTCCTCCTCCCTCTCTCCCTTTCCCTCCTTTTCCTCTCTTTTTGCTAAGCTCTACCTTGTATATATTTCTCCTCTTAGAGTTTCTCCCAACCATTGTACCTTACAAAACCTCATTAACTTTAACTAGCCTCCATTTTTGTGCAGCCTCATTAACTTTAACTAGCTTCCAATTTTGTACACCCTTTAAAAAATTATCCCCCCCCCCCTTCCCCCTTTTTTTAGTGTCTCCTACGGATTTGGGGAGTAACTCAACTTCAAAACTAGCCCTATTCTCCCTTGATTATAGTACTTTGTACAGGTTTTTGAACCATGTCCTCCTATTTATATCCCCTCCCTCCACTAATTTTTTGCACCACTGCTGAACTAATTTAGCGAAACGCGTTTGGTGTTGCTACTATCCCACCCTCACCTCTTCAAAACACCTTTCCCTCTTTTTCTGCTCTCTTCCCTGTTGGGTCGTCATCCTAGCATAGGGGGAAGATCAACATAATGTCAATCCGAAGAGCACGATCCGGCTAGGGCATGGAAACACACAAGTGGCGTTGTGCGTGCCAAACGGAGGATTAGGAGGTGAGACCTACACACAAAGAAAGCTACGGAGCGGGTGTGATGATGCTACGAGGAGTGAGCACACTACAAACTCTACCATTCGGCTTAATCTCTCACACACAAGCTTAATCACGCACTACTCTCTAATCAACCACTAATCCAACTCTAATCAAACAAACCATGAGCATAGATTAGCATAGAATGACCACACCGGGCACCAACACTCTACACAATCCTACACACACTTAGTAGCATGCTTAATCAAGAGGAAAACATGAAAAAGAGAGAGATTAATCACAAAATCAGCCACTAATCTTTGATTAATCGAGGCATTGATTACACCAAGAGCAAATGAGAGAGAAGAGGTTAGAGTTTAGCTATTGGAATGTAGCAGATTCGTCCATGTGCGCGCGTAGAGAGCTCAAGGACTCCATAGCCATCTCCTTCTTCACAAAGCTTATCTCAAGTGAGTCCGAATCCCCTTTCAGATTGTGCATTTTGAGTTATATACTCACTAGAGTTTTTAGAAGTGGCCGGGCGCCCAAATGGCCAGACTCACTTAATCTGCTATCTGCACTGCCTACGATCTAAATATAGCTCAATGTTTACAACTTGGAACTCTTAATGAGCCCAAAACATGATTACAATCCGCATTTGCGGTCATTTGTCGGAAAATCCTAAAACTTAAGTGACCGTCACTTGTGACCGTAACTTCATGGATAGTTGTTAATTCTGACTCTTCTCTGCATCTGTAGCTTGTGTTGCTTCATCTTCATCTTTACTTCACATCCGCATCATCTGGCCTCGTTAGTATTCAGTAAAAATACTAAATAGCATCTTTGACTGGTCCGTTTGGCCATTGTTGACTTATCCGCCAAACACTCCCCTCATCCGATTTCAGTGCACGTCCCCGTGCGCTGCCTGGTTGGCTGGCACTTGGAGAGTTTTGAAATTGGTGGTGAATGTTGTCTTGAAGAGCTGTAAGGTGTTTGGTTGACTTGTTGGTGTAATATGAGAATAGGCATTTGGGTTCAAGTTGAAGCAATTGGCTTGGGTTATTATGGGAAAAAGTGAAATAAAAAGACTATGTACATTACATTAGGGTCTGGATACCCTGGATTACCAATGGGAAAAAACCTCATGGGAAAAAGTGCCCAAAGGTATATGATCTTATTATGGGAAGATACAATGATGGGTGTTGAGGGACTGAATTGAGTGGGCTTATATAAATAATGTGAAAGTGAATTGTTTAAACCATCTGTCCCTTCAAAAGTGTCGATGATCTGCCTTGAGTCTGGAGTTGTTTTGTTGCTGCTTGTACCTGCAAGGTGAGTGCATGGGTGGAACAATAAAAGGTGCCTAATGCAAATGTCCAATTATGGGACATTCGAAATGCTTGCACAGATTTATGCATGGGTAAGAGTATGATGTGCGAGAGAAGAGTATTGATGGGTGCTCCTCAGAGTTAATGTAGCTAACAAAGTAAAATTAACTTCACTTCACAAGCTTCCACTACTCTTGAGAAGGGCGTTTGATGCACTGGTTTCCACTCTCCTAATGTGCACAAGTGCGTGTGTGTTTTGTTTTGAACACTTCGCCTCTCCACCATGATTAAAATAATACATTGACTATGCTCACCTATCCAGCATGAGCGACTCGATATAATTACGCGCAACTCTTCCAGCTTGAGCTATAGCCTAATTAGCTAGACTCGTAGACCACAGAAAAATATTATGACTTGAAGCTTATGTCTAATGATTTGCTCATTTATCGGCTCAGCTGCCCGACTCTTGACATTTTGTTCGACTTGACTACTGTCTTGAGCTCTCAGCAAAGTATATATCTAGACATTCAGAGCTCGGATCCTCAAAAAGAGGGTTATTAAGGGACCATATTGGCAAAGTAGGTTTTTTCTGCCATACCTGTGGACCTTGTTGTCAAAATTATTGTTTTAAATTTTTTGGGTCCAATTATCTGAGAAGATTGGCTAGCTCCTTTTTGTTGGAAGTTGGGGATGACCTCAATCTTCTTCTGCTCGTTTGTCTGTTTTGGCACCCATATGTATCTGCTACTTGATGTTGGCTTGTTTTTGCAGACGACATATTGAGTTTTTGGACTTTTATCCTTGATTTGTTGCTGTTTGTAGCTGTAATGATCTTCAAGTTGTGTAAAATCTGGTCTTGGTGCCTTGGGTAGCCTTGCGCTTTGTAATATATCTGATGGCACAAATCTTGTTGCCTATACTTTGGTATTCACATGTACCTGTTCCTTGCCATCTTTGGGAATCACGGGTGGTAAATTCCCTTGAAGATATGTAGGCCTTCTAGATTGAGAACTGTTTTTGAACCTGTTCCTGGCCTTGTTGTTTGATCTCCTATTCTGAGTTGAATTTGATCTTGATCCACCTGTTTGTTTTTTTGGTTTGAAGCCACTTGCTACTGTATAGCCTGATATCTTTGGTTTAGGTAACCAAACATTTGTATGACCACTGTAGTAGCCTTGCTCCTTTAAGCTGTATTGGGAGGCAATCCATCCCATTTGTTTACCTGAATTGCTCGGATTAGGATCATTTACCCAAACTGGATCTTTGACATTGATGTCATTGGCTGCAACATAGGTTTTGATTTGCTGCTTGTGTCTTTGTTTACTTTGGGTTGGGTATTTTGGTTGAAAGACCTTTTTATACTTTTGTCGAGGTTGTTGGTCTTGATTTCGCTGGGGTGTTGAATCCACTGCTGTTTGCTTTGATTGTTTGACTGCACTTGTGATCTCCTTGTTGGACTTTTGTGATTCAGAGGAAGAGGTTAAACTATCTTGGACTTTTGCTTTTCCCTTGTCTTGTGCTGATAAACGTCGAGTTTTAATGATTTGGGAAGTTTGTACCTTTGCTTGTGGATGACATGCTTTGGTGATTTCTGCGTCTAAACTGACTAGAACAATCTTTTGTGCCTCTATTTTTGACCAACTGCTTGAGTCTTTACTTTCCTCTGCCGGCCGGACAGAAGTAAGTTGACTCTTTTCTTCAGATGCAATGCTTACCATGACCATTGGTTCACATTGCTCTTTACTGATCTCTTTGTTCATCTTTTGATAGGCTCCATGTGCTTGACGCACCATTTGCTTTTGATTGTTCAAATCAAACATGATTTGTGTCACCTTTGTGTCTTTGGCATCTTCCACTGGCGAGACAATGTTAGGATCTGATTTTATGACCGGCTTTGCCTTTTGATTTAAGCCAGCCTTTGAACACATTGAGATGTCTTTTTCTTGGCTTTGAGAATTGATCTCTGGCTTTGTTGAATTCTTGGGTACATCCTTTAGTGATGAACTATCTGTGTTATTAGCAACATTATGTAGAACCTTTGATTCCACATTCCTGCTTGTTGAATTCTTCAATGGCAAGTCCTTGACTGCCCGTATCTGCTCTGGTTCTGGGTCACAGATAATTTCTTCATCCACTTCCTCTGACATTGAATCGTCGACTGTATCCTTGTTGGATCTTTCAACCTCAGGCTTGAAAAATTCCAAGCTATTTGAGACCATCTGACGTAGCTGATCCTTTTTGGCAGCTTGATTTTCAATCGAAATATCATTGACGCCTTTGACCTCCAATATTTTAGTCATCAGTTTGTCTCTGGTATCCTTTGACAAGATTTGCTTCCTTTCTGGCGACTTTCTATTTGGAGATGTCTGCTTTAATGATTCAGCTGCTTGCAGTCTGATACTGTCTCGTTTTTCCTGCTTCATCATGTCTAAGTGCAACTTTACTGGGCAATCAAGTATTAGATGATCAATGCCACATTTGTAGCAATGCCCCTCAATTTCTACTTGTTCCATACCTAGTCGAGGTATCTGTCCATAATACTGTTGGTATTCGTTGCCCATAGCATCTTTGAACAAGTATGTCATCAGCATGACATGTAGATACTTAGAAACCAACACTGACGCTGGCTTTGATTGATTGCCTTTATCTTTGACTGTGGCATCTTCAAGAAGCTTGTAATAGCTTCCATTATAACCCTGGTAGATGGTCGTTTCAGCCCCTGTTTCAGTGACCAATTTTAATTCTATGTCTGTTATCAACATGTGATCCTTTATCTGTGGCTTATGTATAGTCTTGGGACTATGTTGTCGACTCGATCCTTTATGTGGCTTCTGTTGTCCGTTGAATTGTAAAAGAGGATTGTGACTCTCCTTCTTTGTTTGCAGTTGATAGGGTTGTCCTGATGGCAATAAGTGAGGTGGAGATTGGACTCCCCCCATCCAAGTGTGTTCCCTATCTGTAAGAGGCATCTTTATTATGCCAGATGTGGATATTCCAGCTTTGTCATCTAGCTCAGCTGATTGAGCTAGGTCTTGGTGAAGTCGTGCTAACTCATTAGCTGATACTTCCATTGATTGTACATGTGTTTGTGTTGGTGCATTTTGTGGTGCATGTGCAATGTTCTGTACATGTGAATGTTGTGTTGTGGCACTCATTTGTGTAATGAAAGGAGTTGAATTGTGCTCATACAAATTCACATTCTGATCCTGTGTCTGTGGAAGCCGAGGGCTTTCAATTTGCACTTCCTTATCTTCTAGCAATGGACTTTGTGCAATAGTGGCAATATGACTAAGATTTACCTGGTTGGATATCATTTCGTCATGTGTCTGTCGTTCAATTTGGTCTTGTGGACTTGCAGGTGATAAGATGAAACCTACAGCTCCTTGTGAGAATTTATCTGCCATACAATCCATATCATAGTATCTTCCATCTATATCGTAGCTCTTGTCTCCGATGCGCGCTGCCCATAGCGTCCGAGGAACAGACTCGCTAAATGTCCTTGCCCCTGTGATTTGAATCCATCTTTGCCAATCAGAATCCACATAAATTGGATCTTTCCATCTCGTTTCGTGGATCCAATTGAGAGCTATCGCTTCAGGTTGCTTGTTGACTTCCGAAGTTGTTGAAGGCAACTGTTGTTTGCACATGGCCTCAAGGAATTCTTTCCTGCTGACTGTATCTTCATTTTTTGGCAGATTGAGTATAGTAAGCCCCGTCTCTTGAGTGATTTCTCTGTTCTGAGCCACCGCTGTATCTGCATTGGAAGCTAAAGGTAAGCTCATTATCAAGCGGTAAACATTACCACTTGTCGACACGTATTTGTAACCCAACTTTGAACCATCTTCATGAGCTATGAAGCATTGATCTGGCTCTTCCGTTGCTTGATGAGTTGTTTCTGCTTTGTACCATCTACCTTCCATGTCTTTATAGAGACTGCTACAGTTTTTGTCTTTGTAATTTGACTTTATCAAGTGCACCGTGACTCGAAAACTGCTAACCTCTGGAAGATCTTGCCTGTGCAATTTTGTTATGTCCAGCTCACTACCTGGTTTGAGCTTCATGTACACCGATCCCAAACAATCTTCCATTAAGTTCTTTTGCGAATTTGCCATGTTGGTAGCTTCTTCTACTTCCAAAACCTGTATTGTCGGACTTTTCATAGCATTTTGCTTAGATTTTAGATGGCGATTGTCTGCATCGTCCATGTAGCATGGAAAGTCTTTGAAATGACCTATTAACTCCAACCTGACGCCAACTGAGTTGACTGTTATTGATGAGCTAGAAGCTGCATCATCACTGCTTTGATTTGCCAATATTTCCATTACTTGTGGCTGTTGTATCTGCTGCTCCATTTTGCTTTTAACCCTGTTTCTGACCTGTTGAACACCTGTATTCTTTTCTCTAGCCTCTCCCACGGGTGACCAGTGGTTTTCCTAATGCAATGTTCCCTGCTAGGCTTCGCTGTAATCTCGACGGTCTCATTTACCTGTAACGTTGCAGCACCAGTTGGCAAGTTACTTACCACTGTACTGCAACGACTATTTGCCTTTGTGAAATCTCGATTTCAGTCGATTGAGCGATGAAATGTGCTCTTAATCTGCAAAAGTCTGGATTAGCAAAGCACTTTTGAACTTGAATTAAAACAATCTCGGTTTGCCTGTGATCGCACTTTTATGGCGTCTAATTTAACTTAAACCACCACGCGGGTGACCATAGGTCATCCAACTTCTGAAGTGTATCTGTTCGCAAATTTGCCTGGTACACTCAATTTTTCACTTCAATTTTGCTCTTTCGATGAATTGCACGGGAAGTTCCACGTGAAAATACTTGATTTCCGGCCTGTTACGGTCACTACCAGTCACTGCTGCTGGTTTTGCCCAGATGTATTTCCACTTCTATTGCTTTCTGCCTCTTTCTCTTTCGCTTTTCTGCTTCTGAGCGCTTTCGGCTGACGTCTCTCTCACTTTTCTGCTTTTTACCTCTGCCGTTTTTCGTATCTGACTCTTTCGATTTTCTGTCTTTTAGCTCTTTCGATTTTCTGCTTTTACCTCTCTGCGTGTGTGTGCTGGTGTATGTGCGCGCACGTGTGTGTTCCGTTTTGTGTGTGAATGAGTGCTTGTGGGTGTGTGTGTTTTGTCGAAGCCTCGTGGGAACGGCTATTTTATTTTCTTTATATTTTTTGGTTTTAATTTTATTTTTTTTCTTTTTATTTGCGTCGTTTGTGCGAGTGCGAAATTGTGTATGTGTTCGTGCGCGCGTGTGTGTGTTTGGTGCGGGAGAACGAGGCGTTTGAATTTTCCTTTTTATTTTTTTATTTTTATTTTTGAGAGTGTGCGTTTATGTGTGTGTGTGTGTTTGTGACGAGTGTTCGTGTTCGTGACCGTGTGTGTGTATGAATGCGTGTTACGGCGGGCGAGGTGGTGGGAATGGGCTCTTGTCTTTTTTTTTTTCCCGAGTGTGTGTGTCGTCGATTGTGTGTGTGCAAGTGTGTGTGTGTGGTAGGTGCACAAGCGAGCGGGGTGGCGGCACAGCAGCGGGTGGTCGGCGACAAGGGCTATGGCTGGCGGCGGCAACATGCGGCGGTTACGGCTAGGTGACGCGGACAGTGGCGGGCTGAGGAAGCGGCGGTGGTGCGAGCAGCGGGCAGGCGGCGAAGCCGGGTTGGCGACAGCGAACGGCACGGTGGTGAGGGTGGGTGAGCGCACATGTGAGGGGGAAGGGAGGAGGGTATGATGTCTAGGGGGAGGGGCGTATGATGTCTAGGGGGAGGGAGGGCGTATGAAGAGGGGGAAAGGGGAGCGTATGAAGAGGGGAAGGGAAGAGCGTATGATGTGTAGGGTCCAAGGGGGTAGGTAGGTGAGGGCCAAGTCGGCGCAATCATCGGCGAGGACAAACCGGAACCGGCGGGACAGACGGAGGACGTGGGCGCGCGGTCAACGGCAGCTAGGTGAGACAATTTTTTTTAATTTTTTTTATAAAACTCAAAAAAATCAAAATAAATTCAAATAAATTAGAAAATATACACATAAAATTAAAAAAAACACATAAATAATAGAAAAACACAAAAATAATTTAAGAAAAGCACACAAGGAATATAAAAAAACATAAAAAATTCAAAATAACACTAATAAACTAAAAAAACATAAACAAAAAATCAAAAAATCAATAAATAAATATAGAAATGACACAAAAAATTCCAAAAAATCATATTAAATACAATAAATAGCAAAAAATAAAAAAAAACACACAAATTAATTCAAAAAAATCATAAATGAATAAGAAAATCACACAAATAATCAAAAATCAAACAAGAAATCAAAAAGACTCACAAAAAATTCAAAAACACCTACAAAAATACAAAAAGAAACACAAATAAATCTAAAAAATACACAAAACTAATCCAAAACACAAATTCAACATATAACAATGCACAAAAATATCAAAAGTACACAAAAAATTATAAAAAACACAAAAATTAATAAGAAAAAACACAAAAATTCACAAAAATCACAAACAAATCAAAATAAACGTAGGAAAATAATAAAACACACAGAAATAAATTAAAAAAAACAATTCGTATCAAACAAAAAGCTAAAAAAAAAACTCAAAAAATTTGACTATCAAGCAAAAACACGCAAATATATATATATATATTATATATATATATATATATATATATATATATATATATATATATATATATATATATATTTTGCCCTGGCACTCCAGGAATTGTCCAATTAGGCCAATTTGTCAAATTTCTAGGTATAATTTGCAATTTTTGAGTAAAAATTAGAAGAAAATTGCTAAAATTTACCAAAAAATTCCAAAAAATTACGAGAAAATTCTCAAAAACTCTAGATCAACCCACCAACCTAAAAATTTGCAATTTGAGCAATCGAAAAACAGAAATTGATCACTTGCTAATTGCAATCGCATGAATCATCAGGGTTTAAGCACAATTAACCGAATTTGACCAAATTTCGACAGCATTTCGGCGTCATATTGGAATTAGAAAAAATAACCATAACTCTTGACGACCATAAGCAACATATGCTTCTCACAAGAAAATTGACACAAAAAACAGCCCCAAATTGCCCCAAATTGGGCACTTTCGCCTACACGAAGCGGTCATAAATCACACCTAATTTTGCATCTTACATATGCACATGGTTTATCGATCAAATCTGCACATAAAAACATAAATTTAGCATCAAAATCAGCACCTCATTTGACCACAAACTTGGCGATTAAGCACTTGGTTAGTGCCCAACACACTAGTGTGTGTGTGTGTGTGTGTGTCGATCCCGAAAATCACCTACACACAACCAACCCAAAATCAATGTGTAGCATCATTTAGCATTAATGTAAACACATGATCATGATGGACATGCATCAAATAATCAATACAAAACAACACTTTGCAAAATGCCCAAATGATTAGTGAGAAATTAGTGATTAATGAGCGATTTTGGCTACGAATTGTGTACAAATGGAGTAGGATATGAGTGTGTGGATCACATAGGCATGTTGTCCATACACCCAACTCGCTTTCTACTTGTGTGTAGCACAAAAAACACTTACCAATCAACGGGAAATTAGCATCAAAGTTAGAGAAAATTAGTGAAAATTAGTGAACTTGATGGTCAAAATTAGTGATCAAAATAAAAAACTAATGATGTGTGTGGATTGTTTTGGGATGTTCTAAGCATAATCAATGCTAATCCAAGCACTAATTACACTAAAAACCACTCAATTAGTCAACACACCTAACCTAAAAACTAACAAAATTAAGGAAAAATTAGAGAAATTAGTGTCTCCTAATCGCACCAATGGCACCTCTAGCTTAGGCAATCGATCCCCGGCAGCAGCGCCAATGTTGGGTCGTCATCCTAGCATAGGGGGAAGATCAACATAATGTCAATCCGAGGAGCACGATCCGGCTAGGGCATGGAAACACACAAGTGGCGTTGTGCGTGCCAAACGGAGGATTAGGAGGTGAGACCTACACACAAAGAAAGCTACAGAGTGGGTGTGATGATGCTACGAGGAGTGAGCACACTACTAACTCTACCATTCGGCCTAATCTCTCACACACAAGCTTAATCACGCACTACTCTCTAATCAACCACCAATCCAACTCTAATCAAACAAACCATGAGCATAGATTAGCATAGAATGACCACACCGGGCACCAACACTCTACAGAATCCTACACACACTTAGTAGCATGCTTAATCAAGAGGAAAACATGAAAAAGAGAGAGATTAATCACAAAATCAGCCACTAATCTTTAATTAATCGAGGCATTGATTACACCAAGAGCAAATGAGAGAGAAGAGGTTAGAGTTTAGCTATTGGAATGTAGCCGATTCGTCCATGTGCGCGCGTAGAGAGCTCAAGGACTCCATAGCCATCTCCTTCTTCACAAAGCTTATCTCAAGTGAGTCCGAATCCCCTTTCAGATTGTGCATTTTGAGTTATATACTCACTAGACTTTTTAGAAGTGGCCGGGCGCCCAAATGGCCAGACTCACTTAATCTGCTATCTGCACTGCCTAGGATCTAAATATAGCTCAATGTTTACAACTTGGAACTCTTAATGAGCCCAAAACATGATTACAATCCGCATTTGCGGTCATTTGTCAGAAAATCCTAAAACTTAAGTGACCGTCACTTGTGACCGTAACTTCATGGATAGTTGTTAATTCTGACTCGTCTCTGGATCTGTAGCTTGTGTTGCTTCATCTTCATCTTTACTTCACATCCACATCATCTGGCCTCGTTAGTATTTACTAAAAATAGTAAATAGCATCTTTGACTGGTCCGTTTGGCCATTGTTGACTTATCCGCCAAACATTCCCCTTTTGCAAGTCTCTCTCGCTATGAAATTCTATGAATTAATCCCTCTTGTATTTGACTATTCTTACCTTATGAAGGTATATATTTTAAGTGCTAGGCTTCATAGTAGATTAGTCTAGCCTTGACCTTTGGAATCATGACAAAAACTAAGTTCGTTGAAGTTGATGTATGCTCATGTGTGCAAGTGTCTGGTGTCTGGTGTTGGATGCATATGTTAACACTAAAATGGTAACCTAACAGGACATAAAAGTGTCCTTTCAGGGTTTTGGGAAAAAATTCCAAAACCATAGTAGATCCACTCATTTTGAAAAATCCTTTCATCAGCTTATAGTTCAATAACTACTACATATGGAAAAAATGAGAAACTTGTAATTTTTCTCATCCCTTGGTCACTACAAGTCTCCAAAGTTGATGGACCATTGCATTTTGCCCAAAACAACAATTTCTTACGGTTGATTGCATATAAATAAGAGTGGAGATTTTTGTAGGACATGAGATAAAATGCCCCGTTAACTTCAATGGGTTGGTGACCAAAACATATGGTTGCTTTTACCTCACTAATTTTCTTTTGGGCAACAAAAAAAGGTACAAAAAAGTTGCATTTTTGCCATTCTGCGAACCTATCATCAAAGTTTCTATAGTCACGCTCAATACAGATACTATATACATGTTTTCTTAGTTCCCTTTGGGCCTCTGGATTCAAAAGGAGCCATGGAGCATGTCAAAAGGATAATGGATCTCTTACAATTGGAACCTTGGGGGCACTGATAAAGTGCTAAATACAGCAAACATTGAAAAACTGGGTTTAGCATTATGACCTCTAGAAACCCATAGAAACTACTCAATATCTAGCCAAGTTTGTAGTCTATGATTAGATATGGTCACTACCTACAAAATACACACAATTGGCCTAAGAAACTAGCAATATTGAGAAAGTTATACTTGCTACTCTAAAAAGTATCGTATTCTTCAGCAATAAAAAAACTCAACCATCATCATGTACTATGCTATATAGCATATTAGGTCCCCCAAAACTCAAGAAAGATTAGATTTATGTTATACATTACACTTACACAATCAAAATTGAATTTGGATATCAAGAAAGCCACCAAAAAAGTCATAAAAGTGCTAATTTTGGCCAAAAAACAGGATTATGCAATTCTTGTAAATTGGTCATAACTTTCAATTTTAACAGTTAGCTCTCCCTACAAGCATCAAAACATGTTGGGAACTATGAAGGCCTAACCTCTAGCCATCTAAAGCTCACAAACATGAAGTTTAGAGTGGTATAGTCGCCAAAAATTGAAAAAAAGCCAAAAACAGGACCCGTTTTTTCACACAGTTTAGGTTCAAAAATGTTGTGCAAGAGTAAGGTTAATGGTGAGATCGATACTCAAAAAAAAATTCTAAGTTTTTTTCAGCTCATAAGGCAACTTTGTGGATATATAGCACCTAGAAATTCATTTTCATACTCTTCAAATAATTCAAGCAAAATGGTCACTTAACAGGACACAAAAGTATCCAAGGACATAAAAGTGTCCTGTTACCATTCTAGTGTTAAGACCTAGTTCTACATCCACTATTGGGCATTGATTTTGTAGTATTTAGTCAATACTATGCATGACGAGGATGACGCTGATAGGTGACTATCACGAGGCTATCATTTTACTTTATTTCATAGGCAAATTTGGGCTCTTCCTGGATTCATCTCTCTCTCTCTCTCTCTCTCTCTATATATATATATATATATATATATATATATATATATATATATATATATATATATATATATATATATATAGCAAATCAAGGGACTTGATCTTTGGATGATTTATGTTGTATCTGATGTCCTTATAAAACACATGCTGGCAGTAGCTTCTTTTGATCTTGCTATACCATGGTTTTTATTATACTTGAGGATGATAAGGATTATCAGGCATGGGCATAATGGCTCGGTCAATCAGGGTTTTTTCACTTTGCTTCACTATATTTTAACCCTTTTTGCTTTAGGATCACAAGGAGCTCCTTGGGATGTGGTATATTAGTTGGTCCCAATCTCATTCATTTTTGAGACTGCTAATTGTGACTTCTTTTCCAAATCAACATGGGAATTGTAATGTTTAAATTGGCTAGAGATATTATATCTAGTTCTGAAAGGCAACGTTGAGAAGAGCAGCAGTAGTTTCACGGAATATGGAGTTGTTTATGGTCTTGCGGTGAACTTTGGATAAGGCATATACTATGTATGTCTCATCTAATTTTGGGCATATGTTTTGATATTTTGGTTCAATGATTAAACTCTAAGATGTAAATGTAGCCTTTACCCATTGGTTCCCATTATATGGTGGGTTTAGGCTATTATGGTCTAATAAGGCCTGATGTTCTTCCACATTTTGACCTTGTTCTGGTTCTTAATACCTCCCCGCTCCCACCCAGAACTTGGGTATCCGGTATGGAAACCCCTCCCGCACCCTCTTCCACTACCTTAGCCCCTATTCCCACTGCCATGGTAATAGAAGGGGCTTCCAGTGCTCCACCCGCAAGTCTTCCCTCCACCATCTTTGTGGCTAACTCTACAAACCCTCGAAAACTTTAACCACCAATCATCTGCTTTCACTCCCTTACCCCTACGGATACGCAAACCTTAAATACCCTTCCCGGTGGCACCTATACTTTTTCCGGGTTTGCCTCAAAGGGGAGCCTCATCAACCCACCATTGTCAACCTTAACCACCCCGGTGCAAGCTTCTACCCCTTCCACTACGTCCTCTTAAGAAGGCCTTTTTTAGCTCGGAAGAAATCTTGGGGCTTACCGCGAACTTGCCAATCGAGGACCTTGACCAACTCTCCATTTCCTCTACCATGAACCTCGGCAAGGACATCCCCTCTATTTCTCCTCACACCAGCATGGCTAACTCCTTCTCCTCTAAACTTGGCTGCATCTTCTTTAGTATCCTTCAAAGTGGCATCCTCACCAATCTCTCCCTTACCTTCCCCTTTTCTTTTGGCTCTCTCTTCTCGAGCTCTTCAAACTTGACTCTTTCTTCCTCTCCAATGTCTCTTCCCATTTTGCTTACCATAGACAAACCTTTGGAATTCTATAAAATTGTATTCCTCTCTTTGGAAGAGTTTAAGGCCCTCAATCTTAACCTCAATAAAGCCAAGTCTTATCTTACCCACCTACAAACCCTCATGCCACCAAAGAGCTCCACATAGTCTATGCATGAAGCCTCTGCATCTTACCTAATGCACAAGCACTCTTAAGCGCTAAGTTAGAAACCCTCAATATCCAATTTCAGCTAGATTGCACCAAAGTGTACATTCAAGCCCAAACCTTACTTGTAAAGAACGTCCAAAAAAGCTTTGATGAATACCACGACATTGTGGAAGAAAGGCTTTTGAAGCTCACGAAAAAGCTTGCACCCATCTCCTTTCCTAGAGATCAACCATCGGCTTGGGCAAGCCAACTACTCTTATGGAAGTAAGCCTCTCTTAATGAGCTTGATATTGTTCTACAAAATGAGATTCTTCAAATCCTTTTGGCCTCTTCCTTGAGCTTGGCGGCTCAAAATGCTAGGAAGAGATCCCAAATTTCTCTCCTGGAGGAAGTAGAATCTCTACCTAAGGAAGAAACGGTGGGCGAATTGGTTTACCACGAAGTCACTATCCAAATGAAAAGACTTCTCTCACTACTACCCCCAAAGAAGCAATTTAACAAGCCTCCCCACCATTGTCACCACCAAAATCTCCCTCCCCCGTCTATAGTTGGCAGTAAGCCAAACTTTAAAAATTCCCCTCCTTTGTCCCAAAACCTCCCACGAAGATTTCACTTAACAACCTTTTAGAAAATTCAAAACCTTTCCCTCTTTAATCCACCCCCGCTCTCCCCCTCTTGTATTTCTCCCTTTTTAACCACTCCAAAAAATCCCTCCCCCTCTCCCTCCTCTACCAACCCTTCCCGTCTACCCTCTCTTCTCCAAACTCCAAATTATTCTCTAAATTCTCCTTCTCCTAGCACCTCTTGCGTACCTCAATCTAAACCACTTCACCCTAAATATAGCTTGTCCAAAACCTCAAAAAACTTGCAATGGAGGAGGTTGAACTAGGGAAGGAGCACGCTACAACTTGGGTCTACTTGGTCTTTTCTCTACTTCCTCTATTCTCTCACATTTGGACCCCTCCATGTGCTTTGCCTCTTCTCTCCCACCCCTCCCCTTCGGGTAAAAAACGTTGTAAGTACTGGCTTTCTCTCACAAACCCTCACCTCATAAAAATTTTGTTCTTAAAAAATCTCTCTACCTTCTCTCTTGAACAAAAAGTCACCAATCTCTCTTCTCACAATCTCTCAAAAGGTTCCCTCTCCTCCGCCGAACAGAAACTTCTTGGTCTTGGTTTCAACTATATTCCTCCCTCTCCTCCACCCCCGCCAACCTCAATCCTAGAAGCTTACTTTAACCTAAAAAGATCATTTCAACTTAAACTGTTCTTTAAAAATGCTTCCCCCGCGTCTCCTCTCTCTTTATCTATCTCTAATCCCTCTGGGAATCCTCCCTCTCCTTCCTCTAATCTTACCTCGCCTTTGAGCACATTTTCAGCTTCTTTAAACCCCTTCTCTCTCTTTCGCCCTCCACTTAAAACCATTCTTATTTGAAACCATATCCTCCTTAAAAAATGACTTCAGTATTATTATCAAGCTGCTCGATAAGAATCTTGGAGCGGTAATCCTCTCGTGGGGATGGTATAACAATGAAGCAGTTCGCCTTAAATTATTTTCTTCTCTCCTACAATGAACGAGTCTTTGTCCTTTCCTCCTGTCTTGGTAAACTCAAACCCAAAGCATGCCCTTTCTTTCTCCTACCTAAGATCCATAAACCCTCCTTTATGGGTCGTCCCATTTGTTCCTACAAAGGATACATTTTGGAAAATGCTTCTAAATAGCTCCATGCACAACTCTACCCTGTTCTTTTATCTAAAACCCAATACCTCAAAGACTCCTACTCCTTTATCTTGGACTTAACCACCACCCTCTTTTCTCTCCACATTATTTTGTTTACTTTTGACATGGAATCCCTCTATCGAGGCATTCCCATATAACAAGGTCTTTTGGCTCTCAAAAACACTATCCATGACATCTTCACCTCTCCCAAAGTCCACTTTATCTTATCCGTAGTCTCTTTTATCCTAAACCATCACTACCTTTCTTTTAATGGAGATTGTTGGCACCAAATCAACGATACGGCAATGGGTTCCAACTTTGCCATTGTTTACGCTTGCCTCTTTCTTTGTTCCTTAGAAAAAGGCATGAATCTCCTTTTCTCTCCCTCTCTTCTCTTTTTTAAAAGATTTGTCGATGACGCTTTTGGCATTTGGGATGGCCCTTCTTCGGTTTTAAGCAAGCCTATGGACACCCTCTCCAAGAGCATATCAAGATCTCTTCCTTCATCTCCTTTCAAGAGGCAATTATTTTAGACAATCCTTTTTTTAAAGGAGCCTCGTTTGCCACCCATGGAATATTCGATTCTATATTTCATAAAAATAGTCTCAACTCTTATGATTATATCCCTACACACCAAAAGATTTCCTTCCTTCTTTCAAACCTTAAAAGATACATCATTCGAGAAAGCTCTCTTTTGGGTTTTATCACTAACCGAAACCTCTTCTTTGCTAGGCTAAGGGAAAAAGGTTACCCATCCTCTCTTTTGGAAGCTTGCTTCCGTTTTGTTTCTTACAACTCCAGATCTTCTCTCCTCAAAAAATGCAAAAAACCAAACTGCCACCTATCATTGTAAAAATTCCCTTTTCAGCCCTCACCCGCACACTCAACCTATCCCTCTCTATTAACAAACCTCTCTCTAAGCTTTTAAAGCTAATCCCGAGTTTGCACACCTTCCAAAACCAATTGTGTGTTGGCTTAATGCACCAAACCTTGGCTCCCTTCTCTCGAAAAAAACCTAGTCATACCTAATGTTTCCTCTCCTCCTCCCCTCTCCCTTTCCCTCCTTTTGCTCTCTTTTTTGCTAAGCTCTACCTTGCATATATTTCTCCTCTTAGAGTTTCTCCCAACCATTGTACCTTACAAAACCTCATTAACTTCAACTAGCCTCCATTTTTGTACAGCCTCATTAACTTTAACTAGCTCCCAATTTTGTACACCCTTTCCTTTCCCCTTTTTTTTAGTGTCTCCTAAGAATTTGGGGAGTAACTCAACTTCAAAACTAGCCCTATCCTCCCTTGATTACAGTACTTTGTACAGTTTTTTGAACCATGTCCTCCTATTTATATCCCCTCCCTCCACTAATTTTTTGCACCACTGCTGAGCTAATCCAGCGAAACGTTGTCAGGAGTTTTTTGGAGCAAGGGATTGCGCATATTTACATACACATGCATGGTGCATCAAATAAAGAATTGCCCATTTTCCAGAGCCAGGTGGTTACGTGGGGCCCACATGTGTACAGGTAGGACAGCATGTACGTAGTGCATTGATTTTCACTATCACCAGTACCGGTGTGTTTTTTCTACAATAAGGAGGAGTTGGTAGCGCGTAAAACTTCTCGAGGAGGCTATCCGCGGGCCGACGACATGAGGTAAGCAGGTGTGTCAGATGGCATCTAGTGGCGTCAGGACGTCGAACGGGGTCAATACTTGCACGTGGATAAGTATGGACGCAACGTGGGTGTTTTCTTGTGATAATTATGCAGAAAGGTCATCATGAGGACCATCTTTTGGGGCCACTTCACGTGGTGGCGGGATGCATTATTGGAAAAAGCTGAGTGCCAGCTATGCGAATGATGCAAAAACGTGACAACTATGCACTACGAGGTCAGTTTTTGGCATGTTCGGGGTCCGTTTGAGGTCATATAAAAGGCCAAGGGTGCCCAACTAAAAAAGCTAAGTGTGGGAACTGAAAAACCTAAGAGAAGACCAGAGAAAACATGGAGAAGAGAGGAGGAACAGCCGCAGGTGTGTTTTGGGGGGTTTTTGGAGCATGTTTTGGCCGTAAACTGCTCATTCGAGGTCGGATTTGAGCACTTTGACATTGTAGACTGGGGTTTTGGGCCGTTCCGGACGCGATGGCGCTGTCCATTTTGCCAAATTCCTCACTCTTTTTCTACTGTTTTTCTGTGTAATCTTCTCCGGTGAGTGAAGCCTCTGCTTAACTTTGTGGTTGTATCTCGTGTATTTCTTGAAAACTGTGTAAACTATTTGCCCCATTGGTGTTGGCCCAAGCTCATTTGTATCTAAACATAAAAAATTCTCCTGTTTTGGGCTGAGTTTTTTGGGGGTGTGTGTGTGTGTGTGTGTGTGTGTGTGTCTGTGGAGTGGGTAAGCGGATAGTCTCTCTCCTCTCGCTCCATCGGTGTGTTCCCTGTCTCGGCCAGGTGTGTTGAGTCGGCCAAGTGGTGCCCCATAGTTTGTGTGTGTATCTTCCCAAGAGTGTGTGTCGGGTTGTTATAGAGGCGTTCTGTGTGTTTCCATCCCGCTCACATTCTTTTGGCGCCCCCACAGAGGATCTTCCTCGAGTACCTTCTGCTTCAGGCTTCAAGCTTCGAGATTCGGGATTACAGGTTACGGGTTACAGGGACAGGTACAGGTGATTCACACTGGTACAAGTAGCTGGAGTACAGTGATATACTACCAGTGGTGTCACTTGCAGTTGTTGTGGGTATGCATCACTTGGCGCCTGTTTGAGCGCATTGTCTGCTGGATTGTACGTTACTTGTGGAAACTGCCATTGTACGCCTTTGTGGAGCCATATTTGGTTTTATTTGGCAGTCCCAGCCATTTCTGAGACTTGGTCTGGAAGATAGTCATTTCTGAGACTTGACTATACGCGATTTGCATTAGCCTTCGTGTGAGGGTCGATAGCGTGAGGTTTTATTGAGCTGGGGGATTCTCAAATGTGGAGATCCTTTCGGTGATACAGGTAGCTGGAGCACCCTTTTCGTGACCTCGCCATAGGCTATGTACTAGTGATTCCTACTTGATGCTCGGGTTCTATTGTTGGCAGTTTATGCATACATAAAAAGTCTATATTTTGGGTTCTTATTGCTCTACTTCTGGGGAAACTCTGTCAAAATTTTGCCAAGTTATGATGGCTGGTTTTTTGGTATTTTAAGCCATTTATACTGTTATGCTGCTGAAATTCTGGCAAAATCAAAGGATAAGACAGGTGTGCTTTCTTGGGAGCTGCATGGTTGACTTTAATGGATGATCAAAATGGCCCTCAATTCACTCCTTTTCATTTAACTCAGAGAATCCAGATAAATGTTCATGTGTCCAGGAAGATTTTTTCCAGCAGCGCATAGTCTTTATGTTCGGGCCAAGAAGATTAAGAGAGATCCTGGAATGTCCTTTGCCTGTTGTAATTCCGATGATCAACTATGAAAACTCATTTGATGTGCATGTGTTTGTCCTTATCTAAAGTTGAGCTCCATTGAAGTCTTTGGGAATTGAGTCAGTTAAAAGTTTTGGGTTCTTGCATGTGTGTTCAAAGGGGTTCTCAAAGCATTGAAACTTGGGTAGCCATGGCTTTCTCTTATCCGGAGTTTCATGGAAGAAGTGATGAAGATGTGGAAGACTTTTTGGAAAAGATGGAGGTTGCCTGCATTAGCAACCAGATTCATGACCCTGCGCAGATGCTACGTCTTCTCCAAATCTGTTTGAAGAGTGATGCACGAGTTTGGTCCAAAGCATTTGAAGAGGAGTTGCGTGTGGCTGATCCACCATAAGATTGAGTTGGGATAAGGCATGGATTGGAAGTGGAGTTTGTGAAGATAGAAGATCCTGACAAAGTGTGGCAAGAAGTACAGGCTTTAGTGCAAAAGGAAGGTGAGCCAGTAGATGCGTACATACGTAAGTTCTCATTGGCATGGGAGCGGATGTGCAAGGCCTTAGCACCACAGGTACCCCCGCCTGACATGATGAAGAAGGACAGGTTCTTGGCTGGTCTTTGGGAGAATATACGTTGGAGAGTGGAGCTAAAGAAGCTTAGAACATATGAAGATGCACTAGAGGTAGCAAGGAACAAAGAGTGGAAGTTGAGGAAAATGAGCCAGTTAGGGGTGGAGTCTTTGCCCATGAGGTCTGAATTTCAGCCTATGGATTCTTCGCAAGGTCGTGTTCATCATGAACCAGTGGTTTCCGTTACTCCTCAAGTTATGCCAGCAGTGGTCACTATAGCAGTGCAAGATGATGGGCTAAGGAAAGACACGAGGCAAGTGGTAGATTTAATGAATAATCTCAGCCTAAACATGCTAGGTCAAGTGGGAAATAATCGAGGTCGAGGGAGGTTTGCAAATCAGCCAGGAGGTGAAGAAAGACCCAGGAATGGTGTTGGACAAAGTAATGGTAGATTCTGGAGGCAGACGTCCACATGTTATAACTGTGGAGAGTTGGGCCACATCAGCCCGCAATGTGATAAGCCACCAAGGATGGGTGGAGACATGTATCCATTGCCAAGACAGGTGCTAACTAGGTCAAATGATTATGGCATGGAAATTAAGGGAGATGAAGGAACCAGTGGATTAACCCAAGAGGAAAAGGGAAAGACAAAAGTGTTAAGTGTAGTCACCTTGGAGAAGGCATCAAAGCTAGAGGATACATTAGTGATGCCTATTGGGAAGAGGACCACAGAGGACAAGGAAGGAAGAAGTGCCCCAGGTCCTAGTAAGAAGAAGGGAAAGAGCCATGAAGGCGAGGATGTCAAGGCCAAGAGGAAAAGGAGGGCTCGTCGCAAGTTTCATGTTTCAGATTTTCCACTAGGGGATGGGCAATTAAGCTATGACTTGAAGGAGGATCTGACGAGCAGGAAAGCCGATGTTACTTTTGGATAGCTTATAGAGATGGTGCCTAAGCTAAAGCGACAATGGAAGAGGATGGTTAACCCAATGGAGAAAGAGCCAGAGAGAGGTTTAGTGAAGGTTTTGGCGATGGATGAGCTACCGGACATTTGTCCAATAGTAGATGTATGGCACAAAAGAAGAAATCTGGGACAAGGTTATGTGGATGGTGGAGCCCAAATATGTGTCATAACACACTCATGTGTTGAGAAGATGGGTCTTACAATGACTGGGGTGTCAGGGTTTCGGATCAGATTGGCAAACCATCAGAAGGTAAAATGTTTGGGGGTTGTAAAGAGCTTAGAAGTGGAAGCATATGATGCAAAGGCAGTGGTTGATTTTCATGTGATGCCAGCGGGGTTGGGAGCATATCCGATTATATTGGGCAGACCATGGTTACGTGTAGTGGGTGAAGGAGTACGAGCGGAAGTGCGACGCGAGAAAGAGTGCGAGAAGAAGAGCACGACGATATGGTGAACACGCTCTACTGTAATGTGTAGAGCATAGTGAGTTCTTATTAGGTTTTTACAAAAGAATATGTGTACATACCAGGCGGCCCGCCCACTTACCTGGGCGACCACATTGGGCTTTATACCCCAACAACCTCCCACTTAAAGTCCAATGTGGTACTTTAAGTGTGAGAGAAGCTACTATACAAGCTAATATACAAGAGATGTAGAGATGTGATGTACTATCCTACACCTAACTGCTTGCGAAAATGCGCAAAGCTCTCTGAGGGAAGTCCTTTTGTAAGTAGATCAGCAGGATTTTCTGTGGTGTGAACTTTGACAAGCTGAAGTTGCTTATCCTCGAGCATTTCCCTTATGAAATGATACTTCACATCCACATGCTTTGTCTTTGAGTGATAAACTGGATTGCGAGCCAATTGTATAGCACTTTGACTATCACAATATAACACAGGCATCTCTTCTTTGATTCCCAAATTTGTTACTAGTCGATTAAGCCAAATTGATTCTTTGCATGCCTTTGATGCTGCAACATATTCAGCCTCTGTAGTAGACTGAGTAACACAATCTTGTAATCTAGAACGCCATGATACTGCTCCACCAGCCAATGTAAAGACATACCCTGACGTAGACCTTCGGTTGTCTAAGTCACCTGCATAATCTGAGTCTGTAAAACCCTTTACACTTAGCTCCTGACTCCCATAGCATATACGCATACTCTTTGTAGCTTTCAGGTATCTCAATATTCCTTTCACTGCCTCCCAATGTTTCTTGCCTGGGTTTGACATGTATCGACTTACTACTCCCAGTGCAAATGCAATGTCTGGGCGAGTAGCAATCATTGCATACATCAAACTACCCACTGCAGACGCATATGGAATCTTATCCATTTCAGCCCGTTCTTCCTCAGACACAGGACAATCTTGTTTGCTAAGTTTCACATATGGTGGCAATGGAACACTCAATGCCTTTCCCTTCTCCATATTGAAACGTTGCAAAACCTTGTCAATATACTCTGTTTGAGATAACCAAATCAACTTCTTTGATCTGTCTCTCTCAATGCGCATACCAAGTATATGACTTGCCTCACCCATGTCTTTCATGTCAAACGATTTTGCCATCTTTGACTTCAAAGCTGAAATTTCTTTGAAGTGCTTGCCAGCAATCAACATGTCATCCACATACAAAATAAGGATCAGCCAACTGCCATCCTTAGCCTTCTTTGTATATAGACAGTGATCGAACTCACTACGTTTGTAGCCTTGAGAAATCATAAACTTGTGGAATTTATGGTACCATGCCCTCGGTGATTGTTTTAAGCCATAAAGACTCTTTAACAACTGGCATACCCAATCTTCCTTGCCTTTCTCAACAAACCCTTCTGGCTGCTGCATGTAAATTTCCACATCTAAATCACCATGCAAGAACGCTGTCTTGACATCCATTTGGTGCAACACCAAATCTAATATGGCAACCAATGCAAGAAAGCATCTCAATGTAGTCATCTTGACCACCGGAGAGAAGACTTCATCAAAGTCAATGCCTTGTTCTTGCTTAAAGCCCTTGGCAACAAGCCTTGCTTTGTACTTTGACTGACTATCATGAGGGGTGATCTTATACCTGTAAACCCATTTACAAGGTAGAGCCTTTTTGCCCCGTGGTAATTTAACTAGCTTCCATGTCTAGTTTTTATGCAGAGCTGTCATCTCTGACTGCATGGCGAATTCCCAATTCCCGGAGTCCTTCATTTGCACTGCTTCCTTGTAACATGAAGGCTCATTGCAATCAGTCAACATGACATAGTTCATAGATGGAACAAACCTATCAGGAGGTCGTGTGACACGTCCAGATCTACGCACAATAGGTGGCTCAGGCTCAGCCACAACCTGTGGTTCCACTCTATCCTGTCCTTGCTCCTCTTGAGCCGTGGCATTTTGTCTTGCACGTGCAGGTCCATCTTCTTGGAAGACAACTCTTCTAATCTCCTCAACCCTCTCTGGTTTAGAATGATATTTGGATTCATTAAAGTGAACATCATTGCTGCGGACAACCTTTCTGGATTCGGGATCCCAAAGTCTGTACCCCATCTCGCTAGAATTACCATAGCCTAGAAAGATGCACTTTCTACTCTTTGGCTCAAGTTTGTTCCTAAATTCCTTTGGAACGTGAGTATATGCCTCACAGCCAAAGACTCTGAGATGCTTGTATGAGGGCATTTTGCCTGACCATACCATCTCTGGTACTGAATCCTTCTGCAAAACCTTGCTAGGAGATCTATTTACAAGATGAACAGCTGTTGATACAGCTTCAGCCCAAAACCCATTTGGCAGCTGTGCATTAGACAACATACTTCTGACCTTCTCTTGTATGGTCCTATTCATCCTCTCAGCAACACCATTTTGAGGAGGATTGTAAGGAGCAGTAAGTTCACGTTTTATACCTTTTGACTCACAAAAGTCCTGAAAGGCCTTTGAAACATACTCTCCACCATTGTCAGTGCGTAAGCATTTAAGCTTCTTGCCACTCTGATTCTCCACAAGTGTCACAAACGTTTTGAAAACACTAAACGCTTCATCCTTGTGCTTGAGAAAGTAAACCCATACTTTCCTTGAGTAATCATCTATAAATGTCATAAAGTAAGAAGCTCCCCCTAGAGATAGGTTAGGCATAGGTCCACACAAATCACTATGAACAAGTGCCAACTGTGTATCTCTTCTACTCCTTCTATGCTTATGTGGCTGCTGTGTTTGCTTACCATACAGACAATGTTCACAGAATTCAAAATCATTAAATGAAAAGCCAGGCAAATAACCAGAACGAGACTAGATTTCCATTCCCTTCTTGGACATATGTCCTAACCGGCTATGCCACAAAGAAACGTTCGGCTACTCGGTTACATTGATTACATTTTTAGAGACATTTGATACATAAATCATGTAAAGTCCTCCAGACTTTACTCCATGTGCTACTATCATAGAACCCTTGGATATCTTCCACATATTCTGTCCAAAAGTGGTGACGTAGCCAACATCATCAAGTAAACCTGTGCTGATCAAGCTCTTTGTAATTGCGGGAACATGTCTCACATTCTTCAGCATGAAAGAAGAGCCATTCTGAAACTTCAATTGAACATCTCCAACACCTAAGATCTCACATGTCTGCCCATTGCCTAGCCGAACATGATCTTTAGTGGTCACATAAGAGGTAAACCACTCCTTGTTTGGAGACACATGAAGTGATGCCCCTGAGTCTATAATCCAGTCACTCAGTGCATTTCCATCAGATGCTGTAAGAAGAGCTGAGTCCATTGTATTCTTCAAGAAGTAGATGTCTCCTGACACTAGACTGTCATCCTCTGCAACAGTGTTTGTCACATTTATTTCTTGAATCTTCACTGAGGACTTGTTCTTCTCACCATGGTCTTCAGCTTTCTCTTTGCCTTTTTCTGCTTTCCATTCTCTGCAGTCTCTTTTCATGTGACCCTTCTTGCCACAATGGTAGCATTCTATGTCACTCTTGCCTTTAGCACTGCGCGACTTTCTAAGAGACTGATTTCTCTTTCCACCTTTGTACTTTTCTTTGGTCCTTCCCCTGACAACTAAGGCCGTTCCTTTGACTTTTTCCATTGTCTTTCTATTGGTTTCTTTAGTAAGCAGACTTCCTTCTACACCTGCTATGTTCAAACCATCTGGAGATGCAGAATTACTCAAAGTTGTGCGAAAAGTGTCCCAACTTTCCGGCAATGTGATCAACAGGAACATAGCTTTAACAGGTTCATCAAACTTGACACCTTGAGCTGACAACTGACTATAAATTGTGTTGAATTCATTCAGATGATTGGACATAGGTGTCCCTTCTTTCATCTTCAAGTCAACAAGCTTCTTAAGCCAGTATACCTTTGAAGCTGCACTCTGCTTCTCATAAAGATCACTCACATTTAACCATGCTTGATAAGCCGACATCTCGTCTGCTACATTGAAGTAAACGCTTTTTGCCAAAGTCAGCATAATGGTAGAAAGTGCCAATTCATCCATTTCGCTCCTTTCATCTTCGTCCATATCTTCTGGTTTTATCCCCTTGAGCTTTATAGGTTTTATCTGCTTCTTTTGTACCAACACGTGCCAAATCTGCTTCTTCCACAATGGGAAATTGGTTCCATCCAGCTTCTTGATATTGTAAGGAGCAGTGTCCTGTGATCCAGCCATAGCTACGCTTCACAGTGGTTTGCTTTCCTGGGAAAAATTCGGCAGAGTTTCCCCTGTAAATTGACCTCTGAACCAATATCAACCTGTCAAATGAACCAAGAAAGCTTCAGATTCTGCATAAATTTCGGTAGAGTCTCCTTTGTAAAATGGCTCTGGTGTACTCAAAAAACAGACCAAAAAACAGCTCAAAAAACACTGTCTCTCTGACACTGTAAGTTGCGGGTAAACCTGTCCTGCACCTGTACTGTCTCTCACTGTCTTGTCACTGTCCTGTAAGCATAGACTGTCACTGTATTGTAATCCCAACTGTCTAACTCGCAGTCAATACATCCTAGCTGCCTATCTAAGGGTGCTCGAGGGATAGCTCCAAGACCTGTATCACTGAAAGGATCTCAACATTCGAGAATCCCCCAGCTCAATAAAACCTCACTCGACCCTCAACAAAGGCTGCAATAAATCTGACAGTACATAGACTTCCCACAAAGTCATACATCCACAAATTTCCCACTATATGCTGTAACCGCTGCGGCGGTTGTTTGCCTCGTGACTCACAGCCAGCAAACCCTCAACAGACATACATCATCTCTGACAATACATCCCATGTGGAAGTACCTGCAATGTCAGGATGAAATCTGGAATATCAAGCAGCAAACACAAGCTACCTGATGAACTAGTGGATGTCGCCTACAGTCTGTGTGTAGATGCGCCCGTGTCGTATGTGACACGCCTCCAACAACTGTGAGCCGTCCTTCGATGTGTAGACAGCCACAAATCAACACTCTGGGAGTGTCGATATCCTCAGCACCTGCAGTCGTAGGCCAAAAACCCCAAATTTGCAGAGTCGGATCTGCACCCGTCGAGACCACGTAGTCGAAAATGGCCTGCGCAGACCTTTGTCGAAGCCGAACGGTGGCCGAGATGACCTCATAATGAAATTCTGACAACACCAAGCCCTTCGAGCACTCCCACAGGATTTGGGGCCGTGTCTTCGCCTGTCGAATTTCATTCCAATCTGAGCTTGTGACTCTAGCCTCCTGCAGTGCTGCCCCGAGCCTCGATCTGAGCTCTGATACCAGTTGAAGGAGTACGAGCGGAAGTGTGACGCGAGAGAGAGTGCGAGAAGAAGAGCACGAAGATATGGTGAACACGCTCTACTATAATGTGTAGAGCATAGTGAGTTCTTATTAGGTTTTTACAAAGAATATGTGTACATACCTGGCGGCCCGCCCACTTACCTGGGCGACCACATTGGGCTTTATACCCCAACAGTGGGAGCTGTTTAAGATTGGAGATTTGGTACGATTAGCCTCTATGGAAAGACAGGTGCCAAGAAGCTATATAATATGGACACAAGGAAACGATTGGAGGAGCTTTATGAAGATGAGGATGAGTCTAGTGATGAAGACTATTCCACAGTGACTGATGAGGATAGTGATAGCACTACCAGCAGTGATGAGGATGCTGATGTTGCATTTCTTTTGATGGACAAAGAAACCCAGGAGTCTGGTTTAGTCGCATTTGCAAATGAGGTGGAAGATGAAAGTGAAGGGCCTTATGAAGTGATTGAAGGGCTAATGCAAACCAAGGTTGAATCGTCAAAGAAGCAGGAATTGATGACACAAATGATCAGTGGAGACCTCTCAGCTGTGGGGAAGGAGATATATTTGCACATGCTGGCTAGTTTTCCTGATTTGTTCATTACTTCATATGAAGAGATCAGAGGGTTCAAGGGCAAAGAGATGCATATAGAGCTGAAAGAGGGTGCTAAGCCAGTGCGGCAAAGGCTAAGAAGGATGGGTCAAGAGCAAATGAAAGCCTTGCGGGAAGAGGTGGACAAGTTATTGAAGGCAGGGTTCATAGTCCTTGTGGAGACCACATAATGGGTGAGTCCAGTAGTAGTCAGTCCAAAGAAGGATGGAAAGTGGAGGATTTGTGTAGATTTTAAACCCTTAAATGCAGCCACTAAGAAGAACCCATATCCTCTTCCATTCATCGATCAGATCTTGGATTCAGTGGCAGGTTATGAGAGGTACAATGTGTGTGATGGTTTTTCAGGCTATTTTCAATTGAAGATTTCTCTTAAGGACCGCACAAAGACAACTTTCATTACGCCATGGGGCTGCTATTGCTACACAATATTGCCATTTGGGTTGTCAAATGGACCATCTTTCTATCAAGAGAGAGCAAATTGGGTATTGGAACCATTCATTGGTAGTTGTGTTAAGGCTTTTATGGACGACTTCTGTGTCTACAGTAATAGGGCTGAACACCATGAGAAGTTGCAGATGGTATTGGCTCGATATGATGAATGTGGAGGACAACTAAATCCCAAGAAATGTCATCTAGCACAGCCAAGGGTGAAGTTATTGGGCCATATGGTGTCAGAAAATGGCATTGAGGCTGATCCAGATAAGGTTAAGTCTATTATTCTTCTTCCAACACCTACAAGTACGAAGCAATTGGAAAATTTTATACACAAAGTGAAGTACATGGCACGGTTTATTCCATTGTCTTTGCAGCTTCTTTATCCATTACAACAAGTGGCAAAGCATTATCCATTGCAATGGGATGACAAGTGTGAAGAAGTGTTTCAAGAGGTGAAAGAGGTGTTAGGGGGGTTGTCAGCCATGCAGGCTCCTGATTGGGAGCAAGTGTTTTATGTAAATCCATCAGTAGGGGATGATGCCATTGGAGCCATGCTATTGCAAAAGGGGAAGGGCAGCCATTATATGAGGCCAGTATATTGTGCAAGCCGAGTGAAGTTGGTAGCAGAGAGAAAATTCTCGGAAGTAGAGCTAGTGATGGCCAGTGTAATATTTGCTTATCGACGATTTCGTCATTACTTGCTACCACAACCTTTTGTTTTCTTGACGAGTTATGCCTTTTTGCCACAGTTAATTAATGGCACTAACATGTCAAATGTGGTCAAGAAATGGGTAATTGAGCTGCAAGAGTTTGACTTGTCTTTTTTAGTGGAAGTCAGTACAAGAGCTACCCTAGCCGATTTGTTGACCTACAAGGAGAATCCCCTTATTGTTAAGGAAGAGGTGGTGAGAAAGGTAGTTGAAGAAGTGCCACAGATTAGCAATGCACATGTGTTGTTCTTTGATGGTTCATACAGAAAGAGCCATGATGCAGCTTCAGGGGGTATAGCACTCTACGATCCAGAGGGGAAGCTAGTGTGCAAGAGAGGGTTCAAATTGGATGCTCATAGTAACAATGAGGCTGAATATGCTACTTTGGACGACGGAGTACATATTTGTTTGAAGCATGGGGTTAGAAGGTTGAGCATAAAAGTGTTGGGATTAAAGCCCAAGTGGCCTCTTATGCGGATATGGCTGGCTGACCGCCTAACTCACTTCCCTCTAACTCTTTGTATATACTAACTTATACTTTGTGAATACAAAGGTAATTGGGAGATAACCCTTCTAACAGTTCTCTGCGTACTGTACTGTGTAAGCTCACTGTGTGTGTGTGTGAGAGAGTCGACCCACGCTCCGCTCCGCGACTTCAATTGGTATCAAAGCCTTGGTTCAGTGCGGATTTGCGCAATCGCGCGTGCGCACACTTTTTCAGCAGATTCTGGATCCGGAGTTCGAAAATTCACACTCGGCGTTCCGGGAGAGTTTCCAGCAGGTGACCTACGGTTTTACCCCCCTTTCGAAGCCGTTTATGCCCTCAGAATTTCGTTCTAGGCACTACAGCAGAAGATAGATTTCAGCCGCAAAGAAATCCGTCTTGTGTAGATTGGCAAGCAGGAGGTGGCCGACATCAATATCGGCATCGACATACATCACTCATTAGTCTTCAGAGCATCATCTATAGACCAGGTACACATATATATCATCAGATATATATATTGCAGTCTGCATTGTTACTTCTTGTGCTTGCCAGGTTCCAGGGGAGGTGTGGCCATACGACGGCTTGACACCACTGGCATGTATTGCAGATTGATGTACTATGATTGTGGGTCTGCTAGTTGTGAGTCAAGCTAGCAGACAGACCGCCGCAGTGGTCATAGGACAGTGATTGGTCTATTATAGGATGTATGCTAGTTTTGGGCAGTTTGCTGAGCCATCTGAGAGGGTCGTGTGTGAGGTTTTTTGAAGCCAAGCACTGGGGGCTGGGTTACCCAGTGTGAGGTGGATTAGGTTGCTGGAGTTCCCCTCTACACGCATCCTCTTTGGCAACTTTTATCCCTTAGGATGTATGACTTTGTGTAGACACTGGATTGCATCTTATGCGTCAGGCCGTTGAGGCATTGTTCAGGGTTCAGTCTTGAGACAGATACAGGTTCTGTCATCGCCCAGAGAGGAGATAGTGTATGCTTACAGGACAGCATATTACAGAGATTTTTTAGATTTGTCACTGGTCAGCTATTTATGATTGTTTTTTGAGTTATCTTTTGGTTCCCAGAGCTCAGTTTACAGGGGAGACTCTGTCAAAAATTTTCAAAATACTGACAGTTCCTGAGGAGAGGTGTTCAGCTTGTTGATTACAGCTTGTTTACTGTGTACAGAGGCTAGTTTACAGGGGAAACTCTGCCGGATTTTTCTCAGGAGTAAGCAGTTTGGCAGATATGGCATCTTCTCAAAGTGAGACTCTTTACAACATAAAGAAGCTGGATGGCACAAACTTTCCATTCTGGAAGAAGCAGATTTGGCAGGTTTTGGTGCAGAAAAAACAAGTGAAGCCACTGAAGCTCAAAGGGGAGAGACCAGAAGGTATGGCTGAAGATGAGTGGGAAGAGCTTGACGAGTTAGCTTGTTCCACAATCATGCTGACACTGGCAGAAAATGTTTACTTCAACGTAGCAGAAGAGACTACAGCGTATGGCGTATGGCAAAAGCTATGTGGTATGTACGAGAAACAAAGTGCTGCTTCTCAGATTTACAGCTCAAGAAATTGGTGGATTTGAAGATGAAGGAAGGGACAACCATGTCAAATCATCTAAATGAATTTCACACAATTTTCAGCCAGTTAACAGCACAGGAGATAGTCTTTCCAGATTCAGTGAAGGCTATGTTTCTCTTAATCACTTTGCCAGACAGTTGGGATAGGTTTCGTACAGCGTTAAGTAATTCTGTCGCGCCAGAAGGTCTTACAAGTGCCAATGTAGAAGGCAGCTTGCTCACAGAGGAAGTGAACAGGAAGAACATTGACAAAGGCAAAGGCAATAGTGCTTTGGTCGTTCGAGGGAGACAACAGTTTAAAGAGAAGAAGGGTAAGAAGGCACAAAACCGAAGTAAGTCTCGTGATTCGAAGTCAAAGGATGACATAGAATGCTACCATTGTGGCAAGAAGGGTCACATGAAGCGAGACTGTACGAAGTGGAAACAAGAAAAAGGAAAAACAAAGAGTTCTGAGCAAGATGAAAAGAACAGTTCTATGAAGATTGAAGAGGTGAATGTCACAGGATCTGGTTCAGACAGTGATTCTGGTATAGCAGTTGGTGACATCTTCCTTACAAGCAATCTTGATTCTGTTTTCTTGACTGCAAAGGATGGACATGCTATGAGTGATTGGATTATCGACTCAGGGGCATCTTTAGATGTTTCTCCGCACAAAGAGTGGTTTACATCATATGTGGCTACTAAAGATTATGTCAGACTTGGCAATGAGCAGGTTTGTGACATACTTGGAGTGGGAGATGTGCAGTTGAAGTTTCAGAATGGCTCTTCTTTATGGCTCAAGAATGTCAGACATGTTCCAACAATCCGAAAGAGCTTGATTAGTACAGGGAAGTTGGATGATGCGGGTTATGTGACAGTTTTTGGGAACAGCGCTTGGAAGATCTCCAAAGGTTCGATGACTGTAGCACATGGCAGCAAGTCAGGAACTCTGTACACTTTACATGTTTCAGAGGTTAAAAACCATGTAATTAATGTGATTGAGCAGCCAAGTGTGTCACTGTGGCATCGTAGGTTGGGACATATGTCAAAAAGAGGAATGGAAATACTTTCTCATTATGGTTATTTGCCTGGCTTTTCATTTCAAGATTTTGAGTTTTGTGAGCATTGTGTTTATGGTAAGCAAACACAGGAACCGCACAGATCAAAGAGGAATCGTAGGGACGAACGGTTAGCTCTTGTCAATAGTGATCTGTGCGGACCAATGCCTAGTTTGTCACTAGGGGGAGCAGCGTACTTTTGTACATTCATAGATGACTATTCTCGCAAAGTATGGGTTTACTTCTTGAAGCACAAGGATGAGGTGCTCAAGGTCTTTAAGACATTCTTGCAGCTGGTGGAGAATCAGAGTGGTCAGAAGCTGAAGTGCTTGAGAACTGACAATGGTGGAGAGTACGTTTCCAAAGCTTTTCAAGACTTTTGTGAAGCAAAAGGGATTAAGCGGGAACTTACTGCACCATATAATCCTTCACAGAATGGGGTTGCAGAACGTATGAATAGGAACATACAAGAGAAGGTCAGAAGCATGTTGTCAAATGCTGAGTTGCCTGATGGATTTTGGGCGGAAGCAGTGGCTATAGCAGTCCATTTGATCAACAGGTCTCCTAGTAGGGTTCTGGATAAGAGTGCAGTGGCCGAGATGCTATGGACAGGCAAGGCACCTTCGTATAAGCATCTCAGAGTCATTGGTTGTGAAGCTTATAGCCATATTCCTAAGGAGTTCAGAAATAAGTTAGAACCAAAGAGCAAGAAGTGTATATTTCTTGGCTACGGAGAATCGGGCGAGATGGGTTACCGGCTTTGGGATCCTGAGTCCAGAAAGCTTATTCGTAGCAATGATGTGCATTTCAATGAATCCAAGTTTCACGCTAAGCCAGAGAAGACAGAGGAGATCAGAAGAGTTGTCTTCAGGGAAGATGGACCTAGTGCTAGCACATCAAGACAGCATGGTCAGGCTCAGGAACAGCCTATAGTGGCTAGAGAGGCAGAATCAGTTGTGGTGAGACGTTCTGAGCGTGTCTCCAAACCACCTGATCGTTATGTGCCATCTCTAAATTATGTCATGCTCACAGATTGCGGAGAACCATCTTGTTACAAGGAAGCATTACAAGTGGTTGACTCGAAAAAATGGCAGTTGGCCATGCAGTCAGAGATGACAGCTCTGCATAAAAACCAGACATGGAAGTTGGTTAAATTACCACAGGGCAAAAAGGCTCTACCTTGTAAATGGGTTTACAGGTATAAGATCACCGCTCATGATAGTCAGCCAAAGTACAAAGCAAGGCATGTTGCCAAGGGCTTGAAGCAAGAACAAGGCATTGACTTTGATGAAGTCTTCTCTCCAGTGGTCAAGATGACTACATTGAGATGCTTTCTTGCATTGGTTGCTATATTGGATTTGGTGTTGCACCAAATGGATGTCAAGACAGCGTTCTTGCATGGTGATTTAGATGTGGAAATTTACATGTCTTTGGTGCTTCGCCATTTCCTCGAAGACTAGCCCACCATTGACGAGCCGATTTTTGGAAGTGCATAGCTACATGGTGTAGCTTGGAGGACTCCGTGAAGCCCTCGTCTCCAAAGGCCGCATCAAATTGTTGGATGAAGGCTAATACTTTGTCGGTAGCACCAAAGGTTCCATCATAGGTGAGAAAAGAGATACTCTTTCCTCCCTCTTTGAACTTCTTGAGCTTTTGTGACCTTCGCCATGCAGGGCAAGATTTGCGATGTCCTCCCCTCTTATATTCTCTAGGAGAATAGCCATAGCTTTCATCGGTATAGGAGGAAGGTGAAGAAGAAGGAGAAGAGGGTGACCTCTTTCTTGCCCTTTTCTTCCTTGGTTTCCTCTCTTCCCTTTTGGAGTGACGAGGAGAAGGACTATAGGTTAACCGTTTCCTCTTAGGAGGAGTTGGTGATCGTTTAGTCCTCCTTCTTCGTGGAGCCACATCTTCGGAGGAATTTAGGGATTCATTGCTTTCTTGATCTTTGGATTCCTCCTCTCGTATGGGAGAGAGTCTTCTTTTGGGGGTCTCTTCAAGAGGCCTCGTAAGCTCTCTCTCCTCTCGGAGAGGAAAGGAAATCCCATAAGCACGAAGTTGTTGAGTAACTTCGGCTTGCAAAGTGGAGTTTCCATAGCTTGTTGCAACCTAGTGACAAGATAATTAACAAACATGGGAGCATCATCATTGGCACCTTCATGTGCAAAATCAAAGTTATCAATGTTCATTCTCCTCTCTTGATTATTGTCAGCCATGCTAGTTATACTTATGTGTTTACTTAGTGTATGCTTTGGCAATTCAAAACCTTACTTGCTACTCCTCTTAGCCTTTGAAAATAGGCACTTAAGTATCTACACCCACGGCTCGAATTGGTTAATTATAGAGAGTAGTGGAGTGAGTCTAACATAGCGAAGTTGATGAGGGATAGCTCCTTTCGGACTTCTTATGGCTCAATAATGGTAAAGCCATAGGGAAGTCTAAATAGACTCCATTATTAAGTCCAAAGCTCCCGAGGTGTGCACCATATCCCACATAGTGGACTCAACAAAACCGATAATAGATCCCAGTCCCACTTACCCTAATATAATTAACAAAATCAACCATTAATAGGCTACATAAGGACCTCTCTTCTTAAGCAAGAAAAGAGAAACCAAATGCTCTGATACCAATGTAATGGAAATGGCCTATGAACTTTGAGAGTAGCGGAATTAGGAAAGTAGGTGAAGCACTTTTAAGAGATTACTTTGTGAGCATAGCGGGTGAACTTAATTGATGGTAGCAACATAAACATGGTACTTAGTTAACTTGGCATGAACAATACTTTTGCAAGAGAGAGAGAGTTTAGAGAACATGACAATAGTTGAGGACCGGATTCATATGGAGCCGGTCCCCCCTCCAATAGGCATTTGTATTATAGTTTCTCCCATCAAGAGAGACTTGGTACAATACAATCTTTGTGTTCCTTGTGACCTTGGTGATGCAATGAAGATGGAAAGCTTCATGCATCACAAACATAACATAACATAAACTTGAAGAAAGCATTAACTATCCCAAGCCTCAGTCCCAAGGCCTCAAACACCTTCGAAGGTGGAGAGAGAGCTAGCGGGGAATGAGGATAGGGAAGAGGAAGAAGAAACATTCCATAGAAGAAAGAAGTAGTTCCTCACATATCATTACTCTTCTTGCTAGCATACATAATAGCATAGTAATGGAGATGGAGAAGATGGCAAGCTTAAGCATTGAAGCATGACTCTTGGTTGGATTTGCATTCCATAGCCAAGAGTGTTGGTGTAGGCTTTCACTCTCACAAGCTTGGAGAAGGAGGTGGTGTTCCTCAACTTTCACCAAGTGAGAATAGTCTTGCCAATGAGTGTGTGTGATGGTGTATACCCCCCTAGCTTGCTTTGGGCGAAATTTGTTCATATTGCAAGCTCATTGGACCCCTCTCCCCTTAGCCAATCACATGCCACATGCAGTCAAGCATATGGGTATTCTTTTGACAAGTGTCCTCCTTACCCCTTAGAGAAAGAGAGCTTGAAAATATCTAGATATTTGTTAGGTGGAAGTGAAAGCTCATTGGACCCCTCTTTAGCCCAACCAATAGCATTCAAGCCCCCATGTGGTTAAGCTTAGTGAGAGTCTGACATGTGTCCCATGTGCTCTTTTAGAATTTCCCTAACTTTGAGATTTTTATGCATAGGAAGTTTCTCAAGCAACTTCCTCATTAAGTGAGTAGGTTCTCTTTTTGACTGAAGCATCTTACCCCCCATGCATAGGAAGCTTCTCAAGAAACTTCCTCATTAAATATGACAAGTACCTCAAGTACCTTAGTCATCAAGCATGACAAGCACCTTAGGTGGGGTTCCCACCTCAAGCACAGCCTTAGCTTTCTTAAGATTAGGTCGAGTTCCCACATCAAGCATAGCCCTAGCTTGCTTAAGTTTAGGTCGAGTTCCCACCTCAAGCTCAGCCCTAGCTTGCTTAAGGTCAAAGAACTTTTAACACTAACCATTGGAGGTCTTTAATGAAGCTAACCCTAAGGTCTTTTAAGCTTCATTAGTTAACCTTGCTCTTTGACAGACCATCTCTCATTTGGGCACCTTTACCATTGGCCCCGTGTTGAGATAGATCCGTAAGCACATGTCTATATTCTAACCCTTGTTCCCGTTTATTATCCCATATTAAGTGATCAATTTAATATGAGAAAATCATTTGGGTTGGTTAGATATTAGATATTTGATGACAATGGTGGAGCAAGATGAGCTGTCTGTGGATCAAGCAGTGTTGGTGAAGGATGAGGAGACTTGTGACGCTGCAAGTCTCATATCGCTTTTTTCTGCTGCTGATCATGAATGATCTAGCAGGCTAGGGGATGGGCAAATTATGTTAGGAGTTTTTTGGAGCAAGGGATTGCGCATATGTACATACACATGCATGGTGCATCAAATAAAGAATTGCCCATTTTCCAGAGCCAGGTGGTTACGTGGGGTGGGGCCCACATGTGTACAGGTAGGACAGTATGTACATAGTGCATCGATTTTCACTATCACCAGTACCAATGTGTTTTTTCTACAATAAGGAGGAGTTGGTAGCGCGTAAAACTTCTCGAGGAGGCTATCCGCGGGCCGACAACATGAGGTAAGCAGGTGTGTCAGATGGCATCTAGTGGCGTCAAGACGTCGAACGGGGTCAATACTTGCACGTGGATAAGTATGGACGCAACATGGGTGTTTTCTTGTGATAATTATGCAGAAAGGTCATCATGAGGACCATCTTTTGGGGCCACTTCACGTGGTGGTGGGATGCATTATTGGAAAAAGCTGAGTGCCAACTATGTGAATGATGCAAAAATGTGACAACTATGCACTGCGAGGTCAGTTTTTGGCCTGTTCGGGGTCCATTTGAGATCATCTAAAAGGCCGTAGGTGTGTTTTGGGGGGTTTTTGGAGCCTGTTTTGGCCGTAAACTGTTCATCCGAGGTTGGATTTGAGCACTTTGACATTGTAGACTGGGTTTTGGGCCGTTCCGGACACGATGGCACTGTCCATTTTGCCAAATTTCTCACTTTTTTTTTGCTGTTTTTCTGTGTAATCTTCTCCGATGAGTGAAGCCTTTGCTTAACTTTGTGGTTGTATCTGGTGTATTTCTTGAAAACTGTGTAAACTATTTGCCTCATTGGTGTTGGCCCAAGCTCATTTGTATTAGAAATTCTCCTCTTTTGGACTGAGTTTTTTGGGTGTGTGTGTGTGTGTGTGTGTGTGTGTGTGTGTGGAGTGGGTAAGCGGATAGTCTCTCTCCTCTCGCTCCATCGGTGTGTTCCCTGTCTCGGCAAGGTGTGTTGAGTCAGTCGAGTGGTGCGCCATTGTTTGTGTGTATATCTTCCCAAGGGTGTGTGTCGGGTCATTATAGAGGCGTTCTGTGTGTTTCCATCCTGCTCACAACGCGTTTGGTGTAAATTGGTGTTGCTACTATCCCATCCTCACCTCTTCAAAATCTCTTTCCATATTTTAGTCATAGAAGAAATATATTTCTTAATGTCATGTCTACTTCTTAATGTCTTGATGGACTTCTCTTTTCTCTTTCTCAGACATTTGTGGATTGTCATAATGGATACAGAGGATATGCAAGAGAACGCTGATGAGAGGCTGATGTCTTTTCTTTACAAAGTTAATGAACTTGCAAGATTTCAAAGTGTCAAAGAGATTTTTAATGATGCCTTTGAGCTTCAACTACTTGTGGATGGCTTCTCCACACAAATTAGTGAATTGATAGAGATATATACAGCATTGACCAAAGATCACAGGCTTGATAATCTTGTTCATTTTCTTGATATATGCAAAGCAGGTAGCTTGGCAAGGACAGGTATTGCAAAGAAGTGTTCAAGCTTTCATCCAGACTGGAAAAAGATCATAAAGCCTTGCAAATTTCATGGTAATATGCATTGCCAGTTGGTAGAGTATGACCTTGGACTTATCATTTTCTTCAGTATACTCCCAACATTAGAGGGCAAACAGATTCCAAAGCAGATTTCTCAGGCTGAGGAGGACCAGGAGGAAGCGGAGGAAGAGGAGGGAGATGGAGTTCCATGAAGAGGAAGGGAAACTACAAAGCATTGAGATGCTGGACATTGCAAAATTTAAAGCAGAAAACATCACTAAAGTGGAGAATGTTGACATTGAGGATGAAGATGTTGATCCTTTGCATTGCACAACAACATTTTCCACATACAAAGTTAACAAAAAGGAATATGTTTTGTTGAATGACATTCAGCATCTTTTTGATCTAAGGGAAGTTTTGGCTGAGTGGGGATGTAATGACATAGGATTCATTGATTACTCTTCTTGCCCCTTAGCAGTCTTGGACACAGAGGCAGAAAATTTTATTGACAGCTCAAGTGTTGGAAAGCTTGTGCAGGACATTGTTCTGAGATATGAGCAACAGGGTGTACGTTTTGAAGAGGAGTTCAATGAGATCCAAAAAAGGCTTAAAATAGAGCATATGGGAGAGGAAAAGACTAGAGATTATGAAGTAAGGGCAACTAGATCCATTGATATATGGGAACCTGCCTTTTTTGAGGAGGATGAGTCTCCTAAGGTATGTTTATGACCATTTTTCTTTGTCTAATTAATGTGCCAAACAATTAACCAAGACATATTTTTGCAGATTGAAATACTGGACACAGACAAATTCCTTGGCAGGGGGAAGGGTTCCAGACCATTAAATTTAGGAAGGAACCAGAGCTTGGGACACTTTATTGGGAAGCTCAACAAAGAGACTGTCATTATATTCCATAACAAGTTTACAAGAGAACCATTGCTGCCAATGCTTGCAATTAAAGCACTTGCAAAGGTTGTTGGTTCATATCAGCTTCCTCCAGGGTTAGAGAAGTTAATATTGGTGGAAAAGGAGGAAGCCATCAGAATTTTTGGATTCTTCCCTGGACTTATTGGTTCTAGAGCTGGTTATTTTGCCACAATGGCATCCTCACCTTATTGGTTCTAGAGCTGGTTATTTTGCCACAATGGTTATTTTGCTTGCCCACATCCTATGGGACCTCATTTCTTGATGTACCTTCCAACATCTCCATTATCCTCTCATTGATCTTTTTCCTTGCCTGCTGCACAATGGATGGCTTTGGAAGCAAAGAGGACCTGACTTTACATTGCTTTAACCTTGAGTTCACATTTCTAAACAGCTTGCTATAACCATCTCTGCTAATGCCTACCTTATCCATAGTATATTGCACATCCTCCTTGTCCAAGCAAGAGCTCTACAAAAATCCCTCAATGCACTGCTCCTTTGCCTTGTTAAACTTCTTCTCTGTGAAAATCTTTTTGGCAACCTTGGGAGGTAAAACATCACAATAATGTTTAGCTGCCATTTCCATGTTTGATGCAGAGTTTGGTTGTAGCAAAGTCCTAAATCAAAAGGTACAAAATTAACTGATTATTGATCTTGTCCAAATGACACCAACAAAATAAACAAACAGTGATCAACTAAATTAAATCATTTAATAAAGAACAGCTGCAATAGGGTCTTAATAACAACCTAACAAAGAAAAGTAACCTACGCATATTAACAAAGAAAAGTAACCTAAGCATATTAACAAAGAATAGTAGCAACTTAACAATATAAAATAAGCATATATACCTTGCTGCTCTGATTCTCCTGCTGCAACCTCCTCCACCACGTCTCAAGGCTTCAATGTTCTTTGACTTCTTTTCTCTTTGTCTGTTTCCTAACATTGTATTCTTTCTTCTAGCTTGTTTGAGCTGAGTTTGTAGCTTTTCGTTGCTCTCTTTACATTCCTCAAGCTGTTGTTTAAGAGTATTTATCATTTGTTTGGCCAAATGATCTTCTAACTTAAGAATATCTCTCTCTACCGCAAGACTCTGTGTATAACCCATCAACCCTCTTTGACCATCACCCACAAATTTTATCAAAGATGAACAATTTGATAATGGGGGAGTGCTCTTTGTCATTGGGTCCACTGGATACAATCTTCCATCAGTCCAGAGATCAATGTGTTTTTTTTAATCTTGCCGCATTGCTTCAAATATGGACGAGGACACCTCTGCACATTTGTTTCTCTTGCGCACTGGACAATATTCTTCATTTAGCTCAATGTGTAGATGGTATAAGCTTCTCTTCTCCATGGAAGTCTATTAACAGTATTTGTTAGAGATAGTACTATAGAGAAAAGCTCTGCAGATACGAGGAAGAAGACGACACAGAAAAGGTTTGTTTCAGCAAGTGAAATTTTGAATTTTGGGCCAGAACTGACGTTTTCGTTAGTTTTGGAGGGAGTATTTTTTAGAATACTAAAGATCCTAGAAAGATTTGACAATGACATGTTTCCGCGGAGGTAAAAAGGACGCAAACTCACCTTTTTACAAACATTTCACTATTTTTTAAATAAAGTATATATTCTCTCTCTACATATTCTTACAGGGCACAAAAGTGACCTCAAAATTCCCCTAATGCATCTTCAAAAGGATAATTTTTGAACTTAATAAGATATCGTCGGATAATCTTACCATGTCGTAGTACCTTGTCTGCATACCGAAGGATAGCTTCGGGTTGTTGCACCTCTTCTTGGTCTTCAACTTCGGGAGGGTCTTCAATAATTAATTCAGCTGGTGGATCTCCTTTGTAGGGCTTAAGTAGGCTTACGTGAAAGGCATTGTGTATGAGCCAATGGTTGGGCAACTTGAGTTGATAAGCCGTCTCACTGATGAGCTTCAAGATTTGGAAAGGACCATAGTATCTTTTTGCTAGTTTAGCATAATACTTTTGATGGCCCGTAGGATTTTTGCCCGTTGTTTGCCTTAATTGAGCCTTGGGAAACTTGAGTAAGACCCAATCATTTTCTTTGAACAATAAGGCTCTTATGTGCTTATCAGCAGCAGCTTTTTGCCTTTGTTGAGAGATGGATATAGCCTCCTTAATCTTTTGAAAAGATTCTTGTAGGTCACGGCTATACTCATCGGCGGCGAAGATCTTCCCATGTAATTTGAGTAGCAAGGGACTTTTAGGTCTTCCCTCAATGATCTCAAAAGGTTCTTTTCCAGTAGAAGTATGTACAATATTATTGTAGGCATACTCTACAAGAGGTAAGTACTTTTGCCATTGTGAGTGTTGACCTACTTCGGTAACATAAGTCTTGAGTAGATCGAGTATCGTAAGATTGGCTATCTCACTTTGGCCATCCGTTTGTGGGTGATAGGCCGAAGAGAAATTCAATCTTGTTCCTAGATTTTCAACGAGACCTTTCCAAAAATTACTGGTCATTCTAGGATCTCTATCTGACACGATGGATGTGGGTAATCCATGGTGCTTGAAAATCTGAGATATGAAGAGAGTTTCCATTTGATGTGCCTTAATAGTCTTTTTGACAGGAATAAAATGTGCTTGCTTGCTAAGCACGTCGACTATTGTCCATATTCCTATATTCCCATGGATAGACTTGGGTAATTCAAATATGAAATCCATGGATATACTCTCGAGACCATGGTGAATTTGGGATAGGCAATGGTTGGAGTAATCCAGGTTGTTTCCCTCTATCATACTTGGTCTTTTGGTATACTACACATTTTGAAACATACTCTTGTATGTCCACTTTCATGGTAGGCCAATATAAGTACGTCTCTACTCCTCGGAGAGTAGGTTGAATACCTCTATGCCCCGCATATGGAGGAGCATGGGATTCGTACATAACTTTCTCACGAAGGGAATGGGTAACACATAGCCTATTGCCGTGGAGAAGATAACCATCCTGAAAGGTGAATGGTTCCTCTTTCTTCCCCAAAGCAAGGGCTCACATTATGTCTCTAAAGTCAGGGTCAGTAGCATACTCATCTATCATAGAAGATAGATCATTGTGAGTAGCTATAGACACCGCATTAACTTTTGGTCGTCGTGAGAGTGCATCAGCAACTTGATTGTGCTTACCAGCTATGTGAGCAATATGGAAGTTAAATTGCGAAAGAAAATTTGCCCACCTCATTTGTTTGTCGGAAAGCTTGGTTTGCGTCATGAAATACTTGAGACTTTGGTGGTCGGTTCATAGGATAAATGGAGTCCCCAATAGGTAGTGCTTCCATGTGTCTAGGGCATGTAGAACAGCTAAAATCTCTTTCTCATAAATGCCCAAAACTCGTTCATCAATATTGAGCCTTCGGCTCTCATATGCTATGGCATGCCCTCCTTGAAGCAAAACTGCTCCAAGGCAATCACCACAAGCATCACATTGGACCTCAAATGGCTTTGAGAGATCCGGAAGCAAAAGGACTGGTTGGGAAGTAAGCTTCTCTTTGAGCTTATCAAAAGCATTTTGCTCCTTAGCAGTCCATACATACTTAACGTTCTTCTTAGTTAAGTCGTGTAGTGGTCCTGCTACTTGAGAGAATTTTGCTATGAAGCGTCTATAGTATGCGCACATACCAATAAAGCTTCTTAGCTCATGTAGATTTCTTGGGTTAGTCCATGATTTTATTACCTCTAACTTTGACGGATCCATACGGATACCATCGTGAGAGATAATATGACCTAGGTATTGAATCTCTTGAAGGAAGAATTCGCTTTTCTTTTGGTTGAGAAAAAGCTTGTTCTCCCTCAATGATGGAAAAATCACTTGGAGATGTTGCTTATGTTCCTCCAAAGACTTGGAGTAGATGATGATATCATCAAAGAACACTTCAGTGAATTTGCGGTATGGTCTAAAAATTCTCCATCAGACGATTGAACGTAGCTGGTGCATTAGTCAAGCCAAAAGGCATCACTAGATATTATAAAGACCAAACGTTGTGCAAAACGCGGTCTTTAATATATCTTCATCCACTATCCTTATTTGATGATAGCCACTCTTAAGGTCAATCCTACTGAAGTAGGTAGAGCCTTGTAGCTTATCAAACAGATCTTCTACCCGAGGCACGATAAATTTGTTTTTGATAGTGATATGGTTTAGTGCTCGATAGTCCACACACATATGGTATGTACCATCTTTCTTTTGCACTAAAAGGATTGGAGAACAAAAGGGAGAGGAACTAGGCCTCACCATCCCTTTGTCTACCAATTCCTGTACTTGCCTCATAATCTCCTCTTGTTGAGCTTGTGAGACTCGATAAGGAGGTTTGTTAGGCGGTGAGCTTCCTGGAAGGAGCTCAATGCGATGGTCATCATCCCCTCATGTTGGAGGTAAGTCTATAGGGATATCATCAACGAACACATCTTGGAATCCTTTTAGAAAATTAGACAAGTCTAACTCTTCTTGATTCCTACCATTTACATTTGATGAAACATTAGTATCTTTTAGAGAGTCTTTGACAAAAATCATATACGTAGAAACTGAGCTCTTCATTGGCATATCAAAAGCAAGAGGATTTACAAGTGGAATAGTGCGACCATGCTCACTAGCATCTATATACATGTTCTTTCCCCTGTAGGTGAAGTAGATTCTCCTTTCAGGGAACTTCATGTTGGTAGCCATGCGATCAAACCATGGCGCCCCTAGAATAGCATCCTCATGCTGGAGAGGAGAGATGAAAAAGTCTTCTTTGTCGACATAGATTTGGACATGAAGCCTCAACTTCCCAATCAAGGGAGTAACAGAGGCTTGTTGTCCCTTGAAAGCTGCGTCAGCCATTACCATATCTCCCATCTCAAAAGCTTGAATGCCCAACTTGGTGGCCAACTCCATTGATATGAAGTTCAGAGTAGAGCCAGGGTCAAACAAGATGAAGGCATCATGCTCTCTTACCTTTCCCCAAGCATAGGAAAGTGATGATCCTTTGCAATGAGCATCCTCTTTTGGAGCTTCGATGGTGGAAGCCCTAGGAGTCTCATTGCGAGTATTCTTCTTGGGGCAAGAACGATAGCCATGTCCTTGCTACCCACACTTGAAACACTTATGGTCCTTGTGAAAAGCTTCAAGCTCTTCAGGAGAGAGTTTTTTTTTACCTTTGTAAATTCACTTCTCCTTGGACCGATGTCGGGGGATAAATGTGCGAATGGTGAGCCGGGAAGGCACCGGGCCCCTGGCTGTGAGAGGTGCGGGGAAAAGAGATGGAGCATGCACAATTAACAAGACAGGGCTCAAAACAAACGATACTCTTAATTCCAGTTAATCCACAGTATTCATCATTAATCAACTATTAATGGAGGCTTAATGCTTCTTACAAGATGAATCCTGGCTTTAAACCAGGAGCTAATCAAGAAAAGTGATAATGACCTGCTTAATTATGCCTTCTGTTTGTGCTAATGAATTGAGATTAGGCATCGGCTCAGTTCCATGATCCTGCAGGCTTTGATTCCTTAATTGCTTCAATCCTTAACAAGCTTTTGCTCAAGCTTTGACCTCTAACTTCCTTGCTTGCATGCCTTGTCGAAAACTAGCTCGAGAGATTAGGCTTGATGTATAGAGCTTGGCTCAAGCTTTTGAGATTAAGAAGCTTAGGAATTCGATTAGGCTTAACTCTGGCTTGGCATCCGAGAGATTAGGCTTGATATCAGACCTTGGCTTATGGCTCCGATTTAATAGGCTTAATTTGGCTTATGAGCTTAGGATTACGAGGATTGTGAGCTTGAATATTACCCGCTTATGAGGAGCTTGAGACTTTGATTAGCGAGCTTAAACTCGAGAGCTTTAGATCAGGATGACTTTGATTGCTTAAGCTTCTGATTAGAGAGCTTAGGCTTGAGAGCTTTAGATTAGGATGGCTTAAGGAGATTAGCTTCGAGCTTATGAGGAGGATTAGAACTCACGATGATGAGGAGGAGGCTCTCGTATCCAAGATTATGATAAAATAAGAGCTTAGGTTCCCTCTCCCGGAGAGAGATAGAGAGAGCTTACTTGTGATGATGATGATGATGATAAGAGCTTCCGAGATTTTCCTCCAATTAGCTTTTTCTTGCATGATGATGAGGTCCGGGATTAAGATCATCCCATGCCCATGCATCTCTATCAAGATCAAATGGGATAATAAGGAATTGCCCCAATAGTGGAGCAGCATAGTATCCACATAAGCACACACATTCTGAATCAAATAACTTCAAGCACTTCTGCTCCAAATATGCTATGCCTGGATCTAGCAGAAAGAACCCACCATGTAGACCCAAAAATACCTATCCATAATGAACCTGCTTTTGAAGATCTTTCAAATCACCTGGATCAAATACCATTAAAATGACATAGCATTGATGGCCTCCGCAATATACTAGAGCTTCACCTGAAGCATAGTGCAGCAGCCACATCTCATAACCTTTTGGTATCTTAAGGTCGTTATCAACAAAACTTAAAGAACTCTGACTCCCTTTTATTGATAGCCAGGACATCACTGACATAAGAATGAGGAATAATATCCAAATCCAGCCACAGTTGGCACATTGTCCAAAAAAATAAAAAATCATGAGCACTTTATGAATTATCAGGGATGATTTAGCATCATCACCCCCTCTAGCTTCATAGCCATTACGAAAAATCTTAGGACCTTCTAGACCTGTATCATCAGAGAGATTTTTACCTGGATCTTGAGGTTGATAATGAATAATAGCTTTGTCCTGAAAATCTTCATCCATAACATCCTTGGGAATATCATCCTCGGAAGGCTCATCATTCAACAAAGCTATAGAATTGTCTCCTCTTGCAACCCGTCTATAAGCATAGATGTATAATCCGTGTCATTATCCTGTTCACGATTAGCATGATGTAGACAATCTTGAATATCGTCCTCTACTTCCTCATCTGCATCCATGCTACTGAGCAAGCCATTATAACTCGAAAAAGGTTCATCAGGGACCCCCTCTGAAGGGGTACATGCATCACAAAGCTCTTCTATACTGCTATAACCTTCTCCTTCAGCTTGGGCCAAAAACCCATTAATTATGGAATCTGCTTCTGTGATAATTGAATCGGCAAACATATTTCCAGAAGCAACCATAAGCTCATTGTCATTATCAGGTACATCCTGTGTTAGGTTCCCAGCCTCGGCCACTTCAGCAGCTATAATAGATTTTTTTGTGCAATCATCTGCAATAACTCTGCCGCCCTGCTCAGCTACAGTCTCGATAGAACCATTAGAAGCCTGTAGTGGCTCATCTTCTTGATAAACTCGTTGAGAGCATCCCATGCCAAGGTCAATAGCTTGAAAAAATTTTGTTGCACAGTCTAGCTCTTCACTAGAACCATTATTTGAAGTAGCTTCCATGCGAGAAATCTTCGAAAAACATTCATACATTTGTGTTTCAGCAGTAAATTCATTATGTACCTTTGCTTGGTTGCTCAAAATATGGTCCTTCGAAGTTGAATCTGCTTCTTCCAAAGTTGTATTTGCCTTCGCTTTACTTCTTGCAAAAATATGGTCCCAAAATTGATCATAATTAAGGAACTGCATATGATCCCTTTCTTCTTTATAGAAAATAATCTGGCCTTGATCATTAATCTCCTTCATTGGTTAACTCGATAATTTTTGAGCTTTCATGAACAAAACCATATGCAAAATAATCCCACTGTGTGGGGTATGTCTCTGCCAGTTCTCGGACCTTGTCTTTAAACTCGGAGGTTACAACTTCTTCAAAGGTCGAAATCATCCGATCTTCTGGAATTCCTCGGCTCTTCATCTCCGCTTGATAGCATGCAAGGAGTCCATCTAGATCATGACCTTGAAAAATTCCATACTGCTCACGCACGGCATCAAGTGCCATCTTCACTACATCATCAAGCTGCTTATTCATCTTCATAGCTTCTATTTCTTCCAAGCATCTCCGAACTAGGCCCAACATTTTTGGCAGATCTGCTCTTGCTAGATTTTTATCAAATCTATTCAGGTTGTAATCTTCAATAAACTGCTTCAATTCTGCTGGAATCTCCATCCTGACCTCCCACCCCGGCTCGTTCCGCGTCGGGTTCACCAAGAATGTCGGGGGATAAATGAGCGAATGGTGAGCCGGGAAGGCACCGGGCCCCTAGCTGTGAGAGGTGCGGGGAAAAGAGATGCAGCATGCACAATTAACAAGACAGGGCTCAAAACAAACGGTACTGTTAATTCCAGTTAATCCACAATAGTCATCATTAATCAACTGTTAATGGAGGCTTAATGCTTCTTACAAGATGAATCCTGGCTTAAACCAGGAGCTAATCAAGAAAAGTGATAATGACCTACTTAATTCTGCCTTCTGCTTTTGCTAATGAATTGAGATTAGGCATCGGCTCAGTTTCATGATCCTGCAGGCTTTGATTCCTTAATTGCTTTAATCCTTAACAAGCTTTTGCTCAAGCTTCGACCTCCAACTTCCTTGCTTGCATGCCTTGTCGAAAACTAGCTCGAGAGATTAGGCTTGATGTATAGAGCTTGGCTCAAGCTTTTGAGATTAAGAAGATTAGGAATTCGATTAGGCTTAACTCTGGCTTGGCATCCGAGAGATTAGGCTTGATATCATACCTTGGCTTATGGCTCCGATTTAATAGGCTTAATTTGGCTTATGAGCTTAGGATTACGAGGATTGTGAGCTTGAATATTACCCGCTTATGAGGAGCTTGAGACTTTGATTAGCGAGCTCATGAGATTAGGCTTGATATCAGACCTTGTCTTATGGCTCCGAGTTAATAGGCTTAATTCGGCTTATGAGCTTAGGATTACGAGGATTGTGAGATTGAATATTACCCGCTTATGAGGAGCTTGAGACTTTGATTAGCGAGCTTAAACTCGAGAACTTTAGATCAGGATGACTTTGATTGCTTAAGCTTCTGATTAGAGAGCTTAGGCTTGAGAGCTTTAGATTAGGATGGATTAAGGAGATTAGCTTCGATCTTATGAGGAGGATTAGAACTTACGATGATGAGGAGGAGGCTCCCGTATCCAAGATTGTGATAAAATAAGAGCTTAGGTTCCCTCTCCCGGAGAGAGATAGAGAGAGCTTACTTGTGATGATGATGATAAGAGCTTCCGAGCTTTTCCTCCAATTAGCTTTTTCTTGCATGATGATGAGGTCCGGGATTAAGATTATCCATGGCTTTTTTATGAATGATGATGACCCCCCTTCTATCGCACGACCACCCTTTCTTTTTTATTGCATGGTGAAAAAGAACTCCCTATTCCCAGCATCCCATTAGCGATATCGCTAATGGGAAGGGCCACTTAGTGACGTGGCAGGTCGAGTTGGACCAGCTCAGAAACCAGCGCCGCTGGTGCCGAATCGAAGCGCCAAGGGCTCCGCTGCAACTTCTCCTTCTTCGCCCAAGCCGTCCGAGGCCCGAGCCGGCCTGCACGAACGGTTCTTCCCCTCCTCGCTGCCTGCGGCTTTGCTGTGAGCCATTCTTTTGTTTTCTTTACACCCTATATAATTAGGGTGCCCATTATCTTAAGTGGGCAGGCGGCCATTAAGTTGTGGCCCTTGGGCGGCCGGCCTTAATGGGCTTGCTAGGTGGCTTGGCTTAGTCGGGCTCCACATTAGGCATACATATCGGGTTAGTGCATTGCTAAGTTTCCCAATGGCGGCATCCGGGCACACTTTACCGGCCATGCAATGAGTTAGCCCACATTAAGCATACATACCGGCAAGGCATTGGCAGCATTCGGCACACTCACCGGCCATGCAGTGTCGGCTAAGGCATTGTCAAGCACACCATTTTGTATACATTCCGGCCAAGCAGTGCCTAGCACGACATCTGGTATATAATGACAATGTTATCATGAATTTTACTGCCCATACCAGTATCTCGTATAATGCCAAAATTACCAAGCTAACAGTCGGCAATTGTCATCGGCCTCAAGCCTTATTATCTGATCAAGCGGAAATTTGCCTGACGAGCTATAAATCCTTGTAGACCTCTCAAGATGCATAAAATGCATACAAATCCCGATGAGGAGGCCAAACTTCCCAGATGGCACCCTGAGCTGACCGGATTGGTACGGAGCCGGCCCCTTGTGAATCTTTAATGGCTAATATCTTTGCGACCGGGACTCTGATCACTGATCTGAAAGGACCGACGCGCTCCACAAAGTGGGCACTTCAGGCCCGTGCATCCACTTCATCTCTATCATCTCAGCTGCAATTGCCCAATCCAATACAGATCTGCTACTACTAGCTCCTTTCGGACTTCTTATGGCTCAATAATGGTAAAGCTGTAGGCAATTCTAAAAAGACTCCATTATTAAGTCCAAAGCTCCCGAGGTGTGCACCATCCCCCACATAGTGGGCTCAACAAAACCGATAATAGATCCCAGTTCCACTTACCCTAATATAATTAACAACATCAACCATTTATAGGCTACTTAAGGACCTCTCTTCTTAAGCAAGAAAAGAGAAACCAAATGCTCTCATAATGTAATGGAATTGGCCTATTTAATTTGAGAGTAAGGGAAATTAATGCGAGTACTTTTGAGAAATGACTTTGTGAGCATAGCGGGTGAACATAATTGAAGATAACAACATAATCATAGCAATTAGTTAACTTGGCATGAACAATACTTTTGCAAGAGAGAGAATTTAGAGAACATGACAACAGTTGAGGACCGGATTTATGTGGAGCCGGGCCCCCCTCCAATAGGCATTTGTATTATGATTTCTCCCATTAAGAGAGACTTGTTACAATACAATATTTGTGTTCCTTGTGACCTAGGTGATGCAATGAAGATGGAAAGCTTCATGGATCACAAACATAACATAAACTTGAAGAAAGCTTTAACTATCCCAAGCCTTAGTCCCAAGACCTCAAACACCTTTGAAGGTGGAGAGAGCTAGCAGGGAATGAGGGTAGGGAAGAGGAAGAAGAAACATTTCGTAGGAGAAAGAATTAGTTCCTCACTTATCATAACTCTTGTTGCTAGCATACATAATAGCATAGTAAGGAAGAAGAAGGAGATGGAAAGCTTAAGCATTGAAGCATGGCTCTTGGTTGGATTTGCACTCCATATCCAAGAGTGTTGGTGTAGCCTCTCAACCTCTACTTGCTTGGAGAAGGAGAGGGAGCTCTTGCACTTTGCATAGCACACAATGAGAGTGTTTGTGAGTGTGTGTGGGTGAGTATACCCCCTAAGCAACCCCCTAGCTTGCTTGGGTCAACCCCCCCTTGTAGCTCATGCTTGAAGCTCATTGGACCCCTCCAGGCCTAGCCAATCATAAGCAGGAGGCATTACAAGCAGAAAGGGTAGCCTTGAGACAAGTGTCCCCCTTGGCTAGATAAATGGTAAATCAATTAATTAAATCTCCTAAATTATCATTGGACCCCTTGGGTGGCCAACCAATAGGCTTTAGGCACACCATGAGGGCAACATGAGGAGGAACTTGACAAGTGTCCCTTTTGCTTTCTTTGTACCATGCATGCCTTGTGTGAGTGTGTGGGTGTTCTCTCTCATCCCCCCTCATGTAGGGCCCGCCCCCTCCTTGTAGGCATTGAATATTTGACTTTTTGACACCTCAATCCCCTCATTCATAGGCCCAGTTACCACCACAAGCTTGGCTCTTAAGCACTTTAAGCTTGGGCTGGGTTCTCACCTTAAGTGCAACCCTAACATCTGAAGCATGTCAAGCACCTCAAGCATCTCAATCATTAAGCACCTCAAGCATATCAAGCACCTCAATCATCAAGCATCTCAAGCACCTCAATCATCAAGCACCTCAAGCACCTTAGTCATCAAGCAAGACAAGCACCTCGAGCTGGGTCGGTTTCGCACGCCTCAAGCTCAGCCCTTGCTTACCTAAGGTCAAAGGACTTTTACACACATTATTGGAGGTCTTCAATGAAGCTAACCCTAAGGTCTTATGCTCCATTTGTTAGCCTTGCTCTTTGATAGACCATCTCTCATTTGGGCCCCTTTACAATTGGCCTCGTGTTGAGATAGATCTATAAGCACATGTCTATATCTTAACACTTGTTCCCGTTTATTCTCCCACATTAAGTGATCAATTTAATATGAGAAAATCATTGGGGTTTGTTAGCTTTTAGATATTAAATTTTATGACAGTACATAACAGAATGGCTAAGAAGGTAGCCACCAGACCATAGAGTCATGGCGATTAACATAGCCTGACATGGGAGGCACCCGACCTCAAAGTCTTGAACGGATGATAAGAGAGCAAAACTGACACATATGTAGAGGCCATATGTAGAGGCCGAATTGGGAGCCACCCATCCAAGGAAGAAGCAGAGGGAGACCGATTGGGGTTTCCACCAAGTCGGGTAGGTTGTCACCCCGCATGGATTGACCAACAAACCAATTGATGACAATGCTACAAGAAGCTTCAAAGAAAGTCCTCAAAAAAGTCTTTGGATCCCTATCCAAAACCATGAAGCAAAATCAAGGACATAGCAACCAGTGTAAACCTACAAGTCTGTATACGCCTACGAACCAACAAACAATGGAAGAACAAATAGTACAACACCCCATCCATCTCTAGAAATGCCGTCACCCTTGAAAGCCCTTCTTCCAGATCTTGTGGACCTTGTGCCAAAAGTTTCTCTTGCTTACAAGGTGAAGGTGAAGGTTCAAGGTGGCATTTTGAAAGAACAAAATGAAAGGAAAGTAAAGTCATCTAACTCTTTGAAATGAAAGTAAAGTCATCTTAGGCTTTGAAAGGAAAAGACCGGAAAGTAAAGTCATCTAAGGCTTTCTCCGGACGGTCTTGTCGATTGCCATGTGGTCATCAATATTATGGGGAATGGTCATTTAATCCCCACATCTTCAAGTGTCTTTTCAAATATTGTTATGAATTCATATTCTAGATGCTTTGGGAAATTCATGACAGATCTTATATTGGAAAGTAATAACTATGCTCAAGATAGTATTTGACAAGAATAATCTATCTACAAGCATTGGAGTCAAGGGAATCTCTATTTTCACGTGTACATGTTAGCAATTACTGTGCATGAATATCAATATTTCAACTTGACACTTATGCTCTCCTTCATCACGCCACCTTCTGTTGAGCTTAAGAAATGGTGACATGTGTCAAAGGTGTTCACTTTTTCTAAAAGAGGGTAGATGAGCTATTTAAACTTAAAGTACACATACAAATAGTGTAATTCCATGATGCATACCTATTGATTTCACCTTTGTACTTGATTAAGTAGAGGCTTTGTTGGCATGTGTGTGTGTGTATGTGTGTGTGTGTGAGAGAGAGAGAGAGTCGCTCTCCCTCTCCCCCCCCCCCCTCTCTTCAAGGTTTGATTCGTAATTTTAGAGAGAGAGAGAGAGAGAGTCATCTCTCTCTCTCTCCCCTTCAAGGTTTGATTCATAATTTGAAAAGGAAAAGGAGAGAGACTCTCTCTCTCTCTCTCTCTCTCTCTCTCTCATCAAATTAAGAATCAAATCTTGATTCTCTCTCTCTTTCTCCTCCTTCAAACTCTCTCTCTCACTCACTCACTCACTCTCTCTCTCTCTCTCTCTCTCTCTCTCTCACACACACACACACCCCTTTAAATTGTTCAAGGAATCAACTTGCTAAGATAAAGAAAGGGCATCTCACATGTACATAACACATGTGCCTAGCATGTCAAAATAACACAAATCAAAAAGCATGAGTAAAATAGAAAAGGTTGTCGGATGTGCACCTATACACATCAAATATGCTAAGCACGTTGCAATTAAGCATGTGTAAAGCATATCATTATTATTGTTCTTCTTCTCTTTTTCAAAATTTTACGACGTTTCTAATCTCCTTCCTCAAGGGACTACAAGTATATTAGAAAACACTTTAAAGTCATTAAAGACTTTTCTCACACTTTAAAAAAATATATTATCCTGCCTCGTACCTAGTACATACCTAGGTCTTCCACCGTAATTTTAGCTTTTCTTTTTGGCGAAAATTTTCAAAGAGAGTATAATTTTTGTGTGCCCCTTTGTTTAGTTAGCGAATGGTTCCTCTACTATTGTCATTCCTCAAGGAACTTCAAAGACTTAGAAGAAAACTTCATAGTCATTAATCACTTTTTTTTCACATTTAAAAAAATTATGTAGGTGACCGATGTGCCACCTACATTGCACCCCTTTCTGGCGTGCCTCGCACAAAAATTTTCCCTTCTTTACCTTTCCCATTTATTTATTTTTTTTCACACTTAAAAAAATTATGTAGGTGACCGATGTGCCACCTACATTGCACCCCTTTCTGGCCTGCCTCCCACAAAATTTTCCCTTCTTTACCTTTCCCATTTCATCACAAAGGGGAGAATCCCATGAGGTTCCGCTAAGAAACGTTCTCAAAATTATATCTACATATTTAGTGAAATTTTGGCCTTTTTGGCATGCTAAAACATATCCTATAGAAAAAGGGAATATAAATTTTATGTGTGCCCTTGTTTAGTTAGTGAATGGGCCCTTTGGTTAAGGGGCCACATTGACTGCCCTTTACATTTTGTTTTAAAAAGAATATGTGATGCTTCACCTTGTTTATTTAACTTAAAGTTCAGTCACTCAAAGCAAACAACTTGCATCAACAAAGATGGGTACTCAAAAGGCTATGGTCATTGGTTAGACTTCTTTCAGGATGATGTTTAAGAAAGAGAGGCATCAAGGTTGCTCTGGCTCTCGCATTGTAAGCTCTTCGTAAGGTTGACCATTGAGTTCTTCAGGGAGTTTTGGGAGGACCTCAAGGTCCCAATCACACGTATAGCTAACTAGGCTATGGTCAAGGGGTCCTTGGATCGCAATGTAAAAAGAGGACTTATCAAGCCTATCCCAAAACAGGTTTGCTACTCACAACTTAAGAAGGTAGGATCTTTAGGCATTTGGGCCCCCCTTAGGGGTGGACGTTACTCACAAGCAAAGGTTCCAATGGGTCCTTGAGAAGATTCAGAGGAAAATGAGAAGGCGGGAGTATGTGTTGCTCCCCTTCTAGAGTCGAATCAGAGTGGTTAACTCTTTTATGCTTCCTTATATTGCCTTCACTAGCCCACTCCTCAAAATAGCCAAGTGCAACTGGAAGGACGTTCTAAAACCAGTTAAAAGATTCTTATGGAGGAACAACAGTAAAACCTCGGTGGCGTGGCAATGGGCAAAGTGGGAAGGTATTGCACGATCGATGATCCAAGGTGGCCTTGGAATTCTTAACCCCGTTGTTCATGTTGAGGCCCTGTGTGCCAAGTTTGTGGTCTCAATTTCAAATCAAGACTAGGCTTGGGCTATCATGACCAAGGATATGATTGACAAGGCCAAAATTTACTCTGAAGGTGGGCAGTGGAAGGGATCGAGGTGCATGACAAACTTCTAGCCCCTGGGTGGGCTAGGTTAAGACTGAGTAGTATCACGGGAGAGCTGGTACAAAAATGCAATAGAGCAACAATGGCATTGGAATGGGGTGAAGCTACTAGATACTTCCAGAACTCCATTTTGCACTGGTCCCCCTGGTTGTCTAAAGCTGCTAGATTTTCTTTTAACCCTTATTGGAGTGAAATTGCAAGAAGGATGAACAATAAAGGACTGTAATGGCTGAGACACTTTTGGGATAGTAATAGCAAGTGCTGGAAATCCTCTAACCAGGTGGTTTCCCAGTTTCAACTTGATGGCAGCGAGCAAATACTTGTCAACAGGGTTATAGAAGGCATGGACCGTGTTCTCATGTTGATATGTGAATCTGTTTTTGAGTGGAAAGCTTGGAAATGGCCCATGAGTAGGTGATTCTCTAAACCCCACACAAAGGGCATTTACCAAATGTTAAGCTTTGAGGTTGATTGGTTCGCCCCTTTAAACAAGCAGTGGAGGAAGCAATGGTCAGAGGCTTGATGGGTAGAGGTCACAAAGAATATCTGGAATCCACAGTGGCATCAGTTTATGAAGATATTTTTGTGGAAAGTACTATGGGGGGCCTTGCCGATAGGTGTCAAGATCCAAGTGGGTGGGATCAGACCCGACAGATGTTCTAGGTGTAGATTAGCAAGTGAAGACCTGTGCCACATTTTCATAGAGTGCCCGGCTAATAGAGGCATGACAGGAAAGATGTGCAAATGGATACAAAGGACATGGAAGATTGGGTATTTCAAGAAGGATTTGTGCCTTAGAGGCACACAATTTCAAAGTTTTGCACTACTTATTTGTACTCAATTTTTAGGTACTGCTTCTTCAATCACATCTTGAAGGCCAGGAACTGCTGGGTCTTTGATAAAGACCTCTTAGTGGCTAGCTTCTCAGAGATTGTACAAGAAAGCAAGGAGATAATATATGTGGTAAGGGAAACGTATAGCTCGGACGATTGGCTTAGGGCATCCCTCGCCATCTAGTGCTTAGTAGGTATCTACTTGGTACTTGTAACTAAGCTTAGCTTAAATCTTTTGTCCCTCAAGGCTCGGCCTGAGCTTGAGGTTGATTTGTAATCTATTGGTGATCTTATAATGATACAATCACTTACAATTGTGAGTTTTGCAAAAAAGAAATTGATTTGATTAGAAAACTTGGCACTAGCTGAAGAACAAAATCTTCACTAAACTGAAAACTAAGGAAATATATTGCAAACTAATGTTCAAAGCAAATTGGTTCTCCCCACGTACTAAGCAGTGGCAAAAGCAATGGTGAGAGTTTAGGATGACACTAGTAGCAAGCAACATATGAGACCCTCAGTGGCCCCTTTGGTAGCAAGAAACATATGGGAACCTCATTGGCCCCCTACGATCAAGATCTTTCTATGGAAGGTCCTATGCGGGGACTATTCCTACCAAGGTCACCAATTCTAACTAGAGAGATAGGATCAGACAGATGCTTAGGTTGCAAAGCAGCAAATGAAGATCCCCTCCACTTGTTCAAGAACTATCCAACTACAAGAGGCCTTGCGAGTAAAACTTGCAAAATGGATTCAAAAGACTTGAAAGATCTTGTTCTTCAAGATATGATTTACTAGTAGGAGGAAAGACTTTCAAGAACCAAGCTATCCTAGTATGCACACAAATTGTATGGAGGTCTAGGAACCTAGGAGTCTTTGAAAACAATCTCTCAACAGCCAACCTTGAAGAGGTTATCCAGGAAAGCAAGGAGGTGATGACATCATTTGGAAAAAGCAAGAACTCTGAGGAGTGGAAACAAGCAATCAAAGTAGTCACGGTTCTCGTATCAACTAGTCCTCATCACAAAATGTAACTACTGAAGTAGCTATTGAGACCGTCAGGGGGCTAAGTAGCTTCAAAATGTTTTTTGTGACTCCTCAAGGCACCACACGACTCCTCAAGGCACCTGTCGTGCTTGAGGATAATTGTACATTCCTTTTAGGGTGAATACATAATACATCCACTCACATTTGTGAGTTTGGAAAAAAAAGGATGATGTTTAAGAAAGGCCTTTCAACATAAAAGAATTTTGTAGGGCCCTCCCTCTACTTTAAGTCCTTCCACTCTAGATTGTTTAAAACTAGTAATTCGTTAAAAGAGCAAGCACTAGGGGTTGAACCCACACTCCCACTGTTTCTCCTCTCTCTTACTAGATTTATCACCAACAATCGGTAATCCTACCCTTGGCTAAAAAGTTTATTGATAAACCTTTTTTGATTTCGTCATATATATACACACTCACTATTGTGAGTTTTTGGGTGTGGTTTTTTTTGCTTGCTTAGGTAGCTTCTGTAGAGATTAAAAAAAAAAAAAAAACACCTAAGGCATTGTGATGGATAAGGAATACGAACGGTGGATAAGTAATCTTTAGATCTGCATAAGTAAATATTCTTTAAATGCTAGTCCACCTTTACCTCTAGTAGATCCTTAGGAAATAGAAGTCTTAAACCTTTTGCTTGCATAGGAATATGCTTTTGCAACTAAGTAATGATACCAATGATCTTAAAGTTTTGAATTTTTAACCAATCCAGATTTTGGTTGCATAAGATAATGTCTCAAACATGAAGTAAGATATTGCGCATGCTCAAGAGAAGCTTTTACATCATTCAACTAAAAGGTCTAGTAAGAATTGAGAAATCAATATTGACTTTGACAGACACGTTTCATAGTAGTCAACACTTCCACAAAGTTGTCCAAAACAATACTAGATAAAGTTAGAGGTATGTTCTTTTGTTTTGTTTCGCATGGGTCACTAAATTCGACAAAATGGTAAGGTGTGCTTGGCAATCTTTCAGTAGTGCATGACATTTTGTCGTCAAGAAAATAGTGTGATGCTTTATTGATACAAAATCACTGAGTAAACTATTTTGTATGTAACATTTAATGCACTAGTAACTTGTGTGTAGCGGAAATTGATAACATAGTGAGCATTTCATTAAGAACAAGTTCCTAATGAGCATAGAGAGAGTACTTAGTTTGAGAAAGCAACATAGCAGTTTACAACTAGCTGGTTTGGCATAGACAATACTTGAAAAGAAAGAGAAATAGAAAAATTGACAACAATTGAGGACCGGATTTACATGAGCCGGTCCCCCTCCCAAAAAAGGCTTTGTATTAAAGCTTCTCCCATCAAAGGAGACTTTTGTACAATACAATCTTTGTGTTCCTTGACAAAACTCGTTGGTGCAATGAAGATGGAAGCTTCATGCACCAAATTATGCTTGAAAAACACACCTAGTGGGCCTAGCCTCAATCCCAAGACTTCACAGACCTTCAAAAATGGTGAGAGCTAGCAGGGAATGAGGAAAGATTGAGAGGAAGAAGATGTATCTTACGAGAAAGAAGTATGCTCCTCACATAATCACTTTAATGGCATACATTAGCTTAGTAATTAGCATGGTAGAAGAGATGAGCATGCCATTGAATCTTGGCTCTTGGTTGGATTTGCATTCCATAGCCACGAGTTGTTGGTGTAGGCCTCTACTTCTCAACGCTTGGAGAAGGAGACAGAGTTCTTGCTCAACACATGAGTTGTGTGTGTGTGAAGCAAAGTTGGTTAGAGTAAAAATGCCTCTCTCTCTCTCTCTCTCTCTCTCTCTCTCTCTCTCTCTACCCCTCTCCCAAATCTCTTGCTGGCTTCCCATTGGCTCCTGCAAAGCTTAGCCAATAAAAATTAAGAAGCATAATTGATAGCCTTGTGACATGTGTCTCCCTTTTCCCTTTTGTGAGAGCTTTAGGTAATTAAATAGTTTATTTAAACTCTCATTGGACCTTTTAGTCTTCTGGCCAATAAGAATCAAGCTAGTCTTCTAGGGAGCTTAATTTCTATTGGTTCTTTTATCAAGCATTTTTAAATTGATTAGACTAATTTTACACTAGCCTAATTTTCATTGGTCCACCTCTATGGCCATCCAATAGGATTCCAGGGGAGATTGGGGCAGCTGGGCTAGAAGACTATCATGTGTCCATTCTTCCCTTTGGGGAGAGCTTGGGAGTGTGTGTGTGTGTGTGTGTGTGTGTGTGTGTGTGTGTGTTTTTATCTCTCTTCCCCTTCCATTAGGGCCCGCCCCCTCCTTCCTAGGGATGTGGGAAGACTTTTTAGTCTTCCCAAAACCATCCAATTTTCCCCCACTTTGGCCATTGGACAATTGAATTAAATTTAGGAACTTTAGCCTATGGAAGTCTTAATGGAGCTGAAACTTAGGTCTTTTAAGCTCCATTGATGCACATTGCTCTTTTGCAGATTGTCCACCCTTTGGATCCCTATTTTCCCTCGTTTGGATCCCTGCTGAGACCGGTTTGACAGCTTTACCAATATTCTTGCTTTTACTCCCCTAGTACCTCCCCATATTAAATGATTAGTTTAACATGAGAAAATCATTAGGGAGAATTAGATATTAGTTTTTATGACATTACCTCTCCCTTGAAATCATTGTCAACCTCGACTATGAGATAGAGAAGATAAAGCCTAGTCATTAGTCCGTTTGCTAGCGGTTAGAGGATCCCTATTTTACCCTACGACACCATTTCGAATGGATGACTAGTCCATTTGGTGCTTGAGAGCCTTAGTTTCCGCAAGCATGTCTGCAGATTAGTCCGTATCAATCTCCCATACTAGAGATGTTAATAAGTATGCATGCTTAGGATCATGTTTGTGGAGATGACGTCTCTAGAACACCAAGTAGAGCTTGTCACTCTACTTGGGAGCCTTAATTGGTGCTTGAGAGCCTTAGTTTCTGCAAGCATGTCTGCACATTAGTCCGTATCAATCTCCCATAGTAGAGTGACAACCTCTACTTGGTGTTCTGGAGACGTTGTCTCCACAATAGGATCCTAAGCATGCATACTTATTACTATTTGTGCATACTTATAAATGAATAAAATTTTTGTGCACTATAAAGAAAGAGTGAGCCTTATAAGACAAAAACCTTGTTCATTTATAAGTATGCACAAATATTAATAAGTACGCATGCTTAGGATCATGTTTGTGGAGAGGACGTCTCCTGAACACCAAGTAGAGCTTGTCACTCTACTATGGGAGATTGATACGGACTAATGTGCAGAGAGCCTTAGTTGCCACAAGCATGTCTGAACATTACTCCGTATCAATCTCCCATAATAGAGTGACAAGCTCTACTTGGTGTTCTGGAGACGTCGTCTCCACAAACATGATCCTAAGCATGCATACTTCTTAACATTTGTGCACAATAAAGAGAAAGAGAGTCTTATAAGACAAACACTTTGTTCATTTATACATATTTACATTTTCTTACTCCAGGGAATCATTGTAAGCATTGACAAGGTTTAGGTTATCCTTTAATTGTATGCCTTGCATCCATCTAACATCTTCAAAAGGATAATTTCTAAAGTTGATATTGTTGGATACTATTACCGCCTCTCAATAACTTGTCTTCATGTTGGAGAATGGACTCGGGCTACAGCACCTCTTCTTGGTCCTCAATCTCCGTTGGGTCTTCAATGGTTGCTTCTTGAGGTGGCTCTCCTTTGTAAGGCTTTGGTAGGCTCACATGGAAAGTATTGTGTATGAGCCAATGGTTGGGAAACTTGAGTTGATAGGTCATCTTGACCTAAAAATCTGAAAGGGACCATAGTACCTTTTTTCTAACTTAGCATAGTACTTTCGGTGTCCCGTAGGATTCTTGCCCGTTGTGTGCCTTAAGCGAGACCCAATCATTTCGTTTAAAGACTAGGGCTCTTTTGTGCTTATCAGCAGTAGCCTTTTGCCTTTGCTGAGAGATAGATATAACATCCTTAATCTTTTGGAAAGATCCTTGCAGGTCTTGGCTATATTCATCTGCAGCAAAGATCTTCCCATGTACCTTGAGTAGCAGGGGATTTTTTGATCTTCCCTCCTTCACCTCAAAAGGTGCTTTTCCCGTGGAAGTATGTACAAAGTTAATCATACTCCACTAAAGGTAATTACTTCTCCCATTGGGACTTTTGATCTACTTATGTGACATAAGCTTTTAGTAGATCAAGAATTGTTAGGTTAGCTATTTCACTTTGGCATCAATTTGAGGATGATAGGCCAAAGAGAAGTTTAGCTTGTACCTAAATTCTCAAAGAGACCCTTCCAAAAATTACTGGTCATTCTAGGATCTCTATCCGACACTATGGACATTGGCAAGCCGTGGTACTTGAAAATTTGTGATATAAAGAGGGTTGCCATTTGATGGGCCTTGATAGTCTTTTTGACAGGTATGAAATGTGTTTGTTTGCTAAACCTGTCCACTATTGTCCATATTCCTGTATTCCCATGGATAGAATTGGGTAATCCAAAGATAAAATCCATGGATATGCTCTCCCATGGTGAATTAGGGATTGGAAAAAGTTGAATCAATCCAGGTTGCTCCCCTCTAGCAAATTTCATCTTTTTGCATACCACACATTTTGAAACATACTCTTGTATGTTTGCTTTCATGGCAGGCCAAAGAAGTATGTTTCTATCCCTTTCAGGGTAGATTGAATACCTCTATGAACCGCATAAGGAGAAGCATGGGATTCATACATTACTTTCTCATATAGTGAGTTAGTAATAACGCATAGTCTATTGCCATAGAGAAGATAACCATATTGTAAGGTAAATGGTTCTTCCTTCTTCCCTAGTGCAAGGACTGAAATCACATCTTTAAAATCGGGATCGATAGCGTACTCATCTATCATAGAAGATAGATGATTGTGAGTTGCTATGGATACCGCATTCACTCTCGGTCATCTCGAAAGTGCATCTTTAAAATCGGGATCGATAGCGTACTCATCTATCATAGAAGATAGATCATTGTGAGTTGCTATGGATACCGCATTCACTCTTAGTTGTCTTGAGAGTGCATCGGCTACTTGATTATTCTTGCCAGCAATGTGAGCAATATGAAAATAAAATTGTGAAAGGAAATTTTCCCACCTCATTTGTTTGTTGGAGAGCTTGGTCTGCGTCATGAAGTACTTAAGGCTTTGGTGATCCGTTCGCATAATGAAAGGAGTCCCCAATAAATAGTGCTTCCACAAGTCTAGAGCATGCAGAACTTCTAAGAGTTCCTTCTCATATATACCTAGAGCTTGCTCAACTGGGTCGAGCCTTCAACTTTTATAGGCTATGACATCCCCTTCTTGGAGCAAAATAGCTCCAAGGAAATCACCACAGGCGTCGCATTGGACCTCAAATGGCTTTAAGAAATCGGGCAGTGTAAGCACAGGTTGAGAGATAAGCTTCTCTTTAAGCTTTTCAAAAGCATTGTTTTCCTTGGTGGACCATATATACCTAACGTTTTTCTTTGTTAGGTCATGTAATGGTCCTGCGATTTGTGAGAACTTTTCTATGAAGCATTTATAATATGCACACATACCTATAAAGCTTCTTAGTTCATGCAAATTCCTTGGATTAGGCCATCCTTTTATTACCTCTAACTTTGATGGATCCATTTGGATGTCATCTTTTGAGATAATGTGACCTAAATACTGAATCTCTTGTAAGAAAAATTCACTTTTCTTTGGTTAATATAAAGTTTATTCTCTCATAAAACTTGAAATGTTACCTGGAGGTGTTGCTTGTGTTTGTCTAATGAATTAGAATAGATGATTATATCATCAAAGAACACTCCAATAAAGCTTTGGTAAGGCCTAGATAGCGTCTCCATCATGCGGTTAAATATGGTTGGTGCATTGGTACAAAAGGCATAACAATGTACTCGTAAAGACCAAACGTAGTGCAAAATGCAGTCTTTCCAATGTCTTGATCAACTATCCTTATTTGATGGTAGCCACTTTTTAGGCCAATCCTACTGAAGTAGGTTGACCCCTATAGCTTATCAAATAGTTCTTCTATCCGTGGAATGGGAAACCTATTCTTGATAGTGATCCTATTTAGTGCTCTATAGTCGACACACATACGATATGTGCCATCTTTCTTTTGCACTAATAACATTGGTGAAAAAAATGGAGATGAGATAGGCCTAAGCATGCCTTTCTCAACCAACTCATGCACTTGCCGCATAATCTCCTCTTGTTGAGCTTGAGAAACTTGATAACGAGGTTTATTAGGCGGTGAGCTTCCAGGAAGAAGTTCAATTGTATGGTCGTCATCCCCTTGTTTGGGAGGTAGCTCACAAGGGATGTCGTCAATAAAAACGTCTTGGAATTCCTTGAGGAAGTTGGATAACTCTAATTCCTTTTGATTGTTTGTATCTTCTTTTGCTAAAACATTAGGTTCATTTTGAGAATCTTTAACAAAAATCATGTACACGAAAATAGAGCTCTTTATTGACTAATTGAAAGCTTGCTTATGTACAATGGGTATGGTGCTACCCAACTCCTTAGCATCTATGTACATGTCTTTTTCCATGTACCTAAAGTAGATTTGTCTTTGAAGGAATTTAACATTGGTAGCCATGCAATCAAACCATGGTGCCCCTAGGATTACATCCTCATGTTTGAGAGGAGAGATGAAGAAATCCTCCTTGTCCACATAGCTTTGGACTGGAGACTCAATTTCCCAATTAAGGGAGTGACTGAGGCTTCTTGTCCCTTGAAAGCATCACATCAGCAGGTAGGACATCTCCCATCTCATAGGCTTGGATGCCTAGCTTGGTGGCCAACTATGTGGATATGAAATTGTAAGTAGAACCAGGGTCAAAGAGAATGAAAGAATCATGTTCTCTTACCTTTCCCCAAGCATGACATAGAGGAGATCCTTTGTGATGAGCATCCTCTTCTTGAATTTTGAACAAGGTAGCCCTAGGAGGCTCATTATGTGTATTCTTGTGGGGGCAAGCATGATAGGCATTCCCTTGCTCCCCGCACTTGAAACAACGGTTATCTTTCCGATAACACTCTAGCTCTTCAGGAGAGGGTTTATTTTTGCCTTTATAAACTCCCTTATCCTTGGATTTGTTGTTGTTGGCGTTGCCTTTGGGAGAATTTTGGACTTTGTCCTTCCCCTTAGGCTCACTACGGTCCTTGTTCTCCATGGGCTTAAGATTTCTCTTAGTCCCTTGTTGGAAGTTGATTCTTGAAGCCACCATGGTATGGTGTATGATCGTCTCAAATATGGTGCAAGGCCTTTGGGAGTTAACATACTTCGCCATATCCTCAGATAAACCCACACAAAATTGTTGTTTTTGCTCTCCAAAATCCATCTTTTTGTAGACAGTGGCTTTGAGATGTAAATCCCAAAACTTGTCTACATATTTGTGATTAGATTCATAGGGAGAGAGCTTCAAGCTTTGCCATTTGGTGATTACTTTGTCTTTGGCATCGCTAGCCAAAAAGTGCTTCATGATGGAAGCTCGAAAAATTTTCCATGTTCGTGGAGCTTCACTGTTTGCTCGTAGGCTAGACCAGCATTGCTTGGCGGACTTTTGAATTAGCTACATGATGTAGCTTAGAGGACTTCGTGAAGCCCTCATCTCCAAAGGCCGCATTGAATTATTGGATAAAGGCCAAGACTTTGTCCGTAGCACCAAAGGTGCCATCGTACGTAAGGAAAGAGATGTTCTTTCCTCCCTCTTTGAACCTTTTCAGCTTGGACGACCTTTTCTAGGCGGCATAGGATTTCCTATGGACTCTTCTCTTGGGCGGTTTGAGAGCTGCACCATAGCTCTATTCAAAAGAGGAAGAGGATGAGGAGGATGGAGAAGAGGGTGACCTCTTTCTCGCCTTTTTCTTCCCTTTTTCCTCCTTTTGTGCACCATCACTTTCTTCAAAAGAGGAAGAGGATGAGGAAGATGGAGAAGAGGGTGACCTCTTTCTCGCCTTTTTCTTCTCTTGTTTCCTCTCTTCCCTCTTTGAATTATGGTGAAGAGAAGTATGCGATGGTCTAAGGGGTGCTGGAGAGTGTTTTGCCTGCCGTCTTTGTGGAGCCATCTCCATCGAGGTGGCGGGAGACTCACTTCTTTCTCGTTCTTTTGATGGGGGCTCTAATGTTGAAACTTGGGTTCTCCTTTGGGAGGGAGATGCCTCATCAAGTAGTAAGTTTTTGAGCCCTTTGTATGGATCTTCCTCTTCTTCCCTTATCAAAGAGAGTCCTATTTCGGAAGTCTCACCAGGAGCCTTCCTAGGTGCTCTCTCTTCTTTGTGGGGAGTTTGGAGAATATCATGGGTGCACAGTTGCTGTAGCACTTCACCTTGGAGGGATGGATTGCCCAGGGCTTGTTGAAGCCTAGAAACAAGATAGTTTACAAGAATAGGGACATCATTAGTTCCAATTTCATTAGCAAAATCAAAGCTATCAACATTCATTTCAATCTCTTTTCCTTTGTCAACCATACCAGCAAATTTTAGATGTAAATTTTTACTTGTACTTTGGCACTTCAAGCCCTAGTTGCTACTCCTCTTTACCTTCAAAGATAAGCACTCAAGCATCTATACCCGTGGCTCAAATATTATTAATTGCAAGGAATACAAGAGAGGGTTTAATAGAGCCAAGACAGCATCGGTTCCTATCAAGCTTCTAATAGCACAATAATGGTTAAGCCATAGGCAAAGCCCCGTAGGACTCCATTATTAAGACCATAGCTCTCGACAATATCCCCCTTTACTGCATAAATCAGGCGTTCGTCAATAATCGTTAAGCCATAAGAAAGCGATGTAGGACTCCATTATTAAGACCATAGCTCTCGATGGTATCCCCGTTAACTGCATAAATCAGGCATGCTTCAAGGATGAAAAATCCCTATTCTACTTACTCTTTTGCAATTAATAATCATTTATAGCAGGCTTGAGGATCTCTCTTCTTGAGCAAGAAAAGAGAAATCAATAGCTACCAATGCAACATTTAATGCACTAGTAACTTGTGTGTAGTGAGCATTTCATTAAGAACAAGTTCCTAATGAGCATAGAGCTCTAGAGTACTTAGTTTGAGAAAGCAACATAGAAATTTATGCCTAGCTAGCTTGGCATAGACAATACTTGAAAAGAGAGAGAAATATAACAATTGACAACAGTTGAGGACTGGATTTACATGGAGCCGGTCCCCCCTCCAAAAAGGCTTTGTATTATAGCTTCTCCCATCAAAGGAGACTTTTGTACGATACAATCTTTGTGTTCCTTGACCAAACTCGTTGGTGCTGATATTGGATTAGCCGCACTGCCCTCTAGCACAGCTAAAGAAACTAAAGTTGGCTGAGTTTTTGAAATCAAGGCCGCAAAAATCAACCCATCCGGGAAGCCGAAGGTAACGAAACAACAAAAAGAAGCATTGTTTATTATTATTGCCGCCACCAACCCGCGCGCGTGAAGTAGGCTGCCGCATCTCCTTTTGGCACCTCACAAACTCCCTCTCATCTTTTCTTTCCTCTCTCTCTCTCTCTCTCTCTCTCTCTCTCTCTCTCTCTCTTCCACCAAGCCCCGCAGGGTGCATAAAATATCACACACACTCTCTCCCTCTAGCGGGCCTCCATGCTTTACAAAAATCTCCCTCTCTCCCTTCCATTATTAATATTAGCTCAATCTTCTCTCTCTCTTACCCCTCCTCACTCATCCATACTTCTCCCCCCTGGCGGGCCTCCATATCACCCTTTCCCTCTCCCCTCTTGTCCACACCCCCTCGACCTCACTCTCCCCTCCCTTTATCCCCCTTGTCTTTCTCCTAATGGTGGGCCACCACTCTCCCAAGATCTCTCTCCCTAGTCTCCCTCTCTTCCTCCCTCGTTTTTACACTCTCTTGCTCTCTATGGGAACGGCCCCCACAGTAATTATCTCTCTCTCTCTCTCTCTCTCTCTCTCTCTCTCTCCCTCTCTCTCTCTCTCTCTCTCTCTCTCTCTCTCTCTCTCTCTCTCTCTCATAAGCACCCACCCAACCCACAGTCACTTCCCTTGACTCGCTACTCTCAATCCCCATCCCGTTGACCATAAACCCCCCTTTCCGAGGCTCTCTCTCTCTCTCTCTCTCTCTCTCTCTCTCTCTCTCTCTCTCGCTCTCTCGCTCCTGCAGTCTCCCCCTCGTTAGCCCAAAGGCATACAAAAGAACACTCTCTCTCTCTCTCTCTCTCTCTCTCTCTCTCTCTCTCTCTCTCTCTCTCTCTCTCTCTCTCTCTCTTTCTCTCTCTCTCTCTCTCTCTCTCTCTCTCTCTCTCTCTCTCTCTCTCTCATAGCCCACCCATACACACACCCACTTTACCCATTCCTCACCCACTCACCCCCCGCCATCACCAAGTTCTCTCCCGCACTCTCTCTCTCTCTCTCTCTCTCTCTCTCTCTCTCTCTCTCTCTCTCTCTCTCTCTCTCTCTCTCTCTCTCTCTCTCTCTCATAGCCCACCCATACACACACCCACTTCACCCATTCCTCACCCACTCACCCCCCGCCATCACCAAGTTCTCTCTCTCTCTCTCTCTCTCTCTCTCTCTCTCTCTCTCTCTCTCTCTCTCTCTCTCTCTCTCTCTCTGTCGCACTCTCGTCAATACGGCCTGAAGGCACTGCAGTCGAAAAAACACACACTCTCTCTCTCATATTACATACACACACACCCCACCTAGCGGGGTAAGAAAAAACACACACACACACACTCCCCACCTCTCATACCCCCCCCCTCACGAGCTGGCACGCCATCACCCAGTCTGCATAGAAAAAGAAAAAAATAATAAATAAATAAATAAATATATATATGTATAATAAAACTACCTTCTCTTGCTCTCGTTCACAGATGCACACTCTCATTTTCAACGCATACATGTTTACACACACTCACTCATACACACAGTACACGCACACATATACGCACACCCACCAAAAATTAAAAAACGAAGGAATCAACATCATCAACAAAGAAGGATAGTCAAAAGCACACCGTAGCGACATCAAATCAAGGAAAGGTGCCGAAGGCGCACCCCGGCTGGCACCCAAAGGAAGTGACACGTAGCATCTCGACATCACGCAACAAAATACCAATTGTTTGTGGCAGAATTAAGCCTCACACTGGCTAGGTTATTAGGGAAGAGTGGGGGGTCGGGGCATTTACAAGGGGTTTTGTTGATGGTTCGGGTGGCCAAACTCTCCCCACCCCACTCTTACCTCTTCTCTCTCTATCTCTACCTTCTCTCCCTCTCTATATCTCTTACTAGAGAGGCATCTACACTCTCTATAGCGACCAATGGATATTTGCAAGGACCATTAGGTAAGGGCCACCTCTCAAGCCTATATAAAGAGGCCTCCACTAAGCACAAAGTACACAAGCGAAGGAAGAATACACTACCTCCATGCACTCTACATTTCATGCACCACTAAGCACGTAATGCACCTCCCAAGCTAGGGAGCTTACGGCATCATGTTTTGTTGCAAGCATGGGCAATTTAGCATTGGCAACATCACCATCATCCCATTCTCCACCACACCATGGTTGAGTTATTAGTCATGACCACCCCATGCATATAAGGAACTCACTATTACCCCCACAAGGCAACATGAGCATGTTTGAATTGAATGCATCAACACCATACTACCTCGGGCCATTCTCGATGCTGGTGATTGACGTCATCAGTGGCTGCATCATCTTGATGTTTCCCTCAACTAACCTCGTACTAACGTGCTAACCTCCCATTAACTTCAAACTTCACCATGCACCATATGGCGCTCGCATTCCATCATGCATCGCGAGTGCCAAGAGCAAGGTTGGTAATAGTCAAGACCACCGTTTGTAAGTATCATCATCATCAATAAAAGTGTGCAATGTTGTCTTGATCTTTGAGTCCACTCTTTGTTCTCCTTAGCTTTGTTTTCCTCACATTCGTGGGATGTTTCATCTCTTGTATATCACTCTGCTTGTGCTTCATCACGTGCGGCCTCTCCAGTTAGTCAGTATGCTCCATTCCGACCTTGTCACATATCTCTCTCGTACACACAGTCCTGACTGTTGACTAGGCACTTTTTACATCCGAACATTTTTTTATTACCATTTCATGTTGGTTACCTAGAGGGCATCTCACTTTTGCTACCCTAGGTCATCTATGTCTGCGTCCTAGCCGCACTTATGCTAGGTGGTGCCCTCTCTAGTTATAGGATTACTCCTACCTTGAGATGATGCTTGGGGATGTTCAGGCTATGTATGGTGTAGAGGCCACCCCATATGGCTTGTCTTTTCCAGTTATCATTTTCTTGGCGCCCCCACAGAGGATCCTTTCATGAAACCCTCCAATTTACAAGATTGAAACCCCTAAACTTTTGTGGATGGATGAATGGTTAGCAGGGTTCGCTAACTGGACGACAAAAGAAGAAGAGCTTTAAGCACAACTAGACGAACTTTGCATTTGTATCGAAGCTCAAGCGACAGGTGTAACGGTAATTGGTTTGCAATGGGAGAGTCAACCAACACGTCAGACTCAGTGGATATACATAGGTCGTGTGCCGAGGAGAAGAAGGAGGAAGTCAAGACCATGTCCGCAACCTATGACCAACCTACAACAACAAGATGGAGGGAGCTCTGCACAATAGAGAACACTATTCTACTTTGAGAATTGGGTAACTCAAGTCACCGAGGTAATTTCCAAGTCGCACCTGATGCTGCAGCACAGATAACGGAAGCACATGCTCATGCTCTCACTAGAGAGACTAGGGATCTACTGAGCTTGTGTCAGGAAAGAACACCACCCTCTCCCACAAGCTTGGAAAGTGACTAAGCACCTCTAAGCTTCACATGAATCAGTACAACTTACCTCAAGGCAGATCACACATTTCGATACGAGTACGCTCAATCAAGGTAATACTAGATTGGAAGGCTCACTACCAGCACGTCATCTAAATCATGCTGGGTGGGGAGCGCTTCTGGCATCAGATCAGCCATTTGTCTTACCTTCAGTACAAGGCAATGTACCGTTTGAGATTTTAATCTATGTTCTAGTATAAAAAGGATATACACGCCTCCTTGTTATATATATATATATATATATATATATATATATATATATCTTTGGATTGCAAGCTAAACAGAGTGTCTTTCTAGCTCTCTCTCTCAGTAATCATGGCAAGTGTAGCATTTCGAACATTTAAAGGAAAGAAGGGGGGGGATTTGGTAATAGATGACTTTGAAGTAGCATGTATAGTAAGCAACAAAGATACAGATGAATCCCGGGTTAGAATCTTTAAGCATCTCATGAAGCTAGAAGCTAGGTCGTGGTACAACGCACTTCCACAAGCAATTAAGGATGAATAGGAGCCCTTAAAAACTGCTTTTAAGAGGCGCTTTCAGGAGGTACCACTTCAGAGAAGCTATGGGATAAGTTGAGAGACTTGAAGCAGGAGGGTCTTTTAGAGTATGCCACCTATAAGTCCAAGTTTGTGGATTTGTGGGAACGGTGGGTTGAGTCATTGGCAAGAGAGGAAGCTATACTTGATTTCCTAAAAAAGGACCGGTTCACGCATGGCTTGTGGCCGCTTCTCAAGGAGAAGGTGAAGGGTAGATTCTCGGCTATGTACGAGTTAGCCGTCGAGATTGCTCGCCTTAAGGACAAGAAGCCGCGAATGAAAGCCAAAGAAACCGAGTCAACAAAAGCAGGAACATCATGTCGACCAACAACCACGACAACCACCATTCCTCCACCACCATCGGCTCCTGGGGTAAGAGATGACCAACAAGATATGTTGGCCCACATTACTGACCAACTGCAGAATTTGTCTATCCACTTGATATAGCAAGGAAGGAACCAGGAGAGAGATCAAGACCTGGAAAGAGCACGACGATAAAACAGGGAGTATCACTGCTACAATTGTGGAGAAGATGGTCACGGTATATACTACTGTCCCAAACCACGACAAAACTATAATAGAGAGGTAGGAGAAACCAACTGTTACCCCCTAGAGAGAGAACACCTCCACCCCAAGCACCAGCCCCACCAACACAAATTCTAGGTCCACCCTAGGCACCACCACAAGCACCCATTCCACCTCTTCCACCGGCACCACCACTTGATCGCCCTATAAACATCGTAAGGTTAGAAGAGAAAGAAATGGCCGTAGTAGTGGATCCACCCAGAGTAAAGGAGAGAGATAATGGTAAGGAGAAGGTAACCTTTGAAGAACCATTTGAAGCCATGACTGTAAAGAGATCTAGGAGGGAGAAAACTACACAATCCGAGAGAAGCATGAAAGGAGAGACTAGCAAGAGGCCGTCAAGGCCACGATGGAAAATAGGCATCACCGACTTCCAGTTAGGGGAGAGTTCTAGGCCCTATGATCTAACATTGAATGTGGCAGAGCAAGGACCAAAGATTACATGGCCACAACTGCTACATCTTGCACCAAAGGTAAGGCGGCAGTGGTCCAAAATGGTAAGTACAAGGCACTTCAAGGTAAAGGTAGCTGGAGCAATTTTGGGTTGCAACATGGATGACATCCTTCCAATTGTCGGTCAACATAAAGGGTAAGAGGGTTGGAAACACCTACATTGATGGTGGTGCACAAATTTGTGTGATGAGTGAAGCTATGATGCTTCGGCTAGGACTCCAGGTTGACAGGCCTTCTCCATGCAAAGCAAAGATAACAAACAACACAAAAGTAAAATGTGCGGGTGTAGTAAGTGTTGTGAAGGTAAAAGCTTTCAACACTGAGGTAGAAGTAGATGTTTTTGTGATGCCAACTAAGGGGGAGGGCTATCCATTAATCTTGGGAAGGCCATGAAGGCAAAATAGGACTGGGGCACTAGCCTTCTACGCATGACCGGTAAGAAAGGGGAAACAATCTACTATGACATGAAGACCGGCAAGCAGAAGCAAATGGATCTAGAGAAATCAGCAGATGAAACCACTAGTGAGTCTTCCACTTCTGAGGAGGATACCACTTCCATCGATGAAAGTGACAGTTGCATCGATGTGATGGGTATCATCATGAAGGATTTACAAAGGGTAAGCACAACTGGCAACCCATCACCAGAAGGACAAAGCAACGAAGAGGAAAGTAAATCATATGGCCTAGGAGAAAGTAGGTTGAAGAGTATGTTGTCTATGGAGCTAACAATTGAAGAGAAAGATAAATTTTTACAAATGTTGATGGGATTTCCTTATCTTTTCATTGACAACTATGAAATAACCACAGGTATTACAATAGTGGAACATCATATTAAGCTAAAGGAAGGGGTAAAACAAGTTGTGCAAAAGCTACGACGGCTGGCGGTCATACAAGAAAAGGCACTCCTTGCCAAGGTAAGGAAGCTACTAGAGGCAGGGTTAGTCTATCCTGTGGATAACTCAGAGTGGATTTCACCCGTAGTAGTGACGCCCAAGAAGAATGGTAAGTGGAGGGTCTGTGTTGACTACAAACCACTAAATGTAGCTACGAAAAGAGACCACTTTCCTTTCCCTTTCTTGGATGAAATTTTGAATAAAGTGGCTAATTTTGAATGCCACACCATGTGCGATGGTTATTCCGGGTATTTTCAAATACAAAGCCTTGGAAGATCAACTAAAAACCACTTTCATTACGCCATGGGGTTGTTTTGCATACAGAGTTATGCCATTTGGTCTCACAAATGCACCTTCCACATTCCAAAGATATGTCACATATGTATTTCAACCATTCTTTGGAACATCCATAAGAGTATTCATTAATGATTTTTGTATATATAGCCCTTACATTTCACACTTAGAAAAGGTAACTGAGGGTTTGGCAAGGTTGCAAAGCCTCGGTGGGCAATTAAATGTACACAAGTGCCACATTGGGAAAAGTAGAGTCATTCTTTTAGGCCATGAAATTTCAGTGAAAGGTATCAACGCTGATCCAAGTAAGGTGTCCGCACTCATAGCCCTACCTTCACCAACAACCGCACGTCAAGTAGTCTCTTTTCTACAAAAGGTGAGATACTTGAGTAGATTCATACATCTACTATCACAACTTGTTCTACCATTGCAACAAGTCACTCAACGATCAACTTTCACATGGACGAGGAGAGCGAACATCACTACAACAAGGTAAAGGAGGTTTTAGCCACCCTACCAACTATCTCACCACCTAAGTGGGATGAAAAATTCTATGTCACCTCGAGTGTGGGTGATGACTCCTTGGGGGCTGTGCTACTCCAGAAGGATACAACAACATCTTTCATGAGGCCAGTCTACTTCTCCATTCGAATGATGACAGCAACAGAGAAAGGTTTCACCCATGTGGAACACCTAGTCCTAGCTCTTAGATTTGCAACTACAAAGTTTAGGTCATATTTGCTACCTAGGCAATTTGTGATTTTAACCATGGATGAGATGTTTCCCAATGTGGTACAACACATGGAGGTTTCTGCTAGGATCACTAAATGGCTAGTTCATCTGCAAGAGTTTGACTACACGGTACAGATAGAAATCACGACAAGGGCAAGCTTGGGGGGACTCATGACCTCCAAAACTTTGAGAAGAAGGTAAAGCAATCTAAAGGGGAAGGCGTTCAACCAATTTCAGAGCCATCGGTGGTAGAAAGAGCACACTCTCTCTACTTCGATGGAGCCTACAAGCAAGCATCCGATAAAGCAGCTGTCTGCAGGCATAATGGTCTTTGATGACAAAGGTATCAACATATTTTCGCTTGGCCATTTGTTAGAATCACATTCTAATAATGAAGCTGAGTATGCAGCACTAACCAAGGGGTTACAATGGTGCGCCTCGAAAGGGGTAAAGCGCCTTAACGTATTTGGGGATGCTCTACTTTTGGTGAGGCAAGTAAATGGAGTATGGACATGAAAGAATCCTAGCTTGAGGACTCACTTAAGCTGTGTAAAAACTTTGTTGGGTAAGTTTGAAGCAGTTCAACTACACCACATCCCAAGGGCTCAAAACAATGAAGCTAATGCCTTAGCAGGAAAAAGCATTAGGAAAAATATGAACCCTCTAGGGGCCCTTTGGGATTAAGGTTAATTAGAGGCCAGCCAATGAGAAGAGGGTGGTGGACACACTCTATGCCCTCAAAAATGTAGGGGGACAAAGTAGTCTTACACTTCTTAAATGGGCTCTTACCTAGTGAGAAGGTGGGGTGGAGGGGGGGGGGGGGGGGGGGGGGGGGGGGGGGGGTGGGTGGGCCATATGGAACCTCCAAGTTCCCTCCTTTTTTATCTGGTTTTGAAAAAATCCCAAAAATTTGAAAATTTTCAAAACTCAAATTTCATCTTCTGAAAACTCCCCTAAAACTATTTTATGGTCAAAAAAGCATTTTTTGATCTCAAAAAGTCAAAACGTGCATCCAAAAACCCTAAAATTCAAAATTTTTAAAAAAAATTTGAAAAATCTGTTTTTGCTATCCAGAGCTCCCCCAAAAGTAGTTATTAGGCAAAAAGTGATTTTCTCTCTCTAGAACCCCTTTTCCAACCCCTCCTTGGTTGCAACCATCACGCTCATCCTCTACTCCAACACTCTCTCTCTCTCTACACCATCTCCATTGCTGCAGCAAGGAAGCTCCTCTCTCCTCCCCTACCACCTTCCATTGCCACACCAAGCAAGGGTTATCCACCTTCTCCTCCCATTGCCACAAGGGTTAACCACCTTCTCATATCACTTTACCCACCTACATTGTAGCAACAAGCAACGTCCTTCTCCTCCTCCTAGTTTTCTTTGCTCAACCATGGCCAACTCTACTTCGCAAAGGCGGCCAAAGGATGAGATCACAGCAGTTGCATGCCACAACACTAGAGGTGTAGATGATGACTGGGTGCCACAAGAGTTCACCAAAGGTGCTTGGGTATACTTGCAACCATCTGCTATTGGCCCTCATCGTGTGCGGAATCGTGCAAACTTGGATCTTCATTGGAAAGGAAAGCTCCTTGGCTTCAAGAACCGCAAAGACAAGGGGACCGTAGCCATTGTGCAACATGTTTTCTCAATGTCAACCATGCACTTGCAACAACCACCTCGATTTCCAACACATTTTAAGTAAATGTTTTGAGAATACAAAGCTAGGTGTGAAATCACAGTGTAATGTTATTATGGATTCATACTTAACATTTGTCATGCATATATAGTCATATTTCCATCCACGTTGGTGGAGGAGCGGCCACTACATAGTCTCTCCGTGTTGTCGGGCGCAATATCGTCTCATGGATCAACACTGCGCCTCGGGGATTGTCACCACTACTCTATGCAGTATAGTGGATCTGTCTCACAACTAGCTTTACTAATTGTCGATACAGGGAGTATGGACCACGGATAGGCAGTCGGAGTTTCCGATGGGTTGTCAAGCCATGGAATCCTTTAAACTAGCACTTGCTACGACTCTCTAGTCAGCACGACGCTATTCCGTCTACAAGAGTCCCGGCACTAAACTAGGTCCTCTGGGCATCAACAATGCAAGGAAACATGCTAAAAGCAAGTCTAGACTATATCCCAACACTTTGGCATCACCTGTAGCACCTGGGTACCTGACACCAATACGCGTAATGATGTAGGGCGTAATGCTGTAAAAAATAAAAATGTTCCAAAATCACTCCTCAACACCCCACAAGGTCCCTAATGCCAATGGTATCACTAGAATGCACTTTTGGAAGCTAGAATGTCCTAGATCTGCAATTTACAAGCCGTGCACAAAAACGTAATGATGTTTGCAGGTCATGAAAAATGACGATTGATGACATCAGTGTAAAGCTCTTTGTGAGCGTGACCTCATGCATCAAAAATAAAATTAATTTGGACACTCCTACCTCAAGATATGAGCAAAATAGCAACACAGCCAAAAAGTGTCGTGATGTTTGCCTATACTTTTTTTTACATGCAACAACTTACATCAAAGTGTAGATCAAAGCATTAACATTGCACACACAAAACTTCATAGCAAAATACTTAGCACAAAGAGAGATATGGACCCACAAAGATATGCCTGTCAAGAGGCTTTTACCTCTTCTGCTCTCTTCACTTCATAGTCCCCCCAAAAAAACTCGTCCCTCCTTCCAAAATTCAACCCCTCTATGGGTCTCACATGTCTTACTGTGTACATATGTTACAAGCTGGAGGTATATGCCCGTGATGTGACGACAACACTCCCCCCCACTTAATCCATTGTTCGTCCTCGGACATGCTTTTTCTTTAGGTGCTTTGGGAATGTCGTCGGGCTGCTATAGCTCTTCGTATTTCTTCTTGTCTCTCTTTGTTTTCTGCTTCTCTGATCCGCTCATGCACTGGATTTGCATTATGTGCATCTTTGAATGCTACATACCTCAAAGCCAAGTTCTGGATGACTGGCTTGAACAAGTGTGTGTCCACCTCGAAGAATCCTGTGTGAAATAGCTCTTCGAATGTCATCATGTAAGAGCTAGGTAGGAACTGGCATCTGGCAAATAGTCCCATCATTTGGTGATGAGTTGGCTGCTTTGTCAAATCATATGCCAATCCCTCGTCGCCTTCTAAGAAAAGTTCCCATGTTGTGTCGTCAGGTAGGTCTTCTTTGAAGGTCTGGAAGATCTTGATAAAAAGACTAGCTGCCTTTGTAAGCATGACACATTCAAGATCTGGAACGCCCCTGAATTTGTGTTGTGTTCTCCTCCAGGCTCTGACAAAGTATGCATTCGTAGTGAATCCTGAGGGTCGTGGCAGTTCTGGGTAATTTAGCCAATTCGGATGTCTAGCCTTTGTCTGTTGAAACACTGTCCACACCCTTCGTCTGGCGACTGGGCAATAAGTTGGATTAATCCTTTGAGCCCTGGGTGCCCTATTGTATTCTATGGTAGACCCCATGTGCTGGGAGAACCATGTTAGCCGCCAATTCGGCTAATTCTTGAGAGGAGCAGCTCCTGACATTTCAGATGATGTGAGAGGTTCATATCCTCCTGTCTCTACCATAGTGCAAGAAGGCAACAATTCTTTTATCTGCATGGCATTGATGAGCCGAAGGAGAGGATAAGGTAGGGACGGTTGTATCATATTGTCAATGATCTGTTGTGCGTTTTTATACTGCTTCACCGCAACTGACACTACCTCATACTCCCACTTCTTGTATGCCTTGATAGTAGGCTCTTGCTCTTCTTCTACCTCCTGCCGCATAGTGCGGAGCAGTTCGTTGTCTTAGGTTTCCGCAGCCATTTCCCCACTGGGTTCTTTGGCCATCGGCTCTTCGATTTGTGTAGGTTCCTCTGTGTCCATTGCTTCAATCTGTTCCATTTCTGGCATCTCTTCAAAATTAGTTCTTGATGCTTGAGCTGTCGTGGCTGTCATTAGTTCTCTCTGTTCCTTGAGTTCCGCCACTTCTTTCTTGAGTGCTTCCAGCTCCCTGAGCATCTCTTGACCTTCGATACTCTGAGTTGGCTGCGCGGATGGTTGAGGAGCCAATAACGGCTGCATGAGAAGCTCATCAAGCTGAGCCTGCATCCACCTTTGCTTTTCCATAGCCACCTGATGCAGCTTTCTTATAATGGCCATTTGGTTTTCAATTTCTACGTTTCTGTCCTCGGCCACTTTCTTTGCTTCCATCGCTTCCTTTACTTGAGTCTGGAGGATATGGATCTGTCGCTTTAGTGCTTGGTTTTCTTCCTCCGACTTCTTTGCGTCTGCTCTGGCTTTGGCAAGTTCGTCTTGGACACTTCGTCTTCTTTCCTCCTCCTCTCTTTTTAATTGGCTTTGACTCTGCGACAATGCTACCATCTTATTGATTTCTCGGATCATGCGGTTTCTCCAATCTTCTATTTGTTCATCTCTGGCGAGCATTGGCAAGTCTGCTTCTCTCCTTCCTTCTTCTTGTGCCTCTTCTGCGATTTCTGGTCTTGGAGGACTTTGCTCGACAAGAGCCGGGCTTGGCTCGCTAACTTCTGCAGGTTGAGCTATTAATGGAGAAGATGGTTGTGAAGGAACCAAATCTTGTCTTGGTGAAGGAGGTGGAGTGTTGCCTGCTTCAAGATTTATCATGGATGTCCAGTCCTCCTTTGTAGAAATGTCCTCTAGCGGAATTTCTGGCTCCTCTGTGGATGCTCGTGGTACTTGGCGCTCTTCATAAGCTGCTCGAAGTTCTTCTTCTAGTTCCACTTCCATATGTTGTACCGTCTCAGAGTACTGCACGGTTTCCTCTTCTACAACAGCAGTTGTCTCTTCTTGTGGAGCTCCCTCTTCATCATGTCTTCTTGTCACTTGTTCTTCAGCTAATCTTCGTCCCAATCTACTCATGCGAGTCAAATGCTGTAGTTGCTCTTCATGCTTTTGTCTGTGGGGAGCAACTTGCCTTTGCCTCTTGGGTTGAGGTTCGGTTTGACGACTAATCTCCTCTATTACCCTTTGTTGCTCTTGTCTCGGATCGTGTCTCCTCTTTGTGCGGCGCTCAGGTTGTACTGTAGCTTCTTCTTCTTCCCTTTCTATTGGTTTGTGGAATGAAGTTGTGGCTGTGGCTGTGGCTGTGGCTGTGGCTGTGGCTGTGGCTGTGGCTGTGGCTGTGGCTTCTTCATCCTCAGACTCTTCTTCCTCTGCTTGGCCTGACAGGAGATTCTTGTGCAAACGCCTCGTCATGTGAATTAGGGTTGCGTTATCTGAGGCCTGCAGCTTCAAGTCTTCCTTCATGCCAAGAGCTTGGTAGACTACTCATGTAAGCATTTGCCCAGCTCCCAAATAACCCTTCTTCTTCACTGTTTGCGTCTTTGCCGCTCTCTTGATATTCATTAAGATCTTCTCCGGCAGATTGGATCTTAGTGGTTGTGGATGGCTCATTGCTGTAGTTAGCCAATAGGTGAGTCCCACTTCTGGATGTGTATATTTCTGTGGTTTGATGATGCTAAACATCTGATGTAAAATCTGCATGGGCAAGATTATCTGATCGTTAAGTATATCATAGAAAGTTTTCTGCCCATCAGTCTGCAGAAATGTGGAACTCTTCATGCTCTGAGTTGTCCGCAGCTTAGCTATGTTGAATCTTCCAGTCTTGATTTCTAGGGCTTCTCTAATCACGTCGGATGTGATTTGGATTTGGAGAAGCTTCCCTTTGTTTGAGGTGATTGATGCGGTGCCGTCTTCCTTGAGGGATGTCATAAGCTCGTAGCACCTTCATGCGTCGACCGCCACCACATCTTGCAAATTCCAATTCTCTAATCCAATCATTTGCATCACTTTCCGTACTTCGGACATTCTCTGTAAATTCCGGAAAGACTGCGGCACTGACATGATTGTCAGGTTGTCGCCTGCTGGAGTCTGATACTTTGTCTTCAGCACGAATGTCTTCGCAGCTTCCAAGCTCTCGCAACTGATGAAACATTTGATCACAGCCTGTTGTGCGATCACTTCAAACTGTGGCACTATACCTTCGACTTGTGTTGCCGAAACTTGACTGGATCCCGCTTCCATTGTTCCCTGCTAGGGAACACGACTTGCACCGCATGTATCGGGGCGGTGGGATCTCGACGCCATAGTGTCGTGCTAGCCGTCTGTGTGTGGATCTGAGCTGCGTGGGTGAGTGAGTGCGCTCTGTAATGTAGGGTGAGCACTCCTGTGCACTCTCGCTGCAAAGGGTGATGTGCTTGAGCTCTACTAGGCCGGTGACTGCGTGCACAGAAAAGCTCCCTCTCTAGCTCTCTCACTAGTGCAATGACCAAATGAGGTCCCCAAATGGCCTATATACCCACAGGTTTCCGTGACTTACCTTGACACTTGATTCTGAGCATACCATTGTGTAGCATATTCCGTGACATGCAAAATTGACTGTATACATCACATGCTTTGCTTGACGACGCTCTTCTCTAGTCTTTGACATCTTCAAGCTCTTGCCGTTAAGTGGCCATTCGGGCGTTCTTTTTCGATTCTGTCATTTGACCACTCCTTAGAAACCTCTTCACTTGTACCTTCGGCGTTTGAAGTCCGTTTCTGATTTGGAGCTTCCAGCAAATTTTATGGATTTTTCAAAAGAAATTGAAGAAAAATAAGGAAAATTAAAGAAAAATGCCAAAATTGACCAGAAAAAACACAAATAAAGCTCATCAACACACTTTAGCACAGTTGCTTAACTTTTTTCATGATAACACCTTTTGGACTCCATTTGAGCTCTGAATTCTCCTAATTAGTGCTTGGAAAGTGCATTTTGCGCTCGTTTTGGCTCAAAAAGGCAAAAAATTTCAAGAAAACAACCATACACACACGCCGCGCGACATCACACGAAGCCCAATGTGTGCTCTAGACATTAGATTTTAAAAATTAAAAAACAATCCTCCTCACGGTTGACCTGTCCAGCACTCGTGACTCCCCCCCACTTAATCGAAGCACTACGTGCGACAACGTGGTTGTTGTAGGAGTGTGTCGGGTACGAAGCTCGTGTCTATGCAAGGTCTTGAGTGACCCTATGTATGCGTACACAAATCATGCATGTTAAACCATATGCTGTGCAAGAATAGGTCATGGACGATGTTTCCATGGGCTGTCGATGGCGAAGCTCTATCCCATCCTATTCTAATTGATTATGTACAATGTAGGCGATGTCTTTGGTGCTTTGTCACCAGAATGACCTTGAAGATCATGGTGTCATAGGGATACGTTGATATCCTTGCTTCTTTCGAACTCTCTCTTGCCAGGGTTGTGATGGCAACTTCACATATCCTTGTTGGTGACAAACCATTTGTAACCCTGACTTTGTTGGCAGTAATATTGAGCTCCATCCGAATAGCTTACGCTGCAATTCCATAGCTTGATACCAAATCGGCTTTTTGCTTGGAATTGCCACGTCTACCCTTGCTGTGTTTCGTATGAGAACAGAACTCACTTTCTTCACCCATATCTTGCTATGCATCTTGGGTTTCTTTAGTATCTGCATGTCTCGCTTTACTCCTTGAGAACTGTTGTGTGTTGTCTTTGATGGCTTTTGCGACATTAGCGTTTTGGGAACCCAACTCATACCATTATAAGCCGGATGAATTAGACTCTTGGGAACCCACTTCATCTGGTGTTTCCCCTTTGGGTATTCTTCGTGTGTTCTTCGTGTTAGCTTTTTTGTTGTTTCCTGCTTCGTCAAGCTTTGCACTTCATCCTTTCTGATCCAAACCTGTGTACCACTATGAGTTCGTGTGTTTCTAGACTTTGCTTGCTCTTTGGGTTTGGTATTCTTGGCATTTGTCTTTGCTTGTTTCTGCATAGCCGTGTGTGTCGTGGATTTTGATTTGTCATCTTTTCTTTTCCAAATCCATTGCTCTTTTCCCGCGGCTGTGCTTGGCTTCTTGATTGTCTGCTTTTCTTTCTCAGTCTTTGCTTGATTGGGAGTCGTGTGAGTCGTGGATTTGATATTTTTTTTGCTGGATTTCTTTACCCATATCCACTTCCCTTTTGCCGCAACTCTTTCTGGTAGTTCTTTTTCTTGTTTATCAGTGTGAGTTGTGCTTTTCTTGTTAGTCCCTGTTGCTGGTGTAGTTTTTTTTTCCTTTTTGGAGTCTTGTGCTGAATCCGATGCCTCTTTTTCTTGTGCTTTTGGTAATGGCAGCACTTGTGGACCATGGAATTGAGTTGGAGTCACCAGATCCACCCACTTGTGTTGTCCATCTACCTTGCAGTGTACTGACCTTTCCCCCCAATTGAAGTAACAGTCGTATTTCGCTTGATATGTCCTTCCCAAAATGATAGGCACATCCTGCAACTTAGGTTGGGTGACAAATAACTCGTCCCCACAGGTTAGGTCACCAACATTTATCATCAAATCGCAAGCACCTAATGCAGTGGACCTATGTCCTGAATAATCCTGAAATTGTAACACCGTAGGACATACAGACATGTCATTCAAACACCCATACAGTTCATGTGAAATGGTATTACCATCTGCTCCTGTATCTATGAATGCATGTGTTTGCAATTGATTATTTACTGTGACCTCAATGAAAGGCAGAGGTGCATCTACTAGCGAATCATCTATGAACTCTATCTTGTAATGCTTTCCTACACTTTCCTTGAGTGGAATTGCTTGTTTGCGTTTTTGAGCCCGAATTTTTGCCTCCTCTTGAGCTAACTCAATTGTAAGATGCTTCTTCTCCTGTCTCCACTTTGCTTTGTGCAACTTAGCTAGTTGCTCGTTGGTCAGCGGCATATGATACTTCTTTATACGACAGCCACTGATCCAATTCGGCATCTGCTCTCCATCTAGAGTTGAAAGCCTGACTGCACCTCCTGAAGACAATTGACTAATCACGTAAGGACCTCGTCCGTGCTTGGTGAACTTCTTGGCAAACTCCTTCACAGTGTATACTAACACCAGATCACCTAGCTTGAGCCGCCTTGTGATGATATGATCATCGTGAAATTGCTTCTGTCTTCGCTTCAAAGCGTACATTCCTACGACTGCTTTCAGTCTAGTCTCATCAAGCTTTTCTAGCTCTTCTATTCGTTCTAACAACTCATGTCCTGTCCATTCTAGTTCTTTTGCGACACGTAGGGTTGGCATTAGGAACTCCATTGGCACTATGGCATCCAACCCAAAAACCATGTTGAAGGGAGTCGTACCAATTGCCGTTTTATAAGCAACCCTGTAAGCCCACAGAACAGATGGCAGTTTCATTTCCCAATCTGTCTTCGTGTCACTGACAATCTTCTTGAGCACTGTACACAGAATTTTGTTCGTGCTTTCTGCTTGACCATTCGCTTGGGGATGATAGGGAGCTGACTTCTTATGTATCACCATGAACTCGCTAAGCAAGTTCTTAATGACTTCATTTAAGAAGTGTGTACCCCTATCGCTGACTATCTCTATCGGCAACCCGTATCTTGTGAAGACATTTTCATACAAAAACTTCGCGGTGGTGTATGCATCATTCTTCACCGTTGCTTTGGATTCTACCCATTTGGTAACATAATCTGTTGCGACAATGATGTACTCTGGGTGGGAGATGGCTCGATTGAATCCCTTCGCTTGGTTTGCAGAAGGGCCTCGTTCATTAGAGTGACACTTAGCCTCTCTAACCTTCGGCCTTTCACTATTTGACACTCATCGAGTTTCAGCACAAAAGCGACTTTTGTGCCAAGCACTACAAAATAAATAGTGCTAAGACCTTAAACTTCAGAGTTATAATAAGAATAATACCAAAGAAAAAAGTAAAGTGTGTCACCTTCTTCGGGTAACTCGTAAAATCTAAGCATGGCTTCTTGAAGCCTTCTAAGATCCACGAAAATATTGTTCCACATTGTGTAAGGAAAGCCCTTCTCCGAAGGTCTTATGGATTGTTTCTTACCTTTTCCCCTTGTCTTTGTTGCGCACGAAGCATAAGGGGAAGTTGGCATTGTGTCCTCAATGTGTAGGTATGTCCCAATGCGGGAGAACACATCTTCGTTTGTGGCCTTCTTTGCGAGCTTGACCTTGTGAGAAATGGGAAAAAGGTTTTCCACAATGCCATGTTCTTTGAGGGCATCCTTTAGGAGTTGTAAAATAGCCTGATAGGCTTTGGTGCTGATTCCAGCCTCATCACAAGCTTGTTGAACGTCATCATCACTAACCACATTTCTTAATTTACGCATAAGGTCCTTGGTGACTGCATCCTTAATGTGCTTACCTCCAGGTGATTGTAAGATAGAAATCACGTCCTAGGTATTGAGACAACTAGTGAGAAGGTTGACTCGATCATCTTGGCTTGTTCCACCGCATGCCTCCTGGATGAAGTTTCTAGCAACAAATAAACATAAATGTTAGAAAATAGTGTGAAGTAAGAATGCATCATGCAAGTAAAGACCAAATCACCTTGTGGCTGTAACTCGTCGTTTGCGTGCTCCTCCCGAATGTGCAAGAGTTTCAATGGATGAATACGTGCGTTTGTGTTCCCTTGCACCAAGGGGTGTTTCTTTCAAGTATGTGATGGTGTTGGTAAGCTTCTGGATGTGGGACTCCTTTTCTTGCATTTGTTGTTCAAGAGTTTTAACTACCCTCTCCGAAGAGGCAACACTCTCTTGTAATGCCGTCGTCTTGAGGTGAAGAGCTTGACATTCGTGCATCCACATATGCAAAGAAGCACCTGCACCCATACACAACCGCTTGCAATAGCCTAACGAACCTGCTTCTTCCCTCCCAAGAAATTGAAGAAATGTGGAAAGGCTATTAAATGGTGGATGGAAGCGGCTTATAGGATCGTAAGGGTACAAATGGCCATCCACCCAAATGTCAACATTGGTCTCACAAGCGGTGCGACGTTCCTGTGATGACTTTTAATCACCTTCACTAGTGGTCTTCGGTGCAAATGCCGTGGGTAAGCGAATATGTATGCTTTTGGTGTGCGGAGTACGTGGTGGTGGAAGCAAACCATTTGTGATGTCTGTGAGCACCATGGAAGCTGTTGCGTGAGGAAGAAAATGATGAAAAGATAGAGGGGGAAGGGTAGAGAGGTTGAGGAAGATGGGAGGAGAGAAGGAGGGAGGGGGGGGAGGGAGAGATTGGGGAGGAGGAGGAAGGTAGGGGCAGAGAGGGAGAGGAGAGGGAGAGAGAGAGAGGAGGGAGGAGGGAGGAGAGAGGAGGAGGAGAGAACAAAATGTTTATTACTTTTTGGGGGAAAAGAGTTTTGAAAAAATGGACTTTCTAAGCTTGTGGGTTAAAAAATGGGTCAAAAAATGATTTTTGGATATGTATATATATTGGGAGGGAGTTTTAAGTTAGAAACAAGTAAAAATGATTTATTTTTTTTAAAGTCAAATTTTGTCTCTTTGTGACCCACGTTTTTGCTGATGTGGACACACCCCTGTGCTTCCTTCACTTTAAAAAAAGCTAGAGAGAGAAAGTAACCCTTTAGGTCCACATCCTACATTTGTCTAAAAAAAAGGCTAGAAAAGCCTACTCAAAACTACCTTCTTCAATGCCCTTGCCCCCTAAACCCCACACAACATTAGCCTTAATCCGTAAAAATTAGGATTCCTTACAAGGCCCATGCAAGGTTCATATTTCTCCTAATGGACTGCAGGAAGTGGTGGTTGGGGCTATAAAGCTAAAGCTCCCTCTATTTCAAGGTAGTGACGCCTTACCCGACAACATGCATTTTTTGGAAACAGGGGAATGTCCACTCGATTTAACAAAAGGACAGAAGCAATGGCTTACCCGGAAGGCCACAAGGTATCGACTTATCAATGACGGTTTATATTGTAAGGGTAAGGACCAAATACTCAGGAAGGTCCCTCTCTCTAATGAAATTACGGGGGTAATTGCCAGTTGTCATGATAGTGTTTGTGGTGGTCACTTTTCCCTAGATATAACAAGTAGGAAAATCTTGCAGGCTGGTTTTGTATGGCCTAGCCACCACTGGTGTAAGACATGTAAGTTGTGTCAAAATACAGGCACCAGGTCACTCATGCCTGAACCACAGACACCTATTCTTTCATATGGACCATTTGAAAAATGGGGTATAGATGCCATACGACCATTGCCTAGGGCCAACTCAGGAAAGTTCTACATCATCATGGGAGTCCACTATATGACTAGATGGGTGGAAGCTACAACCACAACTAGGATCACAGTTATAGAGGTAGCTAAGTTTGTCTACGAGCACATATACTGCAGGTTTGGCACACCATTAGAAATTATCTCTGATAGAGGACAAGGTTTCAGAGCAGACTTGGTAGGAGAGTTAATGCAAAACTAGGCATTACAAGGAGGCACTCCTCACCATATTACCCTCAATGTAATGGCCTAGTTGAAAAAGTAAATGGAATGGTTTATAAAATTATCACCAAGCGGGTTAAGAATCATCTTGGGGATTGGGATAAATATCTACTCCCAGCTTTGTGGGCCTATCGAACTTCATTCCGCACATCTTTGGGGTTCACCCCATATCATTTGGTTTTTGGCAAGGAGGCAATCTTATCTATTGAGGTGCAACTAGCAAGTCTCAAAGTGATGGCAAGACAGCTTCAATGACCCAACATGCATTTGAGAGATCACATCCTTGACTTAGAATGACTACAGTTGGACAGAGAAGAAGCAATCAATTATTATGCGGCACAGGTAGAACAGAGACGGCTTAGTTTCAATCAACGTCTTCGACCAAAGATTTAAAGAAGGGCATGTTGGTGCTCCGCCATGACAATCGCTTTGACACACACAAAGATAAGAAGATCCTACTCCAATGGGAAGGCCCTTTCATCATTAAAAAAAAAGTATGCCAATGGAAGTTAACAGCTTATGGAAGCTGATGGTAAGCTTCATAAAACCAAAGTAAATGGTTGGCGGTTCAAACCTTATTTTCTATGATTTGATCAGACTCCACCTATCGACATTCTTGATGAGGACACAACATCAATTGGCAATGAGTTAATGGCATAAACGCCCTTACCTTAGGGGGAGGGCTAATGATACTGGATTAGCCGCACCGCCCTCTAGCACAGCTAAAGAAACTGAAGTTGGCCGAGTTTTCAAAATCAAGGCCGTAAAAATCAACCCATCCGGGAAGCTGGAGGTAAAGAAACAACAAAAAAAAAGCATTTCTGATTATTATTATTGCCGCCACCGACCAGCGCGCGTGAAGTAGGCAGCCACGTCTCCTTTTGGCACCACACACACTCCCTTTCATTATTTATTTCCTCTCTCTCTCTTCCACCAAGCCCTGCAAGGTGCTTAAAATATCACACACTCTCTCTCCCTCTAGCAGGCGACCATGCTTTACAAAAGTCTCCCTCTCTCCCTTCCATTATTCATATTAGCTCAATCTTCTCTCTCTTTTACCCCTCCTCACTCGTCCATACTTCCCCCCCGTGGCGGGCCGCCATATCACGCTCTCCCTCTCCCCTCTCGTCCACACCCCCTCGACCTCACTCTCCCCTCCCTTTATCCCCCGTGTCTTTCTCCTACAGGCGGGCCACCACTCTCCCAAGCTTTCTCTCCCTAGTCTCCCTCTCTCCCTCCCTCGTTTTTACACTCTCTCGCTCTCTATGAGAACGGCCCCCGCGGTCATTCTCTCTCTCTGTTTCTCTCTCTCTCTCCCCTCGTCAGTCAGGCCTGCAGGCACAATGCAATGCAATGCTCTCTCTCTCTCTCGCTCTCTCTCTCTCTCTCTCTCTCTCTCTCTCTCTCTCTCTCTCTCTCTCTCTCTCTCTCTCTCTCTCTCTCTCTCTCTCTCTCTCTCTCTCTCTCTCTCTCTCTCAAGCACCCACCCAACCCACACTCACTTCCCTTAGCCCGCTACTCTCAACCCCCATCCAGTTGACCATAAACCCCCCCTCCCACTCTCTGTCGGCCACGCGTAGGCCCGAGGCTCTCTCTCTCTCTCTCTCTCTCTCTCTCTCTCTCTCTCTCTCTCTCTCTCTCTCTCTCTCTCTCTCTCTCTCTCTCTCTCTCTCTCTCTCTCTCTCTCTCTCTCTCTCTCTCTCGCGCGCGCGCGCGCGCTCTCGTCAGTCAAGCCCAAAGGCACCACAGTCGAAAAAACACACTCTCTCTCATAATACATACACACACACACACACACACACACACACCCCACCTCTCATACCCCCTGACGAGCTCGCACGGCATCGCCCCAGTCTGCGTGGAAAAAGAATATATATATATATATATATATATATATATATATATATATATATATATATATATATATATATATATATATATATATATATATATATATATATATGTATGTATGTATGTATAATAAAACTACCTTCTCTTGCTCTCATCCACACATGCATACTCTCGTTTTCAACGCACACACTTCTACACACCCTTACTCATTGACACAATACACACAGGCATATACGCACACCCACCAAAAATAAAAAAACGAAGGAATCGACATCATCAACAAAGAAGGACGGCCAAAAGCACACCGTAGCGACATCAAATCAAGGAAAGGCGCCGAAGGTGCACCCTGTCTGGCACCGAAAGGAAGTGACACATAGCACCTCGGAATCACACAACAAAATACCAATTCTGGCAGCATTAAGCTTCACACCGGCCACTCGAACCATCAACAAAACCCCTTGTAAATGCCCCAACCCCCCACTCTTCCCTAATAACCTAGCCATGGCTAGTGGATTGTAAAAAGAACTCTCCCCACCCCACTCTTACCTCCTCTCTCTCTCTATCTCTACCTTCTCTCCCTCTCTATCTCTCTTCCTAGAGAGGCATCTAGACTCTCTACAGCGACCAATGGATATTTGCAAGGACCATTAGGTAAGGACCACCTCTCAAGCCTATATAAAGAGGCCTCCGCTAAGCACAAAGTACACAAGGGAAGGAAGAATACACTAGCTCCATGCACTCTACATTTTAAGCACCACTAAGCACGTAATGCACCTCCCAAGCTAGGGAGCTCATGACATCATGTTTTGTTGCAAGCATGGGCAATTTAGCATTGGCAACATCACCATCATCCCATTCTCCACCACACCATGGTTGAGTTATTAGTCATGACCACCCCATGCATATAAGGAACTCACTATTACCCCCACAAGGCAACATGAGCATGTTTGAATTGAATGCATCGACACCATACTACCCCGGGCCATTCTCGATGCTGGTGATTGACGTCATCAGTGGCTGCATCATCTTGATGTTTCCCTCAACTAACCTCGTACTAACGTGCTAACCTCCCATTAACTTCAAACTTCACCATGCACCATATGTCGCTCGCATTCCATCATGCATCGCGAGTGCCAAGAGCAAGGTTGGTAACAGTCAAGACCACCGTTTGTAAGTATCATCATCATCAATAAAAGTGTGCAATGCTGTCTTGATCTTTGAGTCCACTCTCTGTTCTCCTTAGCTTTGTTTTCCCCACATTCGTGGGATGTTTCATCTCTTGTATATCACTCTGCTTGTGCTTCATCACGTGCGGCCTCTCCAGTTAGTCAGTATGCTCCATTCCGACCTTGTCACATATCTCTCTCGTACACACAGTCCTGACTGTTGACTAGGCATTTTTTACATCCGAACATTTTTTTATTACCATTTCATGTTGGTTACCTAGAGGGCATCTCACTTTTGCTACCCTAGGTCATCTATGTCTGCGTCCTAGCCGCACTTATGCTAGGTGGTGCCCACTCTAGTTATAGGATTACTCCTACCTTGAGATGATGCTTGGGGATGTTCAGGCCATGTGTGGTGTAGAAGCCACCCCATATGGCTTGTCTTTTCGGGTTATCAGTGCAATGCAAATGGAAGCTTCATGCACCAAATTATACTTGAAAAACACACCTATTGGGCCTAGCCTCAGTCCCAAGACCTCACACACCTTCAAAAATGGTGAGAGCTAGCAGGGAATGAGGAAAGATTGAGAGGAAGATGTTGTATCTTACAAGAAAGAAGTATACTCCTCACATAATCACTCTAATAGCATATATTAGCTTTGTAATTAGCATGGTAGAGGAGATGAGCATGCCATTGAAGCTTTGCTCTTGGTTGGATTTGCATTCCACAGCCAAGAGTTGTTGGTGTAGGCCTCTACTTCTCAATGCTTGGAGAAGGAGATGGAGTTCTTGCTCAACACATGAGTTGTGTGTGTGTGAAGCAAAGTTGGTTAGAGTAAAAATGTCACTCTCTCTCTCTCTCTCTCTCTCTCTCTCTCTCTCTCTCTCTCTCTCTCTCTCTCTCTCTCTCTCTCTCTCTCTCTCTCTCTCTCTCTCTGTCGACCCCTCTCCCAAATTTCTCTTGTTGGCTTTCCATTCGCTCCTGCAAAGCTTAGCCAATAACAATTAAGAAGCATAATTGATAGCCTTGTGACATGTGTCCCCCTTTCCCCTTTTGTGAGAGCTTTAGGTAATTAAATAATTTGTTTAAACTGTCATTGGACCTTTTAGTCTTCTGGCCAATAGGAATCAAGCTCGGCATTGGGATGCTGGATGCTCATTGGACCCCTTGGTAGATTGTCCAATAGTCTTCTAGGGAGCTTAATTTCTATGGGTTCTTTTATCAAGCATTTTTAAATTGATTAGACTAATTTTACTCTAGCGTAATTGTCATTGGTCTACCTCTATGGCCATCCAATAGGATTCCAGGGGAGATTGGGAGAAACTGGGCTAGGAGCCTGCCATGTGTCCATTCTTCCCTTTGCGGAGAGCTTGTGTGTGTGTGTGTGTGTGTTCCTCGCTCTTCCCCTACCATTAGGGCTCGCCCCCTCCTTCCTAGGGATGTGGGAAGACTTTTTAGTCTTCCCATAACCATCCAATTTTTCCCCACTTTGGCCATTGGACAATTGAATTAATTTTAGGAACTTTAGCCTATGGAAGTCGTAATGGAGCTGAACCTTAGGTCTTTTAAGCTCCATTGATGCACATTGCTGTTTTGCAGACTGTCACCCCTTTGGATCCCTATTTTCCCTCCTTTGGATCCCTACTAAGACCGGTCTAGCAGCCTTACCAATATTCTAGCTTTTACTCCCCTAGTACCTCCCCGTATTAAATGATCAGTTTAACATGAGAAAATCATTTGGGAGAATTAGATATTAGTTTTTATGACATTGTAAATGAGTTCGACTACTATAAGAGATGAATTTAATTGTTTAGGGTCCATAAGCTATGCATTTTGTACAAAAAGTAGCTTCCTCTTTCAAATGCTCTCAAGGATAAACTTAATGGTAGATGGGGCATTAACTAGTCAAGTTATTGGTGGAAGTATATGTTTGAAACAATATGGGCTTTTTGTCAAAACATCAAACACTCTTGCTTGTTGTGGCTCATCTTGCATAGGGCTATATGGACTGCTCAAAAAACATTCAAGCTTGGCATTGGTGCATAAATATGATATAGATATCAATGGCAAAATGAGGATATAATTCACCTTTTTTCTCATGTTCATATAATAGGCCACACAAGATCTTTTTGCAAAATTCTTTCAAGCTAACTCATCTAAATCTTTTTACTAGGAGAGATTGGGAGAGTGCATATGCCCTTCATATGTCTTTATGGAAAACTTTCGCATGCCACTAGGGCAATCATTTAATGGTGCACATGGAAGAAAAGATAAGTTTCCCGATGGAGCCTATTCCAGGAGTCCTTCATCAATTCAAGTTATCTACTGAAGTATATGAGAACATATACAATAGCATGCCATATGATGATGACGAGAGCGATGGTGCATCCATGTTACTTGAAACACAATTCCAGAACCCCTAAGTGGGAAAGTGAATGTTTTTTCTCTTAGACAGAATACACGTTTTTCTCCTCATGATTTACTATTTTTCTTGCTATTCTTCACTTCCTCTGTTCAATATTTGAGATTGATGTGCATTAACTGTCAAGCTATGAACCAACTTGCCCCTAACCAATACCAGAATAGTATTAACCAGCACCGAAAGGGACCTAATGAGCACCAAAGTGATGACAAGAAGTACCAAAACATTTACAGTAGAATCCCTTGCATAAGCTCATGAACCAAAAGGGAGCTAATCAATACCAAAGTGATTACAAGAAGTACCTAAATTTGGTGTGTAGAATTCTTTGCATAAGTTCATGTACAATATTGTGAGCATTTGGTGCAAGATAATGGATCCAAGATGCAACTATATATTTGCAACTTTAGGGTTTCAAATACAAGTGATGCACAGTAGGGTCTCCAAAACCTGATAGACAACATTGCTCACTACCAGCATGAAGTGAACAGTGCCAAATTTTTAAGAAAGTTTGGTATTGTGGATAGCCTCAAGTTTTGTCCTGGATAGCACCAAATTTGGTACTGTTCTAGCACCATATTTTGTACATTTTCACCATTATATTAAACCAATGTCAAGGATTTCAAAAAATATGATTTTAGACTACAAACTACTAGATAACACAAGAAAAGACACTAGAGATCAAGATCCCAAGACAGTGTACCACAAAGCGGTTTTCCATTATATAATATGTGACATGATACAAAATTTCACCAAATACAACAATTCAAGAATCTCCTAGGTCAGGGGAATCAAATTTGTAACAGTAACCCTCCATCTATATGAAATAATCAGCAACATACCCAGAAATATCATCTTCTATGTCAAAGATAGGGTTCTTGCGAGTGTACGATGTTGGGTATCGATCTGAGCAACCACGGCAAAATGAGGTCCGCCAAGTAGAAAGAGTGTTCTTTTCCTACCACAATAGGGTAGTATGATCTCATTGCAAGACAATTCTCATAGTTATTTTTTAGTGACTTGTAGCTACTGTCATCCACCGAATTGTGTTGCTAGCATCAAAATCATGGTGCCTTGCCCACACTGTCCGAAGGTTCTTCAGGAAAACAAGCTTATCGCCCACCGCTTTGGGCACATGCGACACCTTCACCATACTCTACCACCAGGTCTCACAGTCTTCTTAGCAAAGTATATCTGCCATGCCAAAGAGGAGGTTAGAAGTATGCATAACTTAGTCTCTGAAACACTGAAGGCTTACATGAGTCACCTACAAAGTACTTCTGCCTCACATGTTCGAGGAAGCAAGCGTTCAACATATCTAAAAAAAATTTCCTTCTACAGTAGGACCACAAAATTATCTTGGCTTTCTTTTTAAGAGTTAGTATGAACTCCTCAGCATCTGGCCTTACAAGACAAATTAGGGAGCTATTGAGTCTGACAATCTGTGGTTGGAGCTTCTTGTCCAAAACCCAAATGCCTTCTGGAAGTTCGCTACAACTTGTCAGTAACACCCCATTAAGATCAAGCATAATCAACCGCATGGGTTTAGCAGCCAAATCAGGCGCAAGCGTTGTGTTTGTCGGTGGCTCATCTAGCCACCAAGAGTTTACTACAATACGAATGACACGGGGTTAACCGCACCGCACTCTAGCTCACCTAGAGGCTAACGATGCCACGGCTCAACCGGGAAGCATGAAAATATAACAATAAAAATAAATTTTATTTTTTTTTCCTCTCTTCCCTACATGCACCACCTCCCCCCCTTGCTCACACGCGTGCAGTGCCCCCCCCCCCCCCGCACCACTCCCTCCCTCTCCTCCATTAGCGCCACCCCTCCCTCTCCCTCTCATTCATTTGCAAGCTGCCATAGGCTATCTCTCTCTCTCTCTCTCTCTCTCTCTCTCTCTCTCTCTCACCCACTCACACTCCCGTTCTATCTCTCACTCTTGCCATATTCTCTCTCTCATTCTCTGTGTCACCAAGCCCATAGGGTGCATAAAGAAATATCTCTCTCTCTCTCTCTCTCTCTCTCTCTCTCTCTCTCTCTCTCTCTCTCTCTCTCTCTCTCTCTCTCTCTCTCTCTCTCTCTCTCTCTCTCTCTCTCTCTCTCTCTCTCCTTTCGTGAGTCGCGAGCACCATAAAAAACCCTCTCTGTCTCTCTACACACACCCACACACACATACACTCCCTGTCTCACCCTCTCTCTCTCTCTCTCTCTCTCTCTCTCTCTCTCTCTCTCTCTCTCTCTCTCTCTATGTAGTCAGCCAAGCCATCCATGTAAAAAATATCTCTCTTACACTCTCATTCCCACACACACACTTTCCAACACACTCACCCACTTACACACACACACACACACACACACACACAACCCCATATACATGCCCACACACTCCCTCGGTCTCTCTCTTTCCACAAACCTATACACGCACACACTTACCATACACACTCACACATTTACAAGCACACACAAATAGTTAAATACACCCACACAAACACAAACGCACACACCCATTCACACAAGTATACGCTTATACGCACAGACATTTATCAAGCACATGCTAAACTACGACAACACCTAGTATAAATCACCTTTCTAGCAAGAAGAACACAAGAAGCAAGAAGGAGAAGCGAGACAAACGGGGGGGAGCCATACGATCTAGGTCTCTTCATCCCATAGCATCCCAACATCGACAAAATACCGACGACGACAGAAGAATACTCCATCCCCTCTTCTACGACTTTCTCCCATCGGCAACACCCTTGTAAAAAACCCTAAACTAAGTTACCCTAAGTCTAGCCATGGCTAGCACTTGTAAATTCACTTATCCCTACCCCACTCCTTCCCTCTCTCTACTCTCTTCACCTTCTCTCTCCTACTCAACAGAATAAGAAGAGGCTCCACTGGAGCAGGTCCCGCAATCACATGGCACACTCACACTCTCTCTCACCCCACTGGTAAGAGAGGTCACCACTCCCAAAATCCTATATAAGGAGGGTGAGCTCTCCACTCAAGGAAGAGGGAAGAACGCCAATGCAGAGAAGCACAACATCACCATACCATATGCACACACTACACAAGCATGATAGACAATTGGTAGTTTTTTTTTGGAAGGTTGGCACTCTAAGCACATGGAATTAGGAGCGCTTGATGCTAGCACCATGGAAATATGGGTTTAGACACACATCTAACTCATAAGAAAATCTCTTGGTTAACGCAAGCCACATCTTGGAGCTTGAGTAGCTTGTAATCTTTCTGCGGAACTACATCAATAGTGAGGACCTCTTCGCCACCAAGACCTGTGTACTTGTGTTGTATCATGTGATAGAAGTCGGGTGTAAGCATTCACCCTCTGGGTGGCAGTTTCTTCTCTATGGAAGTTCTTGAGTATGGTTGTGTATCCATTTGGAACTTCTCATAATAGGGAATAATAAGAAAAGGGTAATCTCTCTCTCTCACCACACACACACACTCTCTTTCATAGTCAAGATTCAGAAGAATGTGATTTGGGTGTGTTGTGCTAGGGTGACAGAGGCTATGATATGTGCCCTAGCCGCATTTATGCTAGGTGGTGCCCCTTAGAGTTATAGGATAGCCCTTCCCCTTGAGCTGATGCTTGGGGACTTCAGGCTATGTGTGGTGTAGAGGCCACCCCCCTTGGCACGTCATTTCCGAACATCATTTTCTTGGTGCCCCCACTGAGGATCCTTTTAAGAAACCTTTAAATTTACAATACTGAAAACCCTAAAATTTTGTGGATGGATGAGTGGTTAGCAGGGTTTGCTAACTAGATGACAGAATAAGAAGAGTTCCAAGCACAGCTGGATGAACTTTGCATCTCCATCGAGGCTCGAGTGCCAATCATACCGGTGATAGATTTGCAGTTCCCAGCACGTCAGAGTCAGTGGATATACATAGCCTGTGTTCCAAGGAGAAGAAGGAGGAGGTCGAGACCATGTCTGCAACCTACGACCAACCCGCAACAACAAGATGGAGGGAGCTCTACACAGTAGAGATTTGACACTATTCTACTTCAAGAATCGGGTAATTCAAGTCACCGAGGTAATTATCACAATCAGTTTCCAAGTCGCACCTGATGCTGCAGCACAGATAATGGACGCACATGCTCACGCCCTCACTAAAGAGACTAGGGATCTACTAAGTCTATTTCACAAAAGGACACCACTCTCTCCCACTAGTTTTGACAGCAACTAAGTACCTCTAAGCTTCACATGAGTCAGTACAACCTACCTTAAGGCAGATCAAACATTCCGATACGAATACGTTCAATCAAGGTAATACTGGATTGGAAGGCTCACTACCAGCAAATCATCAACACCATGCTGGGAGGGGAGTGCTTCTTTGAGGTTCTAGCATCAAATCAGCCATTTGTCCTACCGTTAATACAAGGCAATGTACCATTTGAGATTTTAATCTATGTTATAGTATAGAAAGGGTATACACACCTTTTTGTAAGAAAAAAATAATATTAATGAATCTTTTGGTTATAAGCTAAGCAGTGTATCTTTCTAGCTCTCTCTCTCTCAGTAATCATGGCAAGTGTACCATTTTCAACATTTAAAGGAAAGAAGGGGGAGGATTTGGTAGCAAATTTCTTGGATGACTTTGAAGTAGCATGTGTAGTAAGCAACAAAGACACATATGAGTCCCGGGTTAGAATGTTTAAACATCTCATGCAGGTAGAAGCTAGGTCGTGGTCATGACTTTGCACACTTTCTTCATCAACTTTTGAACCCTCGGTGTCTGCAACCCGATTGCATTCTACCTTTTCATGCAAACTTTCCACAAGAACAGGCTTTACCTCTTCAACCCGCACCGGAACGTCCACATCTGCTACCGCTTTTGCATCTTGGTTCACCTCGACATGGAGCTTCTCCTCGTTGACAAGCTCGTCCACCCTCGGCACATGCACATCACAAATCGGAAATCTCCAAGGAACATAACCAACAATAGGCCTTACCTTAACAGGCTCTGCACTTCGAACAATTGGAATCACTTTTGGTCGGACCAAAGAGCACTTTGTTATCTCCGCAACATGCATATAATCTGCTGGCTTCAACACGCCCAACTCTAGTTTTTGCTTCACCTTTCTGCTCTTTATCTTTGCCACATAGATCATGTCTTCATAGGTATCCACACCGTCCTCGACCTTCTCTCAAATCCTCGGATGCAAGCACTCTAGCAGCTTTGACAGCTTCAAGTATTGATTGCTTCGTAGCAACCTCTAACTGCTTCCAACAAGCTTCAAACTGCTCAATGAAAATAGAGAAATCCTTACTCACATCTTGGCATACCGCCTTCAACCTTGCACCAGCTTCTTTTGCCGTAATCACCTCTCAAAACCACTTCAAAAACTGACTTTGCAATCTTTGCCATGATTCTCGATCACTGCTCTTTAAACAGCGGCACTGTCTCCAACTTTTTTTTGCATCCATCGACATATGCATCGACAGCAGCCATAACTCAAAATCTGCTAACCAATCCTCGGGATCTTCGACGCTTGTAAAGACGGGGCCAAAATTTGGTTCCACCATCTCTGTCAGCTTCAGACTTGACCATCAAACATCTCGACCATCAGCCAACTGCTTTGTCGGCTAAAAAACACCACTTTCGACCTCAAATTAGAGCATCAGGTAGCTCCTCCATGAAGGCACCAGAAGATGGAGAGGGGGAAAGGGGAACACACCCAGCACACAACACAATGCCTCACTATAGCCCAGGGTATACACAACGCCCCAATCCACTAGAGTTCACCTTCAAAACTCGACACTACCCGTAAGAAAACCGCCGCTTGCACACAACCATACGCACACACTCCTTGCAATGCCCCAGAAAGACAATCACTCAACTCAATTCACAACCTTCCACACTCACACAACCTCTCTCTATCTCTCTTTGCACGACCAAATTCGGGGGGGGCACACACGCTTTCACATGCCCGGAAACACACGCACACAAGCCTAAAAGAGAAGGGGGAAGGGGAAATGATGCCCAGAAACAGTAGAGAATAGCCTTCTTGCATATGCAACACCATATACAACCAATACACTGCCGGCATGAACCTCGGCAAAAAAACAATGGCTCAAAAGCCTAGACAAGCAAAAACCTCCAATGGCCAAAAGACCTCTGGGAGAAAGCGCTAGAAAATGAAGTATATATCCTTTTATAGGGGTGTGTTTAGGAGACCTAAAAAATAAATAATGGGTGAGCTCCCATCTCATGCACTTCACTTGCAGCTTCATCTGGAATTTCCTTTGCATTGCTTGCATTTGTCATAGTTTATTTTTGGCAACCTCTACATGATGTACCCCTATGCTTTGTCCACCCTTGCACTTGCCCTTTTGGCTTTTGGACACCCCTCAGATAGGCTCTCTCTCTCTCTCTCTCTCTCTCTCTCTCTCTCTCTCTCTCTCTCTCTCTCTCTCTCTCTCTCTCTCTCTCTCTCTCTCTCTCTCTCTCTCTCTCTCTCTCTCCCACATTTGACCTTTGCTGTGGGATAATGCCCTTGACTTGCCCCTTGACTCGCCTCGGGCTCGTATTCTCTCCATCTTCTCTTCTCACTGCATGTTGCCACGGGACCCCTCCCCTCGGGAGCAATAGCGACATCGCTATTGGGGGCGGGGTACCCCTTTAACCTCAAGAGAATGCGCCCCTTAGCGGGCGCAGCGGGGGAACCCCTGTCATTACTGGTCGGCCACATCACCAATGTATTGACCACCGACCCCTCACAAAGCGGGTGTGCCACTGGCTATGGCCACTGCTATCGAGAGCGCAACCAAAAGGCCGCTAGTCGGCGCCGAGCACGTCATCGCTGAGGCAAGGAAGCTCTCACGCTTCACCACATGCTCTATAAAGGGGTTGTGCCCCAACTCATATACCCTTGCACCTCACAACGGAGCTCCGCATGCAGGACTACTCGAATGGACGTGGTGGCTCCTGGTTAACATGGCCTCCAAGCCCTCAAAACTTCAAAATTTTTTCCCAAAAAAACTCCCCAACCTTTTTTCCCCCCCACTACTTGTCCTGCTTGCCAATTGGCACCTGGTGATCCAATCATCGAGCCGTAAAACCCGACCGCAAACTCACTGAGCCAACTCTGACTACCACTGACCTTGTCGCACTCCACAATTCCTTGCGCCCCCGAATCGAGGCCGCCAAAACCGAGAAAGTCATTTGCAATCAATTTTGAACAATTGCACCCAATCTTCCGACTACTTTAACTTCCTGTTCCGGGATCCACTTGACGTGCAGTCAATTCCTGCTAGCTCCGTATGATGCATACCCTACTCTAAAAACTTTTCAAGGCTCAAAAGACACTAGATTGCACGATCCCCCATGTGGTCGGTGGGCACCAACCTAGCTCCCGACAAACTTAAACTGGCCATCACTTGGGCTCCGTAGCTCGGTTTGATGAGCCGCCTAGACCTGCTCCTTCAGCACTTCAAGCTCTACATTCTTGGACCCAAAGACTGCACCTTGCATCTCCTTCATTTGCTCCCCAAATTAGCCCCTTTTGGAGCCTTTCTTGGTCTATAGACCGCATAAGTCATACATCTCCGCTGCTACCTGTCAGCCCATGATCTTCCTAGCTGCTCCACCCTTTTGCCATGCTTCTGCTAGCTTGCACATATCTACCCATGCCATCTTCTATGGTCGGCACATTTTGGCTGTACCAACGTCAATAAGCCACAAGACTCTCTGTGTATTAAACTTGTGAGACTGTTCTCTTGGCTGAACAGTTGCATTCAAAAAGTTGACCACATCAGCCGCACACTTTATAAGCCAGCCATCTAGTTTCAATTCCTCATGCGTCAAGGTTCTCTTGATGACTACTCTTACCCCATCATGCTCTCCTTTTCCATGCCTAGATGCTGAGAAGTTATGCATCATATGCAAACCTGCTATCTGATAGTACTTGGCCACAAAATAGTAAGGTCTACTAGCTTTGAATTGTGAAGCAGCGCCATCTGACCACATCCGATGGTGCTTCAAACAATATCCATGTTTCAGCCACTTGTCATGAGGCATGAAACAATGTTGTACAAAGAACGTATCATGCTGCCTATCCTCTGATATGTAAAAGTGTAGTGTCTTTTGAACCCCACCTTTTGCATTTCTTACATAAGTGATGTGCACAAGTATTGTGACTTGAGTAGACCACCAATGCATTGATTGAATCTCATTCTGAATTTTAAAACAATAATTCTCTGCAAAGTTTGCTAGGAAACTTAAGCAAACAATCCTTGAATTGTTGGGCTTGCCAGCGGAAGACAATGTTGTGCTTGATAAAGCTTGTGAGGTGGGCTGAAAGTAGGCTAAGAAAAGGTGCACTTTTCATTCGTTGCACAATCAAGTCCTTTCTCTTCTTCTCTCTCCCACATACATCAACTTGTCCCGTTCCAACATGTTGAAGATGATGAAACAGGAAACAGAAGGAAGACAGCAACTCAGAGTAGGAAGAAGATGGAGAAGGAGAAGACACAGAGCTTGTGTACGAGATCTCTGTAGTCTCTCTCTCTGTATTAGAATAATAGTGTATACAAACTCAGAGCTACAAAGATTATATGAAACCCTAAGGGATAAGGTGTCCTTTCACACCGGATGTCCAGGGGGAAAAACCCAGTGGGAGAAAAGTGCCCCTGGTGAAGCGCATATACACACTAACACTACTACATGTCTACAAATCCCCCCTGTAGTGATAGTGTGAATCCGTACAAGGTAGCAGATCATCATGTGTATGAGAGTAAGCCCAAAGCTTTTCGGAAAGATTCAAACTTTTCTCGTGATAATGCCTTCGTAAATAGATCTGCAATGTTATCTTGTGTAGGACAGTAAGTTAGTGTGATCTCCCCTGCATGTAGCCTTTCCCTGACATAGTGGTAGTGAACCTCTATGTGCTTTGTTCTTGCATGAAATACTGGATTCCTTGCAACTGCCATAGCACTCTGACTGTCAGTGAAAATGGTAGTGGGTGCCTGTTGACACTCACAAAGATCTGCCAATAACCTGCGTATCCATACACAATCAATTGTTGCCGTGAAAGCTGCCCTGTACTCAGCTTCACAAGTTGATGTAGCCACTGTGGGTTGCTTCTTGCTTAGCCAAGATATACATGCAGTTCCCAAGAAAAAACAATTGCCACTTGTGGAATGTCGTGTGTCAAAATCACCAGCCCAATCTGAATCGCTGTAACCAAGAAGCTGCATAGAACTGTGCTTTCCATACATATCCCCCCTTGGAAAGAACATGGCAAGATTAGGGGTACCTGAAAGGTAACGAAGTATGCGCTTCACAGCCTGCCAATGATGCATACCTGGGCTGTGCATAAATCTGCTTGCTTGTGAAACCCCAAATTGAATGTCTAGACGAGTGTTGCCCACCAAATATATCAAGCAACCAACGGCTTCTGCATAAGTATGTACATCAAAAGGTTCTCCAGCATCGTGCATGCTCAACTTTGATCCAGTTTCTACGGGTGTAGAGATTGGTTTACAATTTTGCATACCAAACTTGTCCAAAATTTTATGCAAATATTTTGCCTGCAACATGTATATGCCATCCTCTGATTGCACAAACTGAATACCCAAGTAATAATGTAGCAAACCAAGATCAGACATCTCAAAGTTTTTTCTCAAAGCATCTTTAAACGCTTCAATTTCATCTGCAGTATTGCGTGTAAGAAGCATATCATCCACATAAAGTGTTAGCATAATGAGACTCCATCTCTCTTTTTGACATACAAAGTACTTTCTGTTGGACTATTCCGAAATCCCTGGCCAATCAAATAAGTATGTATCTTCTCATACCATGCACTTGGAGCCTGTTTGAGACCATACAAAGCTTTACGCAATCTACATACCTTTTGCTCTTGACCTTTTACAACAAAACCACTTGGTTGACTTACATAAACTTCTTCCTGCAAATCACCATTCAAAAAAGCAGTTTTGATATCCAACTGATGCACTTTCCAACCATGATGAGCAGCAATTGCAACTAGTGATCTAATTGTGGACGCACGAGAAGTAGGAGCAAAGGTTTCATCATAATCTATGCCTTTCTGTTGCGCATAGCCTTTTGCCACAAGCCTTGCTTTGTACCTGTCAACAGTACCATCTTGTTTCCTTTTTACCTTAAAAACCCACTTTGTACCAATAGGCTTTTTACCTGTAGGCAAGTCCACTAGATCCCATGTATGATTCTTATGAATAGAATCAATTTCTTGCTGCATAGCATCTTTCCACTGAACACACTCTAAAGCTTGTTCAAATGAATCAGGCTCATCTGCATCACAAAGAGTGCTAAAGCAAGCCAAATCTACTTGCTCTCTACCAAAAGTAGTACCAGTACGTGTTTTTCGTGGCAACGGTGCATCCAACTTGCTATCCTGCAAAGTTTTCTGAACCCATTTAGGCAAGGTTCTTTCTTCCCTGAGAACTTCTTGCTCTTCACGCACAATTTTCTCTACATCATGAGGTGTCACATGCTGATCAAAAGACTGATCAAGATTATCAACCTGTTGTGATTCTTGATTCTCCACAAAAGAAGGAAGCAAACCTTCAAATACATCATGTGTCTGCATATGCGGTACATCAAAAGCAACCATAGGTTGAGCAGTAGTTTCTGCAAAAATTACATCACGACTTTCAAAAATCTTGTTTGTAGCAGGATTGTAAAGTCTATAACCTTTACTTCCACTACTGTACCCCACAAATATACATTTGATTGCCTTATCATCAAGCTTCCCACGTAACTGCTGAGGGATGTGAGCATAAGCAAGACAACCAAAAACACGAAGATAACTGATTGAAGGTTTTCTGTCATACCAAGCTTCAAATGGAGTAATGGTCTTCAAGGCACGAGTAGGACACCTGTTCAAAACATGTGCTGCACAAGCAACTGCCTCCATCCATAGCTTATGAGGCAAACTCTTAGCCTTGAGCATACATCTAGCCGTCTCCATTAAAGACCTGTTCTTCCTTTCTGCAACACCATTCTGTTGTGGTGTGTATGGCATAGTGCATTGGTGTTTAATGCCTTTCTTTCCCAAAAAATCCTTAAATGCACCTGACATGTATTCACCTCCTCGATCGGTACGAAGAGTCTGTACTTTGCAACCTGTTTCATTTTCAACCATGGCGACATAATGTTGAAAAACTGCAAACACATCTGACTTTGCTTTGAGTGGATACACCCAAAAAAACCTGGAAAAGTCATCAATGAAGGTCACAAAATAAAGGCTGTTTCCTATAGATGGCGTCCTCATAGGACCACATACATCACTGTGTACAAGTTGCAACTTTTGTGTCGCTCTAACTGAACCATCCTGCGAAAATGCAAATATGTGCATCTTTCCAAGAACGCAACCTTCACATACATGTCTTGGTGGAATCTCCAATAAAGACAAATCATGCACCATATTATGACGTTGTAAAGTCATCAAACTGCCATAACTAACATGCCCAAATCTAGCATGCCACAACTCAACATCCTGCATGGCCTGAGTCTTTGTTTCTGCAATACATACCTGAATCTGCTTTTCATAACGATCTAGCACAAATAGTCCATTTTCCAGCGTACCTGTAGTGATAAGAGAATAACCATTCTCTCGATCTCGTACAACACAGTTGTCATCCTCAAAAATGACCCGAAGACCATTTTTTGCAAGAGAGGATACAGACAACAAATTCTTCTTGATCCCTGGAACATATAAGACATCTGGCAAGCATAAATCTGAACCATCTGAAATGGTAATCAAAATATTACCAACGTCTTTGATTGGATAAGAAGCATTATTTGCACATGTCACCTTCTTTCCTGCTGGAGCTGCATCCAATGAACAAAACAAATCCTTCCTTGAAGTAATATGCCTGGATGCACCACTATCAAAGTACCAAATCATTTGTGTCTTGTCAACACTATAAGCAGAAAAATATGAACATACTACAAAAGCATAAGAATCCTGCACAAAGTTTGCAGACTCTTCTTTAGTTGTAGAAGAATCACCAGAAGCTGAAACAACCAAACTTGACTCTTTCTTCTTTTCTTTAGCAATTCGCTTTTTCACTCACTAATGTAGTGACCAGGTTTCTTGCAGTAGTAACATTTACCTTTCTTCTTGGACTTGTCGGAATCACCTTTAGACTTCTCTGAAGATTGTCCTGCACTAGACTTGGAGTGATGAACACTCTCTTTACCCTTGTTTTTGTTCTATACAACAAGAGCATGATCCATACCATCCACTTGTAAAGACTTGTTCTTACGTGATTGATCCTCCTGCAGTAGCAAAGCCACTAACTCTTCAAAATGAAGAGGCTCAGGATTTGCTCGCAAAGACAGAGTCAAAGAAGTCTGAAAAGTCAAATAAGATGGTGGTAGTGAATTGAGTGTTTTGGAAACCAAGTCCTTCTCTGGAATCACTTCATCAATGCTAAGCAATTGCTCTTTAAGATCCCTGATTTTTGTAAGATGCTCGACGATATCGTCACCTTCGTCCATCTGTATTTTGTCAAGTTGTTTCTTCAAAAACTCTATTCTGGCAGCGTTTCTTCCTCCAAACATAGCTTGCAGAGTGTTCCAAGCATCCTCAGAAGTTCTGCAAGATCTGATATGTGGTGTGATTGTCCTCTTTATGGTTAAGGCAATCACAGCCATAGCTTGTGCATCTTTAGTATCCCATCTCTTTTGCTTCGGAGTGACTTGTGAGGGTCCTGCACCAACAGCTACACCACGACCAGGCGTGGCAGGTGCAATGCTACCTGGACGAACTTCATCTCCAGATACATAATCCCACAATCCTTTACCAACCAAAACATTTTTGGCCATAAAAGACCAAAGAGAATAGTTGGTACCATCCAATTTGTCTTCGGATGTAAACGCACCAAAAATCTCTTTCTCCGTAGATTGAGCCATACTGTGGATGCACACAAGAGAGCAAAAGAACCTCCAAGAGATTCACAAATCTCCTCTCCAATGCAAGCAAAACTCTACACAAAATCTCAGCACAAAGCTAAGACAAGCTGCTTCCCAAAAGAACTGTTTACCTGAAGAAAATCTCTCCAAAAGCACACCCTCTTGATCTAAACGCCTCCGAAAAGTAACTTCTGCTACGCTACTCAAAAAAAATTCTGAGGGCTCGAACGGCTTCAAAAGGGGGGTAAAACCTCAGGTCGCCTGCTCAGAATACTCTCGGAACGTCGAGGATGCTCCCACGAGCAAATTTTCCGAAAACTGCGATTGCGCGCGCGGACACGAAAACGCAAGTAGAGGCTCTGGAAATCACCTTGCTCTGATACCAATTGTTGAAGATGATGAAACAGGAAACAGAAGGAAGACAGCAACTTAGAGTAGGAAGAAGATGGAGAAGGAGAAGACACAGAGCTTGTGTACGAGATCTCTGTAGTCTCTCTCTCTCTCTCTCTATATTAGAATAATAGTGTATACAAACTCAGAGCTACAAATCTTATATGAAACCCTAAGAGATAAGGTGTCCTTTCACACCGGATGTCCAGGGGGAAAAACCCAGTGGGAGAAAAGTGCCCCTTGTGAAGCGCATATACACACTAACACTACTACATGTCTACACAACATCCATGAAAACCTTCACAGACACCTCCATGCTATCCTCTGCTATCTCACTAGGACAAAATGTCAACTTCTGTACACCACATTGGGACCAGTCCCCCATCAAGCATTTCTTGGCATGGTATTCACTATTTGGAGGCTTTGGGCACATGATGGATTCCAACAAACTAGTGATGTGATGGCATACTGCTTGGTTTGCAAAACACTCTCTTGTATCATCACTTCTACAACATATGGAGCAAGTGCAAAAGCGACTTTTCTCGTGATGCCCAAATTGGTTTTGCCGCATTTGATTAAAAGCCTCTTTGAAATAGAGCATCTGCACATGGGATACACGGCAGCAAGTATACCTCTCTTTCAACTTCCGAACAAAGTATGCCTTTAATGCCTCAAATTATATAAGAGACACGACCACTGTAGGGTGAGCCTTCTTGAATCTTTGGTATACTTCAGCCTATAGCACCAGAACAAAAAAGGTTAGAAAATCCCAACTTCATGCAGATGGTAAAATACTAAAACTCACTGTAGACAGTACCAAATATGGTATTGTAGAGTACAAAAATGTCCTATTGTATAACCAAAATGATTCATTTCTACCTACTTTGGTACAATACAGAATCAATACACAATGAAGTGGGTTCTTCTGAGGGCCTTTGCTTCTATACAACCATTGTCCCATGAAACATAATAGCATTTAAGAGCCGGACATCACCATAACCAGTCAAGTTTGAGACTATTCAAAAAACATTTGGTGCTATAAAAATTTGAAACATTTCATAAAACATTTGGCACTATAAAGGGCTATTTCCATATTTGATACTGTCTTTAGGATTTTGGTATTATGTACAACCAACAGCCCATAGGAGAGTATCAAATTGGGTAGTTTACAAGTGCTTGGGTACTATACAAAGACCTTTGGTACAATGAAGGCCCATTGCCATACAACAAAAAGTTAGATTTGGTACTGTCTTTTGCTTTTGACTCATACTAGAACTCTATGCAGAAGAGTACCGATATGGGTACTTTGCAAATGCTTTGGTGATAAACAAGAATGCTTTGGTACTATACATGGAGTAGGTTTGGTAGTGAACAAGAACTTTGGTACTACACAATTATGCTTTGGTAAAATAGTGTGAGGCTTTGGTAATCTATAGATATAATATTTCCATATTTGGTATTGTCTTTAGGCTTTTGGTACTATGTACAACCAATGGCATGCAAGAGAGTACCAAATTGGGTAGTTTACAAAGGCTTGGAAACTATACAAAGACCTTTGGTACTATGAAGGACCATTGCCATAAAACAAAAAGTCAAATTTGGTACTGTCCGTCTGCTTTTGATTCATAGTAGAACTCCTTATAGAAGAGTACCCATATGGGTACTTTGAAAATTGTTTGGGGATAAATAAGAATGCTTTGGTACTATACATGGAGTAGGTTTGGTACTGCACAAAGACTTTGGTACTACACAATTAGGCTTTGGTAAAATAGAGTGAGGCTTTGGTACTCTATAGATATATTATTTCCATATTTGGTGTCATTAGGCTTTTGGTACTACGTACAACCATTGCATGTAGGAGAGTACCAAATTGGGTAGTTTACATAGGCTTGGGTACTACACAAATACCTTTGGTATTGTGGAGGGCCATTGCCACATAACAAAAAGCCAGATTTTGTACTCTTTTGGTACTTTTGACTCATAGTAGAACTCTATACAGAAGAGTATTATATGGGTACTTTGCAAATGCTTTGGTGATAAACAAGAATGATTTGGTACTATACAGGGAGTAGGTTTGGTATTGTGCAAAGACTTTAGTACTACAAAATTAAGCTTTGGTAAAATAGACAGGGGCTTTGGTACTCTATAGATAGGCTTTGATGCCTCTAGGGAAGGAAAATGTATTATACAAAGGCTTTGGTACTCTATAGATAGGCTGTGGAATTACTAGTAAACGATTGAACACCAAATTTGGTACTGCACAGGGGCTTTGGTTCTATGCAGGACAACTTCGGAACTATATAGAAATGCAATGGTACTATATATAACCTTCGTAAGGTACTGTATACACCCACTGCCATATACCAGACTACCAAATTTGCTACTGTCTTGACCAAATCAGCCTTAAGGATTGTCAAACAAATTACAATTGCTAAGAGTTGTTGGTACTTGAGAGTCATCGAGTAGATGCATAGGATGTTTGACGACACTTTTCCTTCCAATTCTCTTCTTGTATATGTCCTTCTTGTTAGGTGAAACTCTGGTCTATGATGTCTACAAGGCATGCACCAAATCTCTTATTTCATTGGTGATAGTGTTTCCTCGAGGCAATTGTCTCTCACAAGCACTCAATAGCAACACTTCATTCTCATCTTTATTCTCCAGCCTCGAACTTGCAACAGCTATATTCCTTCGATGGATACCCAGAACACTAGCAATTTTAGATTGGTTTATTGAGGTCTTACCTGTACTGTTGTTCAATATCATTGTCAAAGAGGTTGTTTTCACAAAAAGCTCATTTGCTGAGTGCGGAACCTTAATTTGAGTCAAAGTGTTGCGCAGACCCAATAGAACGATGTCTTCAAAATATAGACCTAGTGTTTTCTTGCGCCAACATTGTGTCACCGCTACGCAGATGTTCTTCCTTGTCCTGGCTTTTGGTAATCCAAGAGCAAAAGAAGGATGTCTTTCTTTGCTTCTCTGCTTGCGTTTCTTTGCAGCCCAATATTTACGAAGAAAAGCCTGATTAGTCAGAATGAAATTGCTAATGGAATGGTTTTCTGTCTGTTCATCCATGCTCGAACCACCTTCTAGGTCGTCGAAAGAGAGAAGCTGTGGATCACCCGAGCAACAATCTCTTGCAATATTGTCCATTAGCAAGGAGCAAGTGCGAGAGGGAGAGAGAGAGAGGGAAAGAGGGGGAGAGAGGGAACAATCTGTGAAATCGGGCTTCACTGTGTAGCTACAGGGTGGGGAGAGAGAGAGAGAGAGAGAGAGAGAGAGAGCACAACAAATTCGGTGGCTATGAAGCAGGCAAGGTGTAGGATGCCAAACTCTCAGAGAGAGAGAGAGAGAGAGAGAGAGAGAGAGAGAGAGAGAGAGAGAGAGAGAGAGGACATCAAAGCACCGAACCATAACCCCCCTAGTCCCGCCCTCAACCCCCACCTCTTCTCTAGAGTGACCACTTTCAAAAGATAAAAACGTCTTCAAAAACAAAGAAAAAGAAATATATGGCCCCTCCCCAATTCCAATTAAAAGGTCCTCTCTTTTTACACACATGAACCACCAAGCCTATGTTGTGTCAAAGATAGTCCTTTTTGTACCACCAAACCATGCTTTCATCCATATCATTGGTGGGGAAGTGGCGAATACCCACACGAACACACATACATATATACACATATAGATACACACACACACATAGTCTCTACTATATTCTCTCTCCTTCTCTCTCAATGTCCATGGGGTAGTGGGGGGGAGAGAGAGAGAGAGAGAGAGAGAGAGAGAGAGAGAGAGAGAGATTATTATTGTCCTCAGAGGTCAAATATGACCTATGGGACCAAAGTTACATGTGATGTAGTATTTGTCTGGCTAAGGAGTGACTCTTGATGCTCCAAAATTGTGGTGATGAGAGTCATAACGGAGACTCCAGACTGTGGCTAAGAGAGGAAAGTGTGTAGGTTTAAGTCATGGCTATAAATGTGAGGGAAATAAGTTCAAAACATGGTTTTGTAGTTGGGTGCAATATGAGTGGTGTAATGTATGAAGCATGAAGGGGGGGGGACATAATGGGAGTGGGATCGTTCTAAAGAAAGGGATTGAAGGAGAAACAATGAGGAAGGTTGTAGGAGAGAGATGTAGTTAAGCTCCAAAATTGTGGTGATGAGAGTCATAACGGAGAGTCCACATTGTGGCTAAGAGAGGAAAGTGTGTAGGTCTAAGTCATGGTTTTGTAGTTGGGTGCAATATGAGTGGTGTAATGTATGAAGCATGAGAGGGGGGGGGGGGGGGGGGGGGGGGGGGGGGGGGGGGAGAGGAGACATAATGGGAGTGGGATCGTTGTAAAGAAAGGGATTGAGGGAGAAACAAGAGGAAGGTTGTAGGAGAGAGATGTAGTTAAGCAAGGTGATGGTGGGGGGTGGGGGAGAGAGAAAGAGAGAGAGGAGAGAGAGGGGGGGGGGGGGGCGTTAAACATTTTTAGAGTGTAGGAGAGGTATGGAAACAATGGGATAGGGAGAAAAAAACAGGCGACGGGTGGGCGGAGGAGGGGGGGGGAGAGAGAGAGAGAGAGAGAGAGAGAGAGAGAGAGAGAGAGAGAGAGAGAGAGAGAGCATGCTAAAATGTCACATGAAGGCCAAAGGATGGATACAATAACAAAGGTATCTAATGGGCAAAGGACATGGTAGTGAGATTGAGGAAGTGAGTGAAATCAAAGGGGTGGATACGATGTGTGTTTGAGTGTGTGTGTGTGTGTGTGTGTGTGAGAGAGAGAGAGAGAGAGAGAGAGGAAGAAGTTAGTGAAGAAGAGGTGTGGAGGCAGTGAGAGGAAGAGACATCAGGAGACTAGAGAGCATAGGATAGGGACGATGAGAGGGGATATGTAGTGGTGGTGGAAGAGGAGAGGGTGGTGGAGGAGTGGGTGGTTTAAGTAGTCAAGGAGGGGAGCAATAGTGGTGGCCAAGGGGGTGGTAGAGGAGGAGAGGGCGGAGGAGAAGAGTTGGTGGCTTTATTGGCCAATGAGGGCGGCAATGGAGGTGCATTGGTGGCTCCCCCTCCCCCCAAAAAAAAGCTCACTTCGTCAAGCTCGCTCCATATCCTAACTCTATTTACCAACAATCAGCACACAATGATACTCACAAATCAATAGGTAAACCATGCCAAAGAATTTTTACGCAAGCCAAACCATACAAGCTCCCATAATAGTCACACAACTTTTTCATACGCACATTGTGCATAGAGTGTTATTGATAGGATCACTCATAAATCAATATTGTGACAATGCTAGTGAATATTTAGCTAAGCTAAAAATGAAAGACAAGATCTCGTGATTGTTAAAGAGCAATTAAATCCAAACCAAACTTCCAACTTTGTCCAGATGATCCCATGATATAAGCCACCATGGGGTGGGTTTGACCCATCCTTTTACTCTCCAGACATAAAGTAGGTCATAACTCTCGAAATTTTGAGGAAGATTGACTTAATTAACTAAAAGTAAGGGAGTAGGTCATAACTCTCGAAATTTTGAGGAAGATTGACTTAATTAACTAAAAGTAAGGGAGTAGCATGTGTAATTTAGTTGTAAATGAATTAGCCATTAGCAAAAGAAAATCAACCATGATTCATGAATGTGACCATTGTGAGATAATGGCAAAACAAACAAGTTGAAACAACAAAGTCAATGTAAACAAAGCAATGAGTTTGAGATATGTGAGAGCGGACCCCCTTCAAGGATTTTGAATTACTCAAGTTTGTCGCTATTCCCATGATGACTAATTTGAAAAGAGAGAGAGAGAGCAATCAACAACCTGATTCTGATTCAAGAGTTTACAAAACCCTCCAATACACAATGTTAATGATAGAAGCAACCTAATAGCTCATCAAGTATATTTATAAGTGTTAACTATTGTGTTGAAATCCATTTATGGAGTCAAGCATTTAAACAGATGGAGTTTAATCCAGCCATTGGAAGAGAAGAAGATCAACTCCTATTGGAGTCTTATCCAAGGCAAGAAGTGCGGCAGAGAGAGAGAGAGAGAGAGAGAGAGAGAGAGAGAGAGAGAGAGAGAGAGAGAGGATACATTTCACCTCGAGGCCCAAAATAGGAAAGAGCTACCTATGCTCCCCTTGCTTTTTAGCCATTTTTTTTGCTCCTCTTCACCTCTCTATGCCCACTTTATCATTGGTAACCAATTTGTGCAATTGGGCAACCCTTAGCGATAAATAGAATAGTAAAAGGCATGACTCTAGGGAGCAGATGGAGTCGAATGAAGCCATTGGAAGAGGAGAATAACAACTCCTCTAGGAGTCTTACCCAAGGCAAGAAGAGAGGCAGAGAGAGATGATACATTTTTTGAGGTCCAATGGGGGGACCCATACCGCACCGTATTCCACATTCCAAATCCATTGTTGCTTTATTGTAATAGTGTTGATAGGCCATTGTAGCATTTTTGATACCACAAGAGCATGCCAACACTTTTTTGGAGAGAGAGAGAGAGAGAGAGAGAGAGACGCCCAACCTTGAAAATTGTTAGTGATATTTGATTACCAGTGACATTCCCCCTAACAATCCCTATTTGGTGCATAGTGCCTCGATGGATTTACTGTTGGCTGAAGCACGTGTGGGACACACAACATTAGAAATTTTTTGTCATGGGAAAGTGGGCAAAGGAAAGAAGAATTGATGGTCATGCAAACGTTGCAGGTAGCCTCATCGTCGTCAGCAGCATAGGTGGTGGGCAAGCTCTACAAGCCACAGTAACCCGAAGAAACTTTTTTCCTATAAGGAGAAGCTTAGATGAGGCAAACTTCTTCACATCAAGCCTTTCATGGCTTTTGTGCTCTCCAACAAGTAAGCGCTGCAACCCAAACCCTAAATTTTTAACAGAGCAAAACCCACTAGCTGTTTGGCTTTACTCATTTCGACTTTTGACCTTTAGGCACATATTGTCTGATTTTGCTTGACTTGTGCGTGACCTAGGAATTTCTGCTTTCATGAGAGTTGCCTCTGGTTTTTCTCCTTGTTGGTTAATGCGCGGAGCTTATCAATGTTGTCTGTTGTCTGTGTCTTGTGCCTTCACATTAACACCTGAATTTTGCTGTTGGAAGGAAAGGGTTTTCCTCCTTAGATCTGTAAAATCAAATCTATGCATGAAAATTGTGAAATAGAGGTAGCAACAAGTTTCATCTCACCTTATGTGGTCATTAAACAAGTCTGCTTTTCTGTGTATGTTTTTGGGCATTAAACTTTGTCAGTGTTCAAATTTCAGGCCTGGCAGAGAAGATTTTTGATGGAATCATATATTTCCATTTTTGATCCTGGACCTAGGGCTGCTTTAAGAAACAGAAAATTTCATTAGAAGACATTTTCGAATGCCATCTTATTGCGAGGAGAAGTTAATGGAAAGTAATGGATGGGATTTTAATTTCGGGGATGCTGGCTCAGATGCAATGACCAGCATAGACACTGATGGCAGTCGACATATCGATTGCGGCATGCATAGTGATCAAGTAGCTCTTAGTGGGACATTTTCTTCAGTTAATTCTGGTGTGGAGTCGAATGGAGTGACAAGTGTGCAAGGGGGTTTACAAAGTCTTGACATGCAAGATTTGGTCAGCCAGCAGCATTCCAGTGCAACTTTGAATTTATCTTCTAACCATCTGCTTGATGTAGCAAAATGGTTTCGTCAGAAAAGACTTCAAAGGGCTTTGGCAATTTCCAGCACACATGGGTTGTCTACAGCTCATTCATATGCAGACAATGGAATGCAAGAAGCAGCTAAGTTGACACTGCGGAGAATTTGGGAAGGTACAATGTTTTTGCTTTGATGTAAGACCTGTCCACAAATAAATGCAGACTGAAGCTGCACTGTGTAAGGACTCTCTAAACAAAGCACAAAAAGAGCATGCACACAATTACTTTTAGGGTGTAATGTCTTCAGGGAGAAGAGCAAACCAAAGGTGAAGCTCCGAACAAGCATCTAACAAGAGCACAAGCTATGCACATAAATGTGTATATATTGTGCGCGCGCGCCCGTCTCTCTCTTCAACTCTGAGAGAAGAAGAAGAAGAAGAAGAAGAGAGTTTTAACGTCGTAGGAAACTATCCGGGGGAAGAGAGAGAGAGAGAGAGAGAGAGAGAGAGAGAGAGAGAGAGAGAGAGAGAGAGAGAGAGAGAGAGAGAGAGAGAGAGAGAGAGAGAGAGAGAGAGAGAGTTCAGGTTTTCTCCCTTTTCCTTGAAGCTGCATGTTAAGTGTTGCCATCCCCTCTTGCTGGAGTTTTCGTCCCTGATTTTGTAAACATTTCTATATCTGAGGGGGTGTTCCCCAAGATTTATGATATTTTGGACAAGATTTTAACAATGAGTAAGGATACAAGCCCTCTTTCTAAAGAGAGTGTGCCTACAGGGGCAGCTGGTACAGTAAACGAGTCACCCTCAGTGGGAAGTAATGGAAGTAAAACTTCGAGCCCTCAACAGGTCTCTTCAGACTCTCTATCTTCTCCCCTGATTGGGAGCTCCCCCTACTTCAATTGTTTTCCTTGCGGCAAGGAGCAAACAGAGCATCATAGTTTACTTTTTCAGGTATGACTAGCCAATCATTATGCACTTGGGGCAAAGGAAAGAATTAGTTATGTACGATCCGCCAATAGCCCAAGGTTCATGTTTTGTAAACTTGTCTATCATTTCATTAATTTTGCAGGCAAGACCAGAATTTCATGATGGTATGCTGGACTCTTTTAATGGTGCATCAGTACATATGAACCATATGCGAGATGCAATGTGGCATTCTCATCCGCAGGTTTGTTCACTATAAATTTTCACATTAAAAGGCCTTGTTTTCTTATGATTACGACGAACTTCAACACACAAAATTCGAAAAACTACCAGGTCTTTACTGAGAGTAGTGTTGAGTTTGGATAAGGCCAAACTCATTCTGTGTCCCTGTGCATCGCTTTCTTTTACATTGCTTTTTACATGCAAGACTGATGTTAGGATTCATGGATGTGTTGTTACTTTTTTACTTTATCAGTTAGGCAAGTTACATAGCATCTCTTCCACTCACGCTAACATGTGTACTCACTCAAAGAGAATGAGAGCTTGGGAGGGTTTGGCTATGGAAGCTCCATCTTCTTTGCATGCTAACTTGTTTCTATGTCTACTAACGGACTGAGTTTGTGTGAATGATTGCATGAGCATGCTTGCGTGTTTCTCTATGCTCCATGGGCGATTCCATCTCTATGTGTGTGCTTCTAGTTGAGCAGGATTGTGTGTGAGAGCATGTTCACCCATGCATTGCTTGCTTATTCTCTATTCCTTGCTTGTGTGCATGTAGTAGGTGATGTGTGAAAGTAGAGAAGGCTTGACTTCAGAGTAGGAGTTGATCCCTAGTTTCTCATTTACAGATGCCTCGTGGAGTTCTGGTGCCATCTTTTCCCAACCACAATGGCATCAACCAGTCTCAAATTCCTTGTGAAGGATCAGCCGGAAAGACGAAGCCTCGTGTGAGAGCTCGTCGTGGTCAAGCTACAGATCCCCATAGTATTGCTGAAAGGGTATGGTACTTTTTTCTCAAAGACAATGAACCTTTGTATACCTTGCCGTTTTCTCATACAGTTTCATGTTTAATTGATTCAAATGGAATCACTTCAGCTTCGACGAGAAAGAATTGCTGAGAGGATCAAGTTGCTACAAGAGCTTGTGCCTAATACAAATAAGGTAAAATTGCGTGTGCATATGCTCAAATTAGAAGCTCCATAGTTTGGCCCCTGCCTGAAGAGAGCAACAATTTTGCAAGCTGATATCGTGACTATTTCTCTGCAAGTGCATGTGTGCTATTTGGATGATAGTGAAAGCAATATTTGCGGTAATTTAAGCATCTGTTTGTGGTTAAGCTTCGGTTCTGTCCATGGAGCTTCCTACTTAACTTAGTTGCACAGAGTTAAGTGCTTCCACAAATAAATGAGATATGTGTATTAGCTGTAGTCACTGATTTGGGAAGGGCACACGTGTGCGCATGTGCATATAGACATACATGTGCATATACACACACATATGCATATGCATACGCACACATACATATATGCACTCATATGCATATGCACACACATATGCATATACATACGCACACATATGCATATGCACATACATGTGCATATACACACACATATGCATATGCATACGCACACATATGCATATATGCACTCATTGCCATGCACATACATACACATATACACACATACATACGTATCCACACATATGTACACACATATCCATACACACACATACATATATGTATATGCACATCTACATATTCATACACAAACGTGGATGCTCGCCCTGCATAGTGCTCTTTTTTTTTACATTCTATCAATCTTTGCAGACGGACCGAGCAATTATGCTGGATGAGATTATAGAGTACGTCAAGTTTCTTTTGATACAAGTGAAGGTGTGCTTTTGAGCTCTTGTTAGTTGTCTAAAGAAAGAGGGTAAAAGTATTACTGATTTTTTTGTGTCTCCATTTTCTACTTGCAACAGCTTTTGAGCATGAGCAGGCTAGGCAGTGCTGCGTTAATTCTGCCCATTGTTGCGGGCGTTCCAGAGGTATGTAGTGTTGGCAATGTGTGTGTGTGGCATGGGCATGGTTCCAGCAGGTTGTCTTTGTGTGTGTGTGTGTGTGTGTGTGTTGTATGTGGAACAAAGCTCCTTCAAGGATCCTCATTTAAATTGTTTGTGGAATTTTAGGCAAAGGGCACACAAGCCTCAGCTGAAATACAAGGGGAAGGTACGCCTCCCCCTCAGGAGAGCATGTCCGCAATTGAAGAGCATGTTGCAAGATTGATTACTAACAATGTTGGCGCGGCGCTGCAATTTCTCCAGAGAAAGGGGCTGTGCCTTGTGCCCATTTCCTTGACGGATACTAGTAAGACGAGCATGGATTTGAGTATACCAGCAGCAGCAGCAAGTCAAACAAGTTCATTGAATCTGTCATCAATTACAAGTGTAGCCAAGTAAAACAATTTGTGTATTCAGCAAGCGGAAAAAGTTGGATACATCATTAGCTTCCAAGAATGATTGTTGTCTGGAAGCTAATGGCTTATCCGCATTTCATTGCTTCCGCCTTTGCAATCATAGTATGTTGAGGCCTCACCTCCAACTAGAGAGTTGAAGGCATCTCTCTGCTTTTATACACCATCAAGCATAATTGACAATTGCATTAAGATGGCATGGATTGCGTATGTAGGAACCCACCTTATGTACATATCTTAATTTTCTGTCAACTTTTGCCAGTGAATGTTTTGAAGATTATCTAGCTTTTGTGCCCGCTTGCTTTGCATTAGTTCTATGTACGGAAGACAATAGTAAGCCAGCTCTATTTCCTCTATAGATATGTCCGTTCGGAATGCACCAGCAAGCTCACCCGCCTGTGCACTCTGGGCCCCCCCAGAAAAGAAAAACTCCAACACACGTGCGCATGCGCACTCGCACTCACATGAAAAAGTGCACATCCGTCCGAAAAAGGAAAAAGAGTAGAGTGTTTCATGTTCAAATGTTTTTTGAAGCCTCCATCTATTGCCTCGTATCTTATGCATGCAATATGAATTTGGAGTATTGAGGGTTGTGCTTGCCCTGGAGTCTTTGCAACATTTGTTTTTACCATGTTCATGTGTTGAGATAATCTGTGCAGAAGTTAGATCTTGGCTACACCTCCTTTCCATGTGATGAAGCTGTAGCTTTGTAACGGCAACTGTCTTCTACATCACTTGGGAAGAAGCTAGATATTGACAATTATGTACATCGTACATGTATTTGCGTCTAAAGTTGAGAGTCCAATGGAGGTCAGAGAGTTTAACACAGGAAGGATTACATGCATGAGGGTGTTATCTATAGCAAGGGATAACAATCTCAGCGCAGTGCTTGAAAAATTTGTGATAAAAGCTTTGCCCATCCCAAGAATATTTGAAGCTCTTTCAAATCGGATGGGGACTCTCAAAGAGCGCTTGCATTTTAAAGTCATTCATTAGAATTCTCACCAAAACAGATTATATATACGAATATAACTTAGGTGCAAGAAGCAAATCAAACACCTATAAGAGGTGGCTCATGCATTGTATATCATCCGTGGATAATAATAGAATTACATTTGAAAAATTGCCTCTTTGAACACCTTAGGATCTCGTGCACGAAGATGGCACCTCCAAATGAATTAAGGTTCGGGCCTTTACTATAGCCGAAGGAGTGGAAGACTCACCAACTCGCTTTTGACTCTTTCGTCAATAATGGCCTTTTTCTCGACAATTATTGCGATGCCGCTCAGCCTTCAAATGCTCTTTATGAACATCCATCTTCTTCTTGTTTTTTTTTTTCTTTTCTTTTCTTCTTACGCTTTTGGTTCTTGTTGTTGTTGTTCGAAAAATTGGCCAAGGCTTCAAAGCTTGATTACTTTGTTGCAATAAACCACTCCTCCCGTTCCAATACCATTGGGACTATATTGTCCCCAGAAATAGTATTCTCTAATAAAACCACGCAGTTGCTAGAAATCATCTAGTCCAACAAGTTTTAGAATCACATTTTACTAATTAGAGATATTGAGTGAGTGAGCAACGTTACCTCATTGAGCATTCATCCCAATATGCCTATTTGCCATTCTCCTCATTAGTTGGAAGGAACACCCTGTGGAATAATGTTTTCTCAAATTCAATCCACATCTTGAGACAAATATATAGGTTATATGTCACCACCACGTGTAGACCTACAAGTGCCTCATTTGTAGCGCCTTCAATGCATCTAGAGTATGATGTAAACAATAAATATCTCCCACTCGATGATAAATGTCTTCATCCTACCTTTATTACAGTTTCTCTCCTCACCACAAAAATTTGGCAGCTTCTTACTCTTGAATAATCATGCCTCCTCTTTCGATCAAGCAACTTTGGATCACCCTCGTGGGAGAGACATTGGTGGCCTATTCTAAGAGAGCTACCCCTTTGGGATTAGCTCCTAGACTTGGAGAGTCCTAAGAACAAGATGCTTGCTGATTCATGAAGTTTACTATCACCTGAAGGCATGTAATGTTTGCATTGAGTGCTTCAACTTGCACCTTGAGTACCTCTATGCATGCCTAATGTAATTGCAATGGATATTTGAATAATAATTCATGGGTTTTTTGAAATTGATTTTATTGATTATGCAATGAGGATTGATATGAATTTGATGATCATATTTTAATAATTATTTATGGGTTTTTTGGAATTGATTTTATTGATTATGCAATGAGGATTGATATGACTTTGTTACGTAGTTTATGGAAATCAATTAGTTAGCAATTTTGGATACTAATGTATTATTTTTGTCAGCTCATTGTGATCAAGGACTATATTATGCCCAAGTCATTAATTGTAGCTCTTTTGAGCACGGACTTGATATACAAATTAAATATGTGCAAGAGGGACATATTCACTCTTGCACATATTGTAGCTCTTTTGAGCATGGACTTAATATACAAATTAAATACATGCAAGAGGGACATGCTCACTTTTGCACGGGGAGGGATTGCACCCATTGCTTATGTCTTCTCTCCCCCACACATCTACTCCTCTAGGCTTGCACAGATAAATGCTCTATGAATCCACATCTCTCTCTCTCTCTCTCTCTCTCTCTCTCTCTCTCCCTCCTTTAACAAGGATAGAGCTAGGCCTTTCTTTTCATAATTCTAATTTATTTTTCTTCCCTTCGTGCGTTGGATAATTGTCTCTAGTGGACCAGATGATCAAGGGTTAGATTAGAACATAGTTGATGTTGGATAAGGTCTTAGACATTGCCCTTGTACATGGTGTAGAGCCATATCTCTTGTTTATCCCACTTTGAAATTATTTTGTTGATAGTGGTTGAGTTGATCTTCCACTTTGACATTCACTTATGGAAGTTGATATGTGTGACAGTTTTGAGTCCACGACAATGACTTATGTGAGATAATGGTCTCGTTCATGTGGACACTTGAGATGTTGGCAATGTGGTCACATAGGGCATATTAAATGATGTTGCTTCAAGCACATGAGGCAAGTAAACACATCCTTCAACTTTCGGGTATACAAACAATACTCTTCTTGGCTTCTTTCATACCCTTGGGACTGCAGGTACTTGTCAGATTTCATGTACCACTGCCTTAAGACTTGTTTTAGGCCATACAATACATTATGCAATCTACACATCAGTTTTGCCCTCGTAGGCTTCTCAAGTTTGACTTCAAAACCCTCTGGCCATTTTATGTAGACATCCTCAGCAAGATCCCCGTGAAGGAAAGCCATCTTCACGTCCATCTAGACAAGTTGCATGTCCTCAATGGCTAGTAGCTACATGTCCTCAATGGCTCTTAGCTACTAGTCCAAGCACAAGATGCAATGCAGTCATCTTGACTATTGGAGAGGAAATCTCATTAAATTCCATGCCTTTCTTTTGCTTGAATCCCTTATCAACCAATCTAACCTTATACTTAGGTTCATGATCTTCTGTTGTTTACTTTTCTTATTCACTCATTTGCAAGGCAAGGCTTATTTGCCCTTTGGAAACTTTGTTTGTTCCCATGTTTTATTTTCCATGATTGAATTTCCTACTCCCACTTCATGCTATCTTCCATCTCAATAACATCTTGGTAGCAGGTAGGATCTCTACATTCTCATTGACCAACAAATAGACTAACCCTGAATAAAACGCTCAGGGACATGAGAGACACGTGTAGATCTCCTCACTCCCTAATTGTTGGACTCAACTGTCTCAAGAGCATCACTAGCTCTCGCTCGAGCATTACTAGTAGTAGATACATTGCTAGTAGACTGAGTTGTTTGTGTAATTGGACTTGAGGCTATGTCCTCGAGTCTCACTTTGCGATAACCTCTTTCATGGGGTTTCTGTGCATCTTTAATTATTTAAAGATCACTTGTCAGCTGCGACTAACTCTCTGAGATTTTGGGTGCCAAAGACAATAACCCATCTCTCCATCTACAGCATAGCCAATGATGCGACTAACTCTCTGAGATTCCGTGTCCCAAAGACAATAACCCATCTCTCCTTGTTTAGATCCGCCTCCGCATGAACCGCTAGATACTTCAAATCCCAAAAAGATATCTTTAGTGTCTTGGTCTAATTCTTACGGGCGTAAAAAACAGATAATGGAAAGGGAGGGATTTGTGGTAAGGTGTCTTTGCTAATACGTAATAAGCATGTTTTCTTCAAGAACATGAGTATGTTTTGGAGGGGCTTAACCCAATTCGGGCCCAAAAACACTATGATCATTGATGACAATAAGTACAAAGTGTGCCATAACCCTGAAGGAAGTTGGCTTATTACTCCCAAGCTAGAGGACTAGACTGTTGAACATCAGCAACAATTTTTGGTAGACACTTTGGCTCCCTAGGTTTGATAGCATTTTTAAGAGTTGTCCAAACCCTCCTAAAGGTATTCAAGAAAACTTTCCTAAATGGGTGCTCAAGGCAAATAGAATACTTGCCAAAGGAAAAAAGAAGGTCGGTCCGAAAATAATTAGTTCATTGACTGAAAGGGATGTGGATATGACTTTTGAAGATGAAGTAAGTGAGCCCTCATGTGTGTAGAAGGGGGTGAACAATGCTTCTCCACTCCTAGTGCTTACAATCAAGCATTTGGTGGTTCAAACCCCACACCTATCACTTCTCAGTTAAAAGGATGTGGTGCAGTGTTAGTTGGTGGTTAAGAGGCACATAGTGCTTCTAATTTGCATCAAGAATTTGACACGCAATGGTTGCTTGAACTACATCTCAAGTGGACTCAAGTCTAGCAGGAATCTTTGAGCGTGCAATATGAAAAACTGGTGGGCCAAAAAATGTTACTGCCATTGTCACATACAATGCATCTAACTACAAAGGTACATGGCGTGCAATCAAAATCAAATATCTTCAGCTTACCTGGGTTCCTGTTGGAATTAGGGTTGCAGAGAAACACACATAGCTTGGAGAAGACAAAGGAAGCTCAAGGCACACAATAGAGAGTGTGTTACTTAGTGTGCAATGGAAAGATAGATAGCCCTAGAGTGATGGTCGTATATACAATGCACGGGGGAAAAAACCTCCTAAAGAGGGAAAAAATGCCCCGGCAGTCCTAGTGTGTTCACACACATCACTACCACATGTAAATGGTAACAAATCCCCCCTGGAGTGATGCGGTGAACGAGAGCTGGCACATGAGTAAAGGGAAGTGCCATGCCCTGAGGACAGGATCAGTCCACAAAGGGGAGTAAGCCCAAAGCTTTGCGGAAAGCTTCAAGCTTCTCACGAGACAATGCCTTTGTGAAAAGATCTGTTGACACATAAGCCAAGCTGATCTCTCCTGCTGAGAGCCTCTCCCTGACATAGTGGTAATGCACCTCAATGTGCTTTGTGCGAGCATGAAAACCTAGGTTCCTCGCAACTGCCAATGCGCTCTGACTGTCAGTGTAGATACTGTTGGCAGTGTCCTGTCCAACACCCAAGTCAGCCATAAGGCGTCTGAGCCATACACACTCAATCGTAGCTGTGAAGACTGCCCTGTACTCAGCCTCACAACTCGAAGTGGCCACAGTAGATTGCTTCTTGCTCAACCATGATATACATGAACTGCCAAGCATGAAACAAAAACCACTTGTGGACACTCGCGTGTCAAAACAACCAGCCCAATCTGAGTCCGAAAAAGCATGTGAGTCTAGCGGCAATGATCCCCCCTTGGGATAAAACAAGCCAAGATGTAAAGTGCCACTAAGGTAGCGGAAAATCCTCTTGACAGCCTGCCAATGCTTAGACCCTGGGCTATGCATAAATCTGCTGACCTGCGAGACTGCAAACTGAATATCTGGCCTCGTGTTGCATACATAAATGAGGCAGCCAACAGCAGTTTGGTAAAGAGTGACATCAGCAGGATCGCCAGCATCATGTAGACTCAACTTCAAACCTGTTTCCATGGGAGTGGCAATAGGTTCGCAATCCTCAAGTCCAAACTTACATAGCAATGTCTCTATGTAACTTTTCTAACACAAGGCAATACCACCATCACACTGCTTAAACTGTATACCCAAGTAATGATGCAACAGCCCCAAATCTTTCATCTTGAAAGTAGCATTCAAATCAGCCTTAAATTCAGCAATATGTCTCTCATTTGGTCCAGTGATCAGCAAATCATCAACATAAAGAACCACAATGAGAAATACATCATCCTCACGCTTTACATACAATGTGCTTTCTGTTGGACTGTTACGAAAGCCTCGTTTAACCAAATGAGTGTCAGCTTTCTCATACCAAGCACGAGGAGATTGCTTCAACCCATACAAAGCCTTCTTACATTTGCACACTTTGTCCTCTTGTCCTTTTATGACAAAACCGCGAGGCTGCGTTACATAAACTTCCTCAAATATGTCACCATTCAAGAAAGCAGTAACAATGTCTGATTGATGTACATCCCAACCAAAATGAGCTGCCAATGCACATAGAAAACGCACAGTAGTCATACGACAAGTGGGAGCAAAAGTCTCTTCATAATCTATGCCTTTTTGTTGTGCATAACCCTTTGCAACAAGTCGAGCCTTATGGCGATCGATCTCACCATCCGGCTTGCGTTTCAACTTGTAAACCCACTTCGTACCAATGGCCTTTTTGCCAGGAGGCAAATCACATAAAGTCCATGTGTCATTCTCTATAAGTGCATCATATTCTGATTTCATGGCAGCAATCCAATTTTCTGAATTCTGTGCTTCATCAAAAGACAGAGGCTCCTCAACATCATGTAAACTAGACACAGCCAAAGCATAACAATCTGATGCATAAGATGCATGGCGAGAGCCTGAACGAGTACGACTAGATAAAGGTGTATCCAATTTACTGTCACGCAAAGTGTGCACCAGCCATTTTGGCATACCTCTAGCCTGCTCATTTTCAGCCCTTTCCTCATCAAGTACACCATGTACATCTGCATCAGTAATAGGCTGTTCTAAAACATTTTCAGAAACCCCCATAGGCTGTACATTTGCCTCATTGGAACTTACATTCGTATTTCCACCACTGAAAAGAGGCAACAAAGTGTCATAAATGTCCTGTGAGCTTACATTACTGTCTCTAGTACATGACAGCAAGGGCTGAACAGAGTCTTCCACAAACACTACATCCTGTAAAACCAGAATACGTTTTGTTTGCGGATGATACAACCTGTAACCTTTGCTTTCAGAACTATAACCAACAAAAATACATTTGACAGCCTTATCATCCAATTTTCTGCGCTGCACTTGTAGCACCAAAGCATATGCCAAACAGCCAAAAACACGCATGTGCTCAATAGAAGGTTTTCTATCATGCCATGCTTCATATGGAGTAATAGACTGCAAAGCTTTCGTAGGACACCTGTTAAGTACATAAGTGGCACACATGATGGCCTCAAGCCAAAAAGAATGCGGCAAAGCTTGAATTTTGACCATACATCGTGCCATTTCCGTTAGTGACGTGTTTTTCCTCTCAGCAACACCATTTTGCTGAGGTGTATAAGGCACTGTACATTGGTGTTTTATCCCACGACTAGCCAGAAATGCATTAAATTCATGAGACATATACTCCCCCCCTCGATCGGAACAGAGGGTGCCCATAGTACATTTTGAGACATTTTCAGCCATAGCCAAAAATTGTTTGAAGCACATAAAAACTTCGGACTTCGCTTTAAGCGGAAATACCCATGCATGCCTGGAGTAATCATCAATGAAAGTCACGAAGTACAGGTAATTGCCCAAGGACGGAGTTTGCATGGGCCCACAAACATCACTATGCACAAGCTGCAACCTGCATGTGGCCCTAACTGAACCATCCTTTGGAAACTTAGAACGCTGCATTTTACCCAGAATATAGCCTTCACAAACATGTTTGACAAGTGCTTCAAGAGGCGGCAAAGAAGCAACCATATCAGATTTCTGCAAACGCAGCAAACTGGCAAAATTCAGATGACCAAAACGTGCATGCCAAAGTTTTGCATCTGAAATAGCCCTTGAATCTGCAACAGCATTTGCAAAATTTTGTCCACACTTGTCATACAAAGTGAGCTTATACAACCCACGGCACAAAAGCCCAGATGCAACAATTTCATCACCAAAACTGAGATCATGAACTGTACATCTGTCATCCACAAATTTGACTACAAGTCCAAGTCTAGCAAGTGCAGATACAGACAAGAGATTCTTCTTGATCCCAGGTACATAAAGTGCATCAACAAGTGTGAAGGAACTGCCATTAGCAGCAGTGAGCACAATCTTTCCAACTCCCTGAACTGGATAAGAGGCGTTGTTGGCACAAGTGACTGAATTCCCATGAGGGACAGACTCGAGAGAGGTAAACAATTCACGATGTGAGGTAATGTGCTTTGTAGCACCACTGTCGAAATACCACACATGTGAATCTGCAGCAACTGACAAGCATGCATCATGGACAGCAGGATTGTAAGTGCACTCTGCGCTAAAAGCCCATTCTGCATCAACATCAGCATCACAATCTCCTTTCACAGAAGACTCAACAATGGCTGCATTTGTAGTGGAACCAGCATTTGCAGTGGAACCACCCTCTTTCTTCTTAGCCTCTTTGGCCTTCAACCACCCTTTCTTTGAGAAGCAATAAAAGCCTGTTCAACTGCACGCTGCCTAGTCCTGTTTTTTCTAGAAAGTGACTCTTGCAACAGCAATGTGCATAATGCATCAAACTTGACAACTTCAGGATTTCCTTGGGTCATCAGTCTCCAAGTACTAGCAAAAGTCTGGTAGGAATCTGGTAAGGCATCAAGAACAGTCTGCACAAGGGAACTGTCCGAAATGACTTCACCTGCAGAAATGAGTTGCTCATTGATATCCTTGACACTAGCAAGGAAAGTGTCCATATCATCTTCCTCATGCATAATCTTTGACTCTAGCTCTTTACGCAGCAAAGCAATTTTAGCCTCATTGCGGCTTGCATAAAGACCTGCTAGAATATCCCAAGCCTGTTTTGCAGATTTTGCTGAACGGATGTGAGGAATAATGGTGCGCTTCACAGACAACGCAATCAATGCATGAGCCTGCGCATCCTTAACATCCCAACGAGCTTGTTCTGCCGTAGGCAAAACAACTCTAACAGCTGCAATCCTTGCAGCAAGACCTGCAACATCCTCAATATCGCCTACATCTTCAGAACCAGGACGTACATCAATGCCCTGCACAATATTCCAGACACCTTTTGACACAAGAACATGTTGCATCATATAAGCCCACATAAGGTAGTTGTCCCCATCCAACCTGTCCTCAGCAGCAAACATCTTGAACACATATGTGTTGTTGTTGTCAGCCATGGTAAATGCTGCACCTGATGTGAAAACTGCCCGAAAATAGGAGAAATGGAGCGGGAACAACTTGTGCTATATAGCACAAACCGTAGAAGACTATAAGGCACCTGTTATGCAGAAAACAGCACTGACAGAAAATCTGCACAAAATGACGAAATAGCCTGTGCAGTACTGCCCGTAGTGGAAACAGAGGCCGAAATGAGCCCAAATCAAAATTCTGAGCAGACCAAGCTCTTCGAGCTTGCCCAAAATATTTGTCGACCTGCGAACACTCGCCAAAGCTCACTGAAATCGGAGAAAGTGAGCAGGCGTGTGCTGGAGCAGCTGGCGACTAAGCCCGGGAGGACGTGACCTGCTCTGATACCAATTGTTGGAATTAGGGTTGCAGAGAAACACACACAGCTTGGAGAAGACGAAGGAAGCTCAAGGCACACAATAGAGAGTGTGTTACTTAGTGTGCAATGGAAAGATAGATAGCCCTAGAGTGATGGGCGTATATACAATGCACGGGGGAAAAAACCTCCTAAAGAGGGAAAAAATGCCCCGGCGGTCCTAGTGTGTTCACACACATCACTACCACATGTAAATGGTAACAATTCCATGTATTGCCCACACTTTGAATTTGCTTCTCAAAGACTTTTGAAAAGTGTCGTAAAGTATGTGAGACAAACTTTAATAGATGCTAATTGTCATAAAATCTAATATCTAATATCTAACCAACCCAAATGATTTTCTCATATTAAATTGATCACTTAATGTGGGAGAATAAACGGGAACAAGTGTTAAGATATAGACATGTGCTTATAGATCTATCTCAACACGGGGCCAATGGTAAAGGGGCCCAAATGAGAGATGGTCTATCAAAGAGCAAGGCTAAAAAATGGAGCATAAGACCTTAGGGTTAGCTTCATTGAAGACCTCCAATAATGTGTGTAAAAGGCCTTTGACCTTAGGTAAGCTAGGGCTGAGCTTGAGGCGCGGGAACCCGACCCAGCTCGAAGTGCTTGTCCTGCTTGTCATGCTTGATGACTAAGGTGCTTGAGGTGCTTGATGATTGAGGTGCTTGAGATGCTTGAGGTGCTTGATATGCTTGAGATGCTAGGGTTGCACTTGAGGTGAGAACCCAGCCCAAGCTTAAAGTGCTTATGAGCCAAGCTTGTGGTGGGAACTGGGCCTATACATGAGGGGCTTAAGGTGTCAAAAAGACAAAGATTCAATCCCTACAAGGAGGGGGCGAGCCCTACATGAGGGGGGATGAGAGAGAACACCCACACACTCACACAAGGCATGCATGGTACAAAGAAAGAAAAAGGGACACTTGTCAAGTTCCTCCTCATGTTGCCCTCATGGTGTGCCTGAAGCCTATTGGTTGGCCACCCAAGGGGTCCAATAATAATTTAGGAGATTTAATTAAATGATTTACCATTTATCTAGCCCTCTCTCTCTCAAAGGGGAAAGGGGGACACTTGTCTAAAGGCTACCCTTGCTGCTTGGAGTGCCTCCTGCTTGTGATTAGCTAGGCTTGGAGGGGTCCAATGAGCTTCAAGCATGACCTACAAGGGGGGGTTGACCCATGCAATCCAGGGGGTTTCTTAGGGGGTATACTCACCCACACACACTCACAAACACTCTCATTGTGTGCTATGCAAAGTGCAAGAGCTCCCTCTCCTTCTCCAAGCAAGTAGAGGTTGAGAGCCTACACCAACACTCTTGGATATGGAGTGCAAATCCAACCAAGAGCCATGCTTCAATGCTTAAGCTTGCCATCTCCTTCTTCTTCATTACTATGCTATTATGTATGCTAGCAACAAGAGTTATGATAAGTGAGGAACTAATTCTTTCTCCTACGAAATGTTTCTTCTTCCTCTTCCCTACCCTCATTCCTTGCTAGCTCTCTCCACCTTCGAAGGTGTTTAAGGTCTTGGGACTGAGTCTTGGGATATTTAAAGCTTTTCTTCAAGTTTATGTTATGTTTGTGATGCATGAAGCTTTCCATCTTCATTGCATCACCTAGGTCACAAGGAACACAAAGATTGTATTGTAACAAGTCTCTCTTAATGGGAGAAATCATAATACAAATGCCTATTGGAGGGGGGACCGCCTCCACATAAATCTGGTCCTCAACTGTTGTCATGTTCTCTAAATTCTCTCTCATGCAAAAGTATTGTTCATGCCAAGTTAGCTAATTGCTATGATTATGTTGCTATCTTCAATTATGTTCACTTGCTATGCTCACAAAGTCATTTCTCAAAAGTACTCTCATTAATTTCCGCTACTCTCAAGTTAAATAGGCCAATTCCATTACATTGTATCAGAGCATTTAGTTTCTCTTTTCTTGCTTAAGAAGAGAGGTCCTTAAGTAGCCTATAAATGGTTGATGGTGTTAATTATATTAGGGTAAGTGGAACTGGGATCTATTATCGGTTTTGCTGAACCCACTATGTGGGGGATGGTGCACACCTCGGGAGCTTTGGACTTAATAATGGAGTCTTTTTAGACTTGCCTATGGCTTTACCATTATTGAGCCATAAGAAGTTCGAAAGGAGATAGCCCTCGGCAACTCTGCTATGTTAGACCTACTCCTCTACTCTCTATAATTAACCACTTCGAGTCGTGGGTGTAGATACTTAAGAGCCAATTTTCAAAGGCTAAGAGGAGTGGCAACTAAGGTTTTGAATTGCCAAAGCATACACTAAGTACATACATAAATTTTGTTAACATGACTAACAATAATCAAGAGAGTAGAATGAACATTGATAGCTTTGATTTTGCACATGAAGGGGCTAATGATGATACTCCCATGCTTGTGAATTATCTCGTCACTAGGTTGCAGCCAGCTATGGGCAACCCTGCTTTGCAAGCCGAAGTTACTCAACAACTTCGTGCTTATGGAATTTCCCTTCCTCTCCAAGAGGAGAGAGAGCTTAGGAGGCCTCTTGAAGAGACCCCCAAAAGAAGACTCTCTCCCATTCAAGAGGAGGAATCCAAAGAGCAAGAGAGCAATGAAAGTTTAAGTTGCTCTGAAGATGTGGCTCCACGAAGACGACGGTCTAGACGATCACCCACTCCTCCCAAGAGGAAAAGATCAACACATAGTCCTTCTCCTCATCACTCTAAAAGGCAAGAGAGGAAACAAAGGAAGAAAAGGGCTAGGAAGAGGTCACCCTCTTCTCCTTCTTCTTCACCTTCCTCCTCTTCCGACGAAAGTTATGGCTATTCGCCTAGAGAATACAAGAGTGGAGGACATCGCAAATCATTTCCTGCATGGCGAAGGTTACAAAAGCTAATGAAGTTCAAGGAGGGAGGAAAGAGTATCTCTTTTCTCACCTATGATGGCACCTTTGGTGCTACCGACAAAGTGTTGGCCTTCATCCAGCAATTTGATGCGGCCTTTGGAGATGAGGGCTTCACAGAGTCCTCCAAGCTACGCCATGTAGCTATGCACTTCTAAAAATCAGCTCGTCAATGGTGGGCTAGCCTTCGTGGCAATGGTGAAGTCCCAAAGATATGGAAAACTCTACGAGTTTCCATCATGAAGCAATTTCTTGCAAGCGATGCAAAAGACAAAGTGCTTACTGAATGGGGCAGCTTGAAGCTTCTCTCTCATGATTCTATCCACAAGTACGTAGACAAGTTTTGGGATTTACATCTCAAGGCTACTGTCTTTCAAAAGGTAGACTTTGCCAAGAAAAGGCAGCAATTCTGTGCGGGATTACCTGAAGAGATGGCCAAATACATCAACTCTAAACGGCCTGGTACTATTAGCGAAGTAATCCATCACACCATGGTTGCTTCACGCATCAATTTCCATCAAGGGGCTAGATGTAATGTCAAGCCCATGGAAAACAAAGACAAAAATGATGCAAAGGGGAAAACCAATGTTCAAAATACTTCCCAAGTCACTTCCAGCAACAACAACAATCGATCCAAGGAGAAGGGAGTTTTCAAAGGTAAAAACAAACTCTCTCCTGAAGAGCTTGAATCTTTTTGCAAGGACCATAAGTATTTCAAGTGTGGGGAGCAAGGACATGGCTATCGTTATTTCCCCAAGAAGAATACTTGCAATGAGACTCCTAGGGCTTCCACCATCGAAGCTCCAAAAGAGGATGCTCATTGCAAAGGATCATCACTTTCCTATGCTTCGGGAAAGGTAAGAGAGCATGATGCCTTCATCTTGTTTGACCCTGGCTCTTGACCCTGGCTCTACTCTCAACTTCATATCAACGGAGTTGGCCACCAAGTTGGGCATTCAAGCTTTTGAGATGGGAGATATAATAGTGGCTGATGCAGCTTTCAAGGGACAACAAGCCTCCGTTACTCCCTTGATTGGGAAGTTGAGGCTTCATGTCCAAAGCTATGTCGACAAAGAAGACTTCTTCATCTCTCCTCTCCAACATGAGGATGTTATCCTAGGGGCACCATGGTTTGATCGTATGGCTGCCAACATGAAGTTCCCTGAAAGGAGAATCTACTTCACCTACAGGGGAAAGAACATGTATATAGATGCTAGTGAGCGTGGTCGAACTATTCCACTTGTAAATCCTCTTGCTTTTGATAAGTCAATGAAGAGCTCAGTTTCTGCGTACATGATTTTTGTCAAAGAGTCTTTAAAAGATACTAATGTTTCATCAAATGTAAATGGTAGGAATGAAGAAGAGTTAGACTTGTCTAATTTTCTAAAAGGATTCCAAGATGTGTTCATTGATGATATCCCTATGGACTTACCTCCAAAAGGAGGGGATGATGACCATCACATTGAGCTCCTTCCTGGAAGCTCACCACCTAACAAGCCTCCTTATCGAGTCTCACAAGCTCAATAAGAAGAGATAATGAGGCAAGTACAAGAGCTGGTAGACAAAGGGATAGTGAGGCCTAGTTCCTCTCCCTTTTGTTCTCCATTCCTTTTAGTGCAAAAGAAAGATGGTACATACCGTATGTGTGTGGACTATCGAGCACTAAACCATATCACTATCAAAAACAGATTTCCCGTACCTCGGGTAGAAGATCTGTTTGATAAGCTACAAGGCTCTACCTACTTCAGTAGGATTGACCTTAAGAGTGGCTATCATCAAATAAGGATAGTGGATGAAGATATCTTAAAGACCGCGTTTCGCACAACATTTGGTCTTTATGAATATCTAGTCATGCCTTTTGGCTTGACTAATACACTAGCTATGTTCAATCGTTTGATGGAGAAAATTTTTAGACCATACCGCAAATTCATTGGAGTGTTCTTTGATGATATCATCATCTACTCCAAGTCTTTGGAGGAACATAAGCAACATCTCCAAGTGATTTTTCAAGCATTGAGGGAGAACAAGCTTTTTCTCAACAAAAAGAAAAGCGAATTCTTCCTTCAAGAGATTCAATTGCTAGATCATATTATCTCTAAAGATGGTATCCAAATGGATCCATCAAAGTTAGAGGTAATAAAATCATGGCCTAACCCAAGAAATCTACATGAGCTAAGAAGCTTTGTTGGTATGTGCGCATACTATAGACGCTTCATAGCAAAATTCTCTCAAGTAGTAGGACCACTACACGACTTAACTAAGAAGAACGTTAAGTTTGTATGGACTGCTAAGGAGAAAATGCTTTTGAAAAGCTCAAAGAGAAGCTTACTTCCCAACCAGTACTCATGCTTCCGGATCTCTCAAAGCCATTTGAGGTCCAATGTGATGCTTGTGGTGATTGCCTTGGAGCAGTTTTGCTTCAAGAAGAGCATGCCATAGCATATGAGAGCCGAAGGCTCAATATTGATGAGAACGAGTCTTGGGCATTTATGAAAAAGAGCTTTTAGCTGTTCTACATGCCCTAGACACATAGAAGCAGTACCTATTGGGGACTCCATTTATCCTACGAACCGACCACCAAAGTCTCAAGTATTTCATGACGCAAACCAAGCTTTCCGACAAACAAATGAGGTGGGCAAATTTTCTTTCGCAATTTAATTTCCATATTGCTCACATAGCTGGTAAGCACAATCAAGTGGCTGATGCACTTTCACGACGACCCAAAGTTAATGCGGTGTCTGTAGCTACTCACAATGATCTATCCTCTATGATAGATGAGTATGCTACTGACCCTGACTTTAGAGACATAATGTCAGCCCTTGCTTTGGGGAAGAAAAAGGAACCATTCACCTTGCAGGATGGTTATCTTCTCCACGGCAATAGGCTATGTGTTACCCATTCCCTTCGTGAGAAAGTTATGTATGAATCCCATGCTCCTCCATATGCGGGGCATAGAGGTATTCAACCTACTCTCCGAGGAGTAGAGACGTACTTCTATTGGCCTACCATGAAAGTGGACATACAAGAGTATGTTTCAAAATGTGTAGTATGCCAAAAGACCAAGTATGATAGAGGGAAGCAACCTGGATTACTCCAGCCATTGCCTATTCCAAATTCACAATGGGAGAGTATATCCATGATTTCATCTTTGGATTACCCAAGTCTATCCATGGGAATACAGGAATATGGACAATAGTTGACAGGTTTAGCAAGCAAGCACATTTTATTCCAGTCAAAAAGACTATTAAGGCACATCAAATGGCAACTCTCTTCATATCTCAGATTTTCAAGCACCATGGATTACCCACATCCATCGTGTCAGATAGAGATCCTAGAATGACCAGTAATTTCTAGAAAGGTCTCTTTGAAAATCTAGGAACAAGATTGAATTTCTCTTCGGCCTATCACCCACAAACGGATGGCCAAAGTGAGATAGCCAATCTTACGATACTCGATCTACTCAAGACTTATGTTACCGAAGTAGATCAACGCTCACAATGGGAAAAGTACTTACCTCTTGTAGAGTATGCCTACAATAATACCGTAAATACTTCTACGAGAAAATCACCTTTTGAGATCATTGATGGAAGACCTAAAAGTCCCTTGCTACTCAAAGTACATGGGAAGATCTTCGCCCCCGATGAGTATAGCCGTGACCTACAAGAATCTTTTCAAAAGATTAAGGAGGCTATATCCATCTCTCAACAAAGGCAAAAAGCTGCTGCTGATAAGCACAGAAGAGCCTTAATGTTCAAAGAAAATGATTGGGTCTTACTCAAGTTTCCTAAGGCTCGATTAAGCCAAACGACGGGCAAAAATCCCACGGGCCATCAAAAGTATTATGCTAAACTAGCAAAAAGATACTATGGTCCTTTCCAAATCGTGAAGCCCATCAATGAGACGGCTTATCAACTCACGTTTCCCAACCATTGGCTCATACACAATGCCTTTCATGTAAGCCTACTTAAGCCCTACAAAGAGAGCCACCAACTGAACCAATTATTGAAGACCCTCCCGAAGTTGAAGACGAAGAAGAGGTGTTACAACCCGAATCTGTCCTTCGGCATGAAGACAAGGTACTACCACATGGTAAGATTATCTGACGGTATCTTATTAAGCTAAAAAATTATTCTTTTGAAGATGCTAGATGGATGCAAGGAATACAGCTTAAGGGTAGTATGAACCTTGTCAATGCTTACAATGCTACATTAGAGTAAGCAAATGTACAAATTTCTTTTAAATGACTCATGTTTTTGTCTTATAAGACTAGTCCTCTTTTTAATTGTGCACAAATTTAACTAGTATGTATGCTTAGAATCATGTTTGTGATGACGACGTCTCTCAAACACCAAGTAGAATTTGTCACTCGACTTTGGGAGAATGAAATGGACTAAAGAGCAGACATGCTTGCGGCAGCTATGTCTCCCAAGCACCAAATGCATTAGTCATCCATCTTGGAAAGATGTCGTAGGGTAAAAAGGGATCCTCTACCTGCTAAGTAAAATTGACTAATGACTAAGGCTTTATCTCTTCTACCTCATAGTCGAGGATGACTATGATTTCAAGAGAGACGTAATGTCATAAAATCTAATATCTAATATCTAACCAACCAAAATGATTTTCTCATATTAAATTGATCACTTAATGTGGGAGAATAAATGGGAACAAGTGTTAAGATATAGACATGTGCTTATAGATCTATCTCAACACGGGGCCAATGGTAAAGGGGCCCAAATGAGAGATGGTCTATCAAAGAGCAAGGCTAAAAAATGGAGTATAAGACCTTAGGGTTAGCTTCATTGAATACCTCCAATAATGTGTGTAAAAGGCCTTTGACCTTAGGTGAGCTAGGGCTAAGCTTGAGGCGCAGGAACCCGACCCAGCTCGAGGTGCTTGTCCTGCTTGTCATGCTTGATGACTAAGGTGCTTGAGCTGCTTGAGATGCTTGAGGTGCTTGACATGCTTGAGATGCTAGGGTTGCACTTGAGGTGAGAACCCAGCCCAAGCTTAAAATGCTTATGAGCCAAGCTTGTGGTGGAAACTGGGCCTATACATGAGGGGCTTAAGGTGTCAAAAAGTCAAATATTCAATCCCTACAAGGAGGGGGCGAGGCCTACATGAGGGGGGATGAGAGAAAACACCCACACACACTCACAAACACTCTCATTGTGTGCTATGCAAAGTGCAAGAGCTCCCTCTCCTTCTCCAAGCAAGTAGAGGTTGAGAGCCTACACCAACACTCTTGGATATGGAGTGCAAATCCAACCAAGAGCCATGCTTCAATGCTTAAGCTTGCCATCTCCTTCTTCTTCATTACTATGCTATTATGTATGCTAGCAACAAGAGTTATGATAAGTGAGAAACTAATTCTTTCTCCTACGAAATGTTTCTTCTTCCTCTTCCCTACCCTCATTCCCTGCTAGCTCTCTCCACCTTCGAAGATGTTTGAGGTCTTGGGATATTTAAAGCTTTTCTTCAAGTTTACGTTATGTTTGTGATGCATGAAGCTTTCCATCTTCATTGCATCACCTAGGTCACAAGGAACACAAAGATTGTATTGTAACAAGTCTCTCTTAATGGGAGAAATCATAATACAAATGCCTATTGGAGGGGGGACCGGCTCCACATAAATCCGGTCCTCAACTGTTGTCATGTTCTCTAAATTCTCTCTCATGCAAAAGTATTGTTCATGCCAAGTTAGCTAATTGCTATGATTATGTTGCTATCTTCAATTATGTTCACCCGCTATGCTCACAAAGACATTTCTCAAAAGTACTCTCATTAATTTCCGCTACTCTCAAGTTAAATAGGCCAATTCCATTACACTAATCATGTCATCAATTTCATTAGAGAGCATGATTTTACTTATGCTCTTTTTAAAACTAAATCACCCAGCAATAATCTACTGATCTTTTGGAGACACAACTTACAACTACGTACTACATTCTTGAAACATTGCAATAGGTTAAGCCAGCCCTTTGTGAAACAATCTTAGATAGAAGATGGGATATTTGGATTGAGACGTAGCTATGAGCTCGCAACTACTAAGTGCTTTCAACTTGTGAACTCTCATGTGTTCTGGAGAAATGTGGAAAAACTTTGTCAATGTTAGAAAGCCTTTTGTGCATCTAGTGCGCTTGGTTGACAAAGATGTGTTCATATTTGGATGGGTCTATTGGTACATGCATAAAGCTATTCGCAAGCTGAAAGAGAGCACATCCTTTGCAGTACGAGAGAAAAACATGATGGTCTCTTTTGTTGAGAAACGTTGGGATCAATTACACACCCCTTTACATGAAGCAGGATTTGTGTTGGATCCAAAGTTTCAAATGCACAATCAATTTGCTAATAGTGAGGTCATCGCTCATTTTAAGAAAGTGTGTGCACAATTATTGGGTGATGCAGATGACAGGGTAGCTTACACGCAAAAGACAACCTACACCAAAGTCCATGGCACATAGATGCAATCAAGACATTGAGTGCACATCTTTGGTGGAAGGAATATGGTAGGGAGAAAGTGGAGCTACATCACATGGCTCTCAAAGTCTTGTCGGTGACCGCCTCTAGTGGAAGCTATGAGTAAAATTGACCATCTTTTGTTTTTTTACACATTACCAAGAAAAGAACTCGATTCACTCCTAAATGGGCTACATATTTAGTGTACGTCTTTTCCAATATGCGACTAATGCACAAGCCAACAAGGATAAATACACGAGCTACAAAGCAAAGCTTTGGATGTTTTCAAATCCACAAAGAAATTGCAAATGAAGCCCAGTTTGATGATGAAATTGAGTCGGATTTGGAAGATGTGGACCCCCAAATTGTTTAGATGTGGAGGAAGTGGATGATTTGATGCATGTGATTGATGCTCCAGATGATGTATAAGTAATTAATCAAATAAAGACCTTGTGTCATAAAATATAATATCTAACTTTACCAAATAATTTTCTCATATTAAAGTGATCTTTTAATATGGGAAGATAAAAGGGGAACAAGAGTTAGAATAGAGACATGTGCTTCTAGAACTATCTTAGAAGAGGACCAAAAGGAGAGATGGTTGCATCTCAATAGGGGTCCAAAAGGAGATGGTCTACCAAAGAGCAATGTGTTATAAGTGCTTCGAGACTTATCTCAGCAGGGAACCAAGAGGAGAGATGGTTACATCTCAATAGGGGTCCAAAAGGATATAGTCTATCAAAGAGCAACGTGTATCTGATGGAGCTTAAAGGCCTTAGGGTTAGCTTCATTAACGACCTCCAAAGGTTAGCGTTAAAAGTCCTTAGACCTTAGGCAAGCTAGGGTTGGGCTTGAGGTGGGAACCCGACCCAAGATTGAGGTGCTTGCTGACTAAGGTGCTTGAGGTGCTTGTCGTGCTTGATGAGTAAGGTGCTTGAAGGGCTTGTCAGTGCTTACTAACTAAGGTGCTTGAGGTGCTTGTCATGCTTAATGAGTAAGGTGCTTGCGAAGCTTCCCATGCATGGGGGGGGTAAGGTGCTTGAAGTGCTTTAGTAAAAAAGAGACCCTACAAAGGAGGGGGAAAGCCCCAAAGTTAGGGGAATCTTTGACTTAACCTCCCACTCACCCAAAGGGCACCCCTTTTCTCAAGGGGCACATGGACACATGTCAAGCTCTCCTATGCTTAGCCACATGGTGTGCTTAAATCCTATTGGCTAGGCTAAAGAGGGTTCCAATAAGCTTTTAGTTCAATTCAACAAATATCTAGATATTTTCAAGCTCTCTCTCTCTCAAAGGGGTAAGGAGGACACCTGTCCAAAGACTACCCATGTTGCTTGAAATGCATTGTGCATGTGATTGGCTAGGCTTAGAGGGGTCCAATGAGATTCAAGCTTGAACTATAAGGAGGGGTTGCCCAAGGCAAGCAAGGGGTGTGCTTGGGCATATACACCCTCTCACACACTCATTTTTCACACATTCTTACTTGGTGAAAGTGCAAGAACTCCATCTCCTTCTCCAAGCTTGTTGAGAAGTTGAGAGCCTACACCAACACTCTTGGCTATGGAATGCAAATCCAACCAAGAGTCATGCTTCAATGCTTAAGCTTGCCATCTTCTCCATCTTCATTACTATGCTATTATGTATGCTAGCAAGAAGAGTGATAATAAGTGAGGAACTATTTCTTTCTCCTATGAATGATTCTTCTTCCTCTTTCCTACCCTCATTCCCCATTAGCTCTCTCCACCTTCAAAGGTGTTTGAGGCCTTGGGACTGAGGCCGGGGATGGTTAATGTTTTTTACAAAGTCTATGTTATGCTCATGATGCATGAAGCTATCTATCTTCATTGCATCACCTAGGTCACAAGGAACACAAAGATTGTATTGTACCGAGTCTCTCTTTATGGTAGAATCTATAATACAAAAACCTATCGAAGGGGGGACCGGCTCCACATAAATCCGATCCTCAACTGTTGTCAAGTTCTCTAATTCTCTCTCTTGCAAAAGTATAGAGCGCCAAGTTAATTAAGTATAATGGTTATGTTGCTACCGCTAATTAAGTTCACCCTCTATGTTCTCAAAGTAACCTCACAAAAATGCTCTCGTTAATTCTCCTAATTTCGCTATTCTCAAAGTTCATAGGGCATTTCCATTACACCTTGAGTGTTAGAAATCTCTCTCTCTCTCTCTCTCTCTCTCTCTCTCTCTCTCTCTCTCTCTCTCTCTCTCTCTCTCTCTCTCTCTCTCTCTCATACATCGAGTAATTTCATTAGTTTGGTTATTATAAAAGTGCGAGGTTTTACAAAAAGGGAAGCTACAAAAAAGATAGGATGTGCACGAAGAAGATCTAGCTTAGATCCTAGGTGTAATCTCCTATAATCTAGGATAAGCAAAACTTATATATTCCCATGGATCTGCTTTCCCCTGGTTCCAATATATCCTCTTCCAAGGGACCAAACTTTGCTTCGTATCTTGCTAGCTTTCGCTTCAATCCAACATTCTCAGCTTCTAGTGCTTCACATTGAATGCACAATGATTGTTCAATCTCTCCTTGGCTTGCCAATTCTGTGCCTTGGGTAGCAAATTGCTCAAGTATTTCTCCCTCCTTGGGGAGGTAGGTAAAGCCCTTGTTACACAGAGGCTCTCCTTCATTTTTCTCTTGAGCATGAACTTGTTCTGTCGGCTATCTCTCGCCAAATCCTCTCGTGCTAGGTCGATCATTCCAGTCCACTTTGCGTCCCAAAACATAATAACAATAGCATTGATGCACAAAGTATATGGCTATATGGTTGTTGTTTGGGTTTTGTATGTACACCTGTAAGAATCTCTCGAGTGCATATGATATGCCAATATCGTGTACTGCTACACAAATCTCATCCTCTGTGTAGATTTTTTGTGCTAGTTCATGGTTCAAGCAGGGATCTTCTTTAGCATTTTGATCACGCTGCAATGGTACATCATCTTGCTCCTTAAAATTGAGCTGATTTTTGAAAAATTCCTTGAGACCTAAATTGAAAAGGCATTGCACAATTCAAACAATGGCACACAGCTTATGATTCATTGATCATGCAATCATCAATTGGTCGTAGGGAGAGTAAGATACAAATTTGTAGCCAGCATTATGGGCTCCATTTATACAAAGTGATAAATCCCATGCCTTGGGCCTATTTAAGGGATTCCTCTCTTTCCCTTGGGCAATATGTTTCGATACATTGCACAAAAAATCTTGCTTCTCATGTTCAAATGGTTGCGGAATACACAAAATCAAGTGTCTAAGAATCTAACATAAGCTATATACATTAGAGGCTTTAGCGAAAGAGGGGGGGGGGGGGGGGGGGGGGGGTGCTAATATTTTCAGAAGAATTCCATGGATAATCTCTTTCTTGTTGTGCTCTTGCTTCTAGGGATAGTTGTAGCAAGCCACAAAATGTCTCTTTGGTGTTTGCGATAGTGCTTGATCCCCAATCAGCAATGCCAACATATACACCCTTGTCACCAAAGTCTATTATTATGTTACAAGCATGCGGATCATTTTGTAGAAAGTCATGGCTATGCAGAAACTTCAGTGTCTATACGAGGGCATTCGTGATTGGTAAGATTTTCTCAATAAATTGCTCCAAAGATCCCAAGGTGTGGAACTCTCTTATAGCTAGTTTGCTTCCATCATGGTGACAAGTTGCACCACTCATCAAAGAGCAGATCATTTGTCAAGGATTGTAAAGGTATAACTACATAAGGGAGTAGACGATGATCTACCAATAGACGATGATCTATTGGTAGTCCATATCTATCACAAGATATGGACTACCAATAGAAATTGTCAGTGGTAAGGGAACTCATTTCCTAAATGAGGTAATTGAGTATCTGCTCAATGAGTTTATGGTCATCCATAACAAATCAGCTCCCTATTACCGTACAAGCAAATAGACAAGCTGAGCATACGAATAAAATTCTTAGATTGGTATTGACTAAAGTGGTTAAACAGATTGGGAAATGAATCTCTATGCTGCTCTATGGGCTTATAGAGTTTCATTCAAAACAGCTTTAAATGCTACACCCTTTAACCTTGTTTATGGTCTTGATGCCATATTGGCGATAGAATTTCTATTGTCGACACTAAGGGTAGCTAAGGATCTTGATTGGACTGGACATGAACTATCAGAGAGACTTGAATATTTAGAAAGGCTTGATGAGCAAAGGCTAACTGTTGTAGCTCACGTCTATGCACAAAAGCGAAAACAAAAGCAGTTTTTTTATTCCCATCTAATCACAAAAACCTTCAAAAAATGGGACTTAGTTTTAGTCTATTCCCTTAAGCAACACATTTCCAAGTTTCAGAAAAAGGGAAACGGGCCGTTTATGATTGAAGATGTATCTCCAAGTGGAGCAGTTAAGTTGTCCATCCTAGATGGTGAACCAATGGCTAATTGGATTAGTGGATGCCGTTTGAAGAAGTACAATTTTCCACTAACCAATGAATTGCTAGAAAAGATGCATGCAGCAAAGCAAAGAAAGGTAAAACGACAGCAGGTTATTGATGAAGTCCAAGAGGAAGCTCGGCTTCGAGTACTCAAAAGGAAAGCTGCTCTCAAAAATCAACAAATACCTATTTCCATCACCACTCTGGAACTAAACAACCGACTATGGGAATTACAGAGAGATGCAGTGTCAACAGATGATGAATGGTTAGATGGAATGGACCTTCGCATCAAAGTACAACGAAACAATCATAGCACAAATGCATTAGTCGATACAGGAGCTCGAGTAAATGCAGTCAGTTATTCCACGTACAAGACAGCAACAAGTCAGTCTTTGACAACCGAAATATCGATTATTAAAGGATGCAACAAGAACCTAACATCGACACTGGGAGTAGTCAACTTACATGTCATAGTACATGGTTGTTTTTGCCCACATCAATTTGTATGTTTACCAGATGAACACATGAATGAAAAAATGATTCTTGGAGTCTCATGGATGTGGACTTACAAGACAGTACCAGATTGGGATACCAATCAGCCCAAGCTATCACCTAAAGGAGGAAAACTCATTGTTCCAATTGCACCAAGCAAGGAGGAATGGAAAGGAGGTTACCAGCAGAGCGAACCACAAAGCAATCAATCTTCTCCATCCTATAAACAAGCAAATGCTACATGTAGCATGCAAGGAGTCAGGCAAATTTGGGTACCAAAAGCACAGCTTAAGTACAAGCCGATGCAAATTTGGGTGCCCAAAACATCATCTACTATACCCAAGGTTCACAGCACAAAGAGGAACATCTTCGAGCAGGGAACCTAAAACAAAATGGATTTGGAAGAAAAAGGAGCACTTATCTTCTCCGCAAATTGTCAAACCGATGAAGCAATGGAGGATTAAGTCTCAAAACACTCTACCACAACATTTCATTGAAGAAAAAACCAAGATATCAATGGCGGGTAAAAGCTCGACAACCATCATTATTGATACCAACAGCTCTCACCCACAAACAGATGGCCAAAGTGAAATAGCCAACCTTACAAGTCTAGGTCTACTTAAGACCTATGTTACCGAAGCAAATCAACATTCACAATGGAAAAGTACCGAACTCTTGTAGAGTACGTGTACAATAACACTATCCATACTACTAGGGGAAGGCACCTTTCAAAATCATTGAAGGAAGACATAAAAGTCCCTTGCTACTTAAGGTACATGGGAAGATCTTCGCATGTCGATGAGTATAACCGAGACCTACAAGAATATTTCCAAAAGATTAAGGAGGCTATATCCATCTCACAACAAAGGCAAAAGGCTACTGCTAACAAGCATAGAAGGGCCTTAGCTTTCAAGGAAAATGATTGGGTCCTACTTAAATTTCCCAAGGCTCGATTGAAGAAAACTACGAGCAAAAATCCTACGGATCACCAAAAGTATTATGCTAAACTAGCAAAAAGATACTATGGTCCTTTTCAAATCCTAAAACCAATCAATGAGATGACCTATCAACTCAAGTTGCCCAACCATTGGCTCATTCACAATGATATTCATGTGAGTCTACTCAATCCTTACAAAGGAGAGCCACCACAAGAACCAATCATTGAGGACCCGCTCGAGATCGAAGATCAAGAAGAGGTGCTTCAACCCGATGAACGAGTACTAGCGGAAGTGCGACGCGAGAGAGAGTGCGAGAAGAAGAGATATGGTGAACTCGCTCTGTTGTAATGTGTAGAGCATAGTGAGTTCTTATTAGGTTTTTACGAAAGAATATGTGTACATACCTGGCGGCCTGCCCACTTACCTGGGCGACCACATTGGGCTTTATATCCCAACAACCTCCCACATAAAGTCCAATGTGGTACTTTAAGTGTGAGAGAAGCTACTATACAAGCTAATATACAAGAGATGTAGAGAAGTGATGTACTACTCTACACCTAACTGCTTGGGAAAATGCGCAAAGCTGTTTGAGGGAAGTCCTTTTGTAAGTAGATCAGCAGGATTTTCTGTGGTGTGAACTTTGACAAGTTGAATTTGCTTATCCTCAAGCATTTCCTTGATGAATGATACTTCACATCCACATGCTTTGTCTTTGAGTGATAAACTGGATTGCGAGCCAATTGTATAGCACTTTGACTATCACAATATAACACATGCATCTCTTCTTTGATTCCCAAATCTGTTACTAGTCGATTAAGCCAAATTGATTCTTTGCATGCCTCTGATGCTGCAACATATTCAGCCTCTGTAGTAGACTGAGTAACACAATCTTGTAACCTAGAACGCCGTGATACTGCTCCACGAGCCAATGTAAAGACATACCCTGACGTAGACCTTCGGTTGTCTAAGTAACCTGCATAATCTGAGTCTGCATAACCCTTTACACTTAGCTCCTGACTCCCATAGCATATACGCATACTCTTTGTAGCTTTCAGGTATCTCAATATTCCTTTCACTGCCTCCCAATGTTTCTTGCCTGGGTTTGACATGTATCGACTTACTACTCCCACAACAAATGCAATGTCTGGGCGAGTAGCAATCATTGCATACATCAAACTACCCACTGCAGACGCATATGGAATCTTATTCATTTCAGCCTGTTCTTCCTCAGACACAGGACAATCTTGTTTGCTAAGTTTCACATATGGTGGCAATGGAACACTCAATGCCTTTCCCTTCTCCATATTGAAACATTGCAAAACCTTGTCAATATACTCTGTTTGAGATAACCAAATCAACTTCTTTGATCTGTCTCTCTCAATGCGCACACCAAGTATATGACTTGTCTCACCCATGTCTTTCATGTCAAATGATTTTTCCATCTTTGACTTCAAAGCTGAAATTTCTTCGAAGTGCTTGCCAGCAATCAACATGTCATCCACATACAAAATAAGGATCAACCAACTGCCATCCTTAGACTTCTTTGTATATAGACAGTGAGATCGAACTCACTACGTTTGTAGCCTTGAGAAAGCATAAACTTGTGGAATTTATGGTACCAGGCCCTCGGTGATTGTTTTAAGCCATAAAGACTCTTTAACAACTGGCATACCAAATCTTCCTTGCCTTTCTCAACAAACCCTTCTAGCTGCTGCATGTAAATTTCCACATCTAAATCACCATGCAAGAACGCTGTCTTGACATCCATTTGGTGCAACACCAAATCTAATATGGCAACCAATGCAAGAAAGCATCTCAATGTAGTCATCTTGACCACCGGAGAGAAGAATTCATCAAAGTCAATGCCTTGTTCTTGCTTAAAGCCCTTGGCAACAAGCCTTGCTTTGTACTTTGGCTGACTATCATGAGCGATGATCTTATACCTGTAAACCCATTTACAAGGTAGAGCCTTTTTGCCCCGTGGTAATTTAACTAGCTTCCATGTTTGGTTTTTATGCAGAGCTGTTATCTCTGACTGCATGGCCAATTGCCAATTCCCGGAGTCCTTCCTTTGCACTGCTTCCTTGTAACATGAAGGCTCATTGCAATCAGTCAACATGACATAGTTCATAGATGGAAAAAATCGATCAGGAGGTCGCATGATACGTCCAGATTTACGCAAAATAGGTGGCTCAAGCTCAGGCTCAGCCACAACCTGTGGTTCCACTCTATCATGTCCTTGCTCCTCTTGAGCCCTGACATTTTGTCTTGCACGTGTAGGTCCATCTTCTTGGAAGACAACTCTTCTAATCTCCTCAACCCTCTTTGGTTTAGAATGATATTTGGCTTCATTAAAGTGAACATCATTGCTGTGGATAACCTTTCTGGATTCGGGATCCCAAAGTCTGTACCCCATCTCACCAGAATTACCACAGCCTAGAAAGATGCACTTTCTACTCTTTGGCTCAAGTTTGTTCCTAAATTCCTTTCAAACGTGAGTATATGCCTCACAGCCAAAAACTCTGAGATGCTTGTATGAGGGCACCTTGCCTGACCATACCATCTCTGCCACTGAATCCTTCTGCAAAACCTTGCTAGGAGATCTATTTATAAGATGAGTAGCTATTGATACAGCTTCAGCCCAAAACCCATTTGGCAGTTGTGCATTAGACAACATACTTCTGACCTTCTCTTGTATGTCCTATTCATCCTCTCAGCAACACCATTCTGAGGAGGATTGTAAGGAGCAGTAAGTTCATGTTTTATACCTTTTGACTCACAAAAGTCCTGAAAGGCCTTTGAAACATACTCTCCACCATTGTCAGTGCGTAAGCATTTAAGCTTCTTGCCACTTTGATTCTCCACAAGTGTCACAAACGTTTTGAAAACACTAAATGCTTCATCCTTGTGCTTGAGAAAGTAAACCCATACTTTCCTCGAGTAATCATCTATAAATGTCATAAAGTACGAAGCTCCCCCTAGAGATAGGTTAGGCATAGGTCCACACAAATCACTATGAACAAGTGCCAACTGTGTATCTCTTCTACTGCTTCTATGCTTATGTGGCTGTTGTGTTTTCTTACCATACAGACAATGTTCACAGAATTCAAAATCATTAAATGAAAAGCCACGCAAATAACCAGAACGAGACAAGATTTCCATCCCCTTCTCGGACATGTGTCCTAACCGGCTATGCCACAAAGAAACGTTCGGCTGCTCGGTTACATTGATTACATTTTTAGAGACATTTGATACCTAAATCATGTAAAGTCCTCCAGACTTTCCTCCATGTGCTACTGTCATAGAACCCTTGGATATTTTCCACATGTTCTGTCCAAAAGTGGTGACGTAGCCAGCATCATCAAGTAAACCTGTGCTGATCAAGCTCTTTGTAATTGCGGGAACATGTCTCACATTCTTCAGCGTGAAAGAAGAGCCATTCTGAAACTTCAATTGAACATCTCCAACACCTAAGATCTCACATGTTTGCCCATTGCCTAGCCGAACATGATCTTTAGTGGTCACATAAGAGGTAAACCACTCCTTGTTTGGAGATACATGAAGTGATGCCCCTGAGTCTATAATCCAGTCACTCAGTGCATGTCCATCAGATGATGTAAGAAGAGCTGAGTCCATTGTATTCTTCAAGAAGTAGACGTCTCCTGACACTAGATTGTCATCCTCTGCAACAGTGTTTGTCACATTTATTTCTTGAATCTTCACTGAGGACTTGTTCTTCTCACCATGGTCTTCAGCTTTCTCTTTGCCTTTTTCTGCTTTCCATTCTTTGCAGTCTCTTTTCATGTGACCCTTCTTGCCACAATGGTAGCATTCTATGCCACTCTTGCCTTTAGCACTGCGGGACTTGCTACGAGACTGATTCCTCTTTCCACCTTTGTACTTTTCTTTGGTCCTTCCCCTGACAACTAAGGCTGTTCCTTTGCCTTTGTCCATTGTCTTTCTGTTGGTTTCTTCAGTAAGCAGACTACCTTCTACACCTGCTATGGTCAAACCATCTAGAGGTGCATAATTACTCAAAGCTGTGCGAAAAGTGTCCCAACTTTCCGGCAATGTGATCAACAGGAACATAGCTCTAACAGGTTCATCAAACTTGACCCCTTGAGCTGACAAAACTGACTGTAGATGGTGTTGAATTCATTCAGATGATTGGACATAGGTGTCCCGTCTTTCATCTTCAAGTCAACAAGATTCTTAAGCCAGTATACCTGTGAAGCTGCACTCTGCTTCTCATAAAGATCACTCAGCTTTGTCCATGCTTCATAAGCCGACATCTCGTCTGCTACATTGAAGTAAATGCTTTTTGCCAAAGTCAGCATAATGGTAGAAAGTGCCAATTCATCCATTTTGCTCCATTCATCTTCGTCCATATCTTCTGGTTTTATCCCCTTGAGCTTTATAGGTTTTATCTGCTTCTTTTGTACCAACACGTGCCAAATCTGCTTCTTCCACAATAGGAAATTGGTTCCATCCAGCTTCTTGATATTGTAAAGAGCAGTGTCCTGTGATCCAGCCATAGCTACGCTTCACAGTAGTTTACTTTCCTGGGAAAAATTCGACAGAGTTTCCCCTATAAACTGACCTCTGAACCAATATCAACTTGATGAACTAGTGGATGTTGCCTACAGTCTGTGTGTAGATGCGCCCGTGTCGTAGGTGACACGACTCCAAGAACTGTGAGCCGTCCTTCGATGTGTAGACAGCCACAAATCAGCACTCTGGGAGTGCCGATATCCTCAGCACCTGCAGTCGTAGGCCGAAACCCCAAATTTGCAGAGTCGGATCTGCACCCGCCTAGACCATATAGTCGAAAATGGCCTGCGCAGAACTTTGTCGAAGCCGGCCGAGATGACCTCAGAATGAAATTCTGAGAACACCTAGCCCTTCGGGCTAACCCACAGGATTTGGGGCCGTGTCTTCGCCTGTCGAATCTCACTCCAATCTCAGCAGGTGACTCTAGCTTCCTGCAATGCTGCCCCGAGCCTCGATCTGAGCTCTGATACCAGTTGAAGGAGTACTAGCGGAAGTGCGACGCGAGAGAGAGTGCGAGAAGAAGAGCGCGATGATATGGTGAACTCGCTCTCTTGTAATGTGTAGAGCATAGTGAGTTCTTATTAGGTTTTTACAAAAGAATATGTGTACATACCTGGCGGCCCGCCCACTTACCTGTGCGACCACATTCGGCTTTATACCCCAACACCCGATTCAATTTCTTCAACATGAATACAAGGTACTAAGACATGGTAAGATTATCCAACGGTATCTTATTAAGTTTAAAAACTATCCTTTAGAAGATGCTAGATGGATGCAAGGAACGCAGCTTTAGGATAGTATGAACCTTGTCAATGCTTACAATGCTACATTAGAGTAAGCAAATGTAAATTCTTTTTAGATAAAAAATGTTTTTGTCTTATAAGACTAGTTCTCATTTTATTGTGCACAAATTTAAATAGTATGCATGCTTAGAATCATATTTGTGATGACGACGTCTATCAAACATCAAGTAGAATTTGTCACTCTACTTTGGAAATATGATATGGACTCAAGAGCAGACATGCTTGTGGTAGCTAAGTCTCCCAAGCACAAAATGGATTAGTCATCCATTTTGGAATGATTTTGTAGGGTAAAAAGGGATCCTCTACCCACTAAGAAACTCCGAATAATGACTAAGACTTTATTTTCTCTACCTTATAGTCAAGGACAACTATGGTTTCAAGAGAGAGGTAATGTCATAAAATCTAATATCTAACTAACCCAAATGATTTTCTCATATTGAACTGATCATTTAATGTGGGAGAATAAATGGAACAAGAGTTAGAATATAGAAATGTGCTTATGGATCTATCTCAGCACGCGACCAAAGTCAATGGGTCCAAATGGGAGATGGTTTGTCAAAGAGAAATGCTAGCTAATGGAGCTTGAAAGAACTTAGGGTTATCTTCATTAAAGACCTCCAAAGGTTAGTGTTAAAAATTCTTAGACCTAGGACCTTAGGTTAAGCTAGGTTCATGTTTTAGGTGTTAATAATTAAGGTGCTTGACATGCTTGATAGCTCAGGTCCTTGGCCAAGCTGGCCCTGTGCTTGAGGTGTCCAAGTCCATGTCAAAGTTGAACCCTACAAAGAGGGGGGAGATCCTACAAGCTAGGGATATGAGAGAGAGAGATCCCTTGCTCATACTAAGCCTATGCATGCTGACTAAGGTGCTTGAGAAGCTTCCCCATGCTTGGAAGGTAAGGGCTTGAGGAGCTAAAGTAAAAAAGGGGCCCTACAAAGGAGGGGGTGAGCCCCAAATCTAGGGACTTGCTTGACTTGATCTTCCACTCACCCAAAGGGCACCCCTTCCTCAAGGGGCACAAGGACACTTGTCAGGTTCTCCCTATGCTTAGCCACATGGTATGCTTGAATCCTATTGGCTAGGCTAAAGAGGGATCCAATGAGCATTTAGATTCGTTAATCAAATATCTAGGTATTATCAAGCCCTCTCTGTCAAAGGGGTAAGGAGGACACTTGTTCTAATGCTACCCTGGCTACTTGATATGCTTTATGCATGTGATTGGCTAGGCTTAGAGGGTCCAATCATATTCAAGCTTGAGCTAGAAGGGGGGGTCGACCAAGCTAATCAAGGGACTTGCTTGAGGGGTATACACCCCCTCACACACTCATTTCACACATTATCACTTTGTGAAAGTGAAATAGCTCCTTCTCCAAGCTTGAGAAGTTGAGAGCCTACACCAACACTCTTGGCTATGGAATGCAACTCCAACCAAGAGCCATGCTTCAATGCTATGCTTTCCATCTTCTTCATCTCCATTACTCTGCTACTATGCTATGCTAAGATCTATGACTAATGGTATGAGAGGACACTACTTCTTTCTCGTAAGAATATTTCTTCTTCTTCTTCCCTACCCTCATTCCCTACTAGCTCTCTCCACCTTTGAAGGTTTTTGAGGTCTTGAGATTGAGGCCGTGGACAAGTTAATGCTTTCAATAGATTAAGTTACAGACATAATTGTGGTTCATGAAGCTCTCTATCTTCATTGCACCATCAAGGTCTCAAGGAACAGAAAGCTTGTATTGTACCAAGTCTCTCTTTATGGGAGAAGCTATAATACAAAAGCTTTTTAGAGAGGGGACCGGCTCCACATAAATCGGGTCCTCAACTGTTGTCAAGTTCTCGAATTCTCTCTCTTGCAAAGTATTGTTCATGCCAAGATAATTAAGTATAATGGATATGTTGCTACCTCTAATCAAGTTCTCTCTCTATTTTATCAAATCATTATCATAAAAATGCTCACTACAGCTCTCTGAATTTTGCTATTTTCAATGTTCATAGTTGAATTCCATTGCAAGCAAGAAAAGTGTCCATGTCATCTTCCTCTTGCATAACTCTCTCAGAACTTGAAAGATCACCCGGAGATGTTGCTTATGCTCCTCAAGAGAATTGGACTAGATGATGATATCATCAAAGAATTCTCCAATAAACTTGAGGTAGGGCCTAAATATTTTCTCCATTTATGCGGCCAAAGCATTTGTCAAGCCAAAAGACATGACAATAGATTCATAAAGACCAAATGTCGTGCGAAAAGCGTTCTTTACGATATCTTCATTGATTACGCTTATCTGATGATAGCCACTTTTAAGGTCAATCCTAATAAAGTAGGTAGACCCTTGTGCTGGAGCCTGCGGCTAGGGAGGATGGAGCAAAAAATCCATGGCGACCTGCTGAGAGCATGCAGAGGGGATGATCAAGAGAGAGGGAGAGAGAGTCGATACACAGAACAAAGACATGCTATATCTATTGATTAAAAGACTTGTTACACATATAGAGTTGGACTTTCCATGCAAACTTATAAATGAAGTAGAGTTTATCTGCATGCCTTAGGACTTGTTCCCACACGACTCAGACACGCCAACAATGGCTTGAACCCAACACCTTGTAATTATCAAAAAAATCTTGTACCCATGGTACGAGAAATCTATTTTTGATAGAGATTCTATTTAGTGCTCTATAGTGGACACACATACGAGAAAAACCGTATTTCTTTTGGACTAAAAGGACTGGTGAACAAAATGGTAAAGATCTAGTCCTCACCATTCCTTTTTCTACAATTTCATGGACTTGCCTCATGATTTCCTCTTGTTGAGCTTGTGAAACTCGATAAACAAGCTTATTAGGTAGTGAGCTTCCTGGTAGAAGCTCTATTGCATGATCATCATCCCCTCGTTTTGGAGGTAACTCTCTAGGGATATCATCAATAAAACATCTTGGATTTACTTAGGAAAGTAGACAACTCTAATTCCTCTTCATTGTTGTGACCATTTTTATCTATAGAACATTAGGATCTTTTAGAGATTCCTTAACAAAAATCATGTACACGAAAATTGAGCTTTTCATTGACTTATCAAAAGAAGGCGTATTTACAAGGGGTATGGTGTTACCCTACTCATTAGCATCTATGTATATGTTCTTTTCCCTGTACTTGAAACATATTCTCCTTTCAGGGAACTTCATATTGGCAGCCATGCGATGGAACCATGGTGCCCCTAGGATAACATCCTCATGCTGGAGAGGGGAGATGAAAAAGTCCTCTTTGTTGTCGATGTAGCTTTGGACATGAAGCCTCAATTTCCCAATCAAGGAGTTACGGAGGCGTTTTGTCCTTTGAAAGCCACATCAGCAGTTACAGTGTCCCCCATCTCAAAAGCTTGTATGCCTAACTTGGTAGCCAACTTCGATGATATAAAGTTGTGAATTGAGCCAGGGTCAAAAAGGATAAAGGCATCATTCTCTCTTATTTGTCTCCAAGTATACAAAAGGGGAGATCCTTTGCAATGAGCATCCCCTTTTGGAGTTTCAACCATAGAAGCTCTAGGTGTCTCATTGCATGCATTTCTTTGGGGGCAAGCGCGATAGCCATGTCCTTGCTCCTGTACTTGAAGCACTTGTTGTCTTTGCAAAAACGCTCTAGCTCTTCAAGGGAGAGTCTATTCCTAACTTTGTAGACTCCTTTCTCCTTACCTTTTCTGTTGTTGTTGCTATAGTGGCCCTTAGAGGAATTTTGAGCATTGTTCTTCTCTTTAGCCTCATTTCGATCTTTAGTTTCCATGGGCTTAGAATTTCTCTTAGCCCCTTGTTGGAAATTGATTCGTGAAGCGACCATAGTATGATGTATACTGCAGAGATGGTCCTAGGCCTTTACAGATTGACATATTCAGCCATGTCTTCAAATAGCCCATCACAAAACTGTTGTTTTTGTTCTCCAAACTGTATCTTTTTGTAGACAGTGGCTTTGAGATGCAAATCCCAATACTTGTCCACATGCTTGTAAATAGATTTGTAGGGAGACAGCTTCAAACTTTACCATTCCTTAAGAACTGTGTCTTCAACATTGCTTGCAAGAAACTACTTCATTACGAAAGCTCTTAGGGCTTTCCACATCCTTGGAGCTTCACCATTAGCTCATAGACTAGCCCACCATTGTCTGGCCGACTTTTGAAAATACATAGCTACATGTCGTAGCTTAGAGGAATCCATGAAGCGCTCATCACCAAAGGCCGCATCAAATTGTTGGATGAAGGCCAAGATTTTGTCCCCATAACACCAAAGGTGCCATCATAGGTGAGAAAAGAGATATTATTTCCTTCCTCCTTGAACTTTTTGAGCTTTCTGGACCTTTTTCAAGGAGCATAAGACTTTCGATTCCCTCTCCTTCTAGGAGATAATCCACTACTTTCATCGGAAGAAGAGGAAGGTGCTGAGAATGAAGAAGAGGGTGACCTTTTTCTCTCCAAGGAAGAAGGTGTTGAAGCTGGAGAAGAGGGTCACCTCTTTCTCTCCTTTTTCTTCCTTTGATTCCTCTCTTCCTTCTTGGGATTTCGAGGAGAGGGACTATGTGGTGATCTTTTCCTCTTTAAAGGAGTTGGAGATCTTTGTGACCACCATCGTCGTGGAGCCACATCTTTCAAAGGGTTTGTAGACTCACTTCTTTCTCTTTCATAGGGTTCCTCCTCTTCTCTCATCAAAGAAAGTCTTCTTTTGGAAGCCTCACCAAAAGGCTTCCTAAGTACTCTCTCTTCTTGGGGAGTTTGGAATCCCATGGGTGCAAAGTTGTTGGACAACTTCATCAAAGAAAGTCTTCTTTCGGAAGTCTCACCGAAAGGCTTCCTAAGTACTCTCTCTTTTTGGGGAGTTTGAAGAATCCCATGGGTGCGAAGTTGTTGGACAACTTCACCTCGTAGAGCGGGATTGCCCATGGCTTGTTGTAGCTTGGTGACAAGATAATTCACAAGCATAGGGGCATAATTAGTAGCACGTTCATGTGCAAAATCAAAGTCATCAATATTCATTATACTCTCTTTATTATTGTCAGCCATGCTAGCAAAATTTAGGTGTATGCTAACTTATTCCTTTGGTAGATTAAAAACCTCTCGTAAAAAGCTTTTAGGACCTCTCCTCTTAAACAAGAAAAGAGAAACCAATAGCTTTGATACCAATGTAATGGAATTAGGCTAATAACATTGATTGTAGCCTAATTAAAATGATAGTATTTATCATTTCATTAAGAGAATTCCTAATGAAGATAGAGAGGAAGGACTTGATTAAAGGTAGCAATATAAACATGACACCTAGTTAGCTTGGCATAAACAATACTTGTAAAAGAGAGAGAATTAGAGAAATTGACAAAAATTGAGGACCCGATTTACTTGGAGCTAGTCCCCCCTCCAAAAGGCTTTTGTATTATATGTTCTCCCATAAAGAGAGACTTTGTACAACACATTCTTTGTGTTAATTGAGACCTTGTTGATGCCATAAAGATGGAAAGCTTCATGCACCAATATTATGCCCAAAACAACAATTAAACTTACTTGAAATAGCATAAACTTGTCCCCGGTCTCAATCTCAAGACCTCAAACACCTTCAAAGGTGAAGAGAGTTGGCAGGGAGTGAGGAAAGTAAAGAGGAAGAAGATGTAACATACGAGAAAGAAGTATTGTCCTTACCAAAGATTACTCTTAGAGCTTAGCTTATCATAGTAATGAAGATGTTAAAGAAGATGAGTATGCCATTGAAGCTTGACTCTTGATTGGATTTGCATTCCATAGGCAAGAGGTGTTGGTGTAGGCTCTCTACTTCTCGAGTTTGGAGAAGGAGATGGAGTTCTTGCTCAACATAGAGAAAGTGTCCATGCCAGGGCTTAGCCAATGAGAGACTGAGTACATTTCAAGCAAGGGGTGTAGCATTGTGACAAGTGTCGTCCTTTTCGCTTTTGAGAGAGAACTTCAATTATCATTTAAATGAAGCAAAATTCTTATTGGTCCTCTAGGTCAACTGGCCAATAGGAATTCAGCTTGCACAAGGATTGCTCAATTCTCATTGGACCCATTGGTAGACTGTCGAATATAAATTTAGGGGTCTTAAATCTCATTGGTTCTTTCGATAGGTTTTTATAAATTGTTAAAGCTCAATTTACTCAAGCTTAATTCTCATTGGTCCTTGCCATAGGCCATCCAATAGGATTCAGGCTTCATTAGGGGCAACCTGTCTAGGAGCCTGACATCTGTCATATATGCCTTATGTGGAAAAGGGGAGCTCTTGTAGTGTGTGTGTGTGTGTGTGTGTGTGTGTGCTCTCATCCCATACAATGAGGGGCCGCCCCATGCAAGTGGGAGTATCCACTTGGTGACCATAGTCCAAATTTACAAAGGTTTAAAATACTTACCATAGGCAATAGTCACCCCTTTGGTCCTATGCCTAAGGTTTTTAACAATAACCTTTGGAGGCTTTAATGAAAATTAACCCAAGGTCTTTTAAAGTTCCATTTAGTGCACATTGCTCTTTGGTAGATCTCTCTCCATTTGGACCCTTTTTTAGATAAGCTTTATCTGTCCTCTCGGTCCCTGTTGAGAATAGACCTAACAACACATATTAATATTGTAACTCTTGCTTCCTTTTATCTTCCCATATTAAATGATCAATTTAGTATGAGAAAATCATTTGTGATAGTTGGATATTAGATTTTATGACAAGTAGATCCATCCTCTTTCTTCTTGGCTTATTTTGCCTTCAACTTAGTACATTGCTTTTTCAAGTGATCATTAGCCTCGAAATAATGGCAACAAATCTTCTTCTTGCCCTCTTTGCCAGAATTCCTAGACGAGTTGCTGCCAGTAGAAGCACTAGACATAGCTAATCTGCTACTCACAGAAGAACCGCGAGAAGTGGATGCATTGCTATTACCACACCCTCTTTGAGTAGCAACAAAGCCTGTTTAACCGCATGCTATTTAGCCATGTTCTTTCTTGAGAGTGACTACTATAATTGCAATGTATATAATGCATCAAACTTGACATCTTGAGGGGGTTTCAATAGGTCATAAGCCTCCAAGTACTAACAAAAGTATGGTAAGAGTCTTGCAACGCATCGAGAACAGCTTGCACAAGTGAACTCTAAAAAATAACCTCACCTATAGAAATGATTTTCTCATTGATATCCTTGATACCAACAAGAAAAATGTCCATGTCATCTTCCTCTTGCATAATCTTTGACTCCAACTCCTTAAAAAACAATGCAATCTAGCCTCATTGTGACTTGCATGACCATCCAGATTATCCCAAGCCTATTTTGTTGAGCGAATGTGAGGAGTAATAGTGTGCTTCACAGATAATGTAATCAATGCATGAGCCTATGCATCTCTTACAACCCAATGAGATTGCTCAACTATAGGCAAAACAACTCTACCAATAATAGATGTGTTAGAACCTGCAACGTCCTTAACAAAGCTTGTATCCATAGAAGACGGACGTATATCAATGTTTTGCACACCATTCGAGATGCCCTTTGACACAAAACATGTCTCATCATGTAACCCCACATTGGGTAATTATCCCCATCCATTTTGTCCTCTGCATCCAACATCTTGAAAGCATCTGTGTTGTTGTCATCCATGGCGAGTGATTGCACTTGATGTGAAAACTGCTCTGAAAGAGGAAAAACAAAGTAGGACTAACATGAGCTATGTAGCACAAATTGAAGAGGACTGTAAGGACATGTTTTGTAGAGAATTTATGCACAAAGGATGAAATTTCTTGTGCAATATTGCCTATAGTGGAAATGGAGGCCAAAATAAGCTCTTCCAAAGTATTACTTGACCCACTGACGCTCACCAAAGCTCACCCAATTGGGAGAAAGTGAGAAGGGGGTCCTAGGGACACTGGCGACTATGCTCGGGAGGATGCAACCTACTTTGATTCTAATTGTTGGCAAGGATACACACACAACTTGAAGAAGATGAAGAAGCTCAAGGCACACAACAAAGAGCGTATTGCTTAGTGCACAAATAGAAAGATAAGTTAACCCTAGAGTGATGGACATATATACAATGCACGGGGGGGAAACCTCATAATGAGGGAAAAAGTGCCATTGACGGTCCTAAGTGTGTTCACACACATCACTACCACATATATGGTAACATACACCGAGAGTGGTGTATGCTTGATTTCTTAAGAAGCTCTTGATGAGCTTCCTATTTGGGATGTTATCTCTTGAATTGAGCTTATTGTTGGATAGTCCCAAGCATGATGTAACTCTAGATTATTTTCATAGGAGGAAAAGAGGGCTGCTCTCCCTTAGATGGAATCAACTATGGCTGCATCTCAAAAGCTTATGGTATTATTCAAAAGTTGACATGAGAAAACAAAGTGATGATGAGACCATTAGTTAGGTGCTCTTGCAAAAAACATCATGTTTGAGAATGTTTTTTTGTCATGTATGCCATGAATACATTTGAAATACAATAAGTTGTTGAAGGGCTTCCTATCTAGAATGCCATTTTTTTGAAATGCATTGATTTCAAGATATGCTCAAGAGGGGTAGGGCCAAGAAGCATCAGGCTATTTGCAATGAATGAGGAGTGAGGGTTTCTTTCCAAATGTCTTCTATTTACCCCTTTAGGAGATAGTCAATCTACTACAAGAAGTGTGACATGGGATGATTATTAGAGCTTGGTAGGATGTAGTGAGGGATAAAGATTGTGAGGTGCGAAAGGCACACAAAAAAAATTTCTCACAAAAGGTTGAAAGTATTGTTTGCACATGCGTTTGAGATTTTCTCGCTGCAATTAATGGGTCACACACTAGTCTCTTGAAGGTCACAAAGTCTCCTTAAAGGCCTCTGCAATTCCTCATGTTGCATTGATTATTTTTTAGATCTCTCTAAGACTAACAATGGCTAGCTTCTAGCTACTTGCAAGCTCTTTCTTTCTCAACTTACATAGCCCTCTTGTGACCTAGGCACATCAACTTACATAGCCCCCTTGTGACCTAGGCACAAATATGCTTACCTCAAGTGACCAATGCACATATGCTGCTTGTCATTCTCGTGTTGGTTTTTGCTTCTCCCTTGCTCCTTTGTAAAGCTTCTACACTACAATGTTGGTCCCCTTTATCTTCCTATTTACAAATTGGTGCCAAAGGAGACCGGTCAAGAGCAGTAGGGATTGCTGAGATTGGGCATAAAGGTGCATGCAATTTTCCATCTTCTTGCATTCAATAGCACATATTAATTTCATGAAGCATACATATCACATTGTGTGAGGCGGGCATCTATAGTTTAGCTTTAATTGGAAAGTGCATTAGCCAATGTTAACCCTCATGCACATTCCTATCACCTACGACGGACGTTGTATTATTTATTTGGTAGAGTCAGGTACCATGCTTGTCGGTCCAATAGGAAAAGGGTAAGAGTGATCGCTGATGAGAAGCGCACTCTAACTGGAACATTCAAGGGATTAGTTGGCTAAGCATGGGCGCCCAAGTGTGAATGGGGCGAGCTCATATAAAAGTCAACTAAACCTAAAATTCACTTATTCTCTCATTTGTGCAATTGAAGAGTGCTCTTGCTCCATCTCCATATTCGTGTGTGTATGTGTGTGTTTATGTGTGTGTGTATTCTTCATCTCCTTGTGTGTGTGTATGCGTGAGAGAGAGTACGATCGAGCATTGTGACGACGGCACAGCGGCGGCGAAGCGGTTGAGCGCGATGCAGCGGCAGCTCCTTCTTCTTCGCAACGAGGAATCCTCCACGACAGCAAGTGTAGAGCGGTGAGTGACACACCATCGCCATCTTTGAGCTTACTAGTTTAGGCTAGTTGCGTGCTTGGAGCCATCTGTGGCTCACACACAATGTATTGGCAAGTTCCTTGCATTGACATGTGTGACATACGTACACATTTTTGACGTCGCTACCAAGAAATGTCATACACTAAGCTTGAATGTCACTCTGTGCTTCTTTTGTGGTGCAATTTCAATGGTAGGAAGGGTAGGGAAGGAAGGTGTGTTTGTTGAGAAGAAGGATTTTGTGTTGCTACTGTGTATTTCTTTGTTAATGAAGTTTTGAAAAGTTACTGTGTTTTCTCTGTGATAAGGTCTTAGTATTAAGGTTGTTAGTTATGTGCAATGCAAAGTACAGTAAGTAGGAAGTAGATCTATGAGAGCTAATGAAGTGTGTTAGTGTGTAACAGTAGGTGTATTAGTTGTAAGTAGGTAGGTAGAGTGTGTGTGTGCTCGCGCACAGGCCGCGGCGACCTTATTTCAACCAAAAAAAAAAAGGTAGGACCGAGATCGGGAATATCTCCCAGACCCAAGCCCAAGCTCACACTCAGGCTCAAGCCTCAGTCGCCCTTTAAAATTACGCATTTTAGCTTCACACGTAGCTAAAAATCGACTTTTTTGAGGACCAACGGAGCTTCAGGTGACCGAACGTTGTGCTGTAAAGCACACTGCGACCCTTTGGGTGAGACGCTCGCTTTGAGATATCACACACTTTAATAAAAAAACCGATCATTAGAAAACATTAAAGACATTAAAAAAAATGAGTGAAAATGGACACCTAAAAAAGTAAGCGATTAACCTTCGAGGTTATTCGTCGACGCTTGTAGGGTGCCAAAGGCACATGCATCTGCGCTCTGGTCGTGTGCTAGAGACGGAGCAACTAGAGAGAATTTCGACTTATGCGAGTTCTCAATATCCACCTACCTTAGGTTTCGAGCCCTCGGCGGGGACCCAAGGTAGTACAGACCAAGACCGAACATAGCGGCTAGTGACTCTTCCTCTCACTACGACGTCATGGAGGGTTTCCCAATGCCTAATCCCGATAGCTCAAGCCAAGACATGCATGCCATGGGCCCGCGGTTCGGGCCAAGCGTGCTTAGCCGCTTGAAGGAAACCTTTAGTAGAGCCACTCACTCCGAACATGGAGCTAATGATGTAAATGAGGGGGGTGGCGAAGTAAATTCTCCATTCATGACCAACGTAGACCCTATTCCCTTAGAGAATGTGCACGTGAATACTTCATTCACTGCACCTCTTGACTCTTCAGAGCTATTCCCCTCCGAGGTCATATTACCCGATGGTAGAAGCCTTGCTGAAGTGTAGAGGTTGAGCGGTATATTCTTGTAGCAAGGAAAAAGGAAATCGAGAGCTTACGCAAGGCGGAACAACGAAGAGAGTTAAGGTTCCTCAAGCTTGCTGAAAGTTGCCAATGTTAGAAAAAACACGAGGGGTCCAATGTATCTTAACCAATTGAAACCATAAAATCCCCGTTAGATTTTGGACTTGCCTTTGAGGAAACTAGAAAATTTACACGTTTTAGTATAAATACTGGCAAAAACTTCAACTTTTGACCTAAAAACAGGGAGAACTTCAAGTTTGCCCTTGATTTATTTGGTTAGGGACAATGTATTTTTCTAGCCTTGGCTCGAACTTTAGCTCAAGCCTTGTTGCCTGTGCCATAGAGAAAAACATTGCATCTAGCTCAAAGGACACCCCTTGCACCTCAATCCTAGATGGAGCGTTCTTAAATGAGAACTGGGAGTACGAACTACAAACGGAAACTCTAACCGACCTATACACAGGTCACACCTATCACATGGGTTGGTTAGATGTCCTACAATCCACAATGGGTGCTGCTAGTGTGGAGGATCAACAACAAAGAGTTTGTGAGGTCATCCATAGGGTCATTGACTTAGAGAGAGAGAACAAGGGGATCAACATGCCTTCAACGGATCTCATGAGATTCTTGGATACAGGAAAGGCTAAACAACCGACTTTATCACAAATGGAAACTCCCTCGGTAAGTCCGATGGATCCCCCATATGTTGTTTCACTAGGGGTCTCAGTGCAATCGGAGTCCACAAGTGATAGCTTTATCTTTCCAAGTCTAGCTCATCTTTCCCTTGATGACACCATGGCTACCATGCCTACCCCAATGATGGGCATGCCGAGAAACACGCCATGGACCTCATTTGTTAGTAAAGCACCACTACATGGTAGCTCAATGCCTGCAACAGTACCTACAAGTGTGTACCAATTGTATACACCCATGGGTCCTCGTACTCATGTAGTCCTTGCCCCTCCCATTGTTTCAACAACCTATGCTCCACAACCACAACACACCAAGTTCTTATTCCCATGGGACTATACCGGCTAGCATTGGCATGTCACATCCGACGTCTGTTATGCGTAGGGCCACACATATGAACTTTGGACCGCCACATGGCACAACAGTGTACCCAACGTGGAACCCAAGGGCTTCCTATGCACCAAGCCCAATGCCAATACCTACTCCACATGTAGTCTCTGGAGCACCTTCACCCATGGTGCCTGCTTACTTAGGTGACTTGGCAACATTTGCTCAAGATATTGGTAGATCTATTGCTGAGAATATGCGTAACACACCTGATAGAGAGCCTAAAAGTAAGGCAGTACAAATAGCCAAGCTCACACAAAAATTTAGTGGAGATGGGGATGTGAGAAATCATATGGAAGTGTTTGAACAAATATGCGATTCTCTAGGAGAACACAATGACCTGCATAAGAGTAATGCTTTAAGCCTAACCTTAAGTGGGAAGGCAGGGGATTTGTATAGAACCCTAAGGGTGCAAGAAAAAACGATTTACCCTACTCTTAGGAGACTGTTCTAGAAAGAATACATACGAGAGAGAGTGATTTGGGGTGTAGCCTCTCAGCTCCAGAAAGCCCAACGAGAGGAAGGAGAGTTGGTGAGAGACTTTATTAGTCGCTTGAAGCATTTGAATTCTCGTTGTAATCCAAATGAGCGCTTCAACAATAACCAATTGCTTGATAGATTCATTAGGGGGTTACGACATGAGGATATCTACAATGGCCTAGTCATTAGAGGTATCACCACTTGGGAAGCAGTCACCACCAATGCGATCCAATTGGAGGATAATTTAATGATTCAAGGAGAAAGAGTGTCTGTTGAGCCTAAATCTATTAGCTCGCAAGCATCAGGGCATCAGCTAATGACCCTAAAGCCTATTGCTAAGGAGCCAAAGATATATGAGATGACTTTAGCAGATCTCACCAAGGCTATTCAAGAGAGTCTTAGAGACAATCGTGCTCCGCAAAACAATCATATGTATCCAAGAAGGGAGCAACAATGGTGCTCAATATGCTATGGACCGCATAGTACCAGTGAATGCCCTACTTTTAGAGTAAAATTCAATGGGAACCGCAATGCCTGTGGGAGGTATGGTCATCAAGCTAAGGATTGCATAGTATTTAAGCGCGCAATGGCCAATAGACCAACCTTAGCATGGACAGACACACCTCGAGTGCTTGCATTGATGCCGGCCCCACCTCTTGAAAAAAAAGCACAACACATGGTCCCTAGGGCCCAAAATGTTGTTCAAACAACACCCTTACCACCTCCAGTGCTAGGACCGCAACCACCACATCAGAGAATCACTTCTGTGAATCAAGTGGGTTGTGAGTCATCTATTGCTTGTTTGGAAGGTTGTGAGGAAGATATAGATCCTAATATTGCCTATGGGATGGATGTGCTTGAAGAAAGTCCACAATACTACATGGAGGACTATTGGGGACAAGTCAAACCTATATACCAAGTAGCTGCTCTTGCGGCAAGAGGTCAAAATATCAATTACACTGCTAAGAGACCACCTCTTCAATTCTATGAGTGTGGAGGTCCACATCGTGTAGCCGAGTGTCCTATTAGGCTACAAAAGAACGCCACACTAATGCAAACCGATCAAGCGAGCACGTCTACAATGCCAATACTCATGTGTAATCGATGTGGCACAGATCATTTGATTGCCCAATGTCCAAATAATCCAAATGCACCGAAGATCACGCCATTAAACTTGATTGAGGTTACCGAGGAGCCATCACAAAGTACACCTGTGGTACCAGTAAACGTACTCACGCGATCGATGCTCCAAAAACAAAATTATATTCTTGAGGAAAGAGACACGGCATCAATTGCCCAATCTCAGAAAAAGAAGAAAACACGAAGGAAGAGATCGCAAAAAGCAGCGAAGTCAGACCCTTGTTCAAAGACCAACATAGGGAATGGTGACGACCCTGTATATATGAACGACGCTGAAGAGGATTCTGATTTAGGTGAAACCATGGAGACCAAAACGACCGCTAAGATAGAAACCAACAAGGAAGATCTTCATGAGCCACACTGGCCAGGATCCAAAAATAAAATAGGAACTTACCCAAACCCTACAGAGGAGATTGAGCGAGTCAAGCAATTAAGAAGTTTGGTAGAAGATTCCCAAAGGGATCTAGAACCAACACCTAGGCAGATCGAGATTACAGACACCGTGTTCCCTACGCAACAACAACCTCACCAAGTCCATAGACCCTTAGCCATACCTAGTGTCATCCAAGAAGAAAGTGACTTAAAGTCATGGGAAAGTGGGCGTACTCACTTCTTGATGGAAAGAATGTTTACAGAGGGACTACCTAATCCTATCAAAGAAATGGAGATCCCATCTTCCCCACGTCAAGGGATTGAAGCCCAAAAGGTGCCGTCAAACATTGTCAAATTGATGGATTTCATGTCTTCAGAAGTTAGAACCACCATCATGTCCAAACTATATAAAGACCATGAGCTAGTCTCAGCTCTTCGAGCCTTCCTCAATGGAGAGCTAAAGTTTGGGCTACCACAATTTGCACAGATGGATGGAGCTGGGGAGATGCCAATAGAGGAGAAACACTTCGATCCACAACCCAACGTAAATGAGAACCTTGTTATAGAAATACATGTTAACAAGTTGGGACAATACTTTGAGGGTGATGAATCCAATGCGACCATACCAATCACTACTAAGGGATTAATTGTGAAGGGAATCCTTGATGGTGGCACAGGGGTTAGCATTGTGACTAAAAATTGTTGGAAAACTATGGGAAGACCTCACCTTGCGACCACAACCGTAGTAGTGAAGATGGCCAATGGGTCTATTGTTAAACCTATTGGGATGCTAGAAGATCTGAAGATCAAGGTCTTTGGACATAAAATAAGGATTACCTTCATCGTTATGTGTCATAATAATCAATATCTAATTCTCCTAAATGATTTTCTCATATTAAACTGATCATTTAATGTGGGGAGGTACCATGGGAGAAAAAGCTAGAATATTGGTTAAGCTAGCAGATCGGCCACAGTAGGGATCCAAAGGAGGGAAAATAGGGATCAAAAGGGGGGGCCATCTGCAAAAGAGCCATGTGCAACAATGGGCTAAAAAGACCCTAAGGTTCATCCCATTAAAACTTCCAAAATGCTAAGGTTCCAAAATTCAAAGGTTGTGTCCAAAGGTCAACCCTAGGGAAAATTGGATGCTTAGTGTGTGTACAAAAGTCTTCTTCAAAGCCTACAAAGGAGGGGGCGAGCCCATTTAGTAGGGGATGAGAGAGAAAGCCACACACACACACAGGCTCCCTTTACACAAAGGGAATTAGGGACACATGTCAGCTCCCTAGGCCAGATGCCCACAAGGTGTGCCCAATTCCTATTGGAAGACCCTTGAAGTGGACCAATGAGAATTAAGCTAGATTAATCTAGTTTAATTAATTTAAAAACATTTAATAAAAGAAACCAATGAGAATTAAGTCTCCTAGAAGACTATTGGGCAGTCTCCCAAGGGATCCAATGAGCATTCAGGAGCCCAATGGCTTGCCTGCTTCCTATTGGCAGTGAGGCAAAGGGGTCCAATGAGAGTTTAGTTTAATTATTTAATTACCTAAAGCTCTCACAAAAGGGGAAAGGGGAACACATGTCAGAAGGCTATCACTTATGCTGCTTAACACCCATTGGCTTGACTTGGGGAGGTCCAATGAGTCAAAAGCCAGACCAATCTAGCAGGAAGGGCTCGCCCAAGAGAGAGAGGGGGCTGATTTTTGCTTGGCATTGACACACACACACACTCACACTTGACCATGTGTGAAGAAAGAATACTCTATCTCCTCCCAAGCTTTAATGGAGAGCTCATCACCTACTCCAAGCTTGTGAGATAGAAGCCTACATCAACACTCTCTTGGCATGTGGATGCAAATCCAACCAAGAGCCAAGCTTCAATGCATGCTCATCTTCTCTACCAAGCTAATTACTAAGCTAAGCTATGCTAATATGAGTGATTATGTGAGGAGATGTACATCTTTCTCGTAAGATACTCCTTCTTCCTCTCAATCTACTCCCATACCCTGCTAGCTCTCACCATCTTCGAAGGTGTGTGAGGTCTTGGGTCTGAGAACGGGGATAATTCAAGTTGTGTTTGATTAAGTGTTTTGCTTAGTGCATGAAGTTTCCATCTTCATTGCACTAGCTAGTCTTGAAGGAACACAAAGAACTGTATTGTACAATGTCTCTCTTGATGGGAGAAACCATAATACAAAGCCTTTTGGAGGGGGGACCAGCTCCATGCAAATCCGGTCCTCAACTGTTGTCAATAGCTTAATTTCTCTCTCTTTTGAAAGTATTGTCGATGCTATCTAACTAGGTGTTATGCTTTTTGTTGCTCTCTCCACCCAAGCACTCTTGTAATTCTCATTAGGAATCTATTCTAATGAAATGCCCACTATGTTCATGCTAATTTCCGCTACACATAAGTTATTAGGCCATTAAATGTTACATTGGTATCAGAGCCCAAGGTTTCTCTTTTCTTGCTCAAGAAGGGAGGTCCTCAAGCTAGCTACAAATGGTTGGTATTATTAATTGCCTGTGAGTAAGTAGAATAGGGATTTTTCAGCCTTGCAGTGCGCCTGCCTTTGTGCAGTTAACGGGGCATCACCGTCGAGAGCTATGGTCTTAATAGTGGAGTCCTACGGGGCTTGCCTACGGCTTAACCACTATTGAGCTATTAGAAGCTTGACAGGAGCCGGTGCTGTTTTGGTGTCGAAAGACCCTCTCTTCTATTCCTTGCAATTAATGGTATTCGAGCCGCGGGTATAGTAGCTTGAGTGATTTTTCTAAAGGGGTAAAGAGGAGTAGCAACTAGGGCTTGAAGTGCCAAAGTACACCTAAAAAGTTTACACCTAAAAGTTATTAGAATGGCTGATAATAGTAAAGAGAGTGAAATTAATGTTGATAACTTTGATTTTGCTCATGAGCAATCTACTAATGATGCTTCAATGCTTGTTAACTATCTTGTTACTAGGCTTCAACAAGCCATGGGCAATCCATCTCTCCAAAGTGAAGTGCAACGGCAGATTCGTGCTCATGGGATTCTCCAAGCTCATCACCATGACGAGAGAACACCTAGGAAGCCTCCTTGTGAGACTACCAAAAGAGGTCTCTCTCCGATTCGGGAAGAAGAAGAGAATCCATATGAAGCGCTCAAGAATTTACTTCTTGACGATGCATCTCCTTCCCAAAGGAGAACTCAAGAGCCTCCACCGAAGGAACGAGAAAGAAGCGAGTCTCCCGCCACCTCGGCGGAGATGGCTCCACGAAGACGGTGGGCTAAACGCTCTCCATCACCACCAAAGCGGAGAAGACCATCGTATTCTTCTCCTCACCACAATTCGAAGAGGGATGATAACAAGCAAGAGAAGAAAAAGGCGAGAAAGAGGACACCCTCTTCTCCATCTTCTTCATCCTCTTCCTCTTATGAAAGCTATGGTGAAGACGACAAAGATCAGGACAAGAAAAAGGCGAGAAAGAGGTCACCCTCTTCTCCACCTTCTTCAAATTCTTCACCTTCTGAAGAAAGTGATGGTGCAACTTTTGAACCATCAAAAAGAAGAGGCCATAGGAAATCCTATGCCGCATGGAAGAGGTCGTCCAAGCTGAAGAAATTCAAAGAGGGAGGGAAGAGCATCTCTTTCCTTACCTATGATGGTACCTTTGGTGCCACGGACAAAGTCTTAGCCTTTATCCAGCAATTCGATGCGCCGTTTGGAGATGAGGGCTTCACGGAATCCTCTAAGCTACGCCATGTAGCTATGCACTTTCAAAAGTCCGCCAGACAATGGTGGTCTAGCCTATGAGCCAACGGTAAAGCTCCACGAACATGGAAAGCTTTAAGAGCTTCCATTATGAAGCAATTTTTGGTCACCGATGCCAAAGACAAAGTACTCACCGAATGGCGAAGCTTAAAGCTATCTCCCAATGAATCCATCCACAAATATGTAGACAAGTTTTGGGACCTAAAACTCAAAGCCACTGTCTTCAAAAAGTTGGATTTTGGAGAGCAAAAGCAACAATTTTGTGCGGGCTTAACCGAAGAAATGGCGGAGTATGTCAACTCGTAAAGACCACGTACCATATCGGCGGTAATACACCACACTATGGTGGCCTCTCGAATCAATTTCCAAACGGGGGCAAAAAAAAATAATAAGCCCCCGGAAAACAAGGGTTCCAATGAGCCTAAGGGGAAGGACAATGTCCAAAAGTCTCCTAAGGGCAACTCCAACAAAGCTAAAGAGAAGGGACTTTACAAAGGTAAGAATAAACTCTCTCCAGAAGAGCTTGAGCGTTATCGTAAGGATAACCGATGTTTCAAGTGCGGCGAACAAGGGCATGCGTACCGCACTTGTCCCCAAAAGAACAACCGCCAAGATCCTCCTAGAGCTTCCTTGGTTGAAATCCAAGAGAAGGAAATTCACCAAACTCATCACAAAGGATCTCCTCTATGCCATGCTTGGGGAAAGGTAAGAGAACATGATGCTTTTATTCTCTTTGACCCTGGTTCTACTCACAATTTTATATCTATGGAGTTAGCCACCAAGCTAGGCATACAATCCTACGAGATGGGAGATGTCCTACCCGCAGACAGTGCCTTCAAGGGGCAAGAAGCATCAGTCACTCCCTTAATTGGGAAATTGAGGCTTCATGTCCAAGGCTATGTGGACAAAGAGGACTTCTTTATCTCTCCTCTCAAGCATGAGGATGTAATCCTAGGGCACCATGGTTTGATCGCCTGGCTGCCGATGTTAAATTTCCTGAAAGGAGAATCTCCTTTAAGTTCAGGGAAAAAGACATGTATCCCCATTGTACATACACCATCTTTCAACAAGTCAATAAAGAGCTCTATTTCCGTGTACATGATTTTTGTTAAAGATTCTCAAAATGAACTTAATGCTTTAACAAAAGAAAATAAAAGCAACAAAAAGGGAATTAGAGTTATCCAATTTTCTCAAGGGGTTTCAAGATGTTTTTATTGACGACATCCCTTGTGAGCTACCTCCTAAACGAGGTAATGATGACCATGCAATTGAACTTCTTCCAGGAAGTTCACCGCCTAATAAACCTCCTTATAGAGTTTCTCAAAAGCTCAACAAGAGGAGATTATGCGGCAAGTGCATGAGTTAGTTGAGAAGGGTATGGTTAGGCCAAGCTCATCTCCATTTGCTCACCTATGCTATTAGTGCAAAAGAAAGACGGCACATATCGTATGTGTGTCGACTATAGAGCACTAAATAGGATCACTATCAAGAATAGGTTTCCCGTTCCACGGGTAGAAGACCTATTTGATAAGCTACAAGGATTGACCTACTTCAGTAGGATTGACCTAAAAAGTGGCTATCATCAAATAAGGATAGTTGATCAAGACATTGTAAAGACCGCATTTCGTACTACATTTGGTCTTTATGAATACATTGTCATGCCTTTTGGCTTGACCAATGCACCAGCCACATTCAACCGCTTGATGGAGAAGCTGTTCAGGCCTCATCGAACCTTCACTGGAGTGTTCTTTGATGATATTATCATCTACTCTAATTCATTGGAGGAACACAAGCAACATTTCCACGTAATATTTCAAGTTTTAAGAGAGAATAAACTTTATGTTAATCGAAAGAAAAGTGAATTTTTCTTGCAAGAGATTCAGTATTTAGGTCACATTATCTCTCAAAATGGCATCCAAATGGATCCATCCAAGTTAGAGGTAATAAAAGGATGGCCTAAACCAAGGAATCTTCATGAACTAAGAAGCTTTATAGGTATGTGTGCATACTATAGACGCTTCATAGAAAAGTTCTCACAAATTGCGGGACCATTACATGACTTAACAAAGAAAAGCGTTAGGTATACATGGTCTGCTAAGGAGAACAATGCTTTCGAAAAGCTTAAAGAAAAGTTTATCTCTCAACCTGTGCTTACACTATCGGATCTCTCAAAACCATTTGAGGTCCAATGTGATGCCTGTGGTGATTGCCTTGGAGCTGTTTTGCTCCAAGAAGGGCACGCCATAGGCTATGAGAGCCGAAGGCTCGACCCTCTTGAGCAAGCTCTAGGCATATACGAAAAGGAACTCCTTGCAGTTCTACATGCCTTAGACTCATGGAAGCACTATTTATTGGGGACTCCTTTCATTCTACGAACGGATCACCAAAGTCTTAAGTACTTCATGACGCAGACCAAGCTCTCCGACAAACAAATGAGGTGGGCAAATTTCCTTTCGCAATTTCATTTTCATATTGCTCACATTGCTGGCAAGCATAATCAAGTAGCCGATGCACTCTCAAGACGACCGAGAGTGAATGCGGTTTCCATAGCAACTCACAATGGTCTATCTTCAATGATAGATGAGTATGCTATTGATCCCGATTTTAGAGATGTGATTTCATCCCTTGCATTAGGGAAGAAAGAAGAACCATTTACTTTACAAGATGGTTATCTTCTCTATGGCAATAGACTATGCGTTACTAACTCACTACGTGAGAAAGTAATGTATGAATCTCATGCTCCACCTTATGCGGGGCATAGAGGGATTCGGTCTACCTTAAAGGGAATTGAAACATATTTCTATTGGCCTACCATGAAAGTGAACATACAAGAGTATGTTTCCAAATGTGTGGTATGCCAAAAGACAAAATTTGATAGAGGGAAGCAACTTGGATTGCTTCAACCCCTTCCAATCCCTAATTCACCATGGGAGAGCATATCCATGGATTTTATCTTTGGATTGCCTAAGTCTATCCATGGGAATACGGGAATATGGACGATAGTAGACAGGTTTAGTAAACAAGCTCATTTTATACCTGTCAAAAAGACTATCAAAGCCCATCAAATGGCAACCCTCTTTATTTCACAAATTTTCAAATACCATGGCTTGCCCATGTCCATAGTGTCGGATAGAGATCCTAGAATGACCAGTAATTTCTGGAAGGGTCTCTTTGAGAATTTAGGAACAAGGCTAAACTTCCCTTCGGCCTATCATCCACAAACTGATGGCCAAAGTGAAATAGCTAACCTAACCATTCTCGATCTACTAAAAGCCTATGTAACGGAAGTAGATCAAAGATCCCAATGGGAGAAGTACTTACCCTTAGTGGAGTATGCTTACAATAACACTGTACATACTTCCACGGGAAAAGCACCTTTCGAGGTAATAGAGGGAAGATCAAAAAGTCCCTTGCTACTTAAGGTACATGGTAAGATCTTCGCTGCAGATGAGTATAGCCGAGACCTACAAGAATCTTTTCAAAAGATTAAGGATGCTATCTCTATCTCACAGCAAAGGCAAAATGTTGCTGCTGACAAGCACAGAAGAGCCCAAGCCTTTAAAGAAAACGATTGGGTCTTGTTAAAGTTTCCCAAAGCTCGATTGAGGCACACGACGGGCAAGAATCCTACGGGCCACCAAAAGTACTATGCTAAACTAGCAAAAAGGTACTATGGTCCCTTTCAGATTCTTAGGCCAATCAATGAGATGGCCTATCAACTCAAGTTGCCCAATCATTGGCTCATACACAATGCTTTCCATGTGAGCCTATTAAAGCCTTACAAAGGAGAGCCACCTCAAGAACCAACTATTGAAGACCCACCGGAGATCGAGGACAAAGAGGAGGTGCTACAGCCCAAGTCCATTCTCCGACATGAAGACAAGGTATTAAGAGGCGGTAAGACTATCCGACGATATCTTATTAAGTTTAAGAATTATCCTTTTGAAGATGCTAGATGGATGCAAGGCATACAATTAAAGGATAACCTAAACCTTGTCAATGCTTACAATGCTTCCCAAGAGTAAGCAAATGTACAAAATGTTAAAAATGAACAAAATTTTTGTCTTATAAGACTCTCTCTTTTTTTTATTTGTGCACAAAAATGAAGTAGTATGCATGCTTAGATCAAGTTTGCGGAGACGACGTCTCCCAAACACCAAGTAGAGCTTGTCACTCTACTATGGAAGACTGGTAGGACTGATGTGCAGACATGCTTGCGGCAACCTCAGGCTCTCAAGCGCCAAATGGACTAGTCATCCATTATGGAATGATGTCGTAGGGTAACATAGGGATCCTCTACCCGCTAAGAAAAGGACTCATGAATATGCTTTATCTTCTCTACACCATAGTCGAGGACGACTATGATTTCAAGAGAGAGGTAATGTCATAATAATCAATATCTAATTCTCCTAAATGATTTTCTCATATTAAACTGATCATTTAATGTGGGGAGGTACCATGGGAGAAAAAGCTAGAATATTGGTTAAGCTAGCAGACCGGCCACAGTAGGGATCCAAAGGAGGGAAAATAGGGATCAAAAGGGGGGGCCATCTGCAAAAGAGCCATGTGTAACAATGGGCTAAAAAGACCCTAAGGTTCAGCCCATTAAGACTTCCAAAATGCTAAGGTTCCAAAATTCAAAGGTTGTGTCCAAAGGCCAACCCTAGGGAAAATTGGATGCTTAGTGTGTGTACAAAAGTCTTCTTCAAAGCCTACAAAGGAGGGGGCGAGCCCATTTAGTAGGGGATGAGAGAGAAAGCCACACACACACACACACACACACACACACAGGCTCCCTTTACACAAAGGGAATTAGGGACACATGTCAGCTCCCTAGGCCAGATGCCCACAAGGTGTGCCCAATTCCTATTGGAAGACCCTTGAAGTGGACCAATGAGAATTAAGCTAGAGTAATCTAGTTTAATTAATTTAAAAACATTTAATAAAAGAAACCAATGAGAATTAAGTCTCCTAGAAGACTATTGGGCAGTCTCCCAAGGGGTCCAATGAGCATTCAGGAGCCCAATGGCTTGCCTGATTCCTATTGGCCAGGAGGCAAAGGGGTCCAATGAGAGTTTAGTTTAATTATTTAATTACCTAAAGCTCTCACAAAAGGGGAAAGGGGGACACATGTCAGAAGGCTATCACTTATGCTGCTTAACACCCATTGGCTTGACTTGGGGAGGTCCAATGAGGCAAAAGCCAGACCAATCTAGCAGGAAGGGCTCGCCCAAGAGAGAGAGGGGGCTGATTTTTGCTTGGCATTGACACACACACACTCACACTTGACCATGTGTGAAGAAAGAATACTCTATCTCCTCCCAAGCTTTAATGGAGAGCTCATCACCTACTCCAAGCTTGTGAGATAGAAGCCTACATCAACACTCTCTTGGCATGTGGATGCAAATCCAACCAAGAGCCAAGCTTCAATGCATGCTCATCTTCTCTACCAAGCTAATTACTAACTAAGCTATGCTAATATGAGTGATTATGTGAGGAGATGTACATCTTTCTCGTAAGATACTCCTTCTTCCTCTCAATCTACTCTCATACCCTGCTAGCTCTCACCATCTTCGAAGGTGTGTGAGGTCTTGGGTCTGAGAACGGGGATAATTCAAGTTGTGTTTGATTAAGTGTTTTGCTTAGTGCATGAAGTTTCCATCTTCATTGCACTAGCTAGTCTTGAAGGAACACAAAGAACTGTATTGTACAATGTCTCTCTTGATGGCAGAAACCATAATACAAAGCCTTTTGGAGGGGGGACCGGCTCCATGCAAATCCGGTCCTCAAGTGTTGTCAATAGCTTAATTTCTCTCTCTTTTGAAAGTATTGTCGATGCTATCTAACTAGGTGTTATGCTTTTTGTTGCTCTCTCCACCCAAGCACTCTTGTAATTCTCATTAGGAATCTATTCTAATGAAATGCCCACTATCTTCATGCTAATTTCCGCTACACATAAGTTATTAGGCCATTAAATGTTACATTATGGATTTCTCCAAACACACTATGGTATCGGAGATGATCTTAGGACGTCCTTTCATGAGGGAAGCAAAAATGGTGCATGATTGGTCTAAAAACCATGTCTACTTGTAGTTCCAAGATTCTGTCATTCTAGTGGATCTTGTAACTGGTCGAGCACATCCCCTAGGAAACACGTTTATAATTGATCATAGATCTGACACCACAGTTCACTCGGCCCCATTGCACTATTGTTACACGTGTAAAGTGGACACTGATGTTGGGGAAGATTCTCCTTATATGGATGTACTACCTGGGATGACTGACTCGGACAATGTGGATTGGGTCCACCTAGCAGCAACCATAGACACTTGGGGAAATAGGGGGACGACCTGGGTAACACATGAGGGGGATGAAATGCCCGTACCCCTAAATATGCTACAAGCAATGCATATAGCTTCTGACAAGACTCATCCTCATATAACAAAGAAAACATACAAGTGGGTCCTTAAAGTTTCTTTAGCGACCATAGCTAGTGTTAAAAAACAGAAGCCTTGTAAGAAACGTCCCACTCGCCCCAAAAAATGTAAGGAAACATGGCGTTGGATTCCTAAACGACTATTGGAAGCCCAAGGCTACTATAAAGGAAATGATCAAATCTGGGTGCCAAAACGTAAATTGTGTTCTTGCCTGTCACCTGACCCATGTGAGCCAAATCCTGTAGCTCCAAAACAAATTGACGATCGTGGAAAGAAAAAAATCGCAGAATGCTACACACCCGCTCTAGAGCTAGTTTGGGTACCGAAGAAAGAACAATTTGTTCCACCTAGCTCAGGAAGGGAGGAGTCCTATGAAGCTTCTAGCTCCTCATGTAATGTATCCATAGAGGTAAACGCTTCTCCAAAGCCTCCACCTACAATAGTGGACCTCCATGAAACTACAAATGAATCCACACCTCCCAATGTTCAAGAATCACATGATGAACGACTTCAAGTTCGATCCTAGTAGAGTACCTTGCCACCCTTGCAACTCGACGAGGCGCCTAAGGTAATAAAAAACTACTGGCAAAAATCCTCACCTATTACCAGTTGGAACAATTGGTTTCAAAGGGTGACGAGCACATTTCAAATGGTATGATCTACCCAAGGAAAGGGGGAGTGTTTGCTGACAGTCATCATTCACTCACTCCCCTCTCAACCTTCCTCCTGACCTCTCAATCTCCCAATCTTAGGGAATGTATATATAAAGCCTTATACTCACAAAAAAAACAAAAATAATAAAGATCAAGAGAAATTAGCAAACGAGTATGCACAATAAAAGTCAAAACATTGACCAGACCTACATATTCACATCCGGTACACTGAAACAGAAACCTATGTCATAAAACACCTTTGATCCTCATCATTCGAGTGATGGAGGGTAGGTAGGATTAGTACAATAGGAGTGTTTCTGTTTTAGAGTTTAGTGATTAGCAAAGTTCTTTCTTCCCACTGATGTGCCTCCTAGGGTATTCTTTGTGTTTCCTCGTGTGTGCAGAAACGTGTTATTGTGGTTAGGATTTAGACCTTCATTGAATCTTTCTCTCATCCACTTTTCAAATCAAGCGCGATCATCAATACAAACAGGTGTTTCTTGTCCATTAGCATGGCCCCTTAACCTTTTTGCATCCATGTTTGTCTGCTTTAATTGTGATTGGGAGCATAATATTCAACGCATTTACTTAGTATCAAACATTAAATTCAATGTAATTTTTTGTCATAAGCACTTGTCTAGGTTTAAAAATCAAGCAGTCCTACTAAGCTAGTTTGACCAAGCTAGGTGTTAGAGATCTTCTCTTAATACCATGGGGAATGCCTTCCTAATAATTAATGGTTACTTAGGTTCTTAATCTGATTTAGGCAGCATTGTGTGAAATGTACTAGGGCTTTCTAGTGGGCTTATTCCCTATCATACCTTTAGCTTAAGTATTATAAAGGGAGTTTACTAGTGTGATGAGCCTGAGGAGGGTAACAGTGTTATATGACCCCCCAAGGTTACAAAATTAAAATGCTGAAGACGAACAAACAAAAATCCAAAGTGCCACAATGTAAAATCTTAAGCTGGAAGAGAAATCTCAACCTGATTGGGTACTTCATCACATGTATCGCCTATGGTACTACAACCCTAGAGGTTCCCAGTGTGGGCACTTTTCCTTGAAAGGCAAAAAACCCAAGGCATACAAAATAAGCACACACATCAAAATTGAGTCACTATGAAAAGACTTTGGGGGTTCAAAGAAAAGGTAATCAGTCAGGCGATGATTTCATGAGAAATTCCTTTTATCGTAGCTTAACTATAAGGTCTTCTAGGTATAGCCTCTAGTCAGCCCTCGGACATGAAATACTTGGCTCTCGTGATTAAACAACTTAATTGACTAGAGAAAATTGAGAAGCTTGCCCATGGTATTAATAGTCGATCTTTAGTGCCTTTCGACCGTTAAATTAGCGACCCCAGACTTGTTTAATTTTTTACCTTTACAACTGTCTATGCGTTTGATTATATTGCAATGTAATGTTTTTTGCTGACAAATGGTTTAGAATTATGCTACCAATCAATTTGCCTGCCTAAAACTGCATATGCTTTTTAATTGTATATGAGAATGCAATTACTGTGCCAATGTTGTTTGATTTTGCAGTGACTAAAAAAGGCTAAGGACATTCATCTCAAATGCTCTTCCACCTCAACGAACGAGCTTCAACTCAATAGCTTCCGAGGACGGAATCTACATCAGGAAGGGGGGCATGTTAACCCTCACGCACATTCCTATCACCTACGACGGACGCTGTATTATCTATTTGGTAGACTCAGGTACCGGGTTTGTCAGTCCAATAGGAAAAGGGTAAGAGTGATCGCCGATGAGAGGCGCACTCTAACTGGAACATTGAAGGGATTAGTTGGCTAAGCATGGGCGCCCAAGTGTGAATGGGGTGAGTTCATATAAAAGTCAACTAAACCTAAAATTCACTTATTCTCTCATTTGTGCAATTGAAGGCTGCTCTTGCTCCATCTCCATCTTCTTCTTCTTCATCTCCTTGTGTGTGTGTGTATATGCGTGAGAGAGAGAGAGAGAGAGAGAGAGAGAGAGAGAGAGAGTGTGTGCGATCGAGCATTGCGACGATGGCACGGCAACAGCGAAGCGGTTGAGCGCAGCGCAGCAGCGGCTCCTTCTTCTTTGCGACGAGGAATCCTCCACGACAGCAAGCGTAGAGCGGTGAGTGACACACCATCACCATCTTTGAGCTTACTAGTTTAGGCTAGTTGTGTGCTTGGAGCCATCTATGGCTCGCACACAGTGTATTGGCAAGTTCCTTGCATTGACACATACAACATACGCGCATAGCCAATGATTATTTGTAGCAAGGGCTCCTCGAGCAAGCGAAAAGGAGGCAAGGGGTAGCTTGGCTTGAGTGAGTTTGCCACGCCATACTAGCATTACAAATGCTTGGGCATTCCCTAAGGCTTCTAGGAGGAGTGCAAAAGAAGCTTTCCAGTGCAATGCCATTGTTGCAAGCCCCTAACGTTAGGCTAGGTTCAAACAAGGCAGCGAAACATGGTGGGGAAGGTGTGCCTAGTGCAGGTGGCTGACAACCATTGAAGAATACAAAACTTGATGTTCCAGACTCACCACAAGATTGGTGAGTTCTCCCCCCCTCGGAAGGTGCACTCTACCGCGTGCCTAGTGCAGGTGGCTGACAGCCATTGAAGAATACAAAACTTGATGTTCCAGACTCACCACGAGATTGGTGAGTTCTCCCCCCCTCGGAAGGTGCACCCTACCGTGTGTTTTTCAGTGCAAAATTTGGATTCCGTGAGTTGAATATTATTCTCTTCACTAGCAGCCAATCGCTCATGCCACTAGGTTGTTGTCGTTGAGTGTTGCTGTTACATAGGATTCTTTACAAGTTGTGTTGCCGTTGAGAGCGGAGGCAATCAAAAGCATATGCGATGCCGCCGCTCTCGTCTGAACACAGCCTTAGGCCCCTGTCACACTGGGGCACCCACCCATTTTCCCTTTGGATGGCAGATGGCCTCACAGTCACACTGGGCTATAAACAAAATTTTGGACTTTTTCAGTGAATGGCCTATGGCCAGGTGGTAGGACATCCTGGGGACTAAGTGACATGTTCATTCAGGGGGTGGGATCTACAGTGGGATGAAGGAGAGCCGTAGATCATGGCAAAGTAATCTCGGGTACCCGAGATTACTTTGCACCCAAGCCTCGAACCCATGACCTTACCTTTGCGATTCTCGTGTCCTATCCACGAGCACCTGCAGGTTTTTTGTGATGGTATGGGATGGAGATTACTCTTATACAAAATGTGGCCGAAAGTAATCTTGGGTACAAAATGTAATCTCGCGTGCCCGAGCTTACTTTTTGTACCTGAGATTACTTTTGGTGGCGTCGACAAGATCTACAGTGCTCGATGGTCTCACTCTATATCCCACGCCCCATGCCTGTGTCACTTAGTCTTGAGGGTAAGACGTGTGCGTTTCTTGTTGACTTCCAGAGCTCAAGGCCCACGATCCATGTTTGTGCTCGGACAAGTACAGATGGCCGGGCTGGTAAGGCCGGCCCTCTAAAAAGTTGCGGACCGCCTTTTGCTTTTCGTGCATTGAACAAGGGCTCACCATCTCAGCGTTTTGCCTGCCCCAATGTGACGGGGGCCTTCTCTTTTGCCCACGGTAAAGGTTGAGAGAGAGAGAGTCCTTTGCGAAGGCTGAAACTACCCCCCTCTCTAAAATTCTCTCTAATAATTATCTCTCTTCAGGGCTGCGCAGGGTGCTCTCTCTCTCTCTCTCTCTCTCTCTCTCATACAAGTGATACAACCTCTCAATCCCGCCGGGGCTCCCTCTTCTGGAGAGTGCGGGCCGTTGCAGTGAGTGCGGGCCGCTTTCACCTTTCTTGGGTTTTCTGACTCTTCTCTGCATCTCTCATCTTTGTCTCGACTCTCACGGTCGCACCCACACACATCCCCACACTCACGCATGCTGCACACTCCACGCGGGTCCCATCTTCACGCAACCTTGCGTTTTCTGTCATCTCTGTGTTTGTTAACCTACTTGGACGAGGTACAATGGCCAAGGAGGATAACAGCAGAAGAGGCTACGTAGGTGTTCTGCGGTGTCTTTGATCTAATTGCGAGGTGTTCTCCCCAGATCCAAAAGCACGCAAAGGTATATGTCCACTTCTTCTAACAACAAACTCCGATCTGCATGGATTCATAGGATTCCATGAGAGCTTCATGTATTTGACAGTCCCGCTCGGAAGCAAAGTTGAAGTTATGGTGGCGCATTGGGTTTCTTGTCCTTCTTGTGCTACATTTGTGGACTTACTTGTATGTGTTCATCTGCATGGCCTTGCATATGTTTGGACCACGTTGTGAAGGTAATAGCCTCTGAGAGCATGTTTTGGACCTTCCATCATTGTTTTCCAAAGATTTCATGCCTCATCACCCTCTTGTTTTGAGATTTGCATCAATTGTTGATGCATGTTATGCCACACTTGAAATTTTAAGCTCTGGTTTTTGCAGGCTTAAACCTTACCTCCTTTGTATTTGATCCGATTGCACTATGACCTATGTGTAGGATCATGTTTATGCCAGTGCAATCATCACATACTGCCTGATGTACAACAGGCATGCCTTTTTTAATTTTGGGCAGGCCAAAGGCCCAAATTTCACTCATGCACCTTCTATTCAGTGGGATGCATTTATGTCTTATGTTAGGAGGAGTATCTTTTACCCAGCATGGTTGAATGCTGTATTAAATTTTCTACCCCATACCAAGTGGTGGCAATTGTGGCATGCTTCTCACATTTTTGTAGGATGCCATAAACTGTTATGTTGCTTCAAATGTAAAAATTTGCTTCATCTCATTGGATAGTAATGCTATTCAGGCTTAGCCTCTTCATCCACGTTCCTATCGGTTACTTAACCTTCTGAAAATACCATCATTTTGCAGATTACAAATGTCGTTTGAAGCTTTTGTATTATGATCTGGGATTGAAAGTTGATTGCCTTTGCAAATTCTGAGTTAAATTATCAACCCTTTTAGTTTGTTTAGCAAGTTTTCTGCTACCAATCTTTGATCTCATGGTCTATTTGGCTGCAGGCTAAGTCTTATGTCTGTCATGTCAAAGATGGTGAATGGTCTGCGAATCCGTGAGGTTTGGGAAGACAATCTTGAAGAAGAGATAGAAATGATTCGTAATATTGTTGACGATTACCCATATTTGGCAATGGACACAGAATTTCCTGGTGTAGTGGTGAGGCCAGTTGGGGTTTTTAAGTCGAGCGCAGATTATCATTACCAAACCTTACGTGCCAATGTCAATATGCTGAAGCTAATACAGTTGGGTCTCACCTTCTCTGATGAAAATGGGTCCTTGCCAAGGTGTGGAACCGATGAGTATTGTGTTTGGCAGTTCAATTTTCGAGAGTTCAACTTGCGAGAGGATGTGTATGCACAAGACTCAATAGATCTTTTACGGCAAAGCGGGATGGATTTTGGGAAAAATGAAGAGAGGGGCATCGATTCGAACAGGTTTGGGGAGTTGCTTATGTCATCGGGCATTGTGATGAATGAGAATATGCATTGGATTACTTTCCACAGTGGCTACGATTTTGGGTATCTCCTCAAGTTGTTGACTTGCCAAAATCTGCCTTCAGGAGAGTCAGAGTTCTTCAGCTTGCTTAGCATATATTTTCCAACAGTGTACGACATCAAGTACTTAATGAAGTTCTGCAATAACCTACATGGGGGGCTCAATAGGCTTGCAGAGATACTGGAAGTAGAGAGGTTTGGTTCTTGCCACCAAGCAGGTTCTGATAGCTTGCTAACGTCGTGTGCTTTCCGCAAGCTGAAGGATGAGTTTTTTAATGGCTCGACAGAGAAGTATTCTGGAGTATTGTATGGATTAGGTTTGGATAATGTAGAAGCTTACTGTTGATGGTCTCTCTGTTGCATGTTTGAGAAATGTCGAGCACTTGATATGTTCATGTTATGTTATTTTATCTGTGTCTTGTGTTTGGTTCTCTTTAACCATAAAAGCACAGAATTGTATTGAAAGAGAATTGTTACAAATGCAGAGTACTTCCTGGACTCATACTTGGGACCTTTGTGGCACAGGGCCCCCTCCTCTCTCTCTCTCTCTCTCTCTCTTTCTCTCTCTCTCTCTCTCTCTCAGAAGTGTCATGATTCCACTTGTCTTCTGGAATGTTGTGGTTTGACAGGTTCTCTCTGTGAGTGTCCATTATATGAGAGAAGTTAACTCTTGCTATTGTGTGTATGACTCGTGCTCGCAGATGCGCGGGCACAGAGCCTGTTGTGCAACGCTTGAGTACTCCAAAGGGTTGGTTTGAGAATGAATTTTGGGCATATAATTTGGGACTGTTGACATAACCGCAAAGGAGGTGAATACCTTTAACTAAGCCACTTTGTCCTTAACATTGTGTTTGACCTCTTAGTCTTCTTCGAACTTGAACAAATACCTTCTATAACTAACTTGTGAGCCAAAATATTCAGAGCTTTGTAGATATTGTGCATTTCTTAGGAAAGCTCTTTCCAACTGACGAGGATTATCATGGCAAGATGTCAGCTTTCATTGATGAAGACTATTTCAGATCTTGTGTCTAAAAATTATCACACTGGTCTAGCCAGAATTTTTAATAAAAGCCTTATGTTCATTTGTGATTGGAATGTGTTAAATCAATACTATAAAAAGTATGATATCCAGCGACTAAATATGATCCTGTGGTGTGAACATATAGATAATACCACCTCCTATATGTTTCATTCGGTATTGCCGATGTTAGTGGGGATGGAAATCGTGAGTGACTATTCAAATTCTCAGTTTGTGGCTTCTTGTGGTGTTGTCAATGAGATGGTGACATTGTACCAAAATGTTGGTGGGGAAAGTGCCATTTCTTACCTTTTTAGGGTGATTTGAACAATCGAATTGAAAAAGTGTGGCTTTGCCCAACTTTTAGCTGTGGTATTTAGTGGGCACTAAGGATGATGGAGCTGACAGATATTTTACATTGTGCGTAACTACCATACCATGACTCTATACTTCACTTTCCTTTAAAGGTGGTTGTGAGCTTTCTCTAGATAAAAGGTACGATTGTTACTACTATGGTCAAATGGCACTAAGGATGATGGAGCATTGGACCCATTTCAATATGTTTTTTCATATTTTGGTATTTCATGAAAATGTGCTGTTTAAAGTGCTAGTAAGCCTACCATCACAGATCTTTCTCAAAACACACACACACACACACACACACACACACACACACACACATGAATGGTTGTACATATTGTGGTATTGATCTTACTTCAAGGCATTGATCTTACCCTTTTCCCTTGGTTGCATTGGTTGGTTTAGGAGCTCACTTTTTGATTGCCCTCCTCAAAAACTTGGCTTAAATCAAGCCTCTTGTGAACTCAATTTTTGTCTTGACATACTCTTCTTCTCCCTCATATCTTAGGATTTACTGGATGATAAGGCTATTAAATGCATTTTTGTTGGTTACAGTACTTAAGGCAAAGTTTATAGGTTACACCAGTTGCAAACAAAATGTATCTTGGTTTTGTGAGATATTGTATTTGTGAAAGATTCTGTTCAGCCTTTGTTATCATGTACCAGAGACAATAATGTAAGCTCACATGACATTTATGACACTTTGCCGCCTCTTTTAATTGTGAAAACTTGAATGTAAATTCTAATGAGACGAATGTACAGCCTACAGGGGTTTCTAAAAATATTATGTATCAGCCTATTATCGATGCAGATGTACATGATGTACATAATGTGGAAAGGGCTGAGAATGACATGCTAGAGGTATACCAGAACGGTTGGTGCATAATTTTTTTGATGGTAAATTGGATGCACCTATGTCTAATCATACTCGTTCAGGTTCTCGCCATGCATCTTATGCGTCAGATTGTTATCCTTTGGCTATTTCTAGTTTATGTGATAGTCAGGAACTTCTTTCTTTTGATGAAGTACATAATTCAAAAAATTGGATGCATGTCATGGAATCAAAATATGATGCACTTATAGAAATGACACATGGACTTTATGTGATTTACCTGGCAAAAAGGCCATTGCTACAAAGTGGGTTTACAAGTTGAAATGTAAGGCGGATGGTGAGATTGATCACTACAAGGCTAGACTTGTTGCAAAAGGTTATGCATAGCAGAAAGGCATTGAGACCTTTGCTTCCACTTGTTGTATGGCTACTGTTTGTTTTCTATGTGCATTAGCAATTCATTTTGGATAGAATATACATTAATCAAACCTTTTTACTACGTTCTTGAATGGTGATATATTTGAGGAAGTCTATTTAACGCAACCTCTCGATTTTGTCAAGAAAGGACAAGCAAATATAGTGCGCAAATGTAAGAAAACTATGTATGGATTGAAGCAGCCTCCTTGTGCTTGGTATGAGAAACCTGGCACTCATTTGGTAAAACAAGGCTTTTGTAACAGTCCAACTGAAAGCACTTTGTAGGTCAAGCGTGTGGATGATGCATTTCCCATCGTCGTTCTATATGTAGATGATTTAATGATTAGTGGTTCATGATGTCTTCATGAACCACTAATCATGATGCTGGAGATCTTGCTGATGTCACTCTTTATCAACCTGCTCTTGGATGCCTTATTTATGTATGCAATATGAGGCCATATATTCATTTTGCAGTCTCACAGGTCAATAGATTTATGCATAGCCAAGGGTCTAAGCATTGGCAAGCTATCAACATGATCTTTCACTACTTGAGTGGCACTTTACATATTGGGTTGCTTTATGCCAAGGGGACATCATTGCCACTAGATTTGCATGCTTTTTTGAACTTTGAGTGGGCTGGTTCTTATGACACCAAAGTGTCCACAACTGGATTTTGTTTCATGGTTGAGCAAGAAGCAATCTACTGTGCCCACTTTTGGTTGTTAAGATGAGTATAGGGCAGTCTTGAAATCTACGGTTGAGTGTGTGTGGCTTAAACGCCTGATGGTTGATTTGGGTGCTGGACAGGACACTGCCAACATCGTCTACACATTGCCGACATAGTCACAACGCATTGGCGGCTACAAGAAACCCAATTTTTCATGCTTGCACAAAGCACATTGAGGTGCATTATCACTAATCCAGAGAGACTCTCAGAAGGCGAGATTAGCTTGGCTTATGTGCAGACACATTGGATAACCTTGCAAATCTGTTCACAAAGGCATTGCCTCACGAGAAGTTTGAAGCTTTGCGGAAAACTTTGGCCTTGTTTCTCTTTGTGGATTGATCATGTACTCAGGACATGGCACTTCCCTATACACTATCTACTAGCTCTCATTCCCAGGGGGGAATTTGTTACCATATATGTGGTAGTGATGTGTGTGAACACACTTAGGACCGCCGAGGCATTTTTCCCCTCACTAGGAGGTTTTCCCCCCTTTGCATTGTATATACGTCCACCATTCTTGGGCTAAATCATCTTTCCATTGTGCGCTAAGAAATATACTCTTTCTTGTGTGCCTTGAGCTTCTTCATTTTCTCCAAGCTATGTGTGCATCCCTGCAACTCTTATTCCAACAGTCTCCAGCAAGATACACTAAGAGGTAAAGAAAAATTAAAAGAACATCACTATCATAGTCACATGGTTGTTGCTTCTAACTTGTGCTGCTTCTTTTTCCTCTTCATCTTCTCCACGATCACGATGCACGATATCGGCTTGATCACTTCCTCCCCTCAACGATGATATTCTCCTTTCATTGCTTCGTGAAAAGCATCTCAAGAAGTAACATCTCTTCCTTAAGAGGTATTCAAACATACATATCCGTGTGTTTTTGCATGATCATCACCTCTATACATTGAGCTTAAATTTGTGTGCAATGCTTGTGAAATGATATTTTGCTTCTGCAATGAGTATAAAATAATACTATGATGCTCAATGCTTTGTAGCTTTGGTGTTAAGCCTCCGCATGAAACAATATTTGTGAAAGCTCTTGGTGTGATAGGCCTCTTAATAGGCAATTGTTTAAGAATTAAAATATTTTTAAAAATCTAGTGATTTGTCTATCAAATATGAGAGTGTTGTTGTATTTGGATTGCTTGCCTCATGATGCTAGTGAACAAAGATGTTCTTTCAAGATGCTCTCCTAATTGCTATATACAGGTTGTAAACTCCAAGATTGAGAGCTTGCTTTGGTACACTAGTTTCCAAGTGCTTGTGCTTGCTATATTTGAGAAAGTCAAGGTTCCTAAGAATGTGTCTTGCTACTACTGCATTCTCACTAATGCACCTGTGGTGAAACTTTGATGCACCATGCTCTACATCGCTCTAGCTGGCCACAACCTATGTTGGTGTGCCCAAAAAAGGTTTCAAACCAAGTCTAAGAGGTGGTTGTTAATAGTTTCCAAGATGTTTTCATCGGGACAAGATACCCAAGGCCCACATATATTTCCCTTTGAGCATTGGCCAACGTGTGTGTTAGAAAGCTGACAGATCCATTGGTAGATTAATTTTGCTATCAAGATTGCTACTATGTTTGATGAATTTGGCCAAGAGGATCTAACAATAGGTGATGGTGTGAGCCTTGAAAGTTGAGAAATTTTGATCCGAAGGATCCAATGGTGATTTGCAAGCAATTTCAAAATTCACTAGCGGATGTAACAATTGCTTTATTGAGAAAACATTGGCCTTAAATCAACACTCAAAAAGAATCCAGATCTTCATAAGTGCCCTAACCAATTAAGGATAATAAAATGCAAGAAATTACAAACCTGTGGCTATGCACACACTAATTAAGAGATTGAAGAATCCTCAATTAATGAACTTGATAGAGAGTTGATGCACTCAATCACTTGCTTAATCATACACTTGATGAGGGTAGTGGTACATGCACTTAATCACTAACTTAATCAAACACTTGATGAGGCTAGTACCATGTACATAACCCACAATCATAGATTGATTAGAAAGCGTGTAGATTATCCAGAGAGAAACTATGTAGAGATAATAAGGATCTAATATGTGTTGGGGTAAAGGCATTGCGCCTTTGCTCAGGGCCGGACGTCCGATGTCCGGACCGCCCACTGTATGTACATATACATTCCTTATTCTTTATATACACAAATAATAAGGATCTCCTTACCACATTCTTGAAGGTTGCTCCACCCACACAAAGTGTCTTTTACACTTCTCCTCCCTCACACTTCCCACGCACCTCCGCACCTAGCACTCTCACAAGTGGTGTCAGAGCTTCGATTTTGCGCGGGTGTAGTGCGATGGTTGAGTCGATAGCTTTGCAACAACAAGAATATTGATGGAAAATATTCAAGAGAAGGAAGAAGGGAGCATCTTGGCAACGTGTGCGCATCATAGGTTTGCAAGCGGTTTTGCTCGTGTACACGGAAGCTTCTATGTCGGCATGGTGTGCACACAGATTGCAGTGCAAGAGAAGCCCAGATTGCAAATCTGAGCTTAGGCATGTATATTCAGCTTGTATACAGCTTGTTTAGCAAGCCGTTGCTGAATTTTGTAGAGAAGAAGCATGACCAAGAAGTGTTGCAACTCATTTTTTGCTATTTTTGGCTCCCAAAATAGTGTTTTTTCAATATCCCCATTATACGAAGTCGGATAGACATGATTTTAGGAGTCTAGGTTGGGGTTTTGGCACCTTAAGGACACGATGGTGATGTCTATTTTCTGAAATTATGATCAAATTTACAGCAGGTGCAACAATAGCAAGTTTGTGCTACGTTTTTGGGCTGAAAATGGATGTTTTTGGCATATCTCTCACACCCGGACTTGGATACATGTGATCCAGGAGTCTATCCTGGGGTTTTGGCACGTTTTGGATGCGTTTGTTGTATCAAAATTTTAAATTTTTGAGCGCTGAATTTTTTGCAGCAGCCTACAACAATCTCGATATATTGAAGCTTGGCAGTTTGATTCCTACATTGCAGAGCATTGTGCGTTTGCATCTACACCTATGTAGGCCACACTTTGGTGCTTTTTGAGAGGGAACTCACCTTGCTTTGTGTATACAAGTGATGATTTTGGATGTGACTTTCGGATTGTGACACATCTAGATGCAATTTTGTACACATGTATGAATGTGTGGGGCGTTCTAGAAATTGGTTTTAGAACGATTTTGTGTATTTTATGCTGTATATGCATTTGCGGATATAGCTTGTAGGTACCAGGTTCATAGGTATATAGGTGTTTTAGTTAAGTGGAGTTGTACATAGAGCTACTCATGTAAAGGTGAGCTTGGTTGCCATGCTTATGGTACATGTATGCCATCTGTGGATTTGTGATTGAGATAGATCGGTCTCAAAAAGGTTTATGCGTTTTTTATTATGGTCCACAGGTTTTGTCTTGCTTCTCTTTGTCGTGGTTGGAGAGCGTTTAGTCACTTTTGACTTGGTGCATGACATCTATGGATGAGAGACCGAGTCTCTGTTTTGTGCATTACCGAAATGGCATCATTGATGCATTTTACGCATTGTTTGTATTGCCGATTGTTTATGACTGAGATGTTTTGAGGTTTTACTCAGTTTACAGGGGAAACTCTGCATGATTTTTTCAAGATTCTTGCCATGTTTTATGCATATTTGCAGTTTTTCTCTCTGATGGTTTAGTGGTCGAGTTTGACTCCCACTTTAATAGCCTTGTACACACTCTCATAGGAGTGAGAGTTGCATTTGCTCACGTGGCTATAGACTTTGCCAGTCACACAGATTTCATAGGTATTTTTCAAATTTTTGCATGTAATTTCTCTTGTAGGATGCATTTTGAGCTAGCTTGCTCACTATTTGCGTACATGGTAATGCGCTTTATGCTCAATTGAGTTGTTTGTCTGAGATCGTATGCTTGCAGATATTGCAGATTGTGGAGCTGATTTTATGCATATGTGAGCATCGGTTTTGGTGCGTTTGATCATGATTTCCATGATTGTGTAGTGGTCAATTTATCTCCCACTCTGCTGCCAGTTTGGCATGGTTTATGGTAGAGATTGTTCTCAAGGTTTTGCTCAGTTTACACTCTACCAGATTTCTCCTAGAATTTCTTGCCATAGTTTGGTTTCTTCGCATCTAGTTTGTAGATATGTGTGACAATTTAGAGACAGCAGTGATGACTCGTGAGAGATGGCGGTCTTGTAGTTTCCAAAACATGCAATGTTGGCATTGTGGTCACACATGGCTTTTTAAGTGCCGTTGTTTTAGACATATGAGACATCAGCGGAGATGTATGCATGGTGCAGATGAGGTTTTGACACATGTTAGAGTGGTGGCTTCATATGTCAATGACAGTGATGTCACATTGGCTTTTAGCGTTCCTCCTGCTTACGTGTCTTTGAGAGGTGACACTTCTCCACGTTGGTTGCTAGATGAGGATGCAGTCTTCCACGTCACACCACATCGTGACTCGTTTAGCACCTTCTCTAGTGGGAGCTTTGGTTGTGTGCACTTGGATGATGGTTCCAAATTTTGACATTGCAGGTGCAGAAGATTTTTGCTTATCATTGACCAGTGGTGCATCATACATGCTACGACATGTGCGCTATGTTCCTTAGCTGAGACAAAGCTTGATCTCGGTGAGATAGTTAGAAGATTGTGGGTGTCAAACACTGATGAGAGAGCAGTCTTTCCAGATGCAGTGTGGTTCATTAATGATTGCTAGGGGAGCCCACAATGTCTTGGTATATCATATGCATGTATCTGAGGTTTGACATAACATGGTCTCAGTTTTGTTGATGGCATGCATTGAGCGAGAGACAAGACATGTCTCCTTCATGGGTGAGCTCCATCCATGCTCACAAGATAGAGTATTTAGATGTGTAGGATGTGCTAGTAGACTCTGTAGAGATAGAGGTAGAGTGGCAGTGCTCTAGTGAGACACAACAAGTGTTTTTAGGGTCTCTGTAGGCAGAGATGAAGGACATGGAGTTTTTTGATATGCTCATGCTAGAGGCTAATGAGTTGGTGCTAGGACACATAGTTCCTCCTATGGGTGAGAGGACGTAGCCATCCTAGTGTCAGTGTTCACACATCCATACGCGATGGGTAGTCCTGATGATACAGTACATGCAGATAGCACAGGGGAGGCTAGGACAGCTAGGTTTGCACAGATTTCATCAGTGTTTGGACCCGACCTAGCACCTGATGTGGGAGCATTTTCAGCAGGTATTTTCAGTCGTACGATGACTGACACTAGCATGGTGCATAACGAAGTTTTGCAGACCATACAAAGTTATCTGCGGGATTTACATGCAGACTCTAGTGTGAGTACCCACGTGTGTCTATCCCTAAAGTCGATATGATTGCATGTAGATCGATTGAGCGAGCCAGTGGACATAGGTTGAGAGAGTCTCACCTATTTTCTTATATATAATAGTAGTTTAGCTAGTAGAACTCACTTATGAACGCATCGCCTTTAAGTGGGAGATTGTTGGGGTAAAGGCATTGCGCCTTTGCCCGAGGCTGAACGTCCAGTGTCCGACCGCCCATGTAGAGACATACACATTCCTTGTTCTTCATATACACAAAGAATAAGGAGCTCCTCACCACATTCTTGGAGGTTGCTCCACCTATACAGTGTGTTTTCTACTCTTCTCCTCCCTCGCACTCCACACACACCGTACATTGCTTCCGCACCTAGCGCTCTCACAAATGTGATTAAGAAATGCTAACCACTAGATGGCTTTGATACCACTTTTAGGTCTTATGGAGGATTAGTGAGTATAGCATTCATAGTGTGTAGCTGTTTAAATCTTAACTAATAAGACATAATTGAATTTTTACATTCAAAAGACACCTGGCCAGGAAATAATGAATAGATAAGTACAAAAATAACTCCGCATTAGAATTATTTAAGTACAATGATTGTAGGAAAGAGATCCTCTTTCAGTAAGCAAGTAAAAGAGCTTCCCCAGTCCTCAATGAGTGCTTCAGTAAAGTAGTGTAGCTTGCCAAAGAAAAGAAAACCCTCTAAGATAAGATAGAGTCCTTACCTCCATCCATCCAAAAAAGACAACAATTCAGTTAGCCTTGGATGTGTTTTACAGGTATCAATGGACCCTATCAGTTGTTATCCATGTCCATCTTACAGATTTTAATTACTTTAGACAAGCTAGGTTATTTAGCAGTCTTATTACTTCCAAAATGAGTGTTACATTCTACCTTTTACTCAGAGCTGTGAAGCCCAACAAGAACCCAAATATCAAGAGTTTTTCTTTAGAAAAATAAACCATTGTGAGGTTTATTTTTTTAACCATAGCGTGGTAGCTATGCTTAAGCTTGCAGTAGTAACCATATACTTACCTTCAGGAGTAGCAATCTCAAAGTATCATTGGCATCCTTTTAAGCAAAGAGAGGTCACGAACGACTTTAACTGTATAAGATGCCTAATCATTTGTTCATTAACCAAAGTTACTAGATGAGGGTAATGAATATCTCCCTTTTTACAACCAGTAAAATGACAGTATGACCAATCAATAGAGTATCAAAAACTTCATCTTTACCAAGTGGAACCTCATGTCACGAGACATAGTTCTGTAGTTATGCCAAAGCTGAAAGTAACAGCCATATACTTACCTTCAAAATCCCAAGATTTCTATTAAGTCATTAGCATCCCATAAAGAACGGTAGTGTCCGGCCCTGCTTGAGTAAGATGCCTTACTGTTTCAACAACCATAGGTACTAGATGAGCTACAAAAACACCCCAAACCTTCGCCTCATATGAAATCATGAGGGAAAATATTGTACACAAGTCCAGGTGTGGCAATAGTTTACCAAAGAGAAAAACCAATAGTTTCCAAATCTGTCAATCATGCCCCCTTTTAAAAAAAATAGATTAAGCAAGAGATTTTTGCACCGGTTTAAGAACAGAGCTTAACCGGTAGCGAAGGTGAAGTCCTGCAGCGACTAAAAACAGAGCCATTTATACCATTCTGTAGCGACACCCAGATTTATGCAAGTGGTCCCTTCACTAATACAGTCAACAGAAACACCACGATCAGTCACTGTTTATGCACAAGCGGTCCCAAGGCCAAACATAATGCCCAGGCGTAGCAAATATTACCATGTACAGTGTTACACACTATTTAGACTTTCAATAGAAACAAATGAGAGCTTAGTAAACCACAGTACCTGAGATGTTTGAGCGGCAAGCTCCATAGCTTTAGAAAGTTCAGGCAGTAACGACACAGAGCAGAACAAAAAAACTAATCCCAGGCTAAGTGAGGGCCAAGGTGTGCCCTCACCTTAGTTTATATAGGTTGGTTTGCACACATCCAGAGTAGTCGAGACGAAAGGGCCAAGCCGCCCACTACTGTGTGATCCCCTCAAGCACCAGCGGATACTATCGCCTGGGGAGAGGGGGGTTCATAGTCCGAGAGTGGAAGGGGCCGCCTTCCCTGTATGATGATAGCAGGAGATTTCCACGCCCTTTTAAAAGGCACGTATATTTATTGTACAAGCACTTTGTCCCATTATAAGGCAGGTAGAACAGTCAAAAAAAGCCCTATCATGCCAATAGGGGCCGGGGGGGGGGGGGGACTGCAGAGGGGGTGAAAAAAATTGGCTTCCAGCAAGCATTTTTCAGTACTTTAGTGTGTGTGCTCGTACGTGTTCAAAGAGAGTAGAGACAAATAATGTAGACTCTAAAATAACTCTTGATTATGCATTCGAAAAGAGAAATTACAAACCTCTTATATAGGCATCATAGATGGTGACACTGTTAGGAAATATGACGTAGCTAAATAGATATTTGAGTAGATTACTTAATGGAGAGAGATAGATTTCACACACAAGAGATTATAGAGTAGAGAGAGAGAGAGAGTACACACGATATACGTGGTTCACCCAATGTGGGCTACGTCCACAAGAAAGCAGCCACTCAATGGCTTTAGTACTTCAAAACAAGAAGTAGTTTACAAAGGGATTATTCCCTTAATGGAGATCCCGCTTTGCTTCACTCTCACCACCTCACACTCACCTTGTTGCATCAACTTCACACTATAAAATGTGTGTAGAAATGGCCTCTTTTTATAGGCCAAAAGGGCTGCCCTCTCTCATGAGAGGCAGCCATGTGTAGCCGTCCTTGTGTAGATAAGTCCAAATCGAACCCTTCAATCCGCCCATGTGTGGCCGCCCTTGTGTAGACAAATCCGCTTTTGAATTCGGCCACCGGCCAACCGATCGGTCATTTTTCGATCACTTTTCGACCACCGTCCGGCCATAATATTCCGGCGAAAAAGAATATTCCGACGAAGGGAAAAAAAAAGTATCGGGGGCTTCCGCCCCCGAGGCCCCTAAAGTTGCCCTTGATTCTTGGCCGTGAAAATTTTGGTTTCCAGTGAGTGATTTTCCTTCAGGCACGATGGCTTCTCCTCATAATGGGGGCCTTACAAATGTGCGCTTTTACCACAGAAAATTACAAGGGGTAAATCAGGCTCCATACTTATCAGACACCAAGGGTACATCATGGGAGGAAACCTCACTATATACATCATCATCCTAGGTGAAAAGTAACCACATGTTGTCACATGGTCAATCATATGACTCGTGTCACGTTGGCATCCTAGTAGAGTAAAGAAGGTGCATATGAACAAGGTACAAAGCATAAGATAAAACCCACAAATTCCAATGCATAGGGAGAAATTTAGACTATTTACATCATTTTGTAGGGTTTAAGCAGACGAAGAAGCACATTTCTCTCTATCTGGATTGAGAGAGGATCCATTCAGGTCCACTTGACTATGTGCATTGAGTTGCAACCGCAATAGTATCACCTTAAGTTGTGCGGTTGCGTATGACAAGAATGAAGATCTCATCCTCTCAAAGATATGCATAGAAAAGAAGAGGATTTAGGCTCTCAATGGCTAAAAGAAACAAGATTATAGACCTTTCCTAGGTGGCTAGAGTTCTTTCCCACATGGTGCCACAAGTTGGGGCTTACCCTTATAATCACCCCCTTAAGCCAAACTGTCAAGTATGGAGCCTAATTTACCCATTGTAATTTTCTTTCGTAAAAACGCACATTTGTAAGGCCCCCATTATGAGGAGAAGCCATCGTGCGTGAAGAAAAATCACTCGCCGAAAACCAAAATTTTCATGGCCAGTGCCGGAATATTCCTTTCTGCCGAAATATTATGGCCGGACGGCGGCCGAAAAGTGGTAAAAAAACGACCAGTCGGTTGGCCGGTAGACGAATTCAAAAGCGGACTTGTCTTCTCAAGGGCGGCCACACATGGGCGGATTGGAGAGTCCAATTTGGACTTATCTTCACAAGGACGGCTACACATGGTTGCCTCTCATGAGAGAGGGCAGCCCTTTTGGCCTATAAAAGGAGGCCTCTTCTACACACAAAAATGGATTTGTGAAGCATTGTGATGCATTGTGAAGTTGATGTGAGGTGGTGAGAGTGAAGCAAGGTGGGAGCTCCAAAAGAGTATAATTCCTTTGTAACTTACTTCTTGTTTGAAGTACTAAAGCCATTGAGTGGCTGTTTTTCGTGGATGTAGCCACATTGGGTGAACCACGTATATTGTGATCTCTCTCTCTCTCTCTCTCTCTCTCTCTCTCTCTCTCTCTCTCTCTCTACTCTATATTCTCGTGTAGCTAAATTATCTCTCTCCGTTAAGTAATATACTCAATTATCTACTAAGCTACGCCCTATTTCCTAACAACTGGCATCAGAGCAAGGTTTGCTCGTAGCTAAATTATCTCAAGGAAAGGATTCTTTGAATGGAGTGGGAGTTATGGCGGAGGAAGGGAAGCTCAAGATTGAGAAGTTCAACATTAAAAATTACCAACATTGGAAGATGCAGATTGAAAACTATCTCTACCAGAAGGACCTCTATTTGCCACTAGGCGATCTTGCAAAGAAGCCCGCAACGATGGCAGATGAAGCATGGATTGTCTTTGACCAAAAGGCACTCGGAACAATCCAGTTAAGCTTGGCATCAATGGTGGCCTTCAACGTTTTGGAGATGAAGACCACGGAGGACTTGATGAAGTCACTTGATGACTTCTACGAGAAACCATCGGCATCTAATAAGGTATTTCTCATGAAGCACTTATTCAATCTAAAGATGGCAGAGAATGGTTCAGTTGCAGAACACCTAAATGAATTTAACACAAACATAAGTCAGCTTGGATCGGTGAAAATCAATTTTAATGACGAAGTGCGAGCTCTCCTTATACTATCATCTCTACCGGATAGTTGGGACAGCCTTGTGATGGCTGTAAGTAATTCTATCTCTAGCACAAATCCTCTTAAGTTTGATGATGTTGTGGGCGTTCTCCTAAGGGAGGAAATGCGAAGGAGAAGCACAGGAGAATCATCAAGTGCTGCACTTTCAGTGGAAACAAGAGGAAGGCCTAAGGAGAGGTTCAAAAACCAAGGGTCGTGATCGCTCAAGACGAAGCGAGTCACGCACAAAGTTAGTCCTTGAATGTTGGAACTGCAGCAAGAAGGGCCACATCAAGAAGGATTGCTGGTCCAAGAAGAAGAAGGAGTCGGAGTCTCAAGAAAACAAGCCAACATCGGAGGCCAATGTTGCAGGTAAAGTAGAGAAAGATGCTCTAATTCTATCATTAGACGATGTGTCTAATTCCTGGATAGTAGATTCCGGGGCTTCATTCCATGCGACACCACACAAGAAACATTTTCAAGATTACACCAAAGGTAACTTTGGGTATGTATACTTGGGAGATGATGAAGCTTGTGAAATTGTCGACAAAGGCACAATTTGTGTCAAAACTGCTAACGAAAATGAATGGAAGCTTAAAAATGTTAGGCATGTTCCTTCTCTTCGCAAAAAATTGATCTCTATAGGACAATTGGAGGATGAAGGTCACAACATTGCATTCGGAAGCAAACGGTGGAAGATCTCAAAGGGATCTTTGGTGGTTGCCAAGGGGAAAAATTCCGGTACACTTTACTTGTGTACTGTTAGCATGCAACCTTCAACTTGTGCAATAGCTACGAAAGTCGACAGTACGGTGTGGCACTATCGACTTGGGCATATGAGTGCCAAAGGAATGCAAATCCTTCGAACAAAGAAGCTTCTACCAGGTTTGAAAGAAGTGGACTTAGAGTTCTGTGAAGATTGTGTTTATGGTAAACAAAAGAGGATAAAATTTCAAAAATCAAGAAATAAAAGAAAAAATAAAAAACTTGAGTTGATTCATTCTGATGTTTGGGGTCCTGCAAGTACACCATCACTTGGTGGCTCATTGTATTATGTAACATTCATAGACGATGCGACTAGAAAAACATGGGTTTATGTCATGAAGAATAAATCCGAAGTGTTTTCTATATTTCAAAGGTGGAAAGCCTTTGTGGAGAATGAAATAGGTACCAAGGCTAAATGCCTCAGATCCGACAATGGAGGTGAATATTGCAGCCAAGCTTTTGAAAGCTTTTGTGCTAGCAATGGCATTCGGAGGCAAAAGAAAACCCCAAGGACACCACAAAAAAATGGGATTATAGAAAGGATGAACAGAACAATCATGGAGCGAGCACGAAGCACACGTCTACATGTAGGCCTACCGCTTGAGCTTTCGGTGGAAGCTGTAAGTATGTCTGTATACTTAATCAACCGGTCAACCTCAACGGCATTGGATGGGGGAGTTCTCGAAGAGGCATGGACAGGTAAACCAATGAATTATGCATTTCTCAAAGTGTTTGGGTGTGAGGCTTTCATGCACATAGATAGAAGCCTAAGGTCAAAGCTAGATGCAAAGTCCAAAAAGTGTTTCTTCATTGGCTATGGAGAAGGTGACTTTGGGTATCACCTATGGAATCCTGAAGTTGGTAAAATCTTTAGAAGTACGGATGTAAAATATATACAAAGATTACTTTGGAAAGAAAAAAAACAGGTGATGAGTACATGGAGCTTGAGGACGGTGAAGACTCAAGGACTACAAACGGTGACAATGTGCAACAACGTCAACCAAATGAGGAGCCTCAACATATTCCCCGAAGATCTACAAGAGCAAGTAGACCTCCAGAAAGGTTCATTCCATCCTTCAACCATCTCTTGATCTCAGATTCTGGAGAGCCAGAATCATACGAAGAAGCTATGCATCACGAATCCAAAGAAGAATGGATAAAGAGTATGCAAGTGGAGATGGACTCACTACATCGCAACCAAACATGGGAGCTAGTTGAGTTGCCTAAAGGTAAACGTGCACTTCAAAACAAATGGATGTACAAGCTGAAGGAAGAAGAATGTGGGAAGAAAAGGTACAATTCTAGGCTTGTGGTAAAAGGGTTTTCTCAAAAGAAAGATATCGACTTCAATGGAATACTTTCTCCTGTTGTAAAAATGAACTCAATTCGGCTTGTCTTAAGCCTTGTGGCTGCTCATGATCTAAATCTTGAGCAAATGAATGTAAATACGGTATTCCCTCACGGTGACTTAGAGGAGGAAATTTACATGCTTCAACCAAAGGGGTATGAAGTAAAATGTAAGGAGAAAATGGTTTGCACATAAAAGAAGAGCTTGTATGGTTTAAAGCAAGCATCAAGACAATGGTACTTGAAGTTCGATCGGTGGATGTTAGATCATGGATTCAGAAGATGCAACTCAGATCATTGTGTCTACACGAAGAATTTGGGAGATGGGAAGTTCGTCATCCTAATGTTGTATAATGATGGCATGCTGATTGCAAGTGCTAACATACAGGACATCAAAGACCTAAAAGAAGAACTCTCTAAATCTTTTTCAATGAAAGATTTAGGTGCTGCAAAGAGGATACTTGGTATGAAGATATCAAGGGAAAGGACGAAGAAGACAATAAAGCTATATCAAGAGGATTACATCAAGAAGGTACTAGAAAGGTTTGCAATGCAAAATGGAAAAACGGTTTCTACACCTTTGGCTGGTCACTTTAAACTAACCAAGGATATGTGTCTAAAGACACAAAAGGAGATAGCCTATATGTCTAAAGTTCCATATGCTGTAGCGGTAGGTTCTCTTATGTATGCTATGGTCTGGACAAGGCCAGACATTGCACATGCAGTGGGAGTTGTAAGTAGGTTCATGGAAAACCCAGGTAAAGAGCACTGGCAAGCTGTGAAGTGGATACTTAGGTATCTAAAAGGGACAAAAACAAATGCTTTGTATTTTGGAGGAACTGATATTTTTCTTTAAGGGTATGCTGATGCAGATATGGCAGGTGACAAAGATACTCGAAGGAGCACTACTGGCTATGTCTTCACGGTTTGAGTCACAGCAGTAAGTTGGGCTTCAAAGCTGCAAAAAGTGGTCTCACTTTCTACCGGAAGCAGAGTATGTAGCAATGATGGAGGCAAACAAAGAAATTATGTGGCTTCATAGATTCTTAGAAGAGCTTGGATTCAAACAAGACAATTGTGTCTTGTACAATGATAGCCAAAGTGCTATCCGTCTTGCAAAGAACTCAGCCTTTCATTCAAGGACAAAGCACATTGAGGTGAGATATCACTTCATACGCACTCTTTTGGAAGAGGGACAGCTAAAGCTAGGAAAGGTGCATACAAGTGAAAATCTTGCAGACATGTTTGCAAAGGTGGTCAACAAGGAGAAGTTGAGCTTCTGCTCATCTTCAATCAGCATTTAAGGATAAGAAGCCAAGATGGAAAGCAGTCACAGGTTTGGTTTGGAGATCAGTCTCCAAGTGGGAGATTGTTAAGTATGGAGCCTGATTTACCCCTTGTGATTTTTTGTGGTAAAAATGCACATTTGTAAGGCCCCCATTATGAGGAGAAGCCATCGTGCGTGAAGAAAAATAACTTGCCGAAAACCAAAATTTTACTGAAATATTCCTTTTCGTCGGAATATTATGGCCGGACGGCGACCGGAAAGTGGTCGAAAAACGAACAGTCGGTTGGCCGGTGGTTAGAAGTCAATGGCCGGTGGCCGAATTCAAAAGCAGACTTGTCTTCTCAAGAGCGACCACACACATGGGCGGATTAGAGGGTCTGATTTGGACCTATCTACACAAGGGCAGCTACACATGGCTGTCTCTCATGAGAGAGGGCAGCCCTTTTGGCCTATGAAAGAAGGCCTCTTCTACACACAAAAATGGATTTGTGAAGCATTGTGATGCATTGTGAAGTTGATGTGAGGTGGTGAGAGTGAAGCAAGGCGGGAGCTCCAAAAGGGTATAATTCCTTTGTAACTTACTTCTTGTCTGAAGTACTAAATCCATTGAGTGGTTGTTTTCCCGTGGATGTAGCCCACATTGGGTGAACCACGTATATTGTGTGCACACACACACACTCTCTCTCTCTACTCTATAATCTCTTGTGTGTGTAAATTATCTCTCTCCATTAAGTAATCTACTTAGTTATCTACTAAGCTACGCCCTATTTCCTAACACAAACTTGGGTTTTACAAAGACCATGTATTTTGGTTCACATGGCTGACACATAGGTTTCACACAGATAGGGGTATTGTTGCACAAAATACAAAAGGTATTACATTCACACAAACTACCTCCCCTCAAACACAAATTTGCCTCCCCTAGACACAAAGGGTGTAGGCACACAAACATCAGGGTGTAGGCAGACACACAAGCCTCCCCTGGCACAAAAGGGTAAGCACACAAGTCTCCCAATCACAAGGGTAGACACACAAAGCTTCCCTATCACACATGAGGATGACACACAACTATGTGAACACAAATTCACAGGATTATTTTTTGTTTGTAGTTTGGAGGAATTTCTCCCCTGCACAAATCTACAACAGGCTATTTGTTTGTTGTCTCGATGTTGTCATTATCTTCATGTCTTGATCTTCATGTTGATGTCGATTTTCATTGTTCCATTGTGTTGAAGGTGCAGCCTTCATGGCCGATGGTGTAAAACACACATACATATGATGTGCAGTGTTCATGTGTGTGCTCATGATCATGGACGGTCTTACCATATACTCGACGTACAGGCAGTGTCTAGAACCCGTGATTTTGTGCATGGTGCTATTGCTAAGAAATGTTACATACATTTCATATGTAGCTTCATGTACTTGTGATGCATTCATATTGGAGTGTCCTTTGTGCTTGAGCATGATGCTAGTGGTGTTTCTGAGCTTGCCTTGTGAGGGCCTCTTGAGTTGAGGCTCCTCTTATGAATCTCATTCATTTTTTGGTGCTATAGGTCGGAAACCCCTCTTCTAGAGGATATGCTTTTCTTTTTGGGACCCTAGGGTGGTGAAATTTTGTGGGAAAGCCCCGCAGTGGCGTTGCCTCATAGGGAAAACCCCTTATGTGGCCTTTGGCTTGGAGGCCTTAAGGCCCTTGGATCTGACTCATGGGAAATGGCTCTTTGGAAGCTCTAGGCCTTGAAGCTCCTACTCACAGGAATGGCCCCTTGAAAGCTTGTAAAGCTTCCGATGAAAGAGTGCCATGCGGGACTAAACTCTTGCAAAGGTAAGAGAGCAAGGGTCGTATGGCCTTTTCAGTGAAACCGGGCCGCAAGAAGGGGGGCCCTTATGGGGTAGACTTAAAAAAGATTTCCAAAACAGTTTACCGCAGTGGGTGGCATCAGTGGTCAGATGGGGTAGTTTTTTAAAAATTTGTTCGCAGTCCCTTGCTATGATACGCGTGTATAGAGCCATTGGACGAACGATGATCAAGTGCTAAGGGTTGGCCAGTCCACTTGGACCCAAAAAAGGAATGCAATACAGTTTACTCCTTATTTAAGTTTCGCCCAGTGGGTGCCCAATTTGGGTGTGGCTGAACCTTTATTTTGCGTGTGTGGCCCCTCAAAAGGGGGTGGTCAAAGCCCTATGAATAGGGTGCTCCCACCACGGGTAGGGCTGACCTTCGAGCTGTTTGGAGCCTTCTTTCCACAAAGATATGGTGTCCATTAAATGCCTTTTAGGCACCCGCACGCACGCATGTACACACACATACACACACACAATTTTGAGCTTCAAATCTGCTAAAAATAGAGAATAGAGCTTGTTCAAGGCATTAATTGATGAAGCCTAGCTTAAAATTGGTTTGGATGGGCTCGATTGAAAGCTCTCAACAATGTCTTTGCACACACATATACCACAAAAGCAAATGCACAATACGATGATAGAATGCTAATGCAAAATGGGCTTATAGTGAACACAAATGATGCACACTAATTGAAAAATTGCAAATGCACACACAATGCTAAATGCGAGTTCCACATATATATATATATATATATATATATATATATATATATATATATATATATATATATATATATATATATATATATATATATATATATATGGAGAGAGAGAGAGAGAGAGAGTATAGACACAATGATACGACTCAAAGTGCAATTGATTGATTAGAAAGTAGTCTCCATATAGGCTTGGTGCTTTACAATCATTGGCTCGATGGGTTGCATCCTTTTGTTATTGGATTATGTCAACATTTATCCTTTCCTAGGTGGCTAGAGGGCTTTCCCACATGGTGCCACAAGTTGGGATTACCCTTACACTCACTATGTACATCATTCTACTTTTGTCACCTTATCCTCTAGTGAGTCTAGGTTGCATCCTTTTGCTATTGGATCATGTCAACACTTATCCTTTCCTAGGTGGCTAGAGGGATTTCCCACATGGTGCCACAAGTTGGGCTTATCCTTACACCACTACATATATCATTCTCTTTTTGTCACCTTACACTCTAGTGAGTCTAGAGTCCTTTAAAGAGATTCAAAGAGGAAGGATAATGAGAGAGAGAGAGAGAGAGAGAGAGAGAGAGAGGAATTTTTCTTCGAGACGAAAAGCATTGGCTCTCCTGCTATAGGTAAAGGTTCAAGCCTAGCACCAAAATCTTGTTTGCCTTTTTCCTTTCTTTATTTGATCTTCCCTCTTAGAAAGCAATGAAAAGTGACTTGCAAGAAAGAACATAGTTACATAGCCAAAAATCACGTGTGAATGTGAAGAAGGCCTTATTTAAACCTTTACCTGTCTTTAAGTCAAAATTTGAAGCTTTGCCAATATTAACACAAACTTATGATTTTTTTGGTTTTCTTAAAGGCAAGCTTGGAAATTAGCCAAACTTTTGCAATTTTAGCTGGTTTTAGAAATACACTAGAGCCCAATTTTCAGCATACACGGGTTCTCTCTTGTAGATGAGAAGCCAGAGTGAGAGAGAATGAGAGTCACACAATAAATTTAAAAAAAATAAATCTTTTGAAGAGTGGCAAGAAACTTCCACAATTGGGCATGTCAATGGAGATCCCCTAGAATTTTCTCCTTCGGCAAAACCAATAATTGTGAAGTGGGGATAAGCAACTTTGGTGTGAGGGCAAGGTCCACCCATAGGGAGTAAGATGGAACTTAGGCTTTTTTTTTTAAAAAAGAATAAGAGTTTTATTTGTTAGTAATCTGAAAAGAAAGCCCTAAAAGTGGAGCTATGCATCATATTCCAAGGCACGAGTGTGCATGCAACACAAGATGAACTATGGAGGTGCTTATTTGTGTAGAAAGTATAAGTGTATGGTGATGATGGTATTTGTAGCTGCAAAGATTCTCATGGAAAGTGGTCTAAATTTAAAAAATTAGAGCTAGATGGGCTTAAATGAGTTGCATGGAAATGTGGCCAAGCAAGTGAAACCAATATCGTATATTAAATGGTAGTAACACTAAAATGAGTTCCATATACATAGTGTTTTGAACATATGTATAAGTGCAAGTGGTGTGGAGTTTTAAAAATTACTCATTATAAAACATGTGCCGAGTAAAAAAAATTACTCATTATAAAACATGCACATCGGCACAGATATGGGATGGACAATGAATCAAGGGCATGATTAAGAAGAGCATTTCACCCAAAAAAAAAATGCACAAGAAGTGATTGTTGCATAGAAAAGTGGTTAGAGGAGCCTAATAAAGAATACATACACTTAATAATGAGTCTCTCATTTCGACCCTTAGACTTGCAAGGAACATCGCCGTAAACTTTGTTCATTGCAAAGGTTTACGTTTTTTAACTAAAAGCTTTGCCAAGTATGAGCAAAGCTAATGAAGGATCACGTGCGAGGACATGAACATGGTAATATGCATTCAATTGAAGTGCATGTGGTACTACATATGGCTATAATATTTCCCTTTCAACATTTTGGCAACCATGTTTAATTGGTAAGAAACTTATTATCGAAGACCAATGAGTTTGTCATTACCATATAGAAGAGATGGCAACTCAAAGCTGTTGGGTTAGAGATAGTTTCATGTGAATATTTTTTATATAGATTGAGCCAAGTAGGTTAAGTAATGGAGAATATGGAAAGAACACCATTCAAATAATGTAAGTGCATGTGTGAATTTTATAAAAATAGAAGTTCACTTTGGAACAAAAAATATGCACAAAAATAAAGCACTACATGCTCTTCAAATCATGTTATTGAATTTATGTTTGTTCTGATAAATATCACCTTTTGAGCACTCAAAGAGGAAGGCAAGAGATTTTGGAGCATCTTCATCAAACAATCTGGTGGAGTCCATATGTTGCTTTACTCCTTTTATAAATTCAACAAATGAGTCAACATATACATTAGAGATAAATCCAAGAAAACCCTAAGTTATTGTGCAATTTATTCAATTAAAACATACTCCAACAAAGAGACGGCACGCGACACCATATTGAGTAGCAACTACCACCCTGAAAAATTTCCTATATATTTATCTCCCACATTTTTGTGGATCAATTGATTAGCTTTATAATAAATTGTGCAAGTAAGCAAGCAAGACAAAGTAGATGAAGAAGTATGAGAGAGAAATGAAGCAATACCTAGCAAAAAATGGAGCCAAAAGAACATTTTTTGGCTCAATGTGTCAGCAATGTCTATGGAAACTTGCAAGGGACTTCTTCATTAACAAGATCCACAAACATGGTGGAAAATGACTCCAAATCTCCAAAGATCTTGGATCCCAACACAAACACACAATCGACAACAATGAAAACTATGATTATATCCCTATGGCGGTCACTCATCAAAAGCTCCCTATATCACATGCGTTCAAGAGATTATTAATAATCCCTCAATATACATATTAAATTACACTATGGGACTATTTAAAAGGCCAACATCCCCCTCTAATGTATACATAAAAGTATACATTTTGGATCATCAATAATACTTTTCGATTAACTCACGTGATATGATACACATTTTGAAAGTGATCGCCCCAAGGATTATGCCTTACTTGGACTCATGGAAAGATGCCATTAACAAGAAAGGTAAAGAATTGCATACACTCTCAATGAAGAATGGGACCATAAGAGTTCTTGTTACTGAGAATGAACACCTCAAAAACATGATTGACATGCAAATATTATGTTTGACACAACTTGATGTAATGGGATGAAGGAGTTACCGAAGTCATGGATTGACATGTATAAGGATAATGCGGTTTCCAATTCATCTCTCACCAAAATTACGGATGAAGAAAAGAATGTGCAGGGTGTAGATGAACAATAATTGAAATACTGGAAAAGACGTTCCCAGAACATTGTTATCTAGGGGACTGTTGGTGAGAATTTGGAAAACCTCCATCTCTTGAAATTTCCATTTGATTTTTTTAGCACCCACTTTTGCATGTCCAAAATCACAATTTATCATACACAAAGAAAGTAAGGTGCCCCTCTCTTGAGAGGAAGGCTTATTTTATGCACTATGGCTGATAAATGAGAGCAAAAGATTATCCTTGACAATATTTGGATTTATCTCAAGAGGATGGGATGTTTTGTGTACAAAGACCACACACTCATGCAAAAAAATGCTCATCATTAAGCATATAAGGAGAGGAGGAAAAAGATTTCATGAAGGAAAAATAACCGAGGAGGAAGCAAGGCCATCCAAAAAGTAGTGACACATGACCTATAGGGTTGACTCATAGTTGCAAATGTGCTTTTGGAATTACTTTGGATATCCAAGGAATGCAAAACATGGCATAGATGAGCCAGCTAATCAATTGGAGATATTAAGATTCTTGTTGAAGCATATGAGCATGATGCCCAATAGATTCTCCAATTGAAGAGATACAATGTATATTATTTGGTGTGGACCAAAAATCCAAGGCAACTAAGAGGACAAGGGGAACTCTACATGGTCTTCTCCACCCAACCACCTCCTCTTGTAGGCCTCTTGAGTTATATTTAGGAGACCCCTAAACTGAGCATGCCTAGCTAACCTTGCTTAGGACCCGTGTCCTAACATCATTGAAGAGGACAAGGAGGTGTGGCATGTATGATTGAGAAGGTATTGGAATTTATTTATCATCAAACATGAAAAACATAAACATTACATTTCATTGAAAATAATGACAACATCTCGCACACCCACTTTTGTGAGTACGCAAAATGCGGTGCGTGTGCAAAGAGGGATAAGGGGAGAGAGAGAGAGAGAGAGAGAGAGAGAGAGAGAGAGAGAGAGAGAGAGAGAGAGAGCGCACATAGTATGTGGGGTGGATTAGCTCAACACAATTTGTGAGAGACAATCCCTTATTCCTTACATAGTAAAGAATAATATTCCTTACATAGTAAAGAATAAGGCGTGTACAAGTGATGGGCAGTGGGTGCCTCTGATGCTTTCGACTGGGATAAGAGGCACATAATATTTACCCCAATTATCTCCCACTTAAAGGTGAGTGTGCCGATAAGTGGTACTAATATAGGATCTAGTAGTATATACAAGAGGTATAGGAAGGAATCTCGTCTCAACATATACCCATTGGCTCTCCCATAGTCGATGCATGTTGCCGTATAGGCTCTAACTGTGTGCAAAATCATATATCCCTGCTAGAATGAGTATGCATACCCTGTAGGTATCCTGTAATGAACTCCACTACTCCCTAATGCATCATGCTAGTGTCATTCATCGCTTAACTAACAACCCTGACTACAAACACTCCCATTGCAGCTGTTATGTTGGGTCTCAACACTAAGAGGTTGTACATGAGAGTCCCAAACGCTGATGACAAACACATAACCTCTGCTAGTATATCGATGCCAATCGCATCAATGCCATGTGCAATGACCTTTTCCAATCTATACACAATAAATATCTCAACGCTCGCTGCATCACCACTAGAATTAGCCTCATATGGATGCATGTAGTAGACCCATGATCAAAATATTCATCAATTAAAAAAAGTGCATACCATAAGTCTACCTGTAGCCGCTACGTGCATACACAAATCTCACTTTTGCAATAGTGGATACAAGAACACCAATCCATGTCCAAAAACAACCATATGGCCATCAATGTGGCAGAAAAGTTGAGCACAACAAGAGGGAATCACCGTCTCAATCCAATGATTGTAAATACATCAAAAATGTGTATGGAAATCAAGCCTAAAGTATGGCAAGAAATCTAGGGAAAATTTGACAGAGCCCCCCCCCCCTACAAAATGAGTGAAATCTCAATGCCAACTCTCAATCCATAAACTACATCCAAGATGCCAAAGTGGGAGAAGCTCTTGACTATTATAGTCTCCAAAAGAAGACTCTAAACCATAAACCATAACACAACTCAATGCCAATGAGTAGAAATTCCAAAGCGGCTCCTCAATGTCACATAGAATAGCAATTTGCACTCAACGTACATCAACAAAGTGACCATGTATAAACAATGGTGCAAATTGTAAAACTGATCAATGCATAGACAATGCTCTCAAGAGAGCTCACAAGCACTCAAAAGTGCTCACCAAAATGTATGTACAATGGGCATCAACCATGCACCATAACCATATGCAAATCTGTCTGCAAAGACCATGAGCATGAAATTGTTGCCAAAGTGTCCGATGAAAACTTTGTGAAAGAAGCTCCACTTGTAGTGCCGATGTGGACAACTTCGCCTTGCTCTGAAATGGGTATCCGATCTACCCGCTTCTTCTTTACCCAAATCTGGCAAAAACCTCAAAACCTCAAGCTTTGCACAAGTTGAAATTTCATCTTCAACTCAGAATTTATGACGAATTATGCACCCAACTCTGAGCACCCCTCGTGCTTTCAAAATTCCATCATACTCACACATTGCGTGAAATAAAAAACCTTAAATTTCTTGTATTCAGTGAGTCTGAACTGAATATCTACAAATCGGTAAGGAATTTGCAAAAAGTTTCTTCTGCAAAGCTATAGACCGCATCAAAACAGAGGGAATTTTTAGATTTGCAATCTACAATGAGAAAAATGAATTTCTATAACATTTAATGGCCTAAAATCTTATGTGTAGCGGAAATTAGCATGAATATAGTGGGCATTTCATTAGAATAGATTCCTAATGAGAATTACAAGAGTGCTTGGGTGGAGAGAGCAACAAAAAGCATAACACCTAGTTAAATAGCATCGACAATACTTTCAAAAGAGAGAGCAATTAAGCTATTGACAACAGTTGAGGACCGGATTTGCATGGAGTCGGTCCCCCCTCCAAAAGGCTTTGTATTATGGTTTCTCCCATCAAGAGAGACATTGTACAATACAATTCTTTGTGTTCCTTCAAGACTAGCTAGTGCAATGAAGATGGAAGCTTCATACACCAAGCAAAACACTTAATCAAACACAACTTGAATTATCCCCGTTCTCAGACCCAAGACCTCACACACCTTCGAAGATGGTGAGAGCTAGCAGGGTATGAGAGTAGATTGAGAAGAAAAAGAAGTATCTTACGAGAAAGATGTACATCTCCTCACATAATCACTCATATTAGCATAGCTTAGCTTAGTAATTAGCTTGGTAGAGAAGATGAGCATGCATTGAAGCTTGGCTCTTGGTTGGATTTGCATCCATATGCCAAGAGAGTGTTGATGTAGGCTTCTATCTCACAAGCTTGGAGTAGGTGATGAGCTCTCCATTAAAGCTTGGGAGGAGATAGAGTATTCTTCCTTCACACATGGTCAAGTGTGAGTGTGTGTGTGTCAATGCCAAGCAAAAATCAGCCCCCTCTCTCTCTTGGGCGAGCCCTAGCTGCTAATTAACTCTGGCTTTTCCCTCATTGGACCTCCCCAGGTCAAGCCAATAGGAATTAAGCAGCATAAGTGATAGCCTTTTGACATGTGTCCCCCTTTCCCCTTTTGTGAGAGCTTTAGGTAATTAAATAATTAAACTAAACTCTCATTGGACCCCTTTGCCTCCTGGCCAATAGGAATCAGGCAAGCCATGGGGCTCCTGAATGCTCATTGGACCCCTTGGGAGACTGCCCAATAGTCTTCTAGGAGACTTAATTCTCATTGGTTTCTTTTATTAAATGTTTTTAAATTAATTAAACTAGATTTACTCTAGCTTAATTCTCATTGGTCCACTTCAAGGGTCTTCCAATAGGAACTGGGCACACCTTGTGGGCATCTGGCCTAGGGAGCTGACATGTGTCCCTCATTCCCTTTGTGTAAAGGGAGCCTGTGTGTGTGTGTGTGTGGCTTTCTCTCTCATCCCCTAGCTTTGGGGCTCGCCCCCTCCCATGTGGGGATGTGCAAAGACTTTTTAGGGCACACACTAAGCATCCAATTTTCCCTAGGGTTGACCTTTGGACACAACCTTTGAATTTTGGAACCTTAGCATTTTGGAAGTCTTAATGGGCTGAACCTTAGGGTCTTTTTGGCCCATTGTTTCACATGGCTCTTTTTGCAGATGGCCCCCCCTTTGGATCCCTATTTTCCCTCCTTTGGATCCCTACTGTGGCCGGTCTGCTAGCTTAACCAATATTCTAGCTTTTTCTCCCTTGGCACTTCCCCACATTAAATGATCAGTTTAATATGAGAAAATCATTTAGGAGAATTAGATATTGATTATTATGACATTACCTCTCTCTTGAAATCATAGTCGTCCTCGACTATGGTGTAGAGAAGATAAAGCATATGCATGAGTCCTTTTCTTTAGCGGGTAGAGGATCCCTATGTTACCCTACGACATCATTCCATAATGGATGACTAGTCCATTTGGCGCTTGAGAGCCTGAGGCTGCCGCAAGCATGTCTGCACATTAGTCCTATCAGTCTTCCATAGTAGAGTGACAAGCTCTACTTGGTGTTCGGGAGACGTCGTCTCCGCAAACTTGATCTAAGCATGCATACTACTTCATTTTTTTGTGCACAAATAAAGAAAAAGAGAGTCTTATAAGACAAAAATTTTTGTTCATTTTTAACATTTTGTACATTTGCTTACTCTTGGGAAGCATTGTAAGCATTGACAAGGTTTAGGTTATCCTTTAATTGTATGCCTTGCATCCATCTAGCATCTTCAAAATGATAATTCTTAAACTTAATAAGATATCGTCGGATAGTCTTACCGCCTCTTAATACCTTGTCTTCATGTCGGAGAATGGACTCGGGCTGCAGCACCTCCTCGTGGTCCTCGATCTCCGGTGGATCTTCAATAGTTGGTTCTTGAGGTGGCTCTCCTTTGTAAGGCTTTAATAGGCTCACATGAAAAGCATTGTGTATGAGCCAATGATTGGGCAACTTAAGTTGATAGGCCATCTCATTGATTGGCCTAAGAATCTGGAAGGGACCATAATACCTTTTTGCTAGTTTAGCATAGTACTTTTGGTGGCCCGTAGGATTCTTGCCCGTCGTGTGCCTTAATCGAGCCTTGGGAAACTTTAACAAGACCCAATCGTTTTCTTTAAAGGCTTGGGCTCTTCTGTGCTTGTCAGCAGCAGCCTTTTGCCTTTGCTGTGAGATAGAGATAGCATCCTTAATCTTTTGGAAAGATTCTTGTAGGTCTCGGCTATATTCATCTGCAGCGAAGATCTTCCCATGTACCTTAAGTAGCAAGGGACTTTTTGATCTTCCCTCAATTACCTCGAAAGGTGCTTTTCCTGTGGAAGTATGTACAGTGTTATTGTAAGCATACTCTACTAAGGGTAAGTACTTCTCCCATTGGGATCTTTGATCTACTTCCGTTACATAGGCTTTTAGTAGATCAAGAATGGTTAGGTTAGCTATTTCACTTTGGCCATCAGTTTGTGGATGATAGGCCGAAGAGAAGTTTAGCCTTGTTCCTAAATTCTCAAAGAGACCCTTCCAGAAATTACTGGTCATTCTAGGATCTCTATCCGACACTATGGACATTGGCAAGCCATGGTACTTGAAAATTTGTGAAATGAAGAGGGTTGCCATTTGATGGGCTTTGATAGTCTTTTTGACAGGTATAAAATGAGCTTGTTTACTGAACCTGTCTACTATCGTCCATATTCCCGTATTCCCATGGATAGACTTAGGCAATCCAAAGATAAAATCCATGGATATGCTCTCCCACGGTGAATTAGGGATTGGCAAGGGTTGAAGCAATCCAAGTTGCTTCCCTCTATCAAATTTTGTCTTTTGACATACCACACATTTGGAAACATACTCGTGTATGTTCACTTTCATGGTAGGCCAATAGAAATATGTTTCAATTCCCTTTAGGGTAGACTGAATCCCTCTATGCCCTGCATATGGGGGAGCATGAGATTCATACATTACTTTCTCACGTAGTGAGTTAGTAACGCATAGTCTATTGCCATAGAGAAGATAACCATCTTGTAAAGTAAATGGTTCTTCTTTCTTCCCTAATGCAAGGGCTGAAATCACATCTCTAAAATCGGGATCAATAGCATACTCATCTATCATTGAAGATAGATCATTGTGAGTTGCTATGGAAACCGCATTCACTCTCGGTCGTCTTGAGAGTGCATCGGCTACTTGATTATGCTTGCCAGCAATGTGAGCAATATGAAAATGAAATTGCGAAAGGAAATTTGCCCACCTCATTTGTTTGTCGGAAAGCTTGGTCTGCGTCATGAAGTACTTAAGACTTTGGTGATCCGTTCGCAGAATGAAAGGAGTCCCCAATAAATAGTGCTTCCATGAGTCTAAGGCATGTAGAACTGCAAGGAGTTCTTTTTCGTATATGCCTAGAGCTTGCTCAACAGGGTCGAGCCTTCGACTCTCATAGCCTATGGCGTGCCCTTCTTGGAGCAGAACAGCCCCAAGGCAATCACCACAAGCATCACATTGGACCTCAAATGGTTTTGAGAGATCCGGTAGTGTAAGCACATGTTGAGAGATAAGCTTTTCTTTAAGCTTTTCGAAAGCATTGTTCTCTTTAGCAGACCACGTATACCTAACATTTTTCTTTGTTAGGTCATGTAATGGTCCCGCAATTTGTGAGAACTTTTCTATGAAGCGTCTATAGTATGCACACATACCTATAAAGCTTCTTAGTTCATTAAGATTCCTTGGTTTAGGCCATCCTTTTATTACCTCTAACTTGGATGGATCCATTTGGATTCCATCTTGAGAGATAATGTGACCTAAATATTGAATCTCTTGCAAGAAAAATTCACTTTTCTTTCGATTAACATAAAGTTTATTCTCTCTTAAAACTTGAAATATTACCTGGAGGTGTTGCTTGTGTTCCTCCAATGAATTAGAGTAGATGATAATATCATCAAAGAACACTCCAGTGAAGGTTCGATGAGGCCTGAACAGCTTCTCCATCAAGCGGTTAAATGTGGCTGGTGCATTAGTCAAGCCAAAAGGCATGACAATGTATTCGTAAAGACCAAATGTAGTACGAAATGCGGTCTTTACAATGTCTTGATCAACTATCCTTATTTGATGATAGCCACTTTTTAGGTCAATCCTACTGAAGTAGGTCGATCCTTGTAGCTTATCAAATAGGTCTTCTACCCGTGGAACGGGAAACCTATTCTTGATAGTGATCCTATTTAGTGCTCTATAGTCGACACACATACGATATGTGCCGTCTTTCTTTTGCACTAATAGCACAGGTGAGCAAAATGGAGATGAGCTAGGCCTAACCATGCCCTTCTCAACTAACTCATGCACTTGCCTCATAATCTCCTCTTGTTGAGCTTGAGAAACTCTATAAGGAGGTTTGTTAGGCGGTGAACTTCCTGGAAGAAGTTCAATTGCATGGTCGTCATTACTTCGTTTAGGAGGTAGCTCACAAGGGATGTCGTCAATAAAGACATCTTGAAACCCCTTGAGAAAATTGGATAACTCTAATTCCTTTTGGTTGCTTTTATTTTCTTTTGCTAAAGCATTAGGTTCATTTTGAGAATCTTTAACAAAAATCATGTACACGGAAATAGAGCTCTTTATTGACTTGTTGAAAGCTGGTGTATGTACAATGGGGATGGTGTTACCCATCTCCTTAGCATCTATATACATGTCCTTTTCCCTGAACTTAAAGGAGATTCTCCTTTCAGGAAATTTAACATGGGCAGCCAGGCGGTCAAACCATGGTGCCCCTAGGATTACATCCTCATGCTTGAGAGGAGAGATAAAGAAGTCCTCTTTGTCCACATAGCCTTGGACATGAAGCCTCAATTTCCCGATTAAGGGAGTGACTGAAGCTTCTTGCCCCTTGAAGGCACTGTCTGCAGATAGGATATCTCCCATCTCGTAGGATTGTATGCCTAGCTTGGTGGCTAACTCCATAGATATGAAATTGTGAGTAGAACCAGGGTCAAAGAGAATAAAAGCATCATGTTCTCTTACCTTTCCCCAAGCATGGCATAGAGGAGATCCTTTGTGGTGAGTTTGGTGAATCTCCTCCTCTTGGATTTCAACCAAAGAAGCTCTAGGAGGGTCTTGGCGGTTGTTCTTTTGGGGACAAGCGCGGTACGCATGCCCTTGTTCGCCGCACTTGAAACACCGGTTATCTTTACGATAACGCTCAAGCTCTTCAGGAGAGAGTTTATTCTTTCCTTTGTAAACTCCCTTCTCTTTAGCTTTGTTGGAAGTGCCCTTAGGAGACTTTTGGACATTGTCCTTCCCCTTAGGCTCATTGGAACCCTTGTTTTCCGGGGGCTTATTATTTCTTTTACCCCCCGTTTGGAAATTGATTCGCGAGGCCACCATAGTATGGTGTATTACCGCCGATATGGTACGTGGCCTTTGGGAGTTGACATACTCCGCCATTTCTTCGGTTAAGCCCGCACAAAATTGTTGCTTTTGCTCTCCAAAATCCAACTTTTTGAAGACAGTGGCTTTGAGTTGTAGGTCCCAAAACTTGTCTACATATTTGTGGATGGATTCATTGGGAGAGAGCTTTAAGCTTCGCCATTCGGTGAGTACTTTATCTTTGGCATCGGTGGCCAAAAACTGCTTCATAATGGAAGCTCTTAAAGCCTTCCATGTTCGTGGAGCTTCACCGTTGGCTCGTAGGCTAGACCACCATTGTCTGGCGGACTTTTGAAAGTGCATAGCTACATGGCGTAGCTTAGAGGACTCCGTGAAGCCCTCATCTCCAAACGCCGCATCGAATTGCTGGATAAAGGCCAAAACTTTGTCTGTAGCACCGAAGGTGCCATCATAGGTAAGGAAAGAAATGCTCTTCCCTCCCTCTTTGAATTTCTTCAGCTTGGACGACCTCTTCCATGCGGCATAGGATTTCCTATGGCCTCTTCTTTTTGATGGTTCAAAAGTTGCACCATCACTTTCTTCAGAAGATGAAGAATTTGAAGAAGGTGGAGAAGAGGGTGACCTCTTTCTCGCCTTTTTCTTGTCTTGATCTTTGTCGTCTTCACGATAGCTTTCATAAGAGGAAGAGGATGAAGAAGATGGAGAAGAGGGTGTCCTCTTTCTCGCCTTTTTCTTCTCTTGCTTTTTATCATCCCTCTTTGAATTATGGCGTGGAGAAGAGTGTGATTTTAGGTGTAAACTTTTTAGGTGTACTTTGGCACTTCAAGCCCTAGTTGCTACTCCTCTTTACCCCTTTAGAAAAAGCACTCAAGCTACTGTACCCGCGGCTCGAATACCATTAATTGCAAGGAATAGAAGAGAGGGTCTTTCGACACCAAAACAGCACCGGCTCCTGTCAAGCTTCTAATAGCTCAATAGTGGTTAAGCCGTAGGCAAGCCCCGTAGGACTCCACTATTAAGACCATAGCTCTCGACGGTGATGCCCCGTTAACTGCACAAAGGCAGGCGCACTGCAAGGCTGAAAAATCCCTATTCTACTTATTCACAGGCAATTAATAATACCAACCATTTGTAGCTAGCTTGAGGACCTCCCTTCTTGAGCAAGAAAAGAGAAACCTTGAGCTCTGATACCAATGTAACATTTAATGGCCTAAAATCTTATGTGTATCGGAAATTAGCATGAATATAGTGGGCATTTCATTAGAATAGATTCCTAATGAGAATTACAAGAGTGCTTGGGTGGAGAGAGCAACAAAAAGCATAACACCTAGTTAAATAGCATCGACAATACTTTCAAAAGAGAGAGCAATTAAGCTATTGACAACAGTTGAGGACCGGATTTGCATGGAGCCGGTCCCCCCTCCAAAAGGCTTTGTATTATGGTTTCTCCCATCAAGAGAGACATTGTACAATACAATTCTTTGTGTTCCTTCAAGACTAGCTAGTGCAATGAAGATGGAAGCTTCATACACCAAGCAAAACACTTAATCAAACACAACTTGAATTATCCCCGTTCTCAGACCCAAGACCTCACACACCTTCGAAGATGGTGAGAGCTAGCAGGGTATGAGAGTAGATTGAGAAGAAAAAGAAGTATCTTACGAGAAAGATGTACATCTCCTCACATAATCACTCATATTAGCATAGCTTAGCTTAGTAATTAGCTTGGTAGAGAAGATGAGCATGCATTGAAGCTTGGCTCTTGGTTGGATTTGCATCCATATGCCAAGAGAGTGTTGATGTAGGCTTCTATCTCACAAGCTTGGAGTAGGTGATGAGCTCTCCATTAAAGCTTGGGAGGAGATAGAGTATTCTTCCTTCACACATGGTCAAGTGTGAGTGTGTGTGTGTCAATGCCAAGCAAAAATCAGCCCCCTCTCTCTCTTGGGCGAGCCCTAGCTGCTAATTAACTCTGGCTTTTCCCTCATTGGACCTCCCCAGGTCAAGCCAATAGGAATTAAGCAGCATAAGTGATAGCCTTTTGACATGTGTCCCCCTTTCCCCTTTTGTGAGAGCTTTAGGTAATTAAATAATTAAACTAAACTCTCATTGGACCCCTTTGCCTCCTGGCCAATAGGAATCAGGCAAGCCATGGGGCTCCTGAATGCTCATTGGACCCCTTGGGAGACTGCCCAATAGTCTTCTAGGAGACTTAATTCTCATTGGTTTCTTTTATTAAATGTTTTTAAATTAATTAAACTAGATTTACTCTAGCTTAATTCTCATTGGTCCACTTCAAGGGTCTTCCAATAGGAACTGGGCACACCTTGTGGGCATCTGGCCTAGGGAGCTGACATGTGTCCCTCATTCCCTTTGTGTAAAGGGAGCCTGTGTGTGTGTGTGTGGCTTTCTCTCTCATCCCCTAGCTTTGGGGCTCGCCCCCTCCCATGTAGGGATGTGCAAAGACTTTTTAGGGCACACACTAAGCATCCATTTTTCCCTAGGGTTGACCTTTGGACACAACCTTTGAATTTTGGAACCTTAGCATTTTGGAAGTCTTAATGGGCTGAACCTTAGGGTCTTTTTGGCCCATTGTTTCACATGGCTCTTTTTGCAGATGGCCCCCCCTTTGGATCCCTATTTTCCCTCCTTTGGATCCCTACTGTGGCCGGTCTGCTAGCTTAACCAATATTCTAGCTTTTTCTCCCTTGGCACTTCCCCACATTAAATGATCGGTTTAATATGAGAAAATCATTTAGGAGAATTAGATATTGATTATTATGACAATTTCAAAATAGTGTTGTTGCACACACAGTTTTTAGGGAAACACCTTCACCTACACCCTATCTTCCACATTGTCTTTTGAGCTTCCACAAGAGCGTACATCACTCTCAGCTAACCTCACAAGCTCCAATTTCATTCTTGCAAAGCTTCCAAGCTTTCTTGATCTCTCCATCGTCAAGAGCAAGCAAGCTATCACCTCAAAGATCTTGACACCACCATGCTCCTCGTCATCCACAAGCCATAGCTCTAATGCCAATTGTGAGTGCACAAATGTGCTTGTGTGTGTGTGTGTGTGTGTGGGGGGGGGGGGGGGGGGGAGAGAGAGAGAGAGAGAGAGAGAGAGAGAGAGCACAAGATGTGGGTGGATCAACTCAACACAATGTGTGAGAGAGAGCCCCTTATTGTTCTATCTTGTAAAGAATAAGGTGTGTACAAGTGATGGGTGATCGTATGGCCATGGTGCATTCGACTGGGATAAGGGCACTCTACCTTTACCCCAAAAACTTTTGTGATGGGTTGTTTACATTGCTCACTATGCCTCCAACTTTTTTATTGATTTAAAGGAAGACCTTTATCTTAACAAGGACAAAGTTTATTGTCTTTGATGACATGAATGTACACATAGACTTTGTAGCATGACATATAACAAGTTGACATGCCAAATGTTTCAAGGAGACTAGAGGACATAAACATGAAAAGTGAACATGTGTTTAGAATTTGAAGTGACTTATAACATCGAAACTTAATTGGTACCTGATGAAGTTGAACAATCATTTTTTTCATGCAACATAAGAAGACTCTAGACACAAAAAGTCGCTATATATTTTTAGACATGTCTCACAAGTAAACACATATAGTAAGGAGGATAAGCCTTAGTGTTTACCTACAACATAGGGATAGAAAATCAAATCTTGTGTATTTGAAAGCCTTGCTAGGATACGTTACTCTCTGTGCTACTTAGAACAAGATTTTAAGGGTATGAACAACTTCAAAACCATAGCTCACCCATTGTAAATACTCACAAAACAACAAGATTGCTTCTACAATTGTGCAAAAGATCACTTGAAAACCACGATCAAGGCATGGACCCAAAGCTATATCAACCTTCCTTGATACCACTATCGTGCAAAGGGAAAGCCCTCTACATGGAGAGTTAGATGGATATGCAAACTGTAGCTCCACCAAAGCAACTCTTTATGGCACGTCCTTTATTCTCAACATTTGTTAAACCTAAGGAGTGTCAATTGAATATTGAAATTGCATTGGTAGGTAGTGCTAGCATTTTATCCTTGTCATCTGCAATAAATTATATAAAATGATGCTTGCATAGGGTCCTGGCCATAAAAGCTTCTCACCAGGGTGCTCTTTCACCACCTTGTAGGAGGATACCAACAAGACTCGAGAGTTCAAATGGGGCAAAAAGGGGGAGTGAGTAAGAATCTAGTGAACTAACCTTTACAAATCATAGATGATGTAGTATTTTTGATAAGTGCATCAATGTATTCATAAACCAAGAGCTAAGAACTATAAGAGAGTTAGCAAAAAGAAAAAGAAAAAGAGGATTCCTAATACAATCTCAAGAGTTGTGTGTGTGTGTGTGTGTGTGTGTGTGTGTGTGTGTGTGCATGCGTGTGTGTGTGTGTGTGTGTGTGTGTGTGTGTGTGTGTGTGTGTGTGTGTGTGTGTGTGTGTGTGTGTGTGTGTGTGTGTGTGTGTGTGTGAGAGAGAGAGAGAGAGAGAGAGAGAGAGAGAGAGAGTGAGACATGCCATGAAGATCTTGCTATCAATTGATATTTCCATGACCTTGATGGTTGGTGTGGTGCTAAGCTCTTATATGTTATTATCCACAGCTGCAAGTTTTGTGAAATAATCCACACAGACATTCACCACTCTCGTTGAAGCCTCTGTGCAAGAGTTGCGTGTGTCTTTGCTATTGCCCTTCTCCCTGGAGTACAAGTGTGTGCTACAAAAAAATAGAAAATTTCAACATAGTAGTAGCACCTCGCTTCATATGTATGCATCCTACTAGCCGAAGCAATTTATAGCACAACCGGGCCCAACCTCTTTATCTTCCCAGCCCACTCAAGATTGAATAGAAAGAGCCACATGACCTTTAATTTTGAAGGTGTTTCTAAAAAAATACACTAAACTCCCCTAAATTTTGTAGGTTTTTCCATCTACAAAGATTATTTTTAAAGGTGAACTTTGAAATTTGAACTTGGGATTACATTAAACCTAGGTTTTCTATTAGCATTGCATCAATGTCATCCATATTCTCTCTCTCTCTCTCTCTCTCTCTCTCTCTCTCACACACACACACACACACACACACACACACACACACACACACACACACACACACACACACACACACACACATCTTCCTATGCGAAATGATGGTGCATGTGCGATGATTATTGGATGTGTGGCTTGCATGCCTGCATTGTGTTTGAGAGAGAGAGAGAGAGAGAGAGAGAGAGAGAGAGAGAGAGAGAGAGAGAGAGAGAGAGAGAGAGAGAGAGAGAGTGTGTGTGTGCCGCGTGGGCAAGAGAGAGAGAGAGGGGGGGGGGGGTGGGGGACCTGAGGAGCATCCCTTGCCCTGTTTCGTGTGTGCCAACACCGACTTTGACTTGTCCAATATGCCGAGGCTTTTCAGGAGCTAGGGAAGGCAAGTGGCATCCACTCCTTCCACTTCTTTCTAGAGTTCAGACTAATAGCCTACCTCATCTCCGACATGCATGGTTATCTTGAGTTGTTGGATCCTGGGCTAGTCAGCGTGTTATCCACTCTCTCTCTCTCTCTCTCTCTCTCTCTCTCTCTCTCAGTCATAAAATCTAATATCTAACCAACCCAAATGATTTTCTCATATTAAACTGACCATTTAATGTGGGAGAATAAACGGGAACAAGGGTTAGAATGTAGACATGTGCTTACAGATCTATCTCAACACGGGGCCAATGGTAAAGGGGTCCAAATGAGAGATGGTCTGTCAAAGAGCAAGGCTAACCAATGGAGCTTAAAAGACCTTAGGGTTAGCTTCATTAAAGACCTCCAAAGGTTAGTGTTAAAAAGTCCTTTGACCTTAGGTAAACTAGGGCTGACCTTGAGGTGGGAACCTGGCCCAAGCTTGAGGTGCTTGTTGTGCTTGGTGACTAAGGTGCTTGAGGTGCTTGTCGTGCTTGTAGACTAGGGAGCTCGAGGTGCTTGTGGAAACACTACCCAAGCTTGAGGTGCTTTGTCATGCTTGTTGCTGACTAAGGTGCTTGAGGGTAAGGTGTTCAAAAAGTCAACAACTATCCCTACAAGGAGGGGGGGAGCTCTACAAGAGGGGGGTAGAGAGAGAACACACACACCCTCACACAAGGTAACCTTGGTTCAAAGAAAGCATATAGGACACTTGTCGAGTTCCTCCTCATGTTGCCCTCATGGTGTGCCTAAAGCCTATTGGTTAGCCTCCCAAGGGGTCCAATGATAAATTAGTAGATTTAATTAACCCTTGTTGCTTGATATGATTCTTGTAGGTGATTGGCTAGGCCTGGGAAGGTCCAATGAGCTTCAAGCTTGTGCTAGAAGAGGGGGTCGACCAAAGCAAGTAGGGGGCATGCTTGAGGGGTATACTCTCCCACACACACACACTCACACTCTCACAGTGTGAAGTGCAAAGTGCAAGAGCTCCGTCTCCTTCTCCAAGCTAGTAGAGAAGTGGAGAGCCTACACCAACACCTTTGGCTATGGAATGCAAATCCAACCAAGAGCCATGATTCAATGCTTAAGCTTGCCATCTTCTCCATCTTCATTACTATGCTATTATATATGCTAGCAAGAAGAGTGATGATAAGTGAGGAACTAATTCTTTCTCCTATGAAATGTTTCTTCTTCCTCTTCCCTACCCTCATTCCCCGCTAGCTCTCTCCACCTTCGAAGGCGTTTGAGGCCTTGGGATTGAGGCTTGGGATAGTTAATGGTTTTTGCAAAGTTTATGTTATGCTCAAGATGCATGAAGCTTTCCATCTTCATTGCACCACCTATGTCACAAAGAACACAAAGATTGTATTGTACCAAGTCTCTCTTGATGGGACAAACTATAATACAAATGCCTATTGGAGGGGGGACCGGCTCCACATAAATCCGGTCCTCAAGTGTTGTCATGTTCCCTAAACTGTCTGTCTTGCAAAAGTATTGTTCATGCTATTTTTACCATAATGCAGATATAGATCTCAACGAGAAAACCATTTTAGGAGTTTCATGGGCTACGTACTTATAAAGCATTTTTTTGCTTAAATTTTTTCTTATGTTGCTACCATCAATTAAGTTCACCCTCTATGCTCACAAAGTAATTCCACAAATGTGCTCTCTAATTTCCGCTACTCTCAAAGTTCATAGGCCATTTCCATTACACACACACACACACACTCTCTCTCTCTCTCTCTCTCACTCTCTCTCTCTCTCTCTCTCACACACACACACACACACACACGTCTTTCTGTGTGACATTATGTTGCGATGATTATTGGACATATGTGGCTTGCATTCGTTCATTGTGTAACAGTGTGCGAGAGAGAGAGAGAGAGAGAGAGAGAGAGAGAGAGAGAGAGAGAGAGAGAGAGAGAGAGAGGACTATGCAACATTGTGACTTTTGCTCTCTCTCCCACAGCCCCAAACGCTCAATGAGGCTACAAGCAGGTCTTCATGAGGGAGTACGAGCGGAAGTGCGACGCGAGAGAGAGTGTGAGAAGAAGAGCACGACGATATGGTGAACTCGCTCTACTGTATTGTGTAGAGCATAGTGAGTTCTTATTAGGTTTTTACAAAAGAATATGTGTACATACCTGGCGGCCCGGCCACTTACCTGGGTGACCACATTGGGCTTTATACCCCAACAACCTCCCACTTAAAGTCCAATGTGGTACTTTAAGTGTGAGAGAAGCTACTATACAAGCTAATATACAAGAGATGTAGAGAAGTGATGTACTAACTGCTTGCGAAAATGCGCAAAGCTCTCTGAGGGAAGTCCTTTTGTAAGTAGATCAGCAGGATTTTCTGTGGTGTGAACTTTGACAAGCTGAAGTTGCTTATCCTCGAGCATTTCCCTGATGAAATGATACTTCACATCCACATGCTTTGTCTTTGAGTGATAAACTGGATTGCGAGCCAATTGTATAGCACTTTGACTATCACAATATAACACAGGCATCTCTTCTTTGATTCCCAAATCTGTTACTAGTCGATTAAGCCAAATTGATTCTTTGCATGCCTCTGATGCTGCAACATATTTAGCCTCTATAGTAGACTGAGTAACACAATCTTGTAGTCTAGAACGCCATGATACTGCTCCACCAGCCAATGTAAAGACATACCCTGACGTAGACCTTCGGTTGTCTAAGTCACCTGCATAATCTGAGTTTGTAAAACCCTTTACACTTAGCTCCTGACTCCCATAGCATATACGCATACTCTTGGTAGCTTTCAGGTATCTCAATATTCCTTTCACTGCCTCCCAATGTTTCTTGCATGGGTTTGACATGTATCGACTTACTACTCCCACTGCAAATGCAATGTCTGGGCGAGTAGCAATCATTGCATAAATCAAACTACCCACTGCAGACGCATATGGAATCTTATCCATTTCAGCCTATTCTTCCTCAGACACAGGACAATCTTGTTTGCTAAGTTTCACATATGGTGGCAATGGAACACTCAGTGCCTTTCCCTTCTCCATATTGAAACGTTGCAAAACCTTGTCAATATACTCTGTTTGAGATAACCAAATCAACTTCTGTGATCTGTCTCTCTCAATGTGCATACCAAGTATATGACTTGCCTCACCCATGTCTTTCATGTCAAACGATTTTGCCATCTTTGACTTCAAAGCTGAAATTTCTTCCAAGTGCTTGCCAGCAATCAACATGTCATCCACATACAAAATAAGGATCAGCCAACTGCCATCCTTAGCCTTCTTTGTTTATAGACAATGATCGAACTCACTACGTTTGTAGCCTTGAGAAAGCATAAACTTGTGGAATTTATGGTACCATGCCCTCGGTGATTGTTTTAAGCCATAAAGACTCTTTAACAACTGGCATACCCAATCTTCCTTGCCTTTCTCAACAAACCCTTCTGGCTGCTGCATGTAAATTTCCACATCTAAATCACCATGCAAGAACGTTGTCTTGACATCCATTTGGTGCAACACCAAATCTAATACGGCAACCAATGCAAGAAAGCATCTCAATGTAGTCATCTTGACCACCGGAGAGAAGACTTCCTCAAAGTCAATGCCTTGTTCTTGCTTAAAGACCTTGGCAACAAGCCTTGCTTTGTACTTTGGCTGACTATCATGAGCGGTGATCTTATACCTGTAAACCCATTTACAGGGTAGATCCTTTTTGCCCCGTGGTAATTTAACTAGCTTCCATGTCTGGTTTTTATGCAGAGCTGTCATCTCTGACTGCATGGCCAATTGCCAATTCCCGGAGTCCTTCATTTGCACTGCTTCCTTGTAACATGAAGGCTCATTGCAATCAGTCAACATGACATAGTTCATAGATGGAACAAACCTATTAGGAGGTCGCGTGACACGTCCAGATCTACGCACAATAGGTGGCTCAGGCTCAGCCACAACCTATGGTTCCACTCTATCCTGTCTTTGCTCCTCTTGAGCCCTGACATTTTGTCTTGCACGTGCAGGTCCATCTTCTTGGAAGACAACTCTTCTAATCTCCTCAACCCTCTCTGGTTTAGAATGATATTTGGATTCATTAAAGTGAACATCATTGCTGCGGACAACCTTTCTGGATTCAGGATCCCAAAGTCTGTACCCCATCTCACCAGAATTACCATAGCCTAGAAAGATGCACTTTCTACTCTTTGGCTCAAGTTTGTTCCTAAATTCCTTTGGAACGTGAGTATATGCCTCACACCCAAAGACTCTGAGATGCTTGTATGAGGGCATTTTGCCTGACCATACCATCTCTGGCACTGAATCCTTCTGCAAAACCTTGCTAGGAGATCTATTTACAAGATGAGTAGCTGTTGATACAGCTTCAGCCCAAAACCCATTTGGCAGTTGTGCATTAGACAACATACTTTTGACCTTCTCTTGTATGGTCCTATTCATCCTCTCAACAACACCATTTTGAGGAGGATTGTAAGGAGCAGTAAGTTCACGTTTTATACCTTTTGACTCACAAAAGTCCTGAAAGGCCTTTGAAACATACTCTCCACCATTGTCAGTGCGTAAGCATTTAAGCTTCTTGCCACTCTGATTCTCCACAAGTGTCACAAACGTTTTGAAAACACTAAACGCTTCATCCTTGTGCTTGAGAAAGTAAACCCATACTTTCCTCGAGTAATCATCTATAAATGTCATAAAGTAAGAAGCTCCCCCTAGAGATAGGTTAGGCATAGGTCCACACAAATCACTATGAACAAGTGCCAACTGTGTATCTCTTCTACTGCTTCTATGCTTATGTGGCTGCTGTGTTTGCTTACCATACAGACAATGTTCACAGAATTCAAAATCATTAAATGAAAAGCCAGGCAAATAACCAGAACGAGACAAGATTTCCATTCCCTTCTTGGACATATGTCCTAACCGGCTATGCCACAAAGAAACGTTCGGTTGCTCGGTTACATTGATTACATTTTTAGAGACATTTGATACATAAATCATGTAAAGTCCTCTAGACTTTACTCCATGTGCTACTGTCATAGAACCCTTGGATATCTTCCACATGTTCTGTCCAAAAGTGGTGACGTAGCCAGCATCATCAAGTAAACCTGTGCTGATCAAGCTCTTTGTAATTGCGGGAACATGTCTCACATTCTTCAGCGTGAAAGAAGAGCCATTCTGAAACTTCAATTGAACATCTCCAACACCTAAGATCTCACATGTCTGCCCATTGCCTAGCCGAACATGATCTTTAGTGGTCACATAAGAGGTAAACCACTCCTTGTTTGGAGACACATGAAGTGATGCCCCTAAGTCTATAATCCAGTCACTCAGTGCATTTCCATCAGATGCTGTAAGAAGAGCTAAGTCCATTGTATTCTTCAAGAAGTAGATGTCTCCTGACACTAGACTGTCATCCTCTACAACAGTGTTTGTCACATTTATTTCTTGAATCTTCACTGAGGACTTGTTCTTCTCACCATGGTCTTCAGCTTTCTCTTTGCCTTTTTCTGCTTTCCATTCTCTGCAGTCTCTTTTCATGTGACCCTTCTTGCCACAATGGTAGCATTCTATGTCACTCTTTCCTTTAGCACTGCGGGACTTGCTACGAGACTGATTCCTCTTTCCACCTTTGTACTTGTCTTTGGTCCTTCCCCTGACAACTAAGGCTGTTCTTTGCCTTTGTCCATTGTCTTTCTATTGGTTTCTTCAGTAAGCAGACTTCCTTCTACACCTGCTATGTTCAAACCATCTGGAGGTGCAGAATTACTCAAAGCTGTGCGAAAAGTGTCCCAACTTTCCGGCAATGTGATCAACAGGAACATAGCTCTAACAGGTTCATCAAACTTGACACCTTGAGCTGACAATTGACTATAGATTGTGTTGAATTCATTCATATGATTGGACATAGGTGTCCCTTCTTTCATCTTCAAGTCAACAAGCTTCTTAAGCCAGTATACCTGTGAAGCTGTACTCTGCCTCTCATAAAGATCACTCAGCTTTAACCATGCTTGATAAGCCGACATCTCGTCTGCTACATTGACGTAAACGCTTTCTGCCAAAGTCAGCATAATGGTAGAAAGTGCCAATTCATCCATTTCGCTCCATTCATCTTCGTCCATATCTTCTGGTTTTATCCCCTTGAGCTTTATAGGTTTTATCTGCTTCTTTTGTACCAACACGTGCCAAATCTGCTTCTTCCACAATGGGAAATTGGTTCCATCCAGCTTCTTGATATTGTAAAGAGCAATGTCCTGTGATCCAGCCATAGCTACGCTTCACAGTAGTTTACTTTCCTGGGAAAAATTCGGCAGAGTTTCCCCTGTAAACTGACCTCTGAACCAATATCAACCTGTCAAATGAACCAAGTTGCAACCATGGATGATGTGTGAAAGTCCCCAAGAGGTCCAGAGTCCAGAGGAGACGTCCGTGGAGTGCGGGCACGTTTTCAACCATGTATGTCTAAGTTATGTCTCATGAAGACATTTGGACGCAATGGAGAGAAAGATTGTAATAAGAGGGAGATCATCTTAGTGCAAGGGCTTTAATTTTGAAGAGCGCACAAGCTCCAAGTACTCGATCCTTTAGATAGCTTGTGCTCTCCAAGCGATTCTTTGGATAGCTTCATGGTCCTTTGGATACCTTAATAGGGTAATAAATGTCCACTACCCCTATGCACCAATAAAGCATCGCTAAAAAATTGTGTATTTTTTTAAAAAATAGTCTCCCATTTTTCATTAGCAAAAATGAGAGGCATCACTAAGACTTCACCCCTGGCGCAGGACAAAAATTACACATACCCGAGCGACGTCGTGCTAGCCACCTTTTCCTCTAGCTCGAGCTCTTGCCCGCGATGGCTCTGCAGCTGCAGAAACAGTGGTCACCATATCACCTCCAAGGAGACCTGTCTGCTTCTTCGCTTTCTTCATCGGTCCCTCATTTAGAGAGTTTATCTTCAGCATCATTCTCCGGTGCAAAATTCAGGTCTGCAACTTTATCATCATCTCCATCTTCTGCTTCTCATTACAGTGTATGCCCCTTGCGAGCCGTCAGATGCTCTTCCAATTCAGCCATTGTCCAACCTCAGCCCACACTTGCAGGTACATGGAAAAGGCTTGCTCTGCTACTAATTTGTGGGCGTCTCTCTCTCTCTCTTTCTCTCTCTCTCTCTCTCACACACACACACACACACACACACACACACACACACACATGCAGAGTCAATTTTACTAGACTTCGGACGCAGAAAAGATTATTGATTTAGCTTTGTCGTTTAAACAGGTGAGAACAAGATTTCACCTAAGAGTGAACGCTCGGTTGTTCGCCTTGCGCTACCAAGTAAAGGCAGGATGGCAGAGGACACACTTTCTTTGCTAAAGGTACCTCTTGATCACTAGCTTCTCCTTTAACTATAATTGGATAGCAAAGCGTGGGTATCTACACATCTACATACGTAGAAAGAGAGAGAGAAAGTAGATTGAGATGTGGGTGGAGCTTCTTGCAACAAAGTGTGTGTAGCTCCTTGTTTCTCTTGTGTAACAAGGATAAGAATGAATGGTTAATCATTATAGTAAACGGGTTGCCAGACATCTCTGGCATATTGGATGCATGGAGAAGCCATCATTTGCGTGTTCCATGAGCTTCTGAATGCTCTTGGACTTTTGCTTCAAGCAATATCGCCATATCTCTTTTGCCAATCCACAACAAAACTGCTCCACCTGCTCCAGAAAAGAAAGCTTCCGAAAAGAAGCAACTGGCAAAAAGGTATTCAAAAATTGTTGACAATACATAGCCAAGGTGTCGTCTTTCCTCACCATCAGATGGTTCCAATCCGTAATCACGTCTTGTTCATATGGCTCGGTCAACCATGCCAAAGTGAAAACTTTCTTGAACTTTACTCTCGCTTTCGGAGGTTTACTGTACAGAAGCAGGGTAGATCACCATGTTTGAGCATTGCCTTTTAGAATATTGCCACCTTTCGTGCTTTTGAGGCTTCAGAGAAGTTGTTGTAATGCGCAACGGAAGTGATTGGTGGTGAGTGCTAAGGATGAGTGCTCAATACGTACTCAAGGTCCCTTTTACCGTACGAGAGAGTTCCTTTTACTTCATGTGAGAGATGTGCAATAGACTACAGAGAGACGAGAGAATGATACTGCGAGTGAAGGTTCTGTGAGTGATAGAGAGAGAAGAAGACTAACACCGGATGGGGTCCCAAATCCCCTTGTAAGGGTCCCCCTTTTTATTGCTAGAGAGGTATTTGCTTCAGATGCACAAATGTTGATACAATGAATTTGGATGTTGAGATGCTGATGGGATCTTGCACGAAATGCTTGGATTTGAGAGGCTAAGGGCTGAAAACTAAAAATGTTAGCGGTGATGACTTGGATCTGCAATGGCGCTGATGAGGCATGGCTGAAATGTGCGGGTTGAAATTGCTAGCGCTATGGAAGCCGATGGCTCTGGCGATGATGATGGCAAAACGTCAGAGACACTGACGAGAAGAGCAGAGAGAAGAGAGAAGGTTTAGCGCCGGAGGCACAATCCCGAGAACGTACTTGGGAAGTTTCCCACCCATGCATCTTGGCTATGGGTCGTGTGGTTAGCCCTTGAGGAGGTTTTTCAACTCCGTGCTCTCCTATATTTTAGCGCCGATGAGTGCTGGCATGACTTGTTGTCACTGTGTGCCCTTCCTTGTGCTCGTTGGTTCCTTGTGCGCGAAGCTCTCTCCATCTCTCTCTCCCGCTCTACTTCTTGCTTATCTATTTAAGTGTCTTGGACGTACTTCCCGAGTGTACTCCTATTTGCTACCACCTAAGCACCATGGCATCACACGATGCATCTCTGCATGAGATTGGTGCCGCTAGCACGCATCAATCTATAGAGGTGTCACATGCACATCTAACCCTTTGTGCATGTGGACAAGCTGTAACTCCTACCTCTAGGGTTTAGGTAAGCCTAGGAAGTGTTTAGGCGCCCTTGTGAGCTTGTATACATGACGTGCATGTCCAGGCACTTAGAGTAGTTGCATACCCTTTGATTGCACATCCCATTAGCACCAAGCATAAGCATTACCCTGCATGTGGACCCCAGTTCACCGCATATGAACCACCTTTTAGCTGCGTGTGAGCCACCTCTTATAAGGTCACTTAAATAATAAGTGACTTTGGCAATTTTAATAAGAATTGTGGGGCTGATTTGTGACCTGCTCGATTGAGCAACCTGGAGGTAGGTAAGCAGCCCCTTGGGCGCTAGAGAAGCGCAAGAAAGAGCAGGAGAAGAAGGGCTTCAGCGCCTGCAGCACAAGTGGTTCAGCATTCAGCCCTCAGCCAGTTATGTAAGCAGCCCCTTGGGCACTAGAGAAGCACAAGAAAGAGCAGGAGAAGAAGGGCTTCCGCGCCTGCAGCACAAGTGGTTCAGCATTCAGCCCTCAGCCAGTCGCAGATTTCAGCCATTAAGTCTCAAAAGCCCTAGCGTTTTCAAAGCACCTCAGCCCATCGCAGATTTCAGCCCTCAAATCAGTTAGCGTTTTCAGTTTTCAGCCCATCGTCGCCCCCGGTGATAGCAGATCAGCTCATGGCCTCGTCGCAGTCGCAGATCCCCTAGTATCTTCAGCGTTTTCAGATTTCAGCAGTTAGCTTCTCAAGTACCAAGCATCCTCAGTAGTACCTATCAGTTCTGTCACAAACGGGAGCGCATAGCAATATAAAATATACTCGGATAAATAAAATTTATCACTTAATATTTAAGCCAGAGGATATAGAGAGAAATAGATAGAAAGAGAGAGATAGAGTGAGAAGATCGACACAGTACTGGGACCAGAAGATGGGCTGGTCCCCCCCCCCGTAATAGTATCTTTATTACTGAGGAGAAGTCTATACAAGCACTTGAACCGAACGTATTACCACGTTCGTTCTAGAATAAGACTTGATGGTTCGTGGAAGCCTTAGCTTCCGATTCCTAGGGCAAAACCCTATTCCAAGGAACTTCCGTTCCTTATTCCAAATCCTTGAGAACCAAGGTTCTCGCCTCTGGATCTCACCTTCCAGACTCAGGGCATGACATCCCTGCAACTCTTTTCTAACTCTGTTTCCAGAGTCCTCTTCCTGCAGATTAACTCCGTTTTCCTGGACACGAAGTCCTTCCCTCGGGAATTTCAACTTCCGGATCACATCTCGAGAGTCTACCTCTCTTCGATCCGTGGATCTGCTTCCCAAACTCGGGTCGAAACCCTTGGGCTGATCTGGCTCTAGTTCCTCAGAGTGCTTTTCTCGTGCAGAGGCTCATGCCTTCCTTTGCTCCTACTCCCTCACGAAGAGGAAGTACACCTGCAATCAAATACTCAGAGATCATAACATGAAAATCGTTACCTTCAAAGTCTCGACGCTCGAAACGCAACTCGGTTCTCGAAAAGCAATTCCCCAAAAGAGATCTCTACATAGAAAATCCTCTCTTCCAATCTTACACAGAAGAGGTGTGTTCTCGGGTTCCTTCTCGTAAATCAGCCCCGTCTACGACGTTTATGGGCTGAAAACAGAGAAAAACAGCAACTTCTCGCGATGGAAACATGCTCCGTAGGCACTTCTTCACGAGGGAACTCGTGCACTGGGTCTTGGCGACATCTGGTACACTTGGGGCAACCATGGGCATCACCGACAACGTCTTCTTTATGGCTGAAATCTGCAGCAGCATCTCCTCCTTGCAAAGATTGGTCCCCCTCTCTCAGTAAGGGCATGTGATGCTTTTATAGCTCCTAGCCACGGGCACGAATAGCTGCTCGCGTAGAGATCGCGGCTGTTTTTTTTTTTTTCCGCTATTCTGCCAGAAAAAGAGAGAGAGAATACGCTGGCTGATCTGTTGCCTTATTTATCAGATGGCTGTCCACTTATTAAGTGGGCGGCCAACGTATTTTAAAAATAGTCTGAACCTGCCCAAAAACTCAATAAAACCTTATGAGTTAAAAACAATGCTTTGACAACACTTCCCAGGCGTCTCTGGATGCAATCACATGCACAGTTGCAATGTAGACATAGACTTCCTCGCGGGAAAGCATCTGCTTTCCCGAAAAGCAATCCCGCTTTCTCAGAAAGCATCTGTTTTTCCTCAAAGTTTCCTCTGAACCCATCTTCATTCAAGTGCTTGCTTTTTCCTTGTGCACAATTCTAACATAGTTCGGAATTTCCTCCTGACTATGGCTATTCCCTTTCCGATGCACCCGTCACCCACCTTGTGACGCATCAGGAATACCCATCACCTACTCCTTTCCTACTGAACTTACGGTACAATCTCCTTCACGATGCTCTATGTCACCCATCCTATGACGCACCAGAGATGTCCGTTCCCGGATGGTCGGATACTTCTTTCCGATGCTCCCTGTCACCCATCCGATGTGACGCATCAGAAGTACCCGTCCCTGGTGGCCTTACAGATATTCCCGTTCTCAGTGCTCCCGTCATTACTTTGAATGACGCACTAGGAATACTCTGTACTCGGATGTCTCCAGTGAGAAAACTTAAAAGCCCTCTCACTTAAAATTCCAATAATTCATTTAGAATTATTTTTCTGTAAGATAAAGCCAATTTAGCAACATCCCTCTCACTTATAAACAGTTGTCCTCAACTGTAGAGGTCAAACTCAACTGCCGGGGAGAAACCGGAAAGATTCCAAATCTTGCTCAATGGTGAGTTGAGCTAGTCCTTTCTCAAGAGAGAAAATTAAACAAAAATTCAAAAATTCAATAATCAATACTTAGCTTACCGGTTCATGTCCTTCCTCTAGTACCTCGAGGATATCCTTCACCAATCATCAAACTTACGAGCCGTGGAAGAACTCGTCATTCCCGTCTTTCCAACAGATCGAACGTTTCCTCATTCGAGAGTCTGTGAACTCAATTCCACCTTCTCAATCCGAGAAGAATAATCCTCCTAGAAATCAATCTCACGGCGGCACTTCCTTCCAATCTTTTCCTCCTGCGAGTTATTACGAGCAGCAGTGATTTCCCGACGCCCATTAGCGTCCCTTCCTTACAAAATCATAAAAAATGATTCACCTTGTGAGCATCAATGACCATTTGCAAAATCTCAGGCAGATAGGATTCTAGCCATAGCATTTTCTGAACGTATGTTCAAACCCAGTTCACAATAGAGAGAACCCTCTTTGATTCTTACCATTTTGAAACGGTTGGCGAACTATATTCTAATAGTTCGAATTTATTCCAGCAGCGTGTAAATGCTACTTGACCTGCTTATGGAGAAACATATACCGCAACCAAAAGTTGCTACTGTAATGGTTAAAGCACATAGCGTACTCAATGATCAACGACCATCAAAAAACCTCTTCTCCGTAGAGAAACTCAAATTCCTTCTACCGAACACACCTCAAATAGAGATTCTCGTGTCGGAATATCCTTGCGCGCAAAAAGGCGCTCAAGAGAGTATAACAAACTCTCATCCAGTTCCTTGGCATAGGTTTGCATCTTCATGTGTTATCCATGTACTCAAAGGTGTACATAATTCTTAAGCTGTGTTAGAGTTTCGGTGAACCTGGGAAATTTCCTTCCCTTCGTAAGATCCTTAGAGCGAAGACGCTCAACTTGACGATCCCTTGGCTCAATCTTAGAGCAAAACCCGCTCATCAAATAAACTAGGATTTCAATCCTTGGATTCCTCGAGCACAGGCCGTAGTCGTCACTTGTTCCTTCCCTCGTAAAGAGAGTGTTCATTCACTTGTGCGAAAAGCACTACCATGTCTTCCCTGACCGGGTAGGGGGTGTTGGTTCATAAGCTTAGTGAAAGCTTTTCTTGGTTGAAAACTCGGAATGGTTCGTTCCTTTCTTCTGTCCTACCTGCAATAGCACGTAATTTGTTTGTGAACTACCGGATACGAGATCAATAGTTGACCTTCCGGATGGTTGAGCAAACCAATTCATCTCTGAAAACAATGTTTCAAGTTGATCCTACTCTCATAAATACTCGAGAGTGATTGTCCTGGTTAGACACATGCATATCTCGTGCATAAAAGCAATACGCATTTTATGAGTTCCTCAAAGATTTAACTTTGATCAAAGACCTGCCCTCTCACTTAAAGTTTGAGGGTCAAAAACTCAGGAGTTAGATTGAATTCCCTTACTCCAAACTTTCTCGGATAGCAACTTATCCTTCGAGGAGAGGTAACAAAAATTCATTGTTTCTGTGTTCAATGGTTCTCGTCCCACTGCGGGGATTGTATTCTATGTACATCAATGTGTACACGTCCAACTTTTATTGCTGACTCCACCATCTGCTGCAAAGTATCTTGCAGATGGGTTTACAAAATTCGGGCAAAAATCCTTCGTTGAATTTCATCATCTTTCCTCCCTCAAAGAGGGTCGAGAGTGAAGCTACCTTGGCAAGAGTGAACCACTATTTGCTTTGACTCACTCATGTTCCTATTGGGCAAACCGATCCCAATCTTCTTGGATGCCTTCCTCAAAGCGTAGAGGAAAAAAATTTGTCGGAAAATTCAACCTTGAATTGAATCCAAGTCTTGTTGTAAGCTCCTTGCAGAGCTTTGGTATACCACCATATACTTGCAATCCCCTTGAGGTGTTTGGTCACATGCCTCACCTTCGACGCTTCTCAGAAATTGCCGTTTGCAAAGGCAACTTCAAGCTGTCGAATGAAAGCAGTAGCTTTTAGGACATCTTCCCTTCCGTCAAAAGTATCAAACTTGACTGGTCACTGGAGTGTTCCTAGGTCTAGAGACCTTCATATCCTTCCCGGAATGACGGGATTTCATGGCTATAGTTATGGATCGACATTCATGGATATTTTCTGGATTCTGAAGGATCTCGAGCATTCCGCTCCTAAGATTCTCTAGGTTCTTGAGCATCATGCTCTTGTCACCTTCGCAGAGAATCCCAAGTCTTGTGTCGACTTCTTGCAAAGAGAAAAATTTTCCCAACTCTGCGAGCTTTTTCCTTGCAGGACTTAGGGTTCCGCCTGCTTGCTTCTCTCTTGGCTTGTCATGGCTTCTTCCCGTATCTTCCCAGAGTCGTCCTCCTTTACAGAGAGAGAGAGGAGACCATGCTCTGATACCACTGTCACAAACGGGAGCGCATAGCAATATAAAATATACTCGGATAAATAAAATTTATCACTTAATATTAAAGCCAGAGGATATAGAGAGAAATAGATAGAAAGAGAGAGAGAGAGTGAGAAGATCGACACAGTACTGGGGACCAGAAGATGGGCTGGTCCCCCCCCCGTAATAGTATCTTTATTACTGAGGAGAAGTCTATACAAGCACTTGAACTGAACGTATTACCACGTTCGTTCTAGAATAAGACTTGATGGTTCGTGGAAGCCTTAGCTTCCGATTCCTAGGGCAAAACCCTATTCCAAGGAACTTCCGTTCCTTATTCCAAATCCTTGAGAACCAAGGTTCTCACCTCTGGATCTCACCTTCCAGACTCAGGGCATGACATCCCTGCAACTCTTTTCTAACTCTGTTTCCAGAGTCCTCTTCCTGCAGATTAACTCCGTTTTCCTAGACACGAAATCCTTCCCTCGGGAATTTCAACTTCCGGATCATATCTCGAGAGTCTACCTCTCTTCGATCCGTGGATCTGCTTTCCAAATGGGTACGAAACCCTTGGGCTGATCTGGCTCTAGTTCCTCAGAGCGCTTTTCTCGTGCAGAGGCTCATGCCTTCCTTTGCTCCTACTCCCTCACGAAGAGGAAGTACACCTGCAATCAAATACTCAAGAGATCATAACATGAAAATCGTTACCTTCAAAGTCTCGACGCTCGAAACGCAACTCGGTTCTCGAAAAGCAATTCCCCGGAAGAGATCTCTACATAGAAAATCCTCTCTTCCAATCTTACACAGAAGAGGTGTGTTCTCGGGTTCCTTCTCGTAAATCAGCCCCATCTACGACGTTTATGGGCTGAAAACAGAGAAAAACAGAAACTTCTCGCGATGGAAACACGCTCCGTAGGCACTTCTTCGCGAGGGAACTCGCGCACTGGGTCTTGGCGACATCTGGTACACTTGGGGCAGCCATGGGCATCACCGGCAACGTCTTCTTTATGGTTGAAATCTGCAGCAGCATCTCCTCCTTGCAAAGATTGGTCCCCCTCTCTGAGTAAGGGCATGTGATGCTTTTATAGCTCCTAGCCACGGGCACGAATAGCTGCTCGCGTAGAGATCGCGGCCGTTTTTTTTTTTTTTCCCGCTGTTCTGCCAGAAAAAGAGAGAGAAAAGGCTGGCTGATCTGTTGCCTTATTTATCAGATGGCTACCCACTTATTAAGTGGGCAGCCAACGTATTTTAAAAATAGTCTGAACCTGCCCAAAAACTCAATAAAACCTTATGAGTTAAAAACAATGCTTTCACAGCACTTCCCAAGCGTCCCTGGATGCAATCACATGCACAGTTGCAATGCAGACATAGACTTCCTCGCAGGAAAGCATCTGCTTTCCCGAAAAGCAATCCCGCTTTCTCTGAAAGCATCTATTTTTCCTCAAAGTTTCCTTTGAACCCATCTTCATTCAAGTGCTTGCTTTTTCCTTGTGCACAATTCTAACACAGTTCGGAATTTCCTCCCGACTATGGCTATTCCCTTTCCGATGCACCCGTCACCCACCTTGTGACGCATTAGGAATACCCATCACCTAGTCCTTTCCTACTGAACTTACGATACAATCTCCTTCACGATGCTCTATGTCACCCATCCTATGACGCATCAGAGATGTCCATTCCCGGATGGTCGGATACTTCTTTCCGATGCTCCCTGTCACCCATCCGATGTGACGCATCAGAAGTACCCGTTCCTGGTGGCATTACAGATATTCCCGTTCTCAGTGCTCCCGTCATTACTTTGAATGACGCACTAGGAATACTCTGTACTCGGATGTCTCCAGTGAGAAAACTTAAAAGCCCTCTCACTTAAAATTCCAATAATTCATTTAGAATTATTTTTCTGTAAGATAAAGCCAATCTAGCAGCAAGTTCCTTCGCAGTACCTCGCATTTAGTGCTAGCACCGTCAAATATCCCAACATCTAGAACCATTGTACCAGCATTTGTGCAATCTAAAGCAAATACCTCTCTAGCAATAGAGAGGGGAAGGTGGTTTGGGACCCCTTGGTGCTGATCTCTCTCTCTCTCCCTCTCTATCACTCACAGCACTTTCACTCACAGTTCACATTCTCTCCTGTTTTGGTCTATTGCACAACTCTCATGAAGTAAAGGGAGTCTCTCTCCCCCCTTTAGTAAAAGGAACCTTGGGCATGAACTGAGTACTCATCCTGAGCATTCACCATCATTCACTTCCGCTGCACATTACATTGGTATCAGAGTTCTTTGGCAGTGTTCAGTATTATGACTAAAAAAAAAAGAATCATAAATAACCACATAAAGTTTTTTGCTTCTTGTGATCACACGTAACCCAAGACCTCTTGGGCGTGTCGATACCTAATTTGTGTTTTTGAAGAGTGACAGGTAACCGAGAAAAGAAGGGCTTGCTTCCCTCGTTCCTCTTTTCCACTCATTGAGAGCGGACCTTGCATATTGCGGCAGGCCAATTGATGTGAGGTGGAAAAAAGCAACCTTGGTGTGAGCGCAAGGCCGCCAAGGGGTGCACCCGTAGAAAGGAGTTGAGCTTGGGTAAGAGAAAAGCCTTCTTAAACGTAGATTGCAAGCAGTACCAAGTACCAAGAACCCCAAGAACCCAAGTACCCAAGTACCCCAAGAACCAAAGTACCCAAGTATCCCAAGAACCCAAGTACCAAGAACCCCAAGTACCCCAAGTATCCAAGTACTCAGGGCATGGTCATCACTAGAAGCGGAATGGATACTTTGTGTGAAGGTAATGAGAGTGGAATTGGAGAAGAAGAAGTCCCTACACCAAGAGGATTGTTTCCAGATCCTCCCCAATCCCCATCTACGCCACAGAATGCCAATTCTATGGAGACTTTGGTCAAGTCTCGCTCTGGACAAAGAACGAAACTATGAAATCAACCCTTGTCGCATTTGTGGCAAGAACAACCATGCTACAAAGTATTGCAGACTCAAGGATAAATCTTTAGAGGTTACCAATCACAAAGAGCATTTCAAATGAAATGATAAAGCAAAACAAGGTTGTTTCCGTACGTACGTACGGTATGGTTCCGTACCGTACCGTACGTCCGTACGGTATCCGTACGTACCCCCCCCCTCCCCCCAAAAAAAAAAAAAAAAAAAAAAACCTCTGGAAAAAAAAACCTTTGGAAATTTTTTTTTGCCGACGGTGTCTATTCCCCGTGGTCGGATTAGGTGGGCGAGACCTTTAATAAGTCTACCTATCCTATATAGGTTATTATCACAACAGAGAATCAGAGAGTAGAACAGAGTCTCTGCACAGTGTCTGCACAGAGACCAAGGAAGGATTTGCCGCCACCGATAAGGTTCTTTCTCCCTCCCTCCCTCCCTCCCTCCCTCCCTTTGTGTTTGGAGTCTGCAAGGAGGCACTCTAGAGTCCTCACCTCACGAAAGATTGTAAGTTTTGTATTCAACTTGGAAGTGTGCATTAATTGTGTTGCAGAGTTATCTAGCGGTTACTTAACTTGTGGGGTGATTTTAAGAGTTTTTTGAAAGTTGTGGCTATGTTTAAGTATTGTGCAGTGTTTTTAAACTAGATAGGTTGTATATAAATTTGAAATTCTTTGTATTTTTAGCTTTTAAAAAATATACTACGAATTTTACGTACCTTATGGCCCAATCCATACGGTACAACGTACAGTACGTACCGAACACGTACCGAATACTACGTACCTTACAACCTTGAAGCAAAAGCAAAAATCAACCTCGCCACCATTGAAAATTTTGACGAAGAGAAGGACAACAATGTTGGCTTGGTATATGATGATATACTGTAAGCATTCTCTCAATTGTCCCTTACCCTCTATTTGTGCCAGGGGAGGCTTGTGTGTATGCCTACACCCTGATATTTTGCGTACCTACACCCTTTGTTTCTAGGGGAGACAAATTTGTGTTCAAGGGGAGGCTTATGTTTTGTGTGTCTCACCCTAGTGTGTTTTGAGGGGAGGAATGTGTTTGAGTAGTGCAACAAAACCCACAAAGGGAGGGTTGTTGAGGTGCGAGATTTGTTGCACCACAACTACGTATGAATAACCTCTAGGATTGTTGGTGTGCGGGATTTGTTGCACCACAAATATGTGAGAATTACCTCTATCCATGTAGACCGCCATGTAGACAGACATGTGGTCCAGAGTCATGTGAATTTGTAGGCCAAGCCATCATGTGTTGAGCCATGTGATCATGTGTAGGGTCAAAGGGGACAAAAGAATCTTGCTCCTTGACTCTTCTGTACAAATATCTTGGTGGAAAGATCTCCACTTGTAGTGCCTAGATAAGAGGCATTGTAAATACTCTATGTGTCGAATAATTAAGCCTATTTGTGTTTACATTTCAATCTATTGTGCATTAGGCTAATCTCTTAATTAAACTCTCTCTAATCACATGTATTAGTAATGAATGACACACTAATCCATCCACCATAATCCATCAGCCCCCTCGCCCGACCCTGTGAAACCCACCATCCGACTTGCTCTTTCGTCGATAGAGCAAGTGAGCTTAGAGATAGAGGTGGCGCGCCTTCAAGCCACCTCCGTTATCTACAAGATTCTCGGCATCAGACCCAGTAGAGGAGAGGTGCGTGATCTCCTCTAGGCCTGCCTTTTAGCAGAGGTGGGCAATATCCTCGATGTTCAGCTTCTTGGGTGTGGCTACTACCAGGTAGAGTTTGAGACCCCTGAGATGGCGTCCAAGGTCATTGTGATGAACCCCCTAGCTATCTGAGTAGTTCGAGCTCATTTTCGACAGTGGCGCCGTGGTTTCAACCCAACTACCGACGTTCTTGTGGAGGAGGCAGACCTTCCCATTTCAATCTGCTTCCCTGGCGTAAGGAGGGAGTACCTTCCGCTCCTTTTCGGAATAGGCTCAGAGATTGGGACTGTTCTGGAGACACCTCGTACGACAGCCTTCGTAGCTGCCAAGGCAGCTGGCATTCCCACGGTATGTGTTCTGGTTTGGGACACCCACACCCTCCTGAAGGTCATTCCACTACCTCGGGTGAGTGGTGGTTGGCTCCGCCAGAGCGTGGAGTATTCGGGCCTCCCAAATCAGTGTTTCATTTGTCGTCAGATGGGCCATCTCGCCAAGGCCTGCTGTCCATGGATGTAAGGTGCAGCGGAAGTGAATGTTGAACTTTGCTCAAGATGAGTGCTCCGAACTATGCTCAAGGTTCCTTTTACTTACGGAAGGGAGAGCCTTCCGTTTCTTTAGTGAGAGAGTGCAATGGACACAAACAAAGTGGTGAACATTGTGAATGAAGGTGCATGAGATTGAGAGAAGAATACGATACCAGAATGTTGTCAAAACCCTCCTCCGAAGGCCCCACTCTCTATGGCGAGAGCGGTCTACTATTGATTGCACAAATCTCTACAATGCTTTGGACTTGCCGATGATGTCGACGACGATGAGGACGACGACGAGACGGGCTGAAATCTGAAAATGATAAGGGCTGAAATCTGCAAATCTTTATTTGTTGAATTCTAGCTCTGTGTCGATGATGACGGCGATGACGACGCACTAAAAACGTAGATGCTGAAATCTACGTTTTCCGAGCTAAAATTGCAAACTACGTTGGATCTGATGGTGCGGCGAGGAGCTGCTGCGGGAAGGTGAGATCTGCGAGGTTTGGGACTTATTCTGCGGGATCTGACTGCCAAAAACTGAAAACGCTGGTGCTAACTATGGTCTTCTCGCGATGAATCTGCAAAACACTGAGTTGCTCTGCTGATCCAAAAACGCTAGGCTAAATTCTGTCTTGCTGATGCGAATCTGCTAACTCTAGGGCTTATCTGTGGTCTTGATGCAAAAACGCTAGGGGATCTGCTGTTCTGCTATTGCCGGGGCTGATCTGCCATGCAAAAACGCCAGGGCTGCTGTAGGTGAAACTTGTTGAACAGATGTTCCTGCTGCCTCTTCTGCCAGAAGTGCTAACGCTAAGTTTCTTTATATACTTTCTTGTTAAAATTGCCCTACCTAGTTCCCAACAAAAGTCACTTCAAAATAATAAGTGAAAAATGTCAAAAATTGGGAAAATAGGTCTATGCTCTGTAAAAATACTCCTGATGGGTTCTGATGGTAATTTGATGATCATGCTGTGTGCAACCAAAAGATATGCATCTACTTTAAGTGTCTGGACATGCACGGTTTGCGAACAGACTCACAAAAGTGCCAGAACACTTCCTAATCTAGGCTGATTGAATTGAACTGAATTGAACCCATGTCATGAAGTAGCATGCCCATGTACACATAGGGTTGAATGTGGACGTGACATCTCCTCCTTTTCAAAGTGAGGTACTGGTACCGAACTGTATAGCGTCGAGGGAGATCGCCAACAGAACTGGAATCCTAGGAAGGACTCTTCGCCAGCCCACTCTGATGCGTGGGTCATGCGATACTTGAACTTCTTAAAGGTTTGCAACGCTTGCTTCTATGGGCCGCGCCGAAAGCGACACAAAGTCATCTGTGGCTCCTTCAATGCTTCAACTTCGTCTATAGTCATGCGTCTACCTTCTTTAAGAATCTCCGAAGCTGAAAATTCCTGAAACCACTTTCAATAGAAAAATAGAACATACCCATTTTATGTAAAGTGACTGGAAAAATTCTAGTCTTTCGAAAAAATTGTGCATGCAATGCAGATGAACATAGAGACGGAGTGCCAAACCGTTCATCAAACACACGCAAACAATGGACTCGAATCTCGACTTTCTGATCTAAATCAATCAATTGTGGCAAAACACAATGGAAATGCTGATGCTTGATGCTCAATCCTTCTTGTGCTCTTCGGATATTGTGTCATGCCAAGGAAGAGACATGGAATGTGAATTCCTTGGATGCAAACATTTCTTCTTTTCATGAATCATCCGCATACATCCGTGCTCATTCATGAGTGAATCGTGTTCATTGTGCAATATGGCATGCCTATGAAAAGGGATCACATAAGGACGGTGACTAAAATACAGGAAAGCATCATGAATGAAACACTCGAACAATGCGTGTTGACTAATCATTCGAACACAGAATACTTCCTGTGGGGGTTCTTTGGACCTCGAGAGCCAAGATCGGTTCTTCGTGATTGACCGAATCTTCCTGTGGGGGTTCTGTGGACCTCGACTCAAAAGCCAAGATCAGTTCTTTGTGATTGATTGAATTTGCAATGAGGTTAGCTTCACTGCAAAAAGTGTCAACGAAACCATCATCCTTGTGAACAATCACATCATCTGCCTGCAAATCATCATGCTTGTGAGAAATCACATCTTGATCATGCAAATCATCATGCTTATCATTATCATGCAACTCATCATGCTGGTCATTATCATGCAAATCATGTGTGTCGTGCTTTGGAAAATAAGAAAGTGAGACAGTCTCCTTCTCCTGATCCTTTGCAATCTGTGCCTGCACATTAGAAAAGAGTTGGAACAAATCTTGCATGTGTTGGGCTCTCTGTTCGGCCGCCAAGCGCGCTTGCTCGTGCTCGCGATCCAATTAGGCTCTTCTTTCTGTGTGTTCATGCTTTATGGCTGCCCTTCCCTCTTCGTGTTCACGTGCTATGGCTGCCATTCTTGCTTGATACTTACGATCAATTGTTGCCTTTCTTTCTATTGTTCTTGCTTCGTGTTCCAACTTCCTGTCCATCATTATCTTGTTGAAAGCCTCCATAGGAGTTAGTGCAATCCTTGGCGTAGATGGGGAAGGGGGAGAGTCAGAAAAACTGCCTGGTGGGGAAATTCTTCTTCGCCACTGCCATGCTCATCATCTCCATGCGAAGTATCCATTCCGCTTTGGGTAATATACTGAAGTCGTGGGTTCTTAAGTTCACGAGGAACTTGGGTTCTTGAGGTTCTTCTTTAGCTTGCAATCTGTGTTAGAGAAGGATCTTCTCTTACCCTAGCTCTTCTCTTTCCCGCGGGCGCACCCCTTGGCGGCCTTGCGCTAACACCAAGGTTGCTTTTTCCCACCTCACGTTGATTGGCCGGCCGCTAAGTGCACGGTCTGCTCTCAATGAGTGAAAAGAGACACAAGGGGAGGCTGGACAAACCCTTCTTTCTTGGGATTCTTGTCACTCTTCAAAAACACGATAGGAATCGACACGCTCAAGAGGACTTGGGTTACGTGCGACCGCAACAAGCAAAAAAAAAAAAAAATTTGTGGTTCTTGTGGTTCTTTCCTTGAGTGATACAGAACACTGCCAAAGCTCTGATACCAATGTAAGGTGCAACGGAAGTGAATGTCGAACTTTGCTCAAGATGAGTGCTCCGAACTGTGCTCAAGGTTCCTTTTATTTACGGAAGGGAGAGCCTTCCGTTTCTTTAGTGAGAGTGCAATGGACACAAACAAAGTGGTGAACACTGTGGATGAAGGTGCATGAGACTGAGAGATAGAGATAGAAGAACACATCACCAGAATGTTGTCAAAACCCTCCTCCGAAAGCCCCACTCTCTATGGCTAGAGCGGTCTACTATTGATTGCACAAATCTCTACAATGCTTTGGACTTGCCAACGATGTCGACGACGATGAGGACGACGACGAGACGGGCTGAAATATGAAAATGCTAAGGGCTGAAATCTGCAAATCTTTATCTGCTGAATTCTGACTCTGTGTCAGTGACGATGGCGATGATGACGATGCAACGACAACGCGCTGAAAACAAATGCTGAAATCTGCGTTTCCGGGCTGAAACTGCAAACTATGCTGGATTTGACCGTGCGGCGAGGATCTGCTGCGGGAAGGTGAGATCTGCGAGGTTTGGGACTCATTTTGCGGGATCTGACTGTCGAAAACTTAAAACGCTGGTGCTGACTGTGGTCTTGTCTCGATGAATCTGCAAAACGCTGAGTTGCTCTGCTGATCCGAAAACGCTAGGCTGAATTCTGTCTTGCTGATGCAAATCTGCTAACTCTAGGGCTGATCTGTGGTCTTGATGCAAAAACGCTAGGGGATCTACTGTTCTGCTATTGCCAGGGCTGATCTGCCATGCAAAAACGCCAGGGCTGCTGTAGGTGAAAAACGCTAGGCCTTGCAAATGCAAAAACGCTAGGTTTGTTGATGGGGGGGAGTCTTGTTGAGAAGGTGCCTGTTGAATAGATGTTCCTATTGCCTCTTCTGCTAGAAAGTGCTAGCGCTAGGTTTCCTTATATACTTCCTTGTCAAAATTGCCCTACCTAGTTCCCAACAAAAGTCACTTCAAAATAATAAGTGAAAAATGTCAAAAATAGGGAAAATAGGTCTATGTACTGTTAAAATGCTCCTGATGGGTTCTGATGATCATGCCGTGTGCAACCAGAGGATATGCATCTACTCTAAGTGCCTGACATGCACTGTCTGCGAACAGACTCACAAAAGTGCCAGAACACTTCCTAATCTAGGCTGACTGAAATGAACTGAACCCATGTCATGAAGTAGCTTGTTCACGTACGCATAGGGTTAGATGTGCACGTGACAACGGAGGAGGCCTCGACCCTCACCTCAGTATCAGCCCCAACCTCCTAGGGCTGGCTATCAGCAACAACCTGAGTCACAGGTACTTAGGCAGACTCACCCTCCGAGCCTAGGGCTCAAAGCAGAGGAGGGCTGGCAGCAGGTTCGTGGTCGACTTCGACAGGGGCCACCACGTTAGCCTGGCCCTCCGGGTGTTCGCCAGGCTCCAAGTCAGCAGCAGTGGGTTCCCACGGGAATCGTTTCGACCCTCTTCAGCAGGACGAGATCCCAGCTCCACCCTCCACCTCAGCCTCACCTTTGACAGCCCCTCCTCCCCCCGAGCTCCCCTCCTCTCCCACCTCCTCCCCCCTCCCCGCCTCGCTCCTCTTCTTCAAGCGCCCCCCGCCTCCCCACTCCATCTCCCACTAGCCCCCTTGTTTCCACTTCTCCCCCCGCTCCTACCCTGCAGCTGACCCATGGGGCAGGACCTTCCTCGGCTGCTAGGAGATCTCTTGGTAGCGCTTTTGCCACGAGTCGCTTGGCGAGGGAGGGACAACCCTTCTTGCGTACCTCCCTTCTAGTGCAGACCTCTTCCTTTGTAGCAGTTCCTTGTGGACTGACGAGTTTCGACATTCGTCGCAAATGGGATTTCTTTGCCTACGACTTCACGCGGTTTCTCGGTGACCCCTCACTAGACTTCGAGGAAGCTTGTTTTAGAGTTCATGTGCTGTTCCGTGCAGCTAGAGGGATAGAGGCCCTGGACTCGGCGGTTGGCTTCTCTTTTCCCGTATGTAGCAGGGACCAGTTTGAGTGGACTATGGACTCAATGTTGTAGTGGCTGTTGGCACATGCCCTCGAGTTCTCTCACCACATGGGAGACCTGGGAGTTACAAACCTGGTACAGACTGTGGCCGCTGGACAAGTTCTTAGTGACACCTCCAGACTCCGCAGGATGTAGACACATTGTAGTACACTTCTTTGCTGACACGCAGAGCTCACCATGCTATGTATACATACATGAGGACTCTTGGACAAAGGAGGTTGCCTTGCGCAAGGCACGCTCTTCTTGGGTCGGGGCTAGACAGTCTTTACAGTCACGCCTATCTCGGGGACGCTTGGATGCAGATTATTCCCCATCCAAGCGAGCCTCGAAGATAGCGCGGTTAGTTGCTACTGCAGCATCAATTCTCTCTCGTTCCCCATGAGGATTGTCTCATGGAATGTGCAAGGATTAGGTGGACCCCAGTTTCAGTGCTAGCGGGGTTGATTACGGTAGGAGCTTCAGCGCAGGGATTAGGTGGACCCCAGTTTCAGCGCTGGTGGGGTCAATTACGTCAAGAGCTTCAACGCTGCCTTGTGGGTGGAGAGATTGACCTTCTTATGCTACAAGAGCACCATCTTTGTGAGAGCCGCATTAGACGATGTGGTCAGCTTTTGCGTGGACGGTTTGAGACATTTTGGTCGGCTGCATTTGGACCTGGTGGTATCCAAGGAGGGGTATGTATGACTATTGCGGACTCTTAGCAGCCGGCCATTATGGGCAGAGGTATTATTGTGCCTGGCAGGGCTCAGTGGGGCTGCCTCTTGGGCTTCCTGAACATCTATGCACCCAATGTGGCAAGTGCACGTGCAGAGTTTTGGTCTCACATTGTAGAGTCTCTGCAGCATGCAGAGTAATGGTGTATTAGGGGTGACTTCAACATGTTGGAGGATCCCTGTAAGTTGCAGCGGAATGAATGTTGAACTTTGCTCAAGATGAGTGCTCCGAACTGTGCTCAAGGGTTCCTTTTACTTACGGAAGGGAGAGCCTTCCGTTCCTTTAGTGAGAGAGTGCAATGGACACAAACAAAGTGAATGGACATAGTGAATGGAAGTGCATGAGACTAAGAGATAGAGAAGAGAATACGACACCAGAGACGTTGTAAAACCCTCCTCCGAAGGCCCCACTCTCTATGGCGAGAGCGGTCTACTTATGTTGCACAAATCTCTACAATGCTTGGACTTGCCGACGATGTCGACGACGATGAGGACGACGACGAGACAGGCTGAAATCTGAAAACGCCAAGGGCTGAAATTTGCAAATCTTTATTTGCTGAATTCTGACTCTGTCGGTGACGATGTCGATGGCGACGATGCGACGATGACGCGCTGAAAACGCAGATGCTGAAATCTGCGTTTTCCGGGCTGAAACTGCAAACTTCGATGGATCCCACCGTGCGGCGAGGAAGTGCTGCGGGAAGGTGAGATCTACGAGGTTCGGGACTTGTTCTGCGTGCCTCCAGCGTGAGGATCTGGTGATACTTCTTGATTTTGAGAAGGCCTACGACATAGTTGATTGGGACTTCTTGGAGGGTACTCTACGTTGGATGGGCTTCTCAAATGCTTGGATCAGAGGTGTGTCAGCTCTCTACAGACGTGCACACTGTAAGGTGCTTTTGGTAGGAGGTAGAGGAGACCGTTTCATGCTCACACGCTCAGCTGCCCTCTTGGTCCCTTCCTCTTTCTGTTCTATGCTGAGGCGATGAGCAGATTTTTGGTTTCACAGCAAGTTGGTCTACATGGCTTAGCGCTCGCTATTCGATGCGATGAGCTACTGGATGCTGTGTTTGCTGACGACTCGGTTTTGTACTTGGAGGGCCAGGAGGCCAACCTACACAGGTATGAGCAGGCTCTTGAGACGTTTTGTTCTGCATCAGGCGCACCGATCAATTGGAGGAAGATAGTGGCTTTCTCGGTTGGCAGTGCTCCTACGCCTGATTGGCTGCCAGGTGAGGGTTTTAGATGGATCCCCGGGCGACTGCAACTCGATACGTGGGTTGTCAGGTTGGCTTGGACTTGTCTCCTGAGCAGTAGATTGCTCCCCTCCTCTTGTCCATCAGGAGGAAGTTGCTACATTGGAGTTCGAAACGACTCTCTTTCGCAAGCAGAGTTGTAGTGGCCAACCAGGTGTGGTTGGCTACTATGTGGTACATTACATCTTGCTGGATCTTCTCGAGCTCCTGCATCAGCCAGGTAGAGAGGCTGATCAGGAATTTTCTTTGGTCGAGGTGTGACACTCAAATAGCCCGGGCCAAAGTAGCATGGTAGGTCATCACCGTACCTTGTTCTCGGGGGGGGTTGGGGATCATAGACCCAACACTGCAGAGCAGAGCCTTGTTGGGAAGTTTGTGGTCAGAGGATTGCTTCCATGGGAGGAGCCTTGGAAGGAGTTTTTGCTTGAACGGCTTAGAGCTCGAGTGCCTCAGCAGGAGGCCCTTGGAGACCTTCCATCAGATGGATCTTTACAGAGATGCACAGTGTTGGTCTAAGCAGGAGACTGGAGGATCGTTTCGCTGTGAGCCTGCTTTGCTCTTGGGAGCTGTTGCTAAATTGGCTTTATCTGACATAAAAATAATTATAAATGAATTATTGGATTAAGAAGCCAGAGGGTTTTTCTCGCTTGGAACACCAGGAAAAATAATTCTAAATTGAGTTATTGGAATTTTAAGTGAGAGGGTTTTTCTCACTAGAGACATCCAAGTGCAAAGTATTCCTAGTGCGTCATTCAGAGTAATGACGGGAGCACTGTGAAAGGAAATATCTGTAAGGCCACCAAGAACGGGTACTTCTGATGCGTCACATCGGATGGGTGACAGGGAGCATCGGGAAGAAGTATCCGACCATCCGGGACATCTCTGATGCGTCATAGGATGGGTGACTTAGAACATCGTGAAGGAGATTGTACCGTAAGTTCAGTAGGAAAGGACTAGGTGATGGGTATTCTTGATGCGTCAGAAGGTGGGTGATCAGTGCATCGGAAAGGGAATATCCATAGTCAGGAGGAAATTCCGAATTGTGTTAGAATTGTGCACAAGAAAAAGCAAGCACTTGAATGAAGATGGGTTGAGAGAAAACTTTGAGGAAAAATAGATGCTTTTTGAGAAAGCGGGACTGCTTTTCGGGAAAGCAGATGGTTGTCGCGAGGAAGTCTATGTCTGCATTGCAACTATGCATATGATTGCATCCAGGGACGCCTGGGAAGTGCTGTGAAAGCATTGCTTTTAACTTGTAAGGGTTTATTGAGTTTTGGGCAGATTCAGACTATTTTGAAAATACACCGGCCGCCCACTTGATAAGTGGGCAGTCACTTGGAAAATAAAACAGCAAAAACCATCTAGCGATCTCTCTCTCTCTCTCTCTCTCTCTCTCTCTCTCTCTCTCTCTCTCAGAACAACGCATATTTATTATAAAACAAAAAACAAAAAAAATGGCCGCGATCTCTACGCGAGCAGCCTACGCTCAGCTATTCGTGCCGTGGCCAAGAGCTATAAAAGCATCACATGCCCTCACTCAGAGGAGAAGACCAGTTTTTGCAAGAAGAAGATGTTGCTACAAATTTTATCCGCAAAGAAGACGTTGCCGGTGATGCCCATGGCTGCCCCAAGTGTACGAGATGTTGCCAGGACCCCGTGCGCGAGTTCCCTCGCGAAGAAGTGCCTACGAAGCGTATTTCCATCGCGACAAGCTGCCGTTTTTCTCTGTTTTCAGCCCATAAACGTTGTAGACGGAGCTAATTTACAAGAAGGAACTGGAGAACACGCCTCTTTTGTGTGTAGGATTGGAAAAGAGGATTTTCTATGTAGAGGTCTCTTCCGTGGAATTGCTTTTTGAGAACCGAGTTGCGTTTCGAGCGTCGAGACTTTGAAGGTAACAATTTTCATGTTATGATCTTTTTTGTTTGCAGGTGTACTTCCTCTTAGTGCGGGAGTAGGAGCAGAGGAAGGCATGAGCCTCTGCAGGAGAAAGCGCTCTGAGGAACTAGAGCCAGATCAGCCCAAGGGTTTCGTACCCGAGTTTGGGAAGCAGATCCACGGATCGGAGAGAGGTAGTCTCTCAAGTTGTGATCCGGAAGTTGAGATTTCCAAGTACGGACTTCGCGTCCGGGAAAGCAGAGTTCTTCTGTGGGAAAAAGAACCTCTACAGTTGAGGACAACTGTTTATAAGTGAGAAGGATGTTGCTAAATTGGCTTTATCTGACATAAAAATAATTCTAAATGAATTATTGGAATTTTAAGTGAGAGGGTTTTTCTCACTAGAGACATCCAAGTACAAAGTATTCCTAGTGCATCATTCAGAGTAATGACGGGAGCACTGTGAAAGGGAATATCTGTAATGCCACCAAGAACGGGTACTTCTAATGCGTCACATCGGATGGGTGACAGGGAGCATTAGGAAGAAGTATTCGACCATCGGGGATCGGACATTTCTGATGCGTCATAGGATGGGTTACATAGAGCATCGTGAAGGAGATTGTACCGTAAGTGATGGATATTCTTGATGCGTCACAAGGTGGGTGACGGGTGCATCGAAAAGGGAATATCCATAGTCAGAAGGAAATTCCGAATCGTGTTAGAATTGTGCACAAGGAAAAGCTAGCACTTGAATGAAGATGGGTTTAGAGGAAACTTTGAGGAAAAACAGATGCTTTCTGAGAAAACGGGATTGCTTTTCGGGAAAGCAGATGCTTTCTCGCGAGTAAGTCTATGTCTGCATTGCAACTGGGCATGTGATTCCATCCAGGGACGCCAGGGAAGTGTTGTGAAAGCATTGTTTTTAACTTATAAGGTTTTATTGAGTTTCGGGGCAAATTCAGATTATTTTTAAAATACACCGCCTATCCACTTGGGGCAAATTCAAACTATTTTTAAAATACACCGGCCGCCCACTTAATAAGTGGGCAGCCACCTGGAAAATAAAGCAGCAAAAACCAGCCAGCTCTCTCTCTCTCTCTCTCTCTCTCTCTCTCTCTCTCTCTCAGAACAATGCATATTTGTTATATAATTAAAAAATAAAAAAAAACCGCCATGATCTCTACGCGAGCAGCCTGCACTCAGCTCTTCGTGCCGTGGTCAAGAGCTATAAAAGCATCACATGCCCTCACTCAGAGGAGAAGGCCAGTTTTTGCAAGAAGAAGATGATGCTGCAGATTTCATCCGCAAAGAAGACATTGCCGGTGATGCCCATGGCTGTCCCAAGTGTACGAGATGTCTCCAGATCCCAGTGCACGAGTTCCCTTGCGAAGAAGTCCCTACAAAGCGTGTTTCCATCGCGACAAGCTACTATTTTTCTCTGTTTTCAGTCCATAAACGTCGTAGACGGAGTTGATTTTCGAGAAGGAACCCGAGAACACACCTCTTTTGTGTGTAGGATTGGAAGAGAGGATTTTCTATGTAGAGGTCTCTGCCGGGGAATTGCTTTTCGAGAGCCGAGTTGCGTTTCGAGCGTCGAGACTTTGAAGGTAACGATTTTCATGTTAGGATGTCTAAGTATTTGTTTGCATGGTGTACTTCCTCTTAGTGAGGGAGTAGGAGCAGAGGAAGGCATGAGCCGCTGTGGAGAAAGCGCTCTGAGGAACTAGAGCGAGATCAGCCCAAGGGTTTCATTCCCGAGTTTGGGAAGTAGATCCACGGATTGGAGAGAGGTAGTCTCTGAAGTTGTGATCCGGAAGTTGAGATTTCCAAGAACAAACTTCGCGTCCGGGAAAGCAGAGTTGTTCTACGGGAGAAAGGACTCTGAAACAGAGTCTGAAAAGAGTTACAGGGATGTCATGCCCTGAGCCTGGAAGGCGAGATCTAGAGGCGAGAACCTTGGTTCTCAAGGATTTGGAATAAGGAACGTAAGTTCCTTGGAATAGGGTTTTGCCCTAGGAATAGGAAGCCGGCGCTTCCGGGAACCATCAAGTCTTATCCTAGAACGAACGTGGTAATACGTTTGGTTCAAGTGCTTGTGTAGACCTCTCCTCGGTAATAAAGATACTATCACGGGGGGGGGGGGGGGGGGACCAGCCCATCTTCTAGTCCCCAGTATTGTGTCGATCTTTTCACTCTCTATCTCTCTCTCTCTCTCTATTTACTTCTCTCTATATCCTCTGGCTTCAGTATTAAGTGATGAATTCTATTTATCCGAGAATATTCTATCTTGCTATGCGCTCCCGTTTGTGACAATGGTATTGTAAGGTATAGCGGAAGTGAATGTTGAACTTCTCTTAAGATGAGTGCTCCGAACTGTGCTCAAGGTTCCTTTTACTTACGGAAGGGAGAGCCTTCCGTTCTTTTAGTGAGAGAGTGCAATGGACACAAACAAAGTGAATGGACACTGTCAATGGAAGTGCATGAGACTGAGAGATAGAGATGAGAATACAACACCAGAGATGTTGTAAAACCCTCCTCCAAAGGCCCCACTCTATATGGCGAGAGCGGTCTACTTATGATTGCACAAATCTCTACAATGCTTGGACTTGCCGACGAGACGGGCTGAAATCTGCAAATCTTTACCTGTTGAATTCTGACTCTATGTCGGTGACGATGGTACGAAGACGACGCTCTGAAAACGTAGATGCTGAAATCTGCGTTTTCCGGGCTAAAACTCCAAACTTAGATGGATCCTACCGTGCGGCGAGGAACTATTGTGGGAAGGTGAGATTTGCGAGGTTTAGGGGTTCTACTGCAGGTACTGACTGCTGAAAACTTAAAACGCTGATGCTTGTGGGACTTCCGTCGTGAAGATCTGTAAAAACACTGAAGTGTCTTGCAGATGCAAAAACGCTAGGGTTGAAAATGGTCTTGTTGTGGAGAATCTGCTAACGCTGGGAGTCTTCTGCTTCTTGCTGTCACAAATACGGAAGCGTAGCTGCTCACTCAGATAAATATCATGCGGAATTTAAGAGAGACGGTTCAACATGACGAGTATGGAGAGAGAGAGAGAGAGAGAGAGAGAGAGAGAGAGAGAGAGAGAGAGAGAGAGAGAGAGAGAGAGAATTGACACAGTATTGGGGACCAGAAGATGGGTTGGTCCCCCCCCATGAAGAGTATTCTTTTATTCAGGGAGAATTCGTATACAAGCACGAGAACCCGAGGAAACCCCTCCGTTCTGTAATCTTAGACCCGAAGGTCGTGCTTTCCCGTAAAGGGCTTGGGCACAAGGCCGTGCTTTCCCGTAAAGGGCTTGGGCACAAGGCCGTTCCTTCCCGTAAGGGACTTAGGCACAAAGCCGTACTTTCTCGTAAGGGACTTAGGCGTGAAGCCGTACTTCCCGTGAAGGGCCCTCCCGTAAGACAGGAGATTCCTGCAAAACAAACCACACAAACACGCGACAACAATTCGTATGGCGAATCCACAATAGATACCTGTCGCTCTTGCGCGGGAAAAAGCGACTTCCGTGCTTCGTAGTCTCGCGATCTCTTGCGGCAGAGTCTTCTCTTGCTGACGTTGGTACCCCCCTTTGAGTGAGGGCATGTGGTGCTTTTATAGCTCCCTGGCCACGGCACGAATAGCTGCTTGCGTAGAGATCGCGGTCGGGGTTTTTTTTTTTTTCCCGCTGTTCTTCCCGAAATAGGAAGAGAGAATTCGCTGGTTGGTTTTGTTGCTTTATCTTCTAAGTGGCTGCCCACTTATTAAGTGGGTGGCCGGCATATTTTAAAATTGGTCTGAACTTGCCCAAAAACTCAATAAAACCTTATAAGTTAAAACCAATGCATTTCACAACACTTCCCAGGCGTCCCTGGATGCAACCACATGCACGAATGCAATGCAAACATAGATTCCTCGCGGGAAAGCGTCTTCCTTCCCGCGATTGTTCCTGCTTTTCGTAAAAAGCTTCATTGAATCCATCTTTATTCTTGTGCTTGCGTTCTTACGCGTATTTTCTTACTAAGTTCGGATTTCCTCCTTAGACCCTTAGTGTGTCCCCTTACCGATGAACCTGTCACCCATCTTGTGACTCATCAGGGACCACCATTACCTGGTCTTCTCCCACCGAACTAACAGGCCAACTCCCTCACGGTGCTTCTTGTCACCCATCATATGACACACCAGAGTTGTCTGTTTCCTGATGGCTTTTCTTACAGATCTGTGATTCCTTAACTTATTAGTTAACTTGTGCACATTTCTTATTAAGGTCCTAATTCTAGAAAATAGAAATTAGAAACAAAATAGTCAAATTAGTTTCATCCCTCTCACTTATAAACAGTTGTCCTCAACTGTAGAGGTCCAACTGAACTGCCGGGGAGGAACCGGAAAGATTCCAAATCTTACTCAATGGTGAGTTGAGCTAGTCCTTTCTCAAAAGAGAGCTTAAAAATTAATTTAAATAAAATTCAAGAATTCAATACTTACCTTACCGGTTCATGTCCTTCCTCTAGTACCTCGAGGATATCCTCCACCATTCATCAAACTTACGAGCCATGTAAGAACTCGTCATTCGCGTCTTTCCAACAGATTGGAAGTTTCCTTATCCAAGAATCTGTTAACTCAATTCCACCTTCTCAATCCCGAGAAGAATAATCCTCCTAGAAATCAATCTAGGCATCTGTCCTTGCGCATAATCCTGCGCTGTTAGTCCAAAGGGTATTAAACCTCTTGTGTCCTCCCACATAGGGAATGCCCAAATCATAAGAGTATTAATTTCGATATCTTCCTTCATAAACAAGGTCTTCGATCACCTTAAAGAAGGTTCTTGTTTCGGGCCGTCGCTCAACGTAGGCGAGCGGTTCCAATCCGAAGATTCCTTGTGCACGGCGGAACTTCCTTCCAATCTTTTCCTCCTGTAAGTTATTACCACTAGCAGTGTTCTCGTGACGCCTACTAGCGTCTCTTCCTTGCAGAGGCCATCCTTGCAAGCATCTAGGATTCCTCGCAAAATCTTAGGCAGATAAAATTCTAGCCATACCATTCTGTGAACATAAGTTCAAACTTAGCCCACTTAAGGGTGAACCCGCTTTGGATCTCAAGGATGTTCTCTCATATGTGGTTAAGGTAATTCTTACCATTTTAAAATGGTTGGCAAATTTTACTCTTACGAACATAATAGTTCGAATTTATTCCAGCAGCGTGTAAATGCTACTTGACCTGCTCATGGAGAAACATATACCGCAACCAAAAGTTGCTACTGTAATAATAAAAGCACATAGCGTACTCAATAATCAACGACCATCAGAAAACCTCTTCTCTGTAGAGAATCCTTCTACCGAACACATCTCAAATAGAGATTCTCGTGTTGGAATATCCTTGCGCATAAAAAGGCGCTCAAGAGAGTATAACAAACTCTCGTCCAGTTCCTTGGCATAGGTCTGCATCTTCGTGTGTTATCCATGTAGCCAAAGGTGTACATAATTCTTAAGCTGTGTTAGAGTTTTGGTGAACCTGGGAAATTACCTTCCCTTCGTAAGATCCTTAGAGCGAAGACGCTCAACTTGACGATCCCTTGGCTCGATCTTAGAGCAAAACCCGCTCATTAAATAACTAGTATTTCAATCCTTGGATTCCTCGAGCACCGGCCGTAGTCGTCGCTTGTTCCTTCTCTCATAAAGAGAGTGTTCATTCATTTGTGCGAAAAGCACTACCATGTCCTCCCTGACTGGGTAGGGGGTGTGGGCTTAAAGAGTATTGAAGCTTAATGAAAGCTTTGCTTTGCTTGGAATCTCGGAATGGTTCCTTCCTTTCTGCCGTCCTACTCAGGGCATGGCATCCCTACAACTCTTTTCCGACTCTGTTTCCAGAGTCCTGTTCCTGCAGAATAACTCCGCTTTCTTGGACAAGAAGTCCTTTCCTTGGGAATTTCAACTTCCGGATCACATCTTGAGAGTCTACCTCTCTTCAATCCGTGGATCTGCTTCCCGAACTTGGGTACGAAACCCTTGGGCTGATCTGGCTCTAGTTCCTCAGAGCACTTTTATCCTGCAGAGGCTCATGCCTTCCTTTGCTCCTACTCCCTCACGAAGAGGAAGTACACTTGCAATCAAATACTTAGAGATCATAACATAAAAATCGTACCTTCAAAGTCACGACGCTCGTAACGCAACTCGGTTCTCAAAAAAGCAATTCCCCGGAAGAGATCTCTGCATAGAAAATCCTCTCTTCCAATCCTACACTCAAAAGAGGTGTGTTCTCGGGTTCCTTCTCGTAAATCAGCCCCGTCCACGACGTTGATGGGCTGAAAACAGAGAAAAACAGCAGCTTGTCGCGATGAAAACACGCTCTGTAGGCACTTCTTCGCGAGGGAACTCGCGCACTAGGTCTTGACGTCATCTGGTACACTTGGGGCAGCCATGGGCATCACCGGCAACGTCTTCTTTACGGCTGAAATCTGCTGCAGCATCTCTTCCTTACAAAGATTGGTCTTCCCTTACCGGGTAGGGAGTGTTGGTTTGTAAGGTACTTAAGCTTGATAAAAGTTGTTCTTTGCTTGAAAGCTCAGAATGGTTCCTTCATAATTTCCTACCCGCACTAGCAGGCAATTTGTTGGAGAACTACCGGATACCAGATCAATCATGGGCCTTCCGGATGGTTAAGCAAAGCAGTTCATCGTATAAAACAATGTTCTGACTCAACCCTACTCTCATAAACACTCGAGAGTGATTGTCCTGGGTTAGACACGTGCATATGTCGTGCATAAAAGCAATACGCATTTTATGAGTCCCTCAAAGATTTAACTTTGATCAAAGATCTGCCCTCTCACTTAAAGTTTGAGGGTCAAAAATTCAGGAGTTAGATTGAGTTCTGTTACTCCAAACTTTCTCCGGATAGCAATGTATCCTTCGAGGAGAGGTAACAAAAATTCGTTGTTTCTGTGTTCAATGGTTCTCGTCCCACTGCGGGGATTGTATTTTTATGTACATCAAGGTGTACACTCTCAGCTTTTATTGCTGACTCCACCATCTGCTGTAAAGTATCTTGCAGATGGGTTTACAAAATTCGGGCAAAAGTCCTTCGTTAAATTTGTTCATCTTTCCTTCCTCAGAGAGGATCAAGAATGGAGCTACCTTGGCAAGAGTGAACCACTACTTGCTTTGACTCGCTCGTGTTCCTATTGGGCAAACCAATCCCAATCTTCTTGAATGCCCTCCTCAAAGCGTAGAGGAAACAAAATTTGTCGGAGAATTCAGCCTTGAATTGTTGTTGTAAGTTCCTTGCAGAGCTTTGGTATATCACCAAGTACTTGCAATCCCCTGGAGGTGTTTGGTCACATGCCTCACCTTCGACACTTCTTAGAAATTGCCGTTTGCAAAGGCAACTTCAAAATGTCGAATAAAAGCAGTAGCTTTCAGGACATCTTCCCTTCTGTCAAAAGTATCAAGCTTGACTGGAGCATTCCTAGGTCTAGAGACCTTCTTCATATCCTTTCCGAAATGACGGGATTTCTTGGCTATGGTTCTTGATTGATGTTCATGGATATCTTCTGGGTTCTGAAGTATCTTGAGCATTCCACTTCTCAGATTCTCTAGTTTCTTGAGCATCATGCTCTTGTCGCCTTCTCAGAGAATCCCAAGTCTTGTGTCGCCTTCTTGCAGAGAGAAAAAAATTTCCAACTCTGCGAGCTTTTCCTGCAGGACTTAGGTTTCCGCCTGCTTACTTCTCTCTTGGCTTGTCATGGCTTCTTCCCGTATCTTCCCAGAGTCGTCCTCCTTTACAGAGAAAGAGAGGAGATCACGCTCTGATACCACTGTCACAAATACGGAAGCGTAGCTGCTCACTCAGATAAATATCATGCGGAATTTAAGAGAGACAGTTCAACATGACGAGTAGAGAGAGAGAGAGAGAGAGAGAGAGAGAGAGAGAGAGAGAGAGAGAGAGAGAGAGAGAGAGAGAGAGAGAGAGAGAGAGAGAGAGAGAGAGAGAGAGAGAGAGAGAGAGAGAGAGAGAGAGAGAGAGAGAGAGAGAGAATTGACACAGTATTGGGGACCAGAAGATGGGCTGGTCCCCCCCCCCCCGTCAAGAGTATTCTTTTATTCAGGGAGAATTCGTATACAAGCACAAGAACCCGAGGAAACCCCTCCGTTCTGTAATCTTAGACCCGAAGGTCGTGCTTTCCCGTAAAGGGCTTGGGCACAAGGCCGTTCCTTCCCGTAAGGGACTTAGGCACAAAGCCGTACTTTCTCGTAAGGGACTTAGGCGTGAAGCCGTACTTCCCGTGAAGGGCCCTCCCGTAAGACGGGAGATTCCTGCAAAACAAACCACACAAACACGCGACAACAATTCGTATGGCGAATCCACAATAGATACTTGTCGCTCTTGCGCGGGAAAAAGCGACTTCCGTGCTTCGTAGTCTTGTGATCTCTTGCGGCAGAGTCTTCTCTTGCTGACGTTGGTACCCCCCTTTGAGTGAGGGCATGTGGTGCTTTTATAGCTCCCTGGCCACGGCACGAATAGCTGCTCGCGTAGAGATCGCGGTCGGGGTTTTTTTTTTTTCCCGCTGTTCTTCCCGAAATAGGGAGAGAATTCGCTGGCTGGTTTTGTTGCTTTATCTTCTAAGTGGCTGCTCACTTATTAAGTGGGCGGTCGGCATATTTTAAAATTGGTCTGAACCTGCCCAAAAACTCAATAAAACCTTATAAGTTAAAACCAATGCATTTCACAACACTTCCCAGGCGTCCCCGGATGCAACCACATGCACGAATGCAATGCAAACATAGGTTCCTCGCGGGAAAGCGTCTGCCTTCCCGCGATTATTCCTGCTTTTCGTAAAAAGCTTCATTGAACCCATCTTTAGTCTTGTGCTTGCGTTCTTACGCGTATTTTCTTACTCAGTTCGGATTTCCTCCTTAGACCCTTAGTGTGTCCCCTTACCGATGAACCTGTCATCCATCTTGTGACTCATCAGGGACCACCATTACCTGGTCTTCTCCCACCGAACTAACAGGCCAACTCCCTCACGGTGCTTCTTGTCACCCATTATATGACACACCAGAGTTGTCTGTTTCCTGATGGCTTTTCTTACAGATCTGTGATTCCTTAACTTATTAGTTAACTTGTGCACATTTCTTATTAAGGTCCTAATTCTAGAAAATAGAAATTAGAAACAAAATAGTCAAATTAGTTTCACTTGCTGTCGCCAGGCTGTTGCCAATGCAAAAACACTGGCTGATCTGGTACAAAAACGCTAGGCTCTTGGGGGTTCTGCTGAGAAGTTGCCTGTTGAGCGTGTGCTCCTGCTGCCTCTTCTGCTAGAAAGTACTAGCGCTAGGTTTCTACTTATACAAACTAAGCAAAATTGGCCTACCTACTTTGTAACAAAAGTCACTTAATAAATAAGTGAAAAATGTTAAAAAATAGGAAAAATAGGTTTTAATGTAGTGGAAAATTCCTATGATGGATTCTGATGGGAATGTTGATGATCATGCTGTGTGCCACCGGAGGATATGCATCTAATCTAAGTGTCTGGACATGCACGGTTTGCGAACAGACTCACGAAAGTGCGAGATCACTTCCTATTCTAGATTGACTTGACTGAACTGAACCCTGGTCATGCTGTAGCTTGTCCACGGACACATAGGGTTGGATATGTCACGTGACATCTCCTCCTTTTCAAAGTGAGGTACTGGTATCGAACCGTATGGCATCGAGGGAGATCGCCAATAGCATCCGGAATCCTGGAAAGGACTCTTCGTTGGCCCACTCTGATACGTGGGTCATGCGATACTGGAACTTCATAAAGGTCTGCAACGCTTGCTTCTTTGGGCCGCGCCGAAAGCGACACAGTCATCTGTGGCTCCTTCTATGCTTCAACTTCGTCGAGAGTCATGCGTCTACCTTCTTCAAGAATCTCCATGGCTGAAAATCCCTGAAATCACTTCCAACACAATAACATGAACATAGCTATTCCATGTAAAGTAACTCGAAAAAATCTCGTCTTCTCTAAAGACTGTGCATGCAATGTAGATGAACAAATAGACGAAGTGCCAACCCGTTCACCACACACACACAAACAATGAGATTGAATCTTGTGTTTCTGATCTAAATCAATCAACTGTGGCAAATCACAATGGACATGCCCATGCTTGATGCTCATACTTTCTTGTGCTCTTTCGGGCACTGTGTCATGCCAAGGAAGAGACATGGAATGTGACGTCCGTGAATGCATATTTTTCAGCTTTTCATGAGAAATTCGCATACATCCGTGCTCATTCATGAGTGAATCGTGCTCAACGTACAATATGGCATGCCTAGGAAAAGGAATCACATAAAGACGCTGACTAAAATACAGGAAACGATCACGAATGAAACACTCGAACAATGCGTGCTGACTAATCATGCGAACACATAATACTTCCTTTGGGGGTTCTTTGGACCACGGCTCGAGAGCCAAGATTGGTTCGTCGTGTTTGATCGAATCTGCCTGGGGGGCGCTGTGGACCTCGACTCGAAAGCCAAGATCGATTCTTCGTGATTGATTGAATCTGCAATGAGGTTAGCTTCACTAGAGAAAGTATCAACTAACACATCAGCCTTGTGAACAATCACATCATCTTCATGCAAATCATCATGCTTGTGGGAATTCACATCTTGATCATGCAAATCATCATGCTCGTGAGAAATCACATCCTGATCATCATGCAAATCATCATGCTTGTCCTTATCATCTAAATCATCATGCTCATCATCATCATGCTTATCATCACGCTTATCATCATGTAAATCGTGTGTGTCATGCTTTGGAGAAGAAGAGACTGAGAGAGTCTCCTTCTCCTGATCCTTTGCAATCTGTGCATGTACACGTGTTGGGCTCTCTGTTCGGCCGCCAAGCGCGCTTTCTCGCGCTCGCAATCCAATTTGGCTCTTCTTTCTTTGTGTTCACGATCCAATTCGGCCATTCTTTCTACTTTTCTTGCTTCGCGTTCTAACTTCAATCCATCATCATCTTGTTGAAAACCTCCATAGGAGTTAGGGTACTCCTTGGGAGAGGGTCAGAAAAACCTCTTGGTGGGGAAAATTCTTCTTCGCCACTTTCATGCTCATCACCTCCATGCGAAGTATCCATTCCGCTTCGGGTGATGACGATTCTGAAGTCGTGGGTTCTTGTGGTCTTGGGTTCTTAAGTTCACGAGGAACTTGGGTTCTTGGGGGTCTTGAGGTTCTTGAGTTCTTGCGGTTCTTCTTTTGCTTGCAATCTGTGTTAGAGAAGGATCTTCTCTTCATCTGAGTTCTACTCTTTTCCGCAGGCGCACCCCTTGGCGGCCTTGCGATCACACCAAGGTTGCTTTTTCCCACCTCACGTCGATTGGCCGGCTGCTAAGTGCATGGTCCGCTCTCAATGAGTGAAAAGAGGCACAAGGGGAGGCTGGACAAGCCCTTCTTTCCTGGGTTTCTTGTCACTCTTCAAAAACACGATTAGGAATGGACACGCCCAAGAGGACTTGGGTTACGTGTGATTGCAACAAGCAAAAAAAAAAATTATGTGGTTCTTTCCTTGAGTGATACAGAACACTTCCAAAGCTCTGATACTAATTGTGCTCAAGGTTCCTTGTACTTACGGAAGGGAGAGCCTTCCGTTCCTTTAGTGAGAGGGTGCAATGGACACAAAGAAAGTGAATGGACGCTGCGAATGGAAGTGCATGAGACTGAGAGATAGCGAGAGATAGAGAAGAGAATACGACACCAGAGATGTAAAACCCTCCTCCGAAGGCCCCACTCTCTATGGCGAGAACGGTCTACTTATGATTGCACAAATCTCTACAATGCTTGGACTTGCCGACGATGTCGATGACGATGAGGAGGACGACGAGACAGGCTGAAATCTGAACGGGCTGAAATCTGAAAATGCTAATGGCTGAAATCTGTAAATCTTTATCTGCTGAATTCTAAGTCTATATCGGTGACGATGTCGATGACGATGGTACGACGACGACGCGCTGAAAACGCAGATGCTGAAATCTGCGTTTTCCAGGCTGAAACTGCAAACTTCGATGGATCCCACCGTGCGGCGAGGAACTATTGCGGGAAGGTGAGATCTGCGATGTTCAGGGGTTCTACTGCAAGTACTGACTGCTGAAAACTTAAAACGCTGATGCTTGTGGGGCTTCCGTCGCGAAGATCTGCAAAAACGCTGAAGTGTCTTGCAGATCCAAAAACGCTAGGGCTGAAAATGGTCTTGCTGTGGAGAATCTGCTAACGCTGGGAGTCTTCTGCTTCTTGCTGTCGCCAGGCTGTTGCCAATGCAAAAACGCTGGCTGATCTGGTCCAAAAACACTAGCCTTCTGATGTGATGTAAAAACGCTGGGCTTCTTGGGGGTTCTGCTGAGAAGTTTCCTGTTGAGCGTGTGCTCCCGCTGCCTCTTCTGCCAGAAAGTGCTAGCGCTAGGTTTCTACTTATACAAACTAAGCAAAATTGCCCTACCTACTTTCCAACAAAGTCACTTAATAAATAAGTGAAAAATGTCAAAAAATAGGGAAAATAGGTTTTAATGCACTGGAAAATTCCCCTGATGGATTCTAATGGATTCTCATGGGAATGCTGATGATCATGCTGTGTGCAACCGGAGGATATGCATCTAATCTAAGTGTCTGTACATGCACGGTCTGCGAACAGACTCACAAAAGTGCCAGATCACTTCCTATTCTAGACTGACTTGACTGAACTGAACCCTGGTCATTTGTAGCTTGTCCACGGACACATAGGGTTGGATGTGCCACGTGACAGGTATCAAAGCATGGTCTCCTCTCTTTCTCTGTAAAGGAGGACGAGTCTGGGAAGATACGGGAATAAGCCATGACAAGCAAAGAGAGAAGTAAGCAGGCGGAACCCTAAGGCCTGCACGAAAAGCTCGCAGAGTTGGGAAAATTTTTCTATCTGCAAGAAGTCGACACAAGACTTGGGATTCTCTGAGAAGACGACAAGAGCATGATGCTCAAGACCCTAGAGAATCCAAGGAGCGGAATCCTCAAGATCCTTAAGAACCCAAAAGATATCCATGAACATCAATCTAGAACCATCCCGGAAGGATATGAAGAAGGTCTCTAGACCTATGAACACTCTAGTCAAGTTTGATACTTTCGACGGAAGTTTCATTCGACAGTTTGAAGTTGCCTTTGCAAACGGCAATTTATCAGAAGCGTCGATGGTGAGGCATGTGACCAAACACCTCAAGGGATTGCAAGTACTTGGTGGTATACCAAAGCTCTGCAAGGAACTTACAACAAGACTGGGATTCAATTCAAGACTAAATTTTTCGACAAATTTTTTCCTTCTACGCTTTGAGGAAGGCATCCAAGAAGATTGGGATCGGTTTGCTCAATAGGAACACAAGCGAGTCAAAGCAAGTAGTGGTTCACTCTTGCCAAGGTAGCGCCACTCTTGACCCTCTTTGAGGAAGGAAAGATGGAGAAATTCAATGAAGGAGTTTTGCTCGAATTATGTAGACGCATCTGCGAGATACTTTGTAGCAGATGGTGGAGTCAGCAATAAAAGCTGAAAGTGTACACCTCAGTGTACATAGAATCTAATCATCGCAGTGGGACGGGAACCATTGAACACAGAAACAGCGACTTGTTACCTCTCCTCGAAGGATACGTTGCTATCCGGAGAAAATTTGGAGTAAAGGAATTCAATCTAAATCCGGAGTTTTTGAATAGAAGACCCTCGAACTTTAAGTGAGAGGGCAGGTCTTTGATCAAAGTTAAATCTTTGAGGAATTCGAAAACTGCGTCTTGCTTATATGCATGAGGTATATGAATGTGTCTAACCAGGACAATCACTCTCGATTGTTTATGAGAGTAGGATCAAGATTGAAACATTGTTTATGCGATGAACTGGTTTGCTCAACCATCCGGAAGGTTATTGATTGATCTAGTATCCGATAGTTTCCCAACAAATTACCTGCTATTGCGGGTAGGACATTATGAAGGAACTGTTCCAAGTTTTCAAGACAAGAAAAGCTTTTATCAAGCTTGAGTACCCTATGAGCCTACACCCCTTACCCGTTAAGGGAAAAATATGGTAGTGGTTTTCGCACAAGTGAATGAAAACTCTCTTTACAAGGAAAGGAACAAGCAACGGCTACGGCCTGTGCTCAAGGAATCCAAGGATTGAAATCCTAGTTTATTTATTTGATGAACGGGTTTTGCTCTAAGATCGAGGCAAGGGATCATCAGGTTGAGCGTCTTCGCTCTTAAGGATCTTACGTAGGGAGGGTAATTTCCAAGGTTCACCGAAACTCTTAACACAACTTGGGTACATGGATAACACATGAAGATGCGGTGATCTACCATTCGAATTTTTTTTTGCTGAACGGAATGAGATGAACCAACTTCCTTTTCAGTAACTGGATGGGAGTTTGTTATACTCTCTTGAGCGCCTTTTTGCGCGCAAGGATATTCCGACACGAGAATCTCTATTTGAGATGTGTTCGGTAGAAGGAATTTGAGTTTCTCTACGGAGAAGAGGTTTACTGATGGTCGTTGATCATTGAGTACGCTATGTGCCTTTACCATACAGTAGCAACTTTTGGTTGTTGTATATGTTTCTCCATGAGCAGGTCAAGTAGCTGGAATAAATTCGAACTATTATGTTCGTAAGAGTATAATTCACCAACCGTTTAAAAATGGTAAGAATTACCTTAACCACATATGGGAGAACATCATTGAGATCTAAAGCGGGTTCGCCCTTAAGTGGGCCGAGTTTGAACTTATGTTCACAAAATGGCATGGCTTTAATTTTATCTGCCTAAGATTTTGCAAGTTGTTATTGATGCTTGCAAGGTGAATTTTTTTTTTGTAATTTTGCAAGGGAGAGACGCTAATGCGCGTCGGGAAGACACTGCTGATGGTAATAACTAACAAGAGGATTTTTTTTTTTGGAACGAAGTGCTGCCGTACACAAGAAATTTTCGGATTGGAACCTTCTGCCTACGTTGAGCAATGGCCCAGAAAGAGAACCTTCTTTGATATGATCGCAAACTCTGTTTGTGAAAGAAAGACATCGAGCTTAATGCTCTATGACTTGGGTATTCCCTATGTGGGAGGACACAAGAGGTTTAATACCCTCTGGACTAATAGCGCAGGATTATGCGCAAGGACAGATACCTAAATTGATTTTTAGGAGATTATTCTTCTCGAATTTGAGAAGACAGAATCCGGCTAACAGAGTCTCAGATAAGGAAACTTTGGATCTGGAGGAAAAAAAACGCGGAAAGACGTGTGGCAATGCACAAGTGATCTTCAGATCAGAACAATTGGCCTTCCTAAAGCAAAGGCCTGGAATAAGAACTTACTTTGGTAAGATGGCACACTTTGTCTGCCACAGGAAGCTTCATATGAGCTTAATGCTCTCGGCATGCCCTATGCGGGAGGACACAAGACGTTTAATATCCTCAGGACTACTAGCGCAAGGTTATGCGCAAGCACAAACACCTAGCTTGACTTCTAGGTGGATAACTCTTCTCGGGAATGAGAAGGCGGAATTGACTTAACAGATTTTTGGATAAGGAGACTTCCGATATGTTGGAAAGACGTGAATGATGAGTTCTTACATGGCTCGTAAATTTGTTGATTGGTGAAGGATATCCTCGAGGTACTAGAGGAACAACATGAACTAGTAAGGTAAGTATTGAAATTATTGAATTTTTTTGTCTAATCTAATTTTTAAGTTCTCTTTTGAGAAAGGACCAGTTCAACTCACCATTGAGCAAGATTTTTGAATTTTTTCGGTTTCTCCTCGGCAGTTCAGTTGGACCTCTACAGTGGAGGACAATTTTTTATAAGTGAGAGGGATGTTGCTAAATTGGCTTTATTTGACATAAAAATAATTCTAAATGAATTATTGGAATTTTAAGTGAGAGGGTTTTTCTTGCTAGAGACATCCAAGTACAAAGTATTCCTAGTGCGTCATTCAGAGCAGAGTTACCCGGAACGCGGAAAGGGAACAGCGACGGGGTCCGGAACGGGAACGGCACGGAACGGGAGGCATAAAAAACACCCAAATAATGCTTGAGAAGAAAATGGGTGTGAGGGGGTGCATTTTAATTTTTGAGTCCTTGCACACTTAAAAAAACACCTAATGTTCACTGCAAATTTGCAAAAAAATGCCTATTTCTTCCCATTTTTGAGAGTTGGCCGTTCCGGTATCAGGTGGTCACCCGGAACGGCAAAACGTCCCGGGGCGTTCCAGCTTGGCAGAGGGGGAGGGAACGGCGTTCCGGCGTTCCAAGGCCTACGGAACGCGTTCCCGGTAACTATGATTCATAGTAATGACGGGAGCACTGTGAAAGGGAATATCTGTAAGGCCACCAAGAACAGGTACTTCTGATGGGTCACATCGGATGGGTGACAGGGAGCATCGGGAAGAAGTATCCGACCATCTAGGATCGGACATCTTTGATGCGTCATAGGATGGGTGACATACAACATCGTGAAGGAGACTGTACCGTAAGTTCGGTAGGAAGGGACTAGGTGATGGGTATTCATGATGTGTCACAAGGTGGGTGACGGGTGCATCGGAAAGGGAATATCCATAGTCAGGAGGAAATTCCGAATCGTGTTAGAATTGTGCACAAGGAAAAGCAAGCACTTGAATGAAGATGGGTTCAGAGGAAACTTTGAGGAAAAACAGATGCTTTCTAAGAAAGCGGGATTGCTTTTCGGGAAAGTAGATGCTTTCCCCCGAGGAAGTCTATGTCTGCATTGCAACTATGCATGTGATTGCATCCAAGGACGTCTGGGAAGTGTTGTGAAAGCATTATTTTCAACTTATAAGGTTTTATTGAGTTTTGGGGCAAATTCAGTTATTTTTAAAATACACCTGGAAAATAAAGCAGCAAAAACCAGCTAGCGATCTCTCTCTCTCTCTCTCTCTCTCTCTCTCTCTCTCTCTCTCTCTCTCTCTCTCTCTCTCTGTGTGTGTGTGTGTGTGTGTGTGTGTGTGTGTGTGTGTGACAGAAAAACGCATATTTATTATTATTAAAAAAAGAAAAAAAGACGGCCGCGATTGTGCCGTGGCCAACAGCTATAAAAGCATCACATGCCCTCACTAAGAGGAGAAGACCAGTTTTTGCAAGAAGAAGATGCTGCTGCAGATTTCATCCGCAAAGAAGACGTTGCCGGTGATGCCCATGCCTGTCCCAAGTGTACGAGATGTCGCCAGGACCCAATGCGCGAGTTTCCTTGCGAAGAAGTGCCTACAAAGCGTGTTTCCATCGCGACAAGCTGCTGTTTTTCTCTGTTTTCAGCCTATAAACGTTGTAGATGGGGCTGATTTACGAGAAGGAACCCAAGAACATACCTCTTGTGTGTAGGATTGGAAGAGAGGATTTTCTATGTGGAGGTCTCTTCTGGGGAATTGCTTTTTGAGAACCTAGTTGCGTTTCGAGCGTCGAGACTTTGAAGGTAACGATTTTCATGCTATGATGTCTAAGTATTTATTTGCAGATGTACTTCCTTTTAGTGAGGGAGTAGTAGCAGAGGAAGACATGAGCCTCTGGAGGAGAAAGCGCTCTGAGGAACTAGAGCCAGATCAGCCCAAGGGTTTCGTACCAGAGTTTGGGAAGTAGATCCACGGATCGGAGAGAGGTAGTCTCTTAAGTTGTGATCCGGAAATTGAGATTTCCAAGTACGGACTTCGCGTCCGGGAAAGCAGAGTTGTTTTGCAGGAAAAAGGACTCTGGAACAGAGTCAAAAAAGAGTTACAGGGATTCCATGCCCTGAGCGTGGAAGGCGAGATCCAGAGGCGAGAACCTTGGTTCTCGAGGATTTTGGAATAAGGAACAGAAGTTCCTTGGAATAGGGTTTTGCCCTAGGAATAGGAAGCTGAGGCTTCCGGGAACCATCAAGTCTTATTCTAGAACGAACATGGTAATACGTTCGGTTCAAGTGCTTGTGTAGACCTCTCCTTGGTAATAAAGATACTATCACGGTGGGGGGACAAGCCCATCTTCTGGTCCCAGTACTGTGTCGATCTTCTCACTCTCTATCTCTCTCTCTCTATATATTTATTTCTCTCTATATCCGCTGGCTTCAGTATTAAGTGATAAATCAGTATTCAGTGATAAATTTTATTTATCCGAGAATATTCTCTATTGCTATGCGCTCCCGTTTGTGACAAGAGCAGCTGCGGCAAGGCCTGGAGCAACAACAGCCCACCTGCACGGAGGAGCGCTTGAGACCGCCCCTTGTTTGGAACCCCATGGTCAGTACTCAGAGAGGCCACTTGGTTGGTAGTAGGCCTCATGTTTCTTGGGGTCCCATGGTAGAGGGTCCAGCACGCAGTCTAGGTGACTAGCTTCAGTTCTCAGGTTTGCCAGAGGAGTTACAGAGCATCTAGTTCCAGGGCATGAGAGGGGTGTAGAGCATGTGTCAGTACATCACAGAAGTAGTACCAGTTGTGTGGCTCACACCTCTAGAGACAGCAGCTCCCAGATGGATGGGAGCCTTCACGCGACTAGAGGTCCTCATCGCAGTTCGAGCTTGCTCAAAGACTACACCCTCCATGTTCTTCGAGATAGAGGGTGAGGTCGACTTCACAGAGTCTCGGTAGAGGCTCCACAGGTTGCAGATTGTTGTTTTCAGAGGATCCGAGTAGCGAGCATCCGCGGGAGGACTTGTGTCATCGATCCTGGCCTAGCAGCTCTGCCATCCTCTGGCACGAGTGCAGTGGGGTCCTGGAGAGTGGTTTTGGAGGGACCCGTTCTCCTCAGCAGACCATCCAGGGGTCCCTTTCTTTCAGGACACTGGTAGCACGGAGAGAAGCTCGTCCTGCTGCAGCACCTCATTGGCAGGAGGAGGGTCTCACAGCTGAGGTCTTGTCAGCCTTTTGGGCGAGGTTGTGGGACGCCAGACAGCCACGGCGAGTCACTCTGTTCCAGTGGCTAGTTGCACAGAGAGCTACAACAGTGGGGTAGCTGGCTAGTACATAGTGGCCTTTCGGCAGTATGTGCAGCTTGTGACCATCCTTTGGAGAGTTGGTGTCATTGTTTGTGGGACTGTCGTATGGCACAACAGGTTCGGCTTCGGGTCCTTCGGCTGATGCCAGCTCTTGCCACAGCACGACAGTACACTTGGGGGGCAGCTGCTTGGTCCACTCTCACGGGCCCTGCACTTCAGTTTGAGCTTTCCTCCACCAGCAAGATGATAGTGATACAGGGGGTCGACCTACACTCCAGCCTCCACCAGCAAGATGATAGTGATACAGGGGGTCGACCTACACTCCAGCCTGCCTACAAAGCTTACCCCACAGGTGTGGTGCAGTGAGAGAGAGGTGTGTTGGGAGCTCATCTGTGGCCTGACACTTTGGTTCATTTGGCGGGCTTGCTGCTTCCGCATCTTCGAGGCTCGCCTTGTGCCACCAGCAGAGATTGTTCGAGATTTTTGGCTGGAGTTTATCCATACTCTTAGGGGACAGTTCGAGAGACTTCAAGGCAGCTCTGACAGCATGCGGGAGCGCATAGAGGAGTTCCTTCGACTCTGGCGCCCTGGGACTTTCTTCACCATGGTCCGGGGTGAGCTCAGATGGCACTACCGTCCACCTGTGTGGCTTTTCCCTCCTCCCATCTCTTAATTTAGCCCTCATTGTACATATGCTGTTTGTCGTTGGGAGAGTCTCCCCTTATGGTTGATGTAGCCCTCTCTAGTAGAGGTGGTTGTAGCCCTATGAGCAGTTTTATTAACTAACAGAAGGATCTTTTTCTCAGAAAAAGAAAAAAAAAGAAAAACGTACGTTTTGAAGCATAGATTGAGTGATTCTGAATGCTCGTGAGTTCTCCTTTCTCAATTTGCTACGGGGGTTGTGTATGAGTCATTCTTCATTAGCTCTTTGTTAGCCCAAGTCATTGAGGGGGCCTTGTCCATTCTTGTACTTTGATCAAGATCAAAAGGATTCCACCTTAGTTTCTTTTGTGTTGCTGCTTCTTGGAACATGCTTTTGCTGTTGCAATGGGTTCTTGGCCCAATCAGGCCTAAAACTTTATTACTTTGGGCAGTATAAAGCTTTTGATGATCTTAACGTTATTCAGTTTTTTGCAGGACTGTCAGCTTTCAGTCCATAAACCTAATCCCCGTCAATACATTGCAGATATCCCTAGTGTAATTCTCATGCCTCTGACATGCAAAATGTGACTGTTGATGCTACTGTTAGCTCTTTTGCTGGTTTCTTAAAAGTTTTATTGGTAAATGCATAGCTGCCTGGTTTGGAGGTATGGTTTCAGCGAGCCTCAGATGTAGTCCGAAAGATCAGGACAGGTGATGTGGATCTAGGTATTGTTGGTTACGACATGGTTTGTGAGTATGGACAGGTGATTTACCCTCTGAATTTGTGTGAGTTCTGTAAAATATTTCTGTTTAGCTTAGAGTTTTCTATACTGCTGTCTTTTTAACTCATTTAAAGTATGTTGGTGCCAGGGAGATGATGATCTAATCATTGTGCACGATGCTTTGGAGTTTGGTGAATGCCAATTATCTATTGGTGTAAGTGGGGCCCATTTATGAAGTATGAATATTAGTCAAACTGGTAACCTAACTACATGATCACTCATGCAGATCCCAACTTATGGAATCTTTGCAAATGTTTCCTCTATAGCTGAACTGGCGGCAATGCCACAATGGTCCACAGAAAGGCCATTGCGAATTGTTACAGGCTATACTCATGTATGCTCTTATTTATTTGATTGCATCTGTCACTTACATGATACGAAGTTGCATTTACATAACTTCTTTGTTTAGCTAGGGGAGCAATTCATAAAGAAGCTTGGTCTTGAGCATGTACAATTGTTGACAGCAGACGGAGCACTTGAAGCAGCTCCTGCGGTGAGGTTTCCTGTAATGGCATTGTTTAGTTTCCTTGTTGTGCTGCTCCCGGTCCCAAATTTTTTGTGGGTTACATCGATTTCTTAAATTACAACTCTTAGTTTTAAACTTTATTCATGTGCTTGTAATTGTTTACTTAACTGATATGCTTAGAGAATGACGACTTGTGTTTTTAGTCGAGGATGCTTGCTTGTACTACTAACTGACCCAGTTACTATGATATAAAATATCTGTTGTAACTTCTAGGCAAGTTGAAGGTCATTATGTTCAGTTGCATGCAGATTTTCTTTCTGGTTCAGTGGTTGTTTCTTTGATGTGCAGCTGTTCAGGTCCAGGTCCAGGTCCAGGTCTTAGAGCAACTTGGTTTAACACCCATAATGATGCTACTGATCAATATGTTATCTTTGAAGCAGGCAATACAGATGCTCCCCTTTTTGGGAATATTGCCGGAGATAGTGTTTGTCATGACAAATAAATTTTTTGTTTCACAGCAATGTAAAGCATCGCTTAGATGCTTTGTACACATTTGCTCATGATAGTGCATTGTCTGTTAACCTGGGGAAAACCGAGGTTATGGTGTTTAACACCACACCACAGTGGTCATGAGGTCAGCACCCACATTTACACATGGCCAAGAGACGGTGGAGTATACAGATGCATACACCTATCTTGGGGTAGTCTTCAGTGGACCGGTGTTTCATTGAGGAGAGCAGAAAAGACTAGACTGACGAGAGCTTGTGCAGCCTTGGGAGGGATTGGAGAGGATGTGTTAGCAGGTTCAGTTTCAGGAACCTCGAACAAAGCTCTGGCTTCTTGACACTCTAGTGCCTTCAGCTATGCTTTAAGTTCAGATATGGGGACCCTCAGTGGACCACCATGGCAGATCTGGTAGCATTGATGGATGGAGATGTATAGAGAGGCCTTTATTCTCTATAATTTCTCGGATGATTCGGGCTAAGGCCTCAGTGCCACATGAGATTATTCGAGCTGAGCTAGCTGCCCCCCCTCTCGTCTTCGAGGGCACTTAATAGATCAATAACCTTCATGCATAGTTTATGGGACCTCCCCAGAGACAGATATGCTCGGCTAGCCTTTGAGTCGTGTAACATACTTGGACACTCCAAGTCAAGAATCTACCGCGACAGCACCAAATAACCACTTCAAAACAGTTCACAGTCCACAATTTTATTCGACACTGGCCCGGCGGAGTTCCGTGCCTAGTGATATTGGCCCCAAAGACAAGCGCCCCTTTCGCTATTTCTTTTTGTATTAATCTGAGTTCAAAGTACAAGAGTGCGGGCAGGCGCTCACACTCTGAGACTCTGCATCCAGATGCTTTGAGTTGTGAGAGGCCAGCCCATTTATTTAAAGGTTACATGGGATGCCAAAAGCAAAGCCCCAAAAGCTGAAAATCAAAAGCTTTCTAAAAATAAAGCAGATCTCTCTCTCTCTCTCTCTCTCTCTCTCTCTCTCTCTCTCTCTCTCTCTCTCTCTCTCTCGCTTAATAAAATAAAGCAAAGAGGCTTTTTCTCTCTCTCCCATCCTTTATGTAAAATAAAGCAAAGGTCTCTCTTTATCTCTTGCATAGCCAAAGGCTGCCGTAAAAGCTTCATGCAAAAGCACTGCCAAAAAACATCGCCCAAAAATCTGCCAGTGCTGCCACGTCAGCTCCGCAATATGCGCCGCGATTCGCGGGCTGCCACGTCAGCAATGCCACATCAGCCTCTGCGCGGAATTTCCAGGACTGTGTGTACTGCTGTCCATAGCCAAGCCATGCCACGTCACTGATTTGTGACATACCCCCCTCTTGAAAGCATTGTAATCGCCCTCGATTACGCTTGCAAAACAGACAGAGGCCATAAACCGTCTTAGCAGACAATGACTGTTAGTACGTACGTACTAGGAACACACATCTAGCACATGTACCAATCGACAGTCACATCACAGGACATCACTAGACATCACATGACATTCAACATTCATTCGGATCTTAGACCATGATTTATCTGCAATGTAGCTAGCAATCACATCTAGATCTAGTCGGGACCTCATAGATGTCCGATTGACTAACCCCTATTGCAACCATGTCTATTCGAGATCAATTAGACCAAAATGCTGCAGTCATTTCGTCTATCAGTTCCTGCACTTAAAACAAGTCAAGAACAATTTCATATTCAGGAATTCCATTTTATAAAGTTACACAGCAGAATACTGTCAGCTCTCAGTATCCCTGAAGTTCAAAGAGACACCAGTGACTCTAGTATTCTAAAATTGAGGCATCTATTGACAAAGGAGCGGAGTAACTCCTCTCTTGTGCATCCCACTGCACCAGATCTACGGCCAAGCTGAATTCTGGGTTCCATTTGGAATAGACTATGCTAAACCAAAAGCTTCAAGGTAAAGTTTCACAATCTGAGGAGTATCTGCTAGGTCCACCTCCTCCATCCACTTCGCTTCCAATGCAGAATAGTTCTTGGACTTAACCAAGAACTACCTTCGTAATTTATCCTTATTCTTTGTGTCCTTATGTGCCAAAATCTGTTCAGGAACAAGGATCTCCTCGTTTTCCTCCACTTTAGGCTGCTCATCGGGCTCCCCATCAACGGGCACATCACCTTTAAAAGGTTTCAAGAGACTCACGTGAAATGCATTTTGAATCCTCCAAGTGTCAGGCAGTTTCAGTCAGAAGGAGACATCATTGATCTTTTCAGAGTTCTGGAAAGGTCCGTAGTATCTCATACTAAGCTTTGGAAAAAGCCTCTCCTTTTCCTTCTTCTTTCTGAGGCGTGCCTTCTCAAAACGTAAGAGCACCCAATCATCCTCCTTCAATTTCAAATCACGACGATGGCGATCCGCTGCCTTTTTTTGTCGTTCTTGAGATTTCTGCAAAGCCTCGCGGACTTTGGCAAAAGCCGTATCTAAGTCGCTCGTGTATTCATCCACTTCAAAAATCTTATCTTTAGTGCTTAGGAAGGTTCCTTAGGAAGGTGGAACCTTCGCAGCACCTTTAACAATCTCAAATGGCGCCTTCCCCGTCGAAAAGTGTATCGTGTTATTGTAGGCAAATTCCACCAAAGGTAGATACTTTTCCCATTGAGTCTTCTAATCTGAGATATAAGACTTCAATAAATTTAAAACCACTGAATTGGCAATCTCAGATTCCTCGTCAGTCTGCAGGTCGAAAGATGACGAGAACTGCAACCGCATGCCAATGTTCTCCCAAATTGCCTTCCAAAACAAACTCGTAAATCTGGGTCCCTGTCGGAGATAATCGTCTCAAGCATGCCATGTAATCTGAAAATCTGGGCCACAAACAGTCTTGCTAAGTGATCCGGCTTGACTATTTTCTTCACTGGAATGAAATGAGCCTACTTACTAAATCTGTCAATGACAGTCCAGATACCATCGTGACCACTTTGTGTTCTTGGGAGATAAAAAATGAAATCCATTGCAATACTTTCCCAAGGGCGGGTGGGTATGGGCAAAGGCTGTAACAATCCCTGTGCTTTATGCCTGTCAAACTTGACCTTCTAGCATACCAAGCAATTGTGCACAAACTCTTCCACATCCTTCTTCAGTCTCGGCTAAAAGAAGTATCTCTCTATGAAACCGGCCTGTTAACTTCAAAAAGGGCGGTAGACTTTAGACTTAAACCTTATTTGCTTTCACCCATTTAATTCGTCGCCCACTTTACCTGTACTTTCAAGACACAACAAAGAGGAGAGGGATACAGGCTGCTAGATTGCACTTGTATGAGTAGACCGACACCAGATTGGCCCCTAACTTAGGCGCCCCTTTCGGTATTTCTTTATTGTTTAAAAGAGGGAATAAACGCTGTGGTTCCCTACAAGCTGCCCCGCACAAGCTTGGCTGAATTTCAACTGTTCCGGCCCGATTTCGGCAGCATAACTGTACTAGGACCCTTCACAGTCAGTATTCCCACGCATTGAATGACTTTCCCGATGCATACGGGCACTTTGCAAAACCTGGCGAGAATCTGCAGCACGCTGAATTCTCTGTTTTCAGCCCCGAAAATGCGCCAGATCACCTGCATAGCGGTCCCCTCGCGTCCCCAAACCTCCCGGGGGTATTAGGGACCATTTAGGGCCAAAACCCTAAACCTGCAAAAATACACAGCAGGCTGTAATTTACTGTTTCGGGCTCCGTTTCGCGTGCCGGTCGCATCGGTAGCAAGTCCTCGAGCTCCCGCACTTGTAGGGCTACTTGCCCTTTGAATCGAACGAGATTTCTGGCGTGAAACCTTTCCGAATTCACCTGTACCTGCGGGGGATTAGCCGCTAGCTAATCCAGTACCTGTGCAAGAGGCTCTTGCCTCGGCAATCACGCATGAACCCACACAACTGTACATTGGTCAATTGAAAAGCCCACTAGAGGGGCATAACATACTGCCATAGGGGAGAGAGAGGGCAGTGCGTAGCGTGCAGGGCATCACTCCTGGCACCACACTGTACATAGGAGGGAAAGGAAGCACTCCATAGCTTTGAACCTGTGACAGGAACTTGCAAAATGAGCCTCCCGGCTATAAATTCAGCGCCACTTCTTGTTGCATGAGGAAAGTGCACAGAAATGTGCCACTTAGCGCATTTACAAGTTATTTCCCGTTTCGGGGTTGCCGCCTAAAAATCTCCCGACCGGTTGCCCGGTTGACTTCACTGCAGAGTTATAAAATGTTCCCCTTGTCATTCCGGAGGTAATGACGTGAACACATTTTCAGGTCCCAAAATAGCAGTTCCCTAAATTTTAGGAGATGCTGCCATTGTATCTTTCTAGGTCATCTGACCCTCTTTGTACACTGCAGCCACATCAAGAACTGAAATGTAACCTCTGTAGCAAAGGATTCCACTTTGGCTAGTCAATGATCCCACTTTGGCTAACCATAGTCCTTGTCCAACCTTAGTGCTCTCTTGCCCTCAGGCCTGGACTCCCTCTGAACAGTTCCACACTAGCTATGCAATGCAGGGCAGTTAGATTTCCCGAGGTGTGTTTCCAAAAAGTGAAAGTAAATAAATAATAAGAACGAAATCAACAAAAAGGATAGATAGTAGTCACACGCTGGTGACATAACCCCCTCTTGAAATCTCAAACATCCTCGTTTGCATCTATGTCGTACATGCTCACAGTCAACACTGATGTATTCAACATCCGTCGACACATGTACGACACATACATGCTCATTGTCAACCCTGGTGTATTCAACACCTCGTCGACACATGTATTGCCTGCGTGTGAACCCTGTCCCAATGACATAGTGGTAGCTTCACACTCTACCATTGCTTTGAGTCACTAACTTTCCAATGACAAAATGGTAGCTTCACATTTTGCCACTGTCTTATAGTACACGTTGGGCCCAGTAACACTTTCGAGCATACCTAAACCGACAGTTTAAGAATGCAGTTACACATGTACCCTTTAATAGAAGCAATTACTGTATCCTTGACAAACTGACAAGAAATACTCACTTCTATAGCACTAACCATACTTTTGGACATTCCATAAGAGCAATTGCCAAACTGACAATCTGTACAGCTCTAACATTCATGTAACATGTACTTGATTTGAGCTCACTTTAAATACCATGTACATCATTTGTTTCAAAAGCCATTGTCACACTGACAATCCATGTAGCTTTGAAACTCAAGGGGTCAAGGTAGGTTGCAAATCGAAGGCTTCAAGGTAAAGTGATAACACAGTTGGTGACTCTGCAAGTTCACCTTCTTCCATCCACTTAGCATCCATTGGTGGATAGTTTCTGAACTTTACCAAGTAACGCCTAGCAACCTTGCCTTTCACTTTTCTTTCTTTATGTGCCAAAATCTGTTCCGGGACCAAGATCTCGTCAAGTTCCTTGACTTCTGGCTGATCTTCAGCTTGCATATCTTCTGGCATATCACCCACATAGGGTCTGAGAAGACTCACATGAAACGCATTGTGAATCTTCCAACTGTCAGGCAATTTCAGCCTATATGCAACATCACTGATTATGTCGCACACTTGAAAAGGCCCATAGTAATGCATGTTGAGCTTTGGAAACAGTCTTTCCTTGCCCTTCATCTTCTTTAACCTTGCCTTTTCAAAGCGTAGAAGCACCCAATCACCAAGTGAAAATACCACTTCACGACGGTGACGATCAGCTGCTTTCTTTTGCTTTGCTTGAGTCTTTTCTAAGGCTACTTTGACCTTCTTGTACATTTCATCCATGTCCTGAACATACTTATCTGCTTCAAATATCTTGTCCTTTGTATGCAGTATGGGAGGAACTTTCTTGCCACCTTCAACTATCTCAAAAGGTGCCTTGCCAGCTGGATGAATGCACTGTATTATTGTATGCATACTCCACCAATGGCAAATACTGCTCCCACTTTCCTTTATGCTCTGACACATAGTACTTCAGCAGATCTAGGACAGTAGAATTTGCCTCTTCTGACTGCCCATCTATTTAAGGATGAAATGACGAAGAGAATTTGAGCGTTGTGCCCATATTCTCAAACAAGCCTCTCCAGAACAAACTTGTCATGCGTGGATCACGGTCGCTAACAATCGACTGTGGCATGCCATGATACTTGAAAATATTGCTCATAAACAAGCGTGCCATCTGATCTGGCTTTATCTTCTTCCTGACAGGAATAAAATGAGCCTGCTTGCTGAATCTGCAAATGATGGTCCAAATACCATCGTTTCTTGTCTGCGTTCTCGGAAGATCAAAGATAAAATCCATAGCAATACTTTCCCATGGTTTATCTGGAATAGGTAGTGGTTGCAATAACCCTGGTGCCTTTTGCCTGTCAAACTTGACCTTCTAGCATATTAGGCATTCTCGCACAAAGGCATCCACATCTCTTCTCAATGTAGGCCAGTAGAAGAATGTCTCAACCGCTTTAATTGTAGCATCGATACCACGATGCCCTGCATACGGTGGGACATGACTCTCTTCCATACCTTTGCGTCGCAATGGCTTTGTGACACACAATCTGCCATGCATCATCATGAACCCATCTTTGAGAAGATAGTGTTCATGACGTTGTCCATCCATTAGCTGCTCGAAGACCCTTGCAAAATCTTCATCATTTGCATATTGTTCCCTCATATCATCAAGTTCATGATGATAAGGAATTGACACAGCTGAAATTTGTGGCTTCCTTGACAAGGCATCAGCCACAACATTCTTCTTGCCTTCCACATGCACAATCTGAAAGTGGAACATGGACAAGATATTTGCCCATCGCATATGCTTCTCAGATAACTTTGCCTGTGTCAAGAAGTATCGCAAGGTCTGATGGTCCGTTTGGACAACAAAGTCTGCACCTAGCAGGTAGTTCTTCAAAGGGCATGGCACTTCTCTATACTCTATGTGTCAGCTCTCATTCACTGCATCACTCCTAGGGGGGATTTGTTACCATATACATGTGGTAGTGATGTGTGTGAACACACTTAGGACCGCCGCGGCATGTTTTCCCTCACTAGGAGTTTTTTTCCCTCGTGCATTGTATATACCGTCACTCTAGGGCTATCTTATCTTTCCATTGCACACTAAGTAATTACACTCTCTGTTGTGTGCCTTGAGCTTGGTTCGTCTTCTCTAAGCTGTGTGTGTTTTCCTGCAACCCTATTCCAACACTGCCCAAAGGGCTACAAACCACCTCTGCGAGAGAGGGCTACATCAAAAAATGGGGGAGACTCTGCCGGTGAGAAATCAAAGTAAGTACAATAAGGGCTAATCCACGAGATGGGAGGAGGAAAAAGCCACATTGGTGGCCAGTAGTGCCATCCAGGCATACCCTAAACCATGGTGAAAAAAGGCCCTGGGCTCCATAGTTATAAGAAAGCCTCTCGGCGCTTACTTCATTTTTATTTTGTACCCAGACATTGTATTAGATCCACCAAGATTGTATCAGTTTGGTCTCATAGCCTTTTGAAGACGTTTAATATAACATTTCATTTCATCTCTCTCTCTCTCTCTCTCTCTCTCTCTCTCTCTCTCTCTCTCTCTCTCTCTCTCTCTCTCTCTCTCTCTCTCTCTCTCTCTCTCTCTCTCTCTCTCTCTCTCTCTCTCTCTCTCTCTACTCCCAGCTCCACCGAGGGGAGTGATTCTCCAACAGGGTGAGACGAGCTGGGCAGACGACACCCACGTGTTACTAGATGGCATGTCCCACGACTCCACCGCAAACAGATTGAGGAGATTGAGACCCAAGAGCATCGAGCTGCTGAGGAGAGACGAGCCAGATGATGGCTGACCCAGCTGTGTTCATTCAAGCAGCCCTTGCTCCCGATCCCCCATGTACCACATTTTACACCCCCCTATTAGCACAAAATGGAGCTAGCTTGATGCATCTACATGATTGTACTACCCTGAGCATATAGACATGCACATGTCCGTAGTGCTAGAGCTCCATGTCCCCCCCCCCACCCCCCCCACCCAAAAAAAAAAAAAAAAAACACGATCCCATCATACACCAATGTTTTTTCTTTTATTCGTTACTAGTTTGGATTGTTTTGTCTTTTTCGATAGATGGAGGGCATAGGCACATGTATACTTGATTTGTCTCATAGGCTTAACTTCGGCCTCATATAGACGTTGAAAATCTTTTTCTTTCTTTCTCTCTCAAGTACAAAAGCCCCCCCCCCCCCCCCCCCCCCCCCCCCCCCAATCCACCGCCATTGAGGACCGGCAAAGATGGCATTACTATGCACAAAGACTATATGAGGTACTTGGGCAACCACCAATTCTAGAGCCTTGAGACCCGCACCCCGCTACATCCACTTTCTTTGCATCCGCGATGGTGGAGAGGGCTATTCACCATATGCAGCATCCCCGCTTCTCATATAACACGGGCATGCAAAGTGAGCACCTCATATACGTCGCAGGCACCTTGGCACCATTCATGGCTTCTCTCTTTAACTACAAACTGCTGACGTGTCAAGCCACTAAAGACTAGAGCCAACCTGTAGATCCCGGTCGAGGGGCCTAAACCCTAGAAGCAGTAAAAGAAGCTGAAGATCTTACCAACTTACGGATCCTCGCCGAGTGGGGCATTTAAACATAATAAAAAGTTTACCAACTTATAAGACCCCTGTTCGATGGGGCCCAAGTGACCCAAAGACGGTAAAAAAAAATCAAGACCCACCCACACATAAACACACCAAGAATTTGCATAAGACTTGATGACGTGGTAGGATTGTATGGCCCTCCCATGAATCACGCTGATAGGTTGACGTGGTTGTTGTACGGACAGGTTCCGTGTTTTGCATTGCAGCTTGCCACGAGCCAGCAATACAGATATCCACGCATTATGCGCTAGCAGATTTTTGGAGAGCGGATCAGATGCGTTTAGGATAATGCTTTTCATGCCCTAGGGCCTTTAAATATGTGCCACGAGCGCATTCTCTGGCATGTTTCCCTGCATGGAGGTGCAGAGTAAGGGAGTACCGGCTTGTCAAGGTAGTTAGGTATGTAGTGTTCGGTACAATTTCGGTTCGTAAGGTACGTGGTACAGAATGGATTGAGTTTTTAGGTATGTAAAAATTCGTACTTTTTTTCACAAAGCATGAAACTGAGAGTACTTCATACATTTATATATGCATTCACCAAGACTTCAAATATAGACTAGCAAATCAACAGTAGACCATTACAAATACCAAAAACTAGAGTCCACGACTCTAACCGAACAATGAAAAAACAAAGCTGAGACTAGCTAACCAATGTCTACAACCAAATAGTATCAGATGTGTGCTGTCATGGTCACATAAAACTAAGAGCATCAAAATAAATACATAATGAATCATGATAATCCAAGGCTGAAGTCTAAAGTCTCGACTCTGATAACTAGTAAGTACTACAAACCGCACACTCAACACTGCACTCAAAGGTCATCATCATCATCAGAGGATGATGAAGATGATGATGAGGCCATCTCTCCCTCTGTGAGGACATTGCCCTCATCATCATACTCTGGCCCTGTAAATCCTAGGTCACCTTGTGTGTGCATTTTACATGGCACCTGCAAGAGAGGAGCACACACGTGACTGCACAGTACTTGTATCTCTGCTAATTTCTAAAACCAATCGCTCTCAGCCGCAGCAAGACGTTTTTTGAAAAGAGGCCTAATCAGCTGAAATAGGGCAGCAAATTTTTTTTATTAAAAAAAACACCGGTACGGATCCATACTGTACGGATAGAATTCGTACGTACATACGGATGCAACCTTGCAGCTTGTATTGAGTTGAAGCAATATAAAGAAATACCGAAAGGGCACCAGGATTTGGGGCTAGTGCTCTCTTGAAGTGGAACTCCGCCACTCCGCGTCTTGTGTGTCGTGCATCTCTTCCAGTTCAGTTGTTATTTGAAGTGCTTAAAGTTGTTCAGTCTGTTCTTTTCCGTTGGCGCATGGTGCGAGATTTGAGAAACACCTGAAGAATTACCCGACTGATGAGATTCACTCTCGATGGTGAGAGCATCGATTCTCCTCTCAAGTCGAGAGGAAAGCTGAAAGGACAGACGAGGGCAGAAAAGCAGAACCTGTACATGTAGAAAGAGGTGGACAAAACTCTTGAATAGAAGATGAACCAAAGGACCTTCAGAAGATAAGCCAGAGAGTTCCAAAACAGCAGACGAGCGCGGAAGAAAAGGAAAGACGAAAGCCAGACTGATACCAGATTTTGTGGGGACCGCTGACCCTGATTAGATGGACGAAAGTGCTGAACTTTGTAGAGCATGGGGCAAAGTGGAGACCGGGAAGCCCTTGTCTTAATGAGAAGGGCAAAGAGATTGTACTTGATGTAAAATTGAAATGCAAGTGCATTCCACTTGATGAAATCCAGTCTTTTTTGTTTATTCGATCTTCTTGATAGAACTAAATGATGATCAAAGGTCAATTATGTCTGTCACAAATTGATGAGTGGCAGTCCTGCCCGGACACACACCGGGACAGCAGTACCGACTCCGAGATTTACGTTGGCACCATAGTCACCACCCGAAACGGAAACGGAAAAACCGGCGTTTCGGAGTTTCGTCCGAGGCAGAAACAGTTGATTAACAGCACTTTTTTTTTCCAATTTAAAAACAATGAATTTCATAAAACAAGTAGCCCAAGAGCCTAGAGAGACCATGGGTATACTCAGAAAGTTAAAGAGAACAAGTCACAAGTCCTAAATCCTAATATTAAACTTCGAAAATTGAACTTAATGCTCAAAATCAGAAACATCAAACACACACACACACACATCGTGTGCCCGACGCGCGCATTCATGCGCTTAGGAAAGGGGCTTGAGGGCTCATCTGTAGGCGGGTGCAGTCTGCAAAACTGTGCACGCAGCCGAAAACAGAGTAGAGCCCAGTTCGCTATCACATAAATGTTCGCTGCTCGATTTTTTCCCAAAATACGCTTTGGCCAATTTTCACATGGCGAAACGCGGTTTCTTCCGGTCCGAAACGGTCAAGAAACGGCGTTTCCGTTTTGACCCCCCGAAACGCCGTTTCGTGTGACTATGGCTAGCACATGACGTGGCATAGAGTTGTACGGACAGGCTGGCATCAGTACGGATTTTCGAGTTTTGCGTCGACATGCTGACGTGGCAGATTACGGATTTTCGCGTTTCACACTGGTTGTTGACGTGGTAGGGCTGTACGGATTTCCGCAATTTGTGCTGATGCTTTTTGGCAGTTTTTCAAGACCACTTACTTTTGGAACAGTTTGCTTTTGAGTTTAACTACTTTTGGGGCTCTGCTTTTGGGCATCCCTTGTAAGAATAAAAGAGCCTTAAGGGCCTCGCTCTTCAGGGCATCTGGACGCAAAGTCTGAGAGCGGAGGACCTTGTGGGAGTTGTAACTTTGATCAAGCATTAATATAAAAGAATCACCGAAAGGGGCGCCAGTCTTTGGGGCCAATACTTCTGGGCACAGAACTATGCTGAGACCATGTCGTCTTGAATTGAATTGTGATTTTAAAGTTGTGAAGTATTTTAAGTGATTCTCTCTGGTGTCGCGACAGATTCTAGACTTGGGGTGTCCAAGTTTGTTACAATGGTATATCAGAGCATCAGGCGTGTGCTTTTCTCAAAACATATCGGTCCTACTAAAGAGCAGACAAATCACTTGGGCACAATTTTGAAAATTGTTATTGAAGAATCTTCGCGTCTCGACCCCGCACTTATTAGCCACTCCCACTCTTACTTGATCGCGCATCAAGCGCGCTCCCGTCTTCATCGCTCTGTCTTATAGGGCATAAATCCATAAAGATTCCCACATTACATATGGATTCTGAAAAGAATTAGTCAACCTCTTCCGCCACCACTGAGGCGGGAGGAGGCAATACGGAAAATTTAAGCGCCGTAGCAGAGAACGAGTACGGGCCACCTCGGCCCACACAGTATGAACTCTTGGAGATGCAACGTCGACAGCAGGTTGACGAGTGCAAAAGCAGCTACTTCAGTTTGCCAAGGATCCCCAATTTGCAAAGTTTTTGACCCAGCAGTCGATGGCTCAAGTGCATACTTAGTGGCACCAAGCCACCAATCAAACCGGCAATCAAGAAGCCTCCTACTCCGAGAATGTTTACTGAAGAACAACTCCATGATGCGCTCCAAGCCCAAATCAATCAGCTTCTGGACACGAAGAAGCAGTCTGAAAAGCAACTAAAGAAACATAACAAGGGGACTAATTTCCCAGTTACTTGGGTCAAAAATCCACTTTCAAAAACGCCAGAAAGCAGAAGAAGCGAGTACGCTTCGAAGGATTTCTCAGCTCGTCCTCATCTTCTTCTGACAGCTCCGACAGCTCATCTTCTTCTGACTGGAGTGATGAGGACAGAAAGAGGAAGAAATGACGGAAAGATCACATGTTTTATGCAAAAAGAAAGCATTTTTACAGAGCCAATCAATATGATTTTCTCAATGACAAGGGCAAAAAGCCCAAAGAATTCAAAGAGGGAGGACATGCAGTAAAGTTTGAGCACTTTTCAAGGTTTCGAGATGCTTCCAAGTGTTGGACGGAAGCGACTCACACACCCATGAAGTGCATGCAAACACTACCTAGATCAACATAATGTCAATCGAGGACACAGATGACACGATAGGCACACGGAGGAAATCTCTTTAGCTTGTCAGGCTGAGACCATCCTACACATACAACACTCTGGAAGGCCAACTAAACCACAATCAAGAACCTCACTGCTCTCAACTACACCACCTAGCCACATACACACATACGGAAGGTAACTCGCCTAATCATGCCAGATTCGTACGAAACTTAAGGAACACCATCCCCTCACTAGGATACACCTGTCCCTAAGCTTCTACACTCAAAACCCTCACTCTAAACCCATCTGCGGAAAACGCGTAGGATGACAGAGCAGAATTTTGAAAGTGCCCGAAACTGAAATTTATAAGTACCTATGCGTAGCTTATGTCGCCACGATTTTATAGACTACTAGCACGCAGAAAACAGACATCGTTTGATACACTTACGGCCACAAATAGCTCATAGATGTGTCGGCGTGTGCGCTTCGTCTCGCGTGGAATGCTTGGCGTTGTCGTGTAGCTCTCCTTGAGCCTACAGCAATGGTGCAGTCGGATCTCCAATGTGTTGAGCGAGCCGGGCGTAGCAAGAGGATGAAGCTCACGCTCACTCTCTTTCTCTCTCACACACAGTACACGACAGCGCTAAAGTTTTTGATTATGATTAAAAGTCTCCTTACAAAATGACCTAGGTACCTTATATACTAAGGCTACCTTAGGTTTAACCAAAAATGGGGTTGAAAGGGTCAAATGGCTTTGTATTTACAATTCGGAAGTGTCATTGCACCCCGGATTCTGAAACTAGAATAACTACTCATTACAAATGACGTTTATAGCCATAATCCGCAGCATTTCATAACTCGCAAAAGATAAGACTTTGGTACGAAACTTGAGTTATGTTGTGTTGGTGACCCAATGGTCAACACTCCCCCCTTCCGCGTTCATGTCGTCCCCGACATGACCTGATTGTTAATGGCGATGTGGTCTTTGCTGTCGTTTTGGCTTCATCTGTGGCACTTCTTGTAACTTTGTAGAACGACAATAAGAACTATGATCCATTACAGCGGACATCTATCATCATAACCATTCATCTTTTGAGATCCTCTGATTACTTTTATGTCTGCTCTTCTTCATTGGGGACTTCTTTGTTCCTGTGCAATCATGTTGTTAGTGTTGTCTGCTGCAGCTTTGTCATTGTAGGCCATTCTTCGACTCGCCATTGAGGAGAAGTATGCTATGATCTGAAATTGGTGCTCCAATTCATTTGTCAATTGATTTGAGTAGCATTTCCTTATTGTTGATGTAGAAGGAATATGTACAAGAGGGTGGTGATAGGTGTCTTTAGATTAGGGTCTGAAACTTGGATGACCAGAGGGAAAAAACCCGGTGGGAAAAAAATGCCTTTGGTATACGCTCTTATTGGAGTTGAGCAGTTGAACGTGAAGTACATGTTCATGAAAGGTGAGTGCTTGGGTGAAACACGGAAAGAGTGCCTGATGCAAGTGCCAATTATGGGACACTCTATATGCATATGAGAAATTTGTCAACAAAAGCATGCAATGTGAAAGAAGGAGATGATGGGTGATGTAGCACATGTGACATCAAAAGATGTCTCAATAGCTTCCACCTTTCCAAGAAGGGTTTTCGAAGTAGAAGTTTCTCCACTCGTATCTCACTGTACTCAGTACGTGAGTGTCTTTTGGACCTTCTCCTTCACTTCACCAGACTTAAGTACTTAGACTTCGACTCTTTTGCTCACCTATACCAACATGAGCGACACAACGTAAATATGCTCAACTCTTCCAGCTTGAGCAGTACCTAGAATAGCTAAGACGCTTAGACCACAGAGAATATTACTTGAAGCTTTGGGACTAACACCTCACTCATTTTGTGGCTTAGCTACTCGACTCTGACTTTTATGACTTGTTGGTTGCTTGTTGACACTGCTTTGTGACAAGTTCTTCGGCTGTTGTAGTGGTTGCTGAGACATATTTCGTGAAGTTTCATCGTTTCCCTGTACCTTCTTCTCTTTGTAATGCTCAGGCCTCTCGTCAGTCTTTTCTTCATGTGGATTATGGTTTTTTTTTTCTTAATAATAAAGAAAGAAAATCTTTAAAAAAAACTTAACAAAAGAAAAATCATTCAAATAGAAATCTAAATGCTATGTACACTATACACATGTCCCTAGGGGCTCATATATGGATTTTGTTCCCATACTCCTCTGTAACACTACTATGAGGGCATATACTCTAAATTTCGTCAAAAAATTATCACAATAAAACGCAAAAATTCAATGCATCTCACAAAACATTGCCCTCTAATAGTCATAATGTTAGGTCCGCATTCAGAATGCCTCCCCCCTTCCTATTTGGAGTCATCCTTTACGACAGGGTATCGCAAAGGGTATGTGTTGTGCTTGGGCGATTAAAAGTTGTGCCTATGCGGGCCTTGTAATGTAGCCCTATTATGCATACACAATCAATGCATGGAAAAGATTTATGTTGTGCAAGATGTGGGTGTAAGCAATTTTCTTATTGGCATTTGTTGGCGAGGCTTCCTATTCTAAGCAATGTAATGGTCTTTGAAGCTCCTGTATCGTTGCTTGATTGAAGCGACTTGCTCTCTTCTAACTGTACTGTAATCGTAGGAAGAATTGTAAGAATTCAAGCGGCGATGCACTAACAGCAGTTTTGTTGTGCTTCTTTGGGACCCATTTCTTTGCGATTATTGGCTGTTTTGTTGCTAGTTCTCGTTTGGGAACCCATACTTGCCCGTGCTTCGTTTGTGTTTGAAGAGACTTCTTTGGGATCCACCTTTTTGTTGTGTGAGTCAAGAGTGGTCTTTGCTTCAGCCCTTGTACGCGTGGTTGGGGACGGGATTTAGGCTTTGAAAGTTGATACTGTGGTTGTTTTGGAATCCAAATGAATTCTTGATTTTTTTGTGCTTGAATCAACTTCTTTGGAGCCCAAACCTGAGTTGTGAAAGCTTGCGACTTTGTGATATTCTTACCCGTTCGTGCACGCTTTCCTTGTTTTTGTTTTGATGTTGGATCTTGTGATTTGTCATTAGAGATCTTTGTCTTCGTGATCCATATCTGTTTTTGGCCGATCTGGCTTTTTGGTATCCAGATTTGTCGAGCTTTTTGGCTTTGACTTGTTGTTCTGTTCTTTTGACTTGTCATGGTTGTTGCTGAAGGGGTTGGTGATAGTGATGGCCTGAGCTGATGATAGGCGATGTCGTAAGATTCATCATTATCGCTACTATCCTCAGCAAGGTTGTCTTCTTGTACTTTCCCTTGATTTTTTGGCTGGTATTGGAAAGTTACTGTCTGTTTGCTCGTGGGTGGTAGTTTCTTGGAGGACTTTTCTAGCTCATTGATTAGAGCATTGTTAGCTCGTTGCTCTGGTCGTATTCCTCCTAGCTGAGTCTTTGCATCCTTATTAGGAGCCATGTATGAGGATGCTTGTGGTGGTTGTGTCTTCACCGAGGACTTTGGAATCCACTTTTGATGCACTTTATTCGTGTAGCGACGACATTGATTTCCGGGTCGTTGATCTTCTTGAAGCTCGAAGTGTTCTACAGAGTTATAGAACTCGTCGTCTTCTTCATCTTTTGATTCTCCACATTTCTTTGTTTGCTCCTTATGTCGAGAGCTTGTTGATGTCTGGTTCTCTTCGTTTTCCTCGATTACACTCACTGCAAAATAAGGAACGACATTATAGCCATTTTCATCACAAAACTTTGTTGTGGGAACATCCTCCACGGCGCACACGTCCAGAGTAGCCAAGATGTGTTCCCATCCAAAAGGCTCTAACTCTTCTTCAGGAAATGGTTCTGGGATATAGTCCATATCCTCTATAACCCGCTCTAGGATACATTCCTCGCGTTTCAAGCTACCACATTGTGAAGCTCCACACATCCACAGTTCTTTAGGCTTACCTAACCAAGCTGGACGTTCTGATCCTGCTACTGTGGCAGAATCAAACTCCTCAACCGGTGTTCTCGTCACATCCCTATAGCTATGGTCACTCAAGTTTATCTTTGTTATGGTTTCCATATGTCTCAGATATATATGGTCATAACCCCAATCTTGGACCATTTTCAATTGTCGCATGAATGGTCTTCCCAGAATGATGTCATAGTTGTTCTTCTTGCCAAAATCAACTACAGCAAAAGTGTGTTCATATTTAATGCCACAAGAAGTAACAAGTACTTTTTCTAGCAATCCTAGGGGCTTTTCCTTGTGTCCGTTTGGGTCATTCGTGTGGATATCAAGGCAGGTTTTCCCCATTTTTTCCAAACCTCTTTGGTTGCAATGGCCACACCAGCTCCACTGTCAAGGATTGCCATGGTTTTTACATTATTGAATTCCACGGGAAGGGTGGTGTTTCCCTCTTCTCCCTTATAATACTCGCTTACCTTGTTTAATGGGACTGGCCTAGTATTTAGTTGAGGCATTTCAAGCTCTTTGATGCCTTCCTCGGTTTGAGTCATTGGGGTTTTTACACCAAATTTCTCTAGACATTTACCCACATTAGCCCACATGTTTGGTGTTATTCTGAGCAACTCGGCTAACATTATTGTACAGGTGACTGGGGTAGATAGAATATCTACTAGCCCCTTTGAATCGATGGCCTTGTTGGGAGACGGTCTCTGTGATGGGACTGCAACCACATCTGACTTGGTCTCGTACTCTCCCATGTAGGACAGTAGTGTTCTTAGCGAATGGGGTTGACTATCCATAGATTGTACAGATCCTTTGTCGCCCCAATACGATCGCACGTCTGGATTCATTTGAGATCCAGTCTCAAATTCCTGTATTGGTGGTAGAAACACTCCTCGTTCATCACCAGTCTTGTCTACTCGTCTTCTTAGGTCATCGGCTTCATTGGCCTCTCTGACTTGTTTCCACAATTCGTCAAGACCATCTATCTCTTTATAATCCTCAGGTATAGCTTGGTGAAATCCCTCGGAAGAGTTATCCTTGGTATTCAGTACTATCCTTGGTTCTAATGCTGGGTCCTTGAGGTTTGGTCTGTGCTCATGACTAGAATCTGGCTCTTTTAGTTCCTGGTTTGGTGGGATTACTTGTGTAGGCATGACACGGATCACATCCTCAGGTTTTGCAACTGGTGGTTCTAGTAAAGCTTGGGCTGTTTGAATCATTTTCTGGCACATTTCAAATTTTTGCTTTTCTAGTTCCGCATAGGGATATGTCATCCACCTGTGTTCTTGGGTTTGTTTGTTTTTGAGCCTCACATCATAGGCTTTCAAGAGGGCATCTAATGTCTCAATAACCTTCTCTGCCAACACAGATCCTCCTGAACTAGCACTTCTCGGTTTCTCATCCGTGGATGGTTCTTTTAGAGGTTTAACCATCTGTGTAAGAGAAGGTGCTTCCTTTTCCTCATGTTGTTTTATCTTCTCCTCAGCTTCGGTAAGCTTCTCAGCTAGGGATTTTTGCTCTCGTTCCCTGCGTGCTTTCATCCTAGTCTTTCTAGTTTTCCAACTATTTCGTTTGCTCTTGGTTTTCTGACTAGGTGCGTCTATCTTTGGTCCATCATCTGTCTTTGGACTCGTGTCACTTTCCGTGTTCTTTGTCTCTGGATTCTCATCAGCTTTCTTTTGAGCTTCTGCTCTCGTAACCACTTGAACTGGTACGACATTTTCATTTTCTGAGCTACTAGGGAGCTGAACAATCCCTGATACATTTGTCGTGATTTTCTTGATTTGGTTTGGTTTCTTCGGGCAATCGAGGATCAAGTGAGTGATGCCACACTCAAGGCAATAGGCATTTACTTCAGTGATCTCCGTATGAGGACATTGTTTGACCAAGTGGTTGTCACGATTTTTGTGACAATCTGTCTCTGGTTGAGGAGATTCTTTTAGCATTTCCTCTTGGCTATAAGCAAGCTTTGACCTAGATAAGCCGCTATTTGCAATGAATCGCAATGTCCTTTCGTTCATTTCATACCTTCTTTCTTTCGACTGAAACCCAGGAGGTGGAGGTTGTACCGGCCTCACCACTCCATGTGTTTCTCTCACATTTTGTTGCTCCGAAGGGTAGTACTCACATTGGTTACTATACCACATTGTAGCTGGTATTGGCGTTGGTTTATTTGATGCTTCCTGGCCTGGCATGTATCTCATGTCTACCGGCATTCTAGCACCTGTCAGCGGAGGTTGTTGTCCTAAGACAAGCTGTGGCCTTAAAACTCCTACCGGTCCTAGCGCATTCCTCGTAATGTATCTAGGTGGAGTAGGTGCTTCTGGAACAGGTTGTACATACCTCTCCCTAGCATTTTCCATGCTATAATAGCACTCTTCCCCCGTATGGTTCGTCCATTTTCTCTCAATTTCACACCACTTCAGCTCTCCCGAACCAGACCTTACAAGAGGAATCAACCTCTTGACCAAGTCGTCGATAAGCTTTTCTTGATCAATAGGTGCCGTTGGCTTGGCAATGGACTCACTTATCTGTGAAACACTGTGCTGAGAGGATGTGTCATCTCTTTGACTCTTTAAGTCCTTTTCTTTGTATGCCTCACAGTTATCCACTAGATAAAGAGATTCTTTGATCAACTCGTTTAGCGTCATCCTCCTTATCATATGCAGATCCTTCTGAAGGCCCTCATCTCTCATTCCCTGGATAAAGATCAGCATCAGTCGTGCTTGCGTAGGTAATTCCGCTCTCGGACAGAGCTTAACATATCTCTTGAGCTGTAATGATGCCTTGCGTACTGATTCATTCTCTTTCTGTTTGAATCTATGGATTTGCGAGACCGTGTTGTGAGCAATGCCTTTTGGCGAGAATTCTTCAATAAACTCCTCAAACAGCTCATCTAGGGTCTCAAAATCCCATTTTTCCACCGAGTCGAACCATGTAGCTGCATCATCTTCTAGAGTCAATCCAAATCCCGCAAACTGTCGCAAAATCTGAAACTTCCTCTGCTCTAATCACTCTTCTAAAAGCCGTTATGTTATCTCTCGGATCTTCATCTCCGGAGTATTTTCTGTTTACCCATTTCTGGACTTGGGATGGTCCAACTTGTCGATTGTCTACGAGTCTAACCAGAGACTCTCCCAATCCTTCTCTCGTTATCTCTCTTGAAGGGAATCCTGGTGGCTCTCTTCTTGGAATTCCTATAGGAATTCTCGTGTTTGGTGGAGGGATTTGTGGTCCTTCATTGACCAAATATCCACCTCTTTCTAGTACAGTCTGTGGATTTGTGCTTTCTACAACTCTGTATTCTCGTCCATACTTGTCGACAACTATAGATCTCCATTGACAGTCGACTCCGTATGTGTAAACATATAAGAGCTTGTAATCCGTTATCTCTTCTAGGTATGGATAAAACCTATAAAGATTGACCTCATTGTTGTCAATGTATCTATATAGTCCTTTACTCTCATGACCAATCATCCAAACTCTCTCAACAAGATGAATCTTTATCAATTGCAAGTTTGGAAGATCCATTGTGGGAGGATATTCCTTTATCGCAGGGATCTCCGAGCTTGTGTAAGCTGCGTTTGAATCTAGGGTAGACATGATTTATGGGCTTAAGAGCTTTTGCTTGGTTCAAGTAGACTTAGTCCACTGTGTTCAAGTGCTTTGGTTAGGGAAAAGTCGAAACTATGTCCAAAACTGCAACCGTTTCGTCACAATTCTCGCAAATTGTCGCTTTTAGACACCCCTGACTTCCGGATGTATTTTGAGGCCTCAAACGATGTTTTTTTTCAAAGTTGACCTAACATTTAGTTCAAGTTTTGCTCTAAGATCTGTAGAGCCGCTCTCAGGCTACGTTTTGATATAAAAACTTTTCCGATCCGATATCGTTTGTGAAAGTTATGGCCAAAACAGTGAAATGCAGTTTAGAATGGTCAAAATGAGTCCAAATTCAATTTTAAAAGAAGATTTGGGATCTTTGTGACACTGTGAACACTTCTGTATGGTCAAAATTACAGTTGGACCCTAAAACTGGCTTAGAGACATCCTACGCATAGGATGTCTATATGCTCAGAATTTAACTAAATTTGGTCCAGAGACTCCCCTTAAGTCCAACAACACAATGGTATGCTCAGAATTTCACTTGGACCTAAAAATGGCCTTGAGACATCCTATGCGTAGGATGTCTTTTTGCTCAGAATGACTTGAAATTTTCACCCCAGCTTCTCCTTGATGTGTTGATCACAGTGGTGTGCTCATAGGTTGGTTTGGAGTCGTAAATCAAGCTGGAGACATCCTACGCGTAGGATGTCTAACTACTCAGATTTTGTCCAAACTTGATCCCAAGATTCTCCTAGTGCTCAGCAACCCAATGGTATGCTCAAAATTGAATTTGGATGCCAATAGGTCAAGATTTGGGTTGCATAAGCTTCTAGTGCACTCCAAGAGTAGGATGTCTGACAATTCTTGTCTTTGTTGGTAAATAGGCCAAACAAGGTCCAAATTCACTTTGAAAAAAGTTCTGGAATCCTTGAGACACTTAGAACCTCCCTATATGGCCAAAGTAGAATTTTGACCACTTTATGACCCAGGAGACATCCTACGCGTAGGATGTCTTTTTGCTTTGTTTCAGCTCAAACTTGCACTGTAGCTTCCCCTTGATGTGCTAAACTCACAGCTATTTTTACTTTTTGATTCTGACACCTATAGGTTGGTCAAATGATCAAGAATCTGTTCCAAAAGCCTGATGTCTGTTCTGATGAATTCACCAGTCAAATCAACTCCAAATTGGACCAAAATTGACTAGGAGGCTTGCCTAAGGCTATACAATAGCATGGTATAGTCACAGTAGAATTTTGGTTTCAGAATTATGCAGTAGACATCCTACGCGTAGGATGTCTTTTTGCTCAGAATGAACCCAAACTTGAACCACAGACTCTCCTTAAGGTGTTGATCATTGTGGTATGCTCAGAGGTTGATTTGGAGTGCTAAATCATGGTGAAGACATCCTACGCGTAGGATGTCTTTTTTGGCCTGTTTGACCCCAGACTTGTCCCACAGCTTCCCCTTGATGTCAGTAACCCAATGCTATGCTTAGATTTTGGTTTGGATGTCAAAAGACCCCAAAACTAGCTATTCTTGCCTTTTTCAGTCAAAAGTGCTAAAGTCTGTTCAATCTTCCTTTCACTGATCCAAATGAGCTGAAAACTCTCACATGCACTCAAAACATCATGTATAACATGCACATGAAGTCACCCTATGGTTTGGTCTCAAAAATTATGCCTTGGGCACAATTTGGGTAGGATGTCTGGCAATTCTCGTCTTTTGGCTTTGATCTGTCAAAATTTGGTCAAATTTTCACTTTCCAGGTGAAAATAGGGTAAAACCTACCTTCTAAACACACTGGTAACCTCAGATTTTCAAAATTTCCACCAGATCACCCTGTAGACATCCTACGCGTAGGATGTCTACTGCTGATTTTTTGAGATTGAAGTGTCCGTGATGCTTCCTTATGCTCTGAGCAAGTGCAAGTATGCTTCACAATTGCAAAAACATGCAAAAATCACTCAATTATGCCTTTTCTGAAATTTTACGTTTTCTGACTCCGCCTTTTGGCTTTTGGTCAACAAAAATAGGGAAAAACACCCAAGTCAATATGTTACTAGGGTAAAACCTACCCTCTGAACCCACTGGTGCAGTCAAAATTTTCAAATTTGGTCTCCAGAACCCCCTTGAGACATTCTACGCATAGGATGTGTATGTTTACAGAATTGCAGGTTTTCTTCACAGAACCCTTGCAAATGCTCTTTTATATGCACGGCATCAATCAATCATACAAAAATATCCAGAAAAGCTTGTTTAATGCATTTTTACCCTCAAAAGCACACTTTTCCGTGATTTCAAATACAATCAAGCACTTTAGATAATTCAATGCTGAATAGCTCTAGATCAGAATCGGATCGCTTACCTAAAGCTACTCCTATAAATCATATGGAGTTTTGCATCTATGAGTAGAAAAACACTTCACTGCCACACGCGAACTAGTAAACGCTTTTATCACCTCACAAATCACTCGACCACCAACAACTACTCTAATCCACAGATCCTAACTAAACCTATCTAGTCGCAGACCCTCAGCAAGACACACGCTTCCTGGCTATCCACTTGATCGCGGAATATCCTCTTTCGGATCCACTTAAGAAAAACGCTTTCTTTAGCCGAAACTAAATCAAGCAACCATCACACGAGTGTTAGTAGGAAGCCTACTTAGGTCCTTGTGTCCCCGGCAGCGGCGCCAATGTTGGACTGGAGCGACTCACACACCCATGAAGTGCATGCAAACACTACCTAGATCAACATAATGTCAATCAAGGACACAGATGACACGATAGGCACACGGAGGAAATCTCTTTAGCTTGTCAGGCTGAGACCATCCTACACATACAACACTCTGGAAGGCCAACTAAACCACAATCAAGAACCTCACTGCTCTCAACTACACCACCTAGCCACATACACACATACGGAAGGTAACTCACCTAATCATGCCAGATTCGTACGAAACTTAAGGAACACCATCCCCTCACTAGGATACACCTGTCCCTAAGCTTCTACACTCAAAACCCTCAGTCTAAACCCATCTGCGGAAAACGCGTAGGATGACAAAGCAGAATTTTGAAAGTGTCCGAAACTGAAATTTATGAGTACCTATGCGTAGCTTATGTCGCCATGATTCTATAGACTACTAGCACGCAGAAAACAGACATCGTTTGATACACTTACGGCCACAAATAGCTCGTAGATGCGTTGGCGTGTGCGCTTCGTCTCGCGTGGAATGCTTGGCGTTGTCGCGTAGCTCTCCTCGAGCCTACAGCAATGGTGCAGTCGGATCTCCAATGTGTTGAGCGAGCCGGGCGTAGCAAGAGGATGAAGCTCACGCTCACTCTCTTTCTCTCTCACACACAGTACACGACAGCGCTAAAGTTTTTGATTATGATTAAAAGTCTCCTTACAAAATGACCTAGGTACCTTATATACTAAGGCTACCTTAGGTTTAACCAAAAATGGGGTTGAAAGGGTCAAATGGCTTTGTATTTACAATCTGGAAGTGCCATTGCACCCCGGCTTCTGAAACTAGAATAACTACTCATTACAAATGACGTTTATAGCCATAATCCGCAGCATTTCATAACTCGCAAAAGATAAGACTTTGGTACGAAACTTGAGTTATGTTGTGTTGTCGACCCAGCGGTCAACACCAAGGCTTTAGCCTTTGTCCAACAGTTTGACATAGCATTTTCTAGAGGCCGCTATACTGAGCACTCCAAGATCAAACGGGCCGCATCCTTTCTGAAAGGCCATGAACGGACATGGTGGTCCACTCTGTTGTTAAGGAAACAAGCGCCGACAAAGTGGTTGAAATTTAAGAAACTCTTTTTTTCTTCATGGCTCACGCAAGAATACGAACGAGACATGATTCCTGACTGGAACCATATTTGGATGATCAAGACAGAATCTTTGGATTCTTACTGCGAAAGATTTTGGGAAACTTTTCTATCTGTTTCATCCTTTAAGAAGATCGGTTTTAAGGAGCAGATTGAGCGGTTTTGTTGTGGACTTCCCAAAGAAATTCGAGACTACTGTCTTGAAACTTGAAAGGAAGTCCTAGTCTATACAACAATTGATGGGACATGCAAAGCGGAGATTTGCTAGACATTCGGGTAACTTGACTTACCCATCAGATGAACCTCCAACAAGTCATTGCAAAAACAATCGACGAAGAGATAGACGACTTTCACTAACAAAAGACGAGAGAGATGAATATTTCAAAGCAGGAAAGTATTTTGAATGTGGAGAACAAGGACATATCGCTACACGGTGGCCCAGAAAGACACACAAATCAAGATGACTAGCAGATTGAAAGGTTAGCGGAACGAGGCGATACTCGTTTCAGAACAGATTTTAGATAGAAAATGATGGATGAACTAGCATTATTTTGCTTTATGAATTTGTGAAATAAGACTTTTTGGAAGATGATTTTAAATTTTGAATAAAACTAATGTTTTATGAAAGAATCTGTTAATTCTGGACAAAGAGCAGCATTAAGAATGAGACCATGATTTTGGAGCAGTGACAACTCCCGAAAGAACCTGATAACGAATTATGAATCACGATTGATTCAATGGAATGAATGACTGAACCACTCTGTTCAGTATGAACTTAGTGATGGATTGGGATCTCCGGAAAAGATTTCTCGCACACGACAGTGCTGCGAATGATTCTTGCACACGACAATGCTTGAGGCGAATGACTACTTGCACACAATAGTGCTTGAGTCGAAAATCTCTATAGACATGATCGCAATATGGGATTAGTTAAATACTGTGGTTTGAGATTTGGAATGAATGTTTCTTTGAGATTAGTTAATCTAGATGTGGTTGCTAAATACTGGCAGTCATGGTTTGAGATTTGGAATGAATGTTTCTGTGATTGATTGTCATGTGATGTCCTGTGATGTCATGTGCAGTGATGTGACTGTCGTCTTTGCACAAGTACTAGAGATGTCGTGTCTAGTGCGTTGGTACTTAGAGTCAAGTGTCTACTGAACTGGTTTATGGCCTCTGTCTGTTTTGCAGGCGTAATTGAGGGCGATTATAATTCTTTCAAGAGGGGGGTATGTCACAAATTGATGACGTGGCAGTTCTGTCCAGACACACGCGGATAGCAGTACGGACCTTGTGATTCGCGCTGGCATTTGGCCTTACCAATGCTCCAGCTACATTCAACCGCATGATGGATAGGATTTTCAAAGAGTACCGATCATTTGTGGGCACTTTCTTTGACGACATTGTCGTCTTCTCCAAGAGTGAGGCAGAGCACATACACCATTTGTTACAAGTTTTCCAGGCATTGCGGCAACATAAATTAGTTGTAAATGCAAAAAAGAGCGAGTTTCTCTTGTGAGAGATACACTTTTTGCGACACATCATCTCAGCGGAAGGTGTAAAGATGGACCCGGTCTAAGTTGAGACCATTTGTGATTGGCCTGATTTGAAGAATGTTCATGAAGTTCGAAGCTTTCTGGGCTTGTGCTCATACTATCGGCGGTTCATTCAAAAATTTGCAGAGTTTTCATGTGCTAACTCAGAAAGGGGTTCCCTTTACTTGGGTGACCGTCGGAGTTTGCAGCTTTTTAGATTCTCAAGGAAAAGTTGACAACGGGACCAGTTTTGGCCTTGCCAGACTTGCAGAAACTCTTTGAAGTTTATTGCGATGCATGTGGTCGCAGTTTGGGAGGAGTCTTGATGCAAGAAATCCATGCCATAGCTTACGAGAGTAGGATGTTTTCACGTCTTGAAGGGGTTGCATAGATTTATGAGAAAGAGCTTTTGGCAGTTATCCATGCTCTTACGCAGTGGCGAGATTTTCTACTCATAGCCAATTTTACTGCCTTTATGGACCATCAGAGTTAACGCTACTTCTTGTCTCAGAAGCAGCTTTCAAGCAGATTAGATGGGCTAACGTTCTGTCACAATTTCATTTCCAGATAGTCCATGTTCAGGGATAGAACAATTTAGTGGCAGATGCGTTGTCTCGCAATCCCCTGGTTTTGGCTATTTCCGTGATTCATCATAGAAGCTTCGAGGATATATATGGTAGATCAGTACGCCACCGATCCTGATTTTGCAAACATCTTTACCTGATTACATAGTGGGGAGACAATTGCAGGCTATTCCATATAGGACGACTATTTGATGCGGAAAACGATGTTATGTGTTACACAACCTTTGAGGGAAAAGGTTTGGATAGAGTGCCATTGTTTACTTTTTTGTTTTCGGGCCACCACAGCATAGATACCACTTTGAAGGGTGTTGAGCACTACTACTACTCGGCGAGGCTCAAAAAGGATGTGGACGAGTTTATTCGCAGTTGCTTAGTATGCCAAAAGGTCAAGTTTGACGGGCATAAGGCCCTAGGACTCGTACAGCCTTTACCCATACCTTCCTGTCCGTGGGAAAGCATCGCCATGGATTTTATTTTGATCTTTCCAAGACTCAGAGTGGGCATGATGACATTTGGACAGTCATCGACAGATTCAATAAGCGGGCCCACCTTATTCCGGTAAAGAAGACAGTTAAGCCCGATTATTTGGCAAAACTATTTGTCTCATAGATTTATAGTATTCTGCTACATGAATTTATGAAAGAAGTACTTCGAACTGGGAATTCCCGAAATGAATCCAATATATATGTGCTCTCTCATGTGAGTAGTGTTTGAGTGCATGATTGAAAGACGAAATGATTGCAGCATTTCGGTCTTGTGATTCCAGACGAGTAGCAATAAGAATTAGTCAATCGAGACATCTGTGGAGATCTGGGGTAGATCTAGATGTGATTGCTAAACACGTTGCCGATAGATCATGATCCAATATCTCGATGGACTTTGTGTGATGCGATTTGAATGTTCAGTGACTGTCATCTTTGTGCAGGTGCTGGATATGTGTTGTCTAGTGCGTCAGTGCTTAGAGTCAGTGTGTACTGAACTGGTTTCTGGCTCATGTTGATTTTACAGACGTAATCAAGGGCGATTACAATTCTTTCAAGAGGGGGGTATGTCACAAAGTGATGACGTAGCATGGCCGACTGGACGCTCTCCGGACAGAGGGAGGTCCAACCTCTAGTGAAAGATGCAAATAAAGTCTTACCAACTTACATAGCCTAGCCAAGAGGCCTAAATTAAAGAACTTGAAGCTCATAGTTGTACCAACTTATGGTACCCCGGCCAAGGAGCCTAAATCCCTAAAGACCAAAAGCTTGCACTTTGAAAGAGGCTTCTGTAAATCGCGCTGACATGCTGACATGGCAAGCTGTACAAAAATTCCGCGTTTTGCGCTGGCTATGCCACGTGGTAGGTTGTACGGATTTCCGCGATTCATGTTGGCAGCTTTTGGGAGCAGACGCTTTTGGGTTAGCAGTGCTTTTGATACAATGCTTTTGGGGCTCTGCTTTTGAGCATCCCTTGTAAGAATAAAAGAGCCCCTGGGGCCTCATTTTGTAGAGCATCTGGTCACAGAGTATTGAGAGCAAAGGTTCCTCGGAAGTTGTACTTTGCAATGATTAATGATAAAGAAATACCGAAAGGGGCGCCAGTCTTTGGGGCCAATACTTCTAGGCTCAGAACTTCGCCGTGCCGTGTCGACTCTCTCTCTCTCTCTCTCTCTCTCTCTCTCTCTCTCTCTCTCTCTCTCTCTCTCTCTCTCGCGCCAAAAGCGGCGAGCATTCGAAGAGGCACAGGAGCTTGAGCTATACCACCTATTCATGAGCATAGATAGCGCGACGGCTTGGCGCACCCTGCGCGAGCCACGTCCGACTACAGCTATTGAGGATCCACAGATATGGCATGATTATGCAGAGCGCCTTTATGAGGTGCCAGGGCAGCCTCCTATCCCACAGCCACACGGGCCACGCCCCACGTGCTCCTCCTTCTTTACAGCAGAGATGGTAGAGAGGGCCATACGCCGCATGCAGCACAGACGATCAGCTGACCATACTGGATTACAGAGTGAGCACATCATTTATGCGGCCTCCACTATAGCCCCGTTGATTGCACATGTCTTCAACCGGGCTATAGGGGAGGGCTTCCCAGAGGAGTGGACACAGCACACCATAGTGCCTATCCACAAATCTGGCGACACCCTGGACCCAGGGAACTACAGGACTATCATGATTGGCCACACGATGGCCAAGCTATATGGAGCAGTACTTGAGGCACAGCTCAGCTGCTATGCAGAGACCGAGGGTTTACGAGCTCCAGGCCAGGCAGGTTTCAGACGAGCTTTCTCCACCACTGATCACATCTTCGTTCTGCGTTGCCTCATTGATGGGGCAAAGGCGCGGAAGAAGAGGCTTTACTGCTGCTTTGTGGATTTCCGCAAGGCCTTTGACACAGTCCCACGCGAGAGACTCTTCCAGCGCCTTCACAGCATTGGGGTACCAACAGAGATGATTTGGGCCATATATACTCTCTACGAGAGGGTGACGCGTCGAGTTCGTTGCCCAGGCGGCTTTTCAGAGACCATTGCTAGCACCATTGGTGTTAAGCAAGGATGCCCACTCTCCCCGACACTCTTTGGGCTCTACATCGACGAGATCTCCGACTACATACTACGAGCAGGGGGAGAGGGGAGCGACTTGGCAGGTACTCCGGTCCACATCATGTTATATGCTGATGATATTATGTTGATTTCAGAGTCACCCGAGGGCTTGCAACGCCATCTTGAGGCCTTGGACGAATTCAGCACACACAGGGGGTTGACTGTGAACCTTGGCAAAACCAAGGTCATGATCTTTCACACATCCAGTGCAGTGAGGAGCGCTGCCACCTTCAGAGCAGCAGGAGGACAGGTTGATGTAGTCACCTCCTATGTCTACCTTGGCATCACATTCACCAGCCTACCAGGACCCTTCACTATGAGGCAGGCTGCTGTTGACAGGCTCACCCGAGGATATGCAGCTCTGACCATGCTAGAGCGGAGATGCCACCAGGCACACTTTCAGGAGCCCCGCACGAAGGGGTGGCTTTTCGACACCTTAGTCACCCCGGCCCTGATGTACTCGGCGGCAGTATGGGCACCAGGATTGACAGCTGACCAGTGGACACAGCTTGAGAGGCCACAGGTATGTATGATCTCACGCTTGCTCCGCAGCAAGAAGACAGTGCCACATGACATTATTAGAGCCGAGCTCGCCACACCACCTATGGCTGTAGAGGCACTATTCCAGACAGTCTGCTTCATCCAGAGGATGAGAGAGCTACCTCCTAACAGACTTACTCGTAGAGCATTTGAGGCAGCTATACAGCTATCAGAGAGTGGGCATGAGAGAGCATGGTACTCACAGGTCAGAGCATGGTTTGAGGGACACGGTCTTGACATGGAGAGACTACCACCATTCCAGTACGACCCCCACTCACCATCTGTTCACCTCTCTCGCAGTGAGAGGAACTTGGTATTGAGACAGGATCTGTGGCAGCTATACACCAGGAGAGTCTGGGAGTCACCTGGCTTGGGGACGAGGATGTCAGATTACAGAGACCAGTTTCTCACCATACTGTCTGGGGGGTTCATACAGAGACCACGCTATATGGACACATATATGCCACATAGCTCACGGGTGGCGATTGGTCAGCTGAGAGTGGCTTCACACAGGTTAGAGATTGAGATCGGGAGACATACTGGTGTTCCCAGGGAGGAGCGAGTCTGCAGAGCCTGCACAGAGGAGGTGGAGAGTGAGGAGCACTTTGTATGTAGATGCAGAGCATACACTGAGATCAGAGGCAGGTATGAGGCCTTATTCAGAGGACAGCCCACTCTCCGAGAGATCATGGACTCTCGAGATCAGAGACAGCTCGGACGCTTCTTACTAGAGATACAGAGCCATCGGGACACACTACTACAGCCACGCACAGCTACACAGACAGAGGGGAGACAGTCGCAGCTCACAGACTTCTTTCAGAGGATTGCCGCCCCTCCCTCACCAGACACTCAGAGGGGAGTGACACTCCCACAGGCGGAGGTGAGCCGAGCTAGACGACGACCACGAGTCACAGGCTACAGGGGCGCGAGCTCCCACCACCGACAGATCGAGGAGATCCGAGCCCGGGAGCGCCGTGCCACTGAGGAGCGAGTAGCTCAGATGAGGGCCGACCCGACAGCTTTCATCCGGGTAGCCTTGGCACCAGCCCCGCCCATGTACCACATCTTACATCCCCCCATTTGTACAGGATGGAGCTAGATAGCTTGATGCATTCTCATTCTCATGATTGTACTACCTTGAGCATATAGACATGCATATACCCCTAGAGATAGAGCTCCATCCCTCCTCAGATACTCCCCTACCTACCTACATTCAGTTCAGTTTTGTATCAGTTTTGTTTCATTTGTCTTTCCGATAGACGGATGACATACACACCATGTACATTTGATTTGTCTCATAGGCCGATTTCGGCCTGACATAGACGTTAAAAATCTTTCTTTCTTTCTTTCTTTTCTCTCTCTCTCTCTCTCTCTCTCTCTCTCTCTCTCTCTCTCTCTCTCTCTCTCTCTCTCTCTCTCTCTATTAAAGTTCAGTGATTTTGAAGTTTCTGTTTGTGTGTTGCTATTGATTTCTCGCTTTGAGTGTCCAAGCCTGTTACAGTATCAACCATGTAAGAGCTTATGGACCATGCAACGGTCGGCTACAAACTTACGAAAGGAAAGCTTGGGTTCACTACAGAATCAACTCCAGCAAACAATCAGAACTCCCGACAAAGACGAACAAATCCCTAGGAATCTCATGAAAGTCAACCTCAAAGGCGTCGTCTGACACAGCGTCAACGAGAAACCTTACTACAAGAAGGCGGATTCTTTGAATGTTTTCAAACTAGGCATACCTTCAATACATGTCCTCAAAGAGACTTGACGTCTTTAGAGCAACCTTCCGCTCCGACAGCAGAAAGATCCTTAGGGCCACCTCCGGCTAAAAGAGCTAGACCTGCTATTGGACTTTTACCTAATATAAACCTCGAAAGTACAAATGAATTGTGCCGAGCATATGGCAAAGTCAATGGCTTGAAAGCCTTGATTTCGTTGACCGAGGAACTATTGAAAATTTCATCCATCTAGACTTCTTGAAGCAGATGGGCTTTGACTATGATTCGGGGGGGGGGGGGGGGGGTTGGGTTCTCCTGCCCAGAAGAGGTGGAGGGGTCTAAGGCAGTCTCCTGCCACAGAGGTTCAAAGCGGTTTCCCGTAGGAACCCACTCTTGGCGAGGAATTGTGAGACGGCCACCCAGGCGAGGTGCCTAGCCTTGTCTGATGGCGGCCACAAACCTGGTGTCATCCCTCCTCAGTCTGCTGTCTGTTGCTGTTGGAGCTGGATGTCTTTGGGTCTCCAAAGCCCTTGTAGGGGGGACCTCGGAACTTGAAGAGGGACCAGCCCTAGGGGCATGTGGCTGTGGAGTTGGCCGAGCTCTCTTGCATGGACAGGCCTTGGCAAGATGGCCCATTTGTTCGCAAATGAAACACTGGTTTGGGAGGCCCGAATACTCCACACTCTGTCTGATCCAACCACCACTCACCTGAGGCAGTAAAACCACCTTCGGAAGTGAATGTGTGTCCTGAATAAGAACCCGTACAGTGGGTAACCTTGAGGCCTTGGCCACTACTGATGCTGAAGTGCGCAAGGTCTCCAAGACCATCCCAATCATGGAACCAATCTTGGAAAGTAAGGGGAGATACTCCCGCCTCAAATCCTGGGAAGCAAGCTGAGATAGGAAGATCTACCTCCTCCTCAAGCACATTTGAAGTCGGGTCGAAACTATGGTGCCATTGTTTGAAGTAAGCTTGACCCGTCCGAATGCCTAGCGGGCTCATCGATATTACTTTGGCTGCCATCTCTAAAGACTCACCTCTCTCGAGAATCTACACATCAATGATCTTGCCCACTTCGGCGAGGAGTTGGGCCTAGAGTAGGTCCCGAACCTCGCCTCTGCTGGGCTGTGCGCCAACAATCTTGCAGATGACCAAGTTGGCTTGAAGCCTTTCCACCTCGGTTATCAAGCTCGCTTGCTCTAAGCAAGTCGAAGGGTGGGTCGGCTCTGCAATGTCGGACAAGGAGGCTTTAGTAGAATCCCTCTGAGGTGAAGCAGGGGCAACCATTTTGTGTCTGCTGGCGAAAATAAGAAGGTGAGGACGTTGATGAAGACCACCAATAGGATGAAAAGATCCCACAAATAGCGCGCGAGGGTGAAGGGGGCTGGATGGAAAAGATGCTACGAGGTGGGGTGAGGGAAATGTGAAGCTAGGACAGTGGGCGGTCCGGGCTGTGCGAGAGGGGGGGGGGCAGCAACGAGCTCTGCATTCCAGATGCATGTATCTTCTGAGCTCGATTTTGCAACTAGCTTCGGTCTTAAGTGAAAGTCTATTTATCAGAGTATATTTGATATTGTCATGCGCTCCCGTTTGTGACGCAAGAACTATGTGCAGGTTGATTCTAGGGCTAGGAAATTCTAGTTAAAGAACAACAAAGGCTAAGATGTGATCATTGATGTTAAACAAGAGCGAGGTAGTCCTTATTGTATTGGCATTTGACCATTTCCAAATCAATGAAATCAAGTCTTTTGCTTACTCGATCTTTGTTAAACCAATGAGTGAATCTGAAGGATTCGAATTTGTCCCTAGTTCCCTTCAATCTCATGCAAATTGTTTCCAGAGTGGCCTGAAGGTCATACCATTGACTTGGATTCGAGGGAGTACCCCTTGAACTGACGATCTTCCATAGTGAGTAGAGCTCAACAAGAAGAGATCACGAGCCAAGTTAATGACCTTTTGGAGAAGGGCTTGATCGAGCATAGATCTTTACTTTTTTGTTCACCCGGCCCACTTGTGTAGGAGAAAGAGGGATTTTGGAGGATATGTATAGACCGTAGAGCTCTTTTATAAGATTACCATCGAGAATAGGTTTCCAATACCCAGGATCGATGATATACTTGATAGGTTGCAGGGTTTTACCTGTTTTAGTAGAATCAATCTGTATCATATCAGGATCGCTCTTGGAGATGTATATAAGACCGCATTTAGGACGTCCTTTGGATTGTACGAGTTTTTGGTGATGTCGTTCAGCAAGAGATGACAAAGATCAGACACCAGTTCCACCGAGAGATTGCAAAGCACTTGGCTCAGCTCAGATCAGATCAAGGCATATTCTTTAGGGAGCTGTTGACACCGCCTCATTAATGTACACCCTACTACACCCCCAGTCGCTCCCTTTGAGGATGGCAATCCTTCCAGACATCTGATGGATAGGGGTTTTTTCACCAGGTACGAATCTTGGAGTACTAGCGTAAATTCTGTGGAGATTGGAACAAAAAGTGTACGTCCCTCTCGGATCTGGTCCTTAAGTGCATCACTATGGGGTGACTCTCCAACAATTCCTCGACGTCACCTCCAGGTGGTGTGACTAACAAGGGGACATGGAATAAATGACTTGATAGGTTGCAAGGTTTTACCTGTTTTAGTAGAATCAATTTGTATCATATCAAAATTGCTCATAGAGATGTATACAAGACCGCGTTCAGGACGTCCTTTGGATTGTACAGTTTTTGGTGATGTCGTTCACCGAGAGATGACAAAGATCAGACATCAGTTCCACCGTGAGATTGCAAAGCGCTTGGCTCAGCTCAGATCAAATCAAGGCTTCGAGGAGCTGTTGACACCGCCTCATTGATGTACACCATACTACACTCGCAGTCGCCCCTTTGGGCATGGCAATCCTTCTAAACATCCGTTGGATGGGTCTTTTTGTATTGGGTACGAATCTTGGAGTACTAGGGCAAATTTTGTGAGGACTGGAACAAAAAGGGTACGTCCCTCTCAGCTCTGGTCCTCAAGTGCATCAGTGTGGGGTGACTCTCCAATGATTCCTGGACGTCACCTCCGAGTGGCGTGACTAACAAGGGGACATGGAATAGATGACTTGATATGTTTTAAGTAGAATCAATCTGTATCATATCAGGATTGCTCCTAGAGATGTATACAAGACCACATTCAGGATGTTCTTTGGATTGTATGAGTTTTTGGTGATGTCGTTCAGCGAAGATCAGAGACTAGTTCCAACTTCAACTTCCACCGAGAGATTGTAGAGCGCCTAGCTGAACTCAGATCAGATCAAGGCATATTCTTGTGGGAGCTGTCGACACCCCCAGTCGCCCCCTTGGGGCATGGCAATCCTTCTGGATGGGGGCTTTTTCTATCGGGTACTAATCCTGGAGTACCAAGGCAAATTCAGTGGGGACTGGAACAAAAAGGGTACGTCCCTCTCGGCTCTGGTCCATAATTGCATCACTGTGTGGGGTGACTCCAATGATTCCTGGATGTCACCTGTGAGTGGCGTGAGATATGGAATGAATGACTTGATAGATTGCAAGGTTCTACCTGTTTTAGTAGAATCAATTTGTATCATATCAGGATCGCTCCTGGAGATGTATATAGATGTCCTTTGGATTGTACGAGTTTTTAGTGATGTCGTTCAGCGAGAGATGTCAAACATCAGAGACTAGTTCCACCGAGAGATTGTAGAACGCCTAGCTCAACTTCCAGACATCCATTGGACGTGGCTTTTTCTATTGGGTACGAATCCCGGAGTACCAGGGCAAATTCAGCGGGGACTTCAACAAAAAGGGTAGGTCCTTCTCGGCCTTGGTCCTTGAGTGCATCACTGTGTGGGGTGACACTCCAGTGATTCTTGGACGTCACCTCCAGGTGGCGTGACTAACGAGGGGACATGGAATAAATGACATGGCATGAAAAACTGAAGGGGAAGTTTGCTTCCTGGCCCCAACGGCTTGCCGACGGCTGGAGATCTCCCCTTGTCGCGGCTCTAGCCTGAATAAGACCTTAAGTTAGGGGTAAAAGTATAGTACTGGATGGAGCTAGCTAGATTGCACATCATGCTTGAATACCATATGCATACAGTCCTGCATTCCGAGCCCCTAGCAGTAGAGCTCCATCTTCCATCCATCCATCATGTCACCTTGCAGTACCACTTACCCACTCATTGAATACTCCAGTTTGAGTCCTAGCATCAGCTTATCAGTTAGCTATAGTCTTTTTTTTTCAGTTCAGCTTTTCCTTTTTTGGGGGGGGGGATGACAGAGGACATACTGTGCTTGTACATTGATTCGTCTCATAGGCCAAGTCCCGCTTTTCAAGACATCAGTAAAATCTTTCTACAGAAAATGTCATGCTCACATAGAAATGTCATTTGATGCAACCTCTCAATTTGCAGTATGTATTACATTTGTCAGAAGTAACAGTGGCAGGTATTTGTTCTTATCATGCAAGTGCTGTCATTTGTCTGATCATGTTGTGTTACAGGGAATGATTCATCATATTTAATACGTTGGCCAAGAAAATTTATTAGAGTTGTGAAAATGTACGAGAGAACTCATGACGCTCGCTGCTGCTGTGTATCGCCCGCCACATTGCCCCCTCGCGTTGCTTGCTCTTCAGTCTCCCCCCCCCCCCAGACTTCACTTTGCCTCTGCCTCGACAGTGATGGATTTCTGACATTGCTCGCCGGAGCTTTCGCAGAGGGTTGTCTTCATTCAGTCCCCTTTCCTCTACAGCAGCAGACACATAATGGTGGCCCTTGCTCCACCACAGAGGAACTCCTCAGAAGCCCCCTCGCCCGACCCCGCGGAGCCGACCCTTCGACTTGCTCTTTCTCTAGAAGAGCAAGCGAGCTTGATGGCTAAGGTGGAACTCTTGCAAGCCTCCTCAGTTATCTGCAAGATATTGGCACTCGACCCAGCCGAGGCGAGGTTCGGGATTTACTTCCGGCCCGACTCCTCTCCGATGTGGGCAAGATCACCAATGTCCAGATCCTCGGGAGAGGGTATCGTTAGATAGAGTTCGAGTCTCCAGAGATGACGGTCAAGGTGATATCGATGAGCCGGCTCAGTATCTGAGCAGCTAGAGCTTACTTTAGGCGACAGCATCATGATTTCGACCCTACTATAGATGTGCTTGAGGAGGAGGCCGACTTGCCTATCTCGGTCTGCTTCCCAAGCCTGAGGAGAGAGTACCTCCCTCTTCTTCCCAAGATTGGTTCCATGTTCGGGACAGTTCTAGAGTCACCGCGCACTATAGCTTTAGCTGTGGCCAAGGCCGCAGGTTTACCTATTGTGTGGGTTCTTGTTCAAGACACACACTCCCTCCCGAAGGTGATACTGTTGCCTCGTGTAAGCGGGGGTTGGATTAGACAAAGTGTGGAGTATTTGGGTCTCCCCAATCAGTGCTTCATTTGCAGGGAGATGGGCCACTCAGCAAAGGCTTGTCCTCGCAGGAGATCTCGACCCACAGCGCATGCGAAGACTGCCAAGGCTGAGCATGCCCAATAGATAGATACCCAGGACACACAGGCTGGTACCTCGACAGAGGCCAACGATCAAGCAACTGATGGTTGGCAGCAAGTGCCTGGCCGCCGCCGATAGGGATGGGCTCGCCACTCTACTTCCCTTGGTGGCTGACCTCCTGTAGCTCAACAGCATTGGGTTCCGACATGGAACCGTTTTGACCCCCTTCAACAGGACCCCCCTAAGGAGGCTCCCTCCACCTCAGCTTGGCCGCCTCCCCACCCTCCTCCGCCTCCCCCTCCTCCACCTTCACCCCCGCCTCCCGCTCCTGTCTCCGCGGTGGGGCCCTTAACCTCATCTCCTGACCCATCCCACACTCCTCCTCAGACGCAGGGGATTGGACACACATCTGCAGCGAGATGATCTCTTGGTGGTGCTTTCACTACGAGTCGCATGGCTAGGGAGGGACAACCCTATCTGAGGCCGCCTCTTCAGGTTTAGACCTCTCCTTTTGCAGCAGTCTCTCGGGGTTTAACCAGCTTTGACATTCGCAGATGAAGTGACTTCTTCGATTACAGCTTCACATGCTTCCTTGGTGATTCTGGGGGAGGCTTGCTTTCGACTCTACGTCCTCTTTCTAGCAGCCCGAGGCACTGAGGCTCTAGATACAGTGGTAGGTTTCTCCTTTCTGCTGTGCAGGAGGGATCCTACAGAGTGGACCCTGCACACAATTCTTGACAAGCTCCAGGTCCAGGCCATTGAGTTCTCACACCACATAGGGGACCTAGGGGTGATAGACCTGGTACAAACACTTTGGCCTTTAGCCAAGTTCAGTGTGACGCCGCTGGATGCAGCAGGTTGCAGGCACATTGTGGTGCGTTTGTTTGCTGACACTCAGAGTCCCCCTTCCTATGTATTTGTACATGAGGATTCTTGGACAAAGGATGTAGCCCTACGGGCTGCACACTCGCCTTGGGCCTGGGTGGGATAGTCACTTCAGACGTGGTTGTCTAGAGGTCGTTCGGATGCGGATTACTCCCCCCACCCAAACCGGCCTCAAAGATAGCGAGGTTGGCTGCTGCTACAGCATCTGTTTTTTCTCATTGATTTCATGAGGATCGTCTCATGGAATGTGCAGGGATTAAGAGGGCCCCAATTTCAGCGTCAGAGGGGTCGGTTGCATCATGAGCTTCAACGATGCCTTGTGAGTGGTGAGATTGATTTTCTTATGCTACAGGAGCATCATCTGTGTGAGAGCCGTATTAGACGATGTGGTCAGATTTTGCGTGGTCGCTAGGAGACGTTTTGGTCAATTGCATTTGGACCTGGAGGTATCTAGGGAGGGGTATGTATGATTATTGCGGATTCTTGGCAGTAGGCCATTGTGGGCAGAGGTATTATTGTGTCAGGCAGAGCTCATTGGATTACTATGCAGGTTTAGGGTTGCCTCATGGGTTTCCTGAACATATATGCGCTCAATGTGGCAAGTGCATGAGCATAGTTTTGGTCTCATGTTGTTGAGTCTTTGCCGCATGCAAAGCAGTGGTGTGTTGGGGGGGACTTCATGTAATGTAATTGGCCTATTTAACTTGAGAATAGCAGAAATTAATGACAGTACTTTTGAGAAATAACTTTGTGAGCATAACGGGTGAACATAATTGAAGATAGCAACATAATCATAGCAATTAGTTAACTTGGCATGAACAATACTTTTGCAAGAGAGAATTTAGAGAACATGACAACAGTTGAGGACCGGATTTATGTGGAGCCGGTCCCCCCTCCAATAGGCATTTGTATTATGATTTCTCCCATAAAGAGAGACTTGTTACAATACAGTCTTTGTGTTCCTTGTGACCTAGGTGATGCAATGAAGATGGAAAGCTTCATGCATCACAAACATTACATAAACTTGAAGAAAGCTTTAGCTATCCAAAGCCTCAGTCCCAAGACCTCAAACACCTTCGAAGGTGGAGAGAGCTAGCAGGGAATGAGGGTAGGGAAGAGGAAGAAGAAACATTTCGTAGGAGAAAGAATTAGTTCCTCACTTATCATAACTCTTGTTGCTAGCATACATAATAGCATAGTAATGAAGAAGAAGGAGATGGCAAGCTTAAGCATGGAAGCATGGCTCTTGGTTGGATTTGCACTCCATAGCCAAGAGTGTTGGTGTAGGCTCTCAACCTCTACTTGCTTGGAGAGGGAGCTCTTGCACTTTGCATAGCACACAATGAGAGTGTTTGTGAGTGTGTGTGGGTGAGTATACCCCCTAAGCATCCCCCTAGCTTGCTTGGGTCGACCCCCCCTTGTAGCCCATGCTTGAAGCTCATTGGCCCCCTCCAGGCCTAGCCAATCATAAGTAGGAGGCATTACAAGCAGTAGGGGTAGCCTTGAGACAAGTGCCCCCCCTTTCCCCTTTGAGAGAGAGGGCTAGATAAATGCTAAATCAATTAATTAAATCTCCTAAATTACTATTGGACCCCTTGGGTGGCCAACCAATAGGCTTCAAGCATCTCATGAAGGTAACATAGGTAGGGGCCCGACATGTGTCCCTGCTGCCTCTTCAAGCTTGGGCCTTCCTTGCATGTGTGAGTGTGTTCTCTCTCTATCCCCTAGGAAAAGGGCTCGCCCCCCCTCTTGTAGGGATACTTTTGACTTTTGGTACTCAAGCACCTTAGTCATGAAGCATGACAATGCACTTGAACTAGGGGTGTTCCCACAAGCATCTCAGGCAAGCATGTCAAAGCACCTCGAGCACCTTAATCAAGTAGCAAGTCAAGCACCTCAAGCACGACAAGCACCTCGAGCTTGGGCTGGGTTCCCGCCTCAAGATCAGCCCTAGCTTACCTAAGGTCAAAGGACTTTTACACACATTATTGGAGGTCTTCAATGAAGCTAACCCTAAGGTCTTATGCTCCATTGGTTAGCCTTGCTCTTTGATAGACCATCTCTCATTTGGGCCCCTTTACCATTGGCCCCGTGTTGAGATAGATCTATAAGCACATATCTATATCTTAACACTTGTTCCCGTTTATTCTCCCACATTAAGTGATCAATTTAATATGAGAAAATCATTTGGGTTGGTTAGATATTAGATTTTATGACATTACCTCTCTCTTGAAATCATAGTCGTCCTCGACTATGAGGTAGAAGAGTTAAAGCCTTAGTCATTAGTCAATCTTACTTAGCGAGTAGAGGATCCCTTTTTACCCTACGACATCTTTCCAAGATAGATGACTAATCCATTTGGTGCTTGGGAGACATAGCTGCCGCAAGCATGTCTGCTTGTTAGTCCATTTCATTCTCCCAAAGTAGAGTGACAAATTCTACTTGGTGTTTGAGAGACGTCGTCATCACAAACATGATTCTAAGCATGCATACTAGTTAAATTTGTGCACAATTAAAAAGAGTAAGACAAAAACATGAGTCATTTAAAAGAAATTTGTACATTTGCTTACTCTAATGTAGCATTGTAAGCATTGACAAGGTTCATACTATCCTTAAGTTGTACTCCTTGCATCCATTTAGCATCTTCAAAAGGATAATTTTTGAACTTAATAAGATACCGTCGGATAATCTTACCATGTCGTAGTACCTTGTCTTCATGCCGAAGGACAGCTTCGGGTTGTAGCACCTCTTCTTGGTCTTCAACTTCGTGAGGGTCTTCAATAATTGGTTCAGTTGGTGACTCTCCTTTGTAGGGCTTAAGTAGGCTTACATGAAAGGCATTGTGTATGAGCCAATGGTTGGGCAACTTGAGTTGATAAGCCGTCTCATTGATGGGCTTCAAGATTTGGAAAGGACCATAGTATCTTTTTGCTAGTTTAGCATAATACTTTTGATGGCCCGTAGGATTTTTGCCCGTCGTTTGCCTTAGCCGAGCCTTAGGAAACTTGAGTAAGACCCAATCATTTTCTTTGAACATTAAGGCTCTTCTGTGCTTATCAGCAGCAGCTTTTTGCCTTTGTTGAGAGATGGATATAGCCTCCCTAATCTTTTGAAAAGATTCTTGTAGGTCACGGCTATACTCATCAACGGCGAAGATCTTCCCATGTACTTTGAGTAGCAAGGGACTTTTAGGTCTTCCCTCAATGATCTCAAAAGGTGGTTTTCCCGTAGAAGTATGTACAGTATTATTGTAGGCATACTCTACAAGAGGTAAATACTTTTCCCATTGTGAGCGTTGATCTACTTGTGTAACATAAGTCTTGAGTAGATCGAGTATCGTAAGATTGGCTATCTCACTTTGGCCATCCGTTTGTGGGTGATAGGCCGAAGAGAAATTCAATCTTGTTCCTAGATTTTCAAAGAGACCTTTCCAGAAATTACTGGTCATTTTAGGATCTCTATCTGACACGATGAATGTGGGTAATCCATGGTGCTTGAAAATCTGAGATATGAAGAGAGTTGCCATTTGATGTGCCTTAATAGTCTTTTTGACAGGAATAAAATGTGCTTGCTTGCTAAACCTGTCGACTATTGTCCATATTCCTGTATTCCCATGGATAGACTTGGGTAATCCAAAGATGAAATCCATGGATATACTCTCCCATGGTGAATTTGGAATAGGCAATGGCTGGAGTAATCCAGGTTGCTTCCCTCTATCATACTTTGTCTTTTGGCATACTACACATTTTGATACACTCTTATATGTCCACTTGCATGGTAGGCCAATAGAAGTACGTCTCTACTCCTCGGAGAGTAGGTTGAATACCTCTATGCCCCGCATATGGAGGAGCATGGGAAACACATAGCCTATTTCCGTGGAGAAGATAACCATCCTGCAAGGTGAATGGTTCCTCTTTCTTCCCCAAAGCAAGGGCTGACATTATGTCTCTAAAGTCAAGGTCAGTAGCATACTCATCTATCATAGAAGATAGATCATTGTGAGTAGCTATAGACACCGCATTAACTTTTGGTCGTCGTGAGAGTGCATCAGCAACTTGATTGTGCTTACCAGCTATGTGAGCAATATGGAAGTTAAATTGCGAAAGAAAATTTGCCCACCTCATTTGTTTGTCGGAAAGCTTGGTTTGCGTCATGAAATACTTGAGACTTTAGTGGTCGGTTCGTAGGATAAATGGAGTCCCCAATAGGTAGTGCTTCCATGTGTCTAGGGCATGTAGAACAGCTAAAAGCTCTTTCTCATAAATGCCCAAGACGCGTTCATCAGTATTGAGCCTTCGGCTCTCATATGCTATGGCATGCCCTTCTTGAAGCAAAACTGATCCAAGGCAATCACCACAAGCATCACATTGGACCTCAAATGGCTTTGAGAGATCCGGAAGCACAAGGACTGGTTGGGAAGTAAGTTTCTCTTTGAGCTTTTCAAAAGCATTTTGCTCCTTAGCAGTCCATACAAACTTAACGTTCTTCTTAGTTAAGTCGTGTAGTGGTCCTGCTACTTGAGAGAATTTTGCTATGAAGCGTCTATAGTATGCACACATACCAACAAAGCTTCTTAGCTCATGTAGATTTCTTGGGTTAGGCCATGCTTTTATTACCTCTAACTTTGATGGATCCATTTGGATACCATCTTTAGAGATAATATGACCTAGGTATTGAATCTCTTGAAGGAAGAATTCGCTTTTCTTTTGGTTGAGATAAAGCTTGTTCTCCCTCAATGCTTGAAAAATCACTTGAAGATGTTGCTTATGTTCCTCCAAAGACTTGGAGTAGATGATGATATCATCAAAGAACACTCCAGTGAATTTACGATATGGTCTAAAAAATTTCTCCATCAAACGATTGAACGTAGCTGGTGCATTAGTCAAGCCAAAAGGCATGACTAGATATTCATAAAGACCAAACGGAGGCTTGTTGTCCCTTGAAAGCTGCATCAGCCACTACTATATCTCCCATCTCAAAAGCTTAAATGCTCAACTTGGTGGCCAACTCTATTGATATGAAGTTGAGAGTAGAGCCAGGGTCAAACAAGATAAAGGCATCATGCTCTCTTACTTTTCCCCAAGCATAGGAAAGTGGTGATCCTTTGCAATGAGCATCCTCTTTTGGAGCTTCGATGGTAGAGGCCCTAGAAGTCTCATTGCGAGCATTCTTCTTGGGGCAAGAATGATAGCCATGTCCTTGCTCCCCACACTTGAAACACTTATGGTCCTTGCGAAAAGCTTCAAGCTCTTCAGGAGAGAGTTTGTTTTTACCTTTGTAAACTCCCTTCTCCTTGGACCGATTGTTGTTGTTGTTGGAATTGGCTTGGGAAGTATTTTGAACATTGGTTTTTCCCTTTGCATCATTTTTATCTTTGTTTTCCATGGGCTTGACATTACGTCTAGCCCCTTGATGGAAATTGATGCGTGAAGCAACCATGGTGTGATGGATTACTTCACTAATAGTACCAGGCCGTTGAGAGTTGATGTATTCGGCCATCTCTTCAGGTAATCCCGCACAGAATTGCTGCCTTTGCTCGGCAAAGTCTATCTTTTGAAAGACAATAGCCTTGAGATGTAAATCCCAAAACTTGTCTACATATTTGTGGATAGACTCATGGGAGAGGAGCTTCAAGCTGCGCCATTCGGTAAGCACTTTGTCCTTTGCATCGCTTGCAAGGAATTTCTTCATGATGGAAACTTGTAGAGTTTTCCATGTCTATGGGGCTTCACCATTTTCACGAAGGCTAGCCCACCATTGACGAGCTGATTTTTGGAAGTGCATAGCTACATGGCGTAGCTTGAAGGACTCTGTGAAGCCCTCATCTCCAAAGGCCGCATCAAATTGCTGGATGAAGGCCAACACTTTGTCGGTAGCACCGAAGGTGCCATCATAGGTGAGAAAAGAGATACTCTTTCCTCCCTCCTTGAACTTCTTTAGCTTTTGTGACCTTCGCCATGCAGGAAATGATTTGCGATGTCCTCCCCTCTTGTATTCTCTAGGAGAATAGCCATAACTTTCATCGGAAGAGGAGGAAGGTGAAGAAGAAGGAGAAGAGGGTGACCTCTTCCTAGCTCTTTTCTTCCTTTGTTTCCTCTCTTGCCTTTCAGAGTGACGAGGAGAAGGACTATGTGTTGATCTTTTCCTCTTGGGAGGAGTAGGCGATCGTCTAGACCGCCGTCTTCGTGGAGCCAAATCTTCAGAGGAACTTAAACTTTCATTGCTTTCTTGCTCTTTGGATTCCTCCTCTCGAATGGGAGAGAGTCTTCTTTTGGGGGTCTCTTCAAGAGGCCTCCTAAGCTCTCTCTCCTCTTGGAGAGGAAGGGAAATTCCATAAGCACGAAGTTGTTGAGTAACTTCGGCTTGCAAAGCAGGGTTGCCCATAGCTTGCTGCAACCTAGTGACGAGATAATTCACAAACATGGGAGCATCATCATTAGCACCTTCATGTGCAAAATCAAAGCTATCAATGTTCATTCTACTCTCTTGATTATTGTCAGCCATGTTAACAAAATTTATGTATGTACTTAGTGTATGCTTTGGCAATTCAAAACCTTAGTTGCCACTCCTCTTAGCCTTTGAAAATCGGCTCTTAAGTATCTACACCCACGGCTCGAAGTGGTTAATTATAGAGAGTAGAGGAGTAGGTCTATCATAGCAGAGTTGTCAAGGGCTAGCTCCTTTCGGACTTCTTATGGCTCAATAATGGTAAAGCCGTAGGCAAATCTAAAAAGACTCCATTATTAAGTCCAAAGCTTCCGAGGTGTGCACCATCCCCCACATAGTGGGCTCAACAAAACCGATAATAGATCCCAGTTCCACTTACCCTATTATAATTAACAACATCAACCATTTATAGGCTACTTAAGGACCTCTCTTCTTAAGTAAGAAAAGAGAAACCAAATGCTCTGATACCAATGTAATGTAATTGGCCTATTTAACTTGAGAATAGCGGAAATTAATGAGAGTACTTTTGAGAAATAACTTTGTGAGCATAACGGGTGAACATAATTGAAGATAGCAACATAATCATAGCAATTAGTTAACTTGGCATGAACAATACTTTTGCAAGAGAGAGAATTTAGAGAACATGACAACAGTTGAGGACCGGATTTATGTGGAGCCGGTCCCCCCTCCAATAGGTATTTGTATTATGATTTCTCCCATAAAGAGAGACTTGTTACACTACAGTCTTTGTGTTCCTTGTGACCTAGGTGATGCAATGAAGATGGAAAGCTTCATGCATCACAAACATAACATAAACTTGAAGAAAGCTTTAGCTATCCCAAGCCTCAGTCCCAAGACCTCAAACACCTTCGAAGGTGGAGAGAGCTAGCAGGGAATGAGGGTAGGGAAGAGGAAGAAGAAACATTTCGTAGGAGAAAGAATTAGTTCCTCACTTATCATAACTCTTGTTGCTAGCATACATAATAGCATAGTAATGAAGAAGAAGGAGATGGCAAGCTTAAGCATGGAAGTATGGCTCTTGGTTGGATTTGCACTCCATAGCCAAGAGTGTTGGTGTAGGCTCTCAACCTCTACTTGCTTGGAGAGGGAGCTCTTGCACTTTGCATAACACACAATGAGAGTGTTTGTGAGTGTGTGTGGGTGAGTATACCCCCTAAGCATCCCCCTAGCTTGCTTGGGTCGACCCCCCCTTTGTAGCTCATGCTTGAAGCTCATTGGACCCCTCCACGCCTAGCCAATCATAAGCAGGAGGCATTACAAGCAGTAGGGGTAGCCTTGAGACAAGTGCCCCCCCTTTCCCCTTTGAGAGAGAGGGCTAGATAAATGCTAAATCAATTAATTAAATCTCCTAAATTACTATTGGACCCCTTGGGTGGCCAACCAATAGGCTTCAGGCATCTCATGAAGGTAACATAGGTAGGGGCCCGACATGTGTCCCTGCTACCTCTTCAAGCTTGGGCCTTCCTTGCATGTGTGAGTGTGTGTGCTCTCTCTATCCCCTAGGAAAAGGGCTCGCCCCCCCTCTTGTAGGGATACTTTTGACTTTTGGTACTCAAGCACCTTAGTCATCAAGCATGACAATGCACTTGAACTAGGGGTGTTCCCACAAGCATCTCAGGCAAGCATGTCAAAGCACCTCGAGCACCTTAATCAAGTAGCAAGTCAAGCACCTCAAGCACGACAAGCACCTCAAGAACGACAAGCACCTTGAGCTTGGGCCGGGTTCCCGCCTCAAGCTCAGCCCTAGCTTACCTAAGGTCAAAGGACTTTTACACACATTATTGGAGGTCTTCAATGAAGCTAACCCTAAGGTCTTATGCTCCATTGGTTAGCCTTGCTCTTTGATAGACCATCTCTCATTTGGGCCCCTTTACCATTGGCCCCGTGTTGAGATAGATCTATAAGCACATATCTATATCTTAACACTTGTTCCCGTTTATTCTCCCACATTAAGTGATCAATTTAATATGAGAAAATCATTTGGGTTGGTTAGATATTAGATTTTATGACACTTCAACATGTTGGAGGACCCATCTCACAGGATTGGAGGTGGCCATGCTACAGTGCACGGAGCTGAGTTGGCAGCTTGGGAGCGGCTATGTATGACTATGAGGGTTTCTGATGTTTGGCAACACTCAGGTTTTATGAGGCCCCCAAACAACCTTTCTTTCTCTCGCTCTAATCGTAGGGTAGGAGTGAATCTATGTCGGATAGATCGCTTGTACGCCAGTGACCACATTTGTGACATGGGGATATCTGTTTGCATCTTGGTAGGGACTACTTTTTCCGACCATACGCCAGTGATTCTCACTATGACAGACAGAAAGAGGAGGGGGGGTGCGATCCTACGCATCCCAGAGAGGATCTTGCTGGATCCAGAGCTTAGAGAGCGAGTGAAGGCACTTTGGACAGAGAGTCTGGACACGCAGGACACCTCTATTGGAGTGTGACAGACAGAAAGAGGAGGGGGGGTGCGATGCTATGCATCCCCGAGAGGATCTTGCTGGATCCGGAGCTTAGAGAGCGAGTGGAGGCACTTTGAACAGAGAGTCTGGACACGCAGGACACCCCTACTGGTAGAGTGACCTCTGGATTGACAGAGCTTAGTTGCTTCTTCCTTCAGGAGTGTGCAACTCGCTTGGCTACAGCTAGGGAGGAGGAGAAGCGTCTTCGACGGGGCATTGTTTCCTTATAGAGGATGCAGGAGCAGCATTCAAACAGTCCATGGTTGGAGGAGCAGATGCAGCAAGCTAGGCAAGAGTTGACTAGCATTGAGGAGCGGCATCATGAGTTTGCCTTCCATCGACAAGCATCTCAGTGGACCCAGGTGGGTGACAAAGTTGCCAGGGTGTTTTTTGAGACAGTGGGGCCACGCCATGCGCATTCGAGTGTTAGTCAGTTGAGGAGACATGATGGATCAGTTGCTTTAGAGCCTGAGGATATACGTGCAGTTGCTAGTGACTTCTACCGCGATCTGTTGTCAACTGAGCCTCAGTCAGAGCACCAAGATGCATGCAGAGAGTAGGTTTGGGGCACAGATGCCTTGCCTTGTTACCAAGGAGATGCGACATAGACTCGAGCTTCCCCTCCAGCTAGAGGAGCTCCATGAGGCCCTCAGAGCACTCCCCCGAGGTAGTTGTCTAGGGGAGGATGATTTGACTCCGAGCTTTTCCTTGGAGTACTGGGATTTGCTTGGTTCAAATCTTGCAGCGCATTCCAGTACGTTTTGCACAGTGGCGAGATGCCTGACAGCATGAGTGAGGGCTTGATCTACCTGATTCCCAAGGAGGGCGGCTCCTTGAATGAGATTCGACAATGGCGACCCATTACCATCCTCAACTCATCCTACAAAATTCTAGCAAAGGCTCTGAGCTTGAGAATCCAGCCACTACTAGAGAGCATTATACATGGGACCCAGACAGGTTTTGTCAAGGAGCGTAACATCCTTGACAACATCTTCACTTTTTTAGAGGCGTTTGCCCTCGCGCGTCTCCGAGGAGAGGATTTGGTGATACTGTTCGATTTTAAGAAGGCCTACGACAGAGTTGACTGGGACTTCTTGGAGGGCACTCTACGCAGGATAGGTGTCATTGATGCTTGGATCAGAGGTGTGTCGGCTCTCTACAGGTGTGCACACAGTCAGGTGCTCTTGACGGAACGCTTCTTGCTCACGCGTTTGGTTAGACAGGGTTGCCCTCTTGGCCCCTTCCTCTTTTTGTTCTATGCTGAGGCGATGAGCAGATTTTTGACTTCTTAGCAGGTTGGCTTGTGTGGTCTTGAGCTCCCTATTAGAGCAGATGAGCTTCTTGACGCCGAGTTTGCCGGCGACTCAGCTTTGTACTTGGAGGGCCAAGAGGCCAATCTGCAAAGGTGTGAGCGGGCTCTTGAGGTGTTCCATTGTGCATCAGGCGCATTGATCAATTGGAGGAAGGCATTGCTTTGTGGGTTGGCAGTGCTCCTACACCTGATTCGTCTCTAGGTGAGGGTTTCAGATGGATTCCCCGAGGGACGTGGACTTGTCCCTTGAGCAGTAGACTGCTCCCCTCCTCTTGTCCATCAAGAGGAAGTTGCGACATTGGAGTTTGGCACGGCTCTCTTTGGCAGGCAGAGTTGTAGTGGCTAACCAGGTGTTGTTGGCTACTAGGTGGTACACCATTTCTTGCTAGATCTTCTCGAGCTTCTGTATCAGCCAGTTAGAGAGGTTGATCAAGAACTTTCTTTGGTCAGGGCGCGACACTCAGTTAGCCCGGGCCAAAGTAGCTTGGCATGTCATCACCCTACCATATTCTCGGGGGGGGAGGGGGAGGTAGGGATCATAGACCCGGCAAAGGAGAACAGAACCCTTCTTGGGAAGTTTGTTGTCAAAGGACTACTTCCAGGGGAGGAGCCCTGGAAGGAGTTGTTGCTACAGCGGCTTAGAGCTCGAGTTCCTTGTTGGTGTTAAGGATATTAATGAGCAACTCATTTCTGCAGGCGAAGTCATTTCTGACAGTCTACTTGTGCAGATTGTTCTTGATGCATTGCCAGATTCTTACCAGACTATTGCTAGTACTTGGAGACTTATGACCCAAGGAAATCATGTTGTCGTCAACTTGTTTGATGCATTATGCACATTGCTATTGCAAGAGTCACTTTCAAAACAGGGCTAAACACTGTGCGGTTGAATAGGCTTTTATTGCTACTCAAAGAAAAGGTGGTAGTAGCAAAGAAAAGGTGGTAACAACAATGTAGCCACTTCGCATGGTTCTTCGCGGAGTAGTAAATCACCTGTTCCTAATGCTTCTGCTGGCGGCACCTCGTCTGGGAATTCTGGTGAAAAAGACAAGAAGAAGATGCATTGCCATTATTGCAAGGCTAATGATAACTTGATTAATTAGTATCCTAAATTGAAGGCAAAAGAGGCCAAGAAGAAAGAGGTTGGTTCCACTACAAGTGTAGCTATTGTAGAATATTCTGTGAAAGAAGATTGTAATGCTGATGTAGATGTAGAGTGGGCATTTAGTGCATAGTACACTTATGATCCTTATGTCCATGCCTCATGCAGAAGGCCCTTGAAGACCTTCCATCAGGTGGATCTTTACAGAGATGCGCACAGTTGGTCTGAGAAGGAGACTAGAGGATCGATTTGCTGTAAGCGTGCTTTACTCTTGGGAGCAACTACGGAGTGGCTTGGAGTAGCACCAACCCACTTGCACGGAGGAGCACTTGAGACAGCCCCTTGTTTGGAACCCCATGGTTAGCACTCAGAAAGGCCACTTGGTTGGTAGTAGGCCTCATGTTTCTTGGTCCCATGACAAAGGGCCCACCCCGCACGGTAGGTGATTGGCTGCAGTTTTCAGGTTTGCCAGAGGAGGTACAGAGCATCCAGCTACGGGGCATGAGAGGGGTGCAGAGCATGTGCCAGGACATTACAGAGGCTTTACCAGCTGAGTGCTCACCCCTCTAGAGACAACAGCTCCCAGATGGATGGGGGCCTTCACGCGACTAGAGGTCCTCATTGGAATTCGTGCTTGCTCGGAGTCTATACCCCCCATATTCTTCAAGATCCAGGGAGAGGGTCGACTACACAGAGTCTCAGCAGAGGCTCCACAGGTTGCAAAGTGCTGTTATCAGAGGATACGAGTAGTGGGCATCTGTGGGAGGACCTGTGTCACAGATCCCGACCCTGCAAACCTTGAGATAGACCATTGGAGGCTTTGGGCTTGGGAGAGCTGCCCTCTGGCACGAGCGCAGTGGGACCCTGGAGAGTGGTTTTGGAGAGACACCCCTTCTCTTCATCCGACCACCCTGGGATCCCTTTCTTTCAGTACATTGTTCGACACGTCACATATTGGCAGCACGGAGAGAGGCTCGTTCTGCTGCAACACTTCATTGGCAGGAGGAGGGTCTCACAGCTGAGTTCTTGTCAGGCTTTTGGGCGCAGTTGTGGCACTCCAGTCAGCGAGGCGAGTCACTTCGTTCCAGGGGCTAGTTGCACACAGAGCTACGACAATGGGTAGCTTGCTGGTACATAGTGGCCTTTCGGCAGCCTGTGCAGCTTGCGACTATCCTTTGGAGAGTCAATGTCACTGTCTGTGGGACTGCCCCATGGCACAGCAAGCTTGGCTTCGGGCTCTTCGGCTGATGCCAGCTCTTTCCATAGCGCGACTGTACACTTGGGGTGTTGCTGCTTAGTCCACCCTCACGGGCCTTGTGCTCCAGTTTGAGCTATCTTCCACCAGCAGGATGATAGTGATCAGGGGGGTCGACCTACACTTCAGCTTGCTACAGAGCTTACCCCCCAAGAGTGGTGCAGTGAGAGAGAGGTGTGTTGGGAGCTCGTTTGTGGCCTGACACTTTGGTTCATTTGGCGGGCCCATTGCTTTTGCATCTTCCAGGCTCGCCCTATCCCACCCATAGAGACTGTTCGTGACTTTTGGCTGGAGATGATCCATACTCTCAGGGGTCATTTTGAGAGACTTCAGGGCAGCTCCGACCGCATGGGGGAGCGCAGAGATTTCCTCCTCCCATTTTGTGATTTAGCCTCATTGTACATATTTTGTTTACTCACTTGGAGAGTTTCCTCCTCCATTCTGTGATTTCATTGTACATAATTTGTTTACTCACTGGGAGAGTCTCCCCATGCTTTTGATGTAGCCCTCTCTAGTAGAGGTGGTTTGTAGCCCTATGGGCAGTTTTATTAACTAATGGAAGGATCTTTTTCTGGGAGGAAAAAAAAAATATTAGAGTTTCTGCATGGTTATGGCAGATGGGTACAGCAGATGCCATTTTGGACCTTGTGAGCAGTGGCACAACCTTACGGGAGAATAACCTTAAGCAAATTGATGGTGGTCTAGTTCTAAAAAGCCAGGTCAGCAAACAGCCATAAAAACTCTGGTCTTTCTTGATATCAAATTGCAAGAAGGATGATTGACAATTGGATTGACCTGTGTAGGGTGTTCTTGTCGCAAGCAAGCATGCTCTACTTCATAGGGAGAGGGCATTAGAAACAACCCATGAGATTTTGGAGCGCTTGGAGGCTCATCTTCGTGCAAGGGGTCAATTCACGGTAACGTAAAATCATTTCTCTATGTCAAAGAAATCTGGCTGCATCATGATCGGGTAGCCCTCTATTCATGCAGGTTGTCGCCAATATGCGTGGCAAGTCAGAACTTGAGGTTGCTGAACGCATTTTAAAGAGCACAAATTTCCATGGATTGCAGGTAACTGATCTAAGTCAAGCTTGATGATTTTCCTTTCATGAGTGCCCCTGGTTCTTATTCTGTTTTTGTTGGTGAAGGGTCCCACAATCAGCCCAGTTTTCAGTGGAAGGAATGGGACTCTCCAGGAGGATTACTATGGAGTGGTCATTTGCGTCCCTAAAAATTATCTTTATGATGCTGTTAAGCAGTTGAGAAAGGTACCGATACTTTTATGCAGAAAGTCTCTCTCTTTCCATGGATTAACTGCTCTCTTTACATGCCAATTGTTATTGATTTGTACTTACTTCTGAGGACTGAATTATAGTTTTATGACTGGTTCATAATTAGGTTGGAGGAAGTGGGGTGCTTGTATCTCCATTGACTTACATCTTTGACGAAGAGCCTCCTCGTTGGCGCCAGCTACTGGATAAGCTCAAGCTTCAGTAGAAATTTTCCATAGTTGCACTTACTATGTGTACTCTTAGTCACCAATTTTGTAAATTCTCGAGTTGCTTTTCAGAGCTACAATTTGAGGCATTATCTTTGAATCTTGCAAGTTATTGAAGACATTCTAGTTCTTCAACTCTCTTACATGCTCAAAATATTAGCATTCAGCTGGAAGAGCTGTGTAATTTCAATTATTGTTTGGTTTCATGCGCGTGATGCTAACTAAAATATGTTGAAAGTTAGGTTTGGCTCTTATGTGTCACCATTATGGAACTTTTGTGAAGGTGTTAGATTTAAAAAAGAAATTTGGGAAAACCGAGAGAGAGAGAGAGAGAGAGAGAGAGAGAGAGAGAGAGAGAGAGAGAGAAATGAAATGAAATGAAATGTTATATTAACGTCTTCAAAAGGCCAGAATGACCTATGAGACCAAACTGATACAAAGTGGTGAATCTGTTACAATGTCTTTTTGGTCTCACATGTGAGTTGCCACAGGAATTAGGTGAGGATTGAATCTGCTACCTCGTGACTCACACACTGTGGACACTAAGAGGGCAAACACTCGTATAATTTAAAGACAACCCACACAATGAGCTGGAACGGTTGACCCTTGCCTCAACTTCTCTTTATTTATGGGGGATTTATACATAGTATCATGGGGATTACAATCCCAGACTTGCATACCTCTGCAAGTGAAACATTCAGCATTGCAAACAAGTGAATGTCGATGTCAATTCTTTAAGCCATTTGTTCTTTCTATCTACTCTTTCAAGTGCTCACGTTCTCCATCTGCTTGCAATTGTCTTCCACATACGAAAGCCACAATCTTTGCAAGCATGTAGGACAAGAGAATACCTACATTGAGTACATTGAACAAAGCTTTCCCAATGGAAGTCGTTGAATGGTTGAAATCTTCCATTATGATGCAATTCTTTGTTATGAAACTCTTCCATTGCCATCATAGGTTAAGGAGAGAACTTTCTCATTATGTCGATGGAAGAGGGACGGTTGAAATTGCAAGAAAGTGGAAAGAAATAGAGAGTCATGCGATATAATGAACTATTTTGATGAAAAAACAGCTCAATATATGTGGAAAAGTTGTGTAAGATGATGAAAAGAGGCTACCCCAAGGTAGATCTGGCTATGGAAAGTTGTTAAAGTTTACACATCTCAAGTGAATGGCCCAATGTGTGCTCATTGGTAATTTTGTCTTTAGGTATTTATTTTACTTATCTTCTGACAATAATTTTGGGTAGGGAAATTCCTTGAGGGAGGTTCTTTAAGGACCCCGGAGTATTATATAAAAGCATTGGAGTACCCCCATATAGTCTGATTCATTGTTGAGTTGGTTGGTTCAATAGTCTCTTTCTCCTCTGTCTCTCTCTCGTGCATTCTCTCCCAATGTACACACTTTTGCATCGCTGACTTTGACAAGGTCTCGGCTCTTTAATCTATTGGCAGCCTCAAGCCTAGCAGTTGTTGCTACGTTAATGATTGGGGCTCCAAATACATTGCATTTTGGAACGCACAATGGACGGGGAGACAATCGGGGGTAGAAAAGGAAAGCGACCTATCAGGGGCAGTCGGTGCTTCTCAACATGTTTTGAAACGCAATGAAAATGACCTCCGAGGAGCAGCCTTTTGAGAGGCTAGGAAAAGGACCCCCAAGCATCCTCTGCTTCACCAACAAAGGTCTTGATCCAACTCTCGGCTATGGATAGCGCATTGACTGTGCTTAGTTAGTTCCCTTGATACCTATGAGGTTTGAGAGCCATTGTTATAAGTACAAGAAGGGGTTTGTTTGGCTTGGGAATGTAAAGCCAAAGGCGAATGCAAGTGCTTGCAAGAGGACAAGTTTGCAAAGGCAAAGATTCCACCAAGGAGAGCAACATGACACAAGTGGTGGTGGCCATAGTCTTTCTAGCCCTGCTTCAGCCAGAGAAAGGCTTGTGAGTGGCAGAGAGGGGCTCCCTATAAATGATTTGAACCCGTATGTTGGAGTTCAAGTTATCGATGTGTGAACCCGTGAGTTGGAGTTCTAAGGCACATGCATCTGCCAACAACAAATCAACGCAACACATACAAAACACTATGGATGTGCGTACAATCCATTGTTGTTGCCTGGAGTATGGATAGGATGTGTTTCAAAGTTCATTGTCTAGGAAAATCTTGGATGTCATGTGTTCACAGTACACGAATGGGGATTCTTGGATGGAGTGTGGTCTATGGTTCAACTTTCTATGAGGCAACTAGTGCTCAAGGTGGTATACTATTCACGAATAGGTTGCTGGTTGCATAACCAAGGTGTATAGTGGAAAGGATCCTCTGCTAGGATATCCATGGTAGCTTCTTCATCGACTTGGTCTCAATGAGTTGCAGGCAGGTGTTAAAGTTTATGCATCTCAAGTGAATGATCCAATATGAGTTCATAGGTAATTTTGTCTTTAGGTATTTATTTTACTTATTTGACATGATTTTGGGTAGGGCAATTCCTTGACATGGGTGCATACGGACCCAGGGTAGGATATGAAAACACCATAGCCCCCATTATAATCATATAATATAACTCATTGCCCATTTGACTGGTTCAGTAGTCTCTCTCTCTCTCTCTCTCTCTCTCTCTCTCTCTCTCTCTCTGTGTGTGTTTCTCTCTGTCTCGTGCATTCTCTCCCAAGCTATACGCTTTTGCATTGTCAACTTTGCGAAAAGCTTCAAATTGTAGAAAAATGCTCCTTAAATTGAGTCTTTCAGCCCCCAAAAATGCCCTGGAAGCTCAAATTCACAAATTTTGTTGTCAAAATTCTCAAATTGGTCAAAGGGCTTTAATTTAATTTCTCCCCATTGATTGATTTTAATTGGTGCCACATAGCACCCTTTTTTACTAATGGCCTTGCTATGTTGATGCCAAATGGGTAATCTTCCTTAGATTGTTTCTTGTAGAGAAAAGTTCCAAGGCACTTTCCTTGAGGCTCTGTTATCGGCTACTCAGTCGAGGTTGGCCCGTCGGATCATGTCAGCAGCTCAACCGCCTCCTGACCCTGCGTCGGCTGCTCAGACTACTCCTGTGCGGTCGACCCATTGGCTCCTGTCGGTAGCTCAACCACCTCTTGCCAAAGTCAAAACCTAAGGCCTCGTTCACAAGCCAAAGAAATAAGGGTTTCTCACAGTCAATCGGCCCCTGCCGATAACAAAGGCTCTCCCACAAAAACAAGGGTTCACAGCTTCGATTTTTGTGTGGGCACTCGACAAGAAGGAGTTTCCCATAGGAAATATGACGACCAAACATACCCCGAAGACGAAAACCCGACCGAGTTTTACTGCCGTTTTAGCAGCCCCAAGCAAATCCCATCAAATCGAGCGCCTCCAAGCTAATCTCGATTGATTCATGGAAGAGAATCACGACCGCAAAGATTGAAGCAAGCTTGAGGCACGATTTGATTCCATGGCGATCTTGCCACCAGCAAAGTGAAAGAAGCAGAAGCCAATGAAGGGGATCAGGGAGTACCACAGACGAAGAGTGAGAGAGAGAGAAGGAGACACACGACACAGATATGGGTGGGGAGACTCCAAGAGTGAGCAGCCCCCTATACACTTATGCTATGTATAAGGTATACAAGTCAGTGGGTGCCCAGACTCTGGGCGGCCGGGCAAGGCACAGACGCCTATACCCCAACAACCTCCCACTTAAAGGCGACTGTACCTTTTAGCAAGAGAACCTAGTCTAAAGACTACAAAAGGTGAGAGAAAACCACTCTCAACCGATACCCATTGGCTGGCTGTGATCGTGTGCATCCGGCTGTCCTGCTCCCGTGTAAGTCCATACACCACCAGACGTACCGCACACGTACTGCAAGTATGTACGCAATACTTGCATATCTCCCTCGTGCACTATGCCATCATCAGTCAACAAACGGCTGACAACCCCAACTGCAAATGCTCTTACTGCAGCTGCAATATCCGGTCTCAAGATCAGCATCTCATACATGAGACCACCGAATGCTGATGCAATGCTAGCGGACCCTGCTAGCTCTACGGAGCATGCATCAACATATATATCCCTGGCAATAGGCATCTTTGATTGACAAGGCGTGTCAGCCACATGCATCTCCTGACTGTCCACAAAAGACGCATCAACCTGTCGTGCAACCTCAGAGCAAACCAGCTGCTCTAGGTGTCTGCTGGAAGACATATCCTGCACAACTATATCCCTATGCTCACTGTCGAGCATAGAAAGGAATGACTGTATAATCGCTGACATCTCAGCCTCCTCTGCAATCATCCACTGCAAACATGACCACTCAATCTGCTGTGACTCACTAGAGCTCTCATGCTCTAACTCCATATGCATAGACTCTTGCACAACGTCCTCCTGTCGTGACTCACTAGAGCAAGACCGCTCTACCTGTCTATCCTCCATAGAAGTATCTCGCACAACTGACTCTCTACTTTGCTCAGTCACTAGCAAAGCATGCATGTCTGACTCTATCACCTCTCTGTGTGACTGCTCAAGTCGTGCCCCAACTGTGTGCACAACGAGCTCACTACTCTGCACTCCATGCAAAGCACCCTGCAACCCACAAGCAAAAGAGACTCGCCTGCTCTCTCGCTCTCTACCTGGTTGCGTGATCACAAAGACAACACTGTCTCTCCCGTGATCCACATGCAATGGGTAACCTATACCACTCTTGGCACCTCTCGCAATCACTAGCGAACCCAAATGCAACGCAAAAGATCGCTCAAGCAGCGATACCCGACATCCACTATCCCATAACTGTCTGACTGAGATCAAATCCCGTCTCAGATCTGGCACATAATGCACATGACGCAGGGTAAATCTCATACCAATGGGCAAGGACAAACATACGTCTCCTGCACCCTCAATGTCATACACAACACCATCAGCCATGTGCACACAACCAAGTCTCCCACTAGAAAACGTGCTAAACCACTCATGATGCGACGTGACATGGAAAGTAGCATCTGAATCTAGTAACCAATGTGAAGACAATGTGCAATCCGATATGCAATCCGTAGACATAAGATCGTCTGAAGACAAACTAGATGTAAATGTGACATCGCCGTTACAATCATACTCAGTAACCACTGTACTGATCTCACTAGCATCTGTCATGCCCAAATCTGCATCACGCATCTGTCGCCTCCGTTGTCTCAAACGCCTGAAACATCGACGCCTAATGTACCCTCTATGTCCACAATGCCAACATGTCAAGTCTCTATGCCGTCGAGACTTGCGTGTGGGATCAATCTCTCCCATGGACATAGAAGTGGGACTAGACTCCCCTGTAGACATGGATGTCGCGTACATAGCATGTAAACTCTGCCATACAGCATGAGTTGTAGTCTCCCTCGAGACCTGCCAGTAAACAGACTCAACCAGATGCAAACAAATCGTAGACATGGCTAACTCATCAAGATCCTGTCAATCATCATCACGCATAGACTTGGGCTTCCCCGATAAACCACGCAAGGGTTTATCCTGCCCCAAATCCGCCAATGCAACAAGCATATGCTCCTTCCAAGCAACAAAATCTGCACCATCAAACTGTGTCAGACCATAAAACTGGAAGTCAAATGAAAAATCAGCCATAATGCTCGCAAAAGAGCAACCAACAATGAGTAGCAAATGTCAACCAAATCAGCCCTAAACTGGCTCGAATTGCATCAACAAAAGTCTGTAAATATGGCTGTAAGATATGGCTGCAAATCAGCCCCAAAACAGCCCCAAAATTCAGCTCTTAAACAACTGCATAAACAAGTCACAAACGTGTCCCTGATCAGCCTACAACTGAGCCATACATGGACACCTGCAAAGAGGAAACAATGGCTGAAAATTCAGCGCCCAAATAAGTCCTCAAACCTGTCTGTAACTTGTAAACCTGTAGCTGAAACCTGCTGAAAAACCTCAAGCCATTAGTGCTCGAATCCGGCTACCTAGCTCGTAGCCACACAAGCATACATCACAATATTCACTCTTGTGAGTGTGCCAAGATAATTGTACGCCTGTCAAACCGTGAGCTAATCACCAAGCCCACACTGTGCGGTAATCACCAAGCCCACACTATGCGGTATCGATGCATACACACACAAATCTCCCACCTGCAGAGAACACCGTACGCAAATGCTGAGTGCAACCCGCAATCTCTACCTAGATCGCATAAATGATACGCATAAAACTCCTGGGAAAATTTCGTCAGAGTTTCGTCAGTAAAACGGCCACAAAACCAATAACCAAACTGACTGCACGCTCAAAACCATGAGCAACCAAAGCGCATCAAACCGCACTTCAAATGCATGCACCAATCTCCACACTTTGCATACATCATTGCAAACACCTACAAATCTAGTACACAAATATCTGCTCTACCTGTGATGACTGCCAAAAAACATGCTCGAGGCATACTTTGCCGAGCTCAAAATGCAATCACATTAGTCTCCCTGAGCATCAAACCGCATAAGGCATACATCGTATCCTCCCACCTGTGAGGAATCTTGCAGCAAATATCACTCTCACATCTGAGAGCAAACCATGTGTGGAATCCTCGACACACAATAAAAAACTGCTGCTGCAGAAAATTTAGCGTTCAGAATTTTAAAATTCTGATATGACGAGCGCGTCCGAAGCATGCCAAAACCCCAAGGTAAACTCCTGGATCACACGTATCCGAGTCCGGGTGTGAAAGCTATGCCAAAAACCTCCGTTTCGACCCAAAAACGCAGCATAAATTGCCAAAAGAGGGCTGAAAATGCAGCTCCTCAACCGTAGCTCGAATGAGGTTTCTGATGGCTCGAATGGCTTCGAAAGGGGGGTAAAACGATAGGACGCCTGGTGGAAACACTCTCGGAAAACTGAATTTTCCGATGCCGAAGTCGAAACCCTGTTTGCACTCTTGAAAGTGCGCGCGCGGACGCGATTTCGAGAATGAAACTGGCTCTCCGCTGTCGTCGTAAGTGTGCACACACGCACTCCCTTCGCACCTACACTCTGATACCAATTGAAGGGGATCGGGGAGCACCACAGACGAAGAGTGAGAGAGAGAAAAGGAGACACACGACACAGATATGGGTGGGGAGACTCCAAGAGTGAGCAGCCCCCTATACACTTATGCTATGTATAAGGTATACAAGTCAGTGAGTGCCCAGACTCTGGGCGGCCGGGCAAGGCACAGACACCTATACCCCAACAGCCAAGGCCTATGAAACCCACTCAACAACACTTGCGAAGGTGAAAACATGTGTGATAGTAGAGCTCCAAGAACAACGACTCCAAGAAGAGAATACCCTCAAGATCCGCATTGGTGGGGTACCTCAAGCATGGAAAACGATCAAGAATGACTTTTCGGAGAGCATCAATTTCCTCAACGAAACTCTCAAGCCGATCAAGCTCGACTACAATGCAATAGGTTGTATCACCTCGAGAGGCCCTGACAAGCCTATACCACGTGGGCATGTCATCCTTGGCTTCAAAAGTAGGGAAGGTCGGCTCAAGCTTCTCCAAAAATCACGTCTTCTCAAAGACACAAAGTTTTGGATCACAGAAGAACTCACTCCGCTACAACTCAAAAGTAAAAATGAAGAGCTCAAGAAGGTACAAGAAGCCCGCAAACAAAGTAAATGTGCAGTCTACCGAAGTGATAAAGCCATCATCCAGGAGTTTCGAAATCTTAAAAGGCTCTCTCCACAGCTGACCCTCCTAGGTTTTTGTCTTCCCCCCCTTTTCTTTTTCATCTTCCCAATGGACGTTCAATCCCTAATTTGATATGTATCGTCATCTCCTGCTTAAGGCACAATCGTTGTAATGTCTTTTTTTGGTCCCATGGGTCATATCTGAACTCCGTGTACGATAATTCAATCTCTCTCTCTCTCTCTCTCTCTCTCTCTCTCTCTCCCTCTCTCTCTCTCTCTCTCTCTCTCTCTCTCACACACACACACACACACACACGTGACTCAACTACATAGACAAGGTCGCTAGCATATAACATAATATGAAGTGAAGTACTTGCTAGATCCATGCTCATGCCTCTTGCACGAAGAATACGGTATGATTTCTCATCGATGTAGAGACCAAACAGTGTTGTTGAAGATGAGAAGAGAATTTTTAATGCCATAGGAATATTCCCAAGAGACCTCATAGATCTATCCGATAAGTCTAACTCGAGACCTCTTACTTGAGAGGGAAACATGATAATAAATCTACAACAATTGGTGATAGAATGGTTATTTTCTTTTCCTCTTCTTATTATCGCTCTCTCTCTCTCTCTCTCTCTCTCTCTCTCTCTCTCTCTCTCTCTCTCTCTCTCTCTCTCTCTCTCTCTCACACACACACACACACACACACACTTGGTCACTATACTCTACTATGATTGCTTCATCCTTCACACACACACACACACACACACACACACACACACACACACTATATTGATGCACCTATGCTCACTTGTTACATTGTGGATCTGATACTGTTTTGTAACATAACCTTGTGAAGGTTTTTGCTACTACCCTTGCTTCTGCTATACTTACTGGAACTCATGAATTTTCATCAGCATATAACTTTGGTTTATTTGCAGTTGATATCGTCTTCACTAATACTTCTGGAATAATTATCTCAATGGAATCTTCATCTTTTATGAGTGTGTTGGCTTATGTTGGGCATAATGAAGGTTGTAGATGATGGGACTTAGCCCTTGCAATTCTCATAACATACTACTCATCTATGGGACTTAACCCTTGCAACTTACCTACCATATGAATCAACCTTGTCTCCCCCAAAAAAATCTAATTTGTAATGCTCTTTCCCTGCATACTTCCCGTTGGGTTGTCCTCACTCATTCTCATTCTTGATTTTTTCCTAGCATAGCCCGCATCCCTTTGCACCCTTGGCTTGGTTTATGAATCTCTCCTTACCTAATCACATCTTCTCTCTTTTTCTTTCTCTCTCCCTTGCTCTCCTGTACCAACATGAGGCCATGCCTATTGAGCATCCTGTACCCCTATACTGATGTGAGGCCTTGCCTTGTGAGCATACCTGGGATGATTGTGTACCCTTGATGCATAGATGCCAAGATTCGATGGAGATTTTGTAGTTGTGCATGGCTATTCTCAATGCAAAAATCGAGGGTAGATGTTGGAAACCTCTTGCAAACATGCAACCTATTTAAACAGGTGAGAGTTCTCTATTACCCTCACTTAGCCTTGCAATACTTCTTATGCTTTGCAATACTATGAATGGAATTTGAGAGAGGGTGTACATCTTGATACTGATTAAAGCGTTGCAACACAGTTTGGATAAATGAGTTTGATGGTGTGTTGAATGATGGTCGGAGTGTTGGCCTTGTAGATGAACAACTCTGTTGCCATGGTATTTACTAAGGAACTCTCTCATCATCATCTTAAAAACTATTAAACTAATGATGCTTTGCATATATTGGATGATTAAAGTATTCATTGCGATAATGAATCATATGGCTGTAACTTGTTTTTTTTTTTTCAAAAATGTATACCTAATGGCCCCAAAAACCATGTCTAAACTAATTTGTATGCATTTGACAATTTTTGAAATGTATACCTAATGGCATATTTTTAAATACTTAGGCTTAAACTTATCGTTGAATGCTTGGCCTTGATGATTTGAGAAGCTTGTTAACGTGTGGTAGATGGTGATGCTCAATGCTTAATGTTGTAAATTATGATTGGCGTGAATCCCTCAATCTCTGTATATCGGTAGCTATGGTGGAGCACATCTGAGTTGGCTATGGTATAAAATTGATAAGGGGCTTTCTAGTGCCGTGTATTACATGGAAGTAATGTTGGATTTTGTTGTTATTTTTTGTTGGGTTTTCTACCAAAATGGAAGATGTTGTTCCATAATTGATGCCTAGGATCACTTACACTGTTGATACCGTTTCTCTTTTTGCTCATCTAAAATGAATGGGATAATTTGCTGAGTTTTTACTGAATCCTGCTCAGTCTTGGAGATTTTCTAAGTACGGAGAAGCTTTGCTGGCTTTTTCTCTGATGTATTTTGCTTATACTTTCTCTTTACTTTACTTGCTTTTTCTTTGTTGTGTTTCTACTGGGATTTTTTGACCGAGTGTAGGCGTAGATTGCAACTGCTGGAATTCATAGATTATGACTCTTGTACAATCTTGCTTCACTTATAAAGTGAGTTAGACACTTTTTTCTCTCTTAAATTTTGTTACCTGAGCTTACCGTACTTAACATGGTTGGCTACATCCTATTCCTTGATATTACTAGTCATAATGCTTTATTATAAAGCATATGGTAATGCTGAGAGTTGATTGGCTAGATTCCATTCTTTTACAGGGCACTTTCTAGTTTGGTACTAATTTATAATGTTGAGCATGGCATGATCTCGTTTTGGCTTTTGCATATTTACCTACTATTGATTCCATTATTGGAATCGCTTTTGAAAATGAGCATGTCCAGGGCTTGAAAAGTGTACTATGCATATTAGGGATTGAAAAGTGTACCATGCATATTGGAATGGGAGATTGCTTGAGCCCCTACCGCTCCTAAATAGGGCTGCCTTTTAATTGGCTTGCATTAGACTTTATGATTTTGCTAGGATTAGTCTACTATAATTTGTTAAATGTATGGTGGGTTACCTTACATTGGCCTCACTGAATGGTTCTGATCATTTTTTTGTTGGGTGGTTGATGACCATGTCGCATAAATGTCTTACATTTTGATTCAAACCACTCATTTATTTCTAGCAGACTTCAGAGCGGTTGCCTTGTTGTTTGATATTGAGCTTATGCTAACCATTTCACTACATACTTAAGCTTAGCAAGATGGTGGGCTTAACAAGTTGAATAGAATTCAATTTTGCTACTGGGGATAAATATGTTCTCAAACCACTTGCATCAAAAGGGGTAATGGCCTTTTGATGCCTTTATGGATAAACAAAAAATGGAGTTACTTTTTCTCGGTTAAGATCAAGATGACATCTTTTTTATAATATTTATGGTTAACTTGGATACTTCATACTTCAAAAAAACTTTATAAAAAAATAAAAGTAAAATGTGGTAACAAAAGAGATTTTAGATCAATTTCATTTGACATGTGAATCAGAAAGGGTGATGGCCACCATCTGGAAAATTGAGTAACAAAAAGTCTTTAGGTACTAGCCACTTGCTTCAGAAGGGCTAATGAACTTCTGATTCTTTGCACTATTTGATACTCTAAATTTATTTATGGATAGTAGGCTTAAGTTTTGAAAAGATTAAGTAAGACAAGGATAATAGCTCATAGGTTCTTTGACACATGTAAAACGTATTCAAAGCTAAGTACTTTGTTGTTTTGTTTATATGGATGCAAATTATAATTCTATCTTTACTTAAGAGTTTTTTGGCTTTGTTGCTGTCTGACTTTGAAGAACCGTGCCGATTCATCCTGGATGACCTCCACACCTCTAATTTTTTTGTATAGGATCATTGGAATGATGCTTCATTATTATTATAGTTTACAAAAATGAATCTAAGACTTATTCATTTTCGTACAAATCTTTGTCCAACTATCTAAAGCCAATTGTCTTTTGAACGTCATGCTCTTTTGTGTATATGTATTAAGTTTAATACAGCAACACAAACACACACACACACACACACACACACACACACACACATACTATCATAAAATCTAATATCTAACCAACCCAAATGATTTTATCATATTAAATTGATCATTTAATGTGGGAGAATAAACGGGAATAAGGGTTAGAATATAGACATGTGCTTATGGATTTGTCTCTACAGGGGGCCAACGTTAAAGGGGTCTAAATGAGGGATGATCTGTTAAAGAGCAATGCTACCTAATGGAGCTTAAAGACCTTAAGGTTAGCTTCATTGAAGACCTCCAAAATTTAGTGTTAAAAAGTTCTTTGACCTTAGGCAAGCTAGAATTGACCTTGAGGTGGGAATCATACGCAAGCATGAGGTGTTTGTCGTACTTGCTAACTAAGGTGCTTAAGGTGTTTGTAGGAACCTTGCCCAAGCTTGAGGTGCTTCTCATGCTTAAATGACTAAGGTTCTTGAAGTATTCAATTCAAACATGATCTCTCAAGAGGCATAAACAATTTCCATGCTTAAATGACTAAGGTGCTTGAAGTGTTCAATTCAAACATGATATCTTAAGAAGCATAAAAGACACATGTTAAGATCCTCCCCATTTGGCCCTCATGATGTGCTTGAATCCTATTGGATAGGCTTTAAAGGAGTCCAATGAGAATTTAGATTCATAAAAATAAATAATTAAGTTCTTTCTCTCAATGAGGAAAAAGAGAACACATGTCCAAAAGATATAATTAAATAATGAGAGAGAGAGAGAGAGAGAGAGAGAGAGAGAGAGAGAGAGAGAGAGAGAGAGATGGACCAAGTAAGAGATGGGATATACTCTCCCACACACACACACACACACACTCTCATTGTGTGAAGTGCAAAGTGCAAGAGCTCCATCTCCTTCTCCAAGCTTGTTGAGAAGTTAAGAGCCTACACCAACACTCTTGGCTATGGAATGCAAATCCAACCATGAGCCACGCTTCAATGCTTAAGCTTTCCATATTCTTCATCTTCATTACTATGCTATTATGCTATGCTAAGCAAGAAGATTGATGATAAGTGAGAAACTATTTCTTTCTTCTATGAATGATTCTTCTTCCTCTTCCCTACCCTCATTCCTCGCTAGCTCTCTCCACCTTTGAAGGTGTTTGAGGCCTTAGGACTGAGGCTTGGGATAGTTAATGCATTTTGCAAAGTTTATGTTATGCTCGTGATGCATGAAGCTTTTCATATTCATTGCATCAAGATTGTATTGTACCAAGTCTCTCTTGATGGGAGAATCTATAATTCAAATGCCTTTTGGAGGGGGGACTGGTTCCAAGTAAATCGAGTCCTCAAATATTGTCATGTTCTCTAATACTCTCTCTTGCAAAAGTATGGTTCATGCGAAGTTAATTAAGTACTATGTTTATGTTGCTACTGTCAATTAAGTTCACCCTCTATGTTCTCAAAGTATTCTCACAAAAATGCTCACTCTAATTCTCTTAATTCCGCTATTCTCAAAGTTCATAGGCCATTTCCATTACATTGGTATCAGAGCATTTGGTTTCCCTTTTCTTGCTTAAGAAGAGAGGTCCTTAAGTAGCATATTAATGGTTGATTTTGTTAATTATATTAGGGTAAGTGGGACTGGGATCTACTATCGGTTTTGTTGAGCACACCATATCCCACTATGTGGGATATGGTGCACACCTCAGGAGATTTGGTCTTAATAATGGGATCTTTTTAGACTTGCCTACGGCTTTACCATTATTGAGCCATAAGAAGTCCGAAAGGAGCTAACCCTCGGCCATTGTGCATTATTAGACCCGCTCCACTACTATCTATAATTAACCAATTCAAGCCATGGATGTAGATACTTAAGTGTTGATTTTCAAAGGCTAAGAGGAGTAGCAACTAAGGTTTTTAAATGCAAAAGAATACACTAAGTAAACACATAAGTATAATTAGCATGGCTGACAATAATCAAGAGAATTCAATGAGCATCGATAACTTTGATTTTGCACATGAAGGTGCTAATGATGATGCCCCCATGTTTGTCAATTATCTTGTTACTACGTTGCAACAAGTTATGGGCAACCATGCTTTGCAAACCGAAGTTAACAACTTCGTGCTTATGGGATTTTCCTTCCTCTCCAAGAGGAGAGAGAGCTTAGAAGGCCTCTTGATGAGACCCCCAAAAGAAGACTCTCTCCCATATGAGAGAAGGAATCCAAAGAACAAGAAAGTAATGAATCCCTAAGTTCCTCTGAAGATGTGGCTCCACGAAGACGGCGGTGTAGACGATTGCCAACTCCTCCCAAGAGGAAACAGTCAACAGACAGTCCTTCTCCTCGTCACTCCAAAAGGGAAGAGAGGAAACAAAGGAAGAAAAGGTCAAAAAAGAGGTCACCCTCTTCTCCTTCTTCTTCACCTTCCTCCTATTCGGACGAAATCTATGGCTATTCTCCTAGATAATACAAGAGGGGAGGACATTGCAAATCATACCCTGCGTGGCGAAAGTCACAAAAGCTCAAGAAGTTCAAAGAGGGAGGAAAGAGTATCTCTTTTCTCACCTGTAATGGCACCTTTGGTGTCACCAACAAAGTATTGGCCTTCATCTAGCAATTTGATGCGGCCTTTGGAGACGAGGGCTTCACAGAGTCCTCCAAGCTATGCTATGTAGCTATGCACTTCCAGAAATCCGCTCGTTAATGGTGGGCTAGCCTTCGTGGCAACGACAAAGCCCCAAAGACATGGAAAACTCTACGAGTTTCCATCATGAAGAAATTCCTTGCAAGCGATACAAACAACAAAGTACTTACCGAATGGCACAGTTTGAAGCTTCTCTCCCATGAGTCTATTCACAAATATGTGGACAAGTTTTGGGATTTACATCTCAAGGCTATTGTCTTCCAAAAGATAGACTTTGCCAAGAAAAAAAAACAATTTTGTACGGAATTACCTGAAGAAATGGTCAAGTATGTCAACTCCCAACAGCCTGTTTCATCACCGAAGTAATCCACCACACCATGGTTGCTTCCCACATCAATTTCCAACAAGGGGCTAGAGGGAATGTCAAGCCCATGGCTAACAAAGACAAAAGTGATGCAAAGGAAAAAACCAATGCCCAAAATTCTTCCCAAGGCAATTCCAATAACAACAACAACAACGATCGGTCCAAGGAGAAGGGAGTTTACAAAGGTAAAAACAAACTCTCTCCTGAAGAGCTTGAATCTTTTCACAAGGACCATAAGTGTTTTAAGTGTGGGGAACAAGGACATGGCTATCGTTCTTGCCCCAAGAGAAATGCCCGCAGTGAGACTCCTAGAGCTTCCATCATCGAAGCTCCAAAAGAGGATGCTCATTACAAAGGATCACCTATGGCCTATGCTTGGGTAAAGGTCACGGAACATGATGCCTTCATCTTGTTTGACTCTGGCTCTATTCACAACTTCATATCAACGGAGTTGGCCACCAAGTTTAGCATTCAAGCTTTTGAGATGGGAGATACTGTAACTGCTGACACAGCTTTTAAGGGACAGCAAGCCTCGTTACTCCCTTGATTGGGAAGTTGAGGCTTCATGTCCAAAGCTATATCGACAAAGAAGAATTTTTCATCTCTCCTCTCCAACATGAGGATGCTATCCTAGGGGCACCATGGTTCAACCGCATGGCTGCCAACATGAAGCTCCCTGAAAGAAGAATCTACTTCACCTAAGTGCTTCAACCTTGGTGGAATTTTCTTGTGACAAAGACCTCATGCTCTTGATCCTCTTTAGTGAGGGTGTCTTCAAACCACTCAGGCACAAGACGAGATGTTGTGGAATCATCCAAGTCCTCTCCCAATCATGGTCTCATGCTAGCAGTGACAATCTTCGTCTCTTGAGGTGGTGTCAATTTCATCAGTATGCATGTTTCTATGCAGCAACTTTGAAGAAGTTCAAGATTCATCAACAGTTACCTCGATCATCACCATAGCATCTGCCTCTTGCATCCATTCAAAATTTTCCCCTTCTCTCTCCCTCTCTCCATTTTTTTGAGTAATTGTGTGTCACTTTTTAAAATTTGTACAAAATAAAGGCTTAAAAGCTAACCATGACCTACACCTTGATCCAAATATTATCACGGTCTACTCTTTTGATGGGGACAATGAAGCTTTTGAAGACTTCTCCTTTCTATCCAGTTTTTCTGTAGATTTCTTGGGTAAAAGGACCTTGTGAATATTTACAAGTACCCCCCAATAGCTATGGTAACTCTTATTAGAAGTTTCCCAAGCTCTTTATCGTTTCTTATGGCGAGTTGTAAGTGATGAGGAATAGTACTATTCTTCTTGTTATCGTGTGCTGCATTACTAGTAAGAACAAGTACCTTGACAATAGCTAGGTATTTAGGACTACAAAAAAGATAGACAAGGGCCCCAAAGCTGATGCACCTTGCATAGTGACCCTTCTTAAGCTATAAAATTGTAGACTTGATAGTAGCTAGGTTCCATGTTGGATGCGCTACTAACTAGTCCAGCCGCACCAGACATAAACATGCAAGCGGGTATGCCATGGATATATTGTGCCAGATATAATGGCATTGAAATCTAAAACTAGTCTTTTGTTTTGCGTGGTGAAGGCAATCAAAATAATGGGGTGCGGCTTGAGAATTGTGGGCAGTGTGACTCGATTCGAATGGACTGTGTGACGAGGGATAGATCTAGCAAAGTAAAGAGAGAGAGAGAGAGAGAGAGAGAGAGAGAGAGAGAGAGAGAGAGAGAGAGAGGCATGATAACTAATTCTCCCCTCTTTAATGATGCAGCATGCAATGGAGATGAAGAAGGGGGGGCGAAGCAAGAAGGCGGTGTCGATGACTGTGAAGGCGGGCTTACAGTTCCCTAGTGCAAGTTGTCTGGTGCGCTACCTTAAGAAGGGTCACTATGCAGACTGCATCGGCTTTGGGGGCCCTGTCTATCTTGTTGCTACTTTGAAGGGTAGACATCATTGTCTCTTAATGCTCTGCCGGCAATGGGGGATTTACACCGTGTAGGAGAGGCATGATATATGGGAGATTTTCATTGTGCACAAGAGGTGTGATCTCCCTGATCCTACCACCATGCCATGTTGAAATAATGAATTAAAGGATCTTGTTTTGTGCAAAAAGGAGAGCTAGAAAGGCGTCTCTGCTCGTCTATCCGTCGGTGATGTCTGCTCCTAAACCCAATCGTGGTGCAAGGAACTGTTGTACTTTGTATGATAACTGGTGTGATGATCAAAAGTGACCAGGCTAGCATTGCAAGAATCATTTCTGGATCATGTGAGTTAGCCTAGGCTGAAGGAAACACAAACCCCCCAAAAATCAAATCACTCAAAGGCTACGCACATGAGATCTTCGAAACACAGGAAATACTTCAGCCAAGAATTCAGGAGGTTGCCGCAGAAGCCCCTTCACGCACATGATCTACCTTAAAACATGGAATCGCTCTTTCATGTTTTGCTTAGCACTTGGATTGTCGGACCGCAGTGGCTAACTGTGTAGCAAGCGCTACTTAAACGCATTTGATGTAGCAGTAGTAAGATTCTTGCCAGGCCATGATTTTTAGCCGCAACGGTGGACTCTCAAGCTCATGTGCGCACCCTTTCATTGAGGCTCAAATTGAGAGAGAGAGAGAGAGAGAGAGAGAGAGAGAGAGAGAGAGAGAGAGAGAGAGAGATACTCTTTTGGGCTACAATTGCTCCCTCACTTAGGCCACTGTTGTGTTGCTTAGTGGATTTCTACCTCATCAGCGGGCATGCGACTCTTCATCATTCAGACCTTCACTGCGCACACTTCTTTTTTACTTTAGCGAGCCGGGGGGCCGGGCAAAATGCCTGGCCTACTCTCGCAAGGTGAAGCTTTCCGATGAATTCAAGTTGACCGCCAAGCCTCCCACGCTCTACATCTCTACCTCCTGGGTCAGTCCCTTAGCTTATTCCTCGCCGCTACCAGCCTCGGCCCCATTCTGCGCTTGCGCTCCCACCAAAGCACCGGTGTCAATAGTCTAGCAGCTTGCTTCTCCCAAAAGCCGCCCTAGGAGGATAGCCTCATTTGCTTCCAAGATGAGGTCTACAAGATAGCGTTGGAGATGAGACTGCCCCTGCCGGTGGACATCCTGGATTTCGCATTCACGAAGCTTGTAGGTGATTACAAGCACAACATCTGACCGCCTTTGATAAAGATGCTAAACAAGGATTTAATTAGCCATTTGTATAATGAGCAGCACAGCATAGTGTTCGAGCATTTGAAAGGGGCAGGCAAACATGTAGAAGCAGCTAGCAGCAACGAATCTATCGGGCTTGTGGGTGGAGAACAAGAGGATAGAGTCGCAAGTGTTGTGCTGCTGTTTTGGGATTATAAGGGAGGATGTATGGCGTAGGAAAGGATGTGGAATCGATGGTTGGTGGGTTGGCATTTGCACTATTTGGCACGGGGGTTTTCAAATGGGATCAATGGTGGGGTCCCTCCTTGCTATCTTACACAGGCATTTCAGGAGGGGATCAATGGCCCACGTTTATTACGGGGATTAGGTACAATATGAGCCATCCGATCCGCTTCTTGTAAATTCAGAAAAAATGGGTAAATTTGGGTGCACCAAAACTTGTAAATTCGGGTGGTGCTTGTAATTTCAGGCTGCATGCACCTCCCCTCCACCCCCAACTCACGTCACTGTTGAGAGCCTATCACCTTAACCACTTCCCCTGCGTGTGTTCCTTGAGCGCATTGGGAGACATGTTCTTGATAAATTCGGGTTAGTTTGGTAAATTTGGGCAGCATCGCAAGATTGACAGCCCGCGATGTCCCCTGCTCCGCCAATTTAAAACCGGCCATTGATCCCCTCCTAAAAAATCCCGTGTGAGATAGTGCACTGAGGGGGGTCATTCATGCCGTCGATTGCGGTTTTTGTAAATTCGGGACGAAAAGTAAATTTGAGCCAACACCCATAAATTCAGGCCAATAGGTAATTTCGGGTATGCACCTTAAGCCTCGAACCTATGACCTCCCCCGTGCGGTGCATGTGCTCAAACCACCACGCATGCATGTGTTCATTGAAGTATGTGGCATTTTAATGCCACATATGTAAATGTGCACCGATTTGTAAATTCGAGAGAGTTTTGTAAATTCAGGTCGCGCAATCTTGTGAATTTGAGTCTCGTAATCTTGTAAATTCGGGCCGCCCTATCGCACGGTCTACAATGCACGCGCCTCACCATTCTCACCTCCACCCTCGATCCCATTTATGCCATATAGTGATGAGGGGTGGCAAGGGCGTGGGAGGAATGAATGAGTAAGACAAAGTTGGAAGTGGATAAGAAATACCCATTTCTCGTCATCGATTTTCAATTTAGGGCATCACCGGTTAGGATTGAGTCACACCTTGGCGAATGGGGTGAGTGGAGAGAAGGAGTCACAGGGGTCGCGCCCAGTGGGAGTGGGATGAGAAGAGAAGTTTGTGGAGATAAGTTAGTTGTATGGCTTTCCATTGGTGGATTTTTTGCTACGCATGAGGAGAGATAGGCTCACGCAAAAATATAGCTTAATCCCTCGAAGAAGTGAGGTATTAACACAAAGCTAACGGGGTTTCTACTTCCACGCAGGAGTTTTCTCCTTTTTTATTTTTGGAGAACTCCCTCTTCCCACTACCCTTGCTCGCACAAAGTGCGACTTAGCTCTTACTTGCAATAGTTTTTGAGCATGGTCAATTGAAAGCCTGAAATTCCTAGATTAGGATATTGTCATTGTCAAATATTTCTCCCAACAGATTATATGTAATGTTCATTATTGGCATGGATCTTTGTAATGTGGATTTTACGGTGACATCAAAGTCTTTGACATGGTTTTCTTGTGGAGTCCCTTAGCCTTTGAACTTATGCGGATGCTTCAAATCAATTGTGGACTCATTATTGTTGGTAAAAGATGTGTTCTCTCTTCGTTACGGGCGGGAGAGAGAGAGAGAGAGAGAGAGAGAGAGACCTCTCAATCCATCCTACCATTGCATGCATCCCGCTTAGGCAAAGCCATGATGAGGTAGTACGGAACCTAAATTTGCTATTGATAATGGAGGGAGATGGAGATTTTGGGAAGGATCATGTATGAGGTGGACATAGTGAAGGACCGAGGAGGGTTACCCTCTATTCTAGGATTAGAGGGAGTAGGACCTCAATCACAGAGAGAGAGAGAGAGAGAGAGAGAGAGAGAGAGAGAGATATATATATGGAAGCTAGCTGTTGGAAACGCAAGGAGAGAGATGGATGCTAGCTGCTAGACCTAAGGAAATCGTGTTGAGAGAAAAAGAGAGATGGAAGCTATCTCTTGAAAATGTAGGGAGATGGCTCTTTGTGGAGAGAGAGTGAGTGAGAGAGTGCTAAAAATGCAAGGATGGTTGAGGAAGAATGATGGCCATAGAGAGAGAGAGAGAGAGAGAGAGAGAGAGAGAGAGAGAGAGATGCAAGCTTGGTCTCATGAGGAGGCCCAACAAGAAACCTCAGCATCTGCCATCACTTCATTGCAAAGGCTCCTGGCACCCATCAAAGGGAAAGCAAGAGAGAGGGTCTACCAAATTAGGCCCCATGATTTGTGTGTGTGTGTGTGTGTGTGTGTGTGTGTGTGAAAGAGAGAGAGAGAGAGAGAGAGAGAGAGAGTACTCCCTCTTGCTTTGAAAATTTTACAGTAAGAGGTTTTTGGAGTGTACACCCTCTCCTCTCCTTTATCTCCAACTCTCGCTCTCCGAGTCTCTTCCCTCACAAGTGCTAGTGAAAGTTAGTGGTGATCATCGGCCTGGTGAAGGTAGCCAAGGAGGTCGTAACTTTCCACCGGCCTCATGCCTTTTTCATCTTTATTTGCACACAAAACCTAATCACAGAGAGAGAGACAGAGAGAGAGAGAGGTCATATCTCCTATTGAGCATCTTCAAAAAAAAAAAATGACTAATCAATGTTTTCTAAAATGTGTACTACATACTTGATTATAGTGTATCAAATAAGTAGGCAATGAAAGAAATAGCATGAGACTATGGCCATTCTAGCTCTCTTTAAGAAGCATTGATGTATCCCACTCACACTCAAATATTTTGTTCATAGTCACTATTTAATATTGATCAATATCAAGAGGTCACAAGTCTAGGTTTTGTTGCATCTCTTAAGGAAGCATATTCACCACCTAATTGCTCTACCTGTATATCTATCTTGGCATCTATAAAGCAGAGTTCACATGCGTGCGTTGAATGTTTACTACATGTTCTTTAACAATATATATCATCAAAGTAACCCACGATAGAGCCGTTTTTTGGGTGGCTTTATAGGAGAGACCTTGTCACCTCATGTGTAGATAGCATCTTCGAAGCACATCAATGTTGTGCCTCATGGTCCGCTATATTATCAATATTCATTTATATTCCTTTTTTATGTTGCTATGCATTTTTGGTGTGGAATCTTAAGTTTCTCTTTTTGCATTAATGTATGTCATAATCGCTCTGTTTTATCTTTGCTAGAAAAAGCTTGCTCGGTGTTTGGTAAAAACGCCATCACCAGTCCCCCTAGGGACCATTCACCAAAAAAAGAGACCTTGGCCTGCAACACCCAACTTTGCAACCAAAGGACATCTCCATGAGTGACAAGCCATCTCCAAGAGTATATCAGGCTTCAAGGGGAGCCTTCCCCCTCGACAACTTCCCTGCAGTGCCACGATGCAAAGCAAGACGTGCCATGACCGCTCTACATCTCGGAGAACCTCGACATGCAATTCCTCTCGGGGAAGAGGTGGGAGGAAAGGCCTCTCCCAAGGGAAAAAATGAGAATGGCAAGTGAGAGAACATGCCAAGCTTGTGGGAGAAGCGGCCAGGAGCCCGCCACCGAGGCAATGCCTCGCCGCTTCGGAGCTTTGTCTGCACAACCCATCGCCACTAACAAACATTGCCATGAATTGTCAGGTCAAGTCCCCTACCACAACCAATGTTTGGAGCCTCTCTGCTCCATGCTTCTGCAGGCTGGGCCAAACCCCAACAAAGCGCAGGTTATCGCACTCTCAAACCTTTTCTCTCAGTGTGGGTTCAGACAGAGTCGGCGACAGGAGCTCCGCTTTTCAAATGTCGCATACCCCCTCGTTCACAAGGGGCTGCAAGTTCTTCATTCACAATAAGCGAGAATTGCACAGCATCAATTTCATTTGCATCGGCATCTTCTGCACATCGCGCTGAAAAGGAGGTGGAAGAAGGAAATTTCCGCAGGGTCCGACGGGGGGGGGGGGGGCGCCCAAAGTTTTGTGGACCTGAAACAAGGTTTGCCTTGCTACTACAATCAGCGTTCGACAGTGTCATTGAATCTCTCTTCCGCCGCTTTGTTTGAACCCAACCTTACTTACTTGATCTAGTATTTACAATAATAATGTCAGGTATTTGCAATAATAATGTATATATATACATGTCCTAATGGCTTCAAAATAAATAAATTCACTGCCTACATAATGCTCTAAAGAAGAAGAAAAGTACGGACATACCAATGCACACTCTAGTTTTTTTTTTTTTTGGAGATTGGTAAAGATTTTTATTTTATTTTATTGTGAAATATTTTTTTTTTTTAAAGATTGGCAAGATTTTTAATTTTTTTAATTTTTTGAAATTGATCTCAAAAAAATAAAAATCCTTTCCAAACATCTCAAATGCATAAGTGAAGAGTGAGTTTAAGAAATGAAAAGTCAAAAGACTTTTTATGTCCATATAAAGAGTTTGTTGAGTGTGCATTACCATGGAAATGATTTTTGGCCTGCAGAAGGGCATAGGGTTTTAGCTGCAAGTTTGTTGCAAACTGTAGGTCGTCCGATGGTTTGTTAAATGGCGGCCACGTGTCGCAAGGCCTTTAGGGTTGTTTTATCAAGTGTCATTTGACCCATGTGGAATCCCTTTTCGTGTTGTTCCTGGCGGGCCTCAGTCCTTTCTGCTTTGCTTCTGCCAGAGGATGTGGTGCGCGCGCAGCGGGTGCTGTCCTTGCGAGAAGACCACTGCACAGCAGGTATCGTCCTACCCCACAGGACCTAGTTGTTCCATACGCAGCTTTGTTGTTTAATGGCAGGGGGTTTTCAAGGCTCTTGAAGGTGACTGCATTGAAGGGGGTTGCTCTGCAGGCTCAGGCGGCAAGGACGTGGCAGCAAAAGCTTTTCCATGCGCTCTTCTACTCGTTTAATGCCGCAGGCGGGCTTCTCAAGGTCTTTGAAGGCGACCGTGCAGGTTGAGATTACGAGGACTGCTCATGTTGGTCTTTGTGGTTCAATGCACGTGCTGAATGGAGCACGGAACAGTGAGGACATGTAATTTCCATGTGGTTGTTGTAGCCTATATGACAAGCCAGAAAGGGTAGAAAAATGCTTTGTAATAAGTTCTTGCTTCGGGTGTTATCATTATACTGTGTCATGGCAGCAAGTCTGAGAATTTGTTTTGATGTATGAGCTTTTGAGCTACATTATCCAGTGCAAGATTCTCTGTTTGTCCTGCTTTGTACAAGCTTTTGAGCTACATTACCTAGTGGAAGATTCTCTCTCTGATTTGCTTTTGCACATGTGTCCTCAAGTCTCAGTTCTTGCTTCGGGTGTTATCATTATATTGTGTCATGGCAGCAAGTCTGAGAATTTGTTTTGATGTATGAGCTTTTGAGCTACATTATCCAGTGCAAGATTCTCTGTTTGTCCTGCTTTGTACAAGCTTTTGAGCTACATTACCTAGTGGAAGATTCTCTCTCTATTTTGCTTTTGCACATGTGTCCTCAAGTCTGAATCTTTGTTGTCGTGTTTGAGCTTTCACCTATCTGTCACTATTCAATTTGTATCTGCTTATATGCTGTAATCGCAAATTTAAATCAGTCGAGCATTTGAAAGTCCGCTGTAGATTGGTTTGAGGGTTTGTTTCTTGCGTCTCAAAGTACTTGCAACAACATTTCTTTGCAAATCGTCTTTATCATGGCATCTGATGATGGTGTTGTCAGTGGCGATGAAGGGAGTGCAAGCAATGCCTCGCCCAACGACGGTGAGAGCATGGACTTCTCTGGAGGTTTGCTTTTCTGACTCGTGCGCTGGTGTTGTGTTACGTTGTCGGTCTTGGTTTGTTCGTGCTTGCGAGTGTTGCAGTTGAAAAAGTTTGTTGCGCTGGTGTTGTTCTCTTGATCCTGCTCCTTGATTTTTGTTGCGCTTGCAAGCGATGTGCTCGTGATGGTGGTCACGTGTTTGGGTCCATAAAAGCGCAACAGTAGGGCTGCGGGTGCATGGGCCCTTGCTAACATTATCGGCAGGTCACGCTACAAGGGACTGGACCCTCATTGCCTCAGCGCGGGATTGGCATCAGGCTGCGAGCTGCCCTGCGTGGAGCCGCGAGCAGCCATCAGGGAGTCGCTCACCCAAGAGCCGAGAGCAGCCTGAGCTTTATTCACTTGTGTGTCTCAGCGCCCGCATACGGGTTCTGGCCATCTATTTCAGATGCCTGCAATGGGCTCTGGTATTGTACCATTGCGCCCAGGGCAGGGGCTGTTTTGCTCAATCGCCTGGACTGTGCAGGGCCAGGGTGATTAAGTCTCTTTGAGTTTGTGCACATAGGCAGCAGCCCTTTTTGACTGAGGGCTTGTCTCCTTCTTTTGCAATGTATTCTGGTTGTGGAGCTGTGTCGAGCTAGACATCTGTTGGATGTGTTTGGCTTACGCTTTGAGACCCGGAGTTGGGTCCGAGGTTCAAGGGATTGTGGATCCCTCTCTCTATTTTGGTACTTGGCTATCATTCAGGTGTTATCGGCTACTGTAGACCCGGCCATAGTGTTGCTCTCGGGCTCGAGAAGCTCTCGTGTGTTGATCATTGTTGGAGTATTGTGGGTTCCCCGTTGTATCAGACCAGGGGCGGTAATGTGTCTTCACCTTCGGTAGGCCCTGCTCAATCCCATCGAGTACCTCACTAGGGGGCTCCTTAACAAGAAACTAAGGTATCGCCATCCATGACTTCGATGGCTAGTGCATTTAACGTTGCTCCTCGTGAGCATAAGGCCGCAATACAATAACACGAGCATCACAACAAATCTGGCCTTGACCTCTCAAGACGCTCATTTACTGTCATGTTTGAAACCAAACTTGGCTCGTACCATGTTACCTCCTTTCATTTTGTCTGCCTCTCCAGCTCAGGCTCCACTCGTCCGTGCCATCTTGACCATCGAGCAAATCGTCCACTGTAGTGCAGGACGGCTCAAGTAAAGGCACAGCCAGCCCTTTGGTTGCATCATGTGTGCCAGTCAAGCCAGGTCTGGGGGCTCAATGTCCTAAAAAAAATTCAGTCCAAACTTTGCTCCATGCTTGTCATTGAATGGACAGTTCTCCCGTGTATCAAGTGAGTACAATGATTGTGACTAGGACACCAGTTCTTACTAACGATTGCTCATCTGCCCAAACCATCCCGGCAACATGCTTGGCCGTCCACTGGTTCACGGGACGCCTTAGTCGAGGGGAGTTTGACTCCTCCAACCGCACCATACCTGATCTACCAAACCAGGTTTGGAAAGCCCAGCTCTTGATGGCCAGGATTTGTGAATACTTGACGAACGGGCACCTCATCTCGAGTGCCAAATCCGGAAACTGGTGGTTCATTACATCTTCATCGAAGTACAATTGCACACTCGCCATAATCTGCCCCTGCCTGCCAAGGTGCATGTCCGTTGAGAACAACCCGAAAGGTGTTGCCTCTAGTTTCTTTAACTCTGCATACACCCCACTCGACGACCCTCTGCCTTTGCCAATGATAGCACTAGCATCATGCACACGCAACAGATGTCTCGTATCCCACAGCCCCAATCTTTTTATGTTCTGGTTATATCTTTTATGAGCCGCCTCTACTTCCAACAGCTCACAAAGCTCAATAAGCCCAGCCTTGGGCATCAGTCCTTCATTAGCTTTTGGCTTATGCATGTCTACGTATGCTCGCATTTCCCCATCGGCTGAGGGGAGTGAATCAACAGGCTCGACCTGAAGCTCTTTATGATCATCCTCGCTTGAGTAGCTCACAATCTTGCTACTTGGCTCGGAGGCCTCCATATACGTTGCCTCTCGTGCAGAAGCTCATGATCTTATGCATTGTATGAAAAACATTGAGAGACTCCGTTTTCTTGCATGAGAAAATTTCTAAATCTTCTTGTGTATGTAACTTGGCGAGGGATTTGAAACGTGACATTTTCCAAGATTAAATAACTTGTTTGCTTGCTCATCCAAAAAGAAATCATATTTGGCGCAAGCTTGTTCGCATCCTTTCAAGAAGTTCGTTTCCGCGCCTCGTTCTCCCTTTCGTTTTACGAGTGTGCTGCTTCCAGGATGTTTTTTACGCCCTCTTTGCTTTGCTCAACTAGTCAATGCTATGGTTAATTGGATGCTTCCTTTTCTTTTCCTCTTACAGAGCTGCGTAGGTTCGTTGAGTCTCCTCCATGCCCTGCAGGCAAACGTTCATCGCACATGGTAGTGTCGAGCTCTGTCGGGTCGCCGCCAAATTTGGGCTTCGAGGAAATCGCAGCTGGGAAGAAGTGTAGGCGTGCCTTGCTTCAAGGAAGCCCTGCTAGCGATCCCGTTGGCAGTGGAGGTATGGCCGGTGTGCACAATCATTCTTTCTGGAACAGTCTTGACGTCTCTACGATGTTCTTCGCTACAACGCATTCTTGATTGTTGAGTTGAGTTAAGATGGTGCTCTATTTTTTTTTGCAAGCAAAGGATACTCTCCACCAGGGGAGGAATGCACACAAGCACCGTCTTCGTCTCAACAAGAACTTCCTTGGCCAGCTCATGAATTGGGCAAAGCTGCAGCCTCATTTTCTGAAGTTGGCCAATCTTCAGCCGCTCACAATGTCGTGGACACCGGCAAGCTACTGGACAAAGGGAAAAGCTTGTTAGTCAAGGAAACCTTGCCGCTATTCATGATTAGCGATATAGATGAGGATAGTAAACCTTTCTCCATAGAGGGGAAAATCTTGAATTGGTATGGCACATACCCTTCTATCTCCCCTGGCCAAAAGAAAAATGCACGTTACTTCAAGTTCGACATCGTCGATGCCGATTGCATTGACACGATCACGGTCATCCTTGTGGATCCCTTCATTGAGACCTACACCAAGGAGCTCAAGATCGGCTTGTTCGTAAGGATTGACTGTCCTCTTGTGAGGGCTAAAAACCATAATGATGCTGGGTCAGCTTTGTTCTCCTTGCATGTCGGTACGTCGACAACCATTCGACCTTGTGACCCATTCCCTGTTGCTTTAGCTTTCTATCCGGAGACCAAGATAAGCACATTTCTTGCTGACGCTACAATTTTTGAGACTACTAGCCCACGTCCGTCCTTGGCGACACTGGCGTTTGTTGTCTTGCAAAGTCGTAATTTCCATCAGAGAATTGGCACTACATTTGGGGATTTGGTTGTTGCTGATGGCCCAACCCCAGACGACGAAGCAGTTGTACATATCAGAAGCATTGGCTTCAGCGTTTCTTTCTTTCGATATTGACAAACCTTTTATCATATGTAGGTCAGCTTTGTCAACTCTCGAAAGCATGACTATGATTGGGTCATGGCCCAGATGGCTAGGGAGGACATTGTTATCTTTGTGGCTAGGAATATTGGCCTCTTTGTTGGCAAGGTGTACACATTGTCTGTTCTGGACGTCACAACTTTGGCCCCCGTGCGAGGATCACGCTTGAAGGAAGAGTTGACCACAGCATTTCATAGACAGTGTGAGATTCTCGGCTATAATAGAGAGGTGACTTTGCATGGTTTGCACTCAACCACATAAAGATATCTTTAGTGATCTTCACACATTTTTTTCTTTTATAGGTTGGGGACTTTGCGCTTTGTGAACTTCAATAGAGCTCTCTTGCATTCCCACTGCTCAGTTTGTGACTCGCCGAAGGTGAAGAAGGTTGAAGGCAGATTGTTTTGTTCTCTTTGCGATAAAGATCACGTCATCAACACGACTCTCAGGCTGGAGGCACAGATTCAAAGCAGCATTGACAGACGTGTTATGGCGGTTGAAGTGTCAGGGTCTATGGTGGATCGTCTTCTAGGCTTGCCAACGAGCTTCAAGGAGGTGTACACGCAAAGCATTCCAGAGGCGAGGGATATTTTATCGACATCTGTTGTCGAGGGTGTGTTCAAAATTGGCACAAATGGGTCTATGATATCTTTCACTCCTCTGTTGGAAACTTAGATACTTTGAGAGCATCGATTTCCATAGCTTTTGGCCTTTCACCACGAATAACTATGCTTCCTTACCTAGACCCCTCTACAACTCAATGAACTAAATTTTGGCTTGTCCATTGTATATCGCGTTTCATAACAAAATCGTATCTTGCTTTTGAGCCTTGTTGCCGTGGTGTCTCTCCATAACTCGCTCTCTATTCTTCCTTCCTCTCCATCTTTTCAACCTTCCAAAGCACAGACTCTCTCTCTCTCTCTCTCTCTCTCTAACACACACACACAAACAAACACACAAGGTGACTTAATATTTACAATCTTTGCGTGTCTTCCCAATGACTCACTTGGCCGAACACGATGCCGATACCGTTTTTGCGGCACAATTTCCGAATAATTCAGACATCTTCCTCGCGCTACACCATCTCCAAAACTCAATAGGCGCACCGCATGACCTTAGATCAAATTTGCTCAACGACTTGTTTGAGAGCTTCTTGCTTGAAAGACATGCTGTCCTGGGTGCTTGCCTCTTCTTCCGTACTGACGGGGCCACTAGCGCAATGACGGTCACAAAATTCTCATCTTTGTATTCAACATGCGCCAACTCACTTGCTCTTAGCCTCGACATGTTAACGGCCTTCGCTCGCTTTACGACTTGTAGGTTAAAAGTGTATTTGAAAAGAAATGGAAGCGTGAGAAGAATCATCTTGGGGATGGTATCGAAACCATTTCTTGTAAAGGGCATTCTGCTTTTTGAAACAAGCAATGGCATCACATACCTTCCCACCTTCACAACGTGCTCAAGCCGTGCACGTGTTGGATGGAAAGAAGATGAGGTGGCCACTTTGCATAGGCTATGCTTGTTGCATGAGGATTTGCCTAATGTTGAGGTGGTCCGCATGTTCCAAGCCAAGCACGCACACACATTGCACACAACCCAGGCCGTGAAATGCAAGCTTTCACGCCTGAAGAACGAGAAGGGCCTGGTCACTAGTGCTCAAATACGACCCATGCCAGGTTGAGCAAGCCGATTAAGAAATACAACAAAAGCATCAAGGACAAGCCCATTACACCCTGCGGAAAATGTGGACGCTTGCTATTCCGCCGCCAGCTAACACGTCAGCTTCTACCTCCAGTTGCGGAATCCACTTCAAGAAAGCGAAAACGCTATGGGGATGTGTATGTTTGTAGGCAGTGCAAGAAACACTCGACAAGCGATAGCAATCACCTGTGGAGCTTGCAAGAGACAGGGCTCAATCCAGCACTTCCCTTTGTGTCAGATCTAAACCCCGTAGAGGCACGCTTGGTCTCCATTCGTATCCCCTTCGCCAAGATACGTGAACTGACGTACGAAGGTCAGTATAGGCTTAGAGGTAGCGCTGTCAATGTACTTGCCAACTTGGAGAAGAGCCAGGCTGTCCTGCCTGGCCTTCATTGAGGATGAGGCTTCTGTCCTTGTGGGGATCAAACGGAAGCTCGAATACGATAGATGTTACCTAAGCGGTGTTGTACGACCCCTGCTCACAATGCGTGCAACCACTACGTTATTGTCCACACCACTCTACACGAGAGAAGGTGTCACGATCAACGACAAGTGGCTTTCAAACCTTTCTAGTCTAAGTATGCCTCCTACGAATACCGTTGACGCCAATGCGCATTATGTTAAGCTTGAGGATGAATAGACTGATGTCATGCTTCATGGGGTCACAAGTGCGGCAGAGGTTGTCGATTACAGTGGCAAGATTCTTCATGTTGCACCTTGCGAGGGCAATTCACCGTTGAGCATCTTCACGGATGAGTATTGCGAAGAGTTGAGCTTCCCAACTCTTTTCTTCGGGTCCCCTAGAAGATATAGAGAGGCCGCAAGCAAAGATTATCAAAAGATTGCAAAGTGGGAGCTCCTGAACGTTGACAGAAGATTCGCCCTAGACATCGAAAATTTATTTTTCAAGTCTATCAAAATCATGTCACAACAAGTTGCTTCCTCTGTTTGGGTGCGAATGCGCAAGGGAAAGCTAGCAGGTACAACTATGACTGCAAGGCAAGTTGTACAAGACACAAACATAGAGAGCCTTCTCAACTCAAGATTAGGCTTCAGAGACTTCGAGGCACTACGCACATCCCCCGACTACAAGGAAAAGATGAAAAAAAATGTCTTCGTAATGATCCGACAACTTGGACCGCCCACATTTTTTGTCACGTTCTCCTCCGCAGAGCGAAGATGGAAAGAGCTTCTTGTTGCACTAGAGAAGTTAGTCCCGCTGAGCCAAGAGCCCGAGGAGAGCCTGAGCTCATACCAACGTCGCCTCATTCGTGTCGATCCCATTACAACTGCTCGTTTCTACGTCAACAGGTTCAACGCAATGAAATGGTTGTTGCGGACTGATTCCTCCATATGTGGCAAAATACGAGATTTCTTTTTCATCACGGAGTTCCAAAGTCGCGGTAGCCAACATGATCATGGTTTGTTGTGGCTAGAAAATGCTCCATCACTCACAACGCACTCAAATCAAGATATTGTAATGTTTATAGATACCCACATTAGCACAGATGGATCCATCTTGCCCAATGACCTTTCTGAAGCTTACAAGCACAAGCACCGTAAGACTTGCCAAAAGAAGAGCAAAAGTTGCCGTTTTGGATTTCAACGTTTCCCCATGCCATTCACAACTATTATCCGGCAAGGAATACTTGAGGCAAACATAGCTAGACAAGGTAAGCTTTACTTGCAACAAGTTGGAAGACAACTCAGCCAAATTGATTTACAAAATGCACCCACATTCGAAGAATGGCTAGAACAAGTACAACTCTCCATGGAACAGTACTTGCTTGCATTGCAAGCAACTATCTTGGGACCCACTATTTTCCCCAAGCGCAAACCAAGCGATATATTTACGAACAACTTCAATAAGTCAATAGCTTCACTTTGGAATGCAAACATGGATATACAATTCGTGCTAAACGCACATGGAGATGCGAGCTACTGCACCTCATACATGACAAAAATGGACAATACATTAATAGGAGCAATCAAGGCACAGCTTGATCACTGTGTCGCAAACAATGCAACAACATTGGAGAGACTACAAAAGTTGGTAGCACAATCCTTAACACACAGCAAATTAGTTCACAACAAGCTGCTTACATATGTCTCTCGCTTCCGTTGCATAGCTCCTCTAGAGAATTCATATACATAAATACTAATCCACCTGAAGAACGTGCTCTCGTTCTCAAAAAAAAAGAACACCTTGCAAAAAATGCACCCCGACACGACAGATATCTTCTCTACCTCCATCATCGACAAATATGCCTCCAGACCACACTCATTCTTTCCCATGTGCTTGGCCCAGTTCGCTTCCACAACCAAAAATCTCTCCAAGCCTTACACGTTGTTGCGGAGGGCACGCGTCATACGGTACGTTAGATACAATAAAGCCAAAGACCCTGACAACCACTACAGAGAACAATGCCTTCTCTTCTTGCCATGGTCAAGCAATGAGAATGAGCACATGCTCGAAGGTTCGTCTTGGATCGATGTCTACACTTCAAACATTGAGACAATGAAAAACAATGAATCACAGTTCGTTGTCGAAACAGCTCCACTAGACAGGTTCGCAACAGCCATCACAACTTCACGCAACACGAGAAGTGTAAGCTCCTTGAACGATTCCGACAATGCCAACGTGATGATCAACCCCCCATCAAAGCAACCGGCAAAGAAACCATTTGCTTTGCATTTTTTCAAACATATTGGCATAACCAATGAGCATTTCCACGCATCAATAAAGAAGCTAAACCCGCAACAGCGACTCATCCTCGATGATGTCCAGCTCAAAAAACGCATAGCGCCGTCAGAAAAGATACATCTCTTCCTCACAGGTGGAGCAGGCACTGGAAAAACATTCACATTGCTCTTGCTAGTCGAAGCCCTCATTCGTTTCTACACACATAAGTCAGGCCAGAATCCTGACTTTCCTAAGGCATTCCTAATGGCATATATAGGCAAGGCAGCATTCAACATTGGTGGCACAACTATACACTCAGCTTTACATTTGCCTTTGATAACTACGACACACACAAGTCTCGGAGCAGAAAAGCTATGCATTGTCCTTACTTTATCAAGATTTGGAGCTTGTAGTGTTTGATGAAGTCTCCTTGATAGGATCAAATGTCTTCTCATTGGCTGACTCACGTCTTCGTGCCATCAAGAGAAAACACGACCAGCCTTTTGGTGGCCTTGATGTCATACTCTGTGGTGACCTCTGCCAAGCTAGCCCAGTTAAAGACTCCTGGATATTCACAAGCAAGCAACCTCTTCTAGAGGCGGTTGCACCTTCGTACTGGCATGAATTCCCTAAGTGCTACGAACTAACGACGACAATGAGACAACCGATGGACAGTTTATAGAGGTGCTCAACCGAATGAGAATTGGCTCACACACCAGCAGCGACCTTGCATACATTAACAGCTCCTTCCACAAAGAATTGCCTGTTGACATAACCATATCACACCTATTCTACTCTAACAAGGCAAAGGATGAACACAATGAAAAGGTCTTCGCACAATTGCCCGGTGAGCCACACATATTCAAAGCGATTGACAAGCGCGCCGCTTCATGCAGCAAAACAATAGCAATTCCATTGGATGCCAGACAAACTGCGGGTCTCCAAGCAACATTGCGTCTGAAGCCAGGCCTAGTGGTCAAGCTATGCGCTGGAAATTTGGACATTCTCGACGGCCTCGTCAACGGTGCAGAAGGCGTCTACAAGCTCTGCACTACATTCTCCGCACGACATGCCTCTGGATTCATTTCACCAACCCTAGCATAGGGCAAAAACAAAGGTATAACCACCGTCATCTTCACAACCCACTCACAATGCCTAATTGGACACCAATTCTGCGCATCGCACGCGAATTCCAAATTGGCAAGAACTACTTCAACACCCTCACACGCAAGCAATTCCTAGTTCAGCCTGCCGCCCGTTGGCCCGGAATTCCATGTTGAAACTAAATACAAGAGTGTAGCAAAGAAGGTGAAACCAATAGCTTCACCCTTACCACCCAACAACAGGGAAAAGATTGAGCAGGCTTCTTTACAACAAAGTTTGAGGAATCCTAAAAAGATTGGGCATACCTTCACAAAGGAGTCTTTTCAAGAGTTGCAAATTGGTTGCGAGGAGTTTCTAACACAGGAGGAGACAAAGTGCTTCAAAGAAATGCTTTCAGCCCGCACAATTCACCGATCACAAGGGCTTACACTCAACACACTGGCTTTCAACCCCAAAGGAATTAGGTCTCACGGCCTCGCATACGCTGCTCTCACACGAATTTGTGACACTGCAAATCTATATTTGATAGAGAGCTTGCTACCCTGCAACATTCACACCGATGCATCTGTCCTCAAAGAACTCCACAGGTTGAGAACGGAAGCAGCTTATTCCCCCATCCAGAAGCAGCTGCATCTCCACCAAGATACACATTACATTGTGCAATCACTAAACGTCATCTCCCTTGGAAAGTATGCAAACGATATCATCCACGACAAAAGCCTAATGGCCTCCGACATCCTCTGCCTACAAGAGACTCGACAACATACGACAACCATTCCAAGCTTCCACAGCATATCCTCAACACAACTACACGGCATCTCCATTCTCCATAAAAACAACCTAATACCTACACAAATACGCATCTGCATAAATCAAACACTTGACACGATCCATGCAACTTTCCATTGCACCAACAAGTGCCTAGCGACAGTCATTTCACTCTACAGGGCACCGACATCATCGCTCCCACGCTTCCTGCATAGCATCTCCAATCTTCTTGACTCAGCCCGCACCATGCGACCACTAATCATAATGGGAGATTTCAACATTGACGCACTTCAGGAAACCAGCACATATAGAACCCTTTCCAACCTCGTTCTCCAGCACGGTCTCCACAAATTGATACACCATCCAACAACAATACACAACTCTATACTAGACCACGTATGGGTTAGCAATGACCTACCACAAACCACATCTGGCACTAACTATAACTATTGGTCCGACCACTCCACTACATACCTCCTCATCGCCAAAAACTAACCTTCCCTTGCTTTCTGCAGGCCATTGTGAGTCCTCACCTTGTTTTATTATTTTTTTGAGATTGGGGTGCCCTACCCTACTACTACTACTGGTGTATATACTATTGGGTCACTCTTTAAAAAAAATCATTAGTTAGAAGATTCTCTAGAATCTCTACTCCCTACCCTACCTATCCTTTGATTCCACCCGCCTCCCATCCCCTTTCCCACCTCCTCTTGCTTGCCATTCTCCTTCACCACCTCGTCCTATCAACTTTGCACAGCATAGAGCAGTATAGCGTGTAGGATCAGTGAAGCGCGTCCACCTTCCTACTGGCTTCTCTCTTCCTAAGTGTGCCTCAACACTGCCACATCCTGTCCTGCCCATCCACACTACTGCCTCATACAAGCATGTGGGTGGAGAAATGAAATGAAATGTTATATTAACGTCTTCAAAAGGCCAAAGTGACCTATGAGACCAGAAAGTTACAATGCGGTGTATCTGATACAAAGTCAGATTAACAAAATAAATTAAACTAGGATAACAAAATATAAATACTACGGGATCCTAAACTAAGCAGTACAATGTGAAGACAATATGGGAGGGGAGTAGAGATCCATCTTCATCTGCACTCTGGACGACGAAAGAGTATGGCTTGAATCCTTTGCCGTAGCCTCCTTCGAAATTGTGTAGCTCCTCTCCTCCCTCGGGGTCGTCTAGATCTCCCTAGCTCCAATGCTCGGTCTATGAGAATGCCAGTAGTGCGGGTAGACCTCTCCACCGTCGCTGGTTGCTCCTCTGTCTGTTCTTCTGGGTGTACAGTATCTAGTGTAAAGAAATCTGTGATTTGTCTCTGGGGATGTCTCTCTTCACCTCTCCTCAGTAAGGTTCCTCTATGCTTGTGTAACTCAAGTAGATAAAGCCCAAGACATCTTTGATCCTCGTAACTCATGACCCTAGATAGAGGCCCAAAACCTTCTCTGAATAGAAAACGACCTCGTATCTCATAGTATAATGTGCAATGACATATGTAATGTACTTCTGTCTCTGGCTCTAGATGGCATAAGCGGCATATTCTGTTATCTGTCGGTGTCCCTCTGAATCTGCCAATCTCAATCTCGAGCTGATGTGAGGACGTGCGTATCTGGCCAATGGCACAACGCAAACCATGCGAAAGATGCGTGTCCATATAGCTAGGTCGAATCACAAACCCATCCCCCGTGAGGTGGAGAAGATGCTCTCTATAGAAAGCCATCTTTGTGCCCAACTCTTGTAATGGCTCTATCCATGTCCTTCTCGTGTCCATCTGGATCAAATCCTGACGGATGAGTCTATTAATCTCTACCCGTGTCAGAGACCTCAGGGTGCCTGAAGAGAGTATTGAAAAGGAGGCAACCTATCCATGGTGAAACCATGTGTCTGAAACCATGATGTCATCTGAGCATACCAGCATGATGTGTCCCCATTAAAAGCTAATTGTCTGAGGACTCTAGAGCCACCCTGGCATATCTGTCTCTGGTAGTATCCCATAGACTGTGTACAAAGGAGACTGATCTTGTGAGCGCCTCAATCTCCATAGGGGAGGCAGCTAATTCCGCTCGAATGATATCATGCGGTACAGAAACCTTGGCTCTAATCAGCCGAGAGATCATAGATGCCAGGGGCTTCTCCATACGCCTCCACCCATCCTGGCCTATAGAAGGTCCCCAAACCTGCACCCCATATAACATAGTAGAGGCTACCAAAGTATCAAAGAGCCATAACTTTGTCCTAGGTTCCTGGAACTGAACTTGTGAACACATCCTCTCCATTCCTCCCAGAGCCGCACCGGCTCTAGTTAGTCTAGTCTCTGCTGCTCTTCTCAAAGAAAATCTCGGCCCCGTGAAGACTACCCCCAGGTAAGTGTATGCATCTGTATACTCCACAATCTCCTGACCATATTTGAAAGTAGGTATTGATCTCCTAACCCATTGCGGTGTGGTGTTAAACACCATAACCTTTGTTTTACCTAGGTTTACACCCATGCCACTATCCTCTGCAAAACTGCGTAGTGCGTCCAAATGTCATTGCATACCTTCTGGTGAGTCAGATATCAGTACAATATCATCAGCATAAAGCAACAATGGGATCCACGTCCCTGCCAGCAGGGCACCCCTGTCACCCTTTCTGTCAATGTAATCAGACATCTCATCCACATACATACCGAATAGAGTAGGAGACAATGAGCAACCTTGTTTCACTCCAATAGTAGAGTAAACTAAATCAGATACCCCTTCTGGAGTGCGTACATGTCCCACCACTGATTTGTACAAAGCCATTATCCCCCAAATTACCTCTATGGGCACCCCCATCTCTTGCAGTCTGCGCATCAATCGAGCCCTTGGTACCATGCCAAATGCTTTGCGAAAATCCACAAAGCTACAATAGATCCGTCTCCCATTTGCTCTGCCCTCCTCAATGATGGCCCTGAGTGTCAGAATATGATCAAGAGTGGAGAAACCCCTCCTGAAGCCGGCGTGACCCTTTGCTCGTACACCCTCGCCCTCTGCCCAGCTACTCAGGTGTTGCTCCAGAATAGATGCATACAATCGTGCCAATGTGTGTCCAACCATAATAGTGCGGTAATTCCCAGGCTCTGTAGGGTCACCAGCCTTGAAGATGGGCACAATATTAGACAACCTCCAGGTCTCAGGTAATCCCTCACACATGGCACGATTGAACAACACTGCGAGAACCTCCATCAACATATCCTTGGCATGTATAAAGTGCTCCGCTACTAGACCGTCATGATCATATGCCTTCCCGGTCCTCATCATGTCGATGGCCCTTCGTACCATCTCAGGCGTAAAGAAAGTGCTCGTAGTTGGGCAAGGCTTGGTAGTGTCTGGAAGGGGTTCCTGTCCCGGAATCGTATATAATGATGTCTCATATTGGCCCCACACATTAGGTGAAGTAATCACTGGGGGAGGAGAGTGCTCATGGAAGAGTCGCCATGCCTCTCCGGAGTCCCTACTCAAGAACATCTGATATAAGTCTCGCTCCATCTGAGCTAGGTAAGCTCGCTTCTTCCGTCGCACAAGGCGTCGGAAAGCAATCCAAGACTGTTTGTAAGTGATGACACCTACCCGAAGATCCCTCTGAAGCTGTGCCCTCATCTCTCTGCATTCCTCATCATACCAACTATTCTGTGGCATGCTCCCAGCATGTCGTCTCTTACCCGGCTGAGTGTGTGGATATGCCACTGATGCAGCCCCATGCAGTGTCTCAGTTAGTATATTGGTGCACTCCTCCACTGAGAGCCCTGTACCATTTCTGCCAGTTGTGCCTTCCAATAGACGGTCCCAGATCTCCTCTGTATAAACGAAATCAGTCTCTGGTGTAAATGTATAGCGGGAGTGTGGCCTGCCTCTTGGTGTCTGGGTTGTACTATACTGAAATTTAACGAACAGTGTCAATAGAGCATGATCTACTGCTATGCCCACTGGTCTGGCTCCCACTGTGAAATCCTAAATGCAGGGGATAAAGCTCAGTTGTGTCATAACATAATCTACTGTACTGGCCCCATGTCTATGTGGAAAGCATGTGAAACCGGCTGCTCCAGGAAATCGCTGTAAGCCATTAAGTATGGCTAATCCATGTGTGGTCGTCATTTCCATGAGGTATCTCCCATACTCCACTTGCTCTCTGTCATCTGAGCATCTGTCAAGCCCCAACTCACCCGCATCCAGCTCCCGAAGCACCTCATCTGAGGTGTCGTAGAAGACTGTCTGCGAGTGGCCCGTTCGGGCATTGAAGTCCCCTAGGAGAATGATATCACCATCCCTTGAAAACTCCCAAATGTCATCATCTAGGATAGAGAAAGGCGACTGCCCTCTGGATGCGGCATACATTGATGTACTGGGAGGAAAGTCACATATGGCAATATATAGGAATCGACCTGTGTCAGGTCTCAGTCTCACCCACATATATCTAGCATGATCATCTCTTCGTACAATATGCAGTAATGGTTGTAGTTCCTCTCTGAATAGCACTGCTACTCCTCTTGAACCTCTACTCCCGTGCTCAGATCTCGCATTTGTCATGTGAGTTGTTTCCCATCTGTATCCCACCACATGTGGCATTACCTGTCCAGGGGCCTGATGAGTCTCTGAGAAGAACACAATATCCTTGTCTTTGAAACTCTCCTCAAATGCACCCACGTCCAACCTCATAGACCCATTACAGTTCCAGGTAGCCATCTTCAGTGTGGTCCCATAGGTCTCGCACCGTCATGCAGTACGCCGCTCTAAAATCACCACCCGTCCATCTCTGTAGAAGGCTATCTTTCCCTTCTCCCCCGCTGTAATCTCTGGCATTACCTCTCTCATATGTGCGAGCTGTGAGAGGGTCAGGTCATCACCGAGGAAAATACATGTCTTTTTGAGAGTAGGCCTCGTCTTCAAGAATTCCTTCTTCTCTTCCGACGAGGGGAAGCGTAGTATGAGAGCTCTCCCCTTTGAAGACTCTCCCGGGCCATCACTTTTCTTACCTACCCTCCATGCCTTTGTGTGCAAAGGCTTTTCCATCCCCATCATGGATGTAAGGCTTGTGACCTCTTTCTCCACGTTGTTTATGTCCTTGAGACCGGTCACTCTCACATGCAGTGCTTGCATCCGCCTTCTTTGTTCCTCTTCGAGAGTCATGTTAATAAGCGTCGGTGTACAAGGAGTTTCTTGACCTTTCCCTTTCTTGGCGACCTCGATCCATTTTTCAGCCTCGTCCGCCTTTTTCTGTGTACTTGTTATCATCTCCGCCCATGAAGATGTCTTTGCCACACTCAGCTTCTCTTCCTCTGTGATCAACCTTACCTGTTCCTTAATTTCCTTGATTTCATCAATTACCGAGGGTTGAAATTTGCCTTCCTCTAGTCCATTGCTTACTCTATTAGCAAGCTCCTGTTTAAGGGCTGAGACTTCTTTTTTGAGTACCCGTATCTCGGCATTTGGGTTCTCCTGTTTGAGGGCTGATACTTCTTCTTTGAGTGTCTATATTTCTGCGTTAAGGCTCTCTTTCTCCTTCTTCCATTGTGCGCCTTCATTGAAGACCATCTGAAGGAGGTTGGCCTTCTCCTTCCACCATCCTTCCATCTCTGTTTTCCATTCCTTCATTTCCCTCTCCATTTGCGCCATCCGCTTATGTGAGAGAGAGAGAGAGAGAGAGAGAGAGAGAGAGAGAGAGAGAGAGAGAAATGAAATGAAATGAAATGAAATGTTATATTAACGTCTTCAAAAAGGCCAGAATGACCTATGAGACCAAATTGATACAAAAGTGGTGAATCTGTTACAAAGTCTGGGTACCTTAGTACTAAAGTACTAAGTGTGAAAAGTGTGAAAGTGTGAAAATAAATGTGAAAAAATAAATACAAAGTGTTAAATAAACTTCTTAGGAGCATTCTGGGTGTCTGGCTAGAATGCTTCTAATTCTTTGTTGTAGTCTCCTCCGGTGAAGTGTGCTTCTTCATCTCGATCGTGGTCGTCTCAATTTCCTAAGCTCAGTCGCCCTGTCAATGTGGGTGCCTTTGGTATGGATGTGGGTACTCTGTGCTGGCTGTTGGTCTCTTGCTTCTCCTTCCACTCCTGCTTCTCTCGATCCGAAGAAATCTGTGATCTGCCTCTGAGGCTGTAGTGCTCTTTGTCTTCTCATTAGATTATCCATGTGCCGATGTATTTCCAGTAGGTACAAGCCTAAGCATCTTTGATCTTGGTATTGCATGACTCTATCTAGAGGTCCAAAGCCTTCTTTAAATAGGCAATGGAAACGCCCACGTATCTCATAGTATACGGTGCAATGGCATATGTAGTGTAATTCTGTCCCCGGCTCCATTCCGCATAACTTGCAAATTCTGCTCTCAGGTGGGATTCCCCTAAATCTGCCAAATTCAATTTCCAGTTGGTGTGAGGATGTACGAATCTGACCAATAGCACATCTCAAACCATGAGACAGGTGGGTATCCATGTATAGAGAGAGAGAGAGAGAGAGAGAGAGAGAGAGAGAGAGAGAGAGAGAGAGAGAGAGAGAGCCAGGGGTGGGGGCAGCAACTCTGTCATGGACAGTTGCCAGATAAGAGCTGAGAGGGCCATTGTACATCGCCTACAACACACAAGGAGCAAGTGCATGTCTGCATCTATGTGTGTGTATGCGTGGGTGAGTTTGCGTGCACAAGAGGCTGCTATTTTAGGCAATGTGCTAAAAGCTTAACATCCGACCAATAGGTTCTATAACTCCTACATGGAGAGACATCCAGGCATGTCGCTCTTTCTATTTTTGATACAGGCAAAAGGCCATAGTAGCTTAATTTTTTGCATCTTCTATTGAAGGCGCATGGCCGACTCCAAGTGTGACAGACATGGCCCGACTCCACTTGGCTCACCCCTTTCTTCAACCCTTCCCCTTTTCTAGCTCCAACTAATGAGCGATTTTTTTATTTTCTAGGATTGGGTGCCCCATACTTGCTACTAGTATTTACAATAATATATCCTCTTTTATTTCCCACACAGATTGGATCTACCTTTTCATGAAATTAAAATTTGATCCTCTTTTTTAATTTATCAATGGGCCCTTTGTCATTCCATACATTTCACAACCTTACATGGCTCGACTTTCCCTTCACTTTGTTTTGTTTTAGAATGCCATAGTAAACCTTCGCTTTGTTTGGCAAGCCATCATAAGAGTTTGCCATTTTGTAGATCCTCTAACAATACTAGTCTAAACAAAAAGTCGGAAGAAGTGAGGTGTAGGACCAATCCCAACAAACTTGGTCAAAGGCCCAAATACATACCTTGATTCTGAGCTACAGATTTATTATGGTGCTTACAGCTTCCAAGCATGCCCAAGACGAGCCTTAACCACATCCTTGTACCCCTCATCATGTTAAGCTAAGACAAAAAAACTCGATTCGCAAATCTTTGTATTATTGTATGCTCGTGTGTGTGTTCATGTGGTGTTGGTGCGTGTGAGCATACAATTGGGCATTGACAACATTAGTGGGAATTTCAAAGTATTTAGTCAATACTATGCTCGTGTGTGTGAGCATGTAGTGGTGTTGTGTGTGAGCATACATTGGTACCTAGTTCTACACCCACTATTGGAAGCAAACAACATTAGAATTTCAAAGCATTTAGTCAATACTATTCTCGTGTGTGCGCATGTGGTGTTGGTGTGTGTGAGAATACATTGGTACCTCGTTTTACACTCACTATTGGACACTTCACAACATTAGTCAATACTATGCATGATGGAGCTGATGGTCATCTCACTTGTGGATAACTACCTTGAATAAAAGGTGAAAGTTCGATTACTCACATTTCAACAAAGCACTAGCAACTGTAGAAGAGGAAATTCCTTAACAAAACATTGCTACATTTCTCCAAAGGTCTAAGTAAAAACCCTTTAAAAGGAAAATGCCCAACATGCAGTATGAGTAAATAAAAATTAGTTGTAAGATGGACCAATGACTGAAGGTGTGTGTCCATGTTCCATCTTCAGAAACAAATTTGTCAAAACGTACAAAATTTTACAAAACATCTCAAAGATAGTGAAGTTGTTCATGAGCAGCCACAAACTTCTTTGAAAATCCCCTCTACCAGTACAATATCTAGAAAAAGGCAGACAGAATCCAAGTTATGTCCAAGTCGAGCGAAAATGTGCACATCTACTCCCGGGGGGGGGGGGGGGGGGGGGGGGGGCGCTATTTTTAGAAATCTATTTTTCTACTTTTAGAAATTTGAAGTCAAGGATGACACTCAGTCTTCTTCACAAAGCTCTTTACATCATGTACATTCCAAAGTGTCAGCCAATCTTGAACTGTAGCCAGATCCATACTACCACCCTCTGCCAAGACAATTTGTCCCAGAAATTGCATCTCCGAAAGCTTCCCACTTCTAACCAATTTGTGCTCCCTTAAAGCCTGTACTCAAAACAGTTCTCATATCGTACATCAAAGTCGTGGTCAAATTCCCCAACTCTGGTAGAAGCCACTTCAATGGCCCAAACAGAGACGCTTTTCAATATGATCTTGTCAAGTTTGCTCGCACGCACACATCAACTATGCCCTGCAGAAATCTAGATCATATGGTATCTGAAGGACAGACATTAAGACAATAGGAATCATCACCTCGTCAACTCAGAAGACAGCTGGGAGACTAATAGTTGCAAGTTTATTTATGTGACAAAACATATTGATACAAGAATAGGAGGAGCTTGCATGAGAATAGTTACATGTTACTCTCAAAGCTCCCACCACTTTTCCCACCCACATCTACCTCACAGGCTGTTGATTGTAATGATTCTTGTCTTTCTTCTTCCCAGCTGCAAGTCTTGCCACTCGCACCGCTGCCTCTGCAGCAGCTGCTTTGGCAGCTGAATCACCCTCTTTAGACTTCTTCTTCTTTATTGAGGAAAGCTTTTTAAAAAGTTCGCTTTTATCCAGGGATCCTTCTGTATCTGCTTCATTTGCCTCAATCGCAGGCTCAGCTTTCACAGGTTCATCACATTCATAGTGAGTCTCCTCGCCCCTGCTGCCGTCTTTAGCTGACTTCTCTTTCTTCGCCTTTCGTTTATTAGAGCTTTTGCTCTTCGCCAGAGCTGGGCCATTTGCTCCTTTGCTTTCGACACCACCATTTGCGGCAGCTTCCTTGATTGCCGCTGTCTTGGCAGAGTCTGAAGTCATCACCGACAGAAAACAGAGAGATTCAATAGAAATCAAAACAGTGTAACCAAGGCTCAAGCAAAAGGCCCCTATCTTCAGAGTCTTTGCTGTTAGCAAAATCTGAAACAGGAAATATGAAGTATTTGTCCTCAATAGTTGCTAAGCCTGGTGAGACACTCTTTGATACAGGGAGATAGATCTATTACAACGGTATGGATTGGAATACAATACAATCAATCATTAAGCGGTAAGAATGCAAAGGTCTAAAAAGCAAAGAGTGAATACAATCCATATGCTCTACATCTGAGTCCATTGTTTGTCCCCTACATTAGGGGGTGAAGAGCGATAACACGAGAGAAGCTACTTCAAACTTGACCAATGTGATGAGAAACTCAACAAAAAGAGCATGTACATTTTTTTTCCCTTTAGCAAGCCGTGAAGTCGGCCTAAGCCCGACCTACTATCGCAAGGTGAAGCTTCTGTCATTGATTTCAGCGCCGCAAGGCAACATTAAACACTACCTTGGGGATAGTGAACCTGTTCAAAATTTTAGAACTCGCACCCTTGAGAATCGATCCAAGCGACCCCTGTTGGCGAGGTCAACAAATGCTCAACCCATCATAGTCTGACCTCCTAAAGGGTGCAGGATTGCTTTTAACAACACCAGCACCATGATTCAGAATCTGCAAAACTTGGAAACTGAGACAACAGCCCAAATAATCAGATCAAATATCAAATGCCAGTTTCAGGCTTGATTTCCATGAAACCTTATTGACCTGACTTCCATGAGACTTATTGGCCAATGAGATGGGGTAGAGTTCCCCTCCAGACGGTTGCAGCCAACGTAAATTACTGCACCAACTCGGCTGAGACAATTCATGGAATTTTGGGTATAAAGACTAGGATATTTCGAGATATTCAAGGTCCAGGTTGCAAGAAAGAAGAAGGCAGAGTGTACAAACCCCTCAAGCAAGTTGTGCAACATTCTGAAACGTGTACAGACTTCAGTAGCCTTTCTTTAGTTTTAAAAACTAAATTACTGTTTCTTGCAGCCATGAGGAATACCTTAACACTGATTTCAAACCTCAGGAGTTCCTCAAGTTCACAACTCAAGAAAACACATCATAAAAAATCTTATGGAACAAGCATTCATTAACATCGTAAGATGTTCTCAAACGTTATGTAGTTTAGCACTCTGCAAGCCAATATTGCAAATCACTAGAGTTAGTAGTGATCTTCAACTGGTCCAGCCTGACGACCCAGCATGACATTGTCTCCCAATATAATATTGCATCCCGACATCTGCAATTTCTCGTCAGGTTTGGGAAAGTGCTCAAATGCGCCATCCTTTTGCTTGGGGATTTTGTTTGCGAAGCCTCCTACTACGGTTATGCTGGTGAACTCGGGCTAGAGTAGGTCATTTTCAGCCCGATAAAAGTGGGACAGCACATAGGAAGTTACAAGTTTTTCTACAAACTTTAATTAAATTAAAAAATACCAAGAGGGGCACCAACCTTAGGGGCCAACGCCGTGTCGGTGTCTACTTGGAAGCACTCTAGCTCCCAAATTATGTTTTGTTTGAAGTGTAATTTCTAGTCACATGCTTATTCGTAAAGTTCCTCTGTGTCGTAAAGTTTAACAATGTAAAGATCGGTTGAAAGCTAAAGTCTACCGCGTCTACGAGCCGGTTTTATCGGTTCTGTCGCAGAGACTTGAACGCTTTTTCCTTAAGAAGTGAACCTTGGTTGGTTTTTGGCGAAGACACAAAGCACAGTAACTTGAATTTACACTAGGGAAGAGGGTTCCTCTTCACAGGACAAACACGTTGTTCCTCTTGCATTGTTCGAGGTTGGCGAGAGTTCACAGGCACCCATATCTATACCTTTTGTTGATGTGGACGCTCCACAAGGTCAAGGGTTTATGACTAGGCAACTAGACGAGGATGTGTTCAAGACACAATTGCTTGCTCGTGTGAATGTGTTTTTTCAGTTGGTGCAGAATCCTACGTTTATGGAATTTTTGCAAGCGCCACGAGTGTCACAACAGACAACACAACTTTCTCATGCAGAAGAGCCCGTTGAGGCTAAGGCCCAGGTCCCTTATGCGTCTTAGCAGGGCAGGAACTCGCATGTTACGGAGTCAATTGTGGGGCTCCAAGACAAATTCCTTCTATCCACGAACGTGTGGTTAGGACGCCGATTTCACAAGCTTTGCCAGTTCAGCTAGCCACCTTTCAGAGTCCAAATGTCTGCTACCCATCTCATGCCACCAATGACCTTTTGGTGGCTCGCTTCCATGCGTGTGTGATTAAGAAATCGTGTCTCTCAAGAGATCAATGTGAGGGTTTGTAAATGCCTTTGTGCTTCATTACCCAAATCTACCAAAAAGCCTCACGCCTCAAGCTTTGTACAAACTTAAATTACATCTTCAACGTCAAAATTTATGCACCCAAATTCAAGTACCTATCATGCTTTCAAAAGTGCATCATACTCTCACACTACACAAAACAAAAAACTTGAAATTTCATGTAAATACTCAGTCAGAGTTGAATATCAGCAAATCGGTGAGGAATTTGCAAAAAGTTTCTTTTGCCAAGTTATAGACCACGTCGAAGTTTCTAAGCCAATGCTTCATAAGAAAAGATTTTTTTGTTAGTGAACCCTTTCATCTTCTGGGTTTGTTAGGTTTGTTATGATTACGTTTGTTATCTTTGCAAACTTCATAGGTACAATCTCGACTTTGTCTTTTATAGGATACTTAACCAAAGGTATTTCTTCTCTACCAAGGCAATTGTAGGGTTATGATTGTCGAGAGGTAATGGGTGATAGGTTGCTGTCCAAAGGTGCTTAATCGAATTGGGTTACTTGTTTGAGAATCTTAGCATTTGATCGTTTTGTTGTCTTACATGGGGCAATTATTTTTTGGGCTGGGAAGATTCCTTCTCTAGCTCAAGGTTCACCAATGGGATGAACTCCTCATCATTGAATTGAGCTAGTAATGCATCACAATTGGAAGAAGTTTTTCTTGATTGTTGAGGTTTGCGAGGTTTTTTTCCTTTTAGCACCTCCGCGGGCAACTATGACGAAGAGGCTCCACCTTTGATGGGCCTATTGTCGAAGGTGGCTTTGGTTTATCCAAAGACTGATTAGAAGGATGATCTTTTTTCTCGGTAGAGTTGTTGTGCTGACTGACCTCCCTCCCTAGGTTTACGATTAGGTAGTCCCTTGACGGCCCCAAATTTATGTGTCTTGACACCACAATGGAAACATCCATGAGGCAGGTGCCTGAAGACAAGGGGTTGCAAAAAATATGTCCCGTTATTTGGATTAATTTAAACAAAATCAAGCATAGGTTTGTCCAAATTCTATTTCCACAAGGATTTGGGAGTGCCATAAAGGGTCGCAAGGTGGAAGACTACCTAAAACCTTCCCCACCAGCCAAGCTATGGTTTAAGGAAATTATAATATTGATAAGGGATATGTGGGAGTTCCATCCACACAGGGTACATTGTAGGTTTGTTACCTTCAAAATAAAAATAGTGTGACCACTGAAGTGGACAAAGAGGTGAACTTTTCAACATCCATTGTCCGACCCAACTTGCACAACCATGCTTTCATCTTTAAGTAAAATGATATATAAGCTCTTAGGTAAAATTGAACTTACAAAAACCTCAATTGATACCTTTAATTAACCAGTTATCACATCGATAGAACTTCTAGTGGGGGACGAGCTCCCAAATCGTCATTACTAAAGCTCTTTTTCGTATTTGATCTCATATATATTTACTATCGCTATTGGCAATATGCATTGGGGCATCCTTGGTTGACTATTTGTTGGCACTCCTTCAATAGTTCTATTGCACAAAGCTTGCCGCAAGTTTTTGGTAGTTTTATCTTTGATTTGACGGGAGATGTCTTTAACATGGCCTCCATGCGACAACGGTTCTCCTGAGGTAGGGCTCTGTTGTGAGGCATGATGAACTGTTGGGGCAGATTGCAGAGGAGGGGATAGCAGCTATTACAACACGAAGCAAGACGATGTGAGCAGAACATGTAGGTGAGGAGGACTAAAAGGGCGGTGGTAATACGTGTGCTAGTTTCCACCCAACCGTGCTATCTTATAGCCTCCCCCTAGCGTACACATTGTTCGGCCGTGCCGGTGGCCTTGCCCATAGGACCCATGTCCTTACATTACCCCCCCCCCCCCTTGGAGAATCATTTTTGTCCTCGAAAACGAACGTAGGAAAACGTTTCTTAAGTGCGGAGACATTCTCCCATGTAGAACCTTCTTCAGGTCTATCTAGCCATTTTACCAACACCTGTCGTCTAACATGATGTCTGGTGAGAAGCTCATGAGAATCCAAAATCTTTTCGGTCTCATGAGGAATGCTTGGCGGTGCGATAAGATCAACCAACACACCTGTGTCAATGACATTATCATTCTATCCTATTTGTTTTCGTAAACGGCTAACATGAAAAACAGGATGAACTCCTGCGTGCTCTAGAAGAGCTAACTTATAGGCCACTTGACCTATACGTTTGAGAATGGTAAACGGTCCACAATAGCGTGGTGAAAGTTTAGCAACTTTTCCCGTCTTCAGAATTTCTGAATGCTCCGGAACTTTGAGGAAAACCTTGTCTCCTTCTTCGAAAGTAGCAAGACGTCGATGCTCATCTGCGTACTTCTTATATCGATCTTGAGCTTGCTTAACATTCTGTCGAGCGACTCGAAGCATGTCAAAATGGTCTTGGAGAAAATCCTTCGCTTGTTGTATCTTCTCCTTGGCCAACCCCACCATAACGGGTGATCTAGGTTGAAATCCATACAAAAGCATAAATGGTCTAAACCCTGTAGTCACATGCTTTGAACTATTATAAGAAAATTCCAATATAGGTAAGTAGTCTTCCCAATTGGTTTGCTTCTTGCTAACGTACGCTCATAGCATATCCTCTGGCACTTGATTAACTCTTTCGGTTTGACCATCCGTTTCTGGCAGCTTTTGGAACACAGCTCTCCAGAAGTGATTATCAAACTTTCGATCTCTGTCACTAATGATACTACCTGGAAGACCGTAGAGTTTATATATATGCTCTACAAATAGCCGTGCTGATTCTGGTGTCTTAACCATAGTCTTAGTGGGAATGAATCGACCCATCTTTGTGAGACGGTCTACAATTACCCAAATGGCATCATGGCCACGATTTGTAGTAGGTAGTCCTACTACAAAATCCATAGAGATACTCTCCCACTTACCTTGTGGAATCTCTTTGAACAATACGAATGAGGGGTTGAAGCTCCTCCCTGAGTAGGACTGCCAGACCTCCAGACCCCCATCCTCTATGCGCTGATCTCACATCATGTCTACAAGTAGTTTCCCAATGGTATGCTGTCACTCTAGGTAATGTGCCCCAAAGTGATGCATTTTTGAGTAAAAAATAATGTCTCTTCCCTTAAAGCTATCCTCCAATGCGCCTACATCTAGCTTCATTGATCCATTACAATTCCATGCTGCCATTTTAAGGTTGGTCCCAAAGGTCTCGCACCATCACACGGTGCATTTTTCCAACACCACTACTCTCCCTCCTCTACAGAAAGCAATTTTCCCTTTCTCCCTCTCCGCCTTGATCTTTGGCATCGGCTTGAGTGTTGGTCTCTTCTTTAGGAATTCCTTCTTAGCTTCTAGCGTAGGGAAACGTATAATGAGTGCTCTTTCCTTGGGCCTTCCATTCTCGTCACTTCCCTTCTTGCCAACTCTCCAAGCACCTGTGTGTGTGGGTTCAGAATTACCCATGTGTTTCAAGAGCTCTTGCACCTCTTGTTCTGCTTTTCTAGTGTCTTTAAGACCTATAAAGCTATCCTCCAATGCGCCTACATCTAGCTTCATTGATCCATTACAATTCCATGCTGCCATTTTAAGGTTGGTCCCAAAGGTCTCGCACCATCACACGGTGCATTTTTCCAACACCACTACTCTCCCTCCTCTACAGAAAGCAATTTTCCCTTTCTCCCTCTTCGCCTTGATCTTTGGCATCGGCTTGAGTGTTGGTCTCTTCTTTAGGAATTCCTTCTTAGCTTCTAGCGTAGGGAAACGTATAATGAGTGCTCTTTCCTTGGGCCTTCCATTCTCGTCACTTCCCTTCTTGCCAACTCTCCAAGCACCTGTGTGTGTGGGTTCAGAATTACCCATGTGTTTCAAGAGCTCTTGCACCTCTTGTTCTGCTTTTCCAGTGTCTTTAAGACCTTTAACATGCACATGAAGGGCTCTAGTCTTTCTCTTCTGCTCCTCCTCAATTGTCATATTGATGATAGTGGATGTCATTGTGGCTTCAGGCATCTTATCTTTTCCCGTCTTTGCATCCTTGATCCACTTTTCAGCTTCATCAACCTTCTCTTGTGTTTTGAATAGGGCTCTTCCTCTTCAAAAGAGTTTTCACCTGCTCCTTAATGCTTTCGAGCTCCTTTATCATTGAGGGTTGATTTTCTCCCACCTTTGCGGGGGGTAATTTTGCAAGCTGCGAGGTCTCCCTTAATTGCTTTGATCAATGCATCCTTTTCATTCATGCGTTCTTCAATTTTTTATTTCTAGGATTCAAATGCAACAAGTGCATCCTCTAACGTTTTCTGCATAATACATTCCATTACATTCACTTCTACCCTCACGATTGTATGCATTTCGGCCTTCAATGATGTGTACATCTCGTCCTGCTTACTAAGCATCCCTTTGTCCAATTCTTTCCTCATCTATGCATACATAGCTTTTTCGTAAGTCTACAAATTTGCATACATCTCTTTTTCAATGTCACCCCTCAAAAGGCTTAGCTTCGCCTTAATTATCACATGTACCTTCTCAAACATTAAGTCATCTTTGACTCTAGAAAGTTTCTCCGCTCTCACAAAACTTGGCAACAGTGTGCTCTCTCGAATCCTCCACCTAAACGATGCTTTTGATTTAGGCGGGGTTTCATAGATATCATCATCTCCGAGGTCGGCTGATTGGTCCATCTCCCCCATGACCAACACGGCCCTATAGAACTTGTTCCCTCACACGCTTGAATTGCCTGCCCCCTGTGGTATTGCCGCGTTGCTAAATGCTCATGCAATGCACACTGTCAAGTAATGTTGCCCATGGAAACTCCTTGTTGGAAGGCATCTTCAGGGCTGATTTAGATGGCCAAACATGCTGAATACTGTTTGCTGTCCAGCTCTAGATGTGTTTGCGAAAGGTATCCAGCACAACAAGGTACAAATGGCACGGGACAACATGACCAATGTGTGTGAGGCTATATTGAAAGCTTCAAATGGTGCATCAACAGAGTGACAAAGGGAGTAAGCAACGACCTTGCCACTATGCAATAGTGAGGTTGCAGGCTGCTAGAGAGAGAGAGAGAGAGAGAGAGAGAGAGAGAGAGAGAGAGAGAGAGAGAGAGAGAGAGAGAGAGAGAGAGAGAATGCAACTGCCTTGCTCAAACTATTGTTGACTTGAGTGACATGCTGCTTGCTCAAGGGCTAGAGGACATGCTGCCTTGCATGACTTGCTAAAGAGCTATGCGTCAGAACCCTTTGTTGCCGCCGTGCAACCTACTGCACCCACAAGGACTTCATGACTCTTGTCCCATAGCCTCCTACGCCAGAAGCTTCAGTCACCTTTGAAAACCCTCTGCCCATGTGAGAGAGAGAGAGAGAGAGAGAGAGAGAGAGAGAGAGAGAGAGTTTTTTATCTTTAGGATGCCATGAGTTATTGTCTCGTTGGTTAAGGTTACCGTCATGGTCGACACTTGTCCCAACTGGGTACAAAGGGTTTGAGGGAACTGCATGTAAGGAGGGAAGCTAGTGGCAAGCTGAGGGTTAGCAGCAGATTGATGATTATTTGAGAGCTGGGGGTTAGCGAGAAAATGATGAAACTCCATGCAGCTGGTGATAGTGCATCACTTTGCAATCTCCATCAGCCTAGAGTCCTTGCTCATATGATCGAGAGAGAGCCACCAAGAAATGATTTTGTTTGCCCACATTAGCATACTCTTATATGCCTTCAAAATGCAATATGAGTACATGTGTGAGGTGGCATGCATACCCTATCCATGGTCACACTCTTTGAACGTTGGGACGTCTTTGAAACAAAAACTATAGCACGTAATCTTTAGGTTGTAGGTGTAAGGACATGGGTCCTACAGGCAAGGGCACCTGCGTGGTCGGACAGTGTGTAAGCTAGGGGGAGGCTATAAGATAGCACGGTTGGGTGGAGACTAGCACACGCATTACCACCGCTCTTTCATTGGTATCCGATATATTTTTGGGAAAGGGGAAAAACGGGTTGCATGTGCATGCGACGCGCTGCTTCTCTCCCACGACCTGTAGACAGGGACGTCTCCATTGTGAAACAAAAGAAGGGAGGCACAGTTTTGTGTGCGTAGTGCGCGTAGACAAACAACGACAGTCAATTGCGGCTGCCTCACCTACGCCCTCCACAAGCACGACTAAGGCGGGCGACCAAGGCAAACTCGATCGACAACTCTACGGCACCGAGGCTCCGATGGCACCGTTGGTTGCGCGCGTAGGAAGGCCCGCTTAACCCTTGCATGAAGGAGGGTTGAACCCACCCCATGAGGGTAAGAGGCCAACACTTTACCATCAAGAACAAGTATCCTCTGCCTCGAGTGGATTAGTTGTTTGATCAACTCTATGGGGCAAGATACTATACAAAGATAGATCTTCATTCAGGATACCACCAAGTGTGTATCCTTTTGCAAGATATCTCCAAAACTGTCTTTAGAACACGGTTCGACATTCTGAATTTTTGGTTATGCCTTTTGGTTTAACCAATGTTCTAGCTACATTTATGACACTCATGGATAGTGTCTTACGTCCCTATCTTGGAAAATTTGTTGTGGTTTTCCTTGATGACATTCTCATTTACAGTAAGACTGAAGATGAACACATAGAACACTTATGATTAGTGTTTGAACAGCTACGAACTCACACACTGTATGCTAAGCAAAGCAAGTGCGATTTCTTTAAAACAGAGATACATTACCTCAGTCATGTGATCTCTTATTCTGGCATCAAAATGGACACTAACAAGGTGGTTGCCATTCTTCGATTGCCACATCCCAACACGATTGAGGAGCTTCAAGTATTTTTAGGCATGGCTAGATTTTATCGACAGTATATCCATCGTTTCTATAATGGATCGACTTAAAGCAAAAGGTAAGACCTTTTCTTGGAAAGAAGCCCAAAAACACAGTTTTGAACAACTCAAGGTAGCTATAGCCACTACTCCCATCCTAGCAATCATTGACCCACTTTAGCCATTTGTGGTGGAGACTGATGCTAATGATAAAGCAATTGGTGCGGTACTTCTTCTAGGAGGTAAGACCTATAGCTTTTGAAAGCAAAAACTTGGATAGAGCTCAACAGAATTATTCTGTCTATGAAAGAGAGCTCTATGTCATAATTCACGCTTTACGAAAGTGGCGACACTATTTATATGGTGCCGAGTTTGAAGTAGTTTTTGACCATGAGAGTATCAAATGGTTTACTACTCAAATAGACTTGAAGGGCCGTAAAGCTAGATGGGCAAAAATCCTTCAAGATTATGATTGTAAGCTACAATATCGCGAGGGACGATATAATGTAGTAGCGGAAGCACTAAGTCGGATGCTTCAAATTAATTCACTTGCTTCCACGAAAATAAAGAGTTGATTTTTGGAGTCATTACGTGGCAAGTGTGCACAAGATCAATCATATGCTAAAGTGTGGAGTGTAGTTTTAAAATGGGATCCCTCACGCTCACATGTCTCTATACAACCAGATCAACAGGTCTTTGCACACGCAAATAAAGACTCCAACACACAGAGCTCCACCCCTACTCAGGAAGATCTTAAGCGATGGAAGAAATTTTCCATTTATGATGGTTACTTACTCCACAAGGGTAGAGTACGTGTGCCAAAGGACTCAGACACTAGGCGCCAAATCTTATTTGAGTGTCATGATAGTCCAAGTGCTGGTCATCTAGGTATTCGTAAGATGTATGCCTTAGTTCAACGGCAATTTTATTTGCTGGGCTTACATCATGATGTTCACGAGTACGTATGTCAACAGTGCCAAGTTAATAAGGCAGAGCGCCTCAAGGTAGGTGGCCTTTTACATCCTTTAGAGATTCCACAAGGTAAGTGGGAGAGTATCTCTATGGATTTTGTAGTAGCACTACCTATTACAAATCGTGGCCATGATGCCATATGGGTAATTGTAGACCGTTTCAGAAAGATGGGTCGATTCATTCCCACTAAGACTACATTAAAGACACAGAAATTACCACGGCTAGTATCATTAGTGACAGAGATCGAAAGTTCGATAATCACTTATGGAGAGCCATGTTTCAAAAGTTGGAAACTAAACTTAATCTAAGTATGGCTGATAATCCAGAAACAGATGGTCAAACCGAAAGAGTTAATCAAGTACTAGAGGATATGCTACTAGCGTACGTTAGTAAAAAGCAAACCAATTGGGAAGACTACTTACTTATATTGGAATTTGCTTTAATAGTTCAAAGCATGTGACTACAGGGTTTAGTCCATTTATGCTTTTATATGGATTTCAACTTAGATCACTCGTTACGGTGGGGTTGGCTAAGGAGAAGATACAACAAGTGAAGGATTTTCTCCAAGACCATTTTGACATGCTTCGAGTTGCTAGACAGAATGTTAAGCAAGTTCAAAATCGATATAAGAAGTACGCTGATGAGCATCATCATCTTGCTACTTTCGGAGAAGGAGACAAGGTTCTTCTCATGGTTCCGGAGCATTCAGAAAGTCTGAAGACGGGAAAAGTTCCTAAACTTTCACCACGCTATTGTGGACCGTTTACCATCCTCAAACGTATAGGTCAAGTGGACGGGAAAAGTTGCTAAACTTTCACCACGCTATTGTGGACCGTTTGCCATTCTCAAACATATAGGTCAAGTGGCCTATAAGTTAGCTCTTCCAGAGCACTCACGAGTTCATCCTATTTTTATGTTAGCCGTTTACGAAAACAGCTAGGACAGATTGATAATGTCATTGACACAGGTGTGTTAGTTGACCTTATCAAACCGCCAAGCATCCCTCATGGGCCCGAAAAGATTTTGGATTCTCATGAGCTTCGCACTAGACATCATGTCAAACGACAGGTGTTGGTAAAATGGTTAGAATGTCTCCGCACTTAAGAAACGTTTTCCTACGTTCGTTTTTGAGGACAAAAACAATTCTCCAAGGGGGGGGTAATGTAAGGACATGGGTCCTACGGGCAAGGCCACCGGCACGTCCGGACAGTGTGTAAACTAGGGGGAGGTAATAATATAGCACGGTTGGGTGGAAACTAGCACACGCATTACCACCGCTCTTTCAGTGTGTGTGCATGCACAATCAGAGGACGAGTCACACACTCATCAAACTAAAAAACCAAGTAAGGTTTCAATGCTTAAGTGGCAAAAGTCAAATGTATGCCTAACTCTCTTCTTCACTAAGGCTTGTTTTAGAAAGCCAAAAAGAGGGATGTTATAGAGCCAAAGGACGGAGGGCGAGGGGTGTGGAAATATGGATAGGGAAGGCTAGGACGTCCTAGGGCTATAGGGGCCGAGGGAAGAGGAGAGGTAGACCTGCGAAGTACGCAAAGTTGCATTCAGGAAGAGACGGGGAAGGTGAAGCTATAGGGGGGCGTAGAAAGCGGTAAGGACAACGGAAGGAATTTGAAAAGCTTGTAAACCAAAAAGAAGGTGCCATGTGGACCTTGCTGTTCACATAGAGCGACGAAAAAGTGAGATGGAGAGTGCCACATCGAGGAAGAGAAAAAGGGGATTTGTTCCCCCCCCAATAAGTTCTTTCTTCCGCCCTCCACCTTGGCAAAAAGTGCTATGTTGGCACCAATCACATTAAACTATACGTCCCACCCTTTTTTCCACACTTGCCTCCTCCGTTTTCTTCTGTCACCTCTCGGCGTTCACATAAGACTGTGGTAGAAAATAGCTTCACATTTTCCTCCGTCAACAATGTGAACACATGACCGATGGAAGAGAACGTTGCAAGCTTTTCCACCTGGAAGAGCTCATAAAGTGTCATGTTTTCCGCCGCCTCGATGTGAACCTAGCCTATGAAAGGATTGGGGCTGTTTGTGATTGTAGGTGGAGTATGGCGGGGAGGTTGAGCCAAGAATAAATATACATCTATACTATATATTAAGGAGACTAGTTTTTTAGTGCCACGTGTCGCAATTTCCTTTATCCGGCTACAATGAGGACAGTGCGCACGCAGGGGGGGAGAGAGAGAGAAAGAGAGGCGACCGAAGGCCGCCGGCACTGGTACATATTTATTTATGTATATTTATTCTCTATACTATATATTAAGGAGACTGGTTTTCCAGTGCCACGTGTCGCAATTTCCTTTATCCAGCTACAGTGAGGACAATACGCACGCAAAGGGGGAGAGAGAGAGAGAGAGGCGGCCGAAGGCCGCCGGCCACACTAGTACATATGAAAGGATCGGGGCTGTTTGTGAATGTAGGTGGAGTATGGTCACACTAGTACATATGAAAGGATCGGGGCTGTTTGTGATTGTAGGTGGAGTATGGCCGGCGGCCTTCGGCCGCCTCTCTCTCTCTCTCTCTCTCCCCCTCTGCGTGCGTACTGTCTTCACTGTAGGCGGATAAAAAAAATTGTGACACGTGAAATTGGAAAACCAGTCTCCTTAATATACAGTATAGAGAATAAATATACATAAATAAATATGTACTAGTGTCGGCGGCCTTCGACCGCCTCTCTCTCTCTCTCTCCCCCCCTGCGTGCACACTGTTCTCACTGTAGTCGGATAAAAGAAATTGCGACACGTGACACTGAAAAACCAATCTCCTTAATATATAGTATACATATACATAGGCTATAGATATAGATAGTATAGATATTGTAAAGAGAATTGATGCTAAAGAATGTTGTTTTTAAGCCATGGTGCAATGTTTTCTGAGTTCGCGAATGAGATCGTGACAAGTGTATTGGCGGCTAGGCTACCCATGTAAAAAGATTTGTCTTCTTCTCGTCGTCCCGTCTTCCAAGCCTCACACACGCTCACGCAATACACACACGGGCGCATATACCCCGCTCACAACAGTTCGTTGTTTTACCAAGCCCTGCTGCTGGTTGCTGCGTTGCTGCTTACAACGCAAGAGAATGGTAGGAGGCTGGAACAAAAGGGACGATGGAGCGTCGGCTATAAGTAGCACCAACATTTTTGCAGCCCTTAAGAGCTCAAGAACTAAGTCGAACAAGAAGGCATCGGACAGCACTGTGGCACAAGCACGGGTGCCTACACAAGTCCGGCCTGTGACTTCGTGGGCTGACTGCGAGGATGATGATGATGATTATTTTGCTATGCAAGCCTTGCCGCCTCTTCCCAGTTTAGATGACGATCGAGCTCAAGCAGGAGTAGAGGAGGAGGATGAGGACGCTGATGATGATGATGAGGTTGAGTCAATCCACGGCGAGGTACTGTTACGCTATCTCTCTTCTTGTCTGTATCTTTCTGAGCTCAGCATTAGTTTTTCTGTCCACCAAGTGAACTAGGGGGAGCCATGCTTTACATTTTTGAACAGAGAAGCTATGTCATGACAAGTACTCCACATGCTTTACATTTTTGAACAGAGAAGCTATAGCTTTATATTCTTGAACACAGAAGCTATGCCATCAGAAGCTATGCGATGACAAGTACTCCGTGCATCCCCACTCTTACTTTACGCCATTTTGGGAACCTCGTTGTGGGTGAAATAAATGCCCGATATGTTGTTTGAGATAAATGTTTTCAGACCTGTCTTGAGTTCTCATGTGGTCTAGACTATGTTTCTCCATGAGAATAAATTTAGGTGCAAGCTGACGACATAACCTTGAAATAGATAAGGACTATGGTCTACACTGCTTTGTTGTTGCATGAAAAAAAAATCCCTTTATGTAGGTGCAAGCTGATTTCATGACCTTCTGAGTGTGTAGGTTGGTTCTTATTCAACTTCCATATCCTGATTTTACTATTCTCAGTCTATGACCCTTGTGGATGTTCTCCGTGTTTCATGTCTTGGGCAGAGCACATGACATTCAACTCGAGTGTTTTGTGATTGGCGTAAGAGATAAATTTAGTGGCAACATTTAGCAAGGGTTATTTCTGTCAAACTTGATTTGCAAGCATTGACCTCTTCTTGAGAGGTTCTATGGTGAAAGCAGGATAGCCAAAATACAATTGATGAAGGAAAGAGTAAGTATGAGTTCAAGGAGGGTTTTGAATTCATCTTGTCATTCTTGGGCCATGGGGGCTTTAACATGAAGAGCTGTCCTTCAAAGGTTGAATTGTTTTTTTCTACAGTTTATTCTGTTATTTATGAGCTGCTAACTGATGTCCGTGTTCAGTTGTTATGCTTTGTGATAAATACCTGGTGGTTGATTCCTTGTTGTAGTTCTGAGCTGGACCTGGAAGTACATAGTCAGGAAGATCTTACCTTAAAATGGCCTGAAATCTTTTTCCCGGTGGTTAATATGATATGTGTTCATTTTATTGTGGACGAGTCTATGTTGTTGTTTTCAACTGAACATCATCCCAATATTTTTAAAGTTGCCAGAGTCTTTCTGGGAATCTGAGTTTTTAGATGGAATGGCATTGGTTGTTGATAAATCAGGGAAGTGAAGGGTATGATGAAGTGGAAGAAGGAAACGAGGAGAACAAAGAACCAGAGTCTTACAAAGCAAATAAGCTAGGGACTGATGTTAAGGTTCACATTGCTGCCCGGGAGCCGGATAGGCAGCTTTCAAAGAAAGATTTGAAGAAAAAGGAATTGGCCGAGTTGGAAGCTGCTTTGGTTGAACTGGGATTAAACCGAAACTTTGAAAAAGGTGCTCTATTCTTGCCTCTGATCAAAAGTGTGAAAATAGCCTTGATTAAAACATTTTTTCTAGCTGCTGATTGTAACCAAGGAAAGATTGTGATCATCGTTGCAACTTTGTATTTTTATAGTAACATTGTTCTTTTGTGCATGAATAAAAAATTTGCGTGTGATTCTAGTGCATGCTATTTTTTTAAATGGGTGAACGCTTCAAAAATCTTTTTTTTTTTTGATGTATTGTTTGGCTCTTGAAGTAGGCTTAGCTTGATTGTGTGCATGTGATTACTGCCCATGGGCACTTGCCTTCAGCCCCTCCACCTGGTAGAAGAAACTGGGTTTGTCGATGCTTGGTCTGTGTTCAAGAGCGTAAGAAGAAGCTGATTGGAGTACTGAATTTCAGCCAGAAGTAGGGTAACTAATGGCTGGCTTATTTCTTGGAGTAGTCTCTTCTTCTTTCCTTTTTTTGCATACAGAGGGGTCTGCCAGTGTCCTGCTTTGATTCTGGCTCGCTGAATGCTTGAGAATTTATTTTCATCCGGGAAAGGTCAGAGAAGTGCTGCTGCCTTTTTTCCCCAGAAAAGGACATGTCTTTGGCTGCCTTTTGACGGCAAGAAGGGGCTCGTGTGCAATTGTTTTGGCACTTAATACTTGTGGATTTCAGCCAAGCCTGCAGGAGAGATCTGACCGGCAGCAGGGGCTCCTTTTGGAGATGTTATCAGACCAGTATATTTCTTGTTATAGGATCTACCTGCAGCTTCCAGAATGTTTGTTGTAGCCTTGATCTCCGTTCATACTTGTCTACATAATTAAAACTTTGGAGAAAAACCTGTAACTCCTAGTGCTGTCCCACTTTAATCGGGCTGAAAATGATCTACTCTAGCCCGATTTTTGTAGCATAACAGAAGTAGGAGGCTTCACAGACAAAATCCCCAAGCAAAAGGTGACTTCCCCGACGCATTTAAGCACCAACCCTGGTGAGAAATTGCAGCACGTTGAATCCTCTGTTTTATGCCCGGACAATGCACCAGAACACATCTCCTAGCTTCCCCGAAGCTCCTGGGGGTATTAGGGATAAAAAAAGGGTCAAAACCCTAAACCTGCAAAAATACGCAGCAGGCTGTAATGTCCTTTTTCGGGATCCGTTTTGTGTGCGGGTCGCATCTGTAGCAAGCCCTCGAGCTCGCGCACCTGTAGGGCTACTTGCCCTTTGAATCAGATGAGATTTCTAACGTGAAATCTCTCCAAGTTCACCTGTACCTGTAGGGGATTAGCAATTAGCTAGTTCAGTAGTAGTACCTATGCAAGAGGCTCTTGCCTTGGCAATCGCTCATGAAACCCACACAACTGTACATACAGATGGAAGGCCCTTGAGGTGGGCATTACGTTTCTGTATTTAAAGGTGGGGAGAGCCGCACGCGAGCGGAATCATCATGCTACATAAGACAAGGGAGAAGGCAAGCTTTCTATCAAAGTTGTGAAACCTGCACCCATTACTCTCATACACAGTGTAGGCACTTAATGAAGAAGCATCAGCTCTCCTCTCTTAATTTTGGGCGCCCCAGTTGATGTGGCTTGCATGAAAGCTCGGTGTTGCCAAGTGTCCACTTTGCCTCTTTTGAGTTAATTTTCTAGTATCCACCAACATATAAGTGTCTCATGGAGCCTAAATGACTTTGAACTGAGCCTAGCCACCCCTTTACTGCTCGGATTTTAGTGTCGAACGGCCCGACCATCTTGTGGCAACTTGCCCTACACTATTGCGGGTGAAACTCTCGGCCATTGGCCGTTCCACACTGGCCATACAATGTCCGGATATTTGTGACTTCAAAAAGAGGGTCCCATAAATTTAATAAAAATCACTGGAAAGAAACCAACAACTAAGATTAGTGGTTGTCATAGCCACGTGACATACTCCCCTCTTGAAATTGCAAATGTCCTCGATTGCATGCCATAGATGATTTAGTGCCGTTAGCACGCGTTTATCATCACATGTATCCGCAAGAAAGGTTATGGAACATAGGTACAAATGACTTAATGAAACCTTTTTACTTTTGTCATTTCCATCTATTATAGGAGTGAGCATAGTACCAACACTTTCTATTGCACTGAATTCGTATGTACATATGATGTGCTAGCTCCATCATCAACCCTCTTTTGAGCATGTGGAGTTGGGGCATACGCAGGTTGTAACCCAAAGGCCTCAAGGTAAAGCTGCAGTACATTTAGTGACTCTAGCAGTTGGTTCTCTTCCATCCACTTTGCATCCAGAGGTGGATAGTTAGTTCTGAACTTCACCAAATATCGTCGTGCAACTTTTCCCTTAACTTTTCTTTCCTTATGTGCCAAAATCTGCTTAGGTACCAAGATCTTATCAAGTTCCTCAACTTGTGGTTGATCCTCATTTGGTATATCTTCTGGCACATCACCCACAAAGGGTCTTAGAAGACTCACGTGAAACGTATTATGAATCTTCCAAATGGAAGTTAGTTTTAGCCTATAATCAACATCCTTGATCTTGTCAAGTACTTGAAAAGGCACCTAGTAACGCATGCTGAGCTTGGGAAATAACCTTTCCTTGCCCTTCATTTGCTTTAACCTTGCCTTTTCAAACCGTAAGAGTATCCAATCACTAGGTGAGAACAACATCACGTTGGTGACGATCAACAATCCTTTTCTGCTTTGCTTGAGTCTTCTCCAAGGCAAGCTTGGTTTCTTATACATTTCATCCATGTTCTCTAAGTATCGGTTTGCTTCAAAAATCTTGTCCTTTGTGTGCAAAATGGGAGGAACCTTTTTGCCACCTTCAACAATCTTAAAGGGTGCCTTGCCTGTTGAGACGAATGCACCGTATTGTTATATGCATACTCAAGCATAGGTAAATATTGTTCCCACTTGCTCTTATTATCTTACACATAGCCTCTGCTAATTGTCCATCATCTTGTGGATAAAATGATGAGGAAAACTTGAGCGTAGTGTCCATGTTTTCAAACAAGCCTCTCTAAAACAGGCTCGCATACGAGGATCACAATCACTGACAATAGACTGTGGCATACCATGGTACTTGAACACATTGTACATAAACAATTGTGCCATCTGATAAGATATTATCTTCTTCCTGCTGGGAATAAAATGGGTCTGCTTGCTGAACTTGCAAATAATGGTCCATATTCCCTGTCGGCGTTCTTGGAAGATCAAAGATAAAGCCATAGCAATACTTCCCCATGGCTTGTCTGGAATAGGCAGTGGCTGTAATAATCCTGGTGCCTTTTGCCTGTCAAACTTGACCTTTTGGCAAATCATGCATGCTCACTCAAAGGCATCCACATCTCTTCTCAATGTCTCGACACTTTCATTGTCGCATCTATGCACGATGCCTTGCATACGGTGGGACATACTATAACTTTATGTCGCATTTGCCTAGTGACACATGGTCTGCCATGCATCATCATAAAACTTTTCCCGAGGAGATAGTGCTCATGGCGTCGCCCATCTTGCAACTTTTCAAAGATCCTTGCAAAATCTTTATGAGTAGCATACTGTTTCTTCATGCCATCAAGCTCATGATGATAAGGAATTGACACAGCTGAAATTTGTAGCTTTCTTGATAACGCATCAGCCATTCTTCTTGCCTTCCACATGCACAATCTAAAAGTGGAACATAGAGAGAATGTTTGCCCGTTGCATATGCTTTTCGGATAACTTTGACTGTGTCAAGAAGTATCGCATGGTCTGATGATTTGTTTGGACAACAAAATCAGCACCTAGCAGGTAGTGCTTCCAACTCGAAATTGCATGAATCACGGCCAGTAGCTCTTTCTGTAACAGACTTGGACACTCCAAGTCAAGAATCAACCGCGACAGCACCAAATAACCACTTCAAAACAATTCACAGATCACAATAGATTTGCACTAGCCCGGCGGAGTCCCGTGCCTAGAGATATTGGCCCCAAAGACTGGCGCCCCTTTCGGTATTTCTTTTTATATTAATCAGATCCAAGTACAAGAGAGTGGCTAGGGTTTCACTCTCAGACTCTGCGTCTAGATGCTCTGAGAAGTGAGGCCCTCACCACTAATTTAAAGATTACAAGGGATGCCCAAAAGCAGAGCCCCAAAAGCTTCAAATCAAAAGCAATTGCTCTCTCTCTCTCTCTCTCTCTCTCTCTCTCTCTCTCTCTCTCTCTCTCTCTCTCTCTCATAGAGAGTCAAAACTTGAAAGCAAAAGCATTCTCTCTTTCTCATATTGTAGAGAAAAAGCAAAATTTACGTCGCTCATCATTTTCCAAAATAAAAAATAATAAAAAAAAAGCCTCCGCAATTTTCGGAAATTAGGGTTTTTGGCAAAAATTAGGTTTGCAAGAATTTTAGGGTTTCTGGCAAAAATTAGGGTTTCTGCTGTCCGCCACGTCATCACTTTGTGACATACCCCCCTCTTGAAATCATTGTAATCGACCGCGATTACGCGTGCAAAACCGACAAAAGCCATAAACCGTCTTAGCAGACACTGACTGTTAGTACCTACGTACTAGGAACACACATCTAGCACATGTACAAAATCGACAGTCATGTCACACGACATCACAGGACATCACCAGACATCACAGGACATCACATGACATTCAACATTCATTCGGATCTTAGACCATGATTTATCGGCAATGTAGCTAGCAATCACATCTAGGTCCAATCGGGACCTCATCGATGTCCGATTGACTAACCCCTATTGCAACCATGTCTATTCGAGATCAATCAGACCAAAATGCTGCAGTCATTTCGTCTATCAGTTCCTGCACTCACAAGAAGTCAAGAACAAATCAGTATCATTATCAGGAATTCCATTTCATAAAGTCATCCAGCAGAATACTGTCAGCTCTCAGTATCCCTGAAGCTCAAAGAGACATCAGTGACTTTAGTATCAAAATCGAGGCATCTGTTGACAAAGGAGCGGAGTAACTCCCCTCTTGTGCATCCCACTGCACCAGATCTTCGGCCAAGCTGAGTTTCTGGGTTCCGTTTGGAGTAGACTATGCTAAACCAAAACATCGAGGTAAAGTTTCACAATCCGAGGAGTATCTGCTAGGTCCTTCTCCTCCATCCACTTCGCATCAAATGCAAGAAAGTTCTTGAACTAAACCAAGAACCGCCTTCGGACTTTACCTTCCTTCATATCATTATGTGCCAAAATCTGTTCAGGAACAAGGATCTCCTCGTTTTCTTCCACTGCGGGTTGCTCATCAGGCTCCCCATCATCAGGCACATCACCCTTAACAGGGTTCAAGAGACTCACATGCAATGCATTGTGAATCCTCCAAGTATCTGGCAGTTTCAATCGGAAGGAGACATCCATTATCTTTTCAGTAATCTGGAAAGGTCCGTAGTACCACATACTAAGCTTTGGAAAAAGCCTCTCCTTTCCCTTTTTCTTTCTTAGGCGTGCCTTCTCAAAAGTAAGAGCACCCAATCATCCTCCTTCAATTTCAAGTCGCGACGATGGCGATCCGCTGCCTTTTTCTGTCGTTCTTGAGACTTCTGCAAAGTCTCGCGAACCTTGGCAAAAGCCGTATCCAAATCTCGCGAATACTCATCCGCTTCAAATATCTAATCTTTCGTGCTCAAGAAGGATGGAACCTTCGCAGCACTTTCAACAATCTCACATGGCGTCTTCCCCGTCGAAGAGTGTATCGTGTTATTGTAGGCAAATTCCACCAAAGATAGGTTCTTTTCCCATTGAGTCTTCTGATTCGAGATACAAGACTTCAATAAATCTAAAATCATTGAATTGGCAATCTCAAATTGCCCGTCAGTCTGCAAGTGGAACGATGACGAGAACTGCAAATGCGTGCCAATGTTCTCCCAAATTGCCTTCCAAAACAAACTCATAAATCTGGGGTCTTTGTCTGAGACAATCGTCTCAGACGTGCCATGTAATCGGAAAATCATCGTGATCATTCTGTGTTCTTGGGAGATCAAAAATGAAATCCATTGCAATACTTTCCGAAGGGTGGGTGGGTACGGGTAAAGGCTGTAACAATCCCTGTGCCTTATGCCTGTCAAACTTGACCTTCTGGCATACCAAGCAACTGCGCACAAACTCTTCCACATTCTTTTGAGTCTCGGCCCAAAGAAGTATTTCTCTACCCCCTTCATGGTGGTAGCAATGCAGCAGTGACCCGTAAAAGATGGACAGTGGTATTTTGTCATAACCTTTTCCCTCAACGGCTGTGTAACTCACAACATAGTCTTTTTCATCAAGTAGCCTTCCTGAAGGGAGTATCCAACTACTGTCTCCCCATCCCGTATCCGTGTGAAAATATCTGCAAAATCTGTATCTGTGGCATACTGATCGACCATATCCTCGAAGCTCCTATGATATATCGCAGAAATAGCCAAAACCAACGGTTTCCGAGACAAAGCATCTGCCACCACATTCTTCTGTCCCTGCACATGGACAATCTGGAAGTGGAACTGTGACAAGATGTTCGCCCACCGCATCTGCTTTTTCCGAAAGCTACTTCTGTGACAAGAAGTAGCGCAAACTCTGATGGTCTATAAAGACAGTAAAATCCGCTCCGAGTAGGTATTGCCGCCACTGAGTAAGAGCATGGATAACCGCCAAAAGCTCTTTCTCATAGAACTGTGCTGTCATCTCCGGCCTAGAGAACAAACGGCTCTCGTAAGCTATGACATGGCCTTCTTGCATCAAGACCGCACCCAGACTACGACCACAAGCATCACAATATACTTCAAATGACTTCTGCAAGTCCGGCAAAGTCAAAATAGGTCCCGTAGTCAATTTCTCTTTCAATGTCCGAAAGGCAGTCACCTCTGTGGGTCCCCACGAAAAAGGTACTCCTTTCTGTGTCAAGGTATGCAAAGGGGAAGCAACCTCTGCAAACTTTCGTATGAACCGCCTGTAGTACGAACACAGTCCCAAGAAGCTTCTAACTTCATGGACATTCCTCAAATCGGGCCAATCACGGATAGTCTCTATCTTGGCCGGGTCCATTTGCACTCCTGCTGCTGACACAATGTGTCCCAAAAAGTGTATCTTTGGTAGGAAGAATTCACTTTTCTTTGCATTAATCACTAACGTGTGATCTCGTAATGCCTGAAAGACTTGAAGCAGACGATCTCTGTGTTTTGCCTCATTCTTGGAGAAAACAATGACGTCGTCAAAGAAAGTGCCAACAAATAGCCTATACTCTCGAAAAATCCTGTCCATCATCCGGTTAAATGCCGCAGGAGCATTGGTTAAGCCAAAAGGCATCACCAAAAACTCAAATAACCCAAAAGTCGTCCGAAAAGCAGTCTTGTAGACATCTCCTGGCGTTATCCTGATCTGATGATATCCACTCTTCAAGTCAATCCTGCTAAAGCACGAGGATCCCTGTAACCTGTCGAGTATATCATCGATCCTAGGAATCGGAAATCTGTTCTTGATGGTGATTTGTTGAGTGCTCTATAATCGATGCACATTCTCCAAGATCCGTCTTTCTTCAAAACCAACAACACTGGAGAGCAATACGGTGAAGTACTAGGCTGGACAAGACCCTTTTCCAAGAGGTCTTTCACTGGGTTCATAATCTTTTCGTTCTGTACTCGACTCACACGGTAAGGTGGCCGATTCGGTGGCGTGCTTCTAGGTATCAGATCAATGGTTTGATCTTCAGGCCCTCTGAAAAGCAATCGGCATGAGTGTGGAGAAAAAATCTTGGCGTTCTTTTGATCAGGTCAAAACATATTCAACCTTTATCCATCGTTCAGTTCTTTTCCAAAAGAATGAGTAAGAAACTGAAGTTCATCAAGTACAATCTCTAAGCCCTTCATTTATCAAAGTCGCTTTCTCGGCCCGGTAGTCAACCATGGCGTAGTTCTTGTGGTACCAAGGGATCCTGAGTAGAACGTCACTCGCGTGCCCTGAACACCCCTGTCATTGCAAACAAAGTTTGCCAATGCTCGGTGTAATGGCAACATCCCATTCGGGTGCCAGTCGAACTACCTTTGCCTGTGGCGTCAGTCTGTCGGGCGTAATTCCAAATCGAGCCGCCAATTTCAACTGAAAAGAAGTTGGCCTTGGCTCCTTCAAAAGAGCTTCCTGATCCTTCACTTTGCCCCAAAAGCGGCAAAGTTTGTACTTTCATTCATTAGATTCGGCACAAGTCCCACGCCATGTGGTACCAGTTCTGCTTTTCTATCTGCCTTTTCTGCCACATTCCTCAGCTGCTCTCGAACTCTCAGGCCTGTCGTCGTCTTTATCATTCTGTTCTTTTTGTGCCTTATTAGGGCACTTCGCGGAGATATGTCCCTGTTCCCCGCATCCAAAGCACTTCCCCTCTCTGATGAAGCGAGCTCTCTCCTCGGGAGTAAGCTTGGGTCGTGCATCATTTTTCTCTTGGTTGCTCTTTTTTCTTTCTACTTTCATTCCCAGAAATATGTTCGGCTCGTTGTGTCATGGCCTCATCTGTGGGGTAGGTCAGACTGCCAGAGTGAATGGCAAAGCCCCGCTTCGCATGACTCATCAACTCCTGAATAGAAGCTGACTTCTGTTCCAATCAGTGATCTCGGATCTCTGTAGGTAGACCCAAGGTAAACCGCTCAATCTGTTCTCTGAACGAGATCTTCTTGAATGAAGAGGCGGGTAGAAAAGAGCTCCAAAATCTTTCACAGTAAGTATTTACTGTATCGCTCTTGGTCATCCGAAGATGGTTCCAAGCAGTTTGTATATCTCGTTCAAACTCTTGCGTCAACCAAGAAGAAATAAAAAGCTTCTTAAATTTCAGCCATTTAACTGGCGAGTCTTGTTTAAAAGAAGCGTGGACCACCAAGTACGAGCATTCCCCTTAAGGTAAGAGGTAGCTCTCCGAATCTTGGAGTGCTCTGAATAGCGTCCTCCCGCGAAAGCGATGTCAAACTGCTGTATAAAAGACAAAGCCTTCGAAGCATCTGAGTATCCTGAAAAAGTATCAAACTTGATCGAGTGGCCACCTTCCTTAAACTCTCGGATTTTCTTGCTTTTATCTTCGAGAAAGTCATACTGGCTGGCTTTGTAAAAATTCTTCTTGTTCGCATAAAACTTTCCGTCATCGGAATGTGAGCTGTCTGTAGACGAGTCCTCAATAGAACTGTCAATCTCTGGGCGAGATGTAGCCTTCTTTGCCTTTTTCTTGCCCTTTCCGAAGCTTTGTTTCTTGCTTCGCTTTTTACCTTTTTTGTCTTCTTCACTCGAATCCGAGGAGCTAGAAGAACTATGAGAAGAAGAAGAAGAAGAAGAAGAAGAAGAAGAAGAAGAAGTGGGTACTCCTTCAAATCGAACACGCTTCTTCTGTTTCTTTGCCTTGTCAAAAGTCGACTAACGACCCAAATAACCTGGAAAGTCAGTGCTTTTCTTCTGCTTTTTGCCGTGCTTTTTTGGCTTTCTTTTGCGCATCAAAAAGTTGAGCAATCTGTGCATCAACCAGGTTCTCCAGTTCCTTCTTCGTATATTTCTTGGAGGCAGAAGGTTTCTTGAGAGCGGGTTTTGGGAGTGGTGTTTTGGTTCTCTGCCACTCCATCTGTACCTCTTCCAAAGAGGTTTGGTTCATATATTTTTCCATCTTCGGGTCCTTGGCAAAATTGAGCATCATCTTTGTTGCATCGCCAATCAATTGACGACGCTCCATCTCTCTTTGCTCCGCCTGAGTAGGCTGAGGCGGGCAATACTCTCTTTCTGAATCTTCGTTGTGATCCCAGCCCGCATCTCCAGATGCAGAGGGAGTCGACTGATCATTGCCTGAAGCCATAGGTGCCGCAGAAAAAAAATTCGGGAATCGGATTTCCCGTAGAAGAGAAATCGGCCGTGCTCTGATACCACTGTAACAGAATTGGACACTCCAAGTCAAGAATCAACCGCGACAGCACCAAATAACCACTTCAAAACAATTCACAGATCACAATAGATTTGCACTAGCCTGGCGGAGTTCCGTGCCTAGAGATATTGGCCCCAAAGACTGGCGCCCCTTTTGGTATTTCTTTTTATATTAATCAGATCAAAGTACAAGAGAGTGGCTAGGGTTTCACTCTCAGACTCTGCGTCCAGATGCTCTGAGAAGTGAGGCCCTCACCACTAATTTAAAGATTACAAGGGATGCCCAAAAGCAGAGCCCCAAAAGCTTCAAATCAAAAGCAATTGCTCTCTCTCTCTCTCTCATAGAGAGTCAAAACTTGAAAGAAAAAGCATTCTCTCTTTCTCATATTGTAGAGAAAAAAGCAAAATTTGCGTCGCTCATCATTTTCCGAAATTAAAAAATTATTTGTAAAATTTTTTTTTAGCCTCCGCGATTTCCGGAAATTAGGGTTTCTGGCAGAAATTAGGGTTTGCAGGAATTTTAGGGTTTCTAGCAGAAATTAGGGTTTCTGTTGTCCGCCACGTCATCACTTTGTGACACTTTCTCATAGATTTGCATAGTCTTTTCCAGCCCTTGCAAGTGTCAGGTGCAACGGAAGTGTTTATGGATTCAGCTCGAATCTAGTACTCCACACAAACACAAGGGACGCTTTACTTCACTTGAAAGAACTGTACTGAACTGAAGGAAGGAGAGAGACACAAGAGAGAGAAAAGAGACAAACACCGAATGTCGGTCCCAAACCCTCAAGGGCCCGGGCCCCTTGCTTTGTTGCCAGAGCAAGTACTTTCTTCATTCTTGCACAAATGCTCATACAATGACTGAATGTTGAGATGCTGATGTTAATGGGTACTGATGCTGGGTACTGTTGAGTCTATGTAGACAACGACGACGTCAAGATCTGAACTGCTAATGGCTGAAAATTGGAAACGCTAGGTATTTCTGCTCAAGATCTACAAGTGCGGTGGTACTGCGGAGAGGATCTGCAACCACCAATGCATGCGAAGCTGAAATGCAAAAATGCTAGCTGATCTGGGATGAATCTGCAAAGCGCTGGCTGCTTTGGGCTGAAGACAGAAATGCTAGGCTGATGTGCTACTGATGGTCGATGCGGCGAGGATTTGCAACCGAGATGGGTGCGGTACGGCGAGGATTTGCAACCGAGAAGGGTGTGGTACGGCGAGGTTCTAGGCTGATCTGAAAATGCTGGTTTTATGGGCTGAAAACGTTGGTCTTCTGATGCTGAAAACGCTAGGCTGATCCTGGAGAAAACACTAGAGAAGCTTGAGATGTTGTCGGTCGGGTGCCTGCCTCCTTGTGTCTTTGCATTCATCTCCCCTGTATTGGCGCCCCCTGCTTCCTTTTGTAGTTTCTTTAGCCATTTGCCCTACCTACATTCCGACAAGGGTAAATGAAAAGTCACTTTTTAATAAATGACCTATAAAAGGTGGTTCACGCGGTAAAATGCATGCATGATGAAATGCTGTCATGTGCAAGAGAGGGTATGCAACTATGACTGGCCTGGGCATGCATGTCCTGCTAGAGGCTCACAAAGGTGCGAGGCTCAATCTCAAGCTAAGACTCATGCTAGACTGTAGCAGAAGCATGCCCACGTAGCGCTAGTGAAGTGCGCACGTGACAACAAGATTTTGCTTTCATTGCATTAAATCTGTCCCAATACTATTGCCACATCAGACTGGACCACAAATGACTTCTTGAGATTTGGTAAACAAATTACTGGATCTGAAGTCATCTTTTTTTGTAAGAGATTAAAAGCTGAAATCTCTTTGTGTCCATTTGAAAGTGACCTCTTTCTTTTGCAAAGGATGTAGGGGTGAAGCAATCTTGACAAAGTTCCGGATGAACCTTCTATAGTAAGAACATAATCCCAAGAAGCTACGGATATCGTGCTCAATCTTCAAATCGGGTCATGTCTTGAACTTTGACACTATGTGGCCTAGAAAGTGGATCTCTTCCAAGAAGAAGTCACTTTTCTTGGGGTTGATGAGCAACCTGTGACTGTTTAGCTCTTCAAACACAATGGTCAAGTGGCGCCTATGCTCCTCTTCATTCTTTAAAAGACTGTCATGTCATTAAAGAATGCGCCAACAAAATTTTGATGTGGGCGGAAAATCCAATATCATCCTATTGAACGTAACAGGAGCATTTGTAAGATTAAATGACATTACTAAGAACTCATAAAGACCGAAAGTGGTCTAAACGCAGTCTTGCGCACATCTTCTGGCCTAATACGAATCTGATGGTATCCACTTTTAAGGTCTATCTTGCTGAAAATTGCAGCACCCTCTAAACGGTCAAGAACATCAATCCTTGGAATAAGAAACCTGTTCTTGACGGTATTCTTATTCAGCACACGGTAGTCAATACTCATGTGCCAAGAGCCATTCTTCTTCTGCACTAGAAGCACTGGGGAGCTGCGAGCAAAAGGGTGAAGAACTAGGTTGAATCAACCCTTTTTCTAACAGTTGCTCTACTTGGTCCATAATCTCTTACCTTGTAGGAAGGCCTATTTGGTGGGCTACAACCTGGCTCCAAATCTATCGCATGATCCTCGGGCCTCTCTAGCAATAACCGAGACGGTAATGAGTTAGAAAAAAAAACTCTCGCAAAAATACTGACCTTTCTTCATCTAACAACAAATAAATTTGACTGACAATTATTTGAAACATCACGTGCAAAAATCAAGTACGCAAAAAGATGGTTCTTAATTACAAAAGTGATAGCCAAAGGAGATACAATAGGGACAGACTCCCCTTTAAGCTTTACATCAAGGATGTGAGTTTTGCCTCTATGGTGAAGGGTGATCTTTTTGTGGAAGACATCTAGCACTCTCTGTATACAGAACATCCACGGGTATGAAATATCCACGGGATTCCCAATAGCGCATCGCACCCTTCCAGTGGCATAATATAAAATTCCTTTGTGTCCCCACATATGACTGAATAGGTAGATGCAACTTTCCAATGATAGGAGTAACACACTTTGAGTGGCCAGGACATGCCAACCTTGCCTCTGCTGTGTACCCCATTTCTTCAGCTTTGATGCCCAACTTGGTGGCCAACTCTGGTGAGATAAAGTTTGCTTTAGCACCTGGATCAAAGAAGATAAGTGCTGTCTGATCTCTCACTTTACCCCAAGCTTTGCATAACTCACTGGCATTTGAGTTTGGCCTATCACCCATTATATCTGGCACTAACCCAGTCGTGGATTTGGGCTTCTTCCATTTCTTGTCCTCTTTGCCCTCTGAGTCAGTTGGCCTCCTCCTTTGGGGACAATGTGCAGAAAAATGACCAAGCTACTTGCATATAAAGTGTTTGTTCTCAGGCGGTCCGGGGCCCATTTCGGCAATTTGCCAAGATAGCCCAAAGTGGCTTGAGAGAGTTCCAGAGGGGCCTCTTAGATACGCGCTCAAGGCCCGAATAGCCTCGTTCGCTCAACATGAACATAAAGACGTTTCCGCACTCAACTAAACTTCAACTCCGCGCGGTGCCACCAAGGCTCCCGCGCGCATCAAGCAAGACATGATCTTGGGCCGTTTTCTGGACGAGCCCATCAATGAGCCACCAAAGGGACTCAAGTCAGTGGATGCGAGCCTCCCAGCATGTGAGCTCTAAGTTGCGGGCCCTTGGCCTCTTGGTGAAGGTGTTCATCTTGAGTGTCCCGGGAGTCATTAAAGGCTTCCTTTCCTTGAACGACTTGCGTACGAAAGTCTTCGTTTTCTTTTTCTTAGCCCGTCCTTCAGACGTCTCGACTGAGTCCTTGCCTTTGTCTACCTTTTCTAACCCCAGTGACGCTTTAGGAGCAGCTTTTTTTTCAAAGGGCTTCTTTGCTGAATTTTTCTTTGCCTGGCCCCCTTTCACGTTGCCTTGGAACCCACTGTTTCTCCCTTCAACAAGGCATGACTAGTGTTGGTAACTTCCATAAGCTGAGTAAGGGTGGCCACTTTGTTCTTTGTACAGTAGTTTCTAAGCCCTAGCCCACAACAATACTGCTCAATCTGCTTTGTCAATGGCACAAACCTGCAGGAGGTTACTGAGTGCAACGAACCTCCAATTGTACTCCTCTAGGCTCTCGCAAGTAGCCACAGTTAGTTGGTGCCAATTTGTCATGACATCGGCTTCAAATTCATTTGACAGCCACGCAGATACAAACATTTGCTTGAAATAAACCCTTGTGGCAAGTGCCTGTCCTTGCATTAACAGTGTCGTCCACCATGTACGTGCATTACCTTTCAGAAAGTGGTAGCTTTCCTGACCTTGGAGGCTTTTATAAAATTCCCTTCTGCACAAGCAGTATTAAACTGCTGGAGGAAAATAAGAGTCTGTCTTATTCTCAAATCTGTTGAAAGTTACCTTCTTTGTATGGTTTTGGCTTTTCCAATGCTCCCAAATTATCATAGGGAAGTGTCTGCAACATGGGCACTGTAATAGGCCATTGATATTCTGAGTCACTGGTGCCATATTTGCTTGCTGGACGGAAAAACTAGCCATGCCAAAATTGTCCCTATGGCACCCCAAACTACCTTTGATTGCATTGAAACCCTTCCTCCATGCCAATATTATCATACATGGGGTTTGGCATCATATCTTGCATACCCCCAAAGATTGTTCCGAGTATATATTGATGGTTTCCAAGCGCATAACCAGCCATGCTCTAAAACACAGATCCACCCCTGAAGTACCAGGATGTACCGTGGGCGGTGGAAGATCTGATGAGCTGCCAAGGCCCCCTGCCCAAGCTCAGTGGGGGTGTACCTGACAATGCTTACCTCAAAAGGTCACACCAATAGACTACGGAGAAGCGCTGACATTGATTTGACTTTTAGAAGATATAATCCTTTATATATGTCATAATAACTAATATCTAATTCTCCTAAATGATTTTCTCATGTTAAACTGATCATTTAATATGGGGAAGTACCAGGGGAGAAAAAGCTAGATTATTAGTAAAGCTAGCAGACTGGTCACAGTAGGGGGCCCACAGTAGGGATCCAAAGGGGTACCATCTGCACAAGAGCAATGTGCAATGTGCAATGAATGGGCTCCAAAGACCTTAGGCTTCAGCCCATTAAGACTTCCAAAAGGTTAAGTTCCAAAATTTCAAAGTGTAAAGTCCAATGGTCAATTGTAAATGGAATTGGATGCTTTGTGTGTGTACAAAAGGCCAATAAGCTAGAGGACAAAAGCAAAAACGTTTTGGAAAGATGACAAAGCTTAATAAGAACTAGACACACACACACACACACACACACACACACACACTATACACCTAAGCTTACCCTTTCCACAAAGTAAAGAGGACACATGTTAGACATGCAAAAAAACCCCCAATTCTTGCACGAATCCTATTGGATGGGCACAGAGGTGGATCAATGAGAAGTTAGCTAGTGTAAACTAAAATTTCATTTTTATAAATGCTCAAAAAATAACCAATAAGAAATAGTCTCCCTAAAAGACTATTGGACAGTCAAAAGGTCCAATGATAATTAAGCAGTTCCTAAAATTGCTTAATTCCTATTGGCCAAATGACTAAAAGGTCCAATAGCAAAGCATATAATTAAATTAATTATTTGGCATTTACAAAATGGAAAAAAAGGTTGGACACTTGTCACAAGGCTCTTGACTGGGCCTCTCAAAGGCTATTGGTCAAATTATTTACGGGCCAATTGGAAGCCAGCAAGAGTAAAACTCATACTCAAATACTATTGGCTAGGCTTTTCAAGGGCCAATAGGAATGCAACATGAGTAATTGGCAAGGGGGGTTAACCAAGAGGAGAGAGGGGACTGTTTTGGAAGGGCATTATTCCACATACACTCACACAACTCATGTGTAGAGCAAGAAAATCATCTTCTTCTCCAAGCTTTAATGGAAAGCTCATCTTCTTCTCCAAGTTTGAGAATGGAAGCCTGCACCAACAACTCTTGATATGGAATGCAAATCCAACCAAGAGCTAAGCTTCAATGCCATGCTTCTCTCCTCTATTATCTAATTACTAAGCTAAGCAAAGCTACAAGAGTAATTAAATGAGGAAATACTTCTTTTTCGTAAGAATACTCCTTCTTCCTCTAGATCTACTCTCATACCCCGCTAGCTCTCACTATCTTCGAAGGTGTGTGAGGTCTTGGGTCTGAGACCAACAAGTAACTGATGTTATGTGTTATCACATGTAAGTTTGGTGCATGAAGCTTCCATCTTCATAGCACCGACGAGTTTTTACCAAGGAACACAAAGAATTGTATTGTACAAAGTCTCTCTTAATGGGAGAAGTTATAATGCAAATGCCTAATGGAGGGGGGACCGGTCCATGTAAATCCGGTCCTCAATAGTTGTCAATTGTTCTATTTCTCTCTCTCTTTCAAGTATTGTTATGCCAAACTAATTAGGTGTTATGCTAATGTTGCTCTCTCCAACCAAGCACTCTTGTATGCTCATTAGGAATTTGCTCTTAATGAAATGCTCACTATGTTAAGTTATTTTCCGCTATTTACAAGCTTTATAGATCAATAATTGTTACAATATATGTAACACTTTCACTCCCATCCCCAAAAGCGATGGGCAAGTAGAATTCGATGTGTATCTAACTTTAGTAATACTACTCCTTGTGTCGTGTGCTCTTGAGTATCTCCTTCACCTTCTCCAATTTCACGTCCATTTTTGTGAACCGAAGGTAGCTGAAAGGGGTTCGTGCACACTTGTGTGCAATTTGAATGGGCTTAGGGTAAAACACCCAATGGAGGACCACATAAGCAGGGGCACATCAGATAGCTGAGGGCAACATCTACTACGAGTAAAAGTCGCAGCTTGAGCGATGATACATGAGCGACGAATGACGTTCTAAAGTGTAACAAAATTGGAGGTGAAAGAAGAGACACCCCTAAGGGGAGTAGGGAGTAGGCAACCAATGCGCCAATAAGGGCATGAGCCAAAGATCCGAGGGTGCCGATTTACTCTCACTCACGCTAGCCCTAAACGGTTGATGTCTCTTGTTTTTAATTAAAGTTGAGAGGGGTGTTTTACCCTAAGTGGCCTTGCTAAAGAGGGTCGGACAAAAGAGGAGGTTCGCGTCCGATCGTCTCCTCTGCTCTATATATTCGAAACGAAGACGGGCCTTAAACTCTAGGCTCTCTCTGTGTGTGTGTGTCCCACCTTTGATCGGCTCCCTCATGGCGATCTCTGAGGTCAAGCTATGGAGCGACAAGCGAGAGCGGGAGATGTTTGACAACTACGCAGATTTGTTTACTATTATCAAGACCACGGAGAAGCTGGAGAAGGCCTACGTCAGGGACGTCATTTCGCCCGCAGAGTACGAGCCCGCATGCACCAAGCTCATCGCTCAGTTCAAAACGCTATGGAAATCTCTCAAAGACACAGTTCCGGATGTAGAAAGGTTCATGAACGCATTCAAGATGGACTGCCCTGCTGCCCTCAACAGACTCTTGGTTTCAGGCGTTCCTGCGACTGTGGAACACAAGGGCGCATTGTCTTCGGAGTCGGGATCTGCTGTCGCCGTGGCCGAATGTGTCCAAAACTACATCACTGCCATGGATTCTCTCAAACTCAACATGGTTGCTGTTGACCAGGTGCACCCCCTCCTCCTAGATCTTCTGTCATCTCTAAACAAGGTGCTTTTACTTCCTGCCGACTTTGAGGGTAAAGTCAAGACACGCGACTGGATTGCCAAGCTAAATAGGATGGGTGCATCAGATGAGCTCAATGAGCAGGAGTCCCGGCAGCTTCTATTCGACTTGGATTCGTCGTACAATGCCTTCATGACTGCTCTACCCAATGCATATAAGTAGTACAATGCAAAGATATTGTGTGGTTTTGCATCTTCCATTTTCTTCTCAATGATGTTACTCGATAACATCGCATCCCATGTAAATCTGTAAACTTGAGTGCACTATAGAGGGGTTTGTCTGGCTCACCGGGATGGATCGACTACCCTGAAGAAAACAGGTAACAATTTTAATGTTGATTCTTTATTTTTTGCTCATACAGAAGCTAATGGAAGATGTCTGGCGGTGGGCACATTTAGTGTTAATGTTAGTTCAGTACTTTGTCTTGTTATTTGGCATCACTCTTGGTCAGTAGATTAAGTACTTTTGCATTCCAAATTCTGGTTTGCATGGAAAATGAAAGTGCATTACAGGTTTTGTATGATGCATATTATCTATGGGAGAATCGCCGGTGTTTCAAAACGAACTTGTCAAATGATTTCAAAGTGCCTTACATTTTTGGGGTCATCAGAGTTTACGATCCAGTGATAGAGGCACACATATTGATTTTAATTTGATGAGAAGCATGTCACACAGATACAGAGTTTCATTGTTACAACAAGATGGGCATATTAAGAGGAGAAGAGAATTGCATTTTAAGGCTTTCAGTAAAGCATGGAACTCTTGGGAGCAATTGTGGACTGCTGGATAAAGATTGTTGAGTGCCGCAAAGAGGGGCATTAAGCAAGCATTGTCTTATATGTATGTAGGCCATTGGCAAACCTTTTTTCTTCCTTTTTCTTGTAAGACGTAGTCTTATGTATGTGTGGGCCATTGAGAGAGAGAGAGAGAGAGAGAGAGAGAGAGAGAGAGAGAGAGAGAGAGAGAGAGAGAGAGAGAGAGAGAGAGAGAGAGAGAGAGAGAGAGAGAGAGAGAGAGAGAGAGAACATTTTTTTTGCACAAAAAGGGACATTGAATAGCCGGTCACACACTCTCTTTCTCGTCCTGTTATGTAGGCCACTGTGACTTTTCACTATGTGTTTCTTCTCTTTGTTACGATTTTGCTTTTCAAATCACCCCCGATGATGCATGGAAACTATTATCACACAACTTATCTATGCGAAATTGTTAGGGATGGAGCTACCTTTTAAATGTGATGCCATTTCAATGGGAAATTGCCAATGATGGAGCTCTTGAAATATTGTCTTATATTTGTTCTTAAGGAAAAAGTTATTTTTGGCGGCATTCGTATTTAATTGTCAGAGTTGAAAGAATTACTGTGAAAGCATTTGCCAAGGATGTTTTCATTAATCAAGAATGAAAGTTGGAGGCTTGAAGACGATCAAGATATCGTCCTAGTCTCTACCATAAACGATGTCGGCTGGGAAATCAAAAGGACCCCTGAAAGACAAGCAGGAAGGGTGAAGGGGCTCGTCGGGACCCAACGGGTGGGGGAATTGAGGTTGAAAATGTAGTCTACACCTTGGGGGACCTTGGTGTCCACTTGGAGGTGGGATTGCATAGACACTAATAGGACTCCCTTGAGGAGCACCGAGGTGGACATGAGCGAGGACGGAAACCTAGGGACTGAGAAACTGACTGTGGAGAGAGAGGCTATGCATGGGGGGCTCTATAAATCACCCAAGATGTTCGGGTGACGGGTCAACCCAGAGGTGGCCCTCCAAGGACACCAATAGGACTTCTCGTTTTTGGGGCCGACGAGGTCATAGCCGGAGGCACTCCGCCCTTCATACTCGGAAGGCTGATGGTGGGATATTAAGGCTACAGCAGGTGCAAGACTGTAACTTTAAGAATTGATTGGTGGGTCACCTTTTTACGAGGTGCAATTTAAAAAGCTCACAGTTGAAGTCTGGATCGGGGTGAGCGGCCCGCCTCCTTTGGTGTGTGCTTGCTGCCCCAATCAAAAAGTGCCGGGTACTTCGCATATAAGGACATGGAATAATACAGTAGGGCTTCGGCTCTAAGGTGTTGGTCACTAAAGAAGGGGTATCGATTAATAGGGACATTGGAGGCTTGCGTCTTACAGAAGATAGAGGTGAAAGTCTGGATTTGTGTAAGACGAACTATTGCGAAAGCATTTGCCAAGGTTGCTTTCATTAATCAAGTAAGTCTATGAAGGGCTAACCTGAAGGGGAGGTGAGACCACTAAGGAACCTCAAAAGTTGGGCAGGAAGGTTGGAGCGGGTTGATTGGGATTGACACAGGAGCGGGAAGGTGGGAAAAGGGCGTGACGTGCCTAGGGGAGAATCTATAAAATTACCCATGAGTTAATTCGGATGTTGGGTCAAACCGGAGGTAGTCCCCCTGTACAACTCACTCAAGTCCCCCCCCTCGGACACCAACGTGACCGTAGTTGGAGGCGCTCCTCCCTTCGTGCACAAATGCAAGGTAAGAGAGTGTAGCTCATGTCGTAACTTGGGGCAAACCTTGGGAGGCTTATCCTCGTGAGGACCACTAAGGGGAAGGGAATGTTTGGCCGTAATTCCACGTCAAGTTGTATGAAGAGCCCACCTGAACTAAAGGGGTGATGGCGTCGGCTTGAGAAGGACGGTGGGTCGTGGAACAAGGGACAAGTGAGGTGAGGCGACGAGTTCCCTTGACCCACTTCTTTTCACAACTTAGCCTCCCTCGAACTGACGCCAATATCACATCCGTCGAACAACCAACGCTTGCGGAGAAGGGGGTGAGTTGAGAAACAAGAGACGAGTGAGGTGAGGCGATGAGTTCCCCTGACCCATCCTTTTTCACGATGCACCCTTTCCTTTCGAGTCACCTGTACCCTGGACTTGGCCTAGGGCCTGCAAGTGAACCCTTTAGGTGATGAGAGTAGAGGGGGTGTTGCCCTGCGGGATCTCCCTCGGAAGGAGTCTAAAAGCCGACAGGAACCGCGGCATGTCTCTTCGAAGCCGGGGAAGATGAACTTTTCATGCACGGACGTCGGTGGGTTGACGCCCTTCTCACAGAACCTTCGCGTTGGAACTTCTTGGACCCTTGGAGCATGCCAAAACCAGAGGGGCTCTTCTTACGGCCGTGAAAGGATGAGTTTCAAGCGGCCCCCGCTTGACGAGTGCGTACAAGAGGGGATGGTGTGAATCAAAAACATTAAAAGGACCCACTGCATGGTGAGGTACCACACTCCTCTCTCCGAGTGCGGAAGCAAGAGTACGTCGTCTAAAAGACTCTCCTCACACGACAAAGTGGGGGAAGTTCTTCCAATAATGTGGCGCTCACCCTAGTATCGTGGAGGGATGAGAAGCAAGCGGTCTCTCTCCTAGCCCCCGCGGGAAAGAGTATTCAGGGGACCCCCATGAAAAGTACAACTATATATATAAACGCTTTTGCTCTTAAGCTCTCAAACGATCTATTACTCTTACCTTCATTCTTTTGTTACGAACTTAAGCTTACCTTCTTTCTGTAATCATGAGCGTTCCAATTGTCAGCACGATTGGACGGACGGGGCCCTGTGGTTCGAAACAAGGCCCACCCCCCCTTAGAGCTCCACTCTCCCCCCGAAGAGCCACCTTCCCCCCCCCCCCCGAGAGTTACTCTCTCACCCCCCTTATCTCAGTCCCCAAGGTAGTGTCCTTTGCCGCAAGGCCTTGCCTCCCCCCCCCGGTGGGGCAAGTGACGCACCTTTCGTCCGAAGAAAGGATTGCGGCAAGGAGATCATCCGTATTAGGTCCCTAGGTCGTATGGTGTCGGTAGGCCGCTTGGGTAAGGTATGCGTTTGGAACGCGTTGGCCTACTCTAAGGTCACCTTCAGACGTCTGCTCGAGTTGATCATGGGCAAGTCATTGATTTTACGGGTGACTAAGGTGAACAACCGGTTTGATATTATTCTGAAGTCCCCGCTTGCTGCGAGCGACCTTGTCCAGTGCTTGCGTTGCGAATCCCGCCTCTCCAGATGGCATGCCAAGGTGTCAGTCCCCTTCAATGAGCGCTCAAGGATAATAAGGCCATGTAGGACCCTCCTCCCGGAGGGACACATTTTGGTCTCGTTGAATGTGAATGGCCTTCAGAATAAGAGAATTAAGCTTGAGTCGTTGGTTCGAAGGGACACTTGGAGGTCGTCGAGTTGCAGGAAACGTGAATGTTCTTAGGTAGTTGAGTTGGCTGTTAGAGGTGCCAAGATTTACTACCTTTCAGTCCCTAGGGTCAGGCGAACCTAGGGAGAGAGGATTGATTTCCCTTGCCTCACGGAGATGCTGGGCTTTTGAGCTCAGCTTGTCTTCCCCCAACGGTATCTTTGTCCAGCTGCACTCGGAGAGTCAGACGGGACCGTGGATCCACGGGAATGTGTATGTGCCCCAGAGGGCATTGAAGGAGGCCCCAGCCGGTATGTTAAGACTCTAGTGAAAAATCTCATGGCTGGCCGAGAAGAATGTCCCAATTGTTGTGGGAGGCGATTGGAACATGACCCAGTGTAGGATGGCTAAGTGGCTAGAGTCAAAATGCCCCAAGTATCAAATCCTTCAGTGTCGTGGTTGCCCTCACGTATCACTCCCCCGTGGTAAGGGAAGATCGAACATCGATTTTTTTATAGTCTATAGTCTGGCCTTGTCATCTCTTCGTAAATCCTATGTCCTGGGGAGCACGGACATTTCAGATCACTAGCCAGTGTCCTGCAAGATCTTAGGCACCGCACCGGGCGTAGGGATGAAAGGCGTAGTTGAAAGGAGATCGAGGATTGATGCAACTAAAGTCGATGGGGCTAAGGATTTCTTCTTGAATAGCAATAAGTGGGAGCCCCTCCTTAAGTTGAATGAATGTCAGGGCCCGATACAATAACCCATAAATTGATCCAGGGTTTCAAGGCTAACGTCAAAGCCATAGCGAAGGAGGCCGGAGTCTTTGGGAAACGGCACCCAGAGTTGCTGACCAAGCGAACTAGACTAGATTACCAGGGCTAGGCGCGCGATTAATAACAAACGTAAGGCATTCCTTAGGGTTAGAGATCTAGACCCTAAGTCGACCCAAGGTAGGGATGCGTGCGGGGAAGAGAGCACAAGAAGTGGTGGAACTTGAATCTGCGAATGTTCGGAAAAGTTCTAGAGTGCTAGCTAGTGCAGCCCCTTTTGGATAGTGCGGGGGTATTACAGGCGGGGGAAGAAGAAACTCTTGAAATTTGGCAAGGGCATTGCACCAAGTATTCTCGGATGAGACCGGTACAAGCCTGGATCCTCAGGCCTGGCGAGGTAAGCCTGTCAAGGTGTGACCGAGAACGACGGAGGTAAATGACCCTTTCACGTGATCGGAAGTCCGCAAGGCTTGCCAAGGACTGAAGCGTCACAAGGCGGCGGGAGCAGATGGTATCCCCACGGAAGTGTTCAAGCTCCTCGTTAAGGATAAGGGCGCTCGAAAGGATCGGGGTGTGCCTGGAACACTTATGGGAAAAGCATACCTCGGACTTATCCAATCGATTTTCGATACGGTGGAGGTCCCAGCCGAGCATGCCGTAGCAGTGCTCATTTCGATTCTGAAGAAGGGTGACCCCACGATTACGGATAACTACCGAGGTATCTCTCTCATTAATGTAGCACTCAAACTTGTGACTACTATTTTAGTGACGCGCATCGCTAGGACTCTGGAAGAGCGCGGCTTCTTCCTGAAGGGCCGAGCTGGCTTTCGGAGTGCATTGGACAAGTCGCATGCTAAAGGAAATTGTCATTCGACAAAAGAATAATGGAAGACCGACGTACGCAGTATTCGTCGATTTCTGGAAGGCATATGATTGTTCCGCGCGAAGCCCTTTTCTATAAACTCGTGGCCGCCGGGGTGGGAGGGAAAGCCTTACGCTTTATTAAAGCTCTCTACACCCACTCTCAAGTCTGCATTATAGTTGGTGATCGTCTCCCTGAGCCCATTAAGATCGAAAGAGGGGTTTGACAAGAGTGTCCTTGGTCACCCACCCTCTTTAACATCTTTATCAATGATGTTATAAATGAGGCAGCAGACTTCAGAGTCGACATTTCCGGATTAACTCAGGGACTCCTCGGTGAGCTCCAGACTGCACTGGACCGACTTACAATGTGGGCTCTATCTTGGGGCATGAAGTTCGGTATAAGCAAGTGTCAAGCCACAGTCTTCTTCGGGGAACTTGAGGACCTCAAGAAGAACGGTTCGTTCACGTTAGACGGGGAACGCGCAGCGTAACCGCGAAACGTTTCAAGGCCGAAACGTTTCACCCTGAAACGCGGCGTTTCACCACGAAACGTTTCAGTCCAAAATGAGAGCATTGTGAAACGTGAGACCGAAACGTGTGTTTAGCGGCTTTGAAACTAAAACTATGGTAACTTGTTGTTAGTGAAACGGCTTGTGTTTCACTTGGTGAGCGAAACGTTTCAAGGCCCGAAATGTTTCACCTGCCCTTACCTGCCGAAACGCGTTTCATGGTGACGCTGGGAACGCGTGGAGGTGACTGAAAGCTACAGATACTTGGGGATCATCGTGGATTCCGATTTCAGCTTGGAGACCATTATCCAAGATAGGACGACAAAGGGGCGGGGATGCCTCTTTGCAGCCAAGCACGTCCTCACCTCTCGTGCTCTCCCTCTATGGACAAGGTTGAGCATTTTCCAGGCTTGCGTTTAACCCCTGATTACCTACGGAGCAGAGATTATGGGGGCACACGACCAAAAGCAATTGTTGCCGCTCCAGCGCCTTGTCGCCACAGGGACGAGGTGGTTGGTGGAAAAAGCGGCAAAGTTGACGTCAGTCGTAGCGTCGACCCTGCATCACGAACTGAACGTCCCACTTGTCGTCGTCTTCTGCAGTGTCCAAAGGAAGCGTGCCTTTGATAAGTTTGGCTTGGTGAGCATGCTTATCAGGGACTTGGTGGCGACCACCCCTAAGTCTTGGAAGGGGTGGTCATGGACAACTAGGACGGACCGATGGTTCCGTCAGCATTGTCCAAGGGCGAGTGTGGAGACGGCTAGGGACATGATATGGGATAAATGAGACTCAAGAGTTGTTTGTGCCTCTCTGACCAACTACAAGCTCTGTGAGATGAATATCAAGCGCAAGTACCTTTTTCGGTGCAACTTATCTGAGAGTGTGAAGCGTGACGGCAAGCGCCTCTTACTGCTCGCCCGAGTAGGAGGATCAAGACTCGCGGATAAATTCTCGTGGGGAGGCTCGCGGACTTAGGTTGACCTTCTGGGTTAACCCGCGTTCGCATTCGAGGGGAGCGGCTGCAGGGCACCACCTTGTAGCAGCTTTCCTTGGTGAGGCAATTCCGCAGTATCAAAGAGCATTAAATGCTAGGCTGTCAACCTAGTGGGCCGATTGGATGAATCGGAGATAACTCAGATCCCTTTGACGTCTAAAAGGCGGGAAAGGAGGAAATTCTCCTTAATAGCAAAAAGTTATGAAATTTTGTGCTAAACTTGAATATGACTTTAAGATATTGATACATGGGTTGCCTCATCAATGGGCAAGAGGAGTGTTGGAGACTACAATTGTTGTCGGATATCGGGACTCTACCTACGAGCCGACGTGTCACAAAATGATGACGCGATTGCTCAGTGCTTGCCCAGTGCACACACACACACTCGTGTGGCGGGCTGAAGGTGGCGTGGAACTGCTGATGTGGAAAGTCCGTACAATTGATCACGTGGCAACCCGCGAATCGCGACGGAAAATGCGGAGGTCAACTTTTGCGGCACATTTTTGGAGCTTTTGGCTTTGCTTTTTCCTACGCAAAGAGAGACTCTTGCTTTTTCTACGCTAGAGATAGCTTGAGGGAGAGAAGCTCTTGCTTTATTTTAAGCATAAGAGAAAGAGAGAGAAAGAGCCTTTGCTTTATGAGGCTTTTAAAAATCACACAAAGCTTTTGATTGTCAGCTTTTGGGGCTCTGCTTTTAGCAACCCTTGTACTCTTTAAATATGTGGGTAGGCCACTCACAACTCAGAGCATCTGGACGCAGAGTCTGAGTGTGAGCGCCTGCCCGCACTCTTGGACTTTGAACACATATTAATACAAAAAGAAATACCGAAAGGGACGCCAGTCTTTGGGGTCAATATCTCTAGGCACGGAACTCCGCCGGGCAAGTGTCGAATAAATTGTGAATTGTGAACTGTTTTGAAGTGGTTATTTGGTGCTGTCGCGGTAGATTCTTGACTTGGAGTGTCCAAGTCTGTTACAGTGGTATCAGAGCCCTGCCGATTTCTCTTCTACGGGAAATCCGATCCCTAATTTTTTTCACGACACCTATGGCTTGAGGCAAGGATCAGTCGACTCCCTCTGCATCCCGAGACGCAGGAAGGGATCACAACGAAGATTCAGGCAAGGAGTATGGCCCGCCCTGGCCTATTCAGGCGGAGCGTCGAGAGATGGAGCGTCAACGATTGATCGGCGACGCAACAAAGATGATGCTCAATGCGAAGGATCCAAAATTTGCAAAATATATGAGCGAGACTTCTTTTGAAGAGGTGCACACGCAGTGGCAGAAAACCACAAAACCACCCCGGAAACCCGCTCTCAAGAAACCTCCTACTCCCAAGAAGTATACAGAGAAGGAATTAGAAGAGGTGGTTGATGCACCAATTGCTCAACTATTTGACGCGTAGAACAAAGCCAAAAAGCACGGGAAAAAGCAGAAGAAAGGCACTGACTTCCCGGGTTATTTGGGTCGTCAGTCGACATTTGAAAAGGCAAGAAAGCAGAAGAAGCGTGTTCGATTTGAAGGAGTACCCAGTTCTTCTTCTTCTTCTTCTTCTGACAGTTCTTCTAGCTCATTTGACTTGAGCGAAGAAGACCGAAAAGGGAAAAAGCGAAGCAAAAAGCAACGCTTCGGAAAGGGCAAGAAGAAGGCAAAGAAGTCTAAATCTCGCCCCGTGAGTGACAATTCTATAGAGGACTCGTCTACAGGCAGTTCGGACTCTGATGACATCAACTTTTATGCAAGGAAGAAGAATTTTTACAAAACCAACCAATATGACTTTCTCGAAGACAAAAGCAAGAAAGTCCAAGAATTTAAGAAAGGTGGACAATCAATTTGTCTTTTGTACAACAGTTTGACATCGCTTTCGCAGGAGGGTGTTACTTGGAGCACGATTCGAAGAGCTGCCTCTTACTTTAAGGGAAATGCTCTAACTTGGTGGTCCACGCTTCTATTAAACAAGACTACGGCAGTTAAATGGTTGAAATTCAAGAGGCTTTTTATTTCTTTTTGGCTGACTCGAGAGTATGAACGTGATATACGAACTGCTTGTAACCATCTTCGGATGATCAAGAAGGATACGGTTGACGCTTATTGCGAGAGATTCTGGAGCTCTTTTCTACCCGTCTCTTCATTTAAGAAGATCTCGTTCAAGGAATAGATTGAGCGGTTTACCTTGGGTCTACCTACAGAGATCTGAGAGTACTGCTTGGAACAGAAGTTAGCTTCCATTCAGGAGGTGATGAGTCATACGAAACGGGGTTTTTCCATTCACTCTGGTAGTTTGACCTACCTCCCACCGATGAGATCACGACGCAGAGAGCTGAACAAACTTTGACAAATGAAAGCAGAAAGAGGAAGAGCAACCCAGAAAAGAAAGATGCACGACCCAAGCTTACTCCTCAGGAGCAGGCTCGCTACATCAGGGAGGGAAAGTGCTTTGGATGCGGGGAAACTGGACATATCTCCGCGAAGTGCCCTAAAAAGGCACAGAAAGAACAGAGCGACAAGGACGACGAAAGGCCTGAGAGTTCGAGAGCAGCTTAGGAACGTGGAAGAAAACGCAAGATGAAAACAGGACTGGTTCCAGATTGCGTGGGTATCGATCCCAGCACGTTGGACGAGAGTAAGAACTTTGCCGAGCTTGGGGCAAAGTGAAAGACCAAGAAGCCTTGATCTTCTTTGATGGACGAGCCAAGGCCAACTTCATTTCACTGGAATTGGCGGTGCGGCTCGAGATCACTCCCGATCGGATGGGACCACTTGCGGAGGCAGTTCTAGCGGTACTCAGCAGGGACGTAGCCATTACACTTGTCATTGGTAAACTTCGGTTGCATTGTCAGGGGTATTTGGGGCATGAGGACTTTTACATAATGCCTTTGGAAGGTTGTGTTGTCCTCTTGGGAATTCCCTGGTACCACAAGAACAACGCTGTGGTCAACTATCGGGCGAGGAAAGCAACATTGACCACAGAGAAGGGCAGAACCATTGTACTTGACATTAAACTTAAGGGCGAGTCTGTCCCTATTGTATCGGTTTCGGCGATTTCAAAATTAATGAAATTCAGTCTGTTTGTTTACTCGATCTCTTTATGAAAGAGTTGAGTGATGAGGATAGGACAAATATGTCGGAACTTGATAAAGAACGCCAAGATTTTCTTCACTCTCATGCCGATTGCTTCTCAAAGGGCCTGCCAGGCGAGTTACCACCGGCTCGTCTTGAAGATCATACCATTGATCTGATACCTGGAAGCATGCCAGCGAACCGGCCACCTTACCGTGTGAGCCGAGCACAGAACGAAGAGATTATGAACCAAGTGAAAGACCTCATGAAAAAGGGTCTTGTCCAGCCTAGTACTTTACCGTATTGCTCTCAAGTGTTGTTGGTTTTGAAGAAAGACGGATCTTGGAGAATGTGCATCGATTATAGAGCTCTCAACAAAATCACCATCAAGAACAGATTTCCAATTCCTAGGATCGATGATATACTCGACAGTTTACAAGGATCCTCATGCTTTAGGAGGTTTGATTTAAAGAGTGGATATCATCAGATCCGAATCGTGCCGGAAGATGTCTATAGGACAGCCTTTTGGACGACTTTTGGGTTATTTGAGTTTTTGGTGATGCCTTTTGGCCTAACCAATACTCCGGCGACATTTAACTGGATGATGGATAGCCTAACCAATGCTCCGACGACATTTAACTGGATGATGGACATGATTTTTCGAGAGTACATGCTATTTGTTTGCTCTTTCTTTGACGATATCATTGTTCTCTCCAAGAATGAGGCAGAACATAGAGATCATTGATTCAGGTCTTTCAAGCATTACGAGATCACAAGTTAGTGATTAATGCAAAGAAAAGTGAATTTTTCCTACCAGAGATACACTTTTTGGGACACATTGTGTGAGCAACAGGAGTGCAGATGGATCCGGCCAAGATAGAGACTATCCGTGATTGGCCGGATTTGAAGAATGTCCATGAAGTTAGAAGCTTCTTGGGATTGTGTTCGTACTATAGTTTTATTCGAAAGTTTGCAGAGGTTGCTTCCCCTTTTCAGATCTTGACACAGAAAGGAGTCCCTTTCTTGTGGGGATCCACAGAGGTGACTGCCTTTCAGACGTTGAAAGAGAAATTGACTACGGGACCAGTTTTGACTTTGCCGGACTTGTAGAAGTCATTTGAAGTATATTGTGATGCATGTGGTAGTAGTCTAGGTGGGGTCTTAATGCAAGAAGGCCATGTCATTGCTTACGAGAGCCGATAATTCTCAAGGCCAGAATTGACATCATAGTTCTATGAGAAAGAGCTTTTGGCGGTTATCCATGCTCTTACTTAGTGTCGGCACTACCTACTTGGAGCGGATTTTACTGTCTTTACAGACCATCAGATTTTGCGCTACTTCTTGTCACAGAAGCAGCTATTGGAAAAGCAGATTCGACGGGCGAACATCTTGTCACAGTTTCACTTCCAGACTGTCCATGTGCAGGGACAAAAGAATTTGGTGGTAGATGCTTTGTCTCGGAAGCTGTTGGTTCTAGCTATTTCCGCGATACATCATAGGAGCTTCGAGGATATGGTCGATCAGTATGCCACTGATCCAGATTTTGCAGACGTTTTCACACGGATACGGGATGGAGAGACAGTAGAGGGATATTTTATTTGGGATGGCTACTTGATGAGGAAAACCATGTTGTGCGTTACACAGCCGTTGAGGGAAAAGGTTATGACCGAATGCCATTGTCCGCCTTTTACGGGTCACTGCGGCATTGCTACCACCATGAAAGTGGTAGAGAGATACTTCTTTTGGCCGAGACTCAAGAAGGATGTGGACAAGTTTGTGTGCAGTTGCCAGAAGGTCAAGTTTGACAGGGATAAAGCGCAGGGATTGTTACAGCCTTTGCCCATACCCACCCGCCCCTAGGAAAGTATGGATTTTATTTTTGATCTCCCAAGAACACAGAGTGGTCACGATGGTATTTGGACTTTTATTGACAGATTTAGCAAGTAGCCTCATTTCATTCCAGTGAAGAAAACAATCAAGCCGGATCACTTAGCGAGACTGTTTGTGGCCCAGATTTTCAGATTACATGGCATGCCTGAGACGATTGTCTCCGATAGGGACCCTAGATTTACGAGTTTGTTTTGGAAGGCAATTTGGGAGAACTTTGGCACGCGGTTGCCGTTCTCGTCATCTTTCCACCCGCAGACTGACGGGCAATCTGAGATTGCCAATTCATTGGTTTTAGATTTATTGAAGTCTTACATCTCGGATCAGAAGACTCAATGGGAAAAGTATCTACCTTTGGTGGAATTTGCCTACAACAACACGATACACTCTTCGACGGGGAAGGCGCCATTTGAGATTGTTGAAGGTGCTGCGAAGGTTCCACCCTTCCTAAGCACGAAAGATAAGATTTTTGAAGCTGATGAGTACACGTGCGACTTAGACACGGCTTTTGCCAAGGTCCACGAGGCTTTGCAGAAATCTCAGGAAAGACAGAAAAAGGCAACGGATCGCCATCGTTGCGATTTGAAATTGAAGGAGGATGATTGGGTGCTCTTACGTTTTGAGAAGGCACGCCTGAGAAAGAAAAAGGGAAAAGAGAGGCTTTTTCCAAATCTTAGTATGCGATACTACGGACCTTTCCAGATCTCTGAAAAGATCAATGATGTATCCTTCCGAGTGAAACTGCCTGACACTTGGAGGATTCACAATACATTTCATGTGAGTCTCTTGAAACCTTTCAAAGGTGATGTGCCGGATGATGGGGAGCCCGATGAGCAACCCAAAGTGAAGGAAAACGAGGAGATCCTTGTTTCTGAACAAATTTTGGCACATAAGGACACATAGAATAAGGGTAAAGTAAGAAGGCAGCTCTTGGTTAAATTCAAGAACTATCGTGCATTGGATGCGAAGTGGATGGAGGAGAGGACCTAGCAGATACTCCTCAGATTGTGAACCTTTACCTTGAATCTTTTGGTTTAGCATAGTCTATTCCAAATGGAACCGAGAATTCAGCTTGGCCGCAGATCTGGTGCAGTGGGATGCACAAGAGGGGAGTTAATCCGCTCCTTTGTCAACAGATGCCTCGATTTTTAGAATACTTAGTCATTGATGTCTCTTTGAGCTTCAAGGATACTGAGAGCTGACAGTATTCTGCTGTATGACTTTTTTTGAAATGAAATTCTAGAATATGAAACTGATTTGTCTTGACTTGTTTTTAAGTGCAGGAACTGATAGACGAAATGACTGCAACATTTTGGTCTAAATGATCTCGAATAGACATGGTTGCAATAGGGGTTAGTCAATCGGGCATCTATGAGGTCCTGAATGGATCTAGATGCGATTGCTAACTGCATTGCCGATAAATCATGGTTTAAGATCTGAATGAATGTTGAATATGAATGTCATGTGATGTACTGTGATGTTGTGTGATGTGACTCGATTGGTACATGTGCTAGATGTGTGTTCCTAGTGCGTAGGTACTAACAGTCAGTGTCTGCTAAGGCAGTTTATGGTTTCTGTCTGTTTTGCTGGCGTAATTGAGGGCGATTACAATGCTTTCAAGAGGGGGGTATGTCACAAACTGATGACGTGGCTGTCCAGTGCAAGCAAGTGAGATTGCCCTGTTTTATGAATTAAGTGTTTATTTATCATATTGTCACAAATCTATTAGCCTGTACAATAATGTGGTAGCAAAAAACTTATCCAGTTTTAGAGGACTCATGCACCTTCCACTTGTCACGAATGAAGTTTGCTATCTATGCAAATTGAATCCATCCTCCATTAGTTCCTCATTTTGAATTGTTCAGTGGACAACGTTGTTAGCTCTTGATATCCTGATGCATCAGCCTTGTTATTGAATTATTGTCGAGTCATCTAACGGACATGCAAATCTTTTTGATTTTCGTCCGAGTGGTGATCAGTTGTTGAGCTTCATGAAGATATATTGGGAGGGTGTGCATACCCAAACAGCTACCGACCTTATACTCATGTGTGTGTCGATGTGATTTTATGTGTGTATTACTTTTATTCCTTGTTTTAAATAAACTTTTTTTTATAAGTAATGGGTCTTTTTGTAATTTTGGTTGTATCGTGATTTATTGTGTAGAACTTCTTTTCCTCTTGATTTTGGTTTGTTTAAGTGTTGTCTTTTGTTTTTTAATTTGTCTTGATTTATCTATTTGTTCTTTTTTGCTTTTGATTGTTTTGTGTGTGTGTGTGTGTGTTTTTGGTTGTTGTAGTGAGAAAGTTATAAATCTAACTTTGTAGATTGCATGTTTTTAATAAATAATTTTTTTCTCTTAAAACTCTTAAAAAATAAAAATAACATCTTAATTTGGGTCCCTTGGATCAAGGGTTTCTTGTGTGGTTTCATGAAATATCTCTTGTGAGAGGAGAGGTTGATTAGTGATTTTAGCAAGTAATCACGGGCACTCGATTGCACGCTATTGTCGATGATCTTTTGAGTGTAGCAAGCAGCCTTATTTAAGGACCTCACTGCTTGGTAGCAGCCCTGCTATACAAATGAGGGGTGTGGCTAGCACCAATCTAGCCTTAGGATTTTTAGCCTTGAGGCGGGCGTTGATCTTAAACACTGACCTTACTACAAAAATGAAAAACACTTTTACTTCTTCTTCAGCTTCAACCAGCAATGTTGATGACTCTCAGGTACGTCTTTTTGACCCTTCTTTCTTTTCAGTAGCTAGAAGTAGTCATAATTTGTATCAAGAAAGATTTAAGTTTTTAGCTAAGTCTAATTTGAGGAATTTGCATGTTTTTGGTGATGGTCCTATTCGTTGGGCTTCTTTTAAGAATGTCTTAGTTAGTATTCATTACACAAGTTCTTCCATAAAAGCCCTCAATCGTTTGAGGCGTTTAAGGAAAAAACATCTTGCGGTAGATTGTCCTCTGAGTCCGGTTCATACCTCTCAAGTTATTTATGTTATTTATAATATTCATGATAGTTCTATGATGTATGTTGGCCAAACCTTTCGAATAGCTTTTGTCCGTTTTCAAGAACATGTAAGAGAAGCGAGAAAAGTTGAAAGTAAGAGCATTGTATGTGAAAGTGTGAAACCCTTGTATGCGGCAATAGCAGAACATGGGTTTGAATCTATTCGTTGTTTTTCCATTGAGCACATAGAAGGTAATTTTAGAAACTCTAAAGAGTTCTATAAATTAGCGTGGCCTCGAGAGTTGTTTTGGATGAGAGCTTTGCATACTTTTTTTTCGTAAAGGTTTCAACTTGGAAGGAAAGTCTTCTTTACGTAAAAATAAGACAATTTACCATAAGAAACCTATGCTTTGGCGAAGGCATCCCAAAGCCGAGTTAGTTCTCCCTTCAAGTCAGTTTAAATGAACTTGTATTCCTAAAGGTTCTCGTTCAGATCTGCCTTCTATCCGTGAAATCAATCCAGTTGTTTTGCACAACACTATTTCTAGTAGAGTACAAGGTCTCCCTAGGGCTTCAATCTCTAGAATTGAGAGTGATGACTCTTCTAACCATATAATTTTTGCTTATAGAGATTTCAAACGAAGATTGATTTACCTATCTAGAGCCATGGAATTGGGTTCTTTTTCTTATAAATTATTTGAAAGGTATAATATAAGGATCCTATTTAAGCTCTTGTATACCCTTGAGAACTACTCTTATGAAGATTTGGAGCTAAGAGAGTCTCATAGTACTCAACTTCGAGTACTGTTAGGCAAATTTTTGAAGTCCAAATGTCCTAGTCTGAAAAATCCCTTGGTTGGAAAGAAAGATTTGTTGATAACTATCTTTACCTCCCCTGACTTAGACAAGATTGGATTAAGCTCTATTTTGAGATCTCAAGAAGCTTTGAATGCTCTCCCTTCTTGTGTGAGAAAGGTATGGAACCATCCTTCGTAGCTTTCAAATATGTGAAAACTTTAGGACAAAAAGCTTTCAACTATAGTGACATAGGACGTAATCTTAAGAAGCAAGAGAGGTTAGCAATTTTAAGTATTGATTGCCCTTGTAGTAAAACTGCCTTTTCTTCTTACGTAAATGGAGCTTTGGGTCACGTAGTTACTGCCGATTGTTCTATCCTTCCTTCGGATTCCTTGAAAGACCTTTTCTCAAGAGGTACTAAATATAGGCTCCCTTCCTCAAACGACTCTTGCCTTCTCAAAGCCATAGAAAAAGGAATTTCTAGTTTCGTAGTAAAGTTTGAGGAGTCTTTAGGAGTTCAAGGTATTTTTATCCATTGGAAGTCTGTAATCCTCAAGAAAGCTTCTTTGAAATTAGCATCTTGCTCTCGGAACGTTTCTTCAAGAAGGAATAGCTTATCTTCTTCTGATCGTGATGCTCTTAGGAAATTTCATCGTGATTTTGTATTCTCTTATGTAGATAAGTGCTCTAATAACTTTGTTGTTACATGCAAAAAGTTTTATTTAGAATGCTTGTTAGGTGAAGTAAACTCTCAGACTTACAATGATTGTGATCTTTCAATGCAAGAGGTTATCTTGAATTATCAAGACTTTTGTAAGTCTTTTGGTTTCAAGTGCCAGTCTAAATTACCTTTTTTATATACCGTTTGGAAGTTCCACAAGAACCCTATAAAGCCTAGATTTATAGCTGCTTCTTGTAACACCTCTTTGACCGAGGTTTCCAAATGGCTTAGTTATTGTTTCAAAGCCATTTTACCTAGCGTAAATGAATTGTGGAAAAATATGCTAAAGGAAACAGACGTACCTACCGATTCAGGTTGGATTTTAAATGATTCAATAGGTGTGATTCATGTTTTAAAGTTTTTGAACTCTTTAAGAAGCCTTAAGGAGAAATCTTCTCTTTTATGTCTCCAAACTTTTGATTTTACAACGCTATATACGAAGCTAAATTTGGAGGACCTTAAATTTAGAGTTAAGTCTCTTATTTCAAAAGTTTTTGCGTACAAGCTTGAGAAGAATAGGTACAAGGCATTGCTAGTAGAAAAATCAGCCTTGAACTTTGACTTCTTATGGCTGAAAAATAAGAATGTAGATGTAGACAAAGGAAGAAAGAGATTAACCAGGATTGTAGATGACATTGACATCATATCTTGGGTAGATTTTCTTTTGGACAATTTATATATAACCATCGGCGACTCTATTTTCAAGCAAAAAATTGGTATCCCTATGGGTACCAATTGTGCTGTTTTTCTTGCTAATTTCTATCTTTTTACTTATGAGTTTGATTTTATGAAATGTCTTGTCCTTTCTAACACTTGCCCAATATTTTTGCACAAGTTATGCAATGTAAGACGCTTTGTAGATGATCTTTTTGTCCTCGACGTTCCTTCTTTTCAAGATTTTATGTACTTGAATTCGAGTTCTTTAGGCGGAGGAATTTATCCCAAGGAGTTTTGTGAACTTAACCGTACCACAAATAGTGATTGTTGTGTTTTTTTAGACCTTAAGATTTTTTAGACTCCCTTGGGATTAGAAGTAGATATCTATGATAGGCGCCTTGAACTAGAATATGCAAATCTAAAAATCATCCGTATGCCTCACATTTCTTCGAACATTTCTCTTTTAGCTAAGTACGATGTCATTTGCTCTCAACTATTTAGATTTTCTCGTCTTTGTTCTAGTAAATCTACTTTTGTTGCTCAATCTTGCCATCTTATTTCTTTACTAGTTGAAAAAGGATACTCATTCAAAAGAATCATGAAAAACGTTCGTTCATTTTTGCATCATAGTAAGTTTATTTTTAATGTTTCTTCCTTTGGAATGTTCAAGATAATCAATAGTAAATTCAATAGAAGTGCGGAGATAAAAAGCCCAGTTATTGTTTGACTTAATATTATGTTGTTGTTTTGATCTTTAGCGTTTCTAGTATTTTTAATATAGCTTGAAAAATGCTAGCCTTTATCATGGCTGAGTTTGTCCATCACCTCCGGAGGGTGATAGAAACTCAGCTTGTTGGTTTTGTAGAGTACGTTCAAAGCATGAATGACCTCTATATAAACCTGCACCTACTCTTGGGCGTTGACGGCGTGAGTAGGGATGTCATAGCTGTTGTCCAAGCTATGCATGATAAAGGTGATAATCTTATTCTTCCTGTTTGGACAAGCAACGAAGTTGAGATCACATATTGTCAAGTTTGGTTCTTTGCTCTTCATAGGTTTGTAGTAGTATTCATTTTTCGATTTCGTATTTAGCTTACCTGAGGACTTAAGAATGTGTTTCGTTAGAAGTTGTGTGAAGTTTGATTTCTAGGATTAAGTTTTTAAGATGTATTATTCTTTTTTTGCTTAAAGTTGAGTACTTGTTTTAAACCAAATACGTTGCGTCAACTTATTTTACACATGCCTTTTCTAAAAACATTTTTAAGTCAATAATGTTTTGTTTTATCTAGTTTTGTTTTGTAGCAAACGAAGTGATTTAGCTTGTTTGTTTGTTTGTTTTTGTTTTTCTTTTCTTTTCTTGTGTCCCTTGCTTTTATAGTTTTATGAGTGCTTTATTCCCTCTTATAATTCGTGAGTTCAGACTATTTTGAACTTATGAAGGTATACTGTCGAGTCTAGATTTTGACATCAGCAATAGCTCCTTGAAGTTTGGGGGGTGTTGCAACCAGAATCAAGGAAATAAAAATGAGAGCAATCATCAGATTCTTAGAGACAAGATACAAGTGGTAAAGGATGTTACATGCACGGGGAGCAAAAGAGTTGCAAAAATGTCCAAAGGAACAGTGCAAATACTAACAATAGGGGGTGTTGAAACTATGGCATGCAAGATCATTTATCGGGGTGACTTTTTACAATGAAGAGAACAAAACAATTCTTCAATGTATGAGTTTGTAGATATGGCCATCTTCATGCCATTGCTCAACATTGCGTAGTCTAGAATTTTACACTTGAAATATCTCCTTGAAATCTAGCTGATTATGGGTGAGGCCACCAGAATCAAGGCGTTCAGCAGGCATGATTCTCAAAGATGAATACAGGTGGTTAAGGGGCACTTCCAAGGTAGGGGAGCTGGAGAGGTTGCAAAAATTGTCAAAAAAACAATGCAAATTATTCTAATTTCAGGTTCAATGTAACTATCATCAAGGAAGACAACAAAACAATTATGCTACTACTAGTGGGGGTTCAGACGAGCCAGATAGGTTGTTTGTTGTGCAACACTATTTTTGCAACTACATGTAAACGTAGTTACATTTTATTGTGTTTGGATTCAAGTGCATTGAACCTCGTGACAAATCATGATGAAGGGTTCAAGGACTTGCAAAATTGAATATGGCAATGCCCATGACATCTGAAGTACCTTGTTGATGTGCTTCATGTACTCACTATTACAAACACCTTGGTTTCTTATGGGCAAGTGGCTGAGTAGGATTGCATGTCCAGTTCACTAGAAGAAAGTTAAAAGAATGGAAGGTTGATAGGAATGGAAGGGGTAGAGTGTTCACTCTTGACATAATCGAACTTGAGATGAAAAATGCCATGTTTGCACAAGTTTTTGGAGGAATTGGAGATATTGACTTCTTGCAAAAGCGTATACGACATGCGAATGTGTAAAAGCTGAAAATAATGCAAAGCCAAGAGTTTGTTATAAGTTTGCCAATATCTAAAGATATTGCATGGCAGGGTTGTAACATTTTATACCCTATTTATTGAAGGGAGTAATTGATAAACACACATTCATTAGCTTCTGGATCCAAATTAATTCTATCTGGCACATGCATTGATAACATACATTGAAAAACTTTGAGAAACGATTGTTGGAATAGGGTTGTAGGAGTGCACATGAAGATGAAGAAGAAGCACAAGGGCACACAACACACATAGTACTCTTACTGAGTGTGCTAATACAAAGATAAGGCTTTTTAGAATAATGGGTGTATATACAAGCCCGAGGAAAAACCCTCCATACAAGGGAAAAATGTGCCACGATAGTCCTAGATTTGGTCATATGCATCACTAACATACTATGGTAACATCTCCTTGAGATAGATGTGGTGAACATGAGTTGGCATTATGTATAGTAAGTAGTAGACCCTATTTGATCAATCATCCAAAGCTTTGTGGAAAGCTTCAAGGTTCTCATGAGGCAAAGCCTTTGCGAAAAGATCAACAACATCGTCCAGCTCCGGAGGCCATAATCCAAGTTGAGCTCTTCTCAAGCAACACAATGCTTTGTGTCACTAGTAGAAGTGTCTAATATAGGTTGCCTCTTGCCCAACCAAGATATTGTTAGAGTTTTGGCATCTCTAGTGAACTGCCCAATGTGATCCCATCAGCTTTTAGGTATTTATTTTACTTATTTGTCAAAGTCTTGGTAGGGCAATTTACTGAGGTTGGTATATAAGCAACCCTCAACCCCCATTGTCTTGTACATCAATTATTCATTGCCAAAGTTGGCTGGTCTTGAAGAGAATCCATGGAGAAGGAACCACAAAGGTCTTGCTGTGTTTTTGGTTGCATACCTACAAGCAGCAAAGGAGGAGGACCTGCAGGCAATGGCGTTCTAAAATGCAACACCCTATCGAGCTCCCTGTAGCGTTTTGAAATGCTAGCGTCCTTTTCCCTTAGCGGTGCCGTCCTCTCCCTTGCTTGCTGCGCTCTGAAACACACTCAACAATAGCTAGCGGCAGGAGCTTTGCATTTTGATACGCTAGCAACTTCAAGCGCAGGCAGGTCTCTTGGTGTCGCTCCCTTACTCTGCCTACATTTTGAAACGTTGGTGATAGCTTGGTCTCACCATAGTCCTCCTTGCTAGTGACATTGCCTATATCTCCCCTTTGTCGCAGACAACATTTCAGCATTTTTAAACGTTGCTGCGTTTTTCCCTCTACTATTGTCGATAGTCCTTCCCAACCCCTATGTCCTTGTCTTGACTTTATTACAAAGCGGTACACAAATTTTCTTCCACAGTAAAGTTAAGAGAGGTCATTGGAGGCCCCTTGGGTTTTCTCTTGTGATCGGCTTTAGAAGGAATATTTGGGGTTCGTGGAGGGCATTGGAGGTGTTTTCCGTTGATCGGCTTTGGGAGAAGTGAAAGCAGCTCGCGAGGTAGTTGTTTCAAGACCTCCCTTGGGAATACAACTTGAAAAATCCCCAAAGACGGTGTGTTGTATGGGCCTGGAAGGTGGACTTGTGGAGCTCTCTGTGCAGTGTGTCTAGAGCGGCTTGGTGCAAACCTTGCAGCCACCTTTGAAGTGCTTTTTGGCGGCTTTAGCTCAAGAGAGGGGAGTGAAAGTTCTTTTGTGGAACGGCTTGGGAGTTGTGTGCGGCCAACCCTTTGGAGTGCGAGAAGGCGGATAATATTATCTCCAGACCTCTGCTGTCAACATAGCCCTCCCCCTTGCAGATTTTGGTGCAGCTTGGTGGAATTGTATGACCCTTCGAGTGCGAGAAGGAACGCAAGTATCTAGGTCTTGTAACTTCAACATGGCCTCCCCTTGCTCGAGCGCCAGTAACATCGACCAGAACCAACAAATGGATATGGACAATAGATCAACCACTATCCAATTAGTTAGCGGCATATGCACTGGCACAATTCTCAAGGAAACTAGCAAATTGTTTGGCTTGAGATTGTGAAGCAAAAAGCAAATGGACGAGTTTGCTAGAGGTCAGAGGCAAAGGAAAGCTTGACAAGGATGGAAGTACCAGTTAGCTGCCTTGGTACCCACGAGGTCCGACCTTAGTTGTTGAAGCGGTCCGGGGCGGGCAACAAGAAGAGCAACCTCTAGACACCCTTCAAGGCTCCCGTGCTGCTCAATTGGGTTGGGGTTGGAAAAACAACAAACACACACACAAACCCGCAACCTAACCCTACACAAATTTGGGGCACCACCTAGTTTTGGATGCGAACTAGGACGCGTAGAGAGAGAGAGAGAGAGAGAGAGAGAGAGAGAGAGAGAGAGAGAGAGAGTGCTCGGGTTGCTTTGAAACGTATCGGCAATGATCAAGCAAACACAATTATATATGTAAGAAAGAGAGAGAAGGGGGGGGGGGGGTGTTTGTTGCACTAATACCTTCTTACAAATCTGTCATGACCAATCAAAGTGATATTAGTATTTGTTCAACATAGCTTGAGTAAATTACACCACAACACATCACAAGAAAAGCCACCCCACTCACTGTCTTAAGGCCAGGGGAGTCCTCTCCACCCTGTCGCTCTCTTACAGTATGTGGGATTTATGGCTAAATTGATGACAACACTAGAGACAAGCTATCAAGAACTTAACAAAAAAAACACCAAGACACTTACACATCATTGTTGTCCATTACTTCACGTGGGAAGGGAGACAAAGTATCCAAGCTTAATCCAAATCCACCCTCCTTGATTCAGGAAATGTTGGGCTTACACTAGTAGGAGAAATGATAGATTTTCTACTCTCAATTGAGTGATCACTCTCTCTCTTACAATGGCATAGAGTTCCCTTGCTAATCTCCTATTACAACACATGCACATGCATAAGACAATGAGCTTCCACTCAAGAGCTCCTTCTAGAGAGGTTGAGCTTGGCTTCTCAAGCTATAGCATAGTGCTCTTGCTTATGGCTCCCCTTTTTGTGCTAGCTACACCCTCCTTTTATAGCAATTTTGAAGGTTAGGGTTACTCCTCTAACCATGGTTGGGTTAGATTTTCAGCAATTTATCTAATTTCTTTTGCTTGGAATTATCAAGAAGTTGGTGGGGAAAGAGAGAGGAGAGAAATGGAGGTGATAGGACTTTTCATAGTGGGTTAGTGTTAGTAGAGTTAGTATTAATTTACAAATGGAATTGGATATTTACAATGGGAGTATCCATGTAAGATACAAATAAGGAAGAAAAACTCTTAAGAGGTAAGAAAAGGTGGATTTCTTACAAGGTTGATGCTCCAAGTGTCTTGAGTAGGGCCAATTTTGACGCTTGTTGACGGTCCACTAGCTTTGACGGTACATTTTTTCTCCACTCTTGACCTTCCTTGAAAGACAAGGTAATTGAAGCTGAGTAATCAACCACCATGATGCTGTCTTTTAAGAGAAGAGGCTGAATTTTGTGGTTTTTTTGATAGATATGGGTAATTTGGAGGAGGAAAAATGAGACTAGGTGGTCAATTTTGGAATGGAATTGTGTGTGGGAGGTATGAGTTCACCATGGTTTCTCTTATTCTTCAAGGTTGAGGAGAAGGTGAGTAGGGTGCAGAGAGGAGTGGTGAGAGAGGTGGGGATGATGAGTGGAGAAGTGTGTGTGAAAGAGGAAAATGATAAAGTGGAAGAGAGAGTGTGGCTGCATAGCATGAGAAAACTGGGGTCCACTAATAAAATCATAGCTCACAGCTCGTAGCTCAAAAAAATATGAAAAAATTTGAGACAAAAGTTCAGCCCACGAGCTACAACTTTTGTTTGTATCACCTTTTCAAATTCGGAGAGCAAGTGAATTTTAAAAATTCAGCAAAACCCACTGTTTTTTTCCACTGCACAAAGTCCTTGTGGGGTCCTTCTTTGGATGATTCTTTTGAATACCTCCAAGAGTAGGCCCTCCATAGTGCATGTATGCATGTCACCTACCCTTGACCTTATTTGGTAGGTCTATAATTGAAGATATTGTTGAGATCATGATATAAGTGAATAGTACAACTAAGAAAATCAAATATTGAGGGGTCTAAAAAATATGTACATGTCAAATATAAATAATATAAGTGGAAAAAATATAAAGGGGTCAAAAGAAATCTCTCTCATTATGAGGCTACCATAAAAAGATAAATATTTTTGGTGTTCTAATTTTTTAGAAAAAAACAAAATAGATGTAGGAAGGGAAAAATCACAATAGTGAAAAAATATACACATAAATAAAACTAGTTTTTTTGGATTTTTGTTGGGGTGGAGTTACACCAAATATAAGAGAAGCTTACATGAAAATATTTCTATATGGAATAAAGAGTATGAAAAATGGTAAGAAAAATTGTGGTAATGGTGAGGCAATGTACAGAGCATAAATAACACACACCTAGGTAGAAATATTTAAATAAATACCAAAATAATTATGAAAAAATCTTTTATTTAGGCCCTATATACAAAGAAATATTTACATACGCATGGACCTTAATATACTTATATTTTTTATATTTTTTGGCTCAACTAGCCCAATGCCTAGCTAATTGAGGGTTTTTTATTTCAGTAAGGAGATATGGGAAAAGTCCCCTAACTCACACGCACCTATATACAGTGAAATGGTAGGGATAGCCATAGCGTTTGGGTGAATTTGGTAGGGTGGAGTAACTTACTATGGTAATTATGGAGAGCCGAAAAACAGCTATCATTGTTATAATGTGACACGACACTTTGTTTGGCTCGGGAGTTTGAAGGCAAAGACAAAAGCAGAAACTCACATGATGACAAAGGCAAAGGCAAGTTAAGTAGAGATAACGGTGATAAATAATCGACATAGGAGATTGGCATGGCACACATGGCGGTGGCCACAGTGGCCTTTACGTCAGATTTCTAGTCAAAGGACAATTGCTGCCACTAGCTTCAGCTAGAGAGAGGCAAGAAGTGCTCCGTATAAGTAATCTGGACCCTTGGTTGTTGGAGTTCAAGTTATCAGTGTTTGAAGCCGTGGGTCGGAGTTCAATGCACATGCATCTGGCAGGGAGCCAATCAGACGTATCTAAAACACTATGACTGAGTGCACACCAATCCATTGTTGTTGGCCGGATTATTGACAGGATGTGTTTCAAAGTTCATTATCTTGGAGTATTTTGGACGTGATGTTTTCACAGCTCAAAAATGGGGATTCTTGAATGTAGTGTGGCCTACAATTCAATTTTCTAAAAGGAAACCGATGCTCAAGATGGTATTCTTCTAAGGTATAAAGTTCAGGGTAGCAAATCTGCCAGTGGAAAGGATCCTTTGCTGAGGTCTCCATGGTAGCGTCTTCATCGACTTGGTCTCACTATTTATATCTACTACGAGCTGCAGAGAGGGTGTTAAGAGTTTTGGCATCTCAAGTGAATTACCCAATGTGATCCCATTATTTAATTTGGCTTTTAGGTATTATTTTACTTATTTGTCAAAGTTTGGGTAGGGCAATTTACTGAGGTTGGTATATAAGCAATCCTCAGCCCCCATTGTACTGTACATCAATTATTCGTTGCCAAGGTTGGTTCGTTTAGGAGACTCTCTCTGTCTCTCTCTCTCTCTCTCTCCCCTTGGTCTCTACGCTTTCGCATTGTTGACTTTGATAGATATGCATGAGCTCTTCAACACAAAAAAAATATGGTGCTCTTTGTAGGTACCAATGCACTATTTACATACTAGAAGCGGCCAATGTAGGCTGCTTCTTGCTCAACCAAGATATCCATGAGTTATTGTGTGTCATAACAAAGAACCCAATCCAAGTTTCAAAAAGCATGTTAATCTGGCGGTTCTACTCATGGGCCTGCATCATCTCAAGGAAGCTCGTCGCTTCGCAAATCTTAGGCATAGCTTTATTATGCAAATACTACTGCACATCTAGAAAGTATGCATACACAACACTCTTTTGAGCCTTTTGTGAGAAAAGAACACACCCTTACAGTAACCCAGCTCAATCCATCAAGGAATATATACAAAGATGCAACTATATACTACAATGTATTCGTACTCGTAACATGCATAACCATTCTCCATAAAATGCCATTAAAAAATGTCAGCAATCCCAATACTCTTAGTTATTTCTTATACACAAAATTGACAAGCACTTTTAGTAATTTCAAGACTGCAACAAACACTTCAAAAGCAACTTGACCAAGATTTTGATTTGAAAACTACAACTAACTTTATTTTCCTCATTAAAATGAAGGATCCAACGATTTAAAATTAAAAAGATTAAAAGTATTATAAAGGAGAAATTCTAAATAAAGGAATCTTATAATTGGGATTTTGGAGAGTTTCAATGTCAGAAAAAACTTTCATAGATTCTCTTTATTGAAAATTTTATCTTTAGAAAAAATTACTAGTGTGACTAAGAGCAACCATTTAAGTTTTTGTGTTTCATCATTATCTTTTTCTCAAAGCTTTCAGCTTAAGCCATTCTACCTCTCTCTTTTAGATGTTGCAAACAACTTATCAGGAACCTTTGCTTTTCTAGATTCCATGGAGAAGTAACCTTGAACAATTGACTTTGTCATTGTTTCTTGCACCGTGGATGAGAAGAATCAATGGATTCCACTTGTAGAAACAAAAATCTTTGAAATTATACCTCAATAAGAAAGAGAAATAGAGAAAAGTTGAATGAATTCTCTTTTTTTCTTAAGAAAGAAAAACAATACTCTCTCCAATAGAGAGATTTGGTGATATTAAATTAGAAAAAGAAAACCATGGATACAATAGCTCAATGCTCATATAGAGCCACGAAGGACGAGTGTGGTGACCAAAAAGAATAGCTTAGGTTTTGACGGCAAATAGGGGAGCCACCTGACCACAAGTAGATTAAAGTACAAGGACTGCCTTTATAGGGAGCCACCCATACATACCAAACCTAAATTCAACCAATAAAAAGTTCTTGAATCTTAATTTAATCAAGATAGAGAAAACACAAGAAACTCAATTTAGTACTTAAAACTCTTGGAAAGGAAGAGTGAAGGACTTTTGACTTGATGAGAACAAAAGAAGTATTGAAAAAGTGACTAACATTTTTCTATGCATATAGATTGCACTTTAAGCAAATGGCCAGCTTATCATTGCCTAGTCATACCAAACTATAAGTTCTCTAAGTTTTTGTAATCTTCCATTATATGTTATTTACTTTGATTCTTTAATTTTTGTTTCTTTTTTGTAGATGTTTATTCTTCTTTTATGAGGAAGCCAAATAAGTTGAGTATATTATTGGAGTTTTCAAAGTTTACCATGCATTTATAGGCAGCCAACAACATAAAGTACGAACAAGTAGAAAACTTGTAGAATTTGGAGCCTTTTTTGATGCTTTGTTCTTTTATCTAGGAGATGATCTTATATGGGATATGATCTGCCTCTCCACTATGAGACAAGTGAAGCTTATTTTTAACTTTTTCATGACAAAAAAAACAGACTCAAGCCATTTTTTTTTAGTTGATCAAGCCGTCTGTTTCTAGTTAAATAGAGAAAATCAAGATATGCATGCCAATTCATGTGTTTATATAAATTTTCTTTTCATAAGAAGCCAGACCATTGGACTACGATTTTGGTTTACAACAATGTATAAAATGACATAGTTCTTAAGTTTTTAGACAAGGAATGAAATTGTAAAATATATGGAGGAATTTGATGCACATCGAGATCTGAAGTATGTAAATATAAACTACATAATTTGATCTTGGAGATTTTTGTGTCACCTTTTTTAGCATAGTATCATAGTGATGTGTGTGAATATACTTTGGACCAATAAGGCCCTTTTTTCCTCTTGAATATGTTCTTTTCCCTTGGCTTGTATGTTGAGTTTCAGATTCATGTCCTGTGGTGGCTCTAATATCTCCTAGGAGTAGATTAGGTAGTGAGGATTGTTTTGTGGCTGTGCCTAGACGTACCTGAGCTAAATGAATTTTATCGATAGTGCATTCCATGGTGTTACCAACCTGGTAGGTTGGCATAAGGTGAGACCCATGTTCCTAGAGTTACCCAAGGTTAGAATCTCTACCATTCTGCAGTCCTCCTATTTGTGTGTGCATTTATGATTACTTTTAGCGACTTTCACATTTAAAGGGTCCATACTTATTTATTTCTAGGTCATGGGATACTGCCCCAATTGTATTTTGAGCATATCAATGTAGAGCTTGCCAAATTTTGGGGCCAAAATTCTCTCTCTAGTGTTTTTGTGTTTGGCACACACCCTCTCTAGCATTCTATCATCGTCTCTGTGTGTGTGTGTGTGTGTGTGTGTGTGTGTGTGTGTGTGCGCGCGCGCGCTTTGACACCCTCTGCTATAGGTTAGCTTACAAGTCGTCTACTTGTGCACGTTTGACGGGCAATATTCGATAGGGGGACATTTTCAAGGAGATCTATGCAATAGATTCAAGATCCATTGGTTGCAAAGTCTCGAGAGGAGGTTTTTTAATTCTTTCAAACGAGATCATCACCAGATTTACCCTTTTTTGTTGCACGTTTATGATATCAGAGCCACGACATACTCTCGGATTGGCTTGGTGACTTCTGCGAGTTTTTGGTGCTGATTTTTTGCAACAAAAAGTGAAAGTTTGCTGGTTTTCACTCATTTGGGATTGATTTTGGCTGTAGTGGGCTGATTTAAAGGTTTCCCTTCATCCATCATTACCTAGCCTCGTCACATGTCCAAGTTCTCCCACACAATGGAGACTCGAGGGATGATTATTTTGATTTTAACTCAATCCATAATGTAGAAGTACGACGAAAAAAAGTTCATGATGGAGCCTTTGTCAACGAGGAGTGGGGAGATTGGTCCCATTTCTACTCCAGAGTAGGTGATCAACCAATCAAGATACCCTACTCTTCCTACCTTTTTCTTAGATCGGCCTTTGAATGCCGAGAATTATGCTATTTGGAACGGACCATGACGGCGGTCTTCAACACTTACGAGCTTGGAGGTTTTGTCAATAGTAGCTTTCAAAAGTCAAAAGTATCCTACAAGAGTGAAGCTATGGAAGCATGTCAATGCTTGAATCCGATCATTTATCATCCTCAATAGTACACCATCGATCATCAATCATATCCGGTTGATGAAGACGTGAAGCGAATTGAAACCGACTTTCATCTTTATATGATTGACTTTATCCGATGAAGCAGATTGCTTTGGAGGTGCAGTTGAGGACCATGGATACAAAGTACTCATCCATCAGGGATCACATCAACAAGATGCAGGAACTCCAACAAGAGATACTTCATATGGGAAAGTGATCAGTTCAGAGGACATGTCCATCCAATTTTTGGCCTAGTTACCTCCTCACTATTCCAATTTCTATTCTTCAAAATCAAGCTCCAAAGCCTTGGTTGGTTCATCTAGCAACAACAACAACAACAAGCAGAAGGCACACCTTCATCTTCACAACAATCGTCATGGACCTGTATAATCTTTGTTCCATGGCACCCAGGGGCGTGTGCCTTGAGGAAGGAGGGATTTGTGTAGTGATCTTGGCACAATACACAAGTTTGGACCTCAATACCAAATTGAATATTGAAGTACATGGATTAGTGTACCAAAGTGATTGTCAAAGCGTGTACCAATAAATGTCTCCAATGTAATATCTACACATTGACACCTTGTAATGTTAAATGGGCTCTCTAGAAATTCAAGTATAGTTGAGTTGATAGGAAAGAGAGAGCTTTGCTATGGAGTTCTTCTTCTAATTCTTCTTCTCACTAACTACTTTTCTAACTAATCAATGCTATGATGGTGTACGTTGTTAGTGTAGCCAAGGCATTAGCATGCTTGGTTGATTGTCTATGCATCCTAGGTACTCATCTCCAAACATGTGTGCATATAGAGTAGAGTAAAGAATGTGTGTTGCTACCTAGGCATTGCTTGCCATTTGTGTGCGTATGTTTAGAGTGGTACATTTTCATGAAAATGGAAGGAAGCCCTTCCCTTTCCTTGTCACCCTTCCTAAGGATAGGGTAAAATTTATGTGTTTATCTTTTGTTCTCCTTTTGTTATTGATTAACATTTTACCTTACCCTTAGGAAATGTGACTAGAAGCCGGATCACCAAGTCCTCTTCCTCGTCTTCATCGACGATATGATCTCACTTACATGAAATGTAAGGGAGATATGCTCACAAAGTCCTCTTCCTCGTCTCCATGGACGATACACTCTCACTTGAAATGTCTCCATGCCCTAGCCGGGTCTATGCTATCCTTGTATTGACAATTGAAGGTTGGTGTCGATCTAATATGCGTTCAAAAAGTTTGTAAGCACTACTTGATAGAATATTTTTAAAACACTTATCTTGCTGGTCATGCCAATAGAGTCATTGTCACGTGAAAAGATTTTAGTATTCTTTCAATCTTAAGAACAAGGTTTGAAAATTTCAAGCATGAGCCAATTTATGTCTATAAAAAAATGAGACATAGTATATTGGTTCCTCGAGCCATACATCCTAAGGATAGGGTGAAAATTTAAGAAAGAACACATGATAAACACGCATAAGATTAAATAAAGAGAAATTAAAAAGTGTAAAAAAAGAAGAAGATAAATAAAATAGCCAGCTATTGATCAACATCTAATGATTCTTCACATAGAGAATACTATACTGAAAAATCAAAAGCTGTGAGATTAAACATGGAAGCACATATGACAACAAACCAAAACATCTAGAAGATTATGCTCCTAGAGATGTCAAGATTGAAATGGTAAAAAGTAGAGATCCCAATCTATTGAATGAATTGTTCAATTCTTTTTAGAATTTTTTTTCTTAATTTAAATTCTTATAAAAAGAAACTAAGTACTCATAATACTCTAAATTATTTTGTAGCATTTTAATACTAAGACCACATATGAGTAGAGTTTTTATTCTTGATTGTGCAGTATCTCGAGTCTTTGATGTAATAAAGGCTCTAAAAGGAGTCCTTCCAAGGTTTACATATTGTCTTAGTCTAGTGAGATTATGGTCCTTCCATTATGCTCAAAACATGAATGTATGCATGATTATAAAAACAACATCTTAAGGAGAACTTCATGCGATACTCTCTTTTTCTCAAGGCAACTCTCACTCTCACTTCTAGCTGCATGAGGTGTGGATGCATGGTATCTCTATCTCTCTCTCTCTCTCTCTCTCTCTCTCTCTCTCTCCATTGGTTCCTTTCCTTGGTTGCAATTTTAGATCCAGGCGTCAACTTTCAAAGCATGGTGGGTGCACCCATTTTTGTGAGATGTGTTGGCCATGATGGGCTTCACGGACGGATGATGAATAAGCATGATGCGAAGGGAAGGCCTCTCTCTATATGCAATCACCTATTGCTTCATCTTGAACGCCTTTGGCCTTACACAAGATCTTGGCATGTCTCAAAGAATTCAAAAGGGAGGGGTTGTTTGAAAGAGGTGTCATGTTTTGCGATGCTTGTCTGTTGAGAGCAATGCGGAGCAGTGGCAAGGGGCACAAGAGAAGGGAGAAGAAAGGGGTATGAGAAGAGAGAGGCACATGAACTATAGGTGCTGGTCGAGGGGATTGAAGAAGAAACAAATCTTCTAGCGTGATTTTTTTAATGAATGTGACAATAGTCTCTTACATGTATATTTTACTTAAGAGCATATCTCATAAAAGGATTATCGTTACTATTTAATGATTTGGTTGGAAACATTGGAATCTTGCAATCACGTACAACCAAGAGAAATGCTTGCATAACAAACCACACAAAAGCAACATTTTTCCATCTTAACCTCTTTTTGATTCTACCAATTATTTTCTTCAGAACCCATACCAATGAAGCCTGGGGAATACAAAAAGTTACTTTATCATGATCTTTCTTATTTAAAGACACGTGCTTTGTGAAACATGTATGCCAAGATTTTATCAGAGACTATGTGGATGTTTGAATGGTTGGTCTACTCCTTTTACTGTTTGCTTTGTTCTGGTCATGCCTTTTCTACAAAACAGAAGTGGAAAAGGTAAAAAAACATATAAATATTTTCTATCATATCTATGCTCTTATCCTTAAATGTAAACTCTAAAACGATTCTTTAAAATCTCTCTTCTATCTTAAATCTATTTTCTTTAGTGTTTTTCTACGTTGAGTCAAAGACGCCTTGTTAGTTATACTTAATACTCTTTCAAATAAATGTGTGCATTGAGCAAAGAAGTCAATTTTAAAATTAGGCATAGTAAGTGCTTAAATTATCTCTCTAAAATGAATGCATTTGTTGTGATTAAAAAAAAAGGGTCCATTTTTATTGGAAATGCTTGTGTGGCATAAATGGAATGATTGCACCCTTTTTTGACTATCCTCTTTTGATTCTTTTTTAGGTTTGAACATGTGGATATACAAGTACATAGCTTTATTTACAATTCTACACAATGTATGCACCATACATACATGGACATGTGATATTCAACTATCCAAATTTAGCATGAATTTTGGATCTCCAAGAGCTCTTATGACTTTTTGCAAATGAAATGTAATGATTTAAGCTATCTAATGTTTGTATATATAACAAACAAGGATATGAGAGCACCTATAGAACTATTCAACATGCATTTCATTGTTTTGAGGTCATTCCCCATATGCCATTGAACAAAAAAAAAAAACCCAGCATTCTCCGCATTCAGGAACTCTCTCGTTGAGTCTTCTTGTAGATTATTGCTATTTGTGTCTGATGAAGTGTACAATACATAATATTATAGCCTTCCTTGCCAATCTATGAAAATTAAATATTTTTCAAATGATTGAAATACACAAAAGTAGCTTATGAGGATCTTACCTTCAACAAACCAAACCATTGGATATGATTTTTTGCTTGCACGCTAAAATGTCTTTCTTGGTCATCATCTTCATTGGTTGAAAATTGTTTTTTAAGTACTAAATTGTTGAGAGTGATTGCTATATGCTCCGTCTTTTCGTGTTTTAGCATTTTATATGAATCGAGCTTGATCTTAAAAGTAAGTTTACTCTATACCACCCGTGAAGTATTTTTGTAAAATAAATCATTTTTTGCTAAATTTCCTAAATCAAAGAACACAATGTTGAACTTGTTGTAGTGGATCAATCTTTCGTTTGTAACAAAAGCGCCCATTATATGTTAAGGAGGATCCACAAATTGGGTAACTTTTAAGTGGAGCATTCTCCTAGTCTTTTTTATTCAAGCAAGTGTGGACAATATAAACTTAAAAGAGTTTTTGATTTTTAATTTTCTTTTGACCCTTTAAATATATAAGGGCACCCAATTCTACTCTGATCATTGTTATCAACGATTTTTTGAATGTCTAAAATATTCAACCCCCATCTTATTGTTGATAATTTATGAGTAACATGTTTGTTCAACCTTCTTAAATTTTGAAGAATTAAAATGGTTCTTGAGCAACTAATGGTGAAATCAATGAATAAGTCTTCTCACAATTGGCTCTATATTTTGTTATTCAAAATGCAACATATTTTTGCAATAATATGCAAAGTAAATTAAGCATGCAATCTTAATAAATAAAAAGAGCAATTAAAGGATCCCATGTCTTGGCTTGCTAAAGAAACTTGCATAAGAATGTATACCTTTTTGCCTTGGCACCTCCAATGTAAAGCGTTTCTATATTGAAAATTGCTCAACAACTTTGTCTTAGACATGGTAAAGTATTCTTAATCTGAGTTTTGTATCTATTTTAAGCCAAGGAATAGAGTTTCTAATTGTTAAATTGTTGATTCGTAATCAAAATAGCAGTTTGTTCAAGCAATCACTGAGTCAAAGTTAAAGATTGCTTTGATGTTTCTACTACATGACAACAATAGCCATGGAGGCCCCTTACTCCATCCCTTGCAAACTTCAACAAGGATGTGTAATTTCCAACATGAGACGTAGAAAGAGTGCAAGGGTCAGTAGGATATATACACCAAATGTAAAGAACCAGCAATGATAGCCCACAAAAGGTACACAATTTGATATAGAGTAAGCCATGAAGGTTGCTTACTTTGGAAAGATTTTGCTTTCTTTTCATTTCAATATCAATAACAAAAGAAAAATCAAAGTAGTCATGCTTGGGTTCAAGCATTTTTCATCAAAAAAGAGAAATAGCTTCGACATTCTTACTGGAACTTGGAAGCTACCAAGGAGTTTATTACTGAGATAACACAATTGGCTACCATACTCCTTAACATGAGTGGATCTAGCTTAACTAGCCTGACCATAGAGAATCCAAATCACTAAATAGTGTCAACCCAAGATTCACAAGTTATGCTATGATTAGATAAAGATAAAGAAGAGAGTTTTAACGTAGTAGGAAACTATCCCAAGAGACCTTAAAGATCTAGCCGACGAGGAGAGTTACTCAAGATTTGTTATACAAGACAAAATGGGAGAAGTTGTACAACTGTTGATTAAAGCATTCCATCCACTCACACAACTGTGCCATGTGACTCTAATGCAAGAATGGTCAATCAGAAAAACAAAGTGTGACTGCGAGACGATAAGCTGCATACTCGCAGTTTCCAAGCTGAATTGCTTGAAGAGGTACCAAATATGGTTGTTCTTCACCCCTAGGCATTTTAGAGTTAAAGAGTATAGGTAGTTCCAGGGTATATGAGATATGCCTAGGCAAAATGGTGAGCCTTCATCAAAGGAAACAAAGGTAAAGGGCCAAAATCTTGGTCTAATGGGATTGTGCCAATAAACAAAGATGAGAGTGCATTTTAGCGTGGCAGGAGCAATTCCTTGGGGCCTCAAGGACATCCGATTCCAAGAGACCTCAAAGCTCTACCCTAACAAGTTCTGAACTCAAGACATGTTATGCAAGACAAAAATGGGATAATCAATCTACCCACACTTAGCAATGGTTGGAAGAGGCGATTACAAACTTTAACTTCAACCTTAAGGTCTTGGTCTGACATAGGAAATTTTGTGTCTCAACATTGTAGCCACACAGAGAGAGGTGTAGAGGAAGCAATCAACCAAAAAGTGGAGGATCGAGGACTGATCTGATGTGATCCTCCGTGTTCTTGCTTTATAGGGGTTTTCTAGGTTATGAGAGAGACCATCAAAGGGGGCCAATTTGCAAACATGACTGGTCCAAGTTGATGCCAAGATGCAACCAATAGAGATCACATGGATTCTGTCCCATAGAATTCTCGAGTCATCATGTTGTCTGGTCTTTAATATGTCCTCAATGTTCTTGGCCTAATACCATGACGAAGAGATGACACTTTAAAACACAAAATATGGTGTAGGGAATGGTCATGCACTGACTGTTCCCGTTAATCATGCGCCGGGAGCCCTGATTACGGGAATGGTCTGTGCACAACCATTCCCGTCGTGGGAGAGGGGGGCCAGCACACCACCTGCAGACAGTTGACAGTCACAGAGCGAAGCGGATTCTACGTGCTGACGTGGCAGATGCAGAGCAATTATAGCTTGGCAAATTACGAGGGCTGAGGTGTCGACAGCTGGTGCGATTCCAGTTGCTGATCTGGGATGCGCCTATTCGTCTACAGGCCTGCATGGGCTCTGATATTCTGGGTGCTGAGCTGGCTGCCATCCATGGCTCGTCGATGAGATTCTGCAAAATAATGGACACCGTATAGACGGCCCAGATGCTCTGCCCCCCTCCTCACGACCTTGACGGAAACATAAGAGAGAGACACAGCAAGAAGTTTAGTATATAAGTTCTTGGACACAATATCTCCATGCTAAAATTACACTACGGTCAAACCTAGACCATATAACCCAAAGATAAATACATCACCCAACTTTGAGCTCATAAAGGTGCCAAGTTGGCCCAAAGAACTTGCAAAGCTCAAAGAAAAAGGCTACAAGCCACATAAAGTGGTAAATAGCCAAACAACCATAAAATGCAACCCAAGTGGCACCATGCATGACGACATTGTCTTTAACTTAACTATCATCGCAGCTACCAAGAGTAAAAACTAAAAAACTGATCAACAAACTATGCAGCCATTCTTTCAAAATAGAGGTTTTAAACATCTCACAATGAACCATAATTATCGCTCATCACTTTAAGACGATGCCAAGAACTACATTCCTGCTTTTACCATACCCTTCCAACACTTGTACAACACACAGCCAGACTAGGCAGCTTTACCAAAGGACATGAATATGAACAACACCTTTCATAGCTATTCCAAAAAATTCCTTGAAAGAATTGATCATATCAAACTTTTACTCGCTGTAGGACTTCCAAAAATTTCTTAAAAATAAGCTATCACAATGCTTTTCTAGATCCAAACAGATACAGTTAGAGAATTTCAATTGTACGAAGGCTTTACTCGACGCTAAGTGAACATGAGGAACATCACGGCCCTTCAATGATATGATTCCAACGTTCATCATCCTCAATAATTAGACTTTGCTCCTTCGGGAGTACAAATTCTAGGCAAGGCCCTTGAAAAATACTCTTAGAAATCCCTTTTTACTGTCAAATTCCCTTGTTTGAGAAAACTCCAAAGTCAATGCATAGCCCCTTGTTGGACAATGGATTGTTGCCTCTATAAAAAAAGAATTAATAATTTGAGCATGCTACACAATGGCTATTCTAATAAGCGAAGTCATCAATACATGGCCATATACAAAATTCTATTGTCTTCATTTAATCAATTTCACAAGGTATCAGGTCAAGAATAGGGCCTCCCATCAATACAAATTTCAACCAAGGGTCTTTGTAATCGATAAGCCTCAAATCCACTAGTGCTTAATTTTCCCCTGCAATATGAACAATTTTCACCTATGAGAAACATAAGGAGCATAACATGTGCATTTTGCCCTAGCATGCCTGTGTGCCAATCGAAAAAAGCACACATGCCAAACCAAACATATACCTCGGAAGTACATGTTATTGCTTGCCCAAATATGTGCCCATGCACATGCGCATATAATGTGCGTGTGTGTGTGTGTGGGTGCGTGCGCGTGTGCATGTTGTCCATTAAGTGTGGTACTATCCATACTCATAAATTATGCACATGCCATGTGTATGCTAGTAGAAAAAGTATTTCTTTTATTCATAATCAATTTTGAGATGAATATGCAAAACACACATGTATCTGTGCATGTACCAATAGTAAGCACTAATTTTAGAATAACACACAGCCAAAGAAACATACTCATACATACATTACACACATTTTGAACTTCTTGGCAGTTAAGAGAACCGGTAAAAAGATTTTGAGTGACATGTAGGCACGGCCGCACCTTCCCAAATCTACAAATCTCAGAGAGGAAGCTGAGAGGAGGTGTTGGAAGACATCATCAGTTAGCTTCATGCAATGCTGCATACTCAAGTACCGCAACTTTTTGTTTGTGATGGAAAGGATGCGCACAGATGGATTCGAAAGAAGGCGGCATCCATCCAGGCGAACTTTGAGCAGCCTCGGACAGCCCTTAGCAAGTGAAATCACGCCTGAGTCTGTGATATGCTCGCAATAGCTGAGCGAGATGAATCGAAGCATTGGGCAACTGCTTAATCCAAAACAAAAGAGTAAATAAAATTTCAAATGCAGAAAAAACAAATACAGTAATTATAAAGGCCATATAGATACAAAAATCAAATCAATACAATAATCGTAAAAACCATGTAGATACAAAAATCAAATACATAAAATAATCATAAAAACAACAAATAATTATGAAAATCATATAGATACAAACATTAAATACATACAATGATAATAAAAACAACAAATAATTATAAAAACCATATAAATACAGAAATACAATAAATACAATAATTAGAAAAACCATATTAATCATTGGGCAATCCAAAACAAAACAAGCTAAACAAAATTTGAAATGCACAAAAACCAGGAGAACTGTGACAAAAAATCAAGTAAATACAAATACTATAAAAGCATAAAGATACAAAGATTACAAAAAAATCTACACTGTACGAATCTAAAAGCCATAGATCAAGCAGACTCCGAAACCAGTAAACTTGAGCTGAAAAAGGTTACAAACCCTTCTGCAATTTGCTTTATCCCACTATTAGTAATGCGCAAGCAATTGTTCAGTGCGAGTTCTCGCATATGCATACAAGATGCAACAGCCTTCAATCCTCTGTCCGAGACCTGCCCATAACCTGCCACCTACAACCCGAGTGCAGTTTTAAGTCACCAGGCTAAATTCTAGAAATACAAAGATATCATATGCTTCCAAGCTCATACAAACCAGAACTTTCAAGAGGGGATTGCCGGTACATATAGCTATCAGGGACCCATCTGTCAATCCTGAGGCTTGTCCCAAATTCACAGACTCAAGGCTTCCACAATGATGAAGTGCCTTCAACCCCAAGTCTGTAAGCTGTAAAATAAAAAGTCATGCCAAAGTGAGACAGAAAGTACGAAAAATTTCTTCCTATGAAAAAAAGAGATCTCGAAACACACACCTTTTTGCAACATTTCACTGAAATGTTACGAAGATTACTGCAATTAATAGAAATAAGCTCCAGAGAAGTATCTGAGATTTGGGAGTAGTCCAAAGAGAGCTCTGTAATGTTTATACATTTCTGTAAAAAGGCAAGAGCGAAAATTCACAATTAAGGTTACGCTCCGGAGAAAGAAAAAGAGGGCCACGGCGGGGGGGGGGGGGGGGGGGAGGCACAGCCCCTTTGGTTGCCACTCAAAAATATGTTAGTCTATGATGTGGGTTCACCAACAGAAGGAACCTCTTTGGCCTGTTCCAAAGGCGTAAGGCCTTAGTGATGCCTCCCCTTTTTGCTAATGAAAAAAGGGAGGATATTTTTTAAAAATGCTCAACTTTTTAGAATAGACAGAAGATACTCATTACAAAGACAACATAGAATCATGGAAAAAGAGACTTTTCATTGGCTCAATAAGGTAATAATCACTTCTCTCTCTCTCTAACTCCTCCACTCCCTCTCTCTCTCTCTCTCTCTCTCTCTCTCTCTCTCTCTCTCTCTCTCTCTCTCTCTCTCTCTCTCTCTCTCTCTCTCTCTCTCGCAGGTCATCTCGCAGCCAAGGCCTCCGTACCACACGCGATTACCCGAGTGGAACTAGCTGCCCCTCCGATAGAAATTGAAGCTCTTACCAGATCAGTGTCCTTTATACATGGTTTGTGGGATACAAATAATTGCCGATATACTAGACTGGCCCTCGAATCCTCTCGACAATTAGCAATGAAAGGGGATACATCATGCTGGTATGCGCAACTGTCCTTGTGGTTTCAGAGACACGGGTTCAGTATGGAAAGATTACCCCCCTTCCAATACTCTCTTGAGGCTCCATCACTGGCAATTACACGAACGGAGATTAATAAAATCATCCCTCAGGATCTTATACAGTTGGATACTAAGAGGACATGGGTAGACAGTACACAAGAATTGGGCACGAAGATGGCCGACTACAAAGAAAACTTCCTACAGCTATCTGAAGATGGATTTGTGATTCGCCCGAGCTACATGGATACCCACTTGTCTCATGGTTTGAGATGTGCTATTGGTCAGACTCGTACATCCTCACACCAGTTGGAAATTGAATTTGGCAGATTTAGGGGAATCCCACCTGAGAGCAGAATTTGCAAGTTATGCAGAATGGAGCCGGAGACAGGATTACACTACATATGCCACTGCACCGTATACTATGAGATACGTGGGCGTTTCCATTGCCTATTTAAAGAAGGCTTTGGACCTCTAGATAGAGTCATGCAATACCAAGATCAAAGATGCTTAGGCTTGTACCTACTGGAACTACATCGGCACACGGATAATCTAATGAGAAGACAAAGAGCACTACAGCCTCAGAGGCAGATCACAGATTTCTTCGGATCGAGAGAAGCGGAGTGGAAGGAGAAGCAAGAGGCCAGCAGCCAGCACAAAGGAGTACCCACATTCATACCAAAGGCACCCTCATTGACCGGGCGATTGAGCTTAGGAAATCGAGACGACCACGACCGAGATGCAGAAGCACACTTCACCGGAGGAGACTACAACAAAGGATTAGAAGCATTCTAGCCAGAGTCCAGACACCCAGAGTGCTCCTAAGAAGTTTATTTAATACTTTGTATTTAGTTTTTCACATTTATTTTCACACTTTCACACTTTTCACACTTAGTACTTTAGTACTAAGATACCCAGACATTGTAACAGATTCACCACTTTTGTATCAGTTTGGTCTCATAGGTCATTCTGGCCTTTTGAAGACGTTAATATAACATTTCATTTCATTTCATCTCTCTCTCTCTCTCTCTCTCTCTCTGGTTTATCCTCAGGTTTTTGAAGACGTTAATATAACATTTCATTTCATTTCATTTCTCTCTCTCTGCTTACGGGCTCGAACAGGTTTTGAACTTCCTACTCTCTCTGCTGACGGGCTCACGAAGGTGTAACAACAGCAGCACAGAACTGCAGAGTAGGGCAGTTCGGCAGTTCGGCAGCAGCAGGTGCAACTGCAGGAGAACGCGCAGGCGCGGTAGCAAGGGGGCGTGTAGGTGCAACAGAAGAGGGGCGCGCAGGTGCAGCAGCAACAGCAAGACGACCAGCACGAGCTGCTGTCACCTGCGTGTGAACTCACCTCAGCGCGCGAAACCTGCAAGTTGCTGCCGCGACCGGTTTCTTTTTTTCTTTCTTTCACCCAGGGCTGCACTCCACCTACTTTCTACATTCGCTGGCGGTTGCCGCGAAGCCCTTTACACAGCACGTCGGCTACAAGGTTACCGGTTCTGCAATTTTCTCAAAGGCATAGAATTTCCAGAATTGCCTCTCTTTTAGCAGACAGATTTTCAGCTATATAATGTATGCATAATTGAGGACAACAAATATATTCACATGGTGAGGTATCGTGAATAAACAAAAATGGGGCTGAGCCTCTGGATATTTGGCAGAGCAGACCGAGTGTCCCGCAATGGGCTGTGGTAGTGCATATACCCGCATTCGGGTTGTGGTTATTACTTCTCCGCCTGGACTTAGCCGAGCCAGATCGTCGAGCTATACCCGCATCGCCAATGGAGGCCATGAGTGCTTCGCCAGTGGAGGCCATGAACGTTTCGCCAGTATGTAAGCCCCATACGAAGGCAACCTTTGTGCTTACAAACAAGTGGATAACACAAATGGAAAGGGAGATGAAAGAATGGAAAGCAGAGACGGAGGGATGGTGGAAAGAGAAGGCCAACCTTCTTCAAATGTTCCTCAATGAAAACGCGCAATGGAAGAAGGAGAAAGAGGACTTGCACGCAAAGCTACAAGCACTTAGAGAAGATGTCACAGCCCTCAAGCGAGAGCTTGCGGATAGAGTAAGCAGTGGACTGGAAGAAGGGGAATTCCAGCCCTTGGTGATAGAGGAGATCAAGGTCATCAAGGAGCAGGTACGGATGATCACAGAGGAGGAGAAACAAAAGGTGGTAAAGAGCTGACAGAGCAACATGGCGCTTCCAAGCTTTACATGAAATTTTATCAAAGAATCTTCCTGTTCCCACCCCGGACTTATTAGGCACTCCCACCCTTACTACATCGCGCATCGGGCGCGCTTCTGTCTTCATCGCTCTGCCTTACAGGGCATAAGCCATAAAGATCACTTGCAAGAGAAGGATCGAGGATTTTTCAAGCCGCTGTTTTTCTCAGAGGCTGTGCCATGTAGTGGTGGATGTCTATAGCTACCAAGCCGCATACTCCAAGGACTTGGCAAGCTTTCAAGAAATTTTTTTGCCCGAAGTTATATGCCTTCAGACATTGTTCTTCAAAGTCTAGCTTCTGGCAGAGTGGGGTATCCTGAAATACTTGCCACAAAAACCCTAGCAGATTACAACTTGAAATTTTTGGACATCTTGCACTAGGTGTCTCTTCCCGAACTGATAACCTTGGAGGTCCAATGTGATTGGTATATCTTGGGGCTACCATCACTGCCACAAGAACACTGTCTGTCGAGGCTTGTTTCGACTATTTAAGAGTTTATGGACCATGCTACGGTCAACTACAACCTTATGGAAGAAATCTAACCCTAATTTTGATGCAGGTTTCAGAATGGAAAGCAAGTCGACTTTCGAGCTCGACTAATGTCGAGAATGCTTCTTCAGTTTGAATTAGCAGTTTTCTGAATCTGTTTGAGAACTTGTTTGGTGATTCTGTTTGGAATTTGTTTGAAATGGATGGTATATTTTTTAAACTTGTCTTGGTGCCAATTTGAGTTGTTTGATTGCGGTTTTAATACTGGTTTCAATGCTTGGTGATTTACTCTCGGGTGTAGTGAGAAATGCTGTTCTTGTATTGTCTGAACCTCGGAACGACGCAGATGGGATGTCTGGGGATCGTTTCGTTGTGTGCTTGAAAACCACTTAAGGATGCAGACCAAATGTCTGGGGAGCATTTCGTTGTATGCTAGAAAACTTTCGAACGGCGCAGACGGGATGTCTAGGGAACGTTTGGTTTATGCTTGAACCTCCAAGCGATGGAGGTTGTGGTTTGGGAAGCGTTCAGTTGTACTAGACCTTTGAGCTCATAGCCTGAACCTTTTTTAGTTATTTGTGGGGGGAGTGACGAGGTAGTCGTTTAGTAGCTTCATACCGTAGACCGTCTGTCTCGAGGGAGTGCTCAACGCCGTTGTTTGTTGTGTCTTGTAACATGCATATGTGAGCATTTGTGTTGCATTGTGATGTGCCAACCACTGAATACTCTGAATTGGATGAGATTATTTTGGGAAACCAACGGCCTCAAGAGCTCCAATCTGGAATGGGATTCCTTATTGAATGAGATTTTTCTGGGAAGCCAACGACCCAAGATATCAAGAGCTCCAATTTGGAATGAGAAAACTCATTGTCCCTCGGAATGACCCTTGGAAATTTTTGAGCTAACTTGAGTTGTTTTGCAGATATGTTGTAATCGCGGACGATTACTTTCTTTCAAGAAGGGGGGATGTCACAAACTGCTGACGTGTCAAGCCACTGAAGAATGGAGCCAACCTGCACATCCTGGCCGAGGGGCCTAAACCCTAAGAAGTAGCAACATCAGAAGAAGAAAAATTAAAAGAAGTTCCCAGCTACTTATGGAACCCCGTCCGATGGGGCCCAAGTGACCTAAAGATAAAGCAAGATCCACTCTCTCTCTCACACATACACAAAGTGGGAAACCTCAAAGCGAGGAAAATCCACGAAAAGAAAGGGATACAAAAAGCTGAGCACTATAAGGCTCCGAAAGCTAGAAACAGTCAAAGTAAATCCTATAGGCATCAAGAGTGATGTCTCCAACATCATGAACAACAGAGGCATCTTTAAATAATCCCAGAAGGACAAGAAAAATTCCACAGAGAGGCCATCCCAACCAGGAGCTCTCCATCGACCCAAATCAAGCAAGCTTGCATACAATTCCGGCTCAGTGAAAACAGCCTCCAAGTCTTGAGCCTGCCGCATCGAAAGGATGGGAGTAACATGTGATAGAAACATGCGACGCACTTGACAAGCTGCACTCGTGGGAGAAGAAGGGCCTCAAAAATCTTGCCATAATGAGAATGTAGGGCTAGTGCTAGCTCTTGTAAAGTGGAGGTCCATTCCCCTGACGGTGTCAGGAGTTTTTTTGAGCAAGGGATTGCGCATATGTACATACACATGCATGGTGCATCGAATAAAGGATTACCCAATTTCCATAGCCAGGTGGTTACGTGGGGCCCACATGTGTACAGGTAGGACAGCATGTACATAGTGCAGCGATTTTCACTATTATCAATACTAGTGTGTTTTTTCTACAATAAGGAGGAGTTGGTAGCGCGTAAAACTTCTCGAGGAAGCTATCCGCGGGCCGACGACGTGAGGTCAGCAGGTGCGTCAGATGGCATCTAGTGGCGTCAGGAGGGCGAACGAGGTCAATATTTGCACGCGGATGAGGACGGACACAACATGGGTGTTTTCTTGTGAGAGTTATGCAGAAAGGTCATCATTAGGACCACTTTTTGGGGCCACTTCACGTGGTGGCGAGATGCATTATTGGAAAAAAGATGAGTGCCAGGTGTGCGAATGATGAAAAAAGGTGACAACTATGCACTGCGAGGTCAGTTTTTGGCCTGTTCGGGGTCCGTTTGAGGTCATCTAAAAGGCCAAGGGTGCCCAAGTAATAAAGCTAAGTGTGGGAACTGAAAAAACTGAGAGAAGACCAGAAAAAACGTGGAGAAGAGAGGAGGAACAGCCGCAGGTGTGTTTTTGGTGTTTTTGGAGCCTGTTTTGGCCGTAAACTGCTCATCCGAGGTCGGATTTGAGCACTTTGACATTGTAGACTGGGGTTTTGGGCCGTTCCGGACGCGATGGCGCTGTCCATTTTGCCAAATTCCTCACTCTTTTCCTGCTGTTTTTCTGTGTAAGTTTCTCCTATGAGCGAAGTTTCTGCTCTAGTTTGTGATTGTATCTGGCTTATTTTACCTATATTGTGTGAGCTATTTGCCCCATTGGTGTTGGCCCAAGCTCAATTGTATCTAAACATTAGAAATTCTCCTCTTTTGAGCTGAGTTTTTTGGGTGTGTGTGTGTGTGTGTCTCTGTGTGGAGTGGGCAAGTGGATAGTTTCTCTCCTCTCACTCCAGAGGTGTGTTCCCTGTCTCGGCCAGGTGTGTTGTGTAAGCCGAGTGGTGCCCCATAGTGTGTGTGTGTATCTTCCCAAGAGTGTGTGTCGGGTCGTTATAGAGACGCTGTGTGTTTTTTCATCTCGCTCACAACGGTAACTTAACTATTCATATAGCTTGAGACTGCCTGGAGTGATGCAAATGCCGGAAAAAATTGTTTAGAAGAACATCCTTTATCTGCAAAAGCTTGTTGTCGAGCTCGAGTCTGCCATTTGGCCAATTTCCTCTCATCATTGTGCCGTAACACAGCGCGAGCAGAAAACAACTCAGTCACTTGAGTGTCAGTAAGAGAAGAATGATTCACCAAGTGCATTAGTCTGCTACAAGCATCCTTCGCCTGATTAACCTGTTCCCTTAATTGTGACAAATAATCCCTACCAAAATCTGGATAACACATTGAACACGCATAACAAAGCGGAACCAGGCTATGTCCATATCAACATACATCTGGGAGATCAAACGCTGGATGATATCCACAATCATAGCCCGAAAAGGCTCATGCTTGAGATAAGCATTATTGACATGCAAAAGCCTCTTCTTGGGCAGGCGATCATTGGCATCAAAAGAGCCAAAACGAAGCTTCAAGCATACAGGAAAATGATCCGAAAGACACATAGCATAATCAATCCTCAACTCGCATACAAAGTCATCATACTGTTGCATGTGAAAAAGATACCAGCGATCTAGCCGAGCGCGATACATAGATTGAGCATTATGTTGAAAAGTGAATCCTGGATCAGTCGCATGCGATAGGGGCCACAAATCAAGCCCATTACATGTCATCATAAATTGATCCCACAATTGCCGTTCCGTATGAAGCATGTGAGAATGCCCAGTAGTATTATCTGCATGGTTAGGTGCATTATTAAAGTCCCCACAGAGAAATGCATTAGAACGCCAATAGTAAGAGGAGATAGCACTCCACAACTGTGCCCTATCTACAGAAGCTGTGTATGCATATAAGCCTCCAAATTCAAAAACTTCTCCATTAACAATACATTGGATGACCATCCATCTCCCAGCTGGGTCATTGAAAACCAAGGTCGGGAAGAGTTCGTGTCGAACAAGTATAAGCACAACAGAATAGCCGGCCGAGCCTGCATAAGCTATCCAGTAGCCTGCAAGATAAGAGGTCTGTCCTGCAAATTGATTCTGGTTATGCTCCTGAAGAACCACAATATCTGCTTGACATGTATGTACATAGTGCCAGGTTAACCGCTACTTGTCGTGATTGCATAACCCAGGCACATTATAGGAGATGCAATTCAAACAACTATGCATTCTGATATTATATACAGTGGGGGAGGAAATGAGAAAATGGGAGGAAACTCAAGTACCAGTGCCCATCGACACATCCTCCCCGGCTGCAAGCACCTGAGAAGGTGGGTCAAGACCTAGACCCGGAAGCTTGAAAGTAAAAGCATCTTGCGATGAAGAGGCTTCGCCTGTAACAACTTCCTTGTAAGAGCGGACCACCTTGTCCCAAGCTTCAGCCAAAGACGTGTTGTCATTACAAGGGAGCTTTTTCTGAGCAACATTCTTCAAAAGGGGCACATAATTACGAGAAGATGCCGGAAAATGGGCTGTAGTAGCTTTAACGGGTTTATTGGGCAACATCCAAGTTTGGGAGGTTGAAGCCTGTTCTTTGCCTTTGTCTTTAATATTCGGAGAGGCAAAAAGTGCAGACAATTGTAGTTGTTTCCCCTTGCCTTTATTCACCCCGGCTGTCGGAGAGGAGGTTGAAGCACCTTTGGTTTGAACTTCAGCAGAAGATTTCGGATTTGAGTGTGGTTGAGGAGTAGGAACAACTGAAGGTGGTGGTTGCAAGTTTGATTCCGGACATTTGGATTGCATATGACCGAATTTGCCTCATCCGAAGCAAGAGTTTGCAAATTTGTCCCACTTAAGCTTAAATGGACGCTTGCCAACCACTACATCCCCAGAATCGATGGAAATACCTGCTGGTGTGGGGATATCTATGTCCCACATAATACAAAAACGGTTTGTATTTGCGTCCAGCTTCGAAGGGCAAATGACTTTGCCCAATTGAGCAGCTAGCAAAGGAAGGAAATGACACCAGGTGCGAGGAAAATCCACCACCTCAACCCAGACGGGACACTTGTGACAAATGAAACTCTGATAGTCCTTGGTGAGAGCCCAGGGCAGTACATGAGTCATCTGCGTATTGAAGAAAAGAGGAGACATTTCAAGCAAAGCGTCCCGAGCATCCATGTCGGCCAGCAAGACTTCATAGAACCCGCGTGCGCTGAAGTAAACCCCTCGGACTACTTGCCGTTTGAGCATGAAATCAACCCATTGGCCTACATCCTGAGCCGTAGGCATTCTTTTGGATGCATTACACAAATTTGCAGAGGATAGTGGATTGTCTTGTAGCAGGTTACAGTGTCACTTTCACAGGACACACAGTGAGCACAGTTGGTCTTTGGTCTGGTCTGGTTCACACACCAACTTTGGTCTGGTCTGGTTCACACTGGACAGATTCGCTGGGCAATGACATGTGGCAGGGATACGATGGTCTAGTGGACATCGTGGCCAGGTCACCACCGCCACTCAGTGGAGATAGACTTAGATACTGACATTTATGAGCCGTTGGTGGCTGTTTATGGTTGTACATATGAGTAGTAGTTGTGGTTGGGTCATCGCTTATCTTTTTCATATATGGTCCAGCGTCGTCGTCTAGAGTAGCGAGTCTATACACACAGCACGTCTGCACCATCCCTGCACATCTGAGCCTCGACACCCCCATTTGTACCCGTGAGTCCTGGGTTGGAGCTGAGTGTGCTGCCACGCCAGAGGCTGTACTGGTTCCCTTGAGATAGTTGAGTTCATAAATTATGGTATGCTACTGTGTCTGTCTTGATTTGCTGTTCTCTATTGTTTTTTGTGTTTTCATTCTGTTTGAGTGAGATGTCACGCACATTGCACTGAGGAGCACCCACTGTAGAGAGCACGACACACTATCCGCGCTACAGGTGCTCTCATTTTTGGCACGCCCGGTGGGACCTCAACTGAAGTCTCACTCTCTGTTGAGGTGCCAATCGAGAAATCGAGGAGCTAGCTGGGTTTTACCTAGCCTAGCCTACTTCGCATTGCCCAGTGCAGCCTACAGGTCTGGTCTAGTTTTCACCTTAGACAGCTTACTCTAGCTGTCCTAGTCTCTCGCCCTTCTGCTCTGGTCCTCTCTCGCCCTCGTCCAACCAAGTCCTTGTCCCTGGTCTAGCCCTTCCTCGTCCCTGGTTCGGGCTAGGTAGTCTAGTCACTTGCCTTGGTCCTGGACCAGGTGGTCTAGTCACCTGGTCTAGCCCTTCCTTGTCCTTGGTCTGGCTAGGTGGTCTAGTCACTTGCCCTGGTCTAGAGAGTCCAGACCTGTGTTCATTCAGCCAGTTAAAGGTCTTCTTGCTCAAAGTTGGGTTGGGTTTGTGGTTAGTGCATGACACATACAAGGCGGTCATTTGAGCCATAGTTACCCGGAACGGGAACGGGAGGGTCTGGAACGGGACGGAAATGGGAAGGAGGAGGGGAGGCCGGAACGGGAACGGGGCCGGAATAGTCTACCTAAAGTAAGGCTTGAATTACCTCCATTAAGCTTAGTCCCAAATAAACTCCTAAACAACCCCAAAACTGCCCCCTAACCTGCCCTCTAACTGCACCAAATATGTTCCCCGAATAGCCTCAAATCTGCACCCAAAAGCCCACTTATTTTCTTCCAAATGCCTACTTTTGCCCGTTCCGCCCTGTGTTTCGCCGTTCCGCCTCATTCCCCCTATTCCGGAACACCGTTTTGGTTACACCCTGTTCCGGAACGGCGTTCCGTTCCCAGCTCCGTTTCGGGAACGGGATTGGAAATGGGAACGGGACTTGTCCGGAATGCTGTTTCGGAACGTTTTGGCTATGTTCCCCCCGTTCCCTGTTACAGTGATTTGAGCGTCAAAGCGCACTACTGAGTCCTCTGAAGTACTACAACAGAAGGCATCAACCCTTGGTACCTGGTAGAAGTCACCTCCACATACAGCCTCATCCATTCCTCCATCCGGTTCTGCATCTTCCAGGTCACCTTCCCCAGTGAAGCTCTCCCCCATTTTGTTACAGCAAGCTATTGAGCAACAGGCTCGTGAGCAAGATGCCATGGAGGCATTGACCAGTGTGTTGGCCAAGGTAAACATCAAGTTTCCTTCCTTCAACGGACTCTCCTCAGAAGATGCAGACGACCATGCAAGAAGGTTTGTATCTCTCTATAGAGGTCGTGGTCTTAACAGGGAAGATGCTTATTTGGTACTGTTTCCATCAACCTTAGATGGTTTAGCAGACAAGTGGTACAGTCAGTTTGCAGAGAATCACTTTGCAACTTGGGCAGCCTTAAGACAACAGTTCTGTGCAGCATTCATGCCAGGTGACTTCCACGAAAAGGTTTTGGATGAGTTGGCCAACATGGTGCTCCAGCTAGAGGAGACTTTTGCAGAACTCATGACTAAAACCAAGTCTCTGGTTGCCAAGCTTCCTCAGCAACCAAGGGAGTTTATGGTCAAGAAGTGGGTAGAGAAAGCTCTTCCAAAGACGTCTCAGCAGAAATTACGCAAAAGTCTCTGACCTGATGCATCTCTGGAGGAGTTTATAGCGGCCGCTTCCAGGATAGAAGGAGCAAGGAGGCTATTCAAGGACTCCCTTCAGGTGGAAACTTCCTCAGCACTCACAGAAAATCCCTCTGACCCCTTGCTGTCTTTACGCAGGGAGTTAGAAGCACTGAAGTTACAAAGAGCACTTCAAGAGGAGAGGTCCTTCTCTCCTAGACCGGAAAAGTCTCCACAGCAAGAGGCTTTAGAATAAATCAAGCGGGAGCTAGAAGAGCTCCGGGCACAACAAGACACTAAGCTACCGATGGTGTGGTGTTCCTCTTGTCGCTCACCAGGGATCCTCCTCAGGACTGCCCACTTCGAGTGTATTGCCATTTCTGCGAGAAACCTTGTCATGATGACAAAGAGTGCTATTATCTGACGGGAATGCGGTAGCTACAACAGAGCCTCGTCCCCAACTTTCAACAAGGGTTGACACCTGCATCCAATATGGTTTCACCCTATGGCCATCAAAACCCGATGCCACCTCTGCTGACAACACCTCCTATGCAAGGTATGCACAACAACTTCGCATCCCCCAGCTTTTATCATGCTACTGCTCCTTCAGTTCCCCAAAGCTTCTACACATCAGCATTTGTCCCCATGCAGCAAGGGCCGCGACCACCTCGCCCCTCCAATAGGCCAATTTTGTGCTACAGGTGCGGGGAGTATGGACATTATCTGAGCAAATGTCTATTGCCAGAAGGGTCCCCTCCTTGCCGACATTGCCCTGACGCTAAGGATCACTATAGTAAGGACTGCCCAAAACAACGCGCAACCACATCTACAAGCACAAGCCAAAACCTGCAGGAGTTTACATTTCCAAAGATTAACCTCATCATAGTAAGCACCATTCCACAGGCCCCGCCTTCCACTCTTGTAGTTGCCTCTCAAAATGGGTTGAAACAAATGGAAGAGCCTGCTTGTGTGCTCACACGGGCACAGAGAGCGGCTCTTGGTCTCAACCTCCTTGACGGTCCAACTTTTTCGTCTCCAGTTACACAAATGAGCCAAGCTCCCCTAGTAGCTGACAAACCAGCAGGTAGTCCCAAGAGCCAACCTACCTCTCTTCTCTCAGATATTGATGGTGCTTTCATGGAAGCAGTAGAGGACTTGTAGAAGCTCAAGTTACCAGGGCAAGCACTGATCAAAAGGGAGAAGCCTATAGTAGAGACTATCTTGAAAAACACCTTTTAGCAAGTGTCATTGTACGACATGCTTCGACTTGATGCAAATTTTCGAAGTGACACCCTTTCCATCATTCAATCTCTGTATCCTGGTGCAGGGCCTAGTGGCGGGCACCTACCAGTGTAGCCCTTAAAGTCCTACATGATTTCATTTCCCGTTGCTCCGCTCATTGATTACAGAAGTCCTTGTCTCACTGTGTCTATTCTAGGGCGCGACTTCTCCGGTGTCATAGTGGATGGTGGGTCGGGTATCAATCTAATACCGGAATTCACTATGATGGCATTGGGTCTCCAGCCTACCTGGCCCGCTCCCTTTACAGTGACTTTGGCAGGCCAGAGGACTGTCTACCCTGTGAGAATAGTAGACAAGGTCCCTCTGTAGGTACAGGACTTCACATTCAACCTAGATTTTGTTGTGGTTCGCCTACCTCAGATTGAAGGCGGATTTCCGTTACTCATTGGAAGGCCATGGCTCCGACACACAAAGGCACTACATGATTGGGGAATTCAATGTGGATACGTAGCCCGGGCTATTCAATGAAACCTATCCGCCTTGAAGGGGGGATGGATCCGGTGGTCAATCATTGTTCTCTATCAATGGAGTCAACTCCCCAACCGAACCAACCTACTCCACCGGATGGACCAGAAGAAGACCTGCTAGAATGGTTGGAGGCTACCCACTCTATGCCTTGCTATGTGGTCTCCATTCAAGCCTTGTCAGAGGATGCACCATCTTCTAGTGTAGCTACAGTGGCTGAGCTCAGCGCACCGACTCCATTGCTCCCAGAGGTTGATAGCTCAGCTGGCCCCTCAGTAGAAGCCTTTGGACTTGGGGAACCTATCAAAGACCATCAAAGGGGTAAGAAATCTCCTTTACAAGAGTTGACCCACACCACACCCGCAGCCTCACCTGTGTCTGATACCCTGCCCCAGACCAAGCTATCCTATGTACCAGATGAACTTCCCTTCGACGAGCTTCCACAGGGATGGTTACAAGAAGAGTATGCCGATTTCAATATCTATCACACGCCAGCTCATGATGTCCGGAAGCTCACAGAGGCGGCAAGGTCTTCTCTTCCTGATGCATCCTCACCACCTACACCGCCTGATCCAGTCAGAGAAGTCAACCTGGGCGACCCTGACAACCATCAGCCCATCTTGTTAGCCGCTTGGTTATGGGATCACCCCGCGCTACTCGACCAGGTAGTCTCTTTTGTGCACTCTTTCAAGGATGTGTTTGCTTGGTCTCACCACGATTTGGAAGGGATCCCAGCAGAGTTAGGAGTCCACACAATCCCTTTGGTGGAGGGGGCTAAGCCGGTCAAGCTCAACCCCAAGTATGCAAAAGCAGTCAAAGTAGAGCACTCAGAATGGTTGTCCCCTATGGTTATCGCTCCCAAGAAGAAGTCCAATTCGAGTTTGCGTCAACTACCGGGCTTTGAATAAGGTGATAATCTCGGATGGATTTCCGACCCCTTTCACTAAGAGAGTCCTCGAAGATGTCGTTGGGCATGTACTGTACAGTTTCATGGACGGGTTCGGCGGCTACAATCAGTTGGGAATACATCTTGACGACCAGGGGAAGACAGCTTTTGTCACTCCATGGGGAATTTTTATCTACAAGAGGATGTCATTTAGGCTAAAAAACGCTCCTCCTTCATTTAATCCTATTGTCTACATCATATTTTGTTCCCTGCTCAACGACAATCTTAGAATCTTCATGGATGATTTTTCCACCTTTGGTGCCCAGTGTTCCACGCCTATGGAAAACTTGAAGGAGCACTTAGCTCAACTCTTTGCAATCTTCTCAAAGTGTCGCGAGGAGCGTCTTAAGCTCAATCCAAACAAGTGTCACTTTTTGGTGACTCAAGGTACGCTTTTAGGTCATGTCGTGTCTGCTGAAGGTTTAGCACCGACCCTGAGAAAATAGTGGCCATTTTAAGATTGCCCCCTCCACTTAATCCCAAAGGTGTTCAAAGCTTTGTAGGCCATACAGGCTATCATCGGAGGTTCATTCGCATGTATGCAGAGGTTGCCCAACCCTTGACACGCCTAACTAATGCTATTGTACCCTTTCAATGGTCTCTAGCTGAATCCCAAGCTTTTGCCTATCTCAAAAAGCGCCTAACTGAGGCACCTATTTTAGTTGCTCCTGATTGGTCCACTCCTTTTCATGTCCATACTGATGCTAGTCAGTTTGCGGTTGGCACGGTTTTGACTCAGCCGAGCAAGGAGTTCAACCTAGATCACCCAGTCCACTATGCCAGTCGCCTGCTCACAAAGGCTGAGCGCAACTATAGCACCACAGAAAGGGAAGGTTTGGCTATGGTGTATTCTTTACACAAGTTTCGTCATTACTTGTTAGGGGTTCATTTCACTATCATCACAGATCATCATGCGTTGCGCTATCTTCTGAATAAACCCCAAGTTGCAGGAAGAGTCTAGAGATGGCTACTGATATTCCAAGAATTTGATTTCGACGTAGTTCTCCGTCCAGGCAAGCGGCACGTCATGGCCGACCACCTCTCTCGCATACATACAAGTGAGCCAGATACTGGGGTTGATGATGACTTTCCGGATAGTCATCTCTTTAAGGTCGATACGACCCCGAGATGGTATGGAGATGTGTTACATCTGCTCTCTACTGCCCTTCTCTTTGATTGGAAGAAAGCTCTACAAATCTGGGCCAGATTGTGTGCTCGCAGGTGCGTCTCCCCTCATGAAGTAGACCACATTTTGGAAGTGCACATAGCGGTCCTACAAGTGGCCATTACCCTGGTCACATCATGGCGCAAAAAATCTTACACGTAGGCTTGTGGTGGCCCTATCTATTCAGAGATGCTTTTGCTCATGTCAAGAATTGTGATGTCTGTCAGCGATGTGCGCCCAAGCCTAGCAAGCAATCCAATCGTCCTCTAAAGGTATCTATGGCATGGTTGCCCTTTGAGAGATGGGGCTTGGACTTTGTTGGTCCAATTGCTCCACCTGCTCAACCCGGCAATCGTAAGTATCTTTTGGTAGCGACGGATTATGCAACAAAGTGGGCCGAGGTGGTGGCTACCATCGACTGTACAACCGCCACTGTCGCAAAATTTTTGTATGAATATATTTTTTGCAAGTTTGGGTGCCCGTTGGAAATCACTAGTGATCGCGGTAGTCATTTCATCAACGACTTGATCTCCACACTCTTCACGAACTATAAGATTTTTCATCGCAAATCTTGTTCTTACTGTCCTAGAACAAACGGGCAAGCCGAGAGCACTAACAAAGTGCTAATCACGCTTCTCAGGAAAGCGTGTCACATACATCCAACTTCTTGGGCTCAAGCCATCTTCGGCACAGTCTGTTGGGCTTATCGCACCTCTTTCAAAGCAACCACTAACCACACCCCAATCCAGTTAGCCTTCGGTCTAGAAGCACTTGCACCATATGAGTTCAACTCAGGCTCAACAAGAGTGGGAAGCGTTCGCGTCACAGGGGGAATTGCTTCCGCAAATTTCTCTCGTCTCTCAAAGTTAGAAGAAAGCAGGATGTTAGCCTCACAGGCTCTGCAAGCTGAGCAACTTCGTCGCAAAGCTTGGCATGATTGCCATCTCAGAAAGCCGAAAATTACGCAAGGAGCACTGGTGCTACTTTATCAAGCTAAATATTTGAAAAAGGCAAAGAAGTTGGTTCCAGCCTGGCAAGGACCATTCAAGGTGCAGGAGATACTACCCCAAGGGGCCGTACAATTATCCACCCTAGAAGGAGTTCCGCTGCCTTTAGTCAATGGGTCTAGGATCAAATGCTATCATTCTGTAAGCTGATGGTCAAGGTTATAGAATCAAGTGTTGATCTTACTCGCCGCCTCCTCAACCCTAAACTTGATCTTGATGTTCCCTATCACTATCTCATATACCCTCTCCCTAGGCTGCCTTGATAAGCATGCTTCTAGATTTTGTAAAACTCTATCCTTCATTCTATGTTAGTATCTCATGTACCCTCTCCTCCTCTCCTTCACTGCTCTCGTGAGCATGGTTCAAAATGTTGTATGACTCCTTCTTTGGTCATATTGCAGTTGATCACTCTTGTTGTGGTTCACTTTGCGGTCCTCAATTGTAGTTGGTTGTTCTTCGATTAACTCTACTAGCTTCACCCTGCTCGCTTCTTTGCCTTTTGTTTGGCCTAACCACTATCTGAACCCACTAATGCCTTATTAAAACTTCCATGTGAACTAAGTTCTTTTTGCCATTTAATAAGTCTCTATGCTCTTCAATTGGGTATCTTGTGGGTGTGCATTTCCATGTCATTTTCATCTACCATGGATTCTTTCAATGAGTAGGATTACCTTATTCTCTGCATTCATCTTCCCATGCTATTGCTGCTACTAGTCCCTTTGCCTGCTTGATGCTGGTGTACTCATACATGTTGCTCGCCTCGCCTTCCCGTGCTGGCCTCGCCTCGCACCTGATGGTCTCGCCCTTGCTGGGCTCACCTTCAGTACCTTGCTGCCCTCGCCCTCGCCCTCGCCCTCGCCACTGCCCTGTTGGCCTCGCCCTCACCCCACTGCCCTGGCCCTCGCCACTACCCTGCTGGCCTTGCCTTCGCCTGATGGCCTTGCCCTCCCCAGCTGGCCTCGACCTCTCCACGTAAGTTAAAAAACAATCAAAAGAAAAAAACTGACCTGGCAAAATTTTCACCCTCAGCTAAAATCAGCCTCAACGTTTTAAGTCAAGCCCGTTAAAAACAGCCGCAACCCACAGTCACGATTTTCTCTGCAAAGCGTTTGCAGCCCAAGCCTGCATCTCACGCAAGAAAGCCACCTTCCATCGCCACCAGGCTTCTCTCTCTCCTTCGCCATCGCAGCTTCCTCTCTCCGTGCTCCTTGGCCACCCAAGAGCGAAATAGTACTTGAAGTAGCAGCTTTTGAACAGACTGAAGTTTAGAACAGAGTAAAGTTCAAGCTCGGCCTTGCACAGTGACAGTAACAATAGTAATGTACATGTATTTGGGTGTGGTTGAGAAAATGTATCTGGTTGTGGTTTAAGGAGCTCCCCTCAGTTGCGGAAAATAGTTGTATCTGTATCAAGTGCTGTCATCAATTGTAGATTCAGTCCAAACATATTCTCTGGTATATTTTATCAATATGTTTCGTACTCGAAATCGAGAAAAGCACCTCCACTCGGAGGAAGAGTCCTCTACCTCCTCTGGGGATAGCAGTGACAGTAAATTAGACTATGCCCCTAGTTCAGAGCAACTGTTCGGAGAATCTTCCGAGGAAGATTCACCCCAGTCAGTCACTGCTGGCAAGGTCACCACTCTCCAGGTGCCCCGCCCTTCTGGTGCCATCTCGAAGGTACCCTTACTAATGATCTATCATTTATAGGCGCCCAACCCAGCACTCAAAGATGTGTTCTCTCAGCAGTAGATACTACACCTGGGTCTCCAAAATCTGGCTCAGGCCCATTTGTCCTGCACAATTTCCAATGCCAAGCTGAATGCCCTTTTACTTACTTTTCCAAAACTAAATGGAATTACTCTTACAGTGGAGGATATTGGATATGCGATGGGGATACTGAATGTGCTGGCACCTTTTCCCACCACAAAAACCTTCTCCAATCTCTCCCTTGAAGACACTGCAAATGCGTGTAAAGAACAATTGTTGCACTCACATGGGGACTATCACAGGAATCAGCAGCTGTACTCCATTTTACAGTATTATTTTTTACTACACGCACCGGAAAGAGTAGTGGTTCCATCCTCTCCAGGAATATGCGATGCATTTTTTTGTCTTTGCCACTATCTGCCGTATCCGTTTCAGCATCTGCTCTCCAAGGCGCTACAGGGCAAAGCGATTTCGGACTCAACGTAAAGGATAAGCGGAGAGGTTCAATTGCTATGCAGCCCCTATTATGTATTGGGTAGTGCAAACTATGCAGCAAAAAACAGATACAACTGTTGTTCTCACTTTGCAAGATGATGTCAAAGATGATGCCTGTAATCAGTCACTTTCATAGGACACACACTTAGTACAGTTGGTATGATCTGGTTCACACTGGACAGACTCTTTGGGCTGGGCAACGACACGTGGCAGGGATACGATGGTGGTTCTAGTGGACATCGTGGCCATGTCACCATCACCACTCAGTCTGGAGATAGACTTGGATGGCTGACATTTATGAGCCGTTGGTGGCTCTTTATGGTGGGACATGAGTAGTAGATGTTGGGTCATAGAGATTATCTTCTAGATATATGGTCCAGGGTCGTTGTTTGGAGGAGCGAGTCTATACACACGCACATCTTCACCATCCCTGCACATCTGAGCCTCGACATCCCATTGTACCTGTGAGTCCTGGGCTGGAGCTGAGTGTGATGCCACGCCAGAGTCTGTATCAGTTCTTTGAGATAGTCGAGTCATATGTTCTGGTCTGCTGTTGTGTCTCTGTGAGCTCAGTTGTTGTCTATTGTTCCTTTGTTTTCATTCTGTTTTGAGTGAGATTGTCACGCACGTTGCACTGAGAAGCACCCACTGTAGAGAGCACGACACACTATCCGCGCTACAGGTGCTCTCATTTTGGCGATCATGGTGTTAAATCCACTTTTGAGGCATGTAAGGTCATGGTTGGGCCTAGCACTTGCTTCAAGAAAGACGTACAAATGCGGTACCTAGTGGTTTTCTTTCACAGTTTTTTCAGTATTTCCTCTCACCGAGACGGTGAGCGGTTTTGTGGCGGGCAACCTGTAGCAGGCTACAGTGTCACTTTCACAAGACACACACTTAGTACACTTGGTCTGGCCTGGTTCACACTTGACGGACTCTCTGGGCTGGGCAGTGACACGTGGCAGGGATACGACGGTGGTTCTAGTGGACATCGTGGCTAGGTCACCATCACCACTCCGTCTGGAGATAGACTTAGATGGCTGGCATTTATAAGCCGTTGGTGGCTCTTTATGGTGGGACATGAGTAGTAGCTGTTGGGTCATAGAGATCATCTTCTAGATATATGGTCCAAGGTCGTCGTTTGGAGGAGCAAGTCTATACACAACACATCTTTACCATCCCTGCACATCTGAGCCTCGACACCCCATTCTGTGAGTCCTGGGCTGGAGCTGAGTGTGTTGCCATGCCAGAGTCTGTATCAGTTCTTTGAGATAGTCGAGTCATATGTTCTGGTCTGCTGTTGTGTCTCTGTGAGCTCATTTGTTGTCTATTGTTCCTTTGTTTTTAGTCTGTTTTGAGTGAGATTGTCACGCACATTGCACTGAGAACCACCCACTGTAGAGAGCACGACACACTATTCGCGCTACAATGCCAAAGAACAAGGCCGTTCCAAAATGTCCAAAGGGAAAGGCACTTTACGTAAGAGGGCTAAAGTACAAAAGGATTCGATGGAAGAGCTAGCAACACTACCCTTCTCTGAATCACAAGTTAAAATCTCTGACGTCACTACAGCAAACCCAAGAGTGAGCATGGCTACTTCTGTGGACACCTCTACTTTTACACCACCTATTGTTAATAGAGTTGCAGGCACCCAAACACACTCTCCAGTCCTATCGGCAGTACCACCTACTGCTACTGCTACACCTAGCTCTGGGCAACCTGACATGTTTGCCAACTTTGCGCCTCAGGCCGACAGACCTCTAGATGCGGACAGAAGAGCAATTTCAACTATTATAGATGCAGCCATCTCCTTGCAAGGTACTAACGGTCTGCATCGCGCTGTCTCTGACGGTATGCAAAGGGTAGTGCGTAGCCACCTTCAACGATCGATGGATAGGAATATGTTAATTGCTCAGGCTCAAGATCGCATAAGGATTCTCACTCAATAGATACAGGACCTCAAACATATAGTCAGCACTTTACAAATGCAATTAAAAGAGGCAAATGATATGGCCGCAGTTCAAGAACTTCCTCCTGTGGTAAATTCAATGTGTCCCTCATGTGCCCAACATCAGTCTATAGCATTTCACAAACAGCTTTCTACCAGCCTCCCCCTCCCCTCCATCATCCGACCACCACTAGATATTACCTCTTGGAGTCTTCAACAATAGTAGACCTGCTTGCACATCTTTCAGTTTTCCACTCTCCGGGACGGGGAGTGGTCTTGTGGCGGGCAACCTGTAGCAGGCTACAATGTCACTTTCACAGGACACGGTAAGCACAATTGGTCTTTGGTCTGATCTGGTTCACATTGGACGGACTCGCTGGGCAGTGACATGTAGTAGGGATACGGTGGTCTAGTGGACATCGTGGCCAGGTCACCACCGCCACTCAATGGAGATAGACTTAGATGCAGACATATATGAGCCGTTGGTGGCTCTTTATGGTTGTACATATGAGTTGTAGTAGCGGTTGGGTCATCACTTATCTTCTTCATATATGGTCCAACGTTGTCGTTTAGAGTAGCGAGTCTATACACACAGCATGTCTGCACCATCCCTGCACATCTGAGCCTCGACACCCCCATTTGTACCCGTGAGTCCTGGGCTGGAGCTGAGTATGCTACCACGCCAAAGTTTGTACCGGTTCCCTTGAGATAGTCGAGTTCATATGTTCTGGTCTGCTGCTATGCCTGTCTTGATTTGCTGTTCTCTATTGTTTCTTGTGTTTTCATTCTGTTTGAGTGAGATGTCACGCACATTGCATTGAGGAGCACCCACTGTAGAGAGCACGACACACTATCCGAGCTACATGTTTGTAAACCTTGGTAAAACCAAGGTTATGGTGTTTAACACCACACCACAGCGAATCAAGAGATCAGCACCGACTTTCACATATGGTCAAGAGATTGTAGAGTATACAGATGCATACACTTACCTTGGGGTTGTCTTCACTGGGCTGAGGTTTTCTTTGGGGAGAGCAGCAGAGACTAGATTGACTAGAGCTTTTGCTGCCTTGGGAGGCTTGGAGAGGATGTGTTCGCAGGTTCAATTCCAGGAACCTTGGACAAAGTTATGGCTCTTTGATACCTTAGTAGCCTCAGCTATGTTGTATGGGGTGCAGACATGGGGACCTTCTGTAGGCCAGGATGGTTGGAGACGTATGGAGAGGCCCTTGGTATCTATGATCTCTCGACTGATCAGAGCCAAGGCCTCCGTACCCCATGCTATCATTCGAGCAGAGCTAGCTGCCTCTCCTATGGAGATTGAGGCACTTACCAGATCAGTGTCCTTTGTGCACAGCTTGTGGGATACTGCTAGAGACAGATATGCTAGACTGACCCTTGAGTCTTCCAGACAATTAGCTCTTCAAGGGGACACTTCATGCTGGTATGCACAGATGACGTCATGGTTTCAGAGGCATGGTTTCACCATGGACAGGCTGCCCCCTTTTCAGTACTCTCTTCAGGCACCCTCGATGTCTCTTACACGGGTGAAGATTACTAGACTCATTCGTTAGGACCTGATCCAGCTGGATACCAGGAGGACATGGATAGAGCCGCCACAGGAGTTGGGCACGAAGATGGCTTTCTATAGAGAGCATCTTCTCCACCTCACAGGAGATGGGTTTGTGATTCGACCCAGCTACATGGACACACATATGTCTCATGGTTTGCGGTGTGCCATTGGTCAGATACACACATCCTCACATCAGCTGGAGATTGAGACTGGTAGATTAAGAGGGATACCAGCAGACAGCAGGATATGCTGCTTATGCCAGTTAGAGCCAAAGACAGAGCTACATTACATATGTCATTGCACGGTGTACTATGAGATACGGGGCCGTTACCACTGCTTATTCAGAGAGGGTTTCGGTCCTTTCTCTAGGGTCATGAATTATGAGGATCAGAGATGTCTTGGGCTATATCTACTTGAGTTACACAGATATAGAGACCACTTTATTGGGGAGAGATAGAGAGAGACAATCCCAGAGACAGATTACAGATTTCTTTTCACTAGATATGGAACAGCCAGAGGAGCAATCATCATTGCAGAGCTCGGCCCACACTCATTCGACCACTACCGGCACTCTCATCGACAAAGCACTGGAGCTACGGAGATCTAGACGGCCACGATTGAGGGGAGGGGCTACACAACATTGACGGAGACTACAGCAGAGGATTCGAGCCATACTCTCTCGATATCCAGAGTGCAAATGAGGATGGATTCTAGTAGCAATATCAAGTTCTTTTGTACCCAGACATGGTATTAGATTCAACATTTTGTAACAGATTGGTCTCATAGGTCATTTTGGCCTTATGAAGACATTAATATAACATTTCATCTCTCTCTCTCTCTCTCTCTCTCTCTCTCTCTCTCTCTCTCTCTCTCTCTCTCTCTCATCTATGATTTCTAGGCTGATTAGAGCCAAGGCCTTAGTCCCACATGACATAATACGAGCGGAGCTGGCTGGCCCACCTATTGTAGCGCGGATAATGTGTCGTGCTCTCTACAGTGTGGGTGTCCCCAGTGCAATGTGCGTGACAATCTCACTCAACAAATGAAAACTCTCTTAAACAGAATGAAACACAGAAACAACGGATAACAACACAGAAACAATGGATAACAACAGAGACACAACAGTGGACCAGAACATGTGGACTCGACTAGCTCCAAGAACCTTGTACAGACTCTGGCGTGGCAGCACACTCCGCTCCAGCCCAGGACTCACAGGTACAAATGGGTGTCGAGGCTCAGATGTGCAGGGATGGTGAAGCAGTGCTCTGTGTAAGACTCTCTAGACGACTACGTGCAAGATAAGATAGAACTATCCCAAAACGACTACTGATATGTACAACCATAGGAGCCACCAACGGCCCATAAATGTCCAGCCAGCTAAGTCCATCTCCAAACTGAGTGGTGGTGGTGACCTGGCCACGACGTCCACTAGACCACCGTAGGTACCCTGCCACGTGTCACTCCCAGCCAAAGGGTCCGTCCAGTGTGAACCAGACCAACTGTAGCTAACTGTCCAACTGCCTGTCCTGTGAAGTGACACTGTAGCAGGCTACAGGTTGCCCGCCACAAGACTGGTCACCGTCTCGGTGAGCCAAAACTGAATGAAACTGAAAAGTAACTATATGTACCATGAAAGATGAGGTAAGAGCACAGTCCTGTCACCCAAGGGAAAGGGTCGTCCCCACTGCTGCTCCAGAAGCTTCCGGCTCGGGAGGAGCCATCAGATCAATAGTGTAACCACGCGGTTGCTGTCCTGTGCTTTGCATACCTTGATTTCCTGTGGTTGTACCAGCCATCTGCTGCACAGCGGATGGGAGTACCTGCCCTGAAGTGAACTCCGGACGCCTAGTAACGCAACCATGGCGGTGTGCACCAGTAGCACCATCACAGCAAGGAACACTCTGGCTCTGCATGTGTGGCATCGGGATCCGAGACTCTTGTTGAGTGAAGTACTGGACCTGGGGCTGTGGGTAGTGTCCCATGAACTGCTGAGAGGGCTGAGAGGGACCTGCTGGGTAGTGTCCCATGAACTGCTGAGATTGCTGAGAGGGACCTGCTGGGTAGTGTCCCATGAACTGCTGAGAGGGCTGAGAGGGACCTGCTGGCGCTGCAAAGGTGGCTGGACTCTGGACCTGTATCCCTGGCCTAGTCCATCCATATCCCACAGTAGCCTGGGTAGGCCTGTTATCATACATAAGCATTTCTTGAAATCCTTGCACCTGTGCTTTGAGGTCATCAATGATTCTCGACTTTATCTTCAATGCCTGTTGTAGTGCAAAAATCGTTGCATCTCGATCTGCGATGGCACTCTCGGCAACTCGCAGGGATCCCTCCATAGCTGCGTATGTGGCCGAGTGATGCTGGTGGGTTGCAGCTAGCTGCTCCACGCCTAGCTCGATGGTGGCAATAGCAGCTCTGGAGTCCTGAAGCAACTTCTCTGAAAGCTGAAACAGAGAAGTGGAGTCGGTCCTACCTGAAGATCCCTCAGATGGATGTGATGCTGGAGGGCGCACATGAGGCATTGCGGGCGAGCTAAAAGTAGGTGCAGATGGTGGCACAACCGGCGAGCTAGAAGTAGGGACACTCGGTGTAGAAGGTGCTTCAGAGATTGTTGTTGTAGGTGGAGCGAGTGATATGTTGACCGGTGTATGAGTGAAGATGGGAGAAGAAGGAAGAGGATCCTGTATGGGTGAAGTGACCATCCTCACTTGAGGAGCGGCAGTAGACACTGGTGTCGGCACAGCAGAACCAGGTGTAGCAGTGGACGTATGACGCTGAAGATGTACCCTAGTCTGCTGTCTCTCAAAAACTGGCAAGGAGAGTAGAGACTTCACTGTATCCTTCATCACTTTCGCCTTGATCTTCTTTTTCTTGGTGACTGTGGGGTCTACTTGCATGCTCACAGGTTTCCTTTTTCCTTTCGAGGTTCCCTGTTCCTCATCCACTTCATTTATGTTGATAGGTATGTTTATGATCCATGCCAAGAGAGGCGCCGCAAAACATCTAAAAGTTAACTGCACAGACTGCACTTGGGCCCGAAATCTTTTAGCCCTAGACTGCAGAGAGCTGAAGAGAATTTGGTGGAATCCACATGGGATAGTGTGGATTAAACAGTATAGCCCGTCGCAGTGGGAGAATGTAGTGAGAATATCTGTTTGTACCTTGTCTTCTTTGGCATCCCAAGCCAGAAAGTAATACCTGAAGATTGCGAGAAGCCGTCTGTTTCGCTCATAATTTGGGTGATCCGAGCTCAATAGCTCTTTACATGCTTGAATTGTCGCGTCCTTGGGCAACAAAGAGAAAGTGCGAGTAGTAGACTTCACAGCTGGAAAGTTGGTCATACCCATGGCATGGCCAAGCCTTGTAGCTGTTAGCTTGTGGCCCCGGACCTTTGGAAAGTTTTTCAACATTTGATGTATCAGTTCTGCTGGAATAGTATCAGGTAGATTTGCATCAGCCAATTCTGTGAGACCCAGAGTCCTTAGCTGAGCAGTCGAAAGCACCTCACTGAGAGATGGTCGAGGTTGCTGCATATGAAAATGTAATGAAAATGCCGTGCGATTTTTTGAAGAAGCAGGCCTCTTGATCTCATGAGCGATAATTTGCGGCTTTTCTTTTTTCTGAGCCACCTTTGATTGTTCCTCTGGATCACTGGAAGCACCTGACTCTGAATTTACATCTGAATCCTCAGATGCTGCTAAGTCTGCTTTGTAGCTTTCATCACTTGGGTCACTGGAGGTAAAGTCATCTATGTCATGGCTGCTGCCGCTTGCAGATACTTCATCTGCCTCGCTCTCTGATTGTTCAACCCGAGCTTTTCTCCTCGTCATCTCTACCTTTTTCTTGCTACCCCTGCCAAGGTGAGGTCTGATGACAAACAGAGGATGACAAACAAAGCCGCTGAGTAGCCAATGGAAAAGTAGCAGGATGCAGACAATTTAGATTTCTCCGGCTAACTCGTTAGGCTGGGCGAGTAAATTAAGGTAGGGTAAATTCGAACCAGGCGAAAGAGGGCGGTTAGGGCGAGAGGGTGCTGGGAGAGGGTAGGGGGCGAGAGGGGAGGAGAGGAGAGGGTAGGGGGCGAGGGGTGAGGATAAGGACGAGAGGGGGATAGGGGCGAGAGAAGTGCGGGAGAGGGTAGGGGCGAGATGTTTGGATAGGGGCGAGAGGGGAGGATAGGAGAGGGTAGGGCAGCCAGCAGACTGGCATCTGTATGCACATGAAAAGGTAGGGCCCAATCTGGGGCAACTAGAATAGGCGCTTCAGTGAGACGTTTTTTGAGGTATGCAAATGCTTCGGCCTCAAGTGTTGACCACCGGAAGGGAACAGCAGCACTGGTGAGCCGGGTCAATGGTTGAGCCACCTGTGCATACATACGTATGAACCTGCGATGATAGCCGGTGTGGCCCACAAAGCTCTGAACACCTTTGGGATTTATGGGAGGAGGTAACTTCAAGATGGCCACTATCTTCTCTGGGTCCGGTGCCAAACCTTGAGCAGACACCACATGGCCCAACAGTGTGCCCTCTGTGACCAAAAAATGACATTTGTTCGGATTGAGCTTCAAACGTGCCTCTCTGCACCTGAGGAAGACTGCAGAGAGCTGAGCAAGATGCTCCTTTAGATTTTCTACTGGGGTCGAACACTGAGCACCCGAGAAGGTGGAAAAGTCATCCATGAATATGCGAAGGTGATCAGTAAGCAGAGGACAAAAGATGAGATATACTATGCGATTGAAAGAAGGCGGTGCATTTTTAAGCCCAAAAGACATCCTAGTGTAGATGAAAATACCCCAGGGAGTCACAAAAGTTGTTTTGATTTGGTCGTCAGGATGTATTCCTAACTGATTGTAGCCGCTGAACCCGTCCATAAAACTATACAGTACATGGCCAGCGACATCTTCGAGGACTCTCTTAGTAAAAGGTGTCGGAAATCCATCCGGGATTGTGACCTTATTCAGAGCCCGATAGTCGACACAAACTCGAATTTTGTTGGACTGCTTCTTTGGGGCAATAACCATAGGAGACAACCATTCTGAGTGCTCTACTGGTACAATAATACCAGCTTCTTGCATCTTTTCCAACTCGATTTTGACTGCTTCTGCATACTTGGGATTCAGTTTGTAAGCACGTCCTTTGACCGGCTTAGCCCCCTCAACCAGAGGAATTGTGTGGACTCCTAGCTCTGCTGGGATTCCTTCTAAATCGTGGTAAGACCAGGCAAACACATCTTTGAAAGAGCGCACGAAGGAGATTACCAGGTCGAGTAGAGCGGGGTGATCCCATAACCAAGTGGCTAATAAGATGGGCTGATGGCTGTCAGGGCCTCCTAGGTTGACCTCTCTGACTGGGTCAGGCGGTGCAGTGGTCGAGGCTGCGTCAGGTGGAGAAGATTGTGCCGCCTCTGTTAGCCTTTGGACATTATGAGCTGGCGTCTGATCAATGTTGAAATCAGCATACTCTTCCTGCAACCAACCTGATGGAAGCTCTGCAAATGGTAAATCCTCAGATACCTCAAAAGTGCTCCGGCATGGGTGGAGAGTCAGATGGAGTAGAGGCTAAGGAGGGAGCTGGGGTGTTGGCCAACTCTTGCAAGGGAGACTTTTTTCCCCTTCTATGGTGGGTTATAGGCTCACCCAGGCCGACGGTTTCCATCAAGGGACCCTCTGAAGGATGGGCACCAGAGACCGGTCCACTTGGTTCTGACTCACTTGAGACTGGTCCACTTGGTCCACGTGGTTCTGGCTCACTTGGCTGACTGGGATTCTTGGTCTCAGGTGTAGCTTCAGATGTAGGATCAGGGGGATAGGGTGAATCTGTTGGCAAAGGTTGAAGAGAGACTACATAGCATTGCATCAAAGAAGTGGCTTCTAACCACTGCAGTAAGTCTTCATCGGACCCATCGGGAGGGACCGGCTGGTCCAAGTCAGGGTTGGACTCTACTGACAAAGAGCTATGCTGAACAACCGGATCCATACCTCCTTCGAGACGAATTTGTTGCATAGGAGAGCCAGGAGTGTGTATCCACATGGCGTCGGTTCCCCAGTCGTGAAGTGCTTTCGTATGTCGCAGCCATGGCCTACCAATCAGCAAGGGATAACCTCCCTCTACCAGGGGAAGATTAACTACCACAAAATCCAAGTTAAAAGTGAAATCTTGTACCTTCAGAGGCACCTTGTCGACTATGCCCACTGGGTAGACTGTTCTCTGATCAGCCAATGTAACAATGAAAGGAGCAGGTCGGGTAGGCTTTAGACCTAAGGCCATCATAGTGAATTCGGGCATCAAATTGATTCCAGATCCTCCATCAACGATGACGCCGGATAGCTGGTGCCCAAGAATAGATACAGTGAGGCGAGGACTTTTATAATCGGTGAGGGGAGCAGATGGATAGGAAATCAAATAGGACTCTGAGGGCTGTACAGGGAGGTGCCCGCCACTAGGCCCAGCCCCCGGGTACAGAGACTGAATGATTAACAAGGTGTCACTTCTAAGTGTAGCATCAAGCCTTAGCATGTCGTATAGTGACACCTGCTGAAAAGTATTTTTCAAGATGGCTTCTGTTGTGGGCTTGGCGCCTTCGAATTGGGCTCCTTTTGTGACCTTAATCTGTTCCAAATCAGCCACTGCTTCTAAGAAGGCTCCATCAATGTCAGATAACAAGGAAGTTGGTTTGCTCTGAGCAATTGGGAAGGACTTGTCCTTTGGGTCAGGTAGACCAGAGTGAGGAAGTGGAGACTGGCGAGGTGGACCTGTGGGTAGACTGAGACCAAGACCAAGAGCTGCTCTTTGTGCCCGAGTAAGGACACCAGTAGGCTCCTCCACTTGCAGAGGCTTAACCACATGAGTAGCAGGTGAAGGTTGAGGCACGGTGTTCACAGTAATCAAATTTATCTTCGGAAAGGTGAATTCGGGCTGGCTCTGAGTCGAGCCTGAAGACGTGGATGCCCTTTGCTTGGGACAATCTTTACTGTAGTGATCCTTCGAATCAGGGCAATGACGACAAGGAGGGGACCCCTCGGGTAAAGGACACTTGCTCTGATAATGCCCATATTCTCCGCATCTGTAGCAGAGTATGGGCCGATTGGAAGGACGAAACGGGGGACGAGGTGGTTGCTGCATGGAATTTGAGGCTGAGGTGTAGAAACTTTGGGGAACTGAGGGAGTACTGGCATGGTAAAAACTGTGGGGTGCAAAGTTGTTGTGCATACCTTGCTGCATAGGGGGTGTTGTCAGCAGAGGAGGCAACTGGTTTTGATGGCCGTAGGGTGAGACCATGTTGGATGCAGGTGCTAACCCTTGTTGGAGAGAAGGACCAAGATTTTGTTGTATTTGACGCAATCCCTTGAGGTAGTAACAATCTTTATCCTCATGTCCAGCTTTTTCACAGAAGTGGCAGTAAAACCGAAGGGGGCATTCCTGTGGTGGGTGCCCTGGAGAGCGGCATGAGCTACACCAAACCATAGCCTTAGTCTCTTGCTGACACTTGAGCTCTTCTAACTCGCACTTAATCTGTTCCAATGCCTCATTATGTGTAGGCTTCTCTTGTCTAAGAGAGAAGGACCTCTCCTCTTGAAGAGCTCGTTGTAGCTTTAGGGCTTCCAGTTCCCTACGTAAAGAAGTTAAAGGATCAGTAGGACTACCTTCCGAGAACACAGAGAAAGTATCTATTTGAAGAGAGTTGTTGAAGAGCTTCCTTGCTCCCTCTATTCTAGTAGCAGCTGCGATGAACTCGTCGAGAGTGGCATCGGGTCGGAGACTCTCTCGGAGTTTTTGCTGAGAAGTTTTGGGAAGCGCCTTCTCCACCCACTTTTTAATCATGAATTCACCGGGTTGTTGGGGAAGCTTGGCCACCAGCGACTTAGTTTTCGTCATAAGCTCCGCAAAAGTCTCCTCAGGTTTGAGCACCATGTTGGCCAACTCATCCAACACCTTCTCCTGGTAGTCACCTGGCCTGAAAGCTGCACAGAACTGCTGTCTTAAGGCTGCCCAAGTTGCAAAATGGTTCTCTGCAAATTGGCTGTACCATTTATCTGCTAGGCCATCCAGGGTGGATGGAAATAGTACCAAGTAAGCATCTTCTCTGTTCAGCCCACGTCCCCTACAGAGAGATACAAATCTTCTTGTATGGTCGTCAGCATCTTCTGAAGACAGCCCTTTGAATGTAGGGAACTTGATGTTCACCTTGGCCAAAACACTAGCTAGTGGCTCCATGATTTCTTGCTGAGTCTGTTGCACAGTAGCTTGTTGTAGAAGAATAGGAGAGAGCTTTTCCGGAGAAGGTGATCGCGAAGATGGGGAACCTGATGAAGGAATGGGTGATGTGATATGTGGAGGTATAGGTGATGAGGTTGAAGGATTTCTACAAGGTGTCAAAGGTCGTCTTCTGTGATAGTACTTCAGAGGGCTCAGTAGTGGGCTTTGACGCTCAACTGACCTCCTTGTATGTGTCATACAGTGACCTCCAAGCCAACCAAGCTTTGGGCAAGAAACCTTGAACTGGCCGAAGACTGGTCTAGACTCTACTAGACCATACTAGACCAGACAAGTGTCTAGACCAGCTGGACCAGGGACGAGGAGGACTAGACCAGGGTCTAGACCAGACAAGTGACTAGACCAGCTAAACCAGGGTCGAGGGGTCTAGACCAGAGACGAGGGCAAGCTGGACCAGGGCGAGAGGGGACCAGACCAGCAAGGCGAGAGACTTAGACTGCACAGGCGAAGCGAAGAACCCAGCTACTCAACAGAGTGAGACTTCAGTTGAGGTCCCACCGTGATCGCCAAAGTGAGAGCACCTGTAGCGCGGATAATGTGTCGTGCTCTCTACAGTGTGGGTGTCCCCAGTGCAATGTGCGTGACAATCTCACTCAACAAATGAAAACTCTCTCAAACAGAATGAAACACAGAAACAATGGATAACAACAGAGACACAACAGTGGACCAGAACATGTGGACTCGACTAGCTCCAAGAACCTTGTACAGACTCTGGCGTGGCAGCACACTCCGCTCCAGCCCAGGACTCACAGGTACAAATGGGTGTCGAGGCTCAGATGTGCAGGGATGGTGAAGCAGTGCTCTGTGTAAGACTCTCTAGACGACTACGTGCAAGATAAGATAGAACTATCCCAAAACGACTACTGATATGTACAACCATAGGAGCCACCAACGGCCCATAAATGTCCAGCCAGCTAAGTCTATCTCCAAACTGAGTGGTGGTGGTGACCTGGCCACGACGTCCACTAGACCATCGTAGGTACCCTGCCACGTGTCACTCCCAGCCAAAGGGTCCGTCCAGTGTGAACCAGACCAACTGTAGCTAACTGTCCAACTGCCTGTCCTGTGAAGTGACACTGTAGCAGGCTACACCTATGGAGGTTGAGGCACTCACCAGATCAATATCATTTGTACACAGCTTATGGGACACCACCAGGGACAGGTATGCTAGGCTTGCTCTTGAGTCATCCAGACAGCTAGCATTACAAGGAGATACATCATGTTGGTATGCACAAATGAGCTCATGGTTTCAGAGGCATGGTTTCAACATGGACAGGCTGCCCCCTTTCCAGTATTCTCTTGATGCACCATCTTTGGCTCTTACACGGATGGAGACTACTAGGCTCATTCGGCAGGATCTTATCCAACTTGATAGCAAGAGGACATGGATAGAGCCATCACATGAGTTGGGTACGAAGAGGGCTTTCTATAGAGAGCATCTTCTCCAACTCACGACAGATGGATTTGTCACACGGCCCAGCTACATGGACACACATCTATCTCATGGGTTACGATGTGCCATAGGCCAGATTCGCACATCTTCACATCAGCTTGGGGTTGAGACAGGTAGATTCAGAGGCATACCAGCAAACAGTAGGATATGTCAGTTATGCCATGCAGAGCCAGAGACAGAGTTTCACTACATATGTCACTGCACAGTCTACTATGAGATACGGGGACGCTTTCATTGTCTATTCAGAGATGGTTTTGACTCGCTAGATAGAGTCATGAGATATCAGGATCAAAGATGTCTCAGATTATTTCTACTTGAGATACAGAAACATAGAGACGCTCTATTGAGAGGGCAAAGACAGAGACGCATCTCAGATTTCTTCAGTCTGAGTACCACAGAGGCAGAGGGGACACCACCATCATAGAGCTCGGCTCCCACCCATACACACACCAGCGGTACTCTCATTGACCGAGCTATAGAGTTGGGGAGATCGAGACGACCGCGACTGAGGAGGGGAGCCACGTAGCACCGGCGGAGATTGCGGCAGAGGATCCACAGGATCCTAGCACGACACCTAGAGTGTCGATCAGGATAGGCTTCATGCTACTGCTATATTATATCATGGTGACACTTATCCCCACTTTGTACCTTTGTGGCATGATACCATTGCTCAGCCTACCAGCCACCCATAGGAGTCGGTAGCACTCCTATCTCAGTTTGTTGTTTGTAGTTTTCTTTGTTTGTACCCAGACTTGGTACTAGACTCATCATTGTAATCAGTTGGTCTCATAGGTCATTTTGGCCTTTTGTAGACGTTAATATATCATTTCATTTCATTTCTCTCTCTCTCTCTCTCTCTCTCTCTCTCTCTCTCTCTCTCTCTCTCTCTCTCTCTCTCTCTCCACTTTACTGAGGAGGGCTGGAGAGAGACAGTCTCAGAGACAGATTACAGATTTCTTTACACTAGAATCCTAGATATTGGACACCCAGAGGAGCAGCCACCATTGCAGAGCTTTACCCGCACTCATACTACCACTACTGGCACTCTCATAGACCGAGCATTGGAGCTAGGGAGATCTAGACAACCGTGATTGAGGAGAGGAGCTACACAGTATCGACAGAGACTACAGCAGAGGATTCGAGCTATACTTTCTCGACGTCCAGAGTGCAGATGAGGATGGATCTCTACCATATCTTCCCCCCCCCTTTTCTCATTGTACTACACATTGTACTGGGCACCTTTTGTAGTAGCTGGCACATCCATACAATCCCAGCTTGTAGTAGTTGTATTTTTGTTTCAGTTCTTCTTGATTCCGGACATGGTATCAAATTCACTATGTTGTAACAGCTTGGTCTCATAGGTCATTTTGGCCTTTTGAAGACGTTAATATATCATTTCATTTCTCTCTCTCGCGCGCGCACGCGCATGTACTTCTCCAGGATGGCACGATCCCCTTCCAAGCGTTTTGCTTCTCTCTCCATTCCTCTCCCTGTGTCACTGTGTGTGTCCGCTTCCTTTGCTGCCTACACGCAGCAGTGCTCCAACCATCTCTGCCTGTGTTCGCCACGTAGCACCCTCCCCTGCTACGGCACAATGCTTTACCCTATTCCTCGTGCTCCTCCCCAAAGCGGCTACCCACGGCATCCTCCACTGCCCCATTTGTCATTGTCGACACCCTGCTATGTGCGTGCCCATGTCACCTCTGCTCTCTTCTACACAATCACTGCATCAGAACCTGTTCCACTGCCCTTGTTGTGCACCACCCATTTTCAACACCATCCCTGCCTGCTGCCCACTCCTCCGCCTCTAGCTCGTCTGTCCATGCTCCCCTGCAAACGTCCTGGTGCTGCCCTGCGGCCCGAGATCTGCTACCCCCCATCGCCAAGATCTCCACTCAGCGAATGCCGTGCAGAGGCTCCTTGTCATCGACAGGATCCTTAGTTTCTACCATTTCTGACCTCAGCACTTTACAGCTATGCCCTCTGATCCTGCAGAGAGACCTGCAGCTCATCCCATCACCCTCTTTATCAACATCGCGTGCGCCCTCAATCTTCCTGTGTTATCCCCCAGGCTAAAGCACCTCAGATTTGCACCACTGGCCTGCTCTGCTCCCCTTCCATCGCTTCCAACACCCTATGCCACCTGCAGTCTATGCCCGCCATGTTATCCGCCCCGGATCCTCCTCCCCACTCTATGCCATCACCGCCTAGCCCTCAACCCTACCTTGTCTATCTTCACACTTGCCCACCCATGACTCAATCTTTAAAACTAAAAATTTCAATTTAAAAATGCAAAATAAATAAAATAAGAAAAAAAGGGGTGAAATGCTTTCATATTGGTCGTAACGGCTCAGGGTTAGTGCGCCCTTCACCGGGAAAATTTACAAAATCTTAGCTTTATTTGGACTGGAGAAAATTCACAAGTTTTGTTTTAATCATGGCCAATCTTTTAATTTTTGACCAAAAACCCAAATTTTATGAGCTGTGATCTCGTGTACATCGATTAAAAGGTCAATAATGCAAGCACTATGCTCCTATCAACGAGTCTCCTTCGAAAGATTTGTTTCCACAAGGCAGGCCTCATGATTTTATCACTTGTTAATTCTTTCACAAATCTAGAAGTGGGCCATTAAAGGCAGTATCCCCATAATGAATACAGTAAATCATTAAAACTTCATAAATAAGAGAATTTTAAATAAGGCTGTGATATTGAAATTTAAACAGAGATTCCCCCGAGAGCTCAAGCCAATTAAATCCAATCCAAGAGAAGAGTGCCTCAGAAGGACTTGTGTATGCTTCAAGTCCTCCAGAACCGAGCAGGCTGAGGTTTATCCTGCTTGTCGATTGTCAACAAGACATGATGATGAAAGACAGCACCTCACCAGAAGACCACAGATAAACAATTTCCCACTTGAAGGCAACAATTTCTCTTCACAACCATTAGCATTACTTAAAAGCATGAAGCCCCTGAATATACAGAAGCATCAAGCCCCTGATTATACTGACCTTGTCGTTATCTTGCTTTGAATAATCAAAAATCCTTCGCACAATTCGCTTGAATGAGCATAGATGGTTTACCTGGACCAGCTCATAAACTGGCGGATCACCAAGATGTTTGAAGTTGCTAAGCTCCACATGACTTAGGTTTGCACAAAAATTTGCCACTGAGACACAAGATTGAAATAAGTCCCTTCGACCAAATCTCAACCCTTTTTAAAGTACTTCCAATGCCTAGGCTCTGTGTGCATGTGCATGTGGTACTAATTACTTACATTGCATGATTGCAACTTCAGAAGCTGTAGAGCACTGAGTTGGCTTCAACTTGAGAATTCGAAGGGTGGATGCTCTCTCCGCTAGGTTTAAAAGTCCTAAATCGGTCACTACCTGACCACAAGCCCAAAAGAACAATCCAGCTCAAGCCCCTAAATGATCAAGTTAAGATGTGAAAACTGCTCATGGAGGCAGACTAACTTTATGCGTATGCATACAGGACACATGAAACAAGGGCCCTGGATGAACAAATCAATGTACTCACAGAATCCGTCGTGGTCTTATCAACAAGATGAAGCTCTTTGAGAAGAGGACATTTCTCAGCTATCAAAGTTAAAGCTGCATCACTGATATGAAAACTACCACTTTGCCGCTCCTTGTGGCGAAAACGTTGCAGGGAAATTCCACATTCAAAGATAAAAATCAAAGTGTCCTACAGAACAGAGAAGTTTGGACATAAGCCTACCGAGTTGAAAATTGAAAAGGATTCATTCATAATTCAGAAACATTCATCCGCTCTCACCAGACGGGAAAAAACAAAGTTCACAACCATGCAGGAAACTTCAGGTACTAGAAATGCAAAAAATGGCAACAAAACCAAATTTATTTTCGTATTTGCACCTCCAGACACTCTGATATATCTTCTCAGGGTGCAACTTCGAAAGTTAACTAATGGTTATGCTCAGTAAAAAGGTGCTTCTTGACTCATTTTCCCTCTTGATGGAATAATGTTTTCTTTCAAATTTTTGTTTGCACCTTAATGCAGTACTGTTTCCAAAATTCTCCTCATTTTGTAATCTTTCTCATCAATGTTGCAACTATCATCCAAGTATCGGCTCCTTGCTACTTAAACCTGTACATTTCCTGGTTTTAACAAGCCAAACAGAAAACTTTGTTCTGTCATTAATGTTTGAAACATGAATGACACACAAGGCATACAAAAAAGTACAAAAGCCATTTTTAAAAATCTGCTATGCGTAAAAATGATAGACAACACTACGCACGTATTTGCGCACCCTCCATGCTGGTAAGCTCATAGTGACAAGGAACAGGTTAAAAAGACATGAAAAGTAAAAAGTTGGAATCGACCATCTCCTGTCACTAAATAGCAACGTGGGAAGAAGCTGACATTCCTATCATATCTATCTTCAAATAGCCATTTCTTTGTCACCGAGGACTATCAACAACAAAATTTGCTAGAAGTAGACACACTACAACTAAGAAAATCTATGCTCGATTGTATTATAGACATGTGATGCTCACAAAGTCTTTTTCTTTGAATTGATGCCATTGGGACTTAAAAGTTGGATGCCTACACACTGCATGCAAAGCTTTAGGCGTAAAATGATGGGCTTTTGTTTATGCATCAGAAAACCCCTACCGTTGTAAGATTACAAGCACTTAACTCCCTCAACAGCGGGCAGTTTCTTGCTACGGTACACACAGCTTGGTTTATATCCACAGTGGTCCCGCAATCAATCATGAACGAAGTTAAACTCCTGCCAAGACAAAGTTAAACTTACTCAAAACAAAGACCCTCCTGTCCATACGCCTATATACTTCATATACATAAGCATGTGTATCAAGTTTAGTATACATATCGCTCAAAACCTGTTATTCAGGGCCAAGTCCTCAAAACCTGTTGCTGAAACGGTTCCTCCAAAACCTGACCATGCAAATATTCGCAGGTTTCCCTTCAAACGGCAAGATACATTAGAAAGAATTTGGTTGCTGTGATGGTCACATCCACAGAGAACAAGCTCCTCTATGCTTTCTGGGAGGCACTTCAAGGATGAATCAGTTAGATGCCAGCAGTCCTGCTCACGCAAGAGTGAGGTATGAATGAGCGGGCTAAAAGCATATCATAGAACAAATTAAAAAATTACTCGTCTTTCCAAAGACAAAAAGCAAATACGCAGTTACAATTCTTATGGTTGATCTTTAAGTTGAACAGCTATGCCTAGATGTCTTTCTTAGTTAACACTGACAACCTTGGGAGTCTTAAAAGCAATTTGTTCAGCACCATACACTTACACTGTGCTCTGGTGTGTTAAATTCACTACGGTACACACCTCAAGACAAGCAGAACAAATTTCTTACCAGCTCCAGCCGGCGAAGTCTTGACCCCATCCTTTTGGCCAAGCTTGTAAAATAACTATCATTCATCAAGAAACCTCCATTCTTCAGGTCCAGAAACATTAAGGTCTTCATTACACTGCCATTGTGACCAGGAAAAAAGGCTTTAGTCCAACATTAAACATGGGTGTAGAAAACAAGTGTTATGAATCATGATGACTATTTGAATCCTTTAAGCCTAGCCTAAAAACCTATCAACGAAAGTCAAAGTCTTTTCCAGATTTCTTGGGCTGAAAGCCAGCTTTTTCCAAAATGGCCGCCAAGGGTGACCCTCATCTCAATGTATTCGATTCTTGGGATACCTGTAGGGGCGCTTTTGCAAAACATCACAGGGATGCAGTTGACTACGACGAGAGGACTTGGGCGACATGGAGGAGGAAGAAGATGAGATTCAAAGACCGCAGAAAGAAGAGAGCGGTATCTCGCAAAGGGCGCTATGACCACCCAGAGGATGATGAAGATGAGGATGAGGATGAGGAAGATGATGGATTTCCTCTGACTTTTGGGCACGAACAGAGCCATCTTCTACGGCCAGCTAAATATGCAGCATCATACAGCCCATGGAGTCTGGACCATGATTTGGATGGCTTTTCCTTACTTATAGGCTCCTTGACATTCCAGACGGTGTAGCGGAGATAGTGTGTCGTGCTCTCTACAGTGGGTGCTCCTTAGTGCAATGTGCGTGACAATCTCACTCAAAACAAACTGAAAACAAAGGAACAATAGACAACACAGAGCTCGCAGAGACACAACAGCAGCAGACCACGACATATGACTCGACTATCTCAAAGAACTGATACAGACTCTGGCGAGGCAGCACACTCAGCTCCAGCCCAGGACTCACAGGTACAATGGGGTGTCGAGGCTCAGATGTGCAGGGATGGTGAAGAAGTGTTGTGTGTATAGACTCGCTACTCCTAACGACGATGCTGGACCATAGAGCTAGAAGATGATCCGATGACCCAACAACTGCTACTCATATGTACAACCATAAAGAGCCACCGACGGCTCATAAATGTCATCCATCTAAATCTATCCCCAAACTTAGTGGTGGTGACCTAGCCACGATGTCCACTAGACCACCGTCCGTTTCCCTGCTGCCACGTCACTGCCCAGCCAAGAGAGTCCGCCTAGTATGAGCCAGCCTAGACCAATTGTACTAACTATGTGTCCTATGAAAGTGACACTGTAGCCTGCTACAGGTTGCCCGCCACAAGACCGCTCACCGTCTCGGTGAGAAAAACAACTAAAACTGCTACTCGACCGCAAAGAAACCACTACTGCACATCACTGTCATTATAAAAAACTGCCCAGTCACCCAAGAGAAAGATTAGTCGCCACACCACCCGAAGCATCAGTCTCTGAAGGTGGAGCCATCAAATCAATGGTGGGGCCCTGCTGTATGTGAGCTCTCCTGTCCGTAACGGGGCCCCCAGGGAAGGGACCAGCCACCTACTACTGGGCAGATGGTAGCACCTGTCCTGTAGTGTACTGAGTACATCGAGTAACACAGCCATGGCGGTGTGCTCTAGTAATTCTGTCATAGCAAGTAACATTTTGCATCTGAGGCAATGGTGACGACTGAAACCCCTGAGGATACTGTTGTTGATTGTAGTACTGAACTGGAGTCCGTGGGTAAAGTCCCATGAATTGCTGAGAAGGACCCGATGCTGCATTCTGCACTGGTGTACCTGCTCCAGTTCACCCATACCCCATACCCATCATCGTAGGCTGGGTTGCCCTATTTTCATGTAAGAGCAGTTCTCTAAATCCTTGTATCTGATTTTGAAGGTCACTAATCACTTGAGACTTTAACTTCAAGGCTTGTTGGAGTGTGAAAATAGTAGCATCCCGATCGGCGATGGCGCTCTCAGCAACTCGCAGAGATCCCTCCATAGCTGCGTAAGTAGCTGCGTGACACTGGTGTTTAGCTGCTAACCGCTCTGCTCCAAGCTCAATGGTGGCAATGGCTTGCATGGACTCCCGCAGTATATCCTCAAATAAGCGAAAAAGTGATGTCGAGTCCGACACTGTGGAAGGTCCTGTAGCAGTGTCAGGCGGAAGAGGGCTAGCAAATGGTACTGCTAGTGGCACTAGGGTGGCAAGCGGCACTGCTCGTGGTGGATTGGGAGCATGCCTCTCTAGTGACGTAGAGACGGTTGCAGTGGCTGCAGCAGGACTAGGCATAGGAGAAGAAGCAACTCCAACTGGGGCTCGGAAGCTAGTCGCTGTGATAGGAGTAAAAATAGCAGCAGTAGCGAGAGGAACACACACTGTAGAAGCCACAACTATGACATGCATAGTGTTATCTGCAGTGCCTGAACTTACCATTGAACCACTAGCGGGAGTATGCGAGGAACGTCGAACAGGTTGCTTCACTCGAAGCTGCTGGCTTTCCGAAATTGGCAGTGATATTGAAGATTCTACTGTGTCCTTCACTACCTTCGCCCTCTTTGTCTTAGGCTTCCCAGGTAGATCCATTGTCTGTTCAATATCTTTCCCTTTTGCCTTAGAGCTTTTACGCCGCATATCCGCATCCACATCCATGGGACTAACAGGTATGTTAATGACCCAGGCCAACATGGGAGCTGCAAAGCATTGAAAGCTAGATTGCACGGATTGCACCTCAACTCTGAATCTTTCTGCCCGCGACTGTAAGGAGGTAAATAGAATTTGACGAAAGCCACACGGGATGGTGTGGATGAGGCAATATAGGCCTTCGCAGTGCGAGAAATATAGTAGGCACGTCACATCTGCCCTTGCTTACTTTAGCAGCTCTGACCAAAAAGTAGTACTTGAAAATGGCCCAGAGCTTTTTATTTCTTGCATAGTCAACATGACTAGTACTAAGTAGCTCTTTGCATGCCTCAATGGTCGCATCTTTCGAAAGTTGTGAATAGGTTCTTGTAGCCGGTTTTACTGCAAGAAAGGTTGTCATCCCCAAAGCGTGACCAATGCGTGTAGAAGTCACTGGGAAAAAGCTTGAGAACCTCATGCACCATATCCATGGGAATATCACAAGGCAGATCGGCCTCTGCTAATGTTGACAGACTTAGCGTATGTAGCTGATCTTTCGATAAAACTTCTCGAAGAGACAGATGAGGCTGCTGCAGATGGAAGTTCAAAGTAAATTTGGTTTGAGTTTTGGAAGGAGGCCGAGGAATTTGATGGCTCAGTACCTGCGTGATTTTCTTCCCCCTTCGATGATGTGTTATAGGTTCACCAAGGCCGACGGCTTCCATCAAAGGAACACTTGAATCATGAGAATCAGGGACTAACACACTTCCTTCTTCGACTGGCACACTTTTTGTTGTAGGGCTTGGGACACTTGTGTCTGCCTGAGGAGCTAGGAGAGAGAGTGTTACCAGCACAGGTGGGGTTTGAATAGAGACCACATAGCATGGCATCAAGGTGGTAGCTTCCAACAACTACAGCAAATCTTCGTCAGACCTGTCAGGTGGGATGGGCTGCTCAGGGTCGGGGTTGGACTGTATTGACAATGAGCTGTGATGAACCACTAGATCCATACCTCCTTCGAGCCGAATTGGTTGCATGGGTGAGCCAGGAGTATGTATCCACATGGCGTCGTTTCCCCAATCATGAAGTGCCTTAGTATGCCGGAACCATGTCTACCAATAAGCAAAGGAAATCCTCCCTCCACCTAAGGAAGACTGACCAGCACAAAATCCAAGCTAAATGTGAAGTCTTGTACCATCAGTGGCACCTTCTCTACTATGCCCATAGGATAGACTGTCCTCTGGTCTGCATATGTAATAGTGAATGAAGCAGGGCAGGTAGGTTGCAGACCTAAGGCCAACATAGTAAATTCTGGAATCACATTGATCCCAGATCTACCATCCACTATGACGCCTGAGAATTGATGCCCAAGAATAGACATAGTGAGATGAGGACTTTTGTAGTCGGTGAGGGGAGCAGCTGGATAAGAAATAATGTATGACTCCAAGGGCTGCACAAGTAGGTGCCCGCCACTAGGCCCTGCACCAGGATACAGAGACTGGATGATGGAAAGGGTGTCACTTCAAAAATTTGCATCAAGTCGAAGCATGTCGTACAGTAACACTTGCTGAAAGGTGTTTTTCAAGATAGACTCTGCTGTAGGCTTCTCTCTTTTGATCAGACCTTGCTCTGGTATCTTAATCTTCTGCAAGTCCTCTACTGCTTCCATGAAAGCACCATCAATATTTGATAGAAGAGAGGTAGGTTGGCTCTTGGCACTACCTGCTGGTTTGTCAGCTACTAAGGGAGTTTGACTCATTTGTGTGACTGGAGATGACAAAATTGGACCGCCAAGGAGGCTGAGACCAAGAGCAGCTCTCTGTGCCTGTGTTAGCACACCACCCGGCTCTTCCACCTGCTTCAACCCGTCGTGAGAGGCAACTACAAGAGTGGAAGGCAGTGCCTCTGGAACGGTGCTTACTGTGATGAGGTTAACCTTTGGGAATGTAAACTCCTGTTGGTTCTGGCTTGTGCTTGCAGATGTGGATGCACGTTGTTTTGGGCAGTCCTTACTACAGTGATCCTTAGCTTCAGGGCAGTGTCGGCAAGGAGGGGACCCTTCTGGCAACGGACATTTGCTCTGATAATGTCCATACTCCCCGCACCTGTAGCACAAAATTGGCCTATTGGAGGGGCGAGGTGGTCTTGGCCCTTGCTGCATGGGGCCAGATGCTGAATTGTAGAAGCTTTGGGGAACTGAAGGAGTATTAGCATGATAAAAGCTGGGGGATGCAAAGTTTTTTTTTTCCGAGAAAAAGATCCTTCTATTAGTTAATGAAAACTGCCCATAGGGCTACATCCACCTCTGCAAGAGAGGGCTACAACAAGCATGATGGGGAGACTCTCCCAATGAAAAAACAGCATATATACAATGAGGCTAAATCAAGAGATGGGAGGAGGGAAGAACCACACAGGTGGACAGTAGTGCCATCTGAGCACCCCCTCGACTATGGTGTAGAAAGGCCCAGGGCGCCAGAGTCGAAGGAAAGCCTCGCGGTGCTCCCGCATGCGGTCGGAGCTACCCTGTAGTCCCTCAAGCTGTCCTCCCAGAGTATGGATCAGCTCTAGCCAAAAGTCACGAACACTCTCTGCTGGTGGCACAGGGCGAGCCTCAAATATGCGGAAACAGCGGGCCCGCCAGATGAACCAAAGTGTCAAGCCACTGATGAGCTCCCAACACTCCTCTCTCTCACTGCACCACTCCTGTGGAGTAAGCTCTGTAGCAGGCTGAAGTGTAGGTCACCCCACCTGCATCACTATCATCCTGCTGGTGGAAGATAGCTCAAACTAAAGTGCCGGGCCCGTGAGTGTGGACCAGGCCGCTGCCCCCCAAGTGTACTGTCGAACCGTGGAGAGAGTAGGCATCAACCGAAGAACTTGTAGCCACACCCGCTGGGCCGAGGGACAGTCCCAAAGACAATGACGCTGACTCTCCACCAACTGGTCACAGGCTGCACATGCGGCCGAGAGATCACTATGCACAAGCCAACTCCCTACTGTTGTGGCTCTGTGTGCAACCAGCCACTGAAAAAGAGTGACGCGCCTCGGTTGTCTGGAGTCCCACAGCCTCTGCCAAAAGGCTGCCAAGAACTCGACTGTGAGGCCCTCCTCCTGCCAATGACGTGCTGCAGCGGGGCGGGCCTCTCTCTGTGCTGCAAGTATATGACGTCCAAGCCGAACAGTGTACTGAAAGAAGGGGACTCCTGGCCAGTCTGCAGAACAGAAGGGGTCCCTCCATAGCCACTCACCAGGATCCCACTGTACTCGTGCCAGTGGACAACACTCCCAAGCCCATAGCCTCCAGTGTCCAATCTCAAGAGCTGCTGGGTCAGGGTCTATGACGCAAGTCCTCCCACAGATGCCCACAACTCGGATCCTCTGGAAACAACACTCTGCTACCTGCGGGGCCTCTACTGCAACTCGCTGTAGTCGTCCCCCACCCTAAAGCTCGAAGAACAGGGCTAGGACAATCTTTGAGCAGGCCCTAACTGAAATGAGAACCTCCAGTCGTGTGAAGGCTCCCATCCACCGGGGTGCTACTGGCTCGAGAGGCGTGAGCCACTCACCTGGAACTGACTCTGAGATGTCCTGACACATGCTCTGCACCCCTCTCATGCCCTGTAGCTGGAAACCCTGCACCTCCTCTGACAAACCTGTGAACTCTAGCCAGTCACCTAGAGAGCGCGCTGGACCTGCTGCCATGGGACCCCAAGAAACATGAGGCCGACTCCCAACCAAGTGGCCTCTCTGAGTGCTAACCATGGGGTTCTAGACGAGGGGCTGCCGTAGGCGCTCCTCTGTGCACGTCGGCTGTCTCAGCTCTAGGCCACGCCGTAAGAGCTCCCAAGATCGAAGCAAACTCACAGCGAAGCCGTCCTCCAGTCTCCCGCTCAAACCAACTTGGCGCAACTCTGTAAAGATCCATCTGGTCGAAGGTTGCCAAGGGCATCCTGACTGAGGCACCCTGGCACGAAGCCTCTGTAGCAAGAACTCCTTCCAGGGCTCCTCGCTTGGAAGAAGTTCTCTGACGACGAACTTCCCAAGAAGGGCTCTGCTCTGCTGTGTTGGATCAATGATCCCAAGCCCTCCCTGAGAACAAGGAAGTGTGATGACCGAACAAGCCACCTTGGCTCAGGCAATCTGAGTGTCACGAGCTGACCAAAGGAAGTTCCTGATCAGCCTCTCTACCTGGCTGATACAAGAACTCCAAAAGATCCAGCAAGAAGTGATGTACCACATAGTCGCCAACAACACCTGGTTGGCAACTACTACTCTACCAGCCAGCGAAAGTTGTGCTGAGCTCCAATGTAACAGCTTTCTCCTGATGGACAGGAGAAGAGGAGCAATCTGCTGCTCGGGGGACAAGTCCAAACCAACCTGACAACCCAAGAACCGAACTGCAGTCCTTGGGGAATCCACCTGAAACCCTCTCCTGGCATCCAATCTGGCACAGGAGCACTTCCAACCGAGAAAGCCACTGTCTTTCTCCAGTTGATCAGTGCGCCCGATGCACAACAGAAGGTCTCCAAAGCTTGCTCAGATCTGTGTAGATTGGCCTCCTGGCCCTCTAAGTACAAGGCTGAGTCGTCGGCAAACTCAGCGTCCAGAAGCTCATCTCCCCGAATAGGGAGTGCTAAGCCCCTCACACCAACCTGCTGTGACACCAAAAATCTGCTCATCGCCTCCGCATATAAAAGAAAGAGAAAGGGGGCAAGAGGACAACCCTGTCTGACCGATCGTGTGAGCATGAAGCACTCACCTCTACCTCCTGCCAAAAGCACCTGACTGTGAGCCTGTCTGTACAAAGCTGACACCCCTCTGATCCAAGCATCTGAGAAGCCCATCCTGCGTAGAGTGCCCTCTAGAAAGTCCCAGTCAACTCTGTCGTATGCCTTCTCAAAATCGAGAAGAAGAATCACAAGGTCCTCCCCACGGAGCCGTGCTAGGGCGGAAGCCTCCCAGAAAGTGAAGATGTTATCAAGAATACTGCGTTCCTTGACAAAACCTGTCTGAGTCCCATGTATAAGGCTCTCCAAAAGTGGTTGAATCCTCAAACTCAGAGCCTTGGCAAGAATTTTGTAGGCTGAGTTGAGGATGGTGATGGGGCGCCACTGTCGACTCTCATCCAAGGAGCCACCCTCCTTTGGAATGAGGTAAATCAGGCCCTCACTCATGCTATCCGGCATCACTCCTGTGTGCAGAATGTACTGAAAGGCACTACAAAGATCTAGGCCAAGCAGGTCCGAGTACTCCAAGAAGAAGCTAGGAGTCAGCCCATCCTCACCTGGACAGCTACCTGAGGTAAATCAGGCCCTCACTCATGCTATCCGGCATCACTCCTGTGTGCAGAATGTACTGAAAGGCACTACAAAGATCTAGGCCAAGCAGGTCCGAGTACTCCAAGAAGAAGCTAGGAGTCAGCCCATCCTCACCTGGACAGCTACCACGAGGAAGGGCCCTAAGAGCCGTGTGCAGCTCCTCAAGCTGAAGAGGCATCTCTAGCCTCTGGCGCATCTCCTCAGTCACAAGACAAGGCATCTGTGCCCAAACCTGCTCCCTGCATGCATCCTGCCGCTCTGACTGGGGCTCAGTCGACAGTAACTCGCAGTAAAAGTCAGTAGCAACTGCACGCATATCCTTGGGCTCACAAACAACTGACCCGTCTGGCCTCCTCAACTGATTGACCTTGGCATTCGAGTGCCGAGGTCCCACTGTCTCAAAAAAAACACCTGTCACTCTGTCACCCACCTGACTCCACTGAGATGCCTGCCGGTGAAAGGCAAACTCATGACGCCTCTCCTCTGTGCAAGCAAGCTCCTGTCGAGCCTGTTGTAACTGCTCCTCCAACCATGGATTGTCTGGATGCTGCTCCTGCATCCTCTGTAGTAGTGAAGCAATGCCTCGTCTGAGACGCTGCTCCTCCTCTCTCGCTGCAGCCCGTCGAGCCAGAGACTCCCGGAGAAAAAAGTGGCTAAGCTCAGCTAGGCCTAAGGCCACTCTGTCTGCAGGTAGAGCCTGGCTGTCCATGCCCTCTGTCAAGAGAGCCTCTACCCTCTCTCTGAGTGCTGAGTCCAACAAGACCCGCTCTGGGATGCGAAGCATCGTGCTCCCACTCCTCTGCCTGTCTGCCACTGTGAGGATCACTGGTGCATTGGTCCGAGAAGGATGTCCCTACCAGGATGCCCACTGATCCCCCCAATTCACTGAAGTGGTCACTAGTGTAGAAGCCATCTATCTGCGATAGATTCACTCCTCCCACTCTGCGGTCCGATCTAGAGAAGGCAAGACTCGTTGGAGGCCTCACAAAGCCAGAGTGCTGCCATGTATCCGAGACCCTCAAAGTCATACACAACCTCTCCCAAGCTGCTAACTCGACTCCATGCACAGTAGCATGGCTGCCTCCAATCCTGTCAGAAGGATCCTCCAACATGTTGAAGTCCCCTCCTACACACCAGTGGTCAGCCTGTGGCAAAGACTCAACAATCTGTGACCAAAACTCTGCACGAGCACTCGCCACATTCGGCGCATAGATGTTCAAGAAGCCCACAAGGCCACCCTGAACCTGCATAGTAATCCATTGAGCCCTGCCTGGCACAATAATCCCTCTGCCCACAATGGCCTGCTGCAATGAGTCTGCAACAGTCATACATACCCCACCCTGGATGCCTCCAGGTCCAAAAGTAGCTGACCAAAAGGTATCATATCGTCCACGCAAAATCTGACCACATCGCCGAATGCGGCTCTTAGACAGATGGTGCTCCTGAAGCATAAGGAGATCAATCTCTCCTCCCACAAGGCAACGCTGAAGCTCCTGACGCAATCGGCCCCGTTGTTGCTGAAACTGGGGCCCACCTAGTCCCTGCACGTTCCACGAGACGATCCTCATGGGGAGCGAGAGAGAACAGATGCTGCCGCAACAGCAAGACGTGCGATCTTCGAGGCTGGCTTGGATGGGGAGTAATCCGCATCTGAGCGTCCTCTAGATAGGCGAGACTGCAGTGAGTGCCTAGCCCAAGCCCAAGCAGAGCGTGCGTAAAGTAACCTCCTTTGTCCAGGAGTCCTCATGAATGTATACATAGCAAGGCAAACACTGCGTATCAGCAAAAAAGTACACCACAATGTGCCTACATCCTGCTGAGTCTGGGGGTGTCACCGCAAACTTGGCCAGTGGCCACAAAGTCTGCAGCAAATCTGTAACTCCAAGTTCTCCCATGTGGTGAGAGAACTCGAGAACCTGTGTATGCAACCATCCCACCACTGAGTCGAGGGACCACTCTGTCTCGGCCCTACCACAGAGGGGGAAGGAGAAACCAACTGCCGAGTCCAAGGCCTCTGTCCCCCTAGCGGCGAGGAACAAAGCATGGACCCTGAAGCAGGCTGCCTCGTGGTCTGCTGCGGAATCGCTGAGAAAGCGAGTGAACCCGTAGTCAAAGAAATCCCAGCGGCGTCGGAGGTCAATGCTCGTCAGACCACAAAAGGGCTGCAAGGGAAGATTTCTGAATCTGCAGAGGGGGCCGCAAGAAGGGCTGACCCTCTCTCGCTAGGCGACTCGTGGCAAAGGCACTGCCAAGAGATCTCCTAGCCGACCAGTCTCCTGAGTCGATTGTGGAACTGGAGCAGGAGGAGGGGGAGAAGGAGCTGGGGGGGGGGGGGGGGGGGGGGGGGGGGGGGGGGGGGCCGAGGGGAAGAGGAGCAGGGTGGGGTGACAAAGGTAGAGGGGCGAGGAGGGGAGTGGACGGGAGCAGAGGGCGGGGGGGAGGATGAGGAGGAGGGGAGCTCTGAAGGGGGGGCGGCTGGCGAGGGTGAAGCAGAGGTGGAGGCTGGCGTAGGGGGGCTCCTCCTGCTCAAGAGGACCAAAGCGGTTCCCCGTGGGAACCCACTGCTGCTGAGTAGGCACCTGAGGGCCACTCTGAGTGCCAGGCTGTCGCTGTGGCCCCTGGCGTCGACGGCCACGGGCCTGCTGCCATCCCTCCTCCGCTGGAGCCCCAGGCTCGAAGGGTGGCTTTGAATCTGTGCGTTGTGCCGCTGGCTGTGGCTGCGGCCCAGCCTTGGCATGCTGGGGCTGAGGCTGAGGTGCAGGTCGTGGCCTCCTCCGTAGACAGGCCTTCGCTAGGTGGCCCATCTGTCTGCAAATGAAGCACTCGTTTGGGAGGCCCGAGTACTCCACACTCTGTCTAAACCAACCCCCACTCACTCGAGGCAGAAGGATGACCTTCGGGAGCGTGTGGGTATCTCTGACCAAAACTCGAACTGAGGGGATGCCAGCCGCCTTGGTAGCTACTGATGATGCCGTACGAGGTGTCTCCAAGACAGTCCCGATGGCAGAGCCAATCCTGGAAAGAAGTGGTAGGTACTCCCTCCGTAAACCCGGAAAGCAGACTGAGATGGGGATGTCTGCCTCCTCTACTAGCACATCCGAAGTCGGGTCAAAACCATGTCGCCACTGTCGAAAGTGGGCGCGTGATGCTCGGATGGCCAGTGGACTCATAGCTATGACCTTGGAAGCCATCTCGGAGGTCTCGAACTCGATCTGATAGTACCCTCGTCCGAGAATCAGGACATCCAAGATCTTGCCCACCTCTGCAAGAAGGCGGGCCTGGAGAAGGTCTCGCAGCTCTCCTCTGCTAGGACGGGTACCAAGAATTTTGCAGATGACCGAAGTCACCTACAAACGCTCTACCTCAGCGGCTAGGCTCGCTTGCTCTGTCGGCGATAGAGTAAGTCGAATGGTGGGCTCAGCGGGGTCGGGCGAGGGGGCTTCTGGCGAGTCCCTCTGTGGCGAAGCTAGAGCCTCCATCCGTGTCTACTGCTGTGTCGTAAGAAGAGGTCGACAGGCGGACGCTGCAATCAGGCGCAGGAGACACTGCCCCAAAAACGAAGCAATGCCGAGGAGGCCGAACTGCAGCGGATGACAAGGAGAAACCGAGGCGGGGGGGGGGGGGGGGGTAGGGTAGGGGGCAAGACTGGCGGCAGGAGGAGGAGGGGGTGGGGTAGGGGAAGGCTGGCGGGCAGCGCGCGGGACGCGCTAGGCAGGGGGGCAGGCTGCACACAGCTCAGGATTGGGGGATGCAAAGTTGTTCTGCATACCTTGTATAGCTTGCATATGAGGTGTTGTCAGCAGAGGTGGCATCGGGTTTTGATGGCCATAGGGTGAAACCATGTTGGATGCAGGTGCTATCCCTTGTTGGAGAGAAGGACCTAGACTTTGTTGTATTTGCCTCAATCCCTTGATATAGTAGCAATCCTTGTCTTCATGCCCCGACTTTTCGCAGAAGTGGCAATAAGCCCGAAGGGGACAATCCTGTGGAGGATGTCCTGGAGAGCGACACGAGCTGCACCATACCATAGCGTTAGTCTCCTGCTGAGACCGAAGCTCTTCTAGCTCTCTCTTGATTTGATCCAAAACCTCAAGATGTGGTGGTTTCTCCTGTCGAAGAGAGATTGATTTCGCCTCTTGAAGAGCGCGTTGTAGTTTTAGGGCTACAAGTTCTCTGCGTAAAGAAGTCAATGGATCAACAGGACTTTCCGAAAACACAAAGGGGGTCTCTACGTGAGGGGAGTTGTTGAATAGCTTCCTAGCCCCCTCTATCCTAGTAGCAGCTGCGATGAACTCCTCCAGAGTGGCGTTGGGTCAGAGACTCTCTCGGAGTTTTTGCTGAGAAGTTTTGGGAAGCGCCTTGTCCACCCACTTCTTAACCATAAATTCACTGGGTTGTTGGGGAAGCTTGGCAACCAGAGACTTGGTTTTAGTCATAAGTTCTGCAAAAGTCTCCTCTCGCTAGAGCACCACCACAAAACCTTCTCCTAGAAGTCACCTGGTCTGAATGCTGCACCGAACTGTTGTCTTAAAGCTGCCCAAGTTACAAAATGGTTCTCTGCAAATTGACTGTACCATTTGTCTGCTAAGCCATCCAAAGTAGATGGAAAGAGTACCAAATAAGCATCTTCTCTATTAATAACAGACCCCTACAGAGAGATACAAACCTTCTTGCACGGTCGTCTGCATCTTCTGAAGAGAGTCCCTTGAAGGTAGGAAACTTGATGTTTACCTTGGCCAAAACACTAGCCAGCGCCTCCATGGCCTCTTGCTCAGGAGCCCGTTGCTCAATAGCCTGCTGTAACAAAATAGGAGAGAGCTTTACTAGGGAAGGTGACCTGGAAGATGTGGAACCGGATGGGGGAATGGGTGATGTCCTATGTGGAGGTATGGGTAATGAGGTTGATGGACTTCTACTAGGTACCAAGGGTCGTCTTCTGTTGTAGTACTTTAGAGGACTCAGTAGTGCGCTTTGACGCTCGAATGACCGCCTTGTATGTATCATGCAACGACCACAAATCCAACCAAAGCTCAACCAAACACAGCTTCGAGCAAGAAGACCGTTAATTGCTTTAACTGGCTGAAGAGAGGTCTAGACTCTACTAGACCAGGCAAGTGACTAGACCCAGGTTGGACCAGGGGCGAGGAGGACTAGACCAGGGTCGAGGAAGGACTAGTCCAGGGACGAGGGCTGGTTGGACCAGGGCAAGAGAGGACTAGACCAATTGGACCAGGACGAGAGAAGACCAGACCAGCAGACCACACAGTGCAAGGCAAGGTAGGCGAAGCTAGGTAAAAACCAACTAGCTTCACTGTTTGTATTCTCAACAGAGAGTGAGACTTCAGTTGAGGTCCCACGCTGATCGCCAAAATGAGAGCACCTGTAGCGCAGATGGTGTGTCGTTCTCTCTACAATGGGTGCTCCTCGGTGCAATGTGCGTGACAATCTCACTCAAAACAGACTGAAAACAAAGGAAAAATAGACAACAACTGAGCTCACAGAGACACAACAGCAGCAGACCACAACATATGACTCGACTATCTCGAAGAACTGATACAAACTCTGGCGGGGCAGCACACTCAACTCTAGCCCAAGACTTACAGGTACAATGGGGTGTCGAGGCTCAGATGTGCAGGGATGGTGAAGAAGTGTTGTGAGTATAGACTCGCTACTCCTAACGACGACGCTGGACCATAGAGCTAGAAGATGATCCGATGACCCAACAACTGCTACTCATATGTACAACCATAAAGAGCCACCGACGGCTCATAAATGTCAGCCATCTAAATCTATCCCTAAACTGAGTGGTGGTGACCTGGCCACGATGTCCACTAGACCACCGTCCATATCCCTGTTGCCACGTCACTGCCCAACCAAGAGAGTCCGTCTAGTGTGAACCAGCCAAGACCAACTGTACTAACTGCGTGTCCTGTGAAAGTGACACTATAGTCTGCTACTGCAGACGGGCGCTCTGGCATCTGAGTCAACAAAGACAAAGACTTCTGTCACAAAAATACGGAAGCGAAAACTGACTGTTAAATGCAATTTATATACTCAAGAGACTTTGGAGAGAAAGAGAGAAAGCTTGACACATCATTGGGGACCAGAAGATGGGCTGGTCCCCCCCATAAAGAGAATATCTTTATTACTAAGGGAGAATTCTTTACAAGCACAGGAACAGGGCGAAAGCCAGTCCTCTATTCTTTCTTGTCCTTCTTCTTCTTCTGACTGAGAGAGTAGAAGAACTGCTCTCCTGGCTACTACTGGGAGGATCTTTCCTCTTCTGCGAGATTTTGGGAAGCTCTCGTAGATGAGAGTCTGTCTTCCACAAAACTCTTTGGAAGCTCTCAAAAACGAGAGTCTATCTTCCGCTAACTATGTCTCTTCGGGAAGGGAGACATGACCTTGCTCTGATACCACTGTCACAAAAATGCGGAAGCGAAAACTGACTGTTAAATGCAATTTATATACTCAAGAGACTTTGGAGAGAAAGAGAGAAAGCTTGACACATCATTGGGGACCAAAAGATGGGTTGGTCCCCCTATAAAGAGAATATCTTTATTACGAAGGGAGAATTCTTTACAAGCACAAGAACGGGGCGAAAGCCCGTCCTCTATTCTTTCTTGTCCTTTTTCTGCTTCTGACTGAGAGAGTAGAACTGCTCTCTGACTACTGAGAGGATCTAAAAGATCCTCCCAGTAGTAGTCAGGACAGCAGTTCTTCTACTCTCTCAGTCAGAAGAAGAAGAAGGACAAGAAAGAATAGAGGACTTTTTAGATCCTCCCAGTAGTAGTCAGGAGAGCAGTTCTTCTACTCTCTCAGTCAGAAGAAGAAGAAGGACAAGAAAGAATAGAGGACGGGCTTTCGCCCCGTTCCTGTGCTTGTATAGATTCTCCCTTAGTAATAAAGATATTCTCTTTATGGGGGGGGACCAACCCATCTTCTGGTCCCCAATGAAGTGTCAAGCTTTCTCTCTCTCTCTCTAATTCTCTTGAGTATTTGAAGTGCAATTAAACGTCAGTTTACGCTTCCATATTTTTGTGACAGTGGTATTAGAGCAAGGTCATCTCTCTCTTCCTTAAGGGATTAGATCCTCTCAGTAGTCAGAGAGCAGTTCTTCTACTCTCTCAGTCAGAAGCAGAAAAAGGACAAGAAAGAATAGAGGACGGGCTTTCGCCTCGTTCCTGTGCTTGTAAAGATTCTCTCTTAGTAATAAAGATATTCTCTTTATGGGGGGGGACCAGCCCATCTTCTGGTCCCCAATGAAGTGTCAAGCTTTCTCTCTCTCTCTAACTATCTTGAGTATTTGAAGTGCAATTAAACGTCAGTTTACGCTTCCGTATTTTTGTGACAGTGGTATCAGAGCAAAGTCATCTCTCTCTTCCTTAAGGGATTGACGACTCTTGGCAAACTGCAGAAATGGGAGGACGCGAGATAGAGTTCTCTCTCCTTCAACAGCGGGTGGAAGAGTTGCAAAAAGCTCTCTCCCATCCAGAAGTCCAAAAGATTCTCCATACTCTTGAGAAAGGGAAGGAGCAAATGCCGATGGGGTCGGGAGAAATCCCGCAGAACCCAAAGGCGCCAGAACCAAGAAAAGATCCTTTGATTGGAACCTCCCGCATGCACGAGAGGCAGAGGAAACCTCCAAAACGTCATGTGCGGTTTAATCGAAAGGTTCAAGAGCAGGATCCCCCTGATTCCCCTCAGTTCTCTTTCATGAAGGATCTGGATGACACAGTTGCTCCAGAAGACATGTTTCTTGACAATCCGTTGCAGTAAGAAGTGCATTCAAGGGAAAGGACTCCTGTCCACAAGGAGTCTAAGCATAGAAAGGAGCACCATAAGAAGAAGCACCACAGGCAGAAAACATTCAAGTCGGGAGACAAAGATGTGAAATTCGACACCTACAATGGACGGCGTGATAATGACAAAGCTTTGGCTTTCATCCGCCAATTCGAAGTTGCATTTGCTGAAGGGAATTTTAAAGAAAGATCCAAGCTTCGCCATGTCAGTATGTACTTGAAAGGCACCGCCAGCAGTTGGTGGTTAACCCTTATCCTGGAAGATCGCAAACCCCAAGATTGGACTGCTTCCAAGAAGGAGTTCTACGCACAGTTCCTTGAGGAAGAGGTAAAGAAAGAATGGGATCGACTTTCACAGTCGGAGAACGAAACTGTTCCACGCTATGTGGATAGGTTTTGGGACGTTCTCTTGAAAGTCACTCCATTCAAGAAGATTGACGATTCGGAGAAGATGCGCAAGTTTGAAGCAGGTTTGCATGAAGCCTTGCAAAAGGCTATGAAGCTTTACCCTCGAGGTAACTTGCAGATACTTGTGGAATCAGCCCGCATAGCTGATGGAATACATGACAAGGGTACTCCCAGGAAGATGGAGCCAAGCACTTAACATGCCAAGTAGAAGGCTCTCCATGAGCAGCCTACCTCTACTTCTTCTTCGTAAAAGAAGAAAAGAACCGCCTCCGAAGCAGAAGCAAAGCCAAATCAGCCCAAGAAAGGGAGATATCTCTCTCCTGCTGAGTTGCGAACCTACATTAGTGAAGGAAGATGCTTCAAGTGCGGACAAGTTGGTCATATGAAGGGTGATTGTGCTACCAAACCTCCGCAACCACCCTCTTCCAATGCAGTCCCAGATGTACAGGGAAATACAACCAAGGATGGAAAAGAAAGAGCTCTTCTCAAAGCATGGGGTAGTATCAACAACCAACGGGCTCTTATTTTGTTTGACCCTGGTAGTACAGACAACTTCATCTTTACCAAGCTAGCCGACGACCTGAACTTGCAGCCCAATCGTTTTGGAGTTTCTATTCAAGCACAATCTGCTTTCAAAGGGCAGAACTCAAACTCTACTCCAATCATAGGGAAGTTGAATCTAAAGGTCGACGACTACAAAGATCAAGAGTCTTTCTTACTAGCTTCACTTGAAGGATGCGATGTTATCTTGGAAATGCCTTGGCACTACAAGATGCATCCCATTCCTGACTATGTTCAGAAAACCTTATCCTTTGCTCATAAAGGAAAGGAGTATCTTGTACTTGCAGATGCAGGTGATTGGCGTATTCCTATCGCCAATCACATTGCCATCAAGAAAGAAATGAAAAAGTGTGGTTCAGCGTACTTGACTTTTGCAAGAGAGAGATGTGTCTGTTTCACAACTTTCTTCCTCTTTAGAGCAAAAAAGACTTAAGTTATTAGAAAGTTATAAAGATTGTTTTGCAGATGAACTTCCAAATGAACTCCCACCTTCGCGACCTGAGGATCATACAATTGATTTGATCCCAGGAAGTTCTCTTCCAAATCAGCCCCCTTATCGAGTTAGTCTAATGCAGCAAGAGGAAATTCTCAAGCAGATTAACGAACTTTTGGAGAAGGGCTTAATAAGGCCTAATACTTCTCCATATTGTTCACCTGTCTTGCTAGTACAGAAAAAGGATGGCACATTCCACATGTGCATAGACTAGAGATCTCTAAACAAGATCACAATCAAGAATCGATTTCCAATCCCTCGGATTGACGACATTCTTGACAAGTTACAAGGAACAAGTGTCTTTAGTCGTATAGACTTGAAGAGCGGTTATCATCAAATCCGCATAGCTCCTCAGGATGTGCATAAGACTTCATTTAGAACAACCTTCGGGTTGTATGAATTTCTAGTGATGCCTTTTGGACTCATTAATGCACCAGCTCATATAGAAGCTTTACAGGCATTTTCTTTTATGACGTCTTAATCTTCTCAGAGACGGAAGACGAACACTATAAGCATCTCGCATTAGTGTTTGAAGAATTACGCAAACACAAATTATTTGTGAATGCTAAGAAAAGTGAGTTCTTTTTAACAGAAATCCACTATTTGGGCCATAAAGTATCTCACAACCAGGTGAGAATGGACCCCGATAAGATTCAAGCAGTTGTAGAATGGCCTACGCCAACTACAGTACATGATGTACGAAGGTTCCTTGGCCTCCGTTCCTATTATCGGCGTTTCATTCGAGCCTTTGCCGCGATAGCAGGTCCCCTTCATGACCTAACAAAGAAGCGGATTCCATTCCATTGGGGGTCTGGACAAAAACAAGCTTTTGAAAAGCTTAAGTATCTACTCAGTCACGGACCTGTTCTCACCGTCCCTGATCTTCGCAAACCTTTCGAGGTATAGTGCAATGCATCTGGAGATTGTGTAGGAGCAGTTTTGAACCAAGAGGGTCACGCGATAGCCTATGAAAGTCGGCGCCTTAAAGATGCAGAGTTGCATGTCTCCATATACGAGAAAGAGCTAATGGCAGTAATTCATGCTCTTTCCATTTGGAAACACTATCTATTAGGAGCTGATTTTATTATCAAAACAGATCATCAAAGTCTTCACTACTTTCTCACACAGAGAAAGTTATCAGAAAAGCAGATGAGATGGGCCTACTTTCTTTCAATATTCCATTTTCAGATTTTACACACTTCTGGAACAAAGAATGCAGTCGCAGATGCTCTCTCCAGGCGTCCAAAGATCAATGCACTAACAACAATTTATCATGAGGAACTAGAATCTCTCAGCGAGATGTATCCTCAAGATCCAGACTTTGCCACAATTTGGGCAGATCTTCAAGCTGGTCACTCAAGGCCACCTTATTCCATTAGGGATAATACGCTCTATCGTCAACAAGCAATATGCATAGCTCAACCCTTACGACAGAAGGTGATGGATGAAGCACATACTTCTGCTTATGCCGGACATCGGGGAATTGCTTCCACCACTAGTGCCCTCGAAAAGTATTTCTTTTGGCCAACACTCCGTGCGGACATTGAAAAACATGTACGTGAGTGTTTAGTCTGCCAAAAAGTAAAATATGACAGACATAAAGTTTATGGCAAGCTTCAACCGCTCCCTGTGCCTAACACGCCATGGGAAAGTATTGCCATGGATTTTATTACGGATCTTCCTAGATCCAAGAATGGAAATGATGCAATCTGGACTATAGTAGACAGATTCAGTAAGCAAGCACATTTTCTTCTAGTAAAGAAGACGATCAAAGCTGATCACATGGCTAGAATATTTATAGCTCAGATTTTTAAACACCATGGATTGCCAAAGACTATTGTCAGCGATAGAGATTCCCGCATGACTAGTCTATTTTGGCAGGCATTGTTCGAAAACTTGGGAACTAAGCTTGATTTTTCATCAGCTTATCATCCTCAAACAGATGGTCAAAGCGAAATCGCTAATGCCACTGTTTTAGATCTCCTCAAGTGCTATGTTTCGGAACGACAATCCGAATGAGAACAGTACTTACCAATAGTTGAGTTTGCGTATAATAATACCATACATTCCTCAACTGGTAAAGCTCCCTTCGAAATTATTTATGGGAAGCCATTCTTACTTCCTATTATGGTGACCAAAGAAAACATCTTCGCCGCAGATGAATTTGTGCGCAATATTGATATTGTCCATCAACAAGTAAAGCAAGCGATTCTTCGTACTCAAGAGCAACAGAAGAGAAAAGCAGACAAGCACAGAAGGAATCTCAATCTTGAAAAAGGACAATATGTCCTGCTTCGGTTTGAGAAAGCTAGATTGAAAAAGCGGGTCGGCAAAGGGAAAGTTGTCAAACTTTCCCATAGATTTTACGGCCCTTTCAAAATTACAGATAAAGTCAATGACGTGACTTTCAGATTGGATTTGCCTTCTAACTGACGCATCCATAATGCTTTTCATGTCAGTCTCCTCCGACCATATGTTGGACCTCCTCCAGTGGCGCCAGTACAAGAAGATCCTCCAGAAGTCGAAGAGACTGAGGAAATCCTTCAACCTGAACAGATAATACACCACTCGGAGAGACAACTCAAGTCGGGGAGTCTACATCGAAAGTATTTAGTCAAGTTCAAGAATTACACTCCTTTAGATGCAAAGTGGATGACTGAGTCCGATCTTAAGGACTACCCAGACATCTTGCACAGTTATGTTGACGCTCTACAGTTAGAGTCAACTGTTTAGAACCAAGAGAAATGTAACTAAGTCAGACTTTGTAAATGATTAATTTATTTACGAGAAAAGAATTATCTAATTAGTTGTGTGCACATTAGAATAGATTTAGCAGTTATGGGGCCTCAGGTAAGTTTGGGCCAGTGCACCTCAGGGAGACCCTAGCAGAAAATACCCTGAAGCCCTAGCGATTGGGAAATCGGGTCTTCAATGAAGGGGTAGATAGTAGCCTCAGATTTCAGGCTCAGAAAATTACGCACGCTAGTGCAAGCACAGGAATGAGATGGGGTCCTTAGAATAATAACCCTAAGGCCTGATTATTTTACGGCCTTAGGATAAGTTAGTTAAAAGTATTCTTAAATGATTTGCACTGGACCAAATGGCCGGACAAGTGCGAACAGGTAATGCGAGAGCATTGCTGGTACGGCAATGCGCTAGGGAGCAGATAACGTTTTCATTTATTGCATCTATGTGTGCAGTTGTGCACTTAATTGCACATTTCATTAACTAGCATAGGATTTTTAAAGTCAAAAGTTGAATGGTTTAAAAATTTTAAAAGTAAGTGTGCCACTTGGCACACTTTCCAATGCAATCTCTCTCTCTCTCCCTCACTCCCTCTCTTCATGCTAGCGCCCCCTCTTCTGGGAGGCTATAAGAGAGTAGCCCCTTCCCCTCTTGCCAGGTTGGCAGTGCACTACCCCCCCCCAAGTTGACCATCATCTACGCAATGAAGCTCTCCATTGAAGCTTGAGAGCAGCACCTTGTGGTGTATGTGGAGCCTCTGAGCACCCATCGCCTAGAACAAGGCCTCTCATGGTTGCTTGCAGCTTTGGGAGAAGTTTCATCGCGTAAAGTAGTAGAAAACTCTCTTTCTCCCTTGTCTAGCTACTGCAAATTCCCTGTTTTCAGCCCCTAATCACTTGTATTAGGGTGAATTTCAGCAAAGTCTTAATAGAATCTCATTCCCCACTACCTACTCTACACATACACGAAGTTTGGAGTATTTCCATCGCGAAAAGGACCTCCAATTTGGCATTGGAACACGCTCAGGTAACAATTTCTGGTTATGAGCAGAAAATTACAGCAAGCGTGTGTGTGTGTTTTGCATGTTTCTGTGGTTGGTTAATTGCAGGAATGATTACGTCCAAAGTGGCATAGTTAGCGGAAGATAGACCCTCATTCGTGAGAGCTTCCGATGAGTTTTGTGGAAGGTAGACTCTCCCCTACGAGAGCTTCCCAAAATCTCGCAGAAGAGGATAGATCCTCTCAGTAGTCAAAGAGCAGTTCTTCTACTCTCTCAGTCAGAAGCAGGAAAAAGGACAAGAAAGAATAGAGGACGGGCTTTCGCCCCGTTCCTGTGCTTGTAAAGATTCTCCCTTAGTAATAAAGATATTCTCTTTATGGGGGGGGACCAGCCCATCTTCTGGTCCCCAATGAAGTGTCAAGCTCTCTCTCTCTCTCTCTCTCTCTCTCTCTCTCTCTCTCTCTCTCTCTTTCTCTCTCTCTCTCTCTCTCTCTCTCTCTAATTCTCTTGAGTATTTGAAGTGCAATTAAACGTCAGTTTACGCTTCCGTATTTTTGTGACAACTTCCAAAGGGAAGAAGGGGAAAAAGTTAGTATAATGGAAGAAATCTATGGTTCCATTGATGACTGCCGAGCAAAAGAGGCAAGTTTTTCAAGCAATGAAAGTATTATGGTTGCATTTTGGCAAAGTGTCCACAGAAAGAGGAGAAGCTAGAAGACAAGCTGGAGACATCAAAAGTGGCAGAAGAAAGAGCTACAAAGAAGGGAAACACTAAGCCGGGACTTGTAGCAGGCTTCATGGGGATGCCCAAGGATCACGAGGACAAGAGTATCAAGCTCTGCAAAGAGAGGGGTAAGGTACAAGATCGGGAGGCCTTGATCTTCTTTGACAATGGAGCCAAGGCAAACTTCATTTCTACAGAGATGGTGGCTCGCTTAAGAGTGAAGCTTGAGAATATGGAACCACACTTGGACACAATATTGGCAGCACCAAGGCATGAGGTCGCACTAACGCCTCTCATTGGCAAGCTCCACTTACATTGTCACGGCTACATTAGGCACGCCACACAAGGACTTTCGCATCATGCCTCTTACGGGGTGTGATGTGCTCTTGAGATGCCTTGGCACCACAAGAATCTGGATTTGAGGGCTAGGAAGCTCCAGTTGAAGAAGAACAACAAAGAAAAAGATGTGGGCTTAAATGTAAAAATTAAGGGTGAGTCAATCCTATGTATCAGCTCCGGCCCTTTCCGAATTAACGAAATCAAGTCTTTTGCTTACTCGATCTTCGTCAAACCAATGCGTGAGTCTGAGGATTCAAATTTTCTAGATTAGAGTCGAAGTGTTTCAGTATTCTTTGGTCTTGTGCGGATTGTTTCTCAGGGGCTCAAATCACGACTTTGGTAGCTACAGCGCTCCCAAGTAGATAATGACACCTTGTTGGCCCCAAAAGTTGACGCCCCTTTCGGTATTTCTTTATTCTTGTTGCACTTGAGAAAACCCTGTAAACTTCTACAAGCTGTCCCACTTTTATCGGGCTGAAATTCCCCTGCTCTCAGCCAATTTCCATAGCATAACCACAGTAGAAGTCTCCACGGACAAAATCCCAAGTAAACAGTCATTTCCCACGCACTTCAGAGCACTTTACAAAACCTGGTGAGAAATTACAGCACGCTGAATTCTCTATTTTTGGCCTCCAATTTGCACCAAAACACCTATTCGATATTTCCCTAGCTTCCCCGAAGCTCTTGGGACCTGTAGGCACCAAAACTGGCCAAAACACTTGCAAAAAAAATACAGCAAGCTGTGATTCTCTGTTTTACACTCCAATTCGCGTGCCAATCACTTTTGTGGGTAACTCTCAAGCTCCCGCACATGTAGTGTTACTTGCCCAAAGTTAAGGTAAAGTTAAGCAACGTAAAGATCGGGTGAAAGCAAAAGTCTACCACCCTTTAGTCAGTCTACAGGCCAATTTCAATGGTTGGTCATATTCCTCGTTGCTTGGTTACCTCTAGTTTAGTTCTTGCTTGGAAAGCCATTAGGGGTCATCTTTCATGGCATGGCAGACAACAACCAAATGGGAATTCACTAAGCTTGGAAAGCATTCATTGGAGTAGGGCATCGGAGTTTTCTAGGGATGGTGATATCATCCTCCTAGGGGACTTTAATGCCCGAATGGGCAACTCTCACACAGTCTTCTACGACACTTTAGATGAGATGCTTAGAGAGCTGGATGGGTGAGTTGAGGCTTGAGAGATGCTCACATGACAGAGAGCAGACAGAGTATTGGAGATACGTCACGGAGATGACGACTACACATGGGTTAGCTATACTTAATGGCTTACAACAATTTCCTAGAGCAACCGGTTTCACATGCTTTCCACACAGACATGGGGCCAGTACAATGGACTATGTTATGGCACAGCCGAGCTTTATTCCTTGTATTCAGGATTTCATAGTGGGAGCTAGGCCAGTGGGCGTAGCAGTGGAACATGTTCTTTTGACATTGTCCGTTTCATTTCAGTATAGTACAGCCCAGACATCAAAAGGCAGGTCATATACCTGTTATACATTTACACCAGAGACTGACTCGGTTTATACAGAGGAGATCTATAGCCGTCTATGCACAGCCTGGCCGCTCAATGGAGGAGTGCACCACTTTACTGACTAACACACTGCATGGTGCAGCATCAAAGGCATACCCACACACTCAACTGGGTCGGAGGCGACATTCTGGGAGCATGCCCGAGAATAGTTGGTATCATGAGGAGTGCAAAGACATGAGAGCCCAGCTTCAGAGCAATCTTCTTTGATGAGTCATCACTTACAGACAGTCTCGGATTGCTTCCCAGTGCCTTGTGCGACAGAAGAAACAAGCTTACTTGGCCCAGATGAAGCGAGACTTGTATCAACTATTCTCGAGTAGAGACTCAAGAGAGGCATGGCAATTCTTTCATGAGCATTCCCCTCCCCCAATGATTACTTCTCCTAATGTGTGGGGCCAATATGTGACATCGTTATATACGGTTCCTCGACAGGACCCCCTTCCAGATCCTACAGAGCCATGCCCACCTACCAGCTCCTTCTTGACCACTGAGATGGTAAAGAGAGCCATTGATAAAATGAGGACCAACAGGGCATATGATCATGATGGTCTAGTAGCAAAGCACTTTATACATGCTAGAGATATGCTGGTAGAGGTTCTTGCAATGTTGTTCAATCGTGCCATGTGTGAGGGGTTACCTGAGACTTGGAGGTTGTCTACTATTGTGCCTATCTTCAAGGCAGGTGATCCTACAGAGCCTCTGAATTACCGCACTATTATGGTTGGGCACACATTGGCACGGTTGTATGCATCCATTCTTGAGCAGCAGTTGAGTAATTGGGCAAAGGGTGAGGGTGTACGGGCAAAGGGCCAGGCCGATTTTAAGAGGTGTTTCTCCACTCTTGATCATATTCTGACACTCAGAGCCATAATTGAGGAGGGCAGATCACATGGGATTTATTGTAGCTTTGTAAATTTCAGCAAAGCATTTGACATGGTACTGAGAGCTTGATTGATGCACAGACTACAGGAGATGGGGGTGCCCATAGTGTGGATTATGGCTCTATATAGATCAGTGATGGGACATGTACGCACGACGGAGGGGTATGTGATTCAGTTCACTCCACCATTGGGGTGAAACAGGGTTGTCCATTGTCTCCTACTCTATTTGGTATATATGTTGATGAGGTGTTTGATTACATCAACAGAGAGTAGGGGCATGGATCCCATTGTTATATGCTGATGATATTGTGTTTATCTCTGACTCACCAGAGGGTATGCATCGACAGTTGGATGCATTAAACAGTTTTGCAGAGGATAGTGGATTGTCTGTAAACCTTGGTAAAACCAAGGTTATGGTGTTTAACACCACACCACAGTGGATCACGAGATCAGCACCGACTTTCACATATGGTTAGGAGATTGTAGAGTATATAGATGTATACACTTACCTTGGGGTTGTCTTCATTGGGCCGAGGTTTTCTTTGGGGAGAGCAGCAAAGACTAGACTGATGTCACGAGGACGTGGCAACTGCTAACTTTAGTTGTTGGTTTCTTTCCAATGATTTTTGTTTAATTTTTGAGACCCTCTTTTTGAAGTTGCAAATGGTCGGACATTGTATGGACAATGTGAACGGTAGTTTCACCCACAGACGGGAAGTTGGTCGGCATTGGAACTCGTAAAGTAAAAGGATGTCTAGGCTCAGTTCAAGATCGTGTAGGTACCCCCGTCGCACTTAGCAAGTTGGTGGATACTAGGAAGTGAACTCAATAAAGGTACAATGTCAAGGTGGGGTCACCAAAGGAAAGTATCCGACAGCTAGGCTACATTGCATTTTTGGATGCGGTGCAGTGGGGATTGATGGTCAGATAACCAGTGGGAGTCCAACGGAAGCAGACCCTAAAATTTAGGGAACTGCTATTTTAGGCCACGAAATCTATTCGCGTCATTGCTTCAGAATGACAAGGGGAACATTTTATTACTCTGCTGCAAAGTCAACTGATGCACCAGTTGAGAGATTTTTAAGCAAGCAGCCCAATGCGGGAAAATTGCATGCATGAGTGCCAAGTGGCACTTTTTGGTCAATTTACCAAGTTTGGGAGAACAAAACTCGTAACTGACTTTCTGGAGCAGTTTTGGAGGTTGATAGCTCTGATTTTCAGCCATTTCTCTCCATTTTTGAGCTACCCATGACTTTACCTAGGACCAAGGAGCTCATTTTCAGCATTGGAAGGCATCAGATGCGTGTTTACAGGGTTGTTTTGCTGTGTTTTCAACGATACGCAGGTTTTGGGAGCCATGGAAATCTTCCCCTTTTTGCATCTATTTGTTCACAGATGCATTACAGGTCAAGCGTAGAAGAGGGGGTGCTCGATTTATGCTGGGGGATGCTTCATTGAGAACCTGTCACACAGGTTAAGAGCTATGGAGTGCTTGCTTTCCTCTCTATGTACAGTGTGGTGCTAGGAGTGATGACCTGCACACTACACTGTGCTTTCTCTCTCCCCTACGTGCAGTTATGTGATGCCCCACAAGAGGGCTCTTCATTTGACTGATGTACAGCTGTGTGGTTTCATGCTTTTGTGCTAAGGCAAGAGCCTCCTTGTGCAGGAACAGATAGCTAACTGCCACTCCAAAAGCAGGCACTGGTGAGGGTGATAACCTCACCGTACAGGTGCAATTTCAGCATTGGTTATGCGCTGTATTTTGACTGTTTTTCAGCCATATGGACGCCAGAACCATTGGGAACAGTGTCCCACTGACAGAGGACCGTTCGGGGACTGTTTAGGGCTGAAAACAGGGCAAAAATCAGTAAATACAGCGAGCTGAATTTACTGTTTTTGGGCAGAAATCAGAGGGTTTATGCCAGTGGAAGTGAGTTCCAGCAGGGGAATTGGTTTCGCGCAAGTTTTGGGGTTGTTATGCTGCTGAAATTTGGCCAAAATAGGTGGTATCTAGCTGGATACAGGTAAAGAATTCCCATGACTTTACTTTGTAATTTACCCTCTCAAAGTATAAAGAAATACCGAAAGGGGCGCCAGTTTTGGGGCCTACACATTGTCGGCGTCTGCTCAGAGCATTCTAGCTTCCGGCCATGTGTGTGCTTCAGTGTTAATTCCCGTCACAGGTTCCCTTTGCAAAGTGCTCTGTGTGTGTGTCTAAAGTAGAGAATTTCGGGTGAAAGCCAAAGCCTACCGCCCCACGGGCCAATTTCAACTGACTAGAGCTTATGCAGCCTTGGGAGGCTTGGAGAGGATGTGTTCGCAGGTTCAGTTCCAGGAACCTCGGACAAAGTTATGGCTCTTTGATACTTTAGTAGCCTCAGCTATGTTGTATGGGGTGCAGATATGGGGGCCTTCAGTAGGCCAGGATGGTTGGAGACTTATGGAGAGGCCCTTGGTATCTATGATCTCTTGACTAGTCAGAGCCAAGGCCTCCGTAGCCCACGCTATCATTCAAGCAGAGCTAGCTGCCCCACCTATGGAGATTGAGGCACTTACCAGATCAGTCTCCTTTGTGCACAACTTGGGGGATATTACTAGAGACAGATATGCTAGACTGGCCCTTGAGTCTTCCAGACAGTTAGCTCTTCAGGGGGACACTTCATGCTGGTATGCACAGATGACATCATGGTTTCAGACGCATGGCTTCACCATGGGCACCATGGGCAGGCTGCCCCCTTTCCAGTTTCTCTTCAGGCACCCTCGATGTCTCTTACACGGGTGGAGATTACTAGACTCATTCGTCAAGATCTGATCCAGCTAGATACCAAGGGGACATGGATAGAGCCACCACAGGAGTTGGGCACGAAGATGGCTTTCTATAGAGAGCATCTTTTCCACCTCACAAGAGATGGGTTTATGATTTGACCCAGCTACATGGACACACATATGTCTCATGGTTTACGGTGTGCCATTGGTCAGATACGCAAATCCTCACATCAGTTGTAGATTGAGACCGGTACATTCAGAGAGATACCAGCAAGCAACAAGATATGCCGCTTATGCCAGCTAGAGCAAGAGACAGAGCTACATTACATACGTCATTGCACAGTGTACTATGAGATACGGAGCCGTTTCCACTTGTAAGAGCCTTGTACAACTAAGAGTGCTTAATGCTTAAAGAACTTGACAAAATATTAATCACAACACTTCAAAGAGACAAGAGGCAGAATGAGGGTTGAAGATGGGCAACCCCCCTCGAAGGAAATAGATTTCTACTCAACCCAAGTACCTTAGGATTGAGCTTAGTTACAATCAACCGGAGAGTGAGTTTAAGTAGACTCACACTCGTAGATCATGCAAGATGCCATGTGCACATGCATAAAAGTAAACATAAGTAGACTCTCAAACATATGTACAAAGATAAAATTTAGCTGCTGCGTATGCTAGAGAAAAGAAGAGATCTAGTGTCTTGGTGGCTTGTAGGATGAATAAAAGAGCGCAAAACTGAAGGGAAACAACAAAATTTTCAGATTTATAGGTGTGCTGCCTTGAAAAACAGCAAGCTAGAGAGATAGATATGGCTTCTTGAGGATGAAGGAATAGTAAGCGTAGAGAGAGACAGTGATGGTAATGAAGGGGGTTTCTTGGGCTGATGGTAGACGAAAATTCAGCAACTAGGAGATGGGGAAGTGAGAGGGAAAGAAGCTTTATTTATAGAGAAGTTGCTTCAAGAGAAAAAGGAAAAAGTTGAAGAGGATTGTGACAAGTGTTTAGTAAAAGATAAAGATAGCATGACAAGTGTCTACACACTTGTCTCTTCCTTTAAAAGCTTTTTGACAAGTATCCACACACTTCTCTTCCTTTGAAACCTTTTTGACAAGTGTCTCATCTTTTGGAAAGTTTGTGACAAGTGTCCCGCCACATGTCCTCCTTTTGAAACCTTCCTTCTAAAATCTCCCTTCTAGAATCTTCTAGAAGCTTCCATCTTGGAACTGCTAAGAACACACATTAATATGGGTATCAATTGAAAGCTTTTTCTAAGTACAATACGGTTTTTGCTTCAAAACATGGATTTAACAGTGGCTTTTAATTTTGTATCTTATGAACCAAGCGCTCGCTATTGCTGCTCCCCCCCCCCCCCCCCCCTCGCTACGCCATCGCTAGCCTCCCCCCCCCCCCCCCCCCCCCCCCCCGCCCCACCTACCCCTGCGCGCTGCCTCCCGTCCCCGCCGCTCCTGCTCGCTGCCCCACAGCCGCCCGCTGCCCCCCTCCTAGTTTCGCGCTGCCCCGCGGGCCGCTCGCTTCCTGCTTGCGCGTTGCCATACTCCCCCCCCCTCCAATCCTACTTGCGCTCCCACACTTTATCCGGCTGCTCCACCTCCCCCCCCTTCCTACATATTGGCTCGTGTAGCACTGTCCTTTTGGACAAGTGCTCGACTCTCGTTTGTAACCTCTCTCCACCGCTCGTTCGTTTCGCCACAGCAATAGACACAGATGGAGGCTCCAGCTCCTTCTCAGAGGGACTCGCCCGACCTCGCTGAGCCCACCATTCGACTTGCTCTTTCACCGACAGAGCAAGCGAGCCTTGCCGCAGAGGTAGAGCCATTGCAGGCGACTTCTATCATTTGCAAGATTCTCGGCACCCGACCTAGCAGAGGAGAGCTGCGTGACCTTCTCCAGGTCCACCTTCTTGCAGAGGTGGGCAAGATCTTGGACGTGCAGATACTCGGACGAGGCTACTACCAGATTGAGTTTGAGACCTCCGGGATGGCGTCCAAGGTTATCGCCATGAGTCCACTGACCATCCGAGCAACACGTGCCCACTTTCGCCAGTGGAGACATGGTTTCAGCCCTGCTTCGGATGTTCTAGTAGAGGAGGCAGACATCCCCATCTCTGTTTGCTTTCCGGGTTTGCGGAGGGAGTACTTACCCCTTTTGTCCAGGATCGGCTCAGCCATTGGGCCTGTCTTGGAGACACCTCGCACGACAGCCTCAGTAGCTACCAAGGCGGCTGGCATTCCCTCAGTTCGCGTTTTGGTCAGAGACACTCACACGCTCCCGAAGGTTATTCTTCTGCCTTGGGTGAGTGGGGGTTGGTTTAGACAGAGTGTGGAGTATTCGGGCCTCCCGAACCAATGCTTCATTTGTCGACAGATGGACCATCTAGAGAAGGCCTGTCCAAGCAGGAGGCCTCAACCTACACCACAGCCTCAGCCCCAGCCTGCAAGGGCTGGCCAGCAGACACAGACAAAGACACAGCGCACAGATGCAAAGCCACCCTCTGAGCCTGGGGCTCCAACGGAGGAGGGATGGCAGCAAGCCCGTGGTAGACGACGCTAGGGGCCACAGCGTCAGTCTGGCACTCAGAGTGGTCCTCAGGCGCCTACTCAGCAGTAGTGGGTTCCCACGGGGAACCGGTTTGGTCCCCTTGAGCAGAATAAGGTCCCTGCTCCAGCCCCCACCCCAGCTTCACCTTCGACAGCCCCTCCCCCCCCAAAGTTCCCCCCCTCTTCCTCATCCTCCCCCCCGCCTCCTGCTCCCGCCGCCTCTTCCCCCCGCTGCTCTCCCTCTGCCGCTCCCTCCTGCCCCTCTTCTCCACCGCTCCCCCCAGCTCCTTCTCCCCCCTCTCCTGCTTCAGTTCCACATTCGACACAGGGGGCAGGGCCTTCTCCGGCGGCTAGGAGATCTCTTGGCAGCACCTTTGCCACGAGTCGCTTAGCGAAAGAGAAACAGCCCTTCTTGCAACCCCCTCTACAGGTACAGACATCTTCCCTTGCAGCTATCCCTCGTGGTCTGACGAGCATTGACATCCAGCGCCGATGGGACTTCTTCGACTACGGCTTCACTCGTTTTGTCGACGACCCCTCAGCAGACCATGAGGCATCCTGCTTCAAGGTCCATGTTCTGTTCCTTTCCGCTAGGGGGATAGAGGCCTTAGACTCAGCAGTTGGCTTCTCCTTCCCCCTTTGCGGCAGAGACCATACAAAGTGGACTCTCGACTCAGTGTTGGGATGGTTGCACACTCAAGTCCTAGAGTTCTCTCACCACATGGGAGAACTAGGAGTTACAGACATGCTCCAGACTTTGTGGCCATTGGCCAAGTTTGCGGTGACACCTCGAGATTCAGCAGGACGTAGACACATTGTGGTTTACTTCTTTGCCGATACACAGTGCTTGCCATGCTATGTATACATTCATGAGGACTCCTGGACAGAGGAGGTTGCTTTACGTACGGCTCGCTCTGCTTGGGCTTGGGCCAGGCACTTGATGCAATCACGCCTATCTAGAGGACGCTCGGATAGGGATTACTCCCTATCCAGGCCAGCCTCGAAGATAGCCCGTCTAGCTGCTACGGCAGCATCTGTTCTCTCTCGCTCCCCATGAGGATCGTCTCATGGAACGTGCAGGGACTAGGTGGGCCCCAGTTTCAACGTCAACGGGGCCGACTGCGTCAGGAGCTTCAGCGCTGCCTTGTGGGAGAAGAGATTGATCTCCTTATGCTTCAGGAGCACCATCTGTGTGAGAGCCGCATTAGATGTTGTGGTCAGCTCTTGCGTGGACGATATGATACTTTTTGGTAAGCTGCTTTTGGACCTGGAGGCATCCAGGGTGGGGTATGTATGACTATTGCGGACTCTTTGCAGCAGGCCATTGTGGGCAAAGGGATTATTGTGCCAGCTCTATGCAGGTTCAGGGTGGCCTAGTGGGTTTCCTGAACATCTCTGTGCCCAATGTGGCGAGAACTCGTGCAGAGTTTTGGTCTCAGATACTTGAGTCTCTGCGCAGGTAGAACACTGGTGCATAGGAGGGGACTTCAACATGTTGGAGGACCCTTCTGACAGGATTTGTGGCAGCCATGCTACAATGCATGGAGTTGAGTTGGCAGCTTGGGAGAGGTTTTGTATGACTCTGAGAGTTTCGGATGTTTGGCAGCACTCTGGCTTTGTGAGGCCCCCAGACAGCCTTGCCTTCTCTCAATCGGACCGCAAAGTGGGAGGAGTGAATCTATCGCGGATAGATCGCTTCTACACTAGTGACCACATCAGTGGCTTGGGAGGGACAGTGGGCATTCTGGCAGGGACCTCCTTCTCGGACCATGCACCAGTGATCCTCACAGTGGCAGACAGGCAGAGGAGTGGGAGCACGATGCTTCGCATCCCAGAGAGAGTCTTGCTGGACTCAGCACTCAGAGAGCGGGTAGAGGCTCTTTGGACAGAGAGCTTGGACATGCAGGAGTCTCCTGCTGACAGAGTGGCCTCAGGCCTAGCCCAGATTAGTCGCTTTTTTCTCCAGGAGTCTCTGGCTCGCCGGGCTGCCGCGAGAGGAGAAGCAGCGTCTCAGACGAGGCATTGCTTCGTACAGAGGATACAGGAGCAACATCCAGACAGTCCTTGGTTGGAGGAGCAGTTACAGCAGGATCGACAGGAGCTTGCTAGCACAGAGGAGAGGCAACATAAGTTTGCTTTTCACCGACAGGCATCTCAGTGGACCTAGGTGGGCGATAGAGTGATTGGTGCTTTCTTTGAGGCAGTGGGACCTCGGCACTCGCATGCCAAGGTCAATCAGTTGAGGAGGCCAGACGGGTCACTTGCTTCTGAGCCCGAGGATATGCGTGCAATTGCTACTGACTTTTACCGTGAGTTACTGTCTGCAGAGTCCCAGTCAAAGTGTCAGGATGCATGCAGGGAGCAGGTTTGGGCACAGATGCCTTGTCTTGTGACTGAGGAGATGCGTCAGAGGCTTGAGCTGCCACTTCAGCTCGAGGAGCTGCACACAGCTCTTAGGGCCCTCCCCCGTGGTAACTGTCTAGGTGAGGATGGGTTGACTCCCAGTTTTTTTTGCTTGAGTACTGGGACCTACTTGGCCCAATTCTCTATAGTGCCTTTCAGTACATTTTGCACACTAGAATGATGCCTGACAGCATGAGTGAGGGCTTGATCTACCTCATTCCCAAGGAGGGTGGCTCCTTGGATGAGATTCGACAAGGGCGTCCCATCACCATCCTCAACTCAGCCTATAAAATTCTTGCCAAGGCTCTGAGTTTGAGGATTCAGCCACTTCTAGAGAGCCTTATACATGGGACTCAGACAAGTTTTGTCAAGGAACACAGTATCCTTGACAATATCTTTACTTTTTGAGAGGCTTTTGCCCTGGCACGACTCCGTGGTGAGGACCTCGTGATTCTTCTTCTCGACTTTGAGAAGGCATACGACAGAGTTGATTGGGACTTTCTAGAGGGCACTCTACGCAGGATGGGCTTCTCAGATGCTTGGATCAGAGGGGTGTCAGCTTTGTACAGACAGGCTCATACTCAGGTACTCTTGGCAGGAGGTAGAGGTGATCACTTCATGCTTACACGCTCGGTCAGACAGGGTTGTCCTCTAGCTCCCTTCCTCTTTCTGTTCTATGCGGAGGCGATGAGCAGGTTTTTGGTGTCGCAGCAGGTTGGTCTACAGGGCTTAGCACTCCCTATTCGGGGAGATGAGCTATTGGACGTTGAGTTTGCCGACGACTCAGCCTTGTACTTAGATGGCCAGGAGGCCAACCTTCACAGGTGTGAGCAGGCTCAGGAGACATTCTGTTGTGCATCGGGCGCACTGATCAACTGGAGAAAGACAGTGGCTTTCTCGGTTGGTAGTGCTCCTGTGCCCGATTGGATGCCAGGAGAGGGTTTTAGGTGGATTCCCCCAGGGACTGCAGTTCGCTACTTGGGCTGTCAGGTGGGTTTGGACTTGTCTCCCGAGCAGCAGATTGCTCCCCTTCTCCTGTCTATCAGGAGAAAGTTGTTACATTGGAGCTCAGCACGACTTTCTTTGGCTGGCAGAGTAGTAGTTGCCAACAAGGTGTTGTTGGCGACTATGTGGTACATCACTTCTTGCTGGATCTTCTCGAGTTCTTGTATCAGCCCGGTAGAGAGGCTGATCAGGAACTTCCTTTGGTCACGACGTGACACTCAGATAGCCCGAGCCAAATTGGCTTGGCAGGTCATCACTCTTCCTTGTTCACAGGGAGGGCTTGGGATCATTGATCCAACACAGCAGAGCAGAGCCCTTCTTGGGAAGTTCATCGTCAGAGAACTTCTTCTAGGTGAGGAGCCTTGGAAGGAGTTCTTGCTTCAGCGGCTTCGTGCTAGGGTGCCTCAGGCAGGAGGCCCTTGGCAACCTTCGACCAGATGGATCTTCACAGAGATGCCAGAGTTGGTTTGAGCAAGATACTGGAGGACTGCTTCGCTGTGAACTTGCTTCGATCTTGGGAGCTCTTGCGGCGTGGCTTGGAGCAGAGACAGCCTACGTGCACGGAGGAGCGCCTACGGCAGCCCCTCGTCTGGAACCCCATGGTTAGCACTCAGAGAGGCCACTTGGTTGGCAGTCGGCCTCATGTTTTCTAGGGTCCCATGGCAGCGGGTCCAGCGTGCTCTTTAGGTGACTGGCTAGAGTTCACAGGTTTGTCAGAGGAGGTGCAGGGTCTTCAGCTACAGGGCATGAGAGGGGTGTAGAGCATGTGCCAGGACATCTCAGAGTCAGTTCCAGCTGACTGGCTCACGCCTCTTGAGCCAGTAGCACCCCGGTGGATAGGAGCCTTCACACGACTGGAGGTTCTCATCTCAGTCAGGGCCTGCTCAGTCAGGGCCTGCTCAGAGAGTGTTCCATCCCTTTTCTTCGAGCTCCAAGGTGGGGGACGCCTTCAGCGAGTTTCAGTAGAGGCCCCGCAGGAGGCAGAGTACTGTTTCTCCCAAACTTGGATGGTGCCCAAGAAACCCATTAAAGCTGCTACAGCCCGTATCCCGGCATCTTCTCGTAATTATGTGCCCCCTTTGAAGAATGTTGCTCAGAAAAAGCTCCCTTGTAATGACAACACTTCTTTGGCTGAAGCTTGGGACAAGGTGGTCCGCTCTTACAAGGAAGCTGTTACAGGCGAAGCCTCATCATCTCTGCAAAATTTTTTATAAACCTTCTATAGTACGAACACAATCCCAAGAAGCTTCTGACATACTGTACAGTCTTCAAGTCTGGCCATGTCTTGATAGCTTCGACCTTTGCAGGATCCATTCTAACACCATCCTTTGAGACTTACATCGTGCATAGTCTTTAAGTCTGGCCATGTCTTGATAGCTTTGACCTTTGCGGGATCCATTCTAACACCATCCTTTGAGACTATGTGGCCAAGAAAGTGGATTTCTTCGAGGAAGAATTCACTTTTCATAGAATTGACAAGTAACCTGTGACTGCGCAGCTCTTCGAACACAATGGTCAAGTGACGCCTATGCTCCTCTTCATTCTTCGAATACACTATCATGTCATCGAAGAACGTTCCAACAAACTGTTGATGCGAGCGGAAAATCCGGTCCATCATTCTGTTGAACGTGGCAAGAGCATTTGTTAGCCCAAATGGCATCACTAGAAACTCATAAAGACCAAATGTCGTTCTAAACGCAGTCTTGTGCACATCCTCTGGCCTTATACGAATCTGATGGTACCCACTCTTAAGGTCTATCCTGCTGAAAATTGCAACACCATCTAAACAATCGAGAATATCATCAATTCTAGGAATAGGGAACCTATTCTTGATGGTATTCTTATTCAACGCACGGTAATCAATACACATGCGCCATGAGCCATCCTTCTCCTGCACTAGGAGCACTGGGGAGCAAAAGGGTCAAGAACTAGGTTGAATCACCCCTTCTCTAATAACTCCCCAACCTGGCCCATAATCTCTTTCTGTTGCGTCGCACTAACCCTGTAGGGAGGTCTATTTGGTAGGTTACACCCTGGCACCAAATCTATCCGATGGTCCTCAGGTCTCTCTGGCGGCAATTGCGACGGTAATGAATCAGAAAAACAGTCACTAAACTTTTGCAAAAATGCTGACCTTTCTTTATCTAACACAGATAAATTTGATTGATCACTATCTGAGACATCACGTGCAAAAATCAGTACACAGAAAGATGATTCTTTATTACATAAGTGATAGCAAAAGCAGATACCATAGGGACTGACTCTCCTTTAAGCTTTACATCCAAGATGTGAGTTTTGCCCCTATGCTGTACACTGATCTTTTTGTTGTAGGCATCCAAGACTCCATGCACTCGGAACATCCACGGGATCCCCAACAAGGCGTCACAACCTTCCAGCGGCATGATGTAAAACTCTTCAGTGTCCACATACGACTAAATATGCAGACGCAGTTTTCCAATGATGGGAGTAACACAGTCTGAGTGGCCACGACATGCCAACCCTGCCTCTATTGTGTACCCCATCTTGTCAGCTCTGATGCCCAGCTTCATAGCTAACTCTGGTGAGATAAAGTTGGCTTTGGCAACTGGATCAAAGAAGATGAGTGCCGTCTGATCCCTAACTTTACCCCATGCCCTGCATAACTCACTGGCATCTGTGCTGGGCCTGTCACCCACCATGTCTGGCACTAAACCTGCCATGGGTTTAAGCTTCTTGCCTTTCTGGTCTTCTTTATCCTTTGAGTCAGCTGGTCTTTTCCTTTGTAGACAATTGATAGAAAAGTGACCAGGCTGCTCGCATAGAAAGCATTTGTTCTCAGCCATTAGGACCGTATTTTCCTCGAGCGACTTGCGCACAAAAGGCTTCCTTTTCTGTTTCTTTGCTTGCGCTCTAGACGTCCCGGCTGAATCCTTGTCTTTGGTGGCCTTTTCTGACCCCTGTGACGCATCAAGAGCCGTTTTCACAAAGGGCGTCTTCGCTGAATTTTTCTTTTGCTGCCCTCCTTTGTCACTTCTGAGAAATCCACTGTCCTCTCCTTTCAACAAGGCAAGACCAGTGTTCACAACTTCCATAAGCTGAGTAAGGGTAGACACTCTATTCTTTCTACAGTAATCGCGAAGCCCTTTAGGCAGCCCACAATAGTACTTCTCTATCTGCTCTGTCAATGGCACAAATTTGTAGGAGGTCACTGAGAGTAACGCTTTACAAAACCTCCTATTGTACTCCAGCAAGCTCTTGCATGAAGCTGAAGTAAGCTGGTGCCAATCTGTCATGACGTCGACTTCAAATTCATTTGATAGCCAAGCAGATGCAAACATTTGCTTGAAGTAAACCCAAGTGGCGGGTGCCTGTCCTTGCATTAACAATGTCGTCCACCATGTACGCGCATTGTTCTTTAAAAAAGTGAGCTTTCCTGACCTTCGAGGCCTCTGTAAAATTCCCTCCCGCATAAGCTGTATCAAACTGCTGGAGGAAAGTGAGGGCCTTTGTCTTATCCTCGAAACCACTGAAGGTACCGAACTTCACCGCTGCACCACCTTCTTTGTAAGCCTTCGGCTTCTCTAGTGCCCCCAAGTTGTCATACGGAATGGTCTGCAACATGGGCACTGTAGTAGGCATGATCGGCACATCTTAGCCATTCACATTTTGCGTCAGAGGTGCGATATCTGGCTGCTGTCAAGAAAAACCAGCCATGCCAAAATGACCCAATGGCACCCCAAACTGGCCCTGGTTGCAGTGGAAACCTTGTTGCATGCGGATACTACCATACATGGGGTTTGGCATGATGTCTTGCATACCCCCGAACACTGTTCCTGGCCTGTACGGCTGACTTTCAGGCGCATAACTAGCCATACTTTGGAATAATGATCCACCCCCGAAATACCCAGGATGTACCGTGGGTGGTGGAAAAACTGAGTGCATTGCCTGGTATCCAGCTCACTGTCCATTCAAGACAGCATGCTGGCTCTGAAAGGTGGCGGGCTGAACTGGCATAACCTGTGGAATAGGCGTTCTAGCCACCTGTTCAAGCACGGGAGGAACCTGCTTCGGAGCCCCCGACTCCGCAACATGCGAGTGTTCCCTTTCCTCCTACGCCACATGAAGTACCTGGGCTTGAGCATCAACAAGCTCCGTACGCGGCGTAGGTTGCCTATTTTGCTGTTGCACTGGTGGCGCTTGCAAGAATTCCATAAACCTCGGATTCTGCACCAGCTCCGAAAAGACATTCACCACGGCAGCTAACTGAGTCTTGAACGCATCATCCTCAAGTTGCCCAGTCATAAAGCCCTATACTACTGGAGGGACATTCATGTTGACAGGAGGTACAGACTGACGTGGCCGTCAGCTCTCGCCAATCTCAAAAACCATAGGAGACTCTTTTTCTGCTTTGCCTGAGTCTTCTCCAAGGCAACTCTAATCTTCTTATACATCTCATCCATGTTCTCAACATATCGATCTGCCTCAAAGATCTTGTCCTTTGTATGCAAAATGGGAGGAACCTTTTTGCCACCTTCAACAATTTCAAAAGGTGCTTTGCCAGTAGACGAATGCACCGTATTATTGTACGCATACTCAAGCATAGGCAAATACTGTTCCCACTTGCCCTTATTATCTGACACACAGCATTTCAGCAGATCTAAGGCAGTAGAATTAGCCTCTTCTGACTGTCCATCAATTTGTGGATGAAACGAAGACGAGAACTTGAGCGTAGTGCCCATGTTCTCAAACAATCCTCTCGAGAACAAACTGGTCATACGAGGATCACGATCACTGATAATCGATTGTGGCATACCATGGTACTTAAACACATTGTATATGAATAAGCGTGCCATCTGATCAGATTTTATCTTCTTCCTGACAGGGATAAAATGGGCCTTCTTGCTGAACCTGCAGATAATGGTCCATATACCATCACTCCCTGTTGGCGTCCTTGGAAGATCAAAGATAAAGTCCATAGCAATGCTTTCCCATGGCCTATCCGGAATCGGCAGAGGTTGTAACAACCCTGGTGCCTTTTGACAGTCAAACTTGATCTTTTGGCAAACTATGTATGCTCGCACAAAGGCATACACATCTCTCCTCAAGGTAGGCCAATAGAAGAATGTCTCTACCGCTTTAACTGTTGCATCAATGCCACGATGCCCTGCATACGGTGGGACCTGACTCTCTTCCATGACCTTATGTCGCAGTGGCCTAGTGACACAAAGTCTGCCATGCATCATTATAAAACCATCTCTGAGGAGGTAGTGCTCGTGATGTTGCCCCTCTTGTAACTGTTCAAAGATCCTTGCAAAATCTTCATCAGCAGTATATTGTTCCTTCATGTCATCTAACTCATGATGATAAGGAATTGACACAGCTGAAATTTGTGGCTTTCTTGATAATGCATCAGCCACAACATTCTTCTTGCCTTCCACATGCATAATCTGGAAGTGGAACATGGAAAGAATGTTTGCCCATCGCATATGCTTTTCGGATAACTTTGACTGTGTCAAGAAGTATCGCAAGGTCTGATGATCTGTTTGGACAACAAAATCAGCACCTAAGAGGTAGTGCTTCCAACTAGAAACCGCATGAATCACGGCCAAGAGCTCTTTCTCGTAGGCTTGCATAGTCCTTTCTGGCCCTTGCAAAATTTGGCTTTCATAAGCTACTATCCGTCCATCTTGCATTAGCACTGCTCCAATGCTACTGCCACACGTGTCACACTGGACCACAAATGACTTCCTGAGATCTGGCAAAACAATAACTCAATCTGAAGCCAACTTTTCCTTTAAGAGACTAAAAGCTGAAATCTCTTTTTGGGTCCATCTGAAAGTGACCTCTTTCTTTTCCAGAGCGTGAACAGGCGATGCTATCTCTGCAAAATTTCAGATAAACCTTCTATAGTAGGAACACAATCCCAAGAAGCTTCTAACATCGTGCACAGTCTTCAAGTCTGGCCATGTCTTGATAACTTCGACCTTTGCGGGATCCATTCTAACACCATCCTTTGAGACTATGTGGCCAAGAACGTGGATCTCTTCGAAGAAGAATTCACTTTTCTTAGGATTGACAAGTAACTTGTGACTGCGCAGCTCTTCGAACACAATGGTCAAGTGACGCCTATGCTCCTCTTCATTCTTCGAATACACTATCATGTCATCGAAGAACGTTCCAACAAACTGTTGATGCGAGCGGAAAATCCGGTCCATCATTCTGTTGAACGTGGCAAGAGCATTTGTTAGCCCAAATGGCATCACTAGAAACTCATAAGGACCAAATGTCGTTCTAAACGCAGTCTTGTGCACATACTCTGGCCTTATACGAATCTGATGGTACCCACTCTTAAGGTCTATCCTGCTGAAAATTGCAACACCCTCTAAACGATCGAGAATATCATCAATTCTAGGAATAGGGAACCTATTCTTGATGGTATTCTTATTCAACGCACGGTAATCAATACACATGCGCCATGAGCCATCCTTCTCCTGCACTAGGAGCACTGGGGAGCAAAAGGGTGAAGAACTAGGCTGAATCAGCCCCTTCTCTAATAACTCCTCAACCTGGCCCATAATCTATTTTTGCTGCGCCGCACTAACCCTGTAGGGAGATCTATTTGGTGGGCTACACCCTGGCACCAAATCTATCCGATGGTCCTCAGGTCTCTCTGGCGGCAATTGCGACGGTAATGAATCAGAAAAATAGTCACTAAACTTTTGCAAAAATGCTGAGCTTTCTTTATCTAACACAGATAAATTTGACTGATCACTATCTGAAACATCACGTGGAAAAATCAAGTACACAGAAAGATGATTCTTTATTACAAAAGTGATTGCAGAAGCAAATACCATAGGGACTGACTCTCCTTTAAGCTTTACATCCAAGATGTGAGTTTTGCCCCTATGCTGTACACTGATCTTTTTGTTGTAGGCATCCAAGACTCCATGCACTCGGAACATCCACGGGATCCCCAACAAGGCGTCACAACCTTCCAGCGGCATGATGTAAAACTCTTCAGTGTCCACATACGACTAAATATGCAGACGCAGTTTTCCAATGATGGGAGTAACACACTCTGAGCGGCCAGGACATGCAAACCTTGCCTTTGTTGTGTACCCCATCTCTTCAGCTCTGATGCCCAGCTTCATAGCTAACTCTGGTGAGATAAAGTTGGCTTTGGCACCTGGATCAAAGAGCATGAGTGCCGTCTCATCCCTAACTTTATCCCATGCCTTGCATAACTCACTGGCATCTGTGATGGGCCTGTCACCCATCATGTCTGGCACTAAACCTGCCGTGGGTTTAGGCTTCTTGCTTTTCTGGTCTTCTTTATCCTCTGAGTCAGCGGGTCTTTTCCTTTGTGAACAATTGATAGAAAAGTGACCAGGCTGCTCGCATATAAAGCATTTGTTCTCAGCCATTAGGACCTTCTTCTCCTCGAGCGACTTGCGCACAAAAGGCTTCCTTTTCTGTTTCTTTGCCTGCGCTCTAGACGTCCCGGCTGAATCCTTGTCTTTGGTGGCCATTTCTGACCCCTGTGACGCATCAAGAGCCGTTTTCACAAAGGGCTTCTTCGCTGAATTTTTCTTTTGCTGCCTTCCTTTGTCACTGCTCGGAAATCCACTGTCCTCTCCTTTCAACAAGGCAAGACCAATGTTCGCAACTTCCATAAGCTGAGCAAGGATAGCCACTCTGTTCTTTGTACAGTAATGGCGAAGCCCTTTAGGCAGCCCACAACAGTACTTCTCTATCTGCTTTGTCAATGGCACAAATCTGTATAAGGTCACTGAGAGTAACGCTTTACAAAACCTCCTATTATACTCCAGCAAGCTCTTGCACGAAGCTGAAGTAAGCGGGTGCCAATCTGTCATGACGTCGGCTTCAAATTCATTTGATAGCCAAGCAGATGCAAACATTTGCTTGAAGTAAAACCCAAGTGGTGGGTGCTTGTCCTTGCATTAACAATGTCATCCACCATGTAAGCGCATTGTCCTTTAAAAAAGTGAGCTTTCCTGACCTTCGAGGCCTCTGTAAAATTCCCTCCCGCATAAGCTGTATCAAACTGCTGGAGGAAAGTGAGGGCCTTTGTCTTATCCTCGAAACCACTGAAGGTACCGAACTTTACTGCTACACCACCTTCTTTGTAAGCCTTCGGCTTCTCTAGTGCCCCCAAGTTGTCATACGGAATGGTCTGCAACATGGGCACTGTAGTAGGCATGATCGGCACATCTTAGCCATTCACATTTTGCGTCAGAGGTGCGATATCTGGCTGCTGTCAAGAAAAACCAGCCATGCCAAAATGACCCAATGGCACCCCAAACTGGCCCTGGTTGCAGTGGAAACCTTGTTGCATGCGGATACTACCATACATGGGGTTTGGCATGATGTCTTGCATACCCCCGAACACTGTTCCTGGCCTGTACGGCTGACTTTCAGGCGCATAACTAGCCATACTTTGGAATAATGATCCACCCCCGAAATACCCAAGATGTACCATGGGTGGTGGAAAAACTGAGTGCATTGCCTGGTATCCAACTCACTGTCCATTCAAGACAGCATGCTGGCTCTGAAAGGTGGCGGGCTGAACTGGCATAACCTGTGGAATAGGCGTTCTAGCCACCTGTTGAAGCACGGGAGGAACCTGCTTTGGAGCCCCCGACTCCGCAACATGCGAGTTTTTCCTTTCCTCTTGCGCCACATGAAGTACCTGGGCTTGAGCATCAACAAGCTCCGTACGCGGCGTAGGTTGCCTATTTTGCTGTTGCACTGGTGGCGCTTGCAAGAATTCCATAAACCTCGGATTCTGCACCTGCTGTGAAAAGACATTCACCGCGGCAACTAATTGAGTCTTGAACGCATCATCCTCAAGTTGCCCAGTCATAAAGCCCTATACTACTGGAGGGACATTCACGTTGACAGGAGGTACAGACTGACGTGGCCGTCAGCTCTCGCCAATCTCAAAAACCATAGGAATCTCCTTTCTATCCTTTGAAGAGGAACCCCTCTTCCATAATTCCCTTCCCCTTGTCGGCCATAGTGTAATCCCTGCGTTCCTGCATTCTGTGTGTTTACCCAAAACAATCCAGGCTCACTCTTTAAGGAAAATGTGATTGATGTCCCGGCAATGGAACCATGAAACCGGCCCGTAGGGTGGTAGACGTTGACTTTCACTCGAAATTCTTTACTTTAGACACACACACACGCAGCGCACTTTGCAAAGGTAACCTATAACGAGGATTAACACCTATGTACACACACAGCTCGGAAGCTAGAATGCTGCGAGCAGACACCGACAACTTGTAGCCCCAAAATTGGCACCCTTTCGGTATTTCTTTATTCTTTAACAGAGGGAATAAAACATGTGATCTCCTACAAGCTGCCCCGCAGAATCTAGGCTAAGAAACACCTGTTCTGGTCCGATTTCGGCAACATAACTGTACTAGGACGCTTCACAGTCAGTATCCCCACGCAATAGGTGACTTTCCCGACGCATACAGACACTTTTCAAAACCTGGCGAGAATCTGCAGCACGCTCAATTCTCTGTTTTCTGCCCCGAAAATGCGCAGTTCACCTGTACAGCGGTCCCCTTGCGTCCCCGAACCTCCTGGGGGTATTAGGGTCCGTTTAGGGCCGAAACCCTAAACCTGCAAAAATACACAGCAGGCTGTAATTCCCTGTTTTGGGCTCCGTTTCGCGTGCCCGTCACATCTGTAGCAAGACCCCGAGCTCCCGCACCTATAGGGCTACTTGCCATTTGAATCGGACGAGATTTCTGGCGTGAAACCTCTCTGAATTCACCTGTATCTGCGGTGGATTAGCCGCTAGCTAATCCAGTACCTGTGCAAGAGGCTCTTGCCTCGGCAATCGCGCATGAACCCACATAACTGTACATTGGTCAAATGAAAAGCCCACTAGTGGGGCATAACATACTACAGGTAGGGGAGAGAGAGGGCAGTGCGTAGCGTGCAAGGCATCACTCCTGGCACCGCACTATATATAAGAGGGCAAGGAAGCACTCCATAGCTCTTAACCTGTGAGACAGAATGCAAGTGAAGGCCTCTCCCAGCTTAAAATTCAGCCCCTTTCTTCTTGAAGAGGCAAGTGCACAGAAATGTGCCACTTGGCGCATTTACAAGTATTTTCTCGTTTCGGATTCGCCGCTTAAAAATATCCTGACCGGTTGCCAAGTTGACTTCGCGGTGTCGGGAGTTTTTTTGAGCAAGGGATTGCGCATATGTACATACACATGCATGGTGCATCGAATAAAGGATTACCCAATTTCCATAGCCAGGTGGTTACGTGGGGCCCACATGTGTACAGGTAGGACAGCATGTACATAGTGCAGCGATTTTCACTATTATCAATACTAGTGTGTTTTTTCTACAATAAGGAGGAGTTGGTAGCGCGTAAAACTTCTCGAGGAAGCTATCCGCGGGCCGACGACGTGAGGTCAGCAGGTGCGTCAGATGGCATCTAGTGGCGTCAGGAGGGCGAACGAGGTCAATATTTGCACGCGGATGAGGACGGACACAACGTGGGTGTTTTCTTGTGAGAGTTATGCAGAAAGGTCATCATTAGGACCACTTTTTGGGGCCACTTCACGTGGTGGCGAGATGCATTATTGGAAAAAAGATGAGTGCCAGGTGTGCGAATGATGAAAAAAGGTGACAACTATGCACTGCGAGGTCAGTTTTTGGCCTGTTCGGGGTCCGTTTGAGGTCATCTAAAAGGCCAAGGGTGCCCAAGTAATAAAGCTAAGTGTGGGAACTGAAAAAACTGAGAGAAGACCAGAAAAAACGTGGAGAAGAGAGGAGGAACAGCCGCAGGTGTGTTTTTGGTGTTTTTGGAGCCTGTTTTGGCCGTAAACTGCTCATCCGAGGTCGGATTTGAGCACTTTGACATTGTAGACTGGGGTTTTGGGCCGTTCCGGACGCGATGGCGCTGTCCATTTTGCCAAATTCCTCACTCTTTTCCTGCTGTTTTTCTGTGTAAGTTTCTCCTATGAGCGAAGTTTCTGCTCTAGTTTGTGATTGTATCTGGCTTATTTTACCTATATTGTGTGAGCTATTTGTCCCATTGGTGTTGGCCCAAGCTCAATTGTATCTAAACATCAGAAATTCTCCTCTTTTGAGCTGAGTTTTTTGGGTGTGTGTGTGTGTGTGTGTCTCTGTGTGGAGTGGGCAAGTGGATAGTTTCTCTCATCTCACTCCAGAGGTGTGTTCCCTGTCTCGGCCAGGTGTGTTGTGTAAGCCGAGTGGTGCCCCATAGTGTGTGTGTGTATCTTCCCAAGAGTGTGTGTCGGGTCGTTATAGAGGCGCTGTGTGTGTTTTCATCCCGCTCACAGCGGCAGAGTTGTAAAATGTTCCCCTAGTCATACCGGAGGTAATGACGCGAACACATTTCTCGGCCCAAAATAGCAGTTCCCTAAATTTTAGGAGATGCTTCCGTTGGGCTCCCACTGGTCTTCTGACCATCTATCCTCATTGGGACCACATCCAAAAATGCAATGTGGCCCAACTATCGGATACTTTCAATTGGTAGTCACACCTTGACTCTAGGCCTTTATTGAGTTCACTTCCTAGTATCCACCAACTTGCTAAGTGCGACGGAGGGACCTATATGATCTTGCTCTGAGCCTAGACATCCTCTTACCATACTAATTCCAGTGCCGACCACTACCCATCTGCGGGTGAAACTACCGTTCACATTGGCCATGCAATGTCCGATCGTTTGCTACTTCAAGAAGAGGATCTCAAAAATAAAACAAAACCCCTTGGAAAGAAACCAACAACTAAAGTTAGCAGTTGCCACGTCCTCGTGACATAGTTAACAGTTGCCACGTCCCTGTGACATCAGCATGCATAGTTCTTTGAATTGCATCTCCTATAATGTGCGTGGGTTATGCAATCACAACAAGTGGCGGCTAACCTGGCACTATGTTCATATATGTCAACCGGACATTGTGGTTCTTCAGGAGCATAGTTGACACGTACGGTTACGTACGATGGTTACACGTACGAAGACGTGCGGTACTAATCGAACTAAAATAAATTAGACGTATGTTGAAGTAACGTACGATGCAAAAAAATAAATCATATATTTTTCAGAGCCTTTAGTCTATTATGAGTAACTACTTAGTATTAAGTACATACAGCTTAAAGGAGATGTCTTACAAGTAAGAACATTAAAGATTTGGCCATGGACATTGGAAACGGCAATGTTCGAAAAAAGATGATCATGATTGCATTTGATTTCATAATTCATTACATAAGTAGACAGTCGAGGCTCGAGAGATACAAGTGACAAAAAGTAGTACAAAAAAACACAACTCATAGTCTCATGGCCCATGGGTGCAAACTTTAAAGCATAAAGAGAGAGTTCTAAGTGCTCATATCGCTCTCATCACCGGAGTTGTGGTCCGAGCTTGAGCTAGAGCTTGAGCTAGAGGTAGCTGCATCATCCTCATCACTACTTGCATCAGATGCACTAGATCCAAGACCATAATCTCCCTCACTAAGGATGTTGCCCTCATCATCAAACTCTGGCTCTCTAGGATCCGCAGGCCTAGAAATGGACACATTCTCCAAAGTGGTGTCCGCCATAGTAGATCCGCTACCCGAGCCTCGCCGCACATAGGTCCTGGGTGTCCGTGCCGACGCTCTTCCACTCCCACGAGCAACTGAAGTGAAAGCTCCTCTACCTGTAGTTGCCAAAGCTCGCACAACCACCTTCTTGCGGGACCGTGTGCGAGAGACACGGCGATCAATCTCCTCCAACTCCAAGTAGAGGTCTCGAAATATTTGCTCCTCCTCTGGATCGCGATCTTTGTTGAGACTCTTAAGAGTCTCAATGGAGAGTTTGCATTCATCTACATTCACCTATTTGTCATTTACAACATGCAAGAAGATTAATGGAGTTAGCAATTTGGCATGCCAAAAATATGAGCACATGATACATCATACATGTGAAAGCATAAATAAAGAGTATGATGTAGCCAACTCAATTACTTGCCTAGCCATTGACATCTCATGCATGGACCGCAACATGCGTAAATTGGAGCGACAATAGATAAGCCGCTCCAATTGCTTTGTACAAAGCTTGTTGCGGATCTTGGTGTGTATAAGAGAATACGCCGACCAATTCCGCTCACATGCACCCGATGAGCAATCCTAGAGCACATAGATGATAGAAGAGAGGCATGAGATTTGAATTGTGGGAATTGAGAGGTGACTTATGTCACATGAATTATGAATGTCAAATGATGACATGATTGAGATTATAAATTTATAATTTATGGTATGGTATTATGTATAATTATTAATATATATGATATACCTGTCCAAGAACCCTCAATGCCACCCTTTGAAGGTGAGGTAATTGATAGCCAAAACATTCCCACCAAAAAAAAGGCTTCACTAACGAATCCCTCTTCCAACACACCGAGGAAGCGAATGCCGTGCCTCTTTGGTCTCCATAGTTGAGCTCTTGGAGAAACTCTCCATGGTGTTCTTCATTGAGTATCTTTGGAAGGTACTTGTCGCGCTCCTCTTGAAGTGCTTGATCCGCAAAGATGGATGGCTTTTTGAAAGCCGGATGCAAGAGGGCGGCAAAGCCATGGATTGGTCGCCTCATCCAATCCCACCGCTTTTTAACAAGGAAGAGAATGTCATCTCTCTTTGGAGAGTCCTCCAACACATCACTACAAAGAGAGAGAGAAAGATAGTCAAGCATGGAAGGGTAGAACCGTAGATGGAAAAAGACAACTTACAATGTACATAAATCATAAGGTGAAATGTTTACCATGAACCATCGGGTGCTCCATCAAGAATGGTGGATCTCTCAATCTCCTTGTAAGCCTCCTCCATGAAGTGGTAAAGGAGACCTATGGTAGACCCTTCCATGTCGGTCATCCAAAGCACCTTATACAATGGAAATACCACCATGACAAGACCCTTGACCTCTTGCCAAAACTCCTCCTTCAAGCAAAGCCGTTGGATGGCCTTTGCATCTTGTTGGGATGATTGGGTCTCTTCTTCAATCCATGCTTTGAACTCATCCAAGACCATTGTCTTTTGCAAGTTGGTTTGCACATCATAGAGGCGCTCAAGGAGGAGCCACATAGCGGCAAAGCGTGTTGCGGAAGGCTTCTTCAACTCCAAGCCGGAGTAAGTGCGATATATCGCAAGTACTCTCACCTTTTTGTTGATGAAGTTGACGATGGAGAGGGCTTGGGATAGAATGTCCTTCACCCAAGGTAGGTCGCCAATGTCCTCCAAGAGGAGGTCAATGCAATGTGATGCACATGGAGTCCATACTATGTGTGGATACTCCACCTCTAGCTTTTTGGCCATGGAAGCACAATTGGAGGCATTGTCGGTGATTACTTGAATGACGTTGCTTGGACTGATCTACATATGGAGAAAGAAGGTGTCACGATTGTGACTATGTTAACAGCAATACATCTACTCCTAGTTGCAGATACGCGAAGTGCCATGCCAAGCAGAACCCCTACGCTTGGATGGTCACACCCCTTCGCCCAAAAGACGTGCCTCTTCGTCAAAAGCCACACTCCTTCGACGACTAGTCACACCCCTTCGCTCTACGGGTGCGACTCTTCGCCCAATGGTTGCAGCTCTTCGCCGAAAGGATGTGTCTTTACGTCTAAAGTCGTGTCTCTTCACCAAGAGACGTGTCTTTTCATTTATGTCTCTTCGTCTCCTATATAAGGAGCCTATTGTACTCAGTTTTGAACAAGTCATCAATCAATAAAAACACAGAGTCTTCTAAGTCTTGTTCTGAGTTCAGTTTCAGTTTCTTAAGTCTTAATCATGAGTTTAAGTACTTAATTAAGGATTAGCGACTAGAATCCTTATAGTGGTATCAGAGCAATTTTTTTTCCCAAGACCCGAAGGTTGTGAGCCTCTCACCCTTACCGCTACACTCTACCCCCTTTCCCGGAGTTACATGGAAGCAGAAGAAAGGTGGTACGCATGTGCATACGAGCATATGAGGTAACCTAAACCTTATTTCTCAATTCTGTAACAGAAAACTGAACACAGATAGGTGTGCGCGCGTGCACGTACCTGTGAATGGTGATGCTGGTGGCCCTGCTGTTGCCCTTTCGAGGGATGTACCCTTTGGCTGCCCCTTCGTGTTCACACCCTTTCCCGCCGGCGTGCGTCTACGTGCTCGCACCCCTTGGCGTATGATCTGCTGGCTGCCCTTGCCTTTTGCTGGCTGCCCCTTCTGATTGTTTTTGCTGGCACCCCTTCGTGGCCACACAAACACTCGCACCCCTTGCTAGTGGAGAGACTCACCCCTTGGGGTATCAAATCACACACGCCCAAGCAGGCAGCGTTTTTTTTCTCAAGCCGCAACTCACAGAAATTCTTACGCTGGCTGTTTTGGTTACGTAAAAAAAAGACCAGCAACGTTTCATTTTTTTTAACAGAAGCTATATCTCAAGTAAGTGGCCACTTAAAAAACCTCCAAGTGCGTGCCAAACTTGGCCGGCCAACCCCAGATTATTACTAACCAATATGAATGCACCCCTGGACAAAGTATTACTTGCGTAAAAACAATCCCCAGCATGACGTTTCAACGCAACAAACTACCTTTCGCCACTCTCCCACCCAACACAAGTGCTGGCAGTTTTGGCCTCTGGCAACTGCATTCTCGCGGCAGGTCCACACACTTGCTATGGCCGACAAGCACCAGTGGGCAGATTTCCGTTGCATCTCGTACATAGACGAGCTTCCCGACCCCGAGTTGTCGGCGTACTCTCTCTCGGCACCCGAACTCATAATCATTCCCGATACCCAGGAGCCGAAAGCGGAACCAGCACCCGAACCAAAAGTCGTCATAATTCCCGATTCCCTAATTCCAAAGCCGAAACTGTTCCAGACACAGTTTCTGCTCCTGAAGTATCAGTTTCCGCTGAACAGTCGACATGGCCGAATCACACAATGACGATGACAATATTTTACCCGAGGATCCAATAGCAGTTATTAAAAAGCAAATGATAGCAATTTCATCAGGTTCGCATCGATTCACACTCGCTTGGATCAGATGCAAATGCAAACCCCTTCTCGGAGTCGACCAACAACTTCTCGCACAATACATGCATCTTCTTCCGACGCTTCAGGGGTTGACCACAAAGAACCACTCAAACATAAGCCTTCGAAACCGAAATTTTCTCACCCAAAGCATGGTTTCTCAGAGACAATCAGACACAAAGTACCTTCATGCGAGCAACAAAATTCTCAGCATGAATATTCTTGGAAATGTTACAGTTCTAAGCAACCAACTTCTTATTCAAATCATCAGCAACAAAAGCAGCAATATGAAGCTTCCAACAGATCATCAGCAATATCAAGATGGGCTTACTTAGTGGCACATATATCCGACCCTAGTCGAGTACTCGGTCTTGAATGCTGTGACGCTGGACAAGTTCCCCCTCGCGAGCCATGCCCTACATTTAAGTCTTTCTTATCTGATGGTGGTAAAGTTGAAGATTTATTGATCCTTTCCTTGTGAAAGAGGATCCTTCAGAGGTCTAAGAGGCAACAGCTCCCTAGACCTCCCCCTTCTCAATTGGAAGCCTTAATACCCGCTGAGAAAGCTGAAGATTCAAAAGATTCCTGTTCTTATGTGACAACCAACAAGCACATAAACCCTTCTTTGACCGTGATCCAGGCAGGAAAATTCGCTCATCACCGCCCTTGCAGAATACAGTCTTTGTCTCTAAACAGATACCAGATGCTATAGTAAATGATAATTCTTCAAACTTGAAGACTCCAATCCTTGCCTTCAACAGTGCAAAGGATAAAGCAGATGCAGACTCTTGCAGCACGACTTCAGTCGCTGCAATTGAATCTTTGGACATAATTTGTTCCACAGATAAACCTTTACAAATGGATATACATTCAAAAACTACTCTGTCTCAGTCTACGACATCCCTTCAGGAGGATTTTACTGTTCCAGACAAACCACTGGAATACCTTATAGATTTCCAACCAGTGGTCATTACTCAACAGAAAACTCAAGTTAGTTTACCAATAATTTCACTCGAAGCAAATACAGATTCAATCTTTTCTTGGACAAAGCTCGAAGTTACAAATGACTTTGACAAAGACACTTATCAAGTTGCAGATATGATCAGTTTTCAGTTTGGAAAAATAGTCATGGTCAATAACAGTGCCATGACATGGGACTTAACAAAAAGAGCTTTGGATGCAGAAGCACAACAACAATACATTTCCTTCTCCCGGAGTTTCTACAACTACCCTGGGTTTTATTTAAAGAGGGAGGGAATGTCACGATTGTGACTATGTTAACAGCAATACATCTACTCCTAGTTGCAGATACGCGAAGTGCCATGCCAAGCAGAACCCCTACGCTTGGATGGTCACACCCCTTCGCCCAAAAGACGTGCCTCTTCGTCAAAAGCCACACTCCTTCGACGACTGGTCACATTCCTTCTCTCTACGGGTGCGACTCTTCGCCCAATGGTTGTAGCTCTTCGCCGAAAGGATGTGTCTTTACGTCTAAAGTCGTGTCTCTTCACCAAGAGACGTGTCTTTTCATTTATGTCTCTTCGTCTCCTATATAAGGAGCCTATTGTACTCAGTTTTGAACAAGTCATCAATCAATAAAAACACAGAGTCTTCTAAGTCTTGTTTTGAGTTCAATTTCAGTTTCTTAAGTCTTAATCATGAGTTTAAGTACTTAATTAAAGATTAGCGACTAGAATCCTTACAGAAGGGAAAGTGAGAAGAGCCAAGGCAAAAGACAAATAGTAGATACTTGAGAGTGGAATAAAAAATTTTACCTCTTTTATGGCTTGACGAATGTGGCGGTAAATGAAGGCACCCGTGACCTTTTTCCCCCTTGCTCCCGCATCAACCGCTTGCAAGAAGTAGGTGCCAAGAGGGCATGAGACAAGGATATTAATGATTCCCCTCTTCTTGCGGTCACTCCATCCATCGGTGAGAATAGAGCAACCATACTTTACCCATCCGGCACGCACGGGGTCAAGAGACTTGTCGATTCGTGCCCTCTCTTCATCAAGCTTCTTGGTGCGCATGTCATGGTATGACACTCCCGTCCACCCCTCACACGGACCAACCGCGGCAATAGCCTTCACCATGCGTTTCCAACGATCCGTGCGAAGAATATGAAAAGAGAGATTGCACTCAATGATGGTGCGTGCAATCTCTATCTCCGCTTGTCGTTGCCTCTCTTTGAGGAAAGACAATGGACCGGAAGTTTCACCCAACGTTTGTGCAAGAGTAGCTTGCTTTGGAGGCCGTCCACCATGACTTCTTTTGCTCTTCTTTGAGACGCTACCACACTCGGTGGAGGCCATGGTAGCGGCGCCAGATGCAACGGACATTGATGGAGAAGCATCCTCTCCCGAATCGGAGAGATCATGGTCGGGCGGAGCCACCTCCTCCGATGCCTTTGCAACCCCCTTGCGCGTCTTCAAGGGGAGATACTTTGCTTTGCACTCTTGGAGAATGTCGTCGGGGATATTCGGACAAGAACCCACTTCCCCTCCCATCTTGGTCAAGTGGATGATAAGGCGAGTGGAGCTTGAGGTCATGGTCTTCGGGCAATATTTGCAATACCATTTGCAAACATTTTGCTTGTTCTTCACCCTCTCAAAGTAGCGGCAATGCTTGTTGAAGGCTTCATGAAGAGCGGGCGGCATTATGGAGAGCTTGAGGGATGGGGAGTGATGAGAGAACTTTAGAGTAATGGAGAGCTTGAAGGAGATGGATGGAGATGAAGGGAGCTTAAGGAATAATGGAGAGCTTGAAGGAGATGAAGGGAGCTTGAAGGAACAATGGAGAACTTGAAGGAGATGAAGGGAGCTTGAAGGAATAATGGAGAGCTTGAAGGAGATGAAGGGAGCTTGAAGCCTTGATGGAGTGCCAAAGCTTGAAGCCTTGGCCCTTGATGAATGGAGAGAGCTTGAGGGAGCTTGAGTAGGGAAGGAGATGAATGAGAGAGCTTGAGGGAGATATGGAGAAGAAGAGAGGGTGGGCAACCTTATATAGGTTTTGAGGAGAGAGGGAGAAGAGGGTTAAAGAGAGAGCATGATTCAAAATTCAAATTCCATGTGCCATGGCCATGGCCCATGTGGCTTTGACACTTTGTGTGTGTGTGTGTGTTTTGGGGGGGGGGGGGGGGGGGGGGGGGGGGGGATGGCACATTGGCTTATAGTGCCCCAAGGGCCAAGGCTCCAAGGCCCCCAACGTTCAAGTTTCAACGTTCAAAAACTGCCAGCGCTAGGCGCTACAAAACCGGTGTAAAAACAGTCAAAAAATTCCGCCAACGGTCGTTTTTTTTTTTCCCGGACGGGACGGGACGGAACGGACGGATCGTTCCGTTCGACGGACGTGGACAACCCTGTTCATGAGCATAACCAGCATCAATTTGTAGGTAAGACCTCTTACCTTGCGGGCTACTGGATAGCTTATGCAAGCTCAGCCGGCTATTCTGGCGTGCTTATACTTGTTCGACACGAAATCTTCCCGGCCTTGGTTTTCAATGACCCGGCTCAGAGATGGATGGTCATCCAATGTATTGTTAATGGAGAAGTTTTTGAATTTGGAGGCTTATATGCATACACAGCTTCTGCAAATAGGGCACGGTTGTGGAGTGCTATCTCCTCTTATTGTTGGCGTTCTAATGCATTTCTTTGTGGGGATTTTAATAATGCACCTAACCTTGCAGATAATACTACTGGGCATTCTCACATGCTTCATATGGAACGGCAATCATGGGATCAATTTATGCTGACATGTAATGGGCTTGATTTGTGGCCCCTATCGCATGCGTATGATCCATGATTCACTTTTCAACATAATGCTCAATCTATGTATCGCGCTCGGCTAGATCGCTGGTATCTTTTTCACATGCAACAGTATGATGCCTTTGTATGCGAGCTGAGGATTGATTATGCTATGGGTCTTTCGGATCATTTTCCTGTATGCTTGAATCTTCGTTTTGGCTCTTTTGATGCCAATGATCGCCTGCCCAAGAAGAGGCTTTTGCATGTCAATAATGCTTATCTCAAGCAAGAGCCTTTTCGCGCTATGATTGTGGATATCATCCCGCCTTTGATCTTCCGGACGTATGTTGATATGGACATAGCCTGGTTCCGCTTTGTTATGCGTGTTCAATGTGTTATCCAAAATTATGGCAAGGATTATTTGTCACAATTAAGGGAACATGTTAATCAGGCGAAGGATGCTTGTAGCAGACTAATGCACTTGGCGAATCATTCTTCTCTTACTGACACTCAAGCGACTGAGTTGTTTTCTGCTCGTGCTATGTTACGGCACAATGATGAGAGGAAATTGGCCAAATGGCAGACTCCAGCTCAATAACAAGCTTTTGCAGATAAAGGATGTTCTGCTAAACAATTTTTCCAACATTTGCATCACTCCAGGCAGTCTCAAGCTATACGGAGAGTTAAATTACCGTCAGGGGAATGGACCTCCACTTTACAAGAGCTAGCACTAGCCCTACAGTCTCATTATGGCAAGATTTTTGAGGCCCCTTCTTCTCCCAAGAGAGCAACTTGCCAAACGCGTCACATGTTTGTATGACATGTTACTCCCATCCTTTCGATGCGGCAGGCTCAAGACTTGGAAGCTATTTTCACTGAGCCGGAATTGCATGCCAGCTTGCTTGATTTGGATCGATGGATAGCTCCTGGTTGGGATGGTCTCTCTGTGGAATTTTTCTTGTCCTTCTGGGATTATTTGAAATTGCCTCTGTTGTTCATGATGAATACAGCTTGGGAACAGCAGGAACTGCCCTCCTCTTGGAAAGGTTTGCTTGAGCTGATACCTAAGCATGCATTGTGCGAAGAATTCTCTCATTGGCTGCCTATTACACTTATGCCTGTGCTATATAAATTATTGGTAAAAATGCTAGCTAACCGACTCAAGTGCTTTCTGCATGAAGGCTTGCATCAATCTCAATACGGCTTATGCAAAATACACTCAACAGGATGTCTTGCTCATGCAGGTTGACTTTGAAAAGGCCTTTGATACAGTTCTTTTGAGATTATATTGCGGATACCATGCAACACTTGGGATTTGGGCCTAGGATATCCCATGTCGTGCTTTTCTTGTATGCACACAGCACTTCTGCGGGCTTGCTGAATGGATCTCTTACAGAATCTTGGCCTTTGAGACGGTCGGTGAGGCAAGGCTGCCCTTTGAGTGCTCTGCTTTATGCGATCGCTACTCACCCTTGTTTATGTATTTGGATTCCTTGACTTCTAGTGGCAGGCTACATGGTCTGATTTTACCTTCGGGACAGCAATTTGCTGGTCAGGCCTATGCGGATGACTCTTTGTTTATGCCTCGTAATCTCTATGATGATGTACAGAAAATTATGCATACTCTTCACTTGTTTGGATTGGAAGCGGGTCTCAAAGTTAACTTTTGTAAATCCAAGCTATTGCCTCTTAAGGAGTGTGACTGGCATAAGATATTGTGGCCTGGGGAGATTGTTCCTCCACATGTTCTGATTCGCCATTTGGGTTATCCATTGGGTTGGAATGTATCCGCTATGCAGAAACTGGATTGGATGCTCCAACGTTTACATTCCAAGTTGAATTATTGGAAATTGTCCACGTGGCCACTTCATGTACGTCTCAGGATTGTCCAATGCATCCTTGTGGCTTATGTGCAGTTTTACTTGCCTTTGTTATCCTGGCCTTGGTTGCGCTTGCAGTCCCTCATGTCCAATATTTTAGAGAATTTTTGGCAGACCTCGTCTACTAAGAAGGGTCTTCGGCTTCTCTCTATAGACAAGCTGTGTTCTCCCAAGCAGCTTGGAGGGTTAAATATTTTGGACTTGCGACGTCATCTTTTGGCTCGGAAAGCTATGCTGTTGCCAGTTTTGGTGGGGCAGCAGCAACCCTAGGCTCTCATGATCACACATTTGTGTACGCACATTGTCACCCCAACTTTTGGTCATTGGCAACCGACTTATTGGGATGTTGTTTTTGGAAGCTTGAAGGACACATTCTTGGATGTCCCTTTACTTCTTTTCTCATTGTTGATTGGAAAGTTGTCACTTCGCATTTGGCTTGGAATGGTCGACCATCCGCTGCGGGTAACTCTCTTCGTTTGGAGAGTCTGCATTGGAGTAGGGCCTTCGCTTCGACTTTGGTTCAATGGTCTCCTCGCCAAGCATATTTTATTGCCCAAAAAGGAATCAGTCACGTGCATCAGGTGCTTGATGACTCGGGTTATGTTATTTCGTTCGCTAATGCAGTGTCCCGCTTTCGGTTGGGTCCTCACTATTCTTCTCTCTGGCGGGAAATTCAAAGGATGCTTGCTGATCACTCATCCATTCCTCCTTTGGATGTGGACTCTCGCTTCTCCGATTGGAATCACGCTACTACTAGATTGGACTGAATCTCAGCTGGCAATGTATATGCTATCCTTCAGTCTGATATATGGATTGTGCATCATGCTAATTAGTTGTGGTTGCTGTCCAAGTCATCCTTGTGGTGGCAACACACAATGTCTCGTATTTGGCAGAGTCATCCACCTTTGAAGGAACGGGTTTTCTTGTGGCGCTGCTTGGTGGGAGCTCTACCCGTTGGCAGTGTGTTATATGCTCGGCATATTGCGCTTTCCCACTGCCCCAAATGCCTTGAAGCTGAGGAGACCGTGCCACACTTGCTATGGCGTTGTCGCCACTCCAGAGCCTTCATTCCGCAAGTGTCGACTGCTCTTCGACTGCATTTTCCTTCTGGCTTTTTTCACAGACGCTTTTGGGTTTTTGGGGTGCTTCAGTCATCACATTCTCAGTTTGCGATGTTCTTCACCTGGGTCAGATTTTGGACTCTGTGGGCCATCTGGCACCATAGGAACTCCTTAATGTTCCAAGGCACTTATGTTGACCCCTTCCCCTATTTCAAATCATCTCTTGGTCAAGCACTACATTTTGCTCATGACGTTGGAGACATCACTGTTGATGCCTATAGGATTTACTTTGACTGTTTCTAGCTTTCGGAGCCTCATAGTGCTCCGCTCTTGTATCCCTTTCCTTTCGTGGGTTTTCCTCGCTTTGAGGTTTCCCACTTGTAAAGTAATCAAAGCAGATTTACAAAAAAAGTGTGTACCCTGTGCAGGCTCTTCACAGCGTGCTGGTGGTTGATGTTTGATTTCGCTTGCACGCAGTCCTCTTGTCGTTTTGTGTGAGAGAGAGAAGTGTGAGTGTTTCTGTACAGCCAGCCTAGTATGTGTTTGTCTGTGTCAAAAGCAGTCAAATATCAAAAACCCCAAAAAAAGAGAGTGCGTGTGTGTGTGTAACCTTCACATGGATTCGACTAATCAGTGTATATACAAGCGTCGGAAAGCCAAGGAATCTTCGGATATGGATGTTTTTGGCCTTATCAAAGAATGTTTGCATGAGGACTTCAAGGATGCACGTCAAGCCTGGGAAGGATCCGCTCCCGTCATGGAAGTGCGCATCTCTATACAGGAGCTTATGGATCCTGTTGCTCAATATGCTCTTAACGCGGTGATTCTATTTTCCCCGGTTAGAATGGCTCAAGATGTAGACCAATGAGTTGATTTCCTACTCAAACGGCAAGCAATCCAAGGGGTTTACTTTGGTGCGCGAGGGTTCTATGAAGTCTTGTTGGCCGACATGGATGCTCTGGATGCTCTGCTTGAAATGTTTCCTCTTTTTTTCAATACCCAGATGACTCATGTACTGCCTTGGGCTCTCACCAAGGACTATCAAAGTCTCATTCGTCACAAGTGTCCCGTCTGGGTTGAGGTGGTCGACTTTCCTCGCACTTGGCGTCACTTTCTTCCTTTGTTGGCTACTCAGCTGGGCAAAGTCATTTGCCCTCCTAAGCTGGACGCAAACACTAACCGTTTTTGTATTCTGTGGGACACAAATATTCCCACACCAGCAAGTATTTCGATCGATTCTGGGGATCCAGTGGTTGGAAAGCGTCCATTCAAGCTTAAATGGGGCAAGTTTGCAAATTCTTGCTTCCCCTGTGACAAATTTGGTCATATGCAGTCTGAATGTCCAAAACCAAATTTGCAACCACCTCCTTCAGCTGTCCCTACTCCTCAACCTCACTCACCTCCCAAAACTTCTGAGGTTCAAACCAAAGGTGCTTCAACCTCCCCCCCGACAACTGGGGCGAATAAAGGCAAAGGAAAACAATTACAATTGTCTGCACTTTCTGCTTCTCCAAATATTTAAGACAAGGGAAAAGAATAGGTTTCGACCTCTCAAACTTGGTTCGTGCCCAAGAAACCCGCTAAAGCTGCTACAGCCCGTATTCCGGCATCTTCTCGTAATTATGTGCCCCCTTTGAAGAATGTTGTTCAGAAAAAACTCCCTTGTAATGACAACACTTCTTTGACTGAAGCTTGGGACAAGGTGGTTCGCTCTTACAATGAAGTTATTACAGGAGAAACCTCTTCATCGCAAGGTGCCTTTATTTTCAATCATCTGGATCCAGGTCTTGATCCACCTCCTCAGGTACCTACAACTGGAGAGGATGTGTCGATGGGCACTGGTACTTAAGTTTTCTTCCCTTTTTCCCGTTTCCTCGCCCACTGTATATGCCATATAGAATGCATAGTTCTTTGACTTGCATCTCCTACAATGTGCGTGGGTTATGCAATCACGACAAGTGGCAGCTTACCTGGCACTATGTACATACATGTAAAGCGGACATTGTGGTTCTTCAAGAGCATAACCAACATCAATTTGCAGGACAGACTTCTTACTTTGCGGGCTACTGGATAGCTTATGCAGGATCTGCTGGCTATTCTAGAGTGCTTATACTTGTTCGACATGAACTCTTCCCAACCTTGGTTTTCAATGACCCGATTGGGAGATGGATGGTCATCCAATGTATTGTTAATAGGGAAGTTTTCGAATTTGGAGAATTATATGCATACACACAAATAGGGCACGGTTGTGGACTGCTATCTCCTCTTATTGTTGGCGTTCCAATGCCTTTCTCTGCGGCGATTTTAATAATGCACCAAACCTTGCGGATAATACTACAGGCCATTCTTACATGCTTCATGTGGAACGGCAATCATGGGACCAATTTATGTCGACATGTAATGGGCTTGATTTGTGGTTCTTTTTGCATGCGACTGATCCAAGATTCACTTTTCAGCATAATGCTCAATCCATGTACCGCGCTCGACTAGATCGCTGGTATCTTTTTCACATACAACAGTACGATGACTTTGTATGCGAGATGAGGATCGATTATGCTATGTGTCTCTCGGATCATTTTCCCGTATGCTTGAAACTTAGTTTGGCTCTTTTGATGTCAATGACCGCCTACCCAAGAAGAGACTTTTGTACATCAATAATGTTTATCTTAAGCATGAACCTTTTCGTGCTATGATTGTGGATGTCATTCCGCCTTTGATCTCCCAGATGTATGTTGATATGGACATAGCCTGGTTCCGCTTTGTTATGCGTGTTCAATGTGTTATCCAGGATTATGGCAGGGATTATTTGTCACGATTAAGGGAACAAGTTAATCAGGCAAAGGATGCTTGTAGCAGATTAATGCACTTGGCTAATCATTCTCCTCTTACTGCCACTCAAATGACTGAGTTGCTTTCTGCTCGCGTTATGTTACGGCACAATGATGAGAGGAAATTGGCCAAATGGCAAACTCGAGCTCGCCAACAGGCTTTTGCAGATAAAGGATCTACTTCTAAACAATTCTTCCAGCATTTGCATCACTCCAGGCAGTCTCAAGCTATACGGAGGTGAATGAGCAGCAATCATCCTTTGAATCTCCCTCCAGAGAGGAGAACAGTGAAGACTCAACTGAAAGCGGGATACTGCATCAACGAACGAAAGAACCTAACCCGAGTCATCAATCACCTGATGGCTGATGCACCCGACAGATTCCTTTTTGGGAAAGAAAATACGCTTGGCGAGGAGACCATTGAACCAAAGTCGAAGCGAAAGCCCTCCTCCAATGCAGACTCTCTAAGCGAAGAGAGTTACCCACAGAGGATTGTCGACCATTCTAAGCCAAATGCGAAGTGACGACCTTCCAATCAACAATTAGAGAAGACGTAATGGGACATCTAGGAATTTGTCCTTCAAGCTTCCCAAAAACAACATCCCGATAAGTCGGTTTCCAATGACCAAAAGATGGGGTGACAATGTGCGTATACAAATGTGTGACCATGAGAGCCCAGGGTTGCTGCTGCTCCACCAAAACTGGCAACAACATAGCTTTCCAAGCCAAAAGATGACGTCGCAAGTCCAAAATATTTAACCCTCCAAGCCGCTCGGGAGAACACAGCTTGTCCATAGATAGAAGCCGAAGATCCTTCTTGCTAGAGGAGGTCCGCCAAAAATGCTCTAAAATATTGGACACGAGGGATTGCAAACGCAACCGAGGCCAAGATAACAAAGGCAAGTAAAACTGCACATAAGCCACAAGGATGCATTGGACAATCTTGAGACGCACATGAAGTGGCCACGTGGACAGTTTCCAATAATTCAACTTGGAATGTAGACGTTGGAGGCTGGAGCACCCAATCCAGTCTCGGCATAGCCGATACATTCCAACCCAGCGGATAACCCAAATGGCGAACCAGAACATGTGGAGGAACAATCTCCCCAGGCCACAATATCTTATGCCAGTCACTCTTTCAAAGGCAGTAGCTTGGATTTGCAAAAGTTAACTTTGAGATCTGCTAGGAATCCAAAAAAGTAAAGAGTATGCATAATTTGTTGTACATCGTCATAGTTATTGCGAGGCATGAACAAAGAGTCATCCGCATAAGCCTGACCAGCAAACTGTGATCCAGAAGGTAAAGTCGGGCCATGTAGCCTACTAGTGGAAGTCAAGGAATCCAAATACATAAACAAGGGATGATTAGCAATTGCATAAATCAAAGCACTCAAAGGGGAGCCCTGCTTTACCGATCGTCCCAAAGGCCAAGATTCTGTGAGAGATCCATCTAGCAAGCCTGCAAAAGTGTTGTGTGCATACAAGAAAAGCACGACACGGGATAGCCTAGGCCCAAAGCCCAAGTGTTGCATGGTATCCGCAATATAATCCCAAAGAAGCGTATCAAATGCCTTTTCAATCTTGACCTGCATGGCCAAGACATCCTGTCGAGTATATTTTGCATATTCCATTCCAATGATGAGATTCGCGAGGTTATGAGTAATTTGACGTTGTGGAATGAAGTCGTATTGAGATTGATGCAAGTCTTCATGCAGAAATCACTTGAGTCGATTACCAAGCATTTTTGCCATTAATTTATATACCACAAGCATGAGTGTAATAGGCTGCCAATGAGAGAATTCTTCGCACAATGCATGCTTAGGTATCAGCTTGAGCAATCCTTCTTTCCAAGAGGGGGGCAATTCCTACTGTTCCCAAGCTATATTCATCATGAACAATAGAGGCAGCTTCAAATAATCATAGAAAGATGAGAAAAATTCCTCAGAGAGACCATCCCAACCAGGAGCTCTCCATCGATCCAAATCAAGCAAGCTAGCATATAATTCCGACTCAGTGAAAACAACTTCTAAGTCTTGAGCCTGCCGCATCGAAAGAATGGGAACAACTTGCAATAGAAACATGTGACGCGCTTGGCGAGCTTCTCTCGTGGTAGAAGAAGGGGCCTCAAAAATCTTGCCATAATGATAGTGTAGGGCTAGTGCCAGCTCTCGGAAAGTGGAGGTCCACTCCCTGACGGTAATTTAACATTCCTCCTTTGGATGTGGACTCTCGCTTCTCTAACTGGAATCTGCTACTACTAGATTGGATTGTATCTCAGCTAGCAATGTCTATGCCATCCTTTAGTCTAATGTATGGATTGTGCATTAGGGTAATCAGCTGTGGTCGCTTTCCGAGTCATCCTTGTGGTGGCAACACACATTGTCTCGCATTTGGCAGAGTCATCTGCCTTTGAAGGAACGTGTTTTCTTGTGGCGCTGCTTGGTGGGAGCTCTACCTGTTGGCAGTGTGTTACATGCTCGGCATATTGCGCCTTCCTGCTGTCCCAGATGCCTTGAAGCTGAGGAGACAGTGACACACTTACTGTGGCGTTGTCGTCACTCCAGAGCCTTCATTCGGCAAGTGTCAACTGCTCTTCGGCTTCGTTTTCCTTCCGGCTCTTTTCACAGATGCTTTTGGCTTTTTGGGGTGCTACAGTCACCGCAATCTCAGTTTGCGGTGTTCTTCAACTGGGTCAGATTTTGGACTGTGGGCCATCTGGCACCATAGGCACTCCTTAATGTTCCAAGGCACTTCTGTTGATCCCTTTCCCTATTTCAAATTATCTCTTGGTCAAGCGCTGCATTTTGCCTATGACGCTGAAAACATCACTCTGGATACCTACAGGATTTACTTTGACTGTTTCTAGCCTTCGGAGCCTCATAGTGCTCCGCTTTTTGTATCCTTTCTTTTCGTGGGTTTTCCTCGCTTTGAGGTTTCCCACTATGAATTAATCAAAGCAGATTTACAACCAAAAAAAAAAAAGTGTGTGTGTGTCCACTGGAGTCCGGAGTGGCTGGCAAGCTTGAAGCGATAGGCAGCCCAACGGTGCTTGGGTGTGGGTTCAAGAGAGACAAGTCTCGGCTGTCTATCACCTTTGAAAGCAATGTGCCCCTGCCCTGTTTTGTGCCACTTGAGTGCATCTTTCCTTGCCACTTTGACACTTTCATGCCTCCAAAACTGTCCATTTCTCACCATTCTCTCGAGTTAATAACTAAGCCAAACTAATATATTTGCTGTGAGTGGCAACTAAGCAGCTAGCTATGTCATTTGAGCAACCATCTCATAAGCCATCATAGTGTAACATAAATCTTCTCCAGCAGTAGATAACAAGGATAAACTATTGCTCAAATCTACCCATGTCATGAACAATGTCACTGGGACCTACTTGCCTAAGTGCTAGTTGCATGGCTTTCACCATAGAAACTCCTCTTACGGGAGGCAGAAGCGAATGTGGATACTCTCTTGGTTACGAAACCTTCTCTACATCCATGCAAATCTCTCCCAAGACGGTCAAAACTCAATTTCAGTAGGTATGATTTAATTCAGGTGATAGTAGCTTGAATCTGCCCATGCTGTAATAATCATCATAGGAACTTCATTCATTTCAGCTCTCAGACATGCAGATGCCCTATAGTTGCTCATAAAACAATGCATCTCAACAAAAGGGACATTTCACTACTTCAGCCGCAGCTATGGAAGATGCGACTCTATCCAAGATTCGTGTACAAGCACTAGAATGTGCATAGGCAAGGCTCTGAAGGATGGCAGCTAATGTAGTCTCTAATGTACAGAGTCGTGCCTCTATGAGATAAGTGTATAGAGATAGCAAGAGACTGTAAACTTTACAGTAAAAAAACTCACATAAGAGGTTGTTTCTATGACATAGATCTGCACCTATGTATGCTTTCTAGATGCATGCACAAAAAGACATATAAATGTGTGTCTCTGAGAAAATGAATCTTTGATTTCTGTAAGCACAATTATACAGAAAAGATATAGACAGATTGAAGTAATCAACAGAATTTTACATATCACATTCGACACGAAGAGTAGTGCAAGTTTGCGCAATCTGAGCCCAGTCATGTGGTTGCAAAAGGACCAGCACCCTTGAAAATATCTGCATACCAAAAGCATGAGCAACATCAAGCGACTAGTCTAACCATCAAAGCTGTGTAAAAAAGATAAAGGGACCATTGGCCATAACAGAGAGCTTCAATTTATCAAACAAAAGATATGAGGACGCTGACTTGTGGTATAATGAATACCACAAGCTTCACCCCCACTCTAATTAAACATACTCCCCTAACAAAATTCTTGCAAGCTCATCCATAATAAAGGTAGAGCTGTGCCATCCACGATACACCTGAACCTCTAAACTGAGTGAGCTTTGAGTGATCTTTACTTTAATGACCAAAGAATTTCACAAATCCAAACAATACGACACTAGCTTCCAAAATATAGAAATCTGAGTTTTGACAGGATAACCTGTAAAAAGTATTTTTGTTCGAACACCTAATTATGGGTGCGAGCTGAGGTAGAGCATTGAATTTAGGAAATTGTCATCCACTTACGCCAAAGGAATTGCATGATATATACCTGTTTCCCATGATTGTGAAACTTGTTCTTGATGGTATTCTTATTCGACGCACGGTAATCAATACACATGTTCCAAGAGCCATCCTTTTGCACTAGAAGCACTGGGGAGCAAAAGGGTGAAGAACTAGGTTAAATCAGTCCTTTTGCTAACAGCTCCTCTACTTGGCTCATAATTTCTTTCTGTTAAGCCGCACTAACCCTGTAGGGAGGTCTATTTGGTGGGCTACATCTTGGCACCAAATCTATCGCATGATCCTCATGCCTCTCCGGCAGGAACTGAGACTGTAATGAATCAAAAACAATCACTAAACTCTCGCAAAAATGCTGGCCTTTCTTTATCTAACACGGATAAATTTGACTGACAATTATCTCAAACATCATGTGTAAAAATCAAGTACGCCGAAAGATGATTCTTAATTACAAAAGTGATAGCTGAAGCTGATATAATAGGGGCAGACTCCCCTGTAAGCTTTACATCCACGATGTGAGTTTTGCCCCTATGCGCAGGGTGACCTTTTTGTTGAAGACATCCAACACTCCATGTACACAGAACATCCATGAGATTCCCAACAATGCATCACACCCTTCCAGTGGCATGATATAAAACTCCTTTCTATCCACATACGACTGAATATGCAGACGCGGCTTTCCAATGATGGGAGTGACACACTTTGAATGGCCAGGACATGCCAAACTTGCCTCTATTGTGTACCCCATCTCTTCAACTTTGATGTCCAGTTTGCCTTAGCACCTAGATTAAGGAAAGTAAGCGTTGTCTGAAAACTAACTTTACCCCACGCTCTGCGTAACTCACTGGCATCCGAGTTCGGCCTATCGCCCACCATATCTGGCACTAAACATGTCCAGGGTTTGGGCTTCTTCCCTTTCTTGTCCTCTGGCCTCTTCCTCTGTGGACAATCTGTAGCAAAATGACCAAGCTGCTCACAAATAAAGCATTTATTCTCAACCATTAAATCCTTCTTCTCTTCGAATGACTTCCGCACAAAAGGCTTCCTTTTCTGTTTCTTAGCTTCTCCTGCAGATGTCTCGGATGAGTCCTAAGATTTCTCTGCCTTTTCTGACCCTGGGACACTCAGGAGTCGCTTTTACAAAGGGCTTCTTTGCTGAATTTTTCTTGGGCTAGGACGTTTTGGTTCCCTGGTGCCATATTTGCCTACTAGTCAGAAAAACCAGCTATACCACAAGCGGCCTATGGCACCCCAAACTAGCCCTGATTGCACTAAAACTCTTGTTGTAAGCCGATATTGTTGTACATGGGGTTTGGCATCATGCCTTGCATACCCCCAAACATTTGTTCCTAGCATGTAGTGCTGGTTTCCAGGCGCATAACCAACCATGCTTTGAAACACAGATCCACCCCCGAAGGATGTACCGTGGTTGTTGAAAATGACATTTGGGCTCTGGAAGTGGCTAGCTGAAGTGGTAAAGCCTGTGGAATTGGCATCCAAATCACTTGTTCGTAAATAGAAAGAGTTTGTCTTGGGGCTGAGTTTGTCTTGGAGCCCCAATTGACTCCGCAACATGCGAGTGCTCCCAGCCCTGTTGAGATACATAAGGAACCTGGGCTTGAGCCTCAATGGGCTCTACTGCATGAGATAGTCGCCTTGTCTACTGTGACAATAATGGCGCTTGCAAAAATTCCACAAACCTTTAAGTACTTAATTAAGGATTAGTACCTAGAATCCTTACAGTTCTTCTAGGAGGACAAGTGGCAAAGACACTTGTCAGCAAGTCTAACAAAGTGACAAATGGCGGGACACTTGTCACAGAAGGTGGACACTTGTCGCCTAGTGCTTCAACAAGAGGGACACGTGTAAAGAACACTTGTCACACATGCATCGACCTCTTGACATGTGGCCGGACACTTGTCCCCATGCTACCTAGCTCACCCTTTTTGTTCATCAAACAACCCCACCTATAAATTCAACCCTTTTACCCTCATTTTAGGCATCATCTACTTGCTGAATTTTCAGTCTACCATTAGCCCAAGAAGTCTATGCTACTTCCATCATCTCCCTCTACCCTCAAATCCTCTTCAAGTAGACATCTCTCTCTCTCTCTCTCTCTCTCTCTCTCTCTCTCTCTCTCTCTAGCTTGATGATTTCAAGGCAGCAACCCTGCAAATCAGAAAATTCAGCCCTACTCTTGCTTTTTCTCTTACCAGGTATAAAACCAAGAAGATAGACTACTTTGCTACCCCAAGAAGCAACTGAATTCCTCTTGTACATATGTTGGAAATGTCTTTTATGTTGTTTGTTTTCATGCATGTGCACATTTGCATCTAGCATGATGTACGATCGTGAGTCTTCTTTGACTTACGTTCAAGTTGATTGTAACTAAGCCCAAATCCTAAGGGACTTGATTTGGGCAGAAATACATCTCCTTCAGGGAAACGGGGGGGGGGGAGAGAGGGGGCCATCTTTAACGCTCAATTTGTCTCTTGTCTCTTTCTTGTGTTGTGTGCATTTGTCACTCTTGTTTATTTTGAAATATCGAAAGGGGCGCCAATCTTTGCGGCCAGTCTCTCTAGGTATGGCGGGCCGTGTCGAACTATGAAATAAGTGTGAAGTGTTTTAAAGTGATTCTCTCTCGTGTGTCGTGCCAGATTCCAAACTTGGGATGTCCAAGTTTGTTACAGTGGTATCAGAGCTCAGTCGATTTCTCTTCTATCGAAAAATCCGATCCCTTTTCTCGCAACGCGCATGGATTCTGGCGAGAATCAAACGACGACTACTGCCACCTCGGGAACGGGAAATTCGAATGGATTAGCAGACCAAGAATACGGGCTACCTCGGCCTACACAGTATCAGATAATGGAGATGCAACGTCAACAACAGGTTGATGAGTGCACAAAACAGATACTCCAGTTTGCAAAGGATCCACAATATGCCAAATTTTTGACCCGGCACCCGATTGATGAAGTACATACGCATTGGCAGAAAGCCATTGACTCACCAATAAAATTGGCCCTCAAGAAACCTCTTACCCCAAGGATGTTTACTGAAGAAGAACTTGATGACGTCGTCGAAAGACGAGTCAACCAACTCTTGGGGGCGAAAAAACTCGAAGAAACACAAGGGGATTAACTACCCCGGTTATTTGGGCCGTCAATTTTCTTTTGCAAGTGCAAGAAAACAGAAGAAGCATGTACGCTTTGAAAAACTGCCCAGTTCATCCTCTTCTGACAGTTCGGATAGCTCTTCCTCTTCCAATTCGAGCGAAGAGGACAGAAAGGGCAAGAAACAAAGAAAGACTCAGAGATTTGGATAGAACAAGAAGAAGGCAAAGAAGAGTAGATCTCGACCTATTTTTGATTCTTTTGATGAGAATTCATCCTTCTCTGAGAGTTCGGACTTCGATGACCACATGTTCTATTCAAAAAAGAAACACTTTCACAGAGCCAACCAATATGATTTTCTCAAGGACAAGGGCAAAAAGACCAAGGAATTCAAGGAAGGTGGACAGCCAATAAAGTTTGAATCCTTTTCAAGATCCCCAAATGCTCCCAAGGCGTTAGCCTTTATTCAACAGTTTGACATAGCATTCTCTACTTAGAGCACTCCCAAATCAGGAGGGCAACATCATTCTTAAAAGGAAATGCACGAACGTGGTGGTCCACTCTTCTTTTACGGAAAGAAGCCCCTAACAAGTGGTTAAAATTCAAACGGCTCTTTATTTCTTCTTGGCTGACTCAGGAGTACGAACGAGATGTGATAACCGTTTGGAACCATCTTCGGTTGACCAAGGCTGACACTTTGGATGCTTATTGTAAGAGATTTTGGGATGCTTTTCTACCGGCCTCTTCTTTTAATAAGGTTACTTTTAAACAACAAATCGAGCGGTTTTGCTTTGGACTTCCCAAAGAGATCCGAGATTAATGCCTTGAGCAGAAGTCTGAGTCTATACAACAATCGATGGGACATACTAAGTAGGGATTTTCAATGCATTCGGGTAATCTGACTTACCCCACTGATCGAATTTCGACATCCAAGGACCGGACAGAATTCACCAAATGATAATAGAAGACGTAGGAAGTTTCAGAAAAAGAAGGATGTACAACCCCGATTGACCGAGGAACAAAGATCGGATTATCTCAAGGAGGGGAAGTGTTTTGACTGCAGAGAACAAGAACACATCTCTGCAAGGTGTCCCAAAACGGCTCAGCGAGGACAATCGGAAGATAGGCCAGAGAACTCCAGAGCAGCTAAAGAACATGGCAGAAAAGATGAAAGCAAGACTGGTACCAGATTGTATGGGGACCCAGACAGGATGTTGCCATTACATCTATCATTGGCAAACTTCGTTTGCATTGTCAAGGGTATTTAGGGCACGAGGACATTTACATCATGCCCTTGAAAGGGTGTAGCGTCCTCCTAGGAATCCCTTGGTACCACAAGAACAACGCTGTGGTTGACTATCGGACTAAGAAAGCAACTTTGACGAATGAGAAAGGCAAAAAAATTGTGCTTGATGTAAAATTGAAGGGCGAGTCCGTCCCTATTGTATCGGCTTCGGCAATTTCTAAATTAATGAAATCCAGTCTTTTCGTTTACTCGATCTACTTGAAAGAATTGAATGATTAACAACGAACCCATAAGTCTAAATGGAACGACAAGAATTTCTGCGCATACAAGCTGATTACTTCTTTAAAGGCCTACCGGGTGAGTTACCTCCACCTCGTCTTGAGGACCATACGATTGATTTGATTCCTAGAAGTACACCACGAACCGGCCACCTTATCGAGTTAGCCGAGCCCCGAATAAAGAAATAATGAACCAAGTTAAAGAACTTCTAGAAAAGGGTCTCATCCAACTTAGCACATCACCTTATTGTTCTCAGGTTTTGCTAATACTAAAGAAAGACGGATCTTGGAGAATGTGGATTGTTAAATTTACGTTTTTCTTTTTGCTAGGTCAGATTTTGGGTTCTGTGGGCCATTTGGCACCATCGCAACCTTTTAATGTTTCAAGGCACTAATATTGCCCTATTTCAAAATGTTGGTCAGGCGCTGCATTTTGCTTATGATGCTAGGGAGATTACTCTTGAAGCCTACAGAATTTACTTTGACTGTTTCTAGCCCTTGGAGCCTCATAGTGCTGCGCCTTTTGTATCCTTTCTTTTTGGTGGGTTTTCATCGCTTTGAGGTTTCCCACTTGTAAATTAAATCGACAAGATTTACAAAGAAGTGTGTGTGTGTGTGTGTGTGTGTGTGTGTGTGTGTGTGAGAGAGAGAGAGAGCCTAGCGATTTAAAATTAGACTATTCAAGCTGAGTGAGAAACTTTTCCTTGGAGCATTTTTAGGAACAGAGGATTCTCCTGCAACAGGCGCAATTCTAGCTATTTGAGAGCAACATGTGCCCGGAAAAAATATCCAAAGTGACAAGATCGCGCGCGCTCACACACTCTAGCTCTCAGACACAGGTGGGCATACCTCAGTGGGCAGACTGAGTAAGGTAACACTACATGGAGAGCACTTCGATTCGGATTCCATTCGCCACAAAACACATCCAGTTTTGAATTTCAAAAGGTATTTGGCCGAGAGTTGAACCTAATATGTGTGCCCCAGAAAAAAAAAAAGATAATTGAGTAGATTCTTATCACCCAAGTGTTATGCCATTTCCCTCTTGATAAGAGATCTTGAGTTCAACTCTCCTCCGCGGATAGATCTTTAAGGTCTCTTTGGGATAGTTTCTTACGACGTTAAAACAATCTTCTTCTCGAGTGTGTGTGTGTGTGTGTGCGCGCGTGTACGCTCTAATAAAAAGAGGAAAATGGTATAACCTTTCTATCACCCAAGTGTGGTAGATTGGTTATGCCATTTCCCTCTTGAAGAAGAGGTCTTGAGTTCAACTCTTCTCGTCGGATAGATCTTTAAGGTCTCTTGGAATAGTTTCCTACGACGTTAAAACAATCTTCTTCTTCTTCTTCACCTCTCTCTCTCTCTCTCTCTCTCTCTCTCTCTATATATATATGTATATATATATATATATATATATATATATATATATATATATATATATATATATATATATATATATACACACACACACACATGTGTGTGTGTGTGTGTGTGGGAGCCCCTCTCTTGTTTTCTATGTAAAATTTGTGGGCTTTGTCCTGAAGTCACCATGGAGCATGTCCCTAATCTTTTGAGCATCCTAAGTGGCATATGGCATGTGTAGCATTGCCAAAAGAGGCTTTGGTGATAGTTAACTCCATGTGGAGCATTTCTAAAGCATAAAATCACATGTTAGACTTGAATAAAACCCCCCTAAACATGCAAATTTGAGTTTGGCTCTTAAAATAGGTTGTTCCAAGTTGTCATGCATGAGGTAAGCATATGCTACCTCCTTTGTGCTACTTAAGCGTCAATTTTGTACTCATCTTCATCAAGAAATCAAGTTCATTTTGTATCTATACTCTAGCCAGTTTCCATTGATCAATTAGCATGTTATTGATATGAATGCAACTCTATTTCATCAACCCTAAACGTAACATATGGTATTAGGCAGATGCTAGTGATTAGTACCTCCTAATCACATTATAAATCTTAAGCACAATTTCCATATGCTAGATCTCATGAACACCCTCTCTTGCTAATTGTGATTGCTAATTAGGATTGCTTTTGCATTGCATATTCGAGTTGCATTAATCTCTTTCGGAGGCTTGTTAATGATGGCATACGTAACCCTTTGAGGATGTGCCACTACAGACATTTTTGAAACCGATGAAACGAGATTTGCATTAAACATTTGAGTTTTCTCTTATTAAACTTTTGCATTGGCATTATCCTCCTCTACTTCAACTTTCCATAGAGCCCTCAAACTATTTAATTGAATGTCATTAGCCCACTCTAATTAGCTTGCTAATTTTAAGCGTGTGTGGAGATTTGTTCTACAAGTGTCAATACAAGTGTGTGTTTTATGGAGCCCTCATACAATGAAGCATGGAAGCTCGCCTCAAGCTCGCATGGCTAGCTATGGGAGTGGCAATATGTTTGCAATCCTCAAGTCCAAACTTACATAGCAATGTCTCTATGTAACTTGTTTGACACAAAGCAATACCACCATCACACTGCTTAAATTGTATACCTAAGTAATGATGCAACACCCCCAAATCTTTCATCTTGAAAGTGGCATTCAAATCAGCCTTAAATTCAGCAATATGTCTCTCATTCAGTCCAGTGAGAACGACGATGAGAAGTACATTACCCTCACGCTTTACATACAATGTGCTTTTTGTTGGACTGTTACGAAAGCCTTGTTTGACCGGTGAGTGTCCTCCTTCTCATACCAAGCACGAGGAGAATGCTTCAACCCATACAAAGCTTTCTGACTTTTGCACACTTTGTCCTCATGTCCTTTCTTGAAAAAACCGTGAGGTTGCATTACATAAACTTCCTCAAATATGTCACCATTCAAGAAAGCAGTAACAATGTCTGACTGATGTACATCCCAACCAAAATGAGCTGACAATGCACATAGAAAATGCACAATAGGCATACGACAAGTGGGAGCAAAAGTATCTTCATAATCTATGCCTTTTTGTTGTGCATAACCCTTTTCAGCAAGTTGAGATTTATAGCGATCAATCTCACCATTGGCTTGCGTTTCAACTTGTAAATCCACTTCATACCAATGGCCTTTTTTCCAGGAGGTAAATCACATAAAGTCCATGTGTCATTTTCTATAAGTGAATCATATTGAGATTGCATGGCAGCCATCCAATTTTATGAATCCTGTGCTTCATCAAAAGATAGAGGTTCCTCAACATCACATAAGCTAGACACAACCAAAGCAAAACAATATGATGCATAAGATGCATGGCGAGAACCTGAACAAGTACAACTAGACAAAGATGCATCCAATTTACTATCACGCTAAGTATGCACCACCCAGTTTGGCATACCTCTAGCCAACTCATTCTTAGCCCTTTCCTCAGCAAGTACATCATGTACATTTGCATCAATAATAGGCTCATATGTAACATTTTCAGACACCCTCATAGGTTGTACATTTGCCTCATTGGAATTTACATTTGAACTTCCACCACTGAAAAGAGGCAACAAAGTGTCATAAATGTCACGTGAGCTTACATTATTGTCTCTAGTACATGGCAACAAGGACTAAACAGAACCTTCCACAAACATAAAATCTCGTGAAACTAAGATAGTCTTTGTTTGCGGATGATACAACCTGTAACTGTTCTCTCAGCACTATAACTAACAAAAATACATTTGGCAGCCTTAACATCCAATTTTCTGTTGCTTTTGTGGCACCATATGCCAAGCAACCAAAAACATTCATGTGCTCAATAGAAGGCTTTCTATCATGCCATGCTTCATATGGAGTCATAGACTGCAAAGCTTTTGTAGGACACCTGTTAAGTACATAAGTGGCACACATAATAGCCTCAAGCCAAAATGAATGTGGTAAAGCTTGACTTTTGACCATACATCGTGCCATTTCCACAAGAGACCCTTTTTTTCTCTTAGCAACACCATTTTGTTGAGGTGTATACGGCAATGTACATTGGTGTTTTATCCCATGCCAGAAATGCATTAAATTCATGAGACATATACTCCCCCCCTGGATTGGAATGGAGGGTGCACATAGTACATTTTGAGACATTTTCAGCCATAGCCAAAAATTGTTTTAAGCACATAAACACTTCGGACTTCGCTTTAAGCGGATATACCCATGCATGCCTGGAGTAATCATCGAGGAAAATCAAGTAAAGGTCCCAAGGATGGAGTTTGCATGGGTCCACAAACATAACTATGCACAAGCTGCAACCTGCATGATGTGGCCCTAATTGAACCATCCTTTGGAAACTTTGAATGCTACATCTTACACAAAATATAGCCTTCACAAACATGTTTGACAGATGCTTCAAGAGGCCGCAAAGAAGCAACCATATCAGATTTTTGCAAATGGAGCAAACTAGAAAAATTCAAATGCCCAAAGCGTGCATGCCAAAGTTTTGCATCTAAAATAGCCTTAGAATCCACAACTGCATTTGCAAAATTCTACCCACGCTTGTCATACAAAGCAATCTTATATAGCCCATGACATTAAATTCCCGATACAACAATCTCATCACCAAAACTGAGATCATGAATTGTACATCCGTCATCCACAAATTTCACAACAAGACCAAGTCTAGCAAGTACAGATACAGACAAAGGATTCTTCTCAATCCTAGGTACATACAATGAAGCAACAAGTGTGAAAGAAATGGCATTTGTAGCAGTTAGCACAATCTTTCCAACTCCATTGATCGGATAAGAGGCATTGTTGGCACACGTGACTGAATTCCCATGAGGGACATCCGCGAGAGAGATAAACAAGTCATGATGAGAGGTAATGTGCTTTGTAGCAACATTGTCAAAGTACCACACATGAGCATCTGCAACAACTAACATACATGCATCATGGACAGAAGGATCATAAGTGCACTTTGCACTAAAATCCCATTCTGCATCAACATCAGCATCACAATCTCCTTTCACAGAAGACTCAACAATAGCTACATTTGTAGTGGAACCAGACTCTTTCTTCTTAGCCTCTTTTGCCTTCAACTTAGGACACTGCTTCATTAAGTGATCATTAGCTTTACAATAATGGCAACGCATCTTCTTTTTGCCCTTTTCACTAGAATTCCCAGGTGAATTGCTGCCAGCAGAAGCATTAGGAACCGGTGATTTACCACTCACAAAAGAACCATGAGAAGTAGCTACATTGTTGTTACCACCTTTTCTTTAAGCAGCAAAGCATGTTCAACTGCACATTGTTTAGCCCTTTTTTTTGTTTTTTGGAAAGTGACTCTTGCAATAGAAATGTGCATAATGCATCAGACTTGAAAACTTCTGGATTTCCTTGGGTCATAAGTCTTCAAGTACCAACAAAATTCTGATAAGAATATGGCAGCAAAGCATCAAGAACAGTCTGCACAAGGGAACTGTCAGAAATGCTTTGCTTGCAAAAATAAGTTGCTCATTGATATCCTTGACACCAACAAGGAAAGTGTCCATCTCATCTTCCTCATCCATAATCTTCGACTCCAGCTCTTCACGCAACAATGCAATTTTAGCCTCATTGCATTGCGACTTGCATAAAGACCAACTAGAATACCCAATCCTGTTTTGTAGATTTTGCTAAACGAATATCAGGAGTAATAGTGCGCTTCACAAAAAATGCAATCAATGCATGACACTTCTCATCTTTTTACATCCCAATGAGCTTGCTCAGTCGTAGGCAAAAACAGCTCTGGCAGCAGCAACCCTGCCACCAAAACCTGCAGCATCTGCAATATTGCCTACATCCTCAGAACCAGGATGTACATCAATGCCCTTCACAATATTCCAAACACCCTTTGACACAAGAATATGCTGCATCATATAAGCCCACATAGGGTAATTGTCCCCATCCAATCTATCCTCAACAACAACAAATATCCTGAACACATATGTGTTATTGTCGGTCATGGCAAATGCTGCACCTGATGTGAAAACTGGCCAAAAAGAGGAGAAAAGAAGCGGGAACAACACGTGATATATAACACAAACCGTAGAAGATTGTAAGGGACTTGTTATACAAAAAACTGCATTGAAAGAGATTCTGCAAAAAATGACAAAATAGCCTATGCAGTACTACCTGTAGTGGAAACGGAGGCCGAAATGAGTCCAAATGAGAATTCTGAGCAGACCAAGCTTTAGGAACTTGCCCGAAGTATTTGTTGACTTGCTGACACTTGCCAAAGCTCACAGAAATTGAAGAAAGTGAGCAGGCATGTGCTGGAGCTATTGGCGACTAAGCCCGGGAGGACGCAACCTGCTCGATTGTTGGAATTAGGGTTGCAAGAAAATAGACACAGCTTGGAGAAGATGAAGGAAGCTCAAGGCACACAACATAGAGTATATTAATTAGTGTGCAATGGAATGATAAGATAAACCTAGAGTGATGGGCGTATATACAATGCACGGGGGAAAAAACCTCCTAGTGAGGGAAAACATACCCCGACGGTCCTAAATGTGTTCACACACATCACTACCACATGTAAATGGCAACACATTGATGAATACAATATTGCACATGAAGCATGGGTTGTTCTCGAGCAAAAGTTTGCAAAGTTAATCATAAACGAAAACTTTACAAGCTTATCATGGGTGTAGGAGAGGACATAGCTAGTCTAGTCAGCAGGCTTAAGAGCATTATCACTCAGCTTATCTACATCAATTTTGAAGTCCTTGAAGATCACAAAGTGACTGTCATTAGGAGTGATCTTCCACCTTCATATGAGCAATTAGTCACCATCATTGAGGAGAAAGATCCAATCTCAACACCTCAAGATGTCATCGATCCTCTTCAAGCAAGGGTAAAGAAATAAAAAGACTCATTGACATTATTAAGAGGAGCTTATGTCTCATCACCTTCTACATGAGGAGAATCATCACCATTGTCATTAGATTTTGCATCGTCCTCCAATGTTAGGAAATGCTATGATTGTGGGAGAATGGGGCATGTAGCAAAGGATTGCTACATCAACAAATTTTGCAACAAGTGTCGGAAGAATGGTCATCCTCCTTCCAAACGTTATTGGAAGGATCAAAGAAACAACATCGGTAGCAGCATCACCAAAGGCAAGCAACTAATGAGAGAAGTGGCTCACGTAGCAAAAGAAGGAGAAGAAGGTAAAAACAATCTTGTTTATAGCGTAGAAGACTACGACATTTATGAAGAAAACATTTTATAAAAGATTCATATCATCTTCAGTTTAAGGGGAGGTTTTGTTATCTTGTGTGGATAATGTCATTCAACGTGAATAGTGTCATTTTGTGTGGGTATTGGGTTGTATCTTTGGTCTGTCACTTTAGTCCAAATCCAAGGGGAGGATGTAAGGTTCGTGATCATTTTCTTAAACTCACCATGGATCATGTCCCTAGTCTATTCGGCATCTTGAGTGGCATATGGCATGTGTAGCATTGCCAATTAAAGAGGCCATGGTCATAAGTCACCCCATGTGGAGCATTTCTTGTTAGGGTCAACCCAACTGGTCGGGCACCCATCATACTAACCGGACTAATCTTAATATTTGGTTAGATAGAATAATAAGGAGTAGTGAGGCATTCTAATCATCAATGAGAGCTCCACCCAAAACTCTTTGTGTTCTCCTCCTTCGCACATCACACCGAGCATGCACGCATCCATGCATGCACTACGGCAGAACAAGCTCATTGGGATGTAAAGGATGTGCAGGCTCATGCGTTGATTGTGTTGTCTATGAAATGCACCATTACTCCTCGCATTTGTTCAGCAAAATCTGCGAAACAAGCTTGGGATATTCTAGCAGGTCTTTATGCAAGCCGCAATGAGGCTAGAATTGCTTTGCTGCGTAAAGAGTTGGAATCAAAGATTATGCACGAGGAAGATGATATGAACACTTTGCTGGTGTCAATGATATCAATGAGCAACTTATTTCTGCAGGTGAAGTCAGTTCAGACAGTTCCCTTGTGCAGACCGTTCTTGATGCCTTACCAGATTCTTACCAGACTTTTGCCAGTACTTGGAGACTTATGACCCAAGGAAATCCTGAAGTTGTCAAGTTTGATGCATTATGCACCTTGTTGTTGCAAGAGCCACTTTCTAGAAAAATCAGGACTAGGCAGCGTGCAATTGAACAGTCTTTTATTGCTTCTCAAAGAAAGGGTGGTAGCAGCAATGCAGCCACTTCTTATGATTATTGCGAGTGGCAAAACTTTTGTTCCTAATGCTCTGGTCTGGAAGTTCTGGAAATTCTAGTGATAAGGGCAAAAAGAAGATGCGTTGCCATTATTGTAAAGCTAATGATCACTTGATCATTAGCTTCAAGCAGTGTCCTAAGTTGAAGGCCAAAGAGGCTAAGAAGAAAGAGGGTCGTTCCACTGCAAATGGTGGTTCCACTATACAAATGCAGCCATTGTTGAGTCTTCTGTGAAAGGAGACTGTGATGCTGATGTTGATGCAGAATGGGCTTTTAGTACAGAGTGCACTTACAATCCTGTTGTCTATGTTGCATGCATGTCAGTTGCTATAGATTCACATGTATGGTATTTTGACAATGGTGCTACAAAGCACATTAGCTCACATTGTAAATTCTTCACCTCTCTTGAGTCTGTCCCTCATGGGAATTCAGTCACTTGTGCCAACAATGCCTCTTATCCGATTTAGGGAGTTGGAAATATTGTGCTTACTGCTACAAATGGAAGTCCCTTCACACTTGTTGACGCGCTTTATGTACTTGGGATCAAGAAGAATCTTTTGTCTGTATCCGCACTTGCTAGACTTGGACTTGTAGTCAAATATGTGGATGACAAATGTACAATTCATGATCTCATTTTTGGTGATGAAATTGTTGCATCTGGCCTTTTGTGCCGTGGGCTGTATAAGTTCACTTTGTATGACAAGTGTGGACAAAATTTTGCAAATGCAGTTGCAAATTCAAAGGCTGTTTCAGATGCAAAACTGTGGCATGCACGTTTTGGGCATCTGAATTTTTCCAGTTTGCTGTGTTTGCAGAAATCTGATATGGTTGCTTCTTTGCCGCCGCTTGAAGCACCTGTCAAACATGTTTGTGAAGGCTGTATTTTGGGTAAAATGTAGCATTCTAAGTTTCCAAAGGATAGTTCAGTTAGGGCCACATGCCGGTTGCAGCTTGTACATAGTGATGTTTGTGGGCCCATGCAAACTCCAACCTTGGGAAATTACCTTTAGTTCGTGACTTTCATTGATGATTACTCCAGGCATGCATGGGTATTTCCGCTTAAAGCGAAGTCCGAAGGTTTTATATAATTCAAACAATTTTTGGCTATGGCTGAAAATGTCTCAAAATGTACATGGACACCCTCCGTTCCGATCGAGGGGGGGAGTATATGTCTGATGAATTTAATGCATTTTTGGCTAGTCAAGGGATAAAAAAACAATGTACAATGCCTTATACACCTCAGGAAAATGGTGTTGCTGAGAGGAAAAATAGGTCACTTACGAAAATGGAACAATGTATGGTCAAAAGTCAAGCTTTGCAGCATTCTTTTTGGCTTGAGGCCATCATGTGTGCCACTTATGTACTAAACAAGTGTCCTACGAAAGCTTTGCAGTCTATTACTCCATATGAAGCATGGCATGGTAAGCCTTCTATTGAGCACATACGTGTTTTTGGTTGTTTGGCATATGCTTTGGTGCCACAAACATGGCGCAGGAAATTGGATGATAAGGCTGTTAAATGTATTTTTGTTGGTTATAGTGTTGAAAGCAAAGGTTACAGGTTGTATCATCCACAAACAAAGCGTATTTTGGTTTCACGGGACGTAGTGTTTGTGGAAGATTTTGTTCAACCCTTGCTGTCATGTACTAGAGACAATAATGTAAGCTCATAGGACATTTACGACACTTTGTTGCCTCTTTTCAGTGGTGGAAGTTTGAATGTAAATTCCAATGAGGCAAATGTACAGCCTATGGGGGTTTCCAAAAATGTTACAAATCAGCCTATTACTGATGCAGATGTACATGATGTACTTGATCAGGAAAGGGCTGAAAAAGAGGTATGCCAAAAATGGATGGTGCATACATTGCGTGACAGTAAACTGGATGCACCTTTGTCTAGTCGTACTCGTTCAGGCTATGGCCATGCATGTTATGCATCAGATTGTTATGCTTTGGCTATGTCTAGCTTACATGATGTTGAGAAACCTTTGTCTGTTGATGAAGCACCGAATTCAAAAAATTGGATGGCTGCCATGCAATCAGAATATGATGCACTTATAGAAAATGACACATGGACACAGCCAAAGCCACTAGGTGTCAAAATCTATGGAAAGGATTTTTCATACAACTAGGTCACTCACCACCTAAGGATTGACTTTCCCGACAGCGGGTCTTCGCGACGGACGTCTGCAACATAGCTATCTAGTACTAACATAATGTCAATACGCATGGAAGTGACTCGGGATGGGGCACAGAGACTCCATGAGATCCTCAATCTCAAAGCAGTGAATCTAAAGGATTGTTCATACATCTACAATAGCAAATCGACCACTTCCTAGTCAAAAAATCAGTCTATGTCCAATCTCATTACTCTAGGTCATCACACCTTTTCGGCCTCCAAACGAATTCGGAATGCAACAAAACTTAAGGAGAGATGTTACAACACCTAAGAGCATATTCCTACCAAGTTCTACAGTTATCTGGGAAGGTACACAAATCACAATTCATCCCAAAAAATGTATAGAAAATTGAAACAGAACTATGCGGAAAGGTTCCCTTCAAGCTTAGAAACATTCTTCCAAGGTCAAAACATAAAAAAATAACCATTTAAGACCTCAAAGCAGCGCATTTAGCTCACAGACAAGAAGTCGCGAACCACAATAGAATTGAGAATGATTACACTTACATTAAAGAGCAAGAGACAAGGAACACAATCTGCTATTCGAAATAGAATTCTGATTACCAGACAAGAGAAAGATTGATTACAACTTGTAGCAGAAATGCAGCTCTTACACGACGTCCAATAAATTCCAAAGATAATGATAATGTCCAGCTCAAAACTAAGGGTTTTGACTTAAAAACTTGGGACCCTTTCCCGCGGCAATTGGCCACTTACAAGGCTTGTAGGCTCTAAGTGAATAATAGGGAATGATAGACTATATTACAATTTGAGAATCATCAACAGCAAGATTATACAGCTTCTTTTGAAAAATTGATTGAATACAACAAAGTTTAGTGTGTATCACGCTTTTAGGTGACATTCCATTGTATCCACCAAACACCCGGGATGACCATAGAGATAGTTCACACCTCACATGCTTGACCGAAAGAGAGATAGATAGAGTTAATTATCGTCCATGGACGTCAGATATGACCCATGGGACCAAAGCAAAACAATACATATGTTCTTTTGGGGTGGAGGTGTTAGATACGTATCAGTTAGGGGCTGAGGTTCCATCAAGGGAGAAAAGGAGAGGAAAGGAAAAAGGATAAGAACAAGAATAAAACCTAAGGGGGGTCAGGGAGAGGGGGGGCTAGCTTGGGAGTACGAAAATCCTGAATGATGGCTTTACCACCACAATAGACTGCCCATTACCTTGTTTACGTGCTTCATGCATCTTCTTGAGCTCGCTTGCTTTATGCTTGAGTTGATTTGTAGTCAATTCCTCGGCGATCCAAAGCTTTGTCCCCTTGAGGCGGTGGGATTGGCGTAGCAGCCTCGCCCATTCTTCTTTGTTCTTGAAAGTGAGGATGCATTGACCAAGTGGCACACACCTATGCGTGTTGTTGATCCAAGTGACAGTGTCGGGTTCGATGTTGATTGGTTGAAGAATGTCAATGAGCTTGGTGATGGCTTCTTCGAGTGTGTCCTCCTCGGTGCACCATGGTGGGGAGAGTCCTCCAATCCTAATCTTGAGGGAAAGGGATTCCTGTAGTCGGAATTCTTGCAATACTGATTGGATTTCGTTGTCGAGCTTCTTATGCGCTGCCTCGTTGGCTTCTTTCTGAGCTGTTTTGACAGTCTCAATGAGAGAAGCTTCCACTTCGTTTTTTTTTGCAAGCAGAGTTTCATTCACCTTTGCCGCATCCTTGAGCTTATTCAAGCGTTGTTTGAGTTCAACATTTTCCAAAACAAGTGCTTGGATCTGAGCCTCTAAGGTCGTGATCCTCGCGTCTTGGCGAGTGGCGGGATCCTTCTGGGTGCATTGCTACAACAAGAGAACTCTTGAGTGTGTTGGGAGTCGGTGTGTTGAGGGAAGACATAACTTGGGTAAACCTTGAGACTTTTGAGTGTGTGAAATCCTTTGAAACGAGTTTGAAGCTCTCTATGTGTAAACTGCTCTCTGTGTATAAACCCTTTTCTTGTAACCTTTCAAACTTCTGAGTCGAGGTCGAACGAAGTAACATTGTCGATCATAAGCAGCAAGGCGCCGACTTATGGTGGTTTTGCTTACACGATGTACTGAAGGGCAGCTCCTGGTGGGACTCGTTGCTTGACTGCTAGTATTCAAAACTAAGAGTTTGATAGTCGGGGTTGTGAGCAGGGGCTGTCAGGTCGAAGCCTGCGAGACAGTCGGCACACGACCTCCGCGGTAGTGGCGCCGTTTATGGAGGTTGAGGAAGGGCAAGGCTCTGGCTCTGGTTGAAGGCGGGGCAGGCTCTATGTGTCACGTGCAAATTGAAGGCAGGGCAGGGCTCTGTGTGTCGTTGGTTGAAGGCAAGGCAGGCTCTGGCTTACCCCCCCCGGGCAGCCCCTCTCCCAGGGGGGAGCTGAGGGGAGGAGGAGGAGGAGGAGGCTAGGGTTGCAAAGCGCACACACACACACACACACACACACACACACACACACACACACACACACACACACACAGAGAGAGAGAGAGAGAGAGAGAGAGAGAGAGAGAGAGAGATGGAGGGAGAGAGAGTTAGATGAAGTAAGAGAAAGAAATAGAGAGACAAAGGGGAAGGGATGGGCAGAGATGCGAGAGAGGAGGGTTGTTGAAAAGAGTGTAGGTTAGATAGGGTGAGAGAGAGGATGGAGGTTGGAGAGAATTGAGGTTAAGGAGAATTGGAGGAAGACTCGCAAAGGTAGAGAGAGACGAGTAGATTAGAGAGAGAGTGAGGAGTAGACATTTTTTCAAAAAATGTAATATTTTAAGACTAATAATTTAAAAATACCATTGAATTAGTTTTAACGACTACCTAATCCTACTTGCTATATAAACTTAATCTCTTTTAAACTTAAGAGAAAGTACTATAGTACTTTCTATCTATTTAGTTGTTTCTCTTTGAATATTATCTTTCTTATGGCTTTTACTCTCAATTATCCGATTTTCAATCAATTTTTTCCTTTTTCTAAGAAAAGGTTATAATGCTTGAAAGTTTCTTGATTGAATGTTTTTATTGATATTGGTACAGAGCAAATATATGTACCTTTGAAACATACAATCAATCATTTTGGAGAAGACTCATACGTATTGGAGGAGTGTTTGTCAAGTGCTTACAAGCTTAGCATCACATAGCCATCATCTCCTCATGGTTTATTGCTAGCATCCCATCTTTTTCTAAATCACTACAAAGTTCAATATTTAAGTACCCCCAATGGAAATGATGTGTTGACACAAGATTATTTGCATGCTTCACCGTTTGCAATGAATGGAAAAAGCTTAACAAAGATCATATCCAACATTGATCTTATCGTGAAGGTGACAGAGATTCCCAAAAGTTACAACCAAAAGAATGTCATTTTTTAGTTTCCATTGACCAAAGGGAAAGTGTACACAATGGACTCAATAGTACATCGATACGATCCTCATCTTTGGCCATCGCCACAGACCTCAAACATAGCCTTCTTTGAGGTTGCACGACAAAGCCAATGCGTTGGTTTTTTGAATGCATCAATGAGGTTTGTCCTAAACTTTTGAACTATGGATATTCTAATTATGCATACTTTTGTGATAGCTTGTCGAGTGTACTAGCACCCAAGGAGGTGTGCAACGTAGTCGATCACTTCTATTCCAATGCTACATTACGTATTATAACTTGTAAGTGTTTGTGTTTTATGTGATGTCATTGACAGATGAGAGATGCAATAGGTTGTTAATTCATCAAGGTACACACATTCATAACCTTAGCAATGGCACATTAAAGCCACTCATAGACAAAACCAAGGAAATGGTGAAAAAGTACTTACTATAGAGCATTAATTTGGCGCTAAGAAAGTCCACATGTGTGTGGAAAAAGAGAAAGTGTTGGCGTCTATTCTTCGATCCAAGGGTGCAAGCTAGAGAATTAGTGAGCAACAACTATACACTATGGTAGAGAAAATGGGTCCCTTAGTGCAAGACAATTGGTAACGTATCAATTCCATTAACTATAGCAATTATTTTTTAAATTTTAAGTTATGCTATATAGATGTAATATTATGTTTGTGATCCTCCTTTCATTGAATTTTTTTACTACGTTTTGATGATTTGTTTTGTTGATGCATAGTGGTCCGACCAAAGAAGGTTTGGTATCGACACACTTCTCAATTTGAAACAAGATCGCACTTATGATTTCTTCCAAGGTAGCTGATTTTCAAGGTAAGGTAAAGAAGGGGAGAAGTGTTTTGTTTTCAAAATGTCTGCAATGGGTCCATCATATGTGTCAACCTGGTGAACCACATGAGAAGAAACACGCCAAGAGATCTATATTGTGGGTGGATCCAATCTGACCACACCATGTAGGTCATGGATTGGGTAACAATGATGTGCCATGCATATGATCCATGGTATGTTTTTCTAGCATACTATGTGCTACGAAGAGCATTGTTTTGCACAAAATTGATTTTCATTCCTGGGTGGGATAGCATGCAAAACCTACTCACTGTAGCCACATGCAAAATGAAGGAAGAGGGCAATGGATTCACAATGACTCTTTTGTGAATGTTTCAATGACTTGTTGATCAAACACATGGGTGTGAACCAACAAATTTCATTGGATTCATGGTCGATGAAGCACATGCAAGTTGGAATATAGTGCACCATGTATTCAATGGAAGTAGGGGCAATGTGGTGGAGGGCTAAGAGTGTTTCTACATCTTTCATTGAGAGCAACGTATGAATCAACACACAATCAAGTACATAGTCGCAGTTTTGCAAGTAGCACACAAAGAAATGTGTAAAAAGTGGAAACAAGCAAAATCCAAGGAACCAATTGTAGCCAAAGCTTGATTGCTACAACAATGGTGGTGACTAGACTAGGTAATTGCATGGACAAAAACCTTTCATACATATATTTGTGGCTAAGTTGGTGGAAGGTTGGCATTGCCCATTCCGGTAGCATCATGACCTCCATTGAAAACATCACAAATGGTCCTAGCACCTCACACACAAATCTTGCTAAAAGCAAACATGGCATTTGCTTCGTAGGAGAGGGATTCAAGAGGCAAATATCGGTGGATGATGCATGCACCTTTGATGTAGCAAATGCACTTCTACGGAGCAGTAAGACTATTTTGTACTTATAATAAAAACATTTAGGGAAGGGTATATCCTTGCAAAGACTTGCTCAATGGCTTAGTAATCAACCATCTCATGTCATATAGAACATTAATGAAGCCACTAAGATTTAAGACACGCTCAACTCCAATGGGTGACGAGGAAACTTCTTAAAGAAGAGGTTGTCAATAGAGGTGGTTAATATTGAGGATGAGTAAACTCATTGACCGGAGTACAATTTAGTCACCAAGGATTGGCGACCAGGTGGATGACCAAGGAATATAAATTTTGTAGTTATGGTCTACAAACACACCTATTAAGAGGAATTAAGGGGGAGGGTCTACGGTAAAGAAGAGCAAGATCAACGAAGCAATGTGGGCTATTCGATGCACCCACACAGGCAACAAAAAAAAATTTAGTGGAACGCCAAATGGGGGACGAAGATGTGGCAAGTTCATTGCAAACTCCGATGTAGACATCCTAGCTCCCTCTTTCAAATGTTATTACAAACATCCCAGGGGAATGGTCCACCAATGGTTTGGGTTGTGTCAAGCATGATTTACATTACCATAATTTGCATTGCAATATTGAGACATAATGTGGAACAATATCAACCATTTGGCCAGTGAAAATTGGCACAAACCTTTCTTTGGAGGAGTGCGCTCCACATATTGCGGCAACTCCAAGTGCCAATGAGAATGTGATGGGTCCATCACATACTTCAATGCCGAGCAATCGTTCCAACACTCAAGATGGGCCACGAACAAAGTACCACACAACAATTCCAATGGAGGCAACATGCAAAAATACTTTAGCTCTAGCTTTGAAGGTAAGGGTAATAGTGGAGATTTATTGGCCAAAGGCATGAATGAAAGTTTTCAAGGTGGAAACACATGGATAAGGAAATCATGTGAATATATACAAGGTTCAAATTTGCAAAGAGACAACTTGTACATTCTCGGATTTTCAAGATCGTCATGCACGCAAGCACTCGTATCTTACATGTCAGCATATTTATTGTGTATTATTGCACTTTCTAGACTTAAGCCAAAACAAGAATATGTTGATCCACCAACCACTTATTAGTGAGGTTCAAATCCTTAGTGCACTCAATAGAGATTGCACCCATCCTACCATAGATATGTAACTGGGTTTTAATTTGCTTTCCCCTACAATAAAACGCGTTCTCTCTTCTTAGAGTATTTGCAATTTTGGAATCCCAATGATGGATGATTATGAATAGTACAAGTTTCTAACATGATTTTTTAATGTATATTCTTTGTCTTTCTCACATTACAATGCATTGTTATGTAATTTGTGTTTTACATTGTGTCATAGTATATGAGGTTATTGATGTGTCAAATCATCTCTTCACATAAATATTAAATACTATAAAATAGCATTGTATTCACATTTACTATAGTTCACCACTCATGGAGACCACTACTCTCTCCCCAGTATTTGATGATCTTGAGACATCCATCAAGTTTTCTTGGGATGCCCTGGAGACCATCCCCAATGGCCAAGCAATATAGCCCGATGGTTCCAGCAGGCTATCAAGGCAACAATAGAAATGTATTTCCTTTATCAAATTCACATGGAGCTCAAGATGTGCTCATTGCAAAGCTTGAGTGAAAAGGGACAATTCACTATCACTTGCTTGAAAACCAATAGGATCATCACAAAGGCGGATGAGGGAAAATTGAAGGAGCAACTAAGGCAAACAGTGAATAATATCTTGTCCATAGAGGACAATACTATGACAAAACAAAGGCCTTTGAACAATTTATTGTGGACAACTTATAAAGAGATGCCTTATTAATCACATATATTATATGTAATATGAAATGAAATTCTCTCTATGAAAGTTTTGATCAACTTGTCCAAGATCTAAGCAATGAAGCATTTTGATAGAAATGATATGTATGCCTATGTCTCACGTCCTCTCTCTCTCTCTCTCTCTCTCACACACACACACACACAATGGAGAGAGAGAGAGAGAGAGAGAGAGAGAGAGAGAGAGAGAGGTAGAGTGACAAAAATAGATCGGATATTTCTTTGTAATATACTCTCTCTCTCTCTCTCTCTCTCTCTCTCTCTCTCTCTCTCTCTCTCTCTCTCTAGCACTCATGTTTTTGACTTAGTAGACAACACTTCACTCTTTTGATCACAACTTCTTCACCCATAGTCCAATTTGGGTGATTATAGCCTCAATCAAAGAGAACAATGGCCTCTATGTATTGATGTAAAAAAAGAGAAATTTTGACCAATGAATACATTTTTGCAACATCATTTTTGAAGTGAACAGTCTTGGAATGTTTCTCATCCCGTCTTTTACATAAAATGTCTATTGGCACTAGCAAGAGTTCTTCTTCTTCATAACCATTATAAAAATTTATCCAAACTCTTATAAGGATGGAAATAGTAACAACCACTCCACCAACATCATCAAAAACCATGATTATGGCATACTTGGTATCATTGCAAGAGACTGTAAACAAGGAAGGTTAGGGCTTACGGACACTAGCAATGGAGAATGGCATGCTAAGGGTTCTTATTGTTGAGAGCAAGCATATCAAAGAGAATGCTTGAGATGCAAACAACATGTTTAATGCAACTTGAAGAAAGAGTCAAAGAACATAAATGCTCTCTTGTGGACTTGAATGCTTTGAAGGAGCGCATGAGCAAAGAAGAGTATGAACATGTATTGAAAGAGGAGTATGACCATGTATTGAAAGATGAGAACTTTGACACCATGAGTTGTGATGTATGAGATATGAAAAATGTTTGCAAAAACAAGTCTTGAGCTGATGTATGTGGCAGAAATATGGTTTATAATTCTTCTCTCATACAAGTTATGGCCCAAACAAAGAATGTGTGGATGTAAAGGAGTTGAAGGAATTGGAGTGGCGCTCCAAGAACATTGTTATTCATGGAATTTTCAAAGAGAAGTTAGAGACACCTCCTTCTCTTGCCATTGTTGTTGAGAATTTATTCAAAACCCACTTTGGCATGTAAAGAATAATGGTTTATGGGGGGGCACATAGAGTGGGTAAGCAAGGAGCAACGTCCAATTGTATACACATGACAAATAAGACTAAGATAAAGACTGTCCTTGATAATAGTTCGATTTATTTGAAAGATACAAAAATGTTTTGTGCGTACAGATTGCACTATTATGCAACAAAATGCACGTCACAAGGCATATGAGGATAGGAATATAAAAAACAAGGACATGTCTCATGAAGAAAACACCTCCAAGGAGGAGCCAAGTCTCTTGAGTATAGGCACATGTGAGCTATGAGACCAGACTAAAATGAAAGAATGGTTTTGGAATTGCAATGGATACCCATGAACTGGGTTGGAAAAGATGAACTAACTAGAAGACTGATGTTGTACTTCAAATTGAAAGTTGAGATCATGATGCACAAAGGATTAATGGGCTAGATAATTACAAGGTACATTCATTGATGTGGTAAAAGAATGTTAAGAAAAGAAGACAGAAAGGAGGGATAGATGTATGATTTACAAAGGTTTGGAATATTTTGTATCAATTGTCAAAGATGACAAGCACAAACATTATGTATAGCTGAAAATTATGACACCAAAAAGAGCACCCATTTTTGTAGCCGATTGCTACATTCTTCATCTCATGATTTCCCTTTTATGCTTGCATGGATAGAGATCATCCATTTTTTTATTTGGAGGAGGACATTGATTACTTTAAAGACAAAGGTGATGTTAGTCTTGGATGATATGAATGCACGCACAAAAACATTGCAACATGATATACAAAAATTTAATATGCCATACATTTCAAGGGACCTGGAGGAAATTCAATTGTATCATCATAATTCAATGGATGAGAAAGAGGCGGATCACTATGGAAATTTCTTTTTACACATGTGCAATGGAACGGGACAACAATGTATCTTTATGAAGTTGAAGTGGTCCATTTACATGTAGAAAACACAATGGAGAGAGTGTGATTGGCAATTTGCTACTCTTCGAAGTCACCATGTATTGTATAAAGAGTTTTACGCTTGGTCAATGGATCTCAAAATTAGACCATCGGATCACATCGTAGCCAACTATATGAGCAATCAAATGTAGGAAAGATGTCATTTTATGGTTCATTCCCATGTATGCCCTCTTTTTTCACTATTGAGGATATGTGGGGTGGGCTTGAAAAGTTAAACGATCACAAAGGTGGAGATCTTCAAGGTATCAATTCAGAAATTATTAAATGGACGGAAGATTTTACACATGATCTGATGTGTGATATATTTAACCTTGCACTTCCACATGCTATGCCTTCTAATTGTAGCACTAATTGGGTCAAGCCTTTGCATAAAGGAGGGGGATGTAAGAATGTAAATAACTATTGGACTATGATGGTTGGATCTCTTATGAAAAAGTTGTTTGGGTGCATAATGGAGATAAAATTGAGTGATTGTCTTCAAAATAATGGAAAGCATGCAAAAGGATAAGTGGGTTTGTGTTGATGTCAAAGCACCATTGACCATCTTGTCACTCTTCGTGTTTTTATGGAGGAAAGTTGGTTAAAAGGCAAGTGATATTATTGCTACTTTGTGGACTTCAAGAAAGACTTTTATATGATTCCACGTAACAATTTGTGGAACATGATGGAAGAACTCCAATTGCCAAGTGAGTTTATGCTTGCAGTTTCTTGAATCTATGAGAAGGTGTTATGTCAATTGTGCATGGGAAGAGGAATTTTAGAAATTTTTTCAAGCGCTATTAATCAAGGATGTTCATTGTCACCAAATCTCTTTGATTTATGCATCGATCAGTTGGAACAAATGGTACTTAGCTTTATGCAACAAGAAGGCATTGAAGAGGTTACTGTTTGTAATGTGATAATCATGCTTTTGTTGTATCTAGATGATGTAGTGCTTCTGACACACACTTTAGAGGATGCACGAAAACTTGTGGTTGTCCTTGGGAGCTTTTGTTTGCAAAGTGGGTTGATTGTGAATGAATCCAAAACAAAGCTTATGCTTGTGAAAACCAAACATAAGCAGAAGCCATGGATTTTGTACAGCAATGAGACACTTGAAGTTGTTGAGATCTCTAAGTATCTTGGCCTTGAGATTTTGGTCAATCACAAGTGGCATGAATGTGCTATGCGTCAGTTGGAAGCTGGGAAGAAGAGGTGTACTATGAATTTGAGAACATGTGTAATGCGGGGGATGTCAAATGTTGGGTTCTCAAGAAGTATCTTTTGACACATTAGTGGCATTAATTCTTATTTATGGAGGTGAAGTGTGGGGCAAGAGCATCTCAAAGTCTAATTGGAAAGAGTTTGAGTACGCCCAAAAGCTTTTTCTAAAAAATTTCCCCAAGTTAAGACACAAACACCATATATGCTCCTACTTGTTGAGTTGGGATCTCTTCCAATTGAGATTATGGGCATGGAAAGGGTTGTGGAGTGCATGATAAAGATGCATCAAAACCCCCTCCATCGACTTCCTACAATTGCATGGGAAGCAATCAAAAAGTTTAAAAGAAGCATAAAGCAAGATCTTGAGCACGAGAAGGATGCAAAACATAAAGAAGTGGTTTGGGAGATGGGATGCATTACAAGTGCTACATGATGCCACACTAGACTCCCAAGGGAATGAATATTTTCTACAATGCCAATGTATTAAGGCTTGGGAGGAATTTGGTGGGTCTTTTTTCATACATTACACCATCCATATTGCCCCCAACTACAAAGCCATGTTCTTCACCGAATGAGAAAACCGTCCTCACTCTTACATGCTTGAGCCTATCTCCTTATCGGTGATACGCACAATCAAAGCCATTCGACTTAGCTCCCACTCCCTTTGATGTGAGACATGGTATTGGGGCAATGAGGAAGAGTCAAATCGACTCTACACATTGTGCTCACTAAGCTTCTCTTTGAGCTTGTCAAAAGCATTTTGCTCTTTAGCAGTCCACGAGTACTTAATGTTCTTCTTTGTTACGTCATGTAATGGTCCTGCTATTTGAGAGACTTTTGCTATGAAGTGTCTATAGTATGCACACATATCAATAAAGCTTCATATCTCATGAAGATTCCTTGGATTAGGCCATGCCTTTATTATCGTGGGTTGCATTTATTCGACTGAATAATGCAATCTATATCGAATAAATCGTCATTATTCATGTATTCTTGTATAATACGTGGTATTTTTAAATAATTTATAATCTATTGATCGATAATATATCGATTGAAAGACTATTGATCGATACTCTATCGATTGATATAATAGATTTCTATAGAAAAAATGCACGTCACTGTTCGCTACGTTTTCGATTGATTTTGGTTGTGGAGCTCTCTAGATGTCTGCAGCTCACACTCTCGAGCAGATCAACTTCGCGTATTGGTAAGCATCTTTTCTCTTCACATTTGCTTTTTATAAAAAAATAATTTAAATTTTATTTTCACGTGATTATATAATTGTATGTGTCTCTGATACGCCTTCGGGCCCTCTTAGTCACATAGCAGTTTAAAATTTAGGATATAGAAATTTCTATGGCTTGTCTGATTTTATATCTTACTTCAATAGTAATCTAAATTTTTTTAGAAAACATTGACACTTGTTCTGATATGCTTTGCAGCACTCTTACTTGAGTCAATGTTTTAGGAATTTTAGATAACACCGTACATTGTTTTGATATGCTCGTCAGCACTCATACTTTGTATGGTGTTTTAGGAGACCATTAGATAGCACGTGCATTTGATTGATATGTCTCAGGACGCTCTTACTTTGTACGATGCTTTAGGTAAAATAAGCTCCAATGAAATGTGAGGTTACAAAAAATCATACTTCTTCCTACGTCTGAGCCTTGGTTCTTACAACGGAAGAAGTTACGATCTTCAGTTGTTACAACGAGAGGAGTTTCTCTCAGACACGATTTGTGGAAAAAAAACCATTATCTCATGAGCTACTGATTTTTATAGTATGATCGTTCTCAACGTCTCGATCAACCGTTTGTTCTTTGCTCTTACAACGGGAATAAAACCCCTGCGTCTGGTGCTTAGGACTTGCTTAGATCCTTACAATGATAGGGATACACACGTGACACCATACTTTACGTTGATCTTTGTAATTTGTAAAATAATGTGTATTTGTATGACTTCGTCACACTCCTATTGATAACATCTCATACATGCGAGGTTTTTGATTCGAAAAATCATAACATATTTTCTTATGATATGAAAAATCATAATTAACATCATGCATAATCGTGTGGACGTTCTTGTGTATATTAATCATAAATTACATTCATGTGGACCTATGGTTTAGGGTTTAGGCTTTAGGGTGATTGCTTCATGGTTGTGTTGCAAAGAAAGACTAGAATGTTGCATTACATGTCACTTATACTGATGAGAAGCTATGATTTTTTTATTTTATTTTTAGCTTATACGCACATCATGGGTACTATAGGCAAGATAACAAAAGTTAAGCGCAAATATGTCGAAGAATTTGTATGCACTCATCTTTATGGATTACGAAGTGATCAGCTCTAGGAAGTCTTGCAAGAGTCCTCATGCAAATCATTTTTGGATGAGTTATGTAATGCTACATATGTAGCACTAGTTGCAAAATTTTGTGGTGCTTCAGGTGGGAATGAAGTCCTTACAGGTGGTTAGTTGGGCCACAATGTGAGTCGAATCATAGGGCAAGTTTGCAGAGTTGCAAAAACCCTTGACAAGCAAATTAAAGGCAAGTATGGCTTCATGGACCACATGAAGGAAATAGAGGTCCTCTATAGAAGCATGAAGCAACAAGGAAAGAGACCATGCATAGAAGAGCCCAAGGATGTACCCAAAGTGCCTGCCGCTTCGGAAGTACCAATCTCTAGCAATGATCCAATGTCGTCCAACATGGGAAGTTTAGACCCATGCAACCTCGTCATCATGCGCATGGCTTGCATTGAATTTCCACAATGGAAAGCATTGGAGAAGGTAGATACGGCATGGTCACGAAGGTGAAAGTCAATCATGAAACCTTCACAGATGAATTTGACGCTGGCAAGCTAATCGAGGGTGATGGGCAGAAGAGTGCCAATGACATAGCGCTGCATGAGGCCACAATTATGAATATCACTCATAGTGGAATCATTGCTGCTGTAGGATTGGCAAGACATGCCGCGCGAGCTCCCACCCTCATCTTCAAGATGTGGAATGGTGGAAACCTCAACCACTCGCTAGAGAGACTCCAAAAGGAGGGGAAGAATGTGGCCACGAGCAAGGGTTTCAAAAACACTGAGGGGACCGTTGAAGCCGTCAAGCAGAATATATGGCCTATAATTAATGGATTGCTCCGTACCTTCATCTTTTTGCACGCGAATAACATCACTCACAATGTTCATGGGAGTAATATCTTGCTGCATTTTGGTTGGGCTGGAGTATATGTGGGCGTATGTGATTGGGGTGGTGCAACCTTGTTCCCCACAGAGAACACAATTCCAAAGTTGCTAGATCTTCTCCCATCGACAAGGGAAGCCTTGAGCAAGTGATATTGGTGGGTGACTCTCGAATGTATATCCACAAATCCTCCAATCTACATGTGCAGCCAAGATATCTACTCCCTTTGTAAATTCATTCAAGAACTCCTTAAATATTTACCTAAGGATGATGACACTAATTATATCACTCTCCTCATATTCTTTCAAGAAGTCCTGCGCACTGTGTATCTACCAATCCCACCCAGCGCAAGTCCTCACATGATCTCCTCAGCATGTTACAAGGCATTAAGCATGTTGGTCGCACACTCCCAGATAGTGCAGGCTTGAGGCCATCCAATGATTGAAATCATACCTTGTGATTTGAGAACGTGTCTATATTTTGCAATGAAACAGTTTTGTTTTGTCTCATGTCCATTGTCTTGAAATTTCATGCTATTTTATTACATTGGTGTTGTCAAAGTGATGAGAGAGATGTGAATTTTAAAATTGTGTATGTTGAACATTGATTGTACCATTGATTGTAGTTTTTTATTCAATGTGTATCTATTGTTTCGATCTAATATTATTGTTGTGTGATTCAACAGGAAATGGTAGCCCCATACGCTCCTCCCAATGTTGATGGTGATCTTGACCACAAGGAGTCTCAACGCATCCTCAAAGAGGAGAGCCTGCGTTACGGGGCTCAAGACCTCTCCTTATTCTTTTTTGAGGATGCGGAGCCCGAGGGTTCGAAGGGTGAACCAATGAAATTGGAAGACGTATGCAAGTGTTGTCCCTCCTTTTTTGTGAAAGACGTACAGTTCACGAGGTCAGGTCGTGCCAAGGCAACATCACCATTGAAAATTTCAGATTTGTAACACAAAGGGCTCGCGCGTGTGTTGCTCCTATGCTTCATCCAAAAGGAGTGTAGTCTACCTAACAATAATCAAGTTGCCATGTACTTCATCCAGCAAGTCTTCGTGCAAGATATAATGAAGAAGCACGTCCTTTGGACAAACCGTCCTTTCAACGCTGTGTCGGACTTGGAAGAGCTAAAGAAAGGGCACAAGTGCGTAGTGGGGAGGCAGGTCCACCTGCACAAAAGAGGCCAGTTGTGCTCCTACCAGATGAGAATGAAAAAATTGTTAATATTGTGTCTCAGGGGGCTACACTAGCCAGCCAAGGAGAGAGCGTTCTCTCGCTACAGGAGAAGTTGGTAGCCAAAGAAGCAGAAGTAGTTGTTTAGAGAAAAAACTTGGCAGATACGAAGCGCCGTATGGTCCTCTCTCTCCCCTGCCTAAGGAGGTAGGACCAAGTCACGAGGTAGATATTCAAGAAACGGTGGATATGCTTGAGGCAGCATTGAATGCAGATCTTGAAGAAGAGGTGGATATCACAATTTCTTAAAGACATTGTAGATTGTAGTTGCAAATTATCCCGTTCTTTTTTGAGACACATTGTTCTCTCTATGTTTATGGCAATGATTTTTTTTGGAGTTGCTAATTGATGACTTTGTTGAGAATTTGGTTTATAGATGTCATTTTGTTCAAGATTTGAGAATATTATTTTATTTGGTTACCACATCATGTCCTCAATACTTATGTTTATGCGAACTCTCTTCAATACTTGACCCTAAACTTAATGGAGAAGACTTATACATTGTCCAAAGGTGTGCATAATGCTCCTAATTCAAAAAATTGAGATATATAGCTCAATAGGGAGCTACAGTGAGATAGAGTAGATACATTATCATGAAAAGATGTTTACGTTTTGCCATCTATCACAGGCACCAGGTCATCAACCTCTTCATTGTCTGAACATTCTGTAACCGCTTCCCACTCCATCTCATCGTCGCTACATCTCTGTTCCACCACCGTTTCAAGAGTTTGAAGCACTCCAAAGTGTACTTCGGTCGCACGTGTGGCTATCTTCATGGGTGCATGAATGAAACACATGTTACAAAAGACATACACAAGGTCTATGGCACGTGCAAGACTTAAGAAATTTTTGCACTTTGAGTGCACAAAGTCATAAGAAGACCAATTGCGCTCACAGCTACCACTAGATGCCACGATCGAAAGGACCCTGGTCGCCACGTGTTGTAACTCAACTACGTCTCCTCTATATTCTTTCCACCATACTGGGCCTGAAAACTTTTTTACGCTATTAAGAACCCAAGGATCTCCGAAATTTTCTTCCCTATTGGCATAATCCACCCTCTACTGGAATGCATCCATGCCATCATCGCCTAGCAACAACTGCGAGCAGACATTTCTAAAGTCTCTCATCACCTCTTTGTTGAAAGCTTGTCCGTTCATCTAAAACTTTGGATCCAGGACAAATGCAACACGGGTTAGTAAGCCCTATGTGGAACTACTAAGGATTGTCGACACAGATAAGTTTGTCATTGGTAAGGTTTATTGGATCATGTATGAGGCGTTGTGTCAAACCAAAGAATACAACCACTACAGTGCAAGGGAGAGATCACAAATCGTGCACCAAGGACACACATTTTTGAGCTGCTTCACGATGTCTTGGATACTTGCTGAGCCAAGCCTCCCAACGGCGATCTGCAACAGTTTCTGTAAGATCGGCTCGCACTTCAATGAGATTATTCAAAACATATGTAGCGAATCATGTGGCACACAAAACTTGAAGTGCTTTTTTCGGAGACTTGGAGTGAAATAATGCATATGTAAACTGATGTTCCCGTATAAACTTGACTATGTGATTGGCGTCAATAAGAACGTGTTTTATGAATGATAATCTGCCCATATCCTTTAGGAGTAAATTTAGGGTGTGTGCTGCACATCCAAGCCATGTAATTTTTGAGTACTTTTCCATAATGGCTAAACCCGCTCCTTTGTAATTGGAAGCATTATCTGTAATACTAGTTGTCACATTCTTCGATCCACCCAATCGAGCGATAGCTCGCTCATATACCTTTGTCAAGTAGAGAGATGTCTTCTCTTTCAATGAGGTATCAATGGCCTCCAAAAACATTGCACCTTTGGGACAAATTTCCATGACATTAATCAATGGTTTTTTATGACAGTTGGTCCATCCGTCGAGCGCTATGGTACAGCCAAACGCTGGAACAAATTCAAGCACCATTCGCTTGAAAATCACTTCTGTACTGCTCTTGACTTTGTCCACATACTCTGTTCACATTTTATTATTATAATCAGGACAGATAAATCCTTTTTTTTTGCAGTTGACATTAGGGCATCTTTGAAAGTAGGATTTCTTATGACATTAAATGGGAATCCACAAGCGATGAAGGCTTGTGTCCACTTTAGATGCAATTCAAGCATGTCCTGTTGAGCGAATGTTGCATATAGAGTCCCAAGCGTACTGGCTCCGTTAGATATCTCGGGACTTGCATCCATCCCTCCCATGGCACCATTTGGAAAAGTGTAAGGACTTTGAGATGTTCGGGTTGTTTCCATTGAAGGTCCTTGGTTAGCTCGCATGTCCTCTTGATCTACACTCACTTCTTCTATGTTGACAGATGACCCACCTATCATACCCTTCTATCTCTTAGGAAGAAGTCCTGCCTATTTGCATCTCTTTACATACCCTACAAAATGGACCCATATGTCTTTAGGCGGTGCTCCACATTCTTTCACATTGGGGCTAGTGCCAAATAAATGTTCTTTGATGCGAGTTGAGTTGCCGTGCCACTTATGCCCAAAATGTTTTGCCTTTCTCTTTTTCCTCCACATACGACCACTCTTTTCCTCGCACCATGCTTTTTGACTTCAACAAAATATATCCTACAATCAAGAGATACACTATGATTATAATTTTTCACCATAATCGCGCAATGAGAAAGATAAAAGGTTATAGATATGATTTGCTAAATTAAAATGATGAATGAATAGTGTTAAGATAATATTTTAGCGAAGATCACCAATGGATATGCCATTCCTGGCTACTAGGAGGTAAAGAGCGTATTCTCAAGACAACCTAGATGAGCAATGGAGCCATCTCACATTCCACTATCTATGTCTCTTGGAGGTAAGAGTTGCTGCTCAAACACAGCCAATCGACCCTAAAATAACTGAGGTCTCTAATTTCTATATCAATATAGAGGTAAGAGCATGAGCTTGATAACATCCATGTGACTCCTAAGTACTATGCATGACTAATATTCACTAGGAGGTAAGAGCTTTCGCTCAATCACAACCTAGTGAATTCTATAGGTAATCCACGATATTCACTCAGAGGTAAGAGCATAAGCTCGATAACAACCAAGTGAATCCTACTTCATATCTTAAACCTCACTTGGAAGTAAGAAAATCATCTCATAACAACCAAGAGGCACTAAGTGGACCTATTCTATGTCTATATGGAGGTAAGAACATTTGTTCATGACAACCAAAAGACCCTACATGTATGTGAATATGTTCCAAGATGTATGAATTAACACTACATCTATGCACATATTATAGCTATGATAGATTTTAACCATCAAATATCACTCTAGTATTTATTCTAAAACAAATAGAGCTAAGAGTATAGATTCTAACATTTAGAATTATATGTTCGCACTATAGCTAAAAAAGTAGCCTCTAATACTTCATGTTGGCAGCCATGTGGTTGAACCATGGTGCCCTTAGGATAACATCGTCATGTTGGAGGGAAGAGATGAAATAGTCTTCTTTGTCGACGTAGCTTTGGACATGAAGCCTCAACTTCCCAATCAAGGGAGTAATAGAGACTTATTGTCCCTTGAATGCTCCATTGGCAGTTACAGTATCTCCCATCTCGAAAGCATGAATGCCCAACTTAGTGGCCAACTCCTTTGATATGAAGTTGTAAGTAGAGCCTTGCTGTCCCTTGTAAATAATCTTCTTTGTCAACGTAGCTTTGGACATGAAGCCTCAACTTACCAATTAAGGGAGTAATAGAGACTTGTTGTCCCTTAAATGCTCCATTGACAGTTACAGTATCTCCCATCTCGAAAGCATGAAAGCCCAACTTAGTGGCCAACTCCGTTGATATGAAGTTGTAAGTAGAGCCAGGATCAAATAGGATGAAGGCATGATCCTCCCTCACCTTCCCCCAATCATATGAAAGAGATGATCCTTGGCAATCTTTTGGGACCTTCTCCAAGCAGGGTGGGATTTGCGATGTCCTCTCCTCTTATATTCTCTAGGGGAATAACTGCTGCTTTTGTTGGAAAAGGAGGAAGGTGAAGAAAAAGGAGGATATGGTGACCTATTTCTTGCCTTTTTTTCCCTTTGTTTCTTCTCTTTTGGAGTGACGAGGAGAAGGACTCTATGATGATCTTTTTCTCTTGGAAGGAGTTGGGGATCGTCAAGACCGCCGTCTTTGTGGAGCCACATCTTCAAAAGAATTAAGGGATTCACTTCTTGCTCGTTCATTGGATTCCTCCTCTTCTCTTATCGAAGAGAGTCTTCTTTTGGGTGTCTCAAAAAGAGGCTTCCTAAACTCTCTCTCTTCTTGGAGAGGAAGGGAAGTCCCATAAGCACAAAGTTGTTGGGTAACCTCGGATTGCAAAGCAGGGTTGCCCATAGCTTGTTGCAACCTAGTAACAAGATAGTTCACAAACATGGGGCATCATCAGTAGCACCTTCATGTGCAAAATCAAAGTTGTCAATATTCATTCTACTCTCTTGATTATTGTCAGCCATGCTAATTAAACTTATGTATAAAATACTTTGTGCTTTGGTACCCTCAAAAACCTTACTTGCTACTCTCCTTTACCTTTGAAAATTAGTTCTCAAGCAACCATACCCATGCTTTAGAGACTGTTGATTGCCAAGAATAGTGGAGAGGGTCTAACATTGCTCGGTTGATTATGGTTCCTGTTGAGCTTGCTAGTAGCTCAATAATGGTTGACCCAAAGGCACCCATTATTGACCCAAATGCTTTAGAGACTGTTGATTGCAAAGAATAGTGGAGAGGGTCTAACATTGCTCGGTTGATTATGGTTCCTGTTGAGCTTGCTAGTAGCTCAATAATGGTTGATTCAAAGGCAAGGCCCGAGAAACTCCATTATTAAGACACTAGTTGCCAACGGTGTACCTTGAACTAAGACCAAGATAATAGATCTTGTCGCACTTACCCTATTGCAATGAATAGGTCCAACCTTTCATGGACAACTTAAGGATATCTCTTCTTAAGCAAGAAAAGAGAGACCAATAGCTCTGATACCAATGTAATGAAATGGACTATGAACATTGAATATAGCAGAATTAAAAGAACTCTAGTGAGCATTTTAATGAGACTACTTTGAGAAAATAGAGGATGAACTTGATTAGAGGTAGCAACATAACCATTATACTTAATTAACTTGGTATCAACAATACTTTGTAAGAGAGAGAATCAGAGAACTTGACAACAATTGAGGACCGGATTTATATGGAGCCGGTTCCCCCTTCAAAAGGGTTTTGTATAATTTCTCCCATAAAGAGAGACTTGATACAATACAAGCTTTGTGTTCCTTGAGACCTTGATGGTGCAATGAAGATCGAGAGCTTCATGCACCACAATTATGCCCGTAACTTAGCTAAATGAAAGCATTAACTTGTCCCCGGCCTCAGTCCCAAGACCTCAAACACCTTCGAAGGTGGAGAGAGCTAGCAAGAAATGAGGGTAGGGAAGAGGAAGAAGAAACATTCTTATGAGAAAGAAATAGTTCCTCACTTATCATCACTCTTCTTGCTTAGCATAGCATAACAGCATAGTAATGAAGATAGAGAAAAGGGCAAGCTTTAGCATTGGAGCATGGCTCTTGGTTGGATTTGCATTCCATAGCCAAGAGTGTTGGTGTAGGATCTCAACTTCTCAACAAGCTTGGAGATGGAGATGAAGCTCTTGCACTTGGCACTTTACACAATGAGAGAGAGAGAGAGAGAGAGAGAGTAGCCGTTTTAAATTTAATAAATACATACCAAGAAACAAGACATTCAAAAGACGACTGGCTAAAGATGTCTTGGCAAAACTTTGTACAGAAACAACTCAGTCTTAGATTCATAATTGTACAACATAATAAGAATGAGGTATCATTCCAAATGAGTATATACAAAGGTATCAGAACTATCCCAGTTGAATCATCAAGTGTTATCAAAGTTGGACTGCAGCAAGTCAAAACCTTTTTAAGACAAAATAGAATTCTCACCTACATCCATATAGTCAAGACAACATATTTGTTAGACTTGGCTATGTATGGCAAGCTTCAAAGAACCTATCAGTTGTTATCCATGTCCAACTTAAAAATTGTTAGACTAGCTACTGTCCTAAAAAATACTCAAGTACTTCAACCTTTTTTCCAAAACTAAAATGTCCAAGCAAGGATTTGCTAATTCAAAGTAGTATATACATACTTTTGCAAGTATGCCTTTATAAAAAACCCTGATACCTTCCTTTATCTCCATTTAGAATTGCATTCTCAAAGTAGTACCATATGCTATACCTTTTAGAACAATCTTTTATAGTATCAAAGAGTACCAACCTATCAAAATTTCTTCTATAATTAAAACCTAAATATGTAATTATATCTTCAAAGTTATTAGTGATGCTTTTGATTGTTACTAAAATTATGTTTCATGGATTCAAGTTGAACATTCTAGTAGAGTTACATCCTAGTAACAATGAAAAGAGAGATCAAGATCAGGGTCAGCTTTAATGCTATTTTAGCAAGCTCGACAAACAGCTATCAAGAACCAAATTTCTAAAATGCCATATTGGAATTCCTTCAAGGCTTAGCGTGTCATCCAAGAACCAGATTTAAGCCAGTCATCCAAGAATTAAGCCAGTCATCCAAAAGCCAAATATTAATACAGTGTTCAGCAACAGGCTGAAGGTCATATTGTTTGCGGATCAAAGCAAACAGACTCCCCCTATTACAACATCATAATATGTTCAGGTATTAAAAACATCAAAACCTGATTAGTAACCATATGTCGGTCAGAATCACAGGTTAAGCCAAATTTCAGGTAGTAAAGCATAAAAAAGCAGAATATGTATGTATATATAAGGTTTACATATATGTTATGGCAGCACCACAACGAAGAACCGGATGTAGAGGAGTATGTATATATGAGAAAAGACCAGATCTAAGCCAGACATCCAAGCAACAAGCTGAAGGTCAGATTTTATGTAAGTTAAAGCAAAACAATCTCCCCCTATCACAATACCATAACGTACTCAGGTAGTAAAGCACCAAAAACCAGATAAGTACCCATATGTTGGTCAAAATTTATGTCGATTCTCAGTAAAGTATCAAAACCAGAATATGTATAAGGTTTACATATATTTTATGGCAGCATCACCACCAAGAAGTAGATGTAGTGGAGAATCTATGTATGAATATGGTTTAAAAAACTAGATCTAAGCTAGACATCCAAGCAACATGTGAAGGTCCGATTTTTTGTAAGTCAAAATAGTCTCCCCCATATCATAACACCATAACAAAATTAGGTAGTAAAGCACCAAAAACCAGTCTGAGATCATTATCCATATGTAGAGACTAGGATTAAAAGACCCAAAAAAATGAGTTGTAGACCAAATCTCCTATCAATAGATAGCAAGTAGAGAAAACCTACTATTGAAGCACATATATAGATCAAATCACAACGAGCATGATAAAACCAAAGGTTAATGAGTAATTTCCTACAGGCATGTTCACCCATTAGCACACACTAAATACCATAAATAAATTTTCCTTGGTATCAAAGTAGCAGTTGAATTAACGGCCTAAGGAAGTATCAACCAGAGCCACAAAATGTGGAGCTAGTTTTTCTATGGTAAAAATACACTCAAGTCACCCCTATTCCGTGCCCAAGTGATCCATCATTGAGATAACAAAGTTTTAGATAGTACATTCTCAAGCTCAATGAGCAGGCCATAAGAATTGTGCCATATTTAGCTAGAGGACCAATGATAATCAATAAAAAATTCCCACCTATTTTGTGCTTAAGCCATAATATAGTTAGTTAATATTTTGACCCTGCTAAACCATAGAGACCAGGTGAGCAGAGCTCCCTGGAACATAAAAGAAATATTCTCATTATTTCTCAATGAAATGACAACTCCTTAATGCTAAAAAGGTTTTTCTTAGGAGAAATCAGATTACAAGTGAGCAAGTCTATTCTTCAACCAACAGCGAGTCAACCAATAGCCAATCAGCCATAAAAATCAATAACCATAACCAGAATCTAATTTGATCCCATAAGGCAAGTTTTATGTAACCATGTTTCCCCATACCACAAAAACTAGATCAGTAACCTTAAGTCAGCCATAATTTCTGTTTATGCCAATTTTTAGGTAGTAAAGCAACATGATTAGATAAAAAACCATAGGTTGGTCAGAAGCCAGTGTTAGAATCCCCCATCTTTTATACCTCTTAAGAACAAGGTCCTACCAAGCCTAGATTAGTATATCAAATTTTCTAAAAAATGTCTCCAACATAGAACAGGGCCAGAGTTTAGCTATTTTATATAAAAGACCAGTAATAGGAACCATTCTCACCACCTTTTATGCCCAAGCCTTCCCATTATAGGCAGTATATCATCAATCAACATTAGTAAAAGACAAGTTTAGAATAGAAGCTAATTAGGTAAAAAGCCAATGTGGTTATATGCACAGTATACACTAATGATGGTGAATAAAACCTTTGAATTGGAAGCCAACATCACAGTAGCAGCGGATATAGATTATTGCAGAGCGAAGCATCAATCTGACCTTACTCACACATTCTTCTCCTACAGGAAGTTTAAGTGAGGGAGCAGAAAAAATCCCTCATCTTATATAGTGAAAGAGGCAGGGGAAATCACCAAAAGTTCTTAGTTGTGGAGATGCCGCAGCAGCCTAGCACTGAACCTTCTTAATATGAGTGTAGGAGGTTTTATTGCTAAGAATCATACCAAGAGAGAAAGGCAAAAAATCTGTGCCAAGCCACCCACCATCAAGCTAGGTTATCAGAACGAGATTGTGACGCACCATGAGTGGAAGAGACCCGTCGCAACAGAGTGCTAAATCTTAGGTAATCCAATCAAATCAAAATCCTCCACTCTCGGCCAGGCATGAGGCCAAAAAATGAGGTCTAAGCAAACTTGGTAAGAGTTATAATAAGGGGTTCAACCCATAAGGTAACCCCCTATGTTCAAAAAATCGGTTCACACTAAACCATGCAAACCAAGATAGCAGTGTAAGGTTGCATCCACAAGGGATTGCTCTCACTAAATTAGGCTTTTAGTGGTACTCATTCAACCATGCTAATCAAGATATCATAGTAGGCCAACAACAAGGAATGCAAGTATCAATTCAGTGATTTCATAGTCAAAGTGGAGAACCTTATGCTAAGAGTAGGCTACTTGTAATCAAGCAGCAAAGGCTTAGTCAAACTGCTAGAAGTGTGTTGGGTAAAGTATTAGCAACATACATAGTTCGGGTAGTAATACCAATAGGTAGAGTTAGTGTAACTAGAAATAGCTATCCTGGTCAGATGCAGTGACCAAGTGTGTGTGTGTGTGTGTGTGTGTGTGTGTGTGTGTTGGGGGGGGGGGGAGTATACCCTCCAAGCTAGCCCCCAAGTTGCATGGTCAACCCCCTCTTTTGGCCTTGCTTGAAGCTCATTGGATCTCTCAAGCTAGCCAATCACAAGCCTAGGTCATAACTAGCAATAGAGGTAGCCTTTGAACAAGTGTCCTCCTTTCCCCTTTGAGAGAGAGGACTTGGTAAATGCTTAGACAATTAATTTAATTAGCTAAAATCTTATTGGACCCCTTCAAGGATCAACCAATAGGCTTTAGGCACACCATGAGGGAAACCTATTTAGGGGCTTGACATGTGTCCCGATTGCCTCTTTGAGCAAGGGGTGCCCTTTGGATGAGGGAGTGGACACTCAACCCCACCCCTACTCTCATGGCTCACCCCCTCCTTTGTAGGTGTTGCTTTGAATTTTAAGTACCTCAATCACCTTAGCCCCCAAGTCCTTAATCATTTCAAGCACCTTAAGCATCAAGCATGACAAGCACCTTAGTCAGCAAGCATGACAAGCACTTCAAGCACCTTAGTCAGCAAGCACCTCAAGCTTGGGCCGGGTTCCCACCTCAAGCACAACCCTAGCTTGCCTAAGGTCCTAGGTCTAAGGACTTTAACACTAACCTTTGGAGGTCTATAATAAAGCAATACCTAAGGTCTTTCAAGCTCCATTAGCTAGCATTGCTCTTTGACAAACCATCTCTCATTTGGACCCATTGTTTTTGGCCCCATGTTGAGATAGATCCATAAGCACATGTCTATATTCTAACTCTTGTTCTTGTTTTTTCTCCCACATTAAATGATCGGTTGAATAGGAGAAAATCATTTGGGCTAGTTAGATATTAGATTTTATGACATACCACATAGTAGCCAAAAGCACCTTGTTGGCCACTACAACTCTCCCAGCCAAAGAGAGCCGTGCAAACTTCAGTGAAGCAGTTTCCGCTTAATGGAGAGGAGGAGAGGAGTAATCTACTGCTCCAAAGAAAAATCCAAGTCAACGTGATATCCGAGATAATGTATAGAATTCCCTGCAGGGGTCCAGCTAAAGCCCTCTCCTGGCAACCGATTAGCAATTCGCGGTTAGCGAATAAATAATTCCTTTGCAAAGGCTCTATTGGTTAGACAGAGAAAGTCCGCGGGTAGCGGCACTCATAATAAATTAGAAAAATTCTTTTGTTGAAATATAGGATTGTCTTCATTGAGCCTTCTTTGATTTTTTTTGGTGATGTTTGAAGGGATATATGAACAAACTTGTGTTTGAAACTAATAAAAGAACCGTGTTTGTATTTGTAAAACAGTGTGGTAGTAATTAAAAAACAAGAAGAACGCGTGAGTGTGGTGTGGAAAGTGGGAGACTAGTATCCTAATGGATCTATGTTTATGGATGGGTGGACCCGATTAGTCGGGTGCTTTTCACAAGACTATTAGTTGTACATAAGAGAACCTACCACTGCAGCATATGGAACTTTAGACATATAGGCTATCTCCTCTTGTGTCTTTGGACACATATCCTTGGTTAGTTTAAAGTGACCATCCAAAGGTGTAGAAACCGTTTTTGCATTTTGCATTGCAAACATTTCTAGTACCTTCTTGATGTAATCCTCTTGAGATAGCTTTATTGTCTTCTTCGTCCTTTCCCTTGATATCTTCATACCAAGTATCCTCTTTGCAGCACCTACATCTTTCATTGAAAAAGATTTAGACAGCTCTTCTTTTAGGTCTTTGATGTCCTACATGTTAGCACTTGCAGTCAGCACGTCATCAATATACAACATTAGAATGATGAACTTTCCATCTCCCAAATTCTTCATGTAGATGCAATGATCTGAGTTGCACCTTCTGAATCCATGATCAAGCATCCATCGATCGAACTTCGAGTACCATTGTCTTGCTTGCTTTAAAAAACATACAAGCTCTTCTTTAATCTGCAAACCATTTTGTCCTTACCTTTTACTTCATACCCCTTTGGTTGAACCATGTAAATTTCCTCCTCTCAGTCACCGTGAAGGAATTCCGTATTTACATTCATTTGCTCAAGATTTAGATCATGAGCAGCCACAAGGCTTAAGACAAGCCTAATTGAGTTCATTTTTATAACATGAGAAAATATTTCATTGAAGTCAATACCTTCTTTTGAGAAAACCCTTTTACCACAAGCTTAGACTTGTACCTTTTCTTCCCACCTTTTCTTCCTTCAGCTTATACACCCATTTGTTCTTAAGTGCTCGCTTACCTTTAGGCAACTCAACCAACTCCCATGTTTGGTTGTGATGTAATGAGTCCATCTCCACTTGCATGCTCTTTATCCATTCTTCTTTGGATTTGTGTTTCATAGCTTCCTCGTATGATTCCGGCTCTCCAGAATCTGAGATCAAGAGATGATTGAAGGAAGGAATAAACCTTTCTAGAGGTCTACTTGCTCTTGTAGATCTTCGGGCAATAGGTTGAGGTTCCTCATTTGTTTAACGTTGTTGTACGTTGTCACTATTTGTACTCCTTGAGTCTTCACCGTCCTCAAGCTCCATGTACTCATCAACTATTTCTTTTGTTTGTTTTCTTTCCAAGTAATCTTTGTACATATTTTGTTCGTTAAAAATTACATCCCTACTCCTAAATATTTTACCATGTTCAGGATTCCATAGGCGATACCCAAAGTCACCTTCTCCATAACCAATGAAGAAACACTTTTTGGACTTTGCATCTAGCTTTGATCTTAGGCTTCTATCTATGTGCATGAAAGCCTCACACCCAAACACTTTTGAGAAATGAATAATTCACTGGTTTACCTGTCCATGCCTCCTCTGGAACTCCCCCATCCAATGCCCTTGAGGGTGACCGGTTGATCAAATACATAGACGTACTTACTTCTTTCGCCCAAAGCTCAAGCGGTAAGCCTGCATGTAGCCGCATGCTTCGTGCTCACTCCATGATTGCATGCTCATCCTTTCCAAAATCCTATTTTGTTGACGTGTCCTTGGGGTTGTCTTTTGCCTCCGAATGTCATTTCTAGCACAAAAGCTTTCAAAAGCTTGGCTGCAATATTCGCCTCCATTGTCGGATCTGAGGTACTTAACCTTAGTACCTGTTTCATTCTCCACAAAGGCTTTCCACCTTTGAAATATGAAAAACACATTGAATTTATTCTTCATTACATAAACCCATGTTTTCCTAGTCGCATCGTCTATGAATGTTACATATACACTGAGCCACCAAGTGACGGTGTACTTGCAGAACCCCAAACATCATAATGAACCAACTCAAGTTTTTTCTTTTTTCTTTTATTTTCTGATTTTTGAAATTTTACCCTCTTTTGTTACCATAAACACAATCTCACAGAACTCTAAGTCCACTTCTTTCAAACCTGGTAGAAGCTTCTTTGTTTGAAGGATTTGCATTCCTTTAGCACTCATATGTCCAAGCCGATAGTGCCACACCGCACTGTCGACTTCTATAGATATTGCACAAGTTGAAGATTGCGTACTGACAGTACACAAGTAAAGTGTACCGACCTTTTCTCCCTTATCCCTTTGAGATCTTCCATCATTTGTTTCTGAATGCAATGTTGTACCTTCATCATCCAATTGTCCTATAGAGATCAAATTTTTATGAAGAGAAGGAGCATGCCTAACATCTTTAAGCTTTCATTCATTTTCGTTAGCAATTTGACACAAACTGTACCTTTGCCAACAATTTCACAAGCTTCATTATCTCCCTGGTATACATACTCAAAATTACCTTTGGTGTAATTTTGGAAATGTTGCTTGTGTGGTGTCGCATGGAATGAAGCCTAGGAATCTACTATCCAAGAATTAGACACATTGTCTAATGAGAGAATTAGAGCATCTTGCTCTACTTTACCTGCCACATTGGCCTCTGATGTTGGCTTGTTGTCTTGAGACTCCGACTCCTTCTTCTTCTTGGACCAGAAATCCTTCTTGACGTGGCCCTGCTTGCCGTAGTTCCAACATTCAAGAATTAACTTTGTGCGTGACTTGCTCCGCCTTGAGCGATCATGACCCTTTTGGTTTTTGAACCTCTCCGTAGGCCTTCCTCTTGTTTCCATTGATAGTGCAACACTTGATGATTCTCCTGTGCTTCTCCTTCGCATTTCCTCACTTAGGAGAACACTCACAACATCATCAAACTTAAGAGTATTTATGCCAAAGATAGAGTTACTTATAGCCATCACAAGGCTATCCCAACTATCCAGTAGAAAAATAGTATAAGGAGAGCGTGCACTTCATCATCGAAATTGATTTTCACCGATCGAAGTTGACTTATGTTTGTGTTAAAGTCATTTACGTGCTCTGCAATTGAACCATTTTTTACCATCTTTAGATTAAACAAGCGCTTCATAAGAAATACCTAATTGGATGTCGACAGTTTCTCGTAGAGGCTGTCAAGTGACTTCATCAAGTCCTCCGTGTTCTTCATCTACAAACAATTGAAGGCCACCATTGACGTCAAGCTTAACCAAAATTGTTCCCAGTGCCTTTCGATCAAGGACAATCCATGCTTCATCTTCCATCGTTGTGGGCTTTTTTGCAAGACAGCCCAGTGGCAAATAGAGGTCCATCAGGTAGAGATAGTTTTCAATCTGCATCTTCCAATGTTGGCAGTTTTTGCCGTTGAACTTCTCAATCTTGAGTTTCCCTTCCTCCTCCATTACTCCCACTCAATTCAAGGAATCCTTTCCTTGAGATACTTTAGCTACGAGCAAACCTTGCTCTGATACCAGTTGTTAAGAAATAGGATGTAGCTAAATAGATATTTGAGTAACTTACTTAATGGAGAGAGATAGATTTTCACATACGAGATTATAGAGTGGAGAGAGAGAGGGAGAGAGCACACACGATAAACATAGTTCACCCAATGTGGGCTACATCCACGAGAAAGCAACCACTCAATGGCTTTAGTACTTCAAACAAGAAGTAGGTTACAAAGGGATTATACCCTTAATAGAGCTCCCACCTTGCTTCACTCTCACCACTTCACACCCACCTTGCTGCATCAACTTCACACTATGAAATGTGTGTAGAAATGGCCTTCTTTTATAGGCCAAAAGTGTTGCCCTCTCTCATGAGAGGCAGCCATGTGTAGCTGCCCTTGTGTAGAAAAATCCAAATCGAACCCTCCAATATGCCCATCTCTGGCCGCCCTTGAGAAGACAAGTCCACCTTTGAAATTGGCCACCGGCCATTGAGTTCCGACCACCAACTTTCGGCCATTGACTACCGGCCAACCGGCCAAACGACTAGCCGTTTTCGGACCACTTTTTGAACGCTGTCCTACTATAATATTTCGGCAAAAAGGAATATTCTGACAAGAAAATTTTGGTTTCCGGCGAGTGATTTTTCTTCACACACGATGGCTTCTCCTCATAATGGGGGCCTTACAAATGTGTGTTTTTAATACAAAAAATTACAAGGGGTAAATCAGGCTCCATACTTAGCACATAAGTGTCTCGTATATGTCCAACTCTTCATACATGTCCATTGAGTGCACCTTAACACCACTTTGTAACATGTATTGCCTGATATCCTCAAGCTCTGACATAGTGTCAACATAAGAAATCTCTTTGAAGATCCCTAAAATCACACCATCTGGTTCAAGCACATCACATCCTTGCAATTCACTTTGAATAGAAACATATTGTTTCTCCCACTTAGGTGAATCATTAAATTTTCTATAAGATATTGAACCCTCAAATGTCAATCCCAAAAATGTTGAAGAGAAGGTTTCTCTTTGCGAGAACTTCTCCTCACTTGTACCACCATAGTCTTGCTTTATAGTGGCATCCCGAGAAAATCCTATGCAAACCTGGGTTCTTTGAACTCTTTGCGCATGGCATTGGACGATCACGTAAATTGTCCTTGTTCTTGGCATGGTCAACACATACAATCAAGAATTAAATTGCTTTCCATCTTGGCTCTGAACCCTGGCATAAGCCGATCCATCATCTAGCACCTTCGTTTCCATTTGCACAGGCGTAATGTAGGGTTCTCCCAAAATCAGTGGGTAGGAGGAATGCTTCTGTATAAAGAAGTTTTGCTCACAATTGGTATCCCTAGTTACCTTGACGTTTGCACATGCACCATAAAGATTGGCTGGAAGTATGTTGGCAGCTCGTATCTGCCAATCGTGGTCCATATCAATAGGCCACTTCCCCTTGTGGTGCAAGTTTTTTTCCATAAGATTGATTTCTAAACCATGGTCTATAAGTGCTAAGACCGGCTCTTCAATGTCCCCAAGCTTTGCCACAGTTTCAGTCCTCGCTTCTTGCCCAATGAGTCCTAAAAAATGACTCCTAGGTGTAATTTCACTATTTCCCTCATCATTGAAATGCACATTTCTTACCTCGGTTACAATCGCGTTTGAAACCATCACAGACCTCAACTCTTCATCTTCAAGCTCTTCAAATTCTTCTTCACAATCATCCATATTTGCTCCAATGTGTTGAACCATCTGGCCCTTAACTGATTCTGGCTCCTGCTCATTTGGTATATGCCGCTTCCTCTTGATAATATCGATAATCTCCTCATGGAACTTGTGCTTGGCAATTCCCAGGATATCACCCAATGTGAGCTCCACTTTACTATTCATGATACGCTCTTCAAAAACTTTCTTTAGATCTATAACCAATTCAATATCAAATTTAAGTTTATACGAAGGTCCCCTAGGTTAACCTCGCTTTTTGTCCTTTGGTGCCTCCTTCATAACCACCTCGGGAGTGGGCTTGAGAGCAGGCCCTTCCTCTTTCTTACAGCTGGATCTCGTTGCCCTTCTTGATGTCCCTGCAACTTCTTCATCTCTTTTTTGCTTTTCTTCCACCATAGCCTCATTAGCTTGAGACTTGCTATGCTAAGAAAGAAGAGTGATGATAAGTGAGGAACTATTTCTTTCTCCTATGGACGATTCTTCTTCCTCTTCCCTACCTCCATTCCCCGCTAGCTCTCTCCACCTTCAAAGGTGTTTGAGGCCTTGGGACTGAGGCTTGGGATAGTTAATGCTTTTTGCAAAGTTTATGTTAAGCTCGTGATGCATGAAGCTTTCCATCTTCATAGCATCACCAAGGTCACAAGAAACACAAAGATTGTATTGTAACAAGTCTGTCTTGATGGGATAATCTATAATACAAACGCCTTTTGGAGGGGGGCTGGCTCCAGGTAAATCTGCTCCTCAACTATTGTCATGTTCTCTAATACTCTCGCTCTTGCAAAAGTATTATTCATGACAAGTTAATTAAGTACTATGTTCATGTTGCTACCATCAATTTATGTTCACCCTCTATGTTCTCAAAGTAATCTCACAAAAATGCTCACTCTAGTTCTCTTAATTTCGCTATTATCAAAGTCCATAGGCCATTTCCATTACATTGGTATCAGAGCATTTGGTTTCTCTTTTCTTGCTTAAGAAGAGAGGTCCTTAAGTAGCCTATTAATGGTTGATTTTGTTAATTATATTAGGGTAAGTGGGACTGAGATCTATTATACGTTTTGTTGAGCCCACTATGTGGGATATGGTGCACGCCTCGGGAGCTTTGGTCTTAATCATGGGGACTTTTTAGACTTGCCTATGGCTTTACCATTATTGAGCCATAAGAAGTCTGAAAGGATCTATCCCTCGGCAATTTTGCTATGTTAGACCCACCCCACTACTCTCTATAATTAAGCTATTTGAGTTGTGGGTGTAGATACTTAAGTGCTTATTTTCAAAGGCTAAGAGGAGTAGCAACTAAGGTTTTGAGTTGCCAAAGAATACACTAAGTAAACACATAAGTATAATTAGCATGACTGACAATAACCAAGAGAGTAGAATGAAAATTGATAACTTTGATTTTGCACATGAAGGTGCTAATGATGCTGCCCCCTTGTTTATCAATTGTATTGTTACTACGTTGCATCAAGCTATGGGCAACCCTACTTTACAAGCCAAAGTTACTCAACAACTTCGTGCTTATGGGAATTCCCTTCCTCTCCAAAAAGAGAGAGAGCTTAGGAGGCCTCTTGATGAGACCCCAAAAGAGGACTCTCTCCCATACGAGAGGAGGAATCCAAAGAACAAGAAAGTAATGAATCCCTAAGTTCCTCTGAAGATGTGGCTCCACGAAGACGGCGGTCTAGATGATCGCCAACTCCTCCCATGAGGAAACGGTCAACGCACAATCCTTCCCCTCGTCACTCCAAAAGGGAAGAGAGGAAACAAAGGAAGAAAAGTTCAAGAAAGAGGTCACCCTCTTCTCCTTCTTCTTCACCTTCCTCCTCTCCCGACGAAAGCTATGGCTATTCTCCTAGAGAATATAAGAGGGGAGGACATCGCAAATCATACCATGCATGGCAAAGATCACAAAAGAAAACAAGAAGTTCAAAGAGGAAGGAAAGAGTATCTCTTTTCTCACCTATGATGCCGAGGGATTCAACCTACTCTTTGAGGAGTAGAAACGTACTTCTTTTGGCCTACCATGAAAGTGGACATACAAGAGTATGTATGTAAATGTGTGATATGCCAAAAGACAAAGTATGATAGAGGGAAACAAACTGGATTACTCCAGCCATTGCCAATCCCTAATTTGCCTAGGTAGGGAAGAGGAAGAAGAATCATCCATAGGAGAAAGAAATAGTTCCTCACTTATCATCACTCTTCTTGCTTAGCATAGCATAATATCATAGTAATGAAGATGAAGAAGATGTCAAGCTTAAGCATTGAAGCATGGATTTTGGTTGGATTTGCATTCCATAGCCAAGAGTGTTGGTGTAGGCTCTCCACTTCTCAACAAGCTTGGAGAAGGGGATGGAGCTGTTGCACTTTGCACTCCACACAATGAGAGAATGTGTGTGTGTGTGTGGGATAGTATACCCCCCTCTCATGCTTGGTCCACCTCTCTCTCTCTCTCTTATTATTTTATCATTTCATTTGGACATGTGTCCTCTTTTACCTCTTTGAGAGAAAGAACTTAATTATTTATTTTTATGTATCTAAATTCTCGTTGGAGCCCTTTAAAACCTATCCAATAGCATTCAAGCACATCATGAGGGACACATGTGAAGGATCATTTGAACATGTGTCTTTTATGCTTATTAAGTCATTTGGTTGAATTGAATACTTTAAGGACCTAGTCAATCAAGCATGGAAACGTTGATAGCTATCTTTGAATTGAATACTTCAAGAACTTTAGTCATTTAAGCATGTGATAAACACCTCAAGCTTTTGGGTAAGATTCTCACTAACACTTAGCAAGCCAACAAACACATCATGCTTGGGTAGGATTCCCACCTCAAGGTCAGCCCTAGCTTGCCTAAGGTCAAAGGACCTTTGAACACTAACTTTTGGAGGTCTTTAATGAAGCTAACCCTACGGTCTTTAAGCTCCATTAGGTAGCATTGCTCTTTAACAGACCATCTCTCATTTGGACCCATTAGGTAGCATACTATTCAAAATTTGTGCACAAAAGAGGATTAGTCTTATAAGACAAAAAAATTGTTCATTTAGAAAGAATTTACGTTTGCTTACTCTAGTGCAGCATTGTAAGCATTGGCAAGGTTCATACTATCCTTAAGTTGTATTCCTTGCATCCATCTAGCATCTTCAAATGGATAATTTTTGAGCTTAATAAGATACCGTTGGATAATCTTACCATGCCGTAGTACCTTGTCTTCGTGCCAAAGGATAGCTTCGGGTTGTAGCACCTCTTCTTGGTCTTCGATTTTTGGAGGGTCTTCAATAATTGGTTCTATTGGCAAATCTCCTTTGTAGGGCTTAAGTAGGCTCACATGAAAAGCATTGTGTATGAGCCAATGGTTGGGCAACTTGAGTTGATAAGCCATGTCATTGATTGGCTTCAAGATTTGAAAAGGACCTTAGTATCTTTTTGCTAATTTAGCATAATACTTTTGATGGCCCGTAGGATTTTTGCCCGTTTTTTGCCTCAATCGAGCCTTGGAAAACTTAAGTAAGACCCGGTCATTTTCTTTGAACGTTAAGGCTCTTCTGTGCTTGACAACAACAGCTTTTTGCCCGTGTTGAGAGATGGATATAGGCTCCTTAACCTTTTGAAAAGATTCTTGTAGGTCATGACTACACTTATCAGCAACGAAGATCTTCCCATATACTTTAAGTAGCAAGGGACTTTTAGGTATTCCCTCTATGATCTCAAAAGGTGCTTTCCTTGTAGTACTATGGACAGTAGTATTGTACACATACTCTACAAAGGGTAAGTAGTTCTCCCATTGTGATCGTTGATCTACTTCTATAACATAAGTCTTTAGTAGATCAAGTATTGTAAGATTGGCTATCTCACTTTGGCCATTCGTTTATGGGTGGTAGGCAAAGAGAAATTCAATCTTGTACCAAGATTTTCAAAGAGATCTTTCTAGAAATTACTAGTCATTTTAGGATCTCTATATGACACGATGGATGTTGGTAATCCATGGTGTTTGAAAATCTGAGATATGAAGACGATTGCCATTTGATGTGCCTTCATAGTCTTTTTGACAGGAATAAAATATGCTTGCTTGCTAAACCTGTTGACTATTGTCCATATTCCCGTATTCCCATGGATAGACTGGGGTAATCCAAAGATAAAATCCATGGATAGACTCTCCCATGGTGAATTAGGGATTGACAATGGCTGCAGTAATCCAAATTTCTTCCCTCTATCATACTTAGTCTTTTGGCATACCACACAGTTTGAAACATACTCTTGCATGTCCACTTTCATGGTAGGCCAATAGAACTATGTCTCTACTACTCAAAGGGTAGGTTGAATGGCTCTATGCCCCGCATAGGGAGGAGCATGGGATTCATATGACTTTCTCACGAAGGGAGTGGGTAACACATAGCCTATTGCCATGGAGATGATAACCATCCTGCAAGAAGGTGAATGGTTCCTCTTTCTTCCCCAAAGCAAGGGCTGACATTATATCTTTGAAGTCAGGGTCAATAGCATACTCATCTATCATAGAAGATAGATCATTGTGAGTTGCTATACACCGCATTGACTTTTGGTTGTCGTCGTGAAAGTGCATCGGCTACTTGATTGTGCTTACTAGCAATGTGAGCAATATGAAAATAAAATCTTCTATCCGAGGCATAGGAAATCTTTTTTTTATAGTGATACGGTTTAGTGCTCGATAGTCCACACACATACGGTATGTACCATCTTTCTTTTGCACTAAAAGGACTCGAGAACAAAAGGGAGAGGAGCTAGGCCCCACCATCCCTTTGTCTACTAATTATTGTACTTGCCTCATGATCTCCTCTTGTTGAGCTTGGGAAATTCGATAAGGAGGCTTGTTAGGCGGTGAGCTTCCTGGTAAGAGCTCAATTCGATGGTCATCATCCCGTCGTTTTAGAGGTAAGTCCATAGGGATATCATCGTGATGAAAACATCTTCGAATCCATTTAGAAAAGTAGACAAGTCTAACTGTTCTTGATTCCTACCATTTTCATTTGATAAACCATTAGCGTCATTAGTGGATCCTTTGACAAAAATTATGTACGCAGAAATAGAGCTTTTCATTGACTTATCAAGAGCTGGTGAATTTACAGGTGGTATAGTATGACCAGACTCATTAGCATCTATATACATGTTCTTTCCCCTGTAGGTGAAGTAGATTTTCCTCTCAGGAACTTCATGTTGGCAACCATGCGATCAAACCATGGTGCCCCTAGGATAGCATCCTCATGTTGGAGAGGAAAGATGAGAAAGTCTTATTTGTCGACATAGCTTTGGACATGAAGCCTCAACTTCCCAATCAAGGGAGCAATGGAGGCTTGCTGTCCCTTGAAAGCTCTATCAGCCGTTACAATATCTCCCACCTCAAAAGCTCGAATACCCAACTTGGTGGCCAACTCCGTTGATACGAAGTTGTGAGTAGAGCCATGGTCAAACAAGATGAAGGCATCATGCTCCCTTACCTTTCCCCAAGCATAGGAGAGAGATGATCCTTTGCAATGAGCATCCTCTTTTGGAGCTTCGATGGTGGAAGCCCTAGGAGTCTCATTGCGAGCAATTTTCTTGGGGCAAGAATGATAGCCATGTCCTTGCTCCCCACACTTACTTAAGGTCCTTGCGAAAAGCTTCAAGCTCGTCATGAGAGAGTTTTTTTTTACCTTTGTAAACTCCCTTCTCCTTGGACCTATTGTTGTTGTTGTAGGAAGTGCCTTGGGAAGAATTTTGGGCATTGGTTTTCCCCTTTGCATCATTTTTGTCTTTGTTTTCCTTGGGTTTGACATTCCGTCTAGTCCCTTGTTGGAAATTAATGCGGGAAGCAACCATGCTGTAGTGGATTACTTTGGTGATAGAACCTGGCCGTTGGGAGTTGACATACTCGACCATTTCTCCAGGTAATCCCGCACAAAATTGTTGCTTTTGCTTGGAAAAGTCTATCTTTTGGAAGACAGTAGCGTTGAGATGTAAATCCCAAAACTTGTCCATATATTTGTGAATAGACTCATGTGAGAGAAGCTTCAAATTGCGCCATTCGATAAGTACTTTGTCCTTTGCATCGCTTGCAAGGAATTGATTCATGATGGAAACTCGTAGAGTTTTCCATGCCTTTGGGGCTTCATCGTTGCCACAAAGGCTAGCCCACCATTGACGAGCCAATTGTTGGAAGTGCATAGCTACATGGCATAGCTTGGAGGACTCTGGGAAGCCCTCGTCTCCAAAGGCCGCATCAAATTGTTGGATGAAGGCATAGGGAGAAGCATGGGATTCATACATGACTTTCTCACAAAGGGAGTGAGTAACACATAGCCTGTTGCCATGGAGAAGATAACCATCCTGCAAGGTGAATGGTTCCTCTTTCTTCCTTAAGGCAAGCGCTGATATTATGTCTTTAAAATCAGGTTCATTTGCGTACTCATCTATCATGGAAGATAGATCATTGTGAGTTGCTATAGACATCGCATTTACCCTCAGTCGTCATGATAGTGCATCAGCCACTCGATTATGCTTACCAGCAATGAGAGAAATATGAAAATTAAATTGCGAAATATTTTTTTTTCACCTCATTTGTTTGTCGGAGAGCTTGGTTTGCGTCATGAAATACTTGAGACTGATCCAAGGCTATCACCACAAGCATCACATTGGACCTCAAATGGCTTTGAGAGATCTGGAAGTATAAGCACTAGTTGTGAGGTAAGCTTCTCTTTGAGCTTGTCAAAAACATTTTTCTCTTTAAGAGTCCATGAGTACTTAACGTTCTTCTTTGTTAAGTAATGTAATGGTCCTGCTATTTGAGAGAATTTTATTATGAAGCATCTATAGTATGCACAAATACCAATAAAGCTTCGTAGCTCATGTAGATTCCTTGGATTAGGCCATGCCTCTATTACCTCCAACTTAGATGGAGCCATATGGATACCATCTTGAGAGATAATATGACCTAAGTATTGAATCTCTTGAAGGAAAAAGTACTCTTCTTTTGATTGATAAAAAGCTTGTTCTCCCTCAAAGCTTGAAAAATCACCTAGAGATGTTGCTTGTGCTCCTCCAAGGACTTGGAGTAGATGATGCTATCATCAAAGAACACTCTAGTGAACTTGCCGTAGGGTCTAAAGATTTTCTCCATTAAACGATTGAAGGTGGCTGGAGCATTTGTCAAACCAAAAGGCATGACAAGATATTCATAAAGACCAAAAGTTGTACGGAACGCATTCTTTCATTCACTATCCTTATTTGATGATAGCCACTTTTAAGGTAAATCCTACTGAAGTAAGTCAAACCTTGTAGCTTATCAAACAGATCTTCTACCCAAAGGTATGGGAAATTTGTTTTTGATAGTGATACGATGTAGTGCTCGATAGTCCACACACGTGCAATATGTATCATCTTTCTTTTGCACTCAAAGGACTGGAGAAAAAAAGGAAGAGGAGCTAGGCCTCTACCAACCCATGCACTTTGCCTCATAATCTCCTTTTGTGGAGCTTGAGAAACTCTATAAGGAGGTTTTTATTAGGTGGTGATCTCTTGGGTAGAAGCTCTATCATATGGTCATCATCCCATCATTTTGGAGGTAACTCCATAGGGTTGTCATCAATAAACACGTCCGAAATCTATTTAGAAAATTAGATGAATCTAATTCTTCTTGATTCCTACCACTTTGTTTTGTTAAAGCATTAGTATCATTTAGAGACTCTTTGACAAAAATCATGTACAAGGAAACTAATCTTTTCATTGACTTATCAAAAGCAGGTGAATTTACAGGTGGTATAGTACGACCAAACTCATTAGCATCTATATACATGCATGCATTTAGCATCTTTGAAACGATAATTCTTAACTTAGATAAGAGACTGTCAGTAGTCTTACCATTTATTAATACCTTGTGCTCCTATCAAAGGATGAACTTGGGTTGGAGCTCGTTTGCTTCATCCTCGATCTCTGGTGGGTCTTCATTTATAGCCTCTTTTCCCTGTAGGTGAAGTAGATTCTCCTTTCAGGGAACTTCATGTTGGGCAGGCATGCGGCTGAGCCATGGTGCCCCTAGGATAACATCCTCATGTTGGAGGGGAGAGATGAAAAAGTATTCTTTATCGACGTAGATTTGGACATGAAGCCTCAACTTCCCAATCAAGGGAGAAACAGAGGCTTGCTGTCCCTTGAAGCTCCATAGGCAGTTACAGTATCTCCCATCTCGAAAGCTTGAATGCCCAACTTAGTGGCCAACTCCGTTGGTATGAAGTTGTGAGTAGAGCCATGATCAAATAGGATGAAGGCATCATGCTCCCTCACCTTCCCCCAAGTATATGAAAGGGATGATCCTTGCCAATGAGCATCCTCTTTTGGAGCTTCGACTGTGGAAGCTCCAAGAGTCTCATTTGCGAGCATTTCTTTTGGGGCAAGAACGATAGCAATGCCCTTGCTCCCAACACTTAAAGCATTTGTGGTCCTTACAAAAGCTTCTAGCTCTTCAAGAGAGAGTTTATTTTTACCTTTGTAAACTCCATTCTCCTTGGATCTTGTTGTTGTTGTTAGAATTGCATTGGGAAGAGTTTTGGGTGTTGTTCTTCCCCTTTGCATTTTTTCGATCTTTGTTTTCCATGGGCTTGGCATTCCTTTTAGCCCCTTGTTGGAAATTGATGCGTGAAGCAACCACAGTGTGGTGGATAACTTCGATGTAATTGCGAGTTGACATATTCGGCCATTTCTTCAGGCAATCCCACACAAAAATGTTGCTTTTACTCGACAAAGTCTATTTTTTGAAAAACAATAGCCTTGAGATGTAAATCCCAAAATTTGTCAACATATTTATAGATAGACTCATTGCAGAGCAACTTCAAACTTCACCATTTGTTAAGCACTTTATCCTTTGTATCACATCGGAAAGAATTGCTTCATGATGGAGACTCATAGAATTTTCCATGTCTTTGGGGCTTTGCCGTTGCCATGAAGGCTAGCCCACCATCGGCGAACAGATTTTTGGTAGTGCATAGCTACATGGTGTAGCTTGGAGGACTCCGTGAAGCCCCCTGTCTCCAAAGGCCGCATCAAATTGCTCGGTGAAGGCCATTAGCACCAAAGGTGCCATCATAGGTGAGAATAGAGATACTCCTTCCTCCCTCTTTGAACTTCTTAAGCTTTTGGGAGCTTCTCCAAGGAGGGTAGAATTTGCAATGTCCTCTCCTTTTGTATTCTCTAGGAGAATAACCGCTACTTTCGTCAGAAAAGGAGAGGGGAAGAAGAAGGAGAAGAGGGTGACCTATTTCTTGTCTTTTTCTTCCTTTGTTTCCTCTCTTCCCTTTCGGAGTGACAAGGAGAAGGACTATAGGATGATCTTTTCCTCTTGGGAGGAGTTGGGATCATCAAGACCGCCCTCTTCGTGGAGCCACATCTTCAGAGGAATTCGGGGATTCACTTCTTGCTCATTCATTGGATTCCTCCTCTTCTCTTATTGGAGAGAGTCTTCTTTTTTGGGAGTCTCAAAAAGAGGCTTCCTAAGCTCTCTCTCTTCTTGGAGAGGAAATCCCATAAGCACGAAGTTGCTGGGTAACTTCGGCTTGCAAAGAAGGGTTACCCATTGCTTGTTGCAACACAAACATTGGGGCATCATCAGTAGCACCTTCATGTGAAAAATCAAAGTTGTCAATACTTATTTTATTCTCTTGATTGCTGTCAGCCATGCTAATTAAACTTATGTATAAAATACCTTGTGCTTTGGTACCCTCAAAAACCTTAGTTGCTACTCTTCTTTACCTTTGAAATTAGTTCTCAAGCAGCCACACCCATGGTATAGAGAGACTGTTGATTGCAAAAAATAGTGGAGAGGGTCTAACATTGCTCGATTGATTATGGTTCATGTTGAGCTTGCTAGTAGCTCAATAATGGTTAAGCCAAAGGCAAGCCCGAAGAGAATCCATTATTAAGACTATAGCTACCAACGGTGTACCTCAAACTAAGCCTTTTCAACCAAGATAATAGATCCCTATCCCACTTACCCTCTTGCAATGAACATGTCCAACCTTTCATGGACCATTTAAGGACCTCTCTTCTTAAGCAAGAAAAGAGAAACCAATAGCTCTAATATCAATGTAATGGTAATGGACTATGAACATTGAAAATAGTGGAATTAAGAGAACTACAGTGAGCATTTTTTTGAGACTACTTTCAGAAAATAGAGAGTGAACTTGATTAGAGGTAGCAACATAACCATTATACTTAATTAACTTGGCATGAACAATACTTTGTAAGAGAGAGAATTAGAGAACTTGACAACAGTTGACGACCGGATTTATGTGGAGCCGGTCCCCCCTCCAAAAGGCTTTTGTATTATAATTTCTCTCATAAACATAGACTTGGTACAATACAAGCTTTGTGTTCCTTGAGACCTTGATGGTGCAATGAAGATAGAGAGCTTCATTCACCACAATTATGCCCGTAACTTAGCTAAATAAAAGCATTAAATTGTCCCTTGCCTCAATTCCAAGACCTCAAACACCTTCGAAGGTGGAGAGAGCTAGTAGGGAATGAGGGTAGGGAAGAGGAAGAAGAAACATTCTTATGAGACTAAATAGTTCCTCTCCACTTCTCAACAAGCTTGGAGAAGGAGATGAAGTTCTTGCACTTAGCACTTCACACAATGAGAGTGTGTGTGAGTGTGTGTGAGAGAGTATATCTTGCAAGCAAGCCCCCTAGTTTCTTAGGTCGACCCCTCATTCTAACTCATGCTTTGTGCTCATTAGCTCTCTCAAGCCTAGCCAATCACAAGCCTAGGTCAAGTCAAGCAGTAGAGGTAACATTTGGACAACAAGTGTCCTTCTTTCCCCTTTGAGAGAGAGGGCTTGAAAAATGCCTAAACAATCCATTTAATTAGCTAAATTCTCATTGGACCTCTCGAAGGGTTAACCAATAGGCTTTAGGCACATTATGGAAGTAACCTAGCTAGGGGCTTGACATGTCTCCCTTTTGCCTCTTTGAGAAAGGGGTGCCCTTTGGGTGAGGGAGTAGTTACTCAACCCCTCTCCCTACTCTCATGGCTCGCCCCCTCCTTTGTAGGCATGGGTTTGACTTTCAAGCCTCAAGCACCTTGGCCCCCAACTAGCTTGAGCACCTCAAGCACATTAGTCACATGCATGGGCTTAGCAAGAGCATGGTCTCTCTCTCTCTCTCTCTCTCTCTCTCTCTCTCTCTCTGTCTCTCTCTCTCTCATATGCCCCTAGCTTCAAGGACTGGCCCCCTCCTTGTATGGATTTGATTTGACCTTCAAGCACAAGCCTAGATTTAAGCATGCACCTTAGTTATCAAGCATCTCATTCACTTTAATTATCAAGCACCTCAAGTATAGGCCTAGCTTTACCTAAGGTCTAAGGACTTTTACACTTACCCTTGCGTCTTTAATGAAGCTAACCCTAAGGTCTTTTTTTAAGCTCCATTAGCTAGTTTGGATCTTTGACAGACCATCTCTCATTTGGACCCATTGGGCTTTGGTCTCGTGCTGAGATAGATCCATAAGCACATGTCTATATTCTAACTCTTGTTCCCGTTTATTCCCCCACATTAGATGACCAGTTTAATATGAAAAAATCATTTGAGTTAGTTAAATATTAGATTTTATGAAAAAATGTACTCAAGGTCTACGACATCATCTTCATAAGCTCTCTAACATAATGATATTGAATCTCAGTGTGCTTTGTGTGTGTATGGAAAATACGATTTTTAGTAATGGCCATGCAACTTTGCTTGTTTCAAAGAAGTGTTGTCGTCTTCATTGGACACGTAGAATCCTATTGGTCCAAACTGCTTCACAAGCTGCAAAACAAGGACCCATTTACTTGGCTTTTATCAAAGAAAGTGCTGCTGTTGGTTGATTCTTGGTGATCTAAGAAAATATTTAGAATCAAGTGAGAAATAATAAACAGAAACAACCTTCCTAGAATCACAATCTCCAACTTAATCCGAGTCTAGAATACCCATGTAGAGTATTAGTGCCATGCCCATAGAAAATAATTTGATTTGGTGCACCTTAGAACCCGCATGCCTACCTTCCAATGATGTTTTCTAGGTTTGATGGAGAACTTTCTTATCACTCCAACTTCAAAAGAAACACTTGGTCTAGTGTTACAAATCAAGCTTTGATATCCACTAAGGATGAATAGTCTTCCATGGAAAATTTAGCATCGATAAGAGTGCTCATAGGCTTGTAATCCAACATTCCCCAAACAATTTTAGGATTTTCGTTGCAAACCTTTGTTGAGAAATGAAGAAACAATTGAGGGTTTCCATATCTCAATTCTCAAGCAATAGTGTAGAAGCCCCAAGTTAGTCATCTCAAACTTTGAGCTCAAATTATTGTGAGCTTTACCAATGCATTCTTTATGATCACCTATGAGATCAAGTCATTTACATACAATATAATGTGGAGAGATATACAAGAAAACCCCATTGAAGATTTTAAAAGGCAACTGAATTATTCAAATTGATTTATACATGATTCGTTAATATCACAATTGATGGAATGTTCTTTTGGCATCTACAATCTCTCTCTCTCTCTCTCTCTCTCTCTCTCTCCGCCCGCCGCCGCCCCCCCCCCCCCCCACCCAAACAACAAAACAACACACACACACACATCCTGTTATCTATGGCACATGGAACACTTCTTCCACCAAGCTCTTGATGATTATAACTACTAGATTTAGCTTGCATAAAACCTGTTGCAAACCTCCACAAAAGCACAATTTCTTTGAAGGGGCGTCTTCTCTTTTGAGCATTAGAGAGGCTTCATGTAAATTTTTATGTCATAAATTGACACCCTAATCTGACAAATGCTTTAAAAATGAGAGCTGTCTCTAACTTTTTAAGAGACGTAAACGGAGTAACCCAACCTTTTGAGACCTAATAAGCAAATCTAAAGGTAGACGAATTGGTGTTGTGGAAGAAATTTGCAACCAATTTGCATGTTTTGAAGGAGCTAAAGTGAAAAGCGATGTAGATATTATTTCTTAGTTCAACACCTAATTCTAGTTTGGAAGCTCTTCCTATCGCTCTCTCTCTCTCTCTCTCTCTCACACACACACACACACACACACACACACACTCACACACACACTCACACATGTCGACATGATCACACAAGCATATCGTATTCAATCATGCATGAGCTTTAAGGCCATTTAGGCACACTAGTCTAACATGCCTTTGGAGTAGTGTGTTGATCCATAATGTCATTGAAAGGATATCGATCAAGCAACCATACATCTTTCCTCTCATCGCGATGATCTAAGACTATTTGCAATGTGCTCGAGTTGGTCGAAGTAAGAGTGGGTTCAGACTAGGCGGTGGAAGAAAAATTTAAAGGGGCGTCGATCCTCCATGACGAAATTTGATTGGTTGGAGTTGAGGCACTCTTCCGTCGGGCCCTCCATTTTTCTTCCCCCCCCCCCCCCCCCCCCCCCCCCCCCCCCCCACCCCCAGAAGAGTTGATGGCCTCTCTCAACCCCCTTCACTTTTTCACTTTTCCTCCTCCACACTGTTCACACTAGGCGGCGTCACATTTAGGAAGGCTTGTTTCTTCCGCCGGTTGAGTCTGAACCTAGCCTAAGATGTTTACATTCTTAAAGCTATGGTCACGCGAGGCTTAGTTTCCTCTGACCCTCTCTGACGGCGAACAGCTTTCCACCTGCATAGTTTTGTAACTATACCAAAAAAGACATAGTTACAAAACTATGCCTGTCCATTACCGGTCATCGCCATGACTCTCTCTCTTTGCTTTCCCTCTTTCTACCTGCTGCTCACTGTGACACGGTCAGTTCCTGTCAGACGGTGTCTCAGACCTATGGATAACTAAGCATCGTGTGACCATAGCCTAAGTCTTACAAACCTCTTTTGCCAGCTCTTTTAGTCCCTTTTCACGTGTCTCTTTCACGTGTGACGATGCATACACACTCTTAGGTCTCTTTGAAACCAGAACTTTTAGTGTCGCAAAATGTATGAATAATTGGAGGAGGACAGCCAAAAAGAAGCCATCCTCTTCGAAAGGATCTGCTTTCATTTTGGCATTTTTCGAGGTCCTTTACAACGCCTCTAGCTTGATTTCCTCTTGCGTGATTTCTCGCTACACGAGAGAGCCCACAGAAAGTACAGCGCGCGCGCACACACACACACACACACACACACACACACACCCACCCACCACGAGAGTTGCAGTTCACCCCCTTCAGCTTGCCTTTCCAATATGCAGAAGGAGCTACCCATGGAAATGCTCCAGAAAGAATGATCATTTTTTAGTAGACTGTCATAAATACTTGATGGGCACTTGCTTGGCAACTCCAGCGGAAGCAGAAAACTATCCTAGCGAGACCCCAAGTAAGATTCTGCCTTTCTTCCTGACTTGTTTGCTTATTTCCATGAAGAGCAGCCCCAGGTTCTTTCTGCTATGAGTTCAGCACCCTGCAAGGTTTATCTGGTTGTTAATCCTGCAAAGCTTGTGCCCAACATCAGTGCATCGGGTTTACGGATGATAATGTCCATGCATCTGGCCCCAATGAGCAATGAGCATGGATGATAATACCCATGCATCTGCCCCCAATGAGCAAGGGGTGGAATTTTGTATCTGACAAGAAGAAATTCGTCTACTCTTAAAACTCAAAGGTTTTTGTATTTAATGATGAGAGGGAAAGAGTGGATTGACGACCTTTGGAGCTCAAGTCGGCCTGTGGGACAAATCAGATACATCTGGTCTTATACATTCCACTTGGGCGTGCCATATGACACATAGAAAAGAAAAAAGGTAGCTAGCTTTAATTTCAAACAGTGTGAGCTAAGCTACAAAAAGTGTTTTCAAATAGTAAGAAAAACTTCCTGTTTCCTTTTTGTGTTTATTCTTGGTTGGTGTTTTTTCATCTATCTTCCTTGCTAGCCTTCCTGCTTTTCTGGTGATCCCCCTGTGGGCTTTCGACGCTGACTTCGCTGGACCCTCTTTTGGTAGTGCTTTGTAGCCGCCACCTGGTGGTGGTTGACTGATGTCCCCTCGCTTGTCTTCATGTCATTTAAGTGGTGATCTTTCTTTCTGCCCGCTGGTGGTTGCTTTGTTGGGTTTCGTCGCGGAACTTGCTGGCTCGCTTTTAGCGGCTATCTGGTGTTCGCTTCTTGGTCTACTTGACACCTTTGCAGCATTTCACTGGTGGTTTCCTCTTTCTCCTGGATGGGAACCTTCTTGGACAGCAATTTTGGTTGTCCTCTTCAGCGTCTCCTCGCCCATCCTTCACCCTCCTGTGCAATGGTCACCTCTTGGATGATGTCTAGGGCTCCTTCAGTTATGCCCCACACTTTCTTGGGTGGTTCTCCTCTTGCAACAGCTTGAAGGTGCCCTTTCTCCTCATTCACAAGGTGCTTGAGGACAAGTGCATCAAGCTTGTCAAGATTCACATAGATTGCAACCGTGCTAATCTATTAACCATTTTGAAAGAGATGCACAATGGTTTTTGTGGCATTGACAGTGCCTCTTGTCTCGGAGAGGATGAATACACTTGTCAGTTCTTCCTACATTCGTGGGATTTGGTATGTCTCTCCAAAGCATTATTGACTGTATTTACAAATTATTTTTCAATGTCTACATTATTCAATGTCTACATTATGAGGACTTTCCGCACCATTATTTTTCTTTGGTGCCCTTGTGAAGACACTCCAAGGTCGCAAAGCAATCCTCTCTAAAAGGGGCTTCAAGACTACAAGCAACCTCCCGTCAAAAGGGATCTCGAGTCTCCTCAGCAAGGGCATGTTTTCTGGTGGAAATCGGCCCAAAATCAGCTCCCTTTGCTGCACAAAAGTCTCCAACCGGCTGGTTGAAAATCTGCAAAGAATCAAGCTCGAATTATTGCACTCAAATCACCTTCTGGTCTTCAAAAGGCTTGCATATAGTTTTAGGTCCAACGAGCCATTCCAACATCGATTGGATTCCCGGGTGGGCACACGTTCGACAGTTTCACCTAGAAACTTGTCACGTGACACATCCCAACCCTATGTGTCTGTGGACAAGCTACACCACAGCAGGGTTCAGTTTAGTTGAGTCAGTTTAGATTAGCAGTGATCTGGCACTTTTGTGAGTCTATTCGTAGACCGTGCATGCCCAGTCACTTAGCATAGATGCATATCCTCCGGTTGCACACAGCATGATCGTCGGAATTCCCATCAGAATCCATTAGCATCAGTTAGGGGAATTTTCCAGTGCATTTAGCCTATTTTCCTATTTTTGGTTATTTTCACTTATTATTTTTAAGTGACTTTCCAACAAAAGTAGGTAGGGCAATTTTGCTAAGTTAATATATAAGCAAACCCAAGTTAGCACTTTCTGGCAGAAGAGGCAGCAGGAGCTTCCCACTCAACAGGCAACTTCTCAGCAGTACCCCCCCTCAGTAGTAGACCCTCGCCATACCTCTCACCATCCCCTTGGTGTTTTCACTCACAACAGATCCTCGCCATCAAGTCCCCCCTTCTGGCGTGTGTTTCCCCTGCAGATCAGCCCCTTTCTTAGCGTTTTTGATCACCATGATCTGCCCCAGATCAGCGTTTTTACTAACGCTAGGACTGCAGCAGATCAGCGTTTTTTGGAGCATAAAGACTAGCGTTTTTGGCAAGAGAAAACCAGCAGGTCAGCGTTTTTGAGTTCTGCCCAAACCAGCAGTAGATACCTAGCGTTTTCAGCATTTGACAAGAAGCAGAGCAACCCCTTGAAGCATTGCCAAGATTCACCGATTTTCAGCCAAGAACCATCGACCAAAACAGTCATTTTCAGCCACAGAAACAGTCCCGAAAATCAGCAGCTAGAAGACCACAGATTTCAGTCACCAAGTCGTTGTCATCATCGTCGTCGTCATCGGCATAGTCCCATTGCATCAGTCCATTGCATACGCATTGTATACCTTTGTGCAATCGAAGTAGACCACTCTCGCTGATGAGAGTGGGGCCTTCGGAGGAGGGTTTTACAACCTCTCAGGTGTCGTATCTCTTCTCTCTCCTTCTCTCAGTCTCATTCACTTGCACGCACAATATCCACTCACTTTGTTCGTGATCATAGCACTCTCCATAAGACGGAAAGCTCTCTCTTTCCCTAAGAACTAAAAGGAACCTTGAGCAATAAAGATCACTAATCTTGAGAAAATACAACATTCATTCCGCTGCACCTAACATTGGTATCAGAGCTTTGGAAGTGTTCTGCATTACTCAAGGAAAGAACCACAAGAACCACAAGATTTTTTTTTTTGCTTGTTCCGATCGCACGAACCCAAGTTTACTTGGGCGTGGCGATTCCTAATCGTGTTTTGTTGAAGAGTGACAGGAATCCCAAGAAAGAAGGGCTTGTCCAGCCTCCCCTTATGTCTCTTTTCACTCATTGAGAGCGGACCGTGCACTTAGCGGCCGGCCAATCGACGTGAGGTGGGAAAAAGCAACCTTGGTGTGAGCGCAAGGCCGCCAAGGGGTGCGCCCGCAGAAAGGCGTAGAACTCGGGTGAAGAGAAGATCCTTCTCCAACGCGATTTGCAAGCGAAAGAACACCTCAAGACCCCAAGATTCTCACGAATCAAGGACCTCAAGAACCTCAAGAACCCAAGATTCTCACGAATCAAGGACCTCAAGAATCTCAAGACCCTCAAGAACCCAAGTTCCTCGTGAACTTCAGAACCCCCAAGAACCCATGATTGCAGAATGATCATCACTCAAAGCGGAAGGGATACTTTGCTTGGAGGTGATGAGCATGAGAGGTGAAGAATTTTTCCCACCAGGAGGTTTTTCCGACCCTTGTGTCACGTGACAACGAGAGTACAGAACTTTGCTGAGCTTGGGGCAAAGTGAAAGACCAAGAGGCCCTGATCTTCTTTGATGGAGGAGCTAAGGCCAACTTCATTTCACCGGAATTGGCGGCGTGGCTCGAGATCACTCCCGGTCGGATGGGATCACTTGCGGAGGCAGTTCTAGCGGCACCTGGCAGGGACGTAGCCATTACACGTGTCATTGGCAAACTTCGGTTGCATTGTCAGGGGTATTTGGGGCATGAGGACTTTTACATAATGCATTTGGAAGGTTGTGATGTTCTCTTGGGAATTCCCTGGTACCACAAGAACAACACCATGGTCGACTATCGGGCGAGGAAAGCGACATTGACTACAGAGAAGGGCAGAACCATTGTACTTGACATTAAACTGAAGGGCGAGTCTATCCCTATTGTATCGGCTTCGGCCATTTCTAAATTAATGAAATCCAGTCTGTTTGTTTACTCGATCTTTATGAAAGAGTTGAGCGATGACGATATGACAAATATGTCTAAACTTGATAAAGAACGCCAAGATTTTCTCCACTCTCATGCTGATTGCTTCTCAGAGGGCTTGCCAGGCGAGTTACCACTTGCTTGTCCTGAAGATCATACTATTGATCTGATCCTAGAAGCACACCACCGAACCGGCCACCTTACCGTGTGAGCCGAGCACAGAACGAAGAGATTATGAACCAAGTGAAAGACCTCTTGGAAAAGGGTCTTGTCCAGCCTAGTACTTAACCGTATTGCTCTCCAGTGTTGTTGGTTTTGAAGAAAGACGGATCTTGGAGAATGTGCATCGATTATAGAGCTCAACAAAATCACCATCAAGAACTGATTTTCGATTCCTAGGATCGATGATATACTCGACAGATTACAGGGATCATCGTGCTTTAGCAGGATTGATTTGAAGATTGGATATCATCAGATCTGAATCGCGTCGGGAGATGTCTACAAGACAGCCTTTCGGACGACTTTTGGGTTATTTGAGTTTTTGGTGATGCCTTTTGGCTTAACCAATGCTCCTGCGACATTTAACCGGATGATGGACAGGATCTTTCGAGAGTACAGGCTATTTGTTGACACTTTCTTTGACGATATCATTGTTTTCTCCAAGAATGAGGCAGAACATAGAGATCATCTGCTTCAGGTCTTTCAGGCATTAAGAGATCACAAGTTAGTGATTAATGCAAAGAAAAGTGAATTTTTCCTACCAGAGATACACTCTTTGGGACACATTGTGTCAGCAGAGCAGGAGTGCAAATGCATCCGGCCAAGATAGAGACTATCTGTGATTGGCCCGATTTGAAGAATGTCCATGAAGTTAGAAGCTTCTTGGGACTGTGTTCGTACTACAGGCGGTTCATTTGAAAGTTTGCAGAGGTTGCTTCCCCTTTGCATATCTTGACACAGAAAGGAGTCCCTTTCTCGTGGAGACCCATAGAGGTGACTACGTTTCAGACTTTGAAAGAGAAATTGACTATGGGACCAGTTTTGACTTTGCCGGATTTGCAGAAGTCATTTGAAGGATATTGTGATGCTTGTGGTCGTAGTCTGGGTGCGGTCTCAATGCAAGAAGGCCATGTCATTGCTTACGAGAGCCGATTGTTCTCAAGGCCGGAAATGACAGCACAGATTTATGAGAAAGAGCTTTTGGCGGTTATCCATGCTCTTACTCAGTGGCGGCATTACCTGCTCCGAGCGGATTTTACTGTCTTTACAGACCATCAGAGTTTGCGCTACTTCTTGTCACAAAAGCAGCTATCGGAAAAGCAGATGCGGTGGGTGAACATCTTGTCACAGTTTCACTTCCAGATTGTCCATGATCAGGGACAGAAGAATGTGGCGGCAGATGCTTTGTCTCGGAAGCTGTTGGTTGTGGCTATTTCCGCGATACATCACAGGAGCTTCGAGGATATGGTCGACCAGTATGCCACAGATCCAGATTTTGCAGACGTTTTCACACGGATACGGGATGGGGAGATAGTAGGGGGATATTCCATTCGGGATGGCTACTTGATGAGAAAAACCATGTTGTGCGTTACACAGCCGTTGAGGGAAAAAGTTATGATTGAATGCCACTATCCACCTTTTACGGGTCACCGCGACATTGCTACCACCATGAAAGGGGTAGAGATACTTCTTTTGGCCGACTCAAAAAGGATGTGGAAGAGTTTGTGAGCAGTTGCTTGGTATGCCAGAAGGTCAAGTTTGACAGGCATAAAGCACAGGGATTGTTACAGCCTTTGCCCATACCCACCCGCCCATGGGACATTATTGCAATGGATTTCATTTTTGATCTCTCGAGAACAGGTCACGATGGTATCTGGACTGTTATTGACAGATTTAGCAAACAGGCTCATTTCATTCCAGTGAAGAAAACAGTCAAGGCGGATCACTTAGTGAGATTGTTTGTGGCCCTGATTTTTAGATTACATGGCATGCCTGAGATGATTGTCTCCGACAGGGACCCCAGATTTACGAGTTTGTTTTGGAAGGCAATTTGAGAGAAAATTAGCACGCGGTTGTAGTTTTCGTCATCTTTCCACCCGCAAACTGACGGGCAATCTGAGATTGCCAATTCAGTGGTTTTGGATTTATTGAAGTCTTATATCTCGAATCAGAAGACTCAATGGGAAAAGTATCTACCTTTGGTGGAATTTGCCTACAATAACATGATACATTTGAGATATGTGCTAAAATCTGTCCGATACAATAATTCGATGGGGAAGGCGCCATTTGAGATTGTTTAAGGTGCTGCGAAGGTTCCACCCTTCCTGAGCACGAAAGATAAGATTTTTGAAGCTGATGAGTATACGCGCGACTTGGACACGGCTTTTGCCAAGGTCCGCGAGGCTTTGCAAAAATCTCAAGAACGATAGAAAAAGGTAGCGGATGCGAAGTGGATGGAGGAGGAGGACCTAGCAGATACTCCTCAGATTGTGAAACTTTACCTCGAAGCTTTTGGTTTAGCATAGTCTATTCCAAATGGAACCCAGAATTCAGCTTGGCCGGAGATCTAGTGCAGTGGGATGCACAAGAGGGGAGCTCCTTTGTCAACAGATGCCTTGATTTTAGATACTACTAGAGTCACTGATGTCTCTTTGAGCTTCAAGGATACTGAGAGCTGACAGTATTCTGCTGTATGACTTTATGAAATGGAATTCACGAATATGAAACTGATTTGTTCTTGACTTGTTTTTAGGTGCAGGAACTAATAGACGAAATGACTGCAGCATTTTAGTCTAATTGATCTCGAATAGACATGGTTGCAATAGGGGTTAGTCAATCGGCCATCTATGAGGTCCCGACTGGATCTAGATGCGATTGCTAGCTACATTGCCGATAAATCATGGTCTAAGATCCGAATGAATGTTGAATGTCATGTGATGTCCTGTGATGTTGTGTGATGTGACTGTTGATTGGTACATGTGTTAGATGTGTGTTCCTAGTGCGTAGGTACTAACAGTCAGCGTCTGCTAAGGCAGTTTATGGCCTCTGTGTGGGGCAAAGTGAAAGATCAAGAAGCCGTGATTTTCTTTGATGGAGGAGCCAAGGTCAACTTCATTTCACCTAAATTGGCGGCGCCGCTCGAGATTACACCCGATCGGATGGGACCACAAGCATAGGCAGTTCTAGCGGCACCCGGACAGGACATAGCCATTGTTAGGGGTATTTGGGACATGAGGACTTTTACATAATGCCCTTGGAAGGTTGTGATGTCCTCCTTGGAGTCCCTTTGTACCAGAAGAACAACATCGTGGTCGATTATCGGGCGAAGAAAGCGACATTGACAAATGAAAAGGGTCGAAAAATTGTACTTGATGTGAAATTGAAGGGGGAGTCTGTCCCTATTGTATCGTCTTTGGCCATTTCCAAATTAATGAAATCTAGTCTGTTTGTTTACTCGATCTATTTAAAAGAGTTAAATGATGAACACAGGACGAATATGTCTGAACTTGATAAAGAACGCCAAGATTTTCTCCACACTCATGCCGATTGCTTTTCTGAGGGCCTGCCAAGCGAGTTGCCACCATCTTGTCCTGAGGATCATACTATCGATTTGATACCTGGAAGCACACCACCGAACCGGCCACCTTACCGTGTGAGGCGAGCCTAGAATGAAGAGATTATGAACCAAGTGAAAGACCTCTTGGAAAAGGGTCTTATCCAGTCGAGTACTACTGCTCTCTGGTGTTGTTGGTTTTAAAGAAAGAGGGATCTTCGAGAATGTGCATTGATTATAGAGCTCTCAATAAAATCACCAGCAAGAACAGATTTCCGATTCCGAGGATCGATGATATTCTTGACAGATTATAGGGTCACAAGTTAGTCATCAATACCAAGAAGAGTGAATTTTTCTTATCGGAGATACACTTTTTGGAACACATCGTCTCAGCAGCAAGAGTATAGATGGACCTGACCAAGATTGAGACTATACGTGATTGACTCGATTTGAAGAATGTCCGTGAAGTTAGAAGCTTCTTGGGCTTATGTTCTTACTACTGGCGGTTCATTAGAAAGTTTGCAGAGGTTGCTTCCTCTTTGCATATTTTGACACAGAAAGGAGTCCCTTCTCATGGGGGCCCATAGAGGCGAATGCCTTTCAAAATTTGAAAGAGAAATTGACTAAGGGACCAGTTTTGACTTTGCCGGATTTGCAAAAGTCATTCGAAGTATATTGTGATGCTTGTGGTCATAGTCTCGGTACGGTCTTAATGCAAGAAGGCCATGTCATTGCCTATGAGAGCCGATTGCTTTCAAGGCCAGAATTGATAGCATAGATTTATGAGAAAGAGCTTTTGGCGGTTATCCATGCTCTTACTCACTGGCGACATTACCTACTCGGAGCTGATTTTACGGTCTTCACTGATAATCAGAGTTTACGCTACTACTTGTCACAGAAGCAGCTTTCGGAAAAGCAAATGCGGTGGGCTAACATCTTGTCACAGTTTCCCTTCCAGATTGTCCATGTACAAGGACAAAAGAACTTGGTGGCATATGCTTTGTCCCAGAAGCCGTTAGTCTTGGCTATTTCCGCGATTCACCATAGAAGCTTCGAGGACACGGTCGATCAGTACGCCACAAATCTAGATTTTTTTGATGTATTCAGTCGAATAATACGGAATGGGGAGGTAGTAGCAGGATATTCCATACGGGATGGCTACTTGATGAAGAAAATGATGTTGTGTGTTACACAACCGTTGAGGAAAAATGTTCTAACCGAATGCCATTGTCCACCATTGTCCCGAAGACACAAGTGGGCACGATGGTATTCGGACTGTTATTGACAGATTTAGCAAGCAAGCTCATTTCATTCAAGTGAAAAAAACAGTTGAGTCGGATCATTTAACGAGACTGTTCATTGCCCAGATATTCAGATTACATGGCATGCCTGAGACAATAGTCTCTGATAGAGATCCCCGATTCAGGAGTTTGTTTTAGAAGGCTATTTGGGAGAACATTGGCACACGGTTGCAGTTCTCGTCATCTTTCCACCGGCAGACAGATGGGCAATCTGAGATTGCAAGTTCAGTCGTACTGGATTTATTGAAGTCTTATATTTCTGATCAGAAGGCTCAATGGGAAAAGTTTTTGCCCTTGGTGGAATTTGCCTACAAAAACACGATCCACTCTTCGACAGGGAAGGCGCCATTTGAGATTATTGAAGGTGCTACGAAGGTTCCACCCTTCCTTAGCACGAAAGATAAGATTTTTGAAGCCACCAGTACTTGAGGGACTTGGACATTGCTTTTGCCAAGGTGCGGGAGGCTTTAGCAAAATCTCAGGAAAGACACAAGAAGGCAGTAGATCGACACCGTCGCGATTTGAAATTAAAGGAAGACGATTGGGTGCTCTTACGCTTTGAGAAGGCATGCCTGAGAAAGAAAAAGGGAAAGGAGCAGCTTTTTCCAAAGCTTAGCATGAGATACTATGGACCTTTCCAGATAAAAGAAAAGATAAATGATGTCTCCTTTAGACTGAAGCTGCCCGATACTTGGAGAATTCACAATGCTTTTCATGTGAGTCTCTGGAAGCCTTTTAAAGGCGATGTGTCCGATGCCAGATAAGCAACCCGAAGTGGAGGAAAGCGAGGAGATACTTGTTCCAGAAAAGATACTGGCACATAAAGATAGAAAGATTAAAGGTAAAGCAATTAGGCGGTTCTTGGTTAAATTCAAGAACTATCTGCATTGGATGCGAAGTGGATGGAGGAGGAGGACCTAGCAGATACTCAGATTGTGGAACTTTACCTTGAAGCATTCGGTTTAGCATAGTCTACTCCAATAGAACCCCGATTTCAACATAGGTGAATCTAGTGAAGTGGGCTTGCACAAGAGGGGAGTTGCTCTGCTCCTTTGTCAATAGATTACCCCGATTTTTGATATAGAGTCACTGATGTCCCTTTGGATTTCAAGGATACTGCTGGGCTGACAGTATTCTGCTATATGACTTTATGACCTAGAATTCTCGAAAATGAAAATGATATTGATTAATTTGTACTTGACTTGTTTGAGTGCAAGAGCTAAAAGACGAAATGACTGTAGCATTTCGGTCTCATATATCTCTATAGACATGATTGCAATATGGATTAGTTAATCGGGCATCTCTGAGGTCCGAACTGGATCTAAATGCGATTACTAAATACGTTGCCGATTAATCGTGGTATGAGATTTGGAATGATTTTGAATGTGATTTGTCATGTGATGTCTTGTGATGTCAAGTGATGTCTGGTGATGTGACTGTTGATTGGTACATGTGCTAGATGTGTTGTTCCTAGTGCGTCGGTACTAACAATCAGTGTCTACTAAGAGAGTTTATGGCCTTTGTCTGTTTTTGCAGGCATAATTGAGGACTATTACAATTCTTTCAAGAGGGGGGTACGTCACAAACTAGTGACGTGGCAATAGGCCCCCAGACACACAGTGCTGACGTGGCAGCAGATTCCGTAAAACGCATCGACAGGCTGATTGTATGGACGCTGCGAAACGTGCTGATTGCTGACATGGCACTTTCCTGCAAATTGCAATGACATGGTGACATGGCAGTAGTACGGATCATCGTGAATTGCGTTGGCTGGTTTTTAGGACAGCTTTTGGGACAACTGTTTTTAAGATTAAAAGCTTTTGAGGCCCTGCTTTTGGGCATCCCTTGTATCTTTAAGTAAGTGGGCAAGGCCTCACTTCTCAGAGCATCTGGACGTAGAGTCTGAGAGTGAGCACCTACTGGCTCTCTTGTACTTTGAGCACAGATTAATATAAAAAGAAGTACCGAAAGGGGCGCTAGTCTTTGGGGCCAATACCTTTGGGCACGGAACTATGCCAAGCCATGTCAATTTTGTGAGCTGTTTTGAAGTGAATCTTTGTTGTGTGACGTGTCACGGTAGAATCTTGACTTGGGATGTCCAAGTTTGTTATAGGTTTCCTTGAAGCCTGAAAACTTGTCAATTTTAACCCCATCCTCGAACTTGGTCTTCTTACTCTGTTTCTCACTGTCTGAACTGACAGCAGAGGACGAGGTCTCCTCCTAAATGCTAGATGGCTTTCTTACGTTTTTCTTGGATTTGCTTTGCTTGTTTTTCTTGCTTTTCTTGGTCCGGCTTCACTTTCGCAGTGTTTTGCTTTTTATCATCCTCATTGGAACTACAGGAAGAAGAATTGTCTAAACTGTGTGACAACAAAAAAATTGGGGTCATCCTTGTAACGAACATACTTCTTGGATTTGCTAGCCACCTCGAAAGTCGATTTTTGGCCCAAATTACCAAGGAAATCCGCTTATTTTCTTTTCTTTCAAGAGTGCGTTGTGCTTTTCATCAATGAACTAATCTTCTTATCAAGAGCTTTGTTGAACTCTTCTTGCGGGTATAGTTTTTGCTTTTTTTGTATAGAAAGTAGAGTAGATTAGTTTGCTAATTAATCACTAAACAACACACAGACTATCAAAAGATCTAACATTATCATGCTCACTCAAAGTATTTACGAAGTCTCCTTATAAAGGGAAAGGAGTCGGTTTAGGAGATGGCTAAATTTAAGGAGGTGATTTCGGTCTATCTTTTGGGTGAACCATTGAGAGAGAGAGAGAGAGAGAGAGAGAGAGAGAGAGAGAGAGAGAGAGAGAGAGAGAGAGAGAGCTAAAGTGGCTACCAATGAAATAAAAGAGGTTTCAAGGCTACGGCTAAACTTGGATAGGTTTAGGGAGAGGATTGAGGGTGCTAAAGGTAAAATGACCACAAAGGGTTAATTTTTTTTTAGCACTATTAAATGCTTAAGATGCAACTAATTAACTAGGACTAAGGTGTACCTATACTAGGCCATAAACTTGTGTGAGAGTGAGAAGCGGAGAGGGTGTGAGCCACGCACGCCGAAAATGCTGGAGGGAGAGAGAGAGAAAACACAAGTGCTTTGCAAACAATGCTCTCAATACACAATCTGAATGGCTACAAGACCCTAAGCATTCTATTTATAGAATCTTAGGTTGAGGTAGTGCAAAATGTGTAATTGGTGCAAAAAACATAAAACGCCCAAAAATGGCTAAAAATGTGTGCACCCAGCCAGGCTCAAAAAATGACCGGCTGGACACGTGCTAAAGTGTCCGCCCATGCAATCTACATGATGTGCGATGGGTGGCCAATCCGGGACAATCACTAGCCGTACAAAATGACGAAGAAACGATGGTGTAACTCTAACACCCCCTCTCAGCACCGGATGCTGAGACCACAGATAAGTCGAAGGTGAGAAGCGAAGGTGTCACAAAGTAATGACGTGGCGGACAAGAGAAACCCTAATTTCTACCAGAAACCCTAAAATTCTTGCAAACCCTAATTTTTGCCAGAAACCCTAAATTCCGGAAATCGCGGAGGCGGATTATTATAAATTTTTTTTATTTTTTTATTGTTATTTTTTTGGAAAATGATGAGCGACGCGAATTTTGCTTTTGCTTTTTCTTTATAAAAAAAGAGAAAAGACTCTCTAAAAGAGAGAGAGAACTGATGCTTTTGATTTTAAAAGCTTTTGGGGCTCTGCTTTTGGGCATCCCTTGTAACCTTTAAATTAGTGGTGAGGGCCTCACTTCTCAGAGCATCTGGACGCAGAGTCTGAGAGTGAAACCCTAACCGCTCTCTTGTACTTTGATGATTGATTAATACAAAAAGAAATACCGAAAGGGGCGCCAGTCTTTGGGGCCAATATCTCTAGGCGAGGAACTCCGCCGGGCCAGTGCAAATCTATTGTGATCTGTGAATTGTTTTGAAGTGGTTATTTGGTGCTGTCGTGGTTGATTCTTGACTTGGAGTGTCCAAGTCTGTTACAATGGTATCAGAGCACGGCCGATTTCTCTTCTACGGGAAATCCGATCCCCGAATTTTTTTCCGCGGCACCTATGGCTTCAGGCAATGATCAGTCGACTCCCTCTGCATCTGGAGATGCGGGCTGGGATCACAATGAAGATTCAGGCAGAGAGTATGGCCCGCCTTGGCCTACTTAGGCGGAGCGGCGAGATATATAGCGTCGCCAGTTGATCAACGATGCAACAAAGATGATGCTCAATTTTGCCAAGGACCCGAAGATGGCAAAATATATGAACCAGACCTCTTTGAAAGAGGTACAGATGGAGTGGCAGAGAACCACAACACCACTCCCGAAACCCGCTCTCAAGAAATCTTCTGCCTCCAAGAAATATACGGAGAAGGAACTGGAGAACATGGTTGATGCACGGATTGCTCAGCTTTTCGACGCGCAAAAGAAAGCCAAAAAGCACGGCAAAAAGCAGAAGAAAGGCACTGACTTCCCGAGATATTTAGGTCGTCGGTCGACATTTGACAAGGCAAAGAAATTGAAGAAGCGAGTCAAGTTTGAAGACCTACCCAGTTCTTCTTCTTCTTCTTCTAACAGTTCTTCTAGCTCCTCGGATTCGAGCGAAGAAGACAGAAAAGGTAAAAAGCGAAGCAAGAAGCAACGCTTTGGAAAGGGCAAGAGAAAGGCAAAGAAGGCTAAATCTCGCCCAGAGACTGACAGTTCTATTGAGGACTCGTCTACAGACAGCTCAGATTCCGATGACGGAAAGTTTTATGCGAACAAGAAGAATTTTTACAAAGCCAACCAGTATGACTTTCTCGAAGATAAAAGCAAGAAAGTCCGAGAGTTTAAGGAAGGTGGCCACTCGATCAAGTTTGATACTTTTCAGGATACTCAGATGCTTCGAAGGCTTTGTCTTTTATACAGCAGTTTGACATCGCTTTCGCGGGAGGACGCTATTCAGAGCACTCCAAGATTCGGAGAGCTGCCTCTTACTCTAAGGGGAATGCTTGTACTTGGTGGTCCACGCTTCTATTAAGCAAGACTGTGCCCGTTACATGGCTGAAATTCAAGAGGCTTTTTATTTCTTCTTGGTTGACTCAAGAGTTTGAGCGAGATATACGAGCTGCTTGGAACCATCTTTGGATGACCAAGAAAGATACAATCAATGCTTATTGTGAAAGATTCTGGAGCCTTTTTCTACCCGCCTCTTCATTCAAGAAGATCTCGTTCAGAGAACAGATTGAGCGGTTTACCTTGGGTCTACCTACAGAGATTGGAGATCATTGCTTGGAATAGAAGTCAGCTTCTATTCAGGAGTTGATGAGTCATGCGAAGCGGGGCTTTGCCATTCACTCTGGGAGTTTGACCTACCCCACAGATAAGGCCATGACACAACGAGCCGAACAGACTTCTGGGAATGAACGTAGAAAGAAAAAGAGCAACCCAGAGAAAAAGGATGCACAACCCTAGCTTACTCCTGAGGAGAGAGCTCGCTTCATCAGAGAGGGGAAGTGCTTTGGATGCGGGGAACATGGACATATTTCCGCAAAGTGCCCTGATAAGGCACAGAAAGAACAGAATGATAAAGACGACGACAGGCCTGAGAGTTCGAGAGCAGCTGAGGAATGTGGCAGAAAAGGCAGATAGAAAAGCATAACTGGTACCACATGGCGTGGGACCTGCACCGAATCTAATGAATGAAAGTACAAACTTTGCCGCTTTCGGGGCAAAGTGAAGGATCAGGAAGCTCTTTTCACTTCGAATTGGCGGCTCGATTTGGAACTACGCCCGACAGATTGACGCTACAGGCGGAGGTAGTTCGACTGGCACCCGGATGGGATGTTGCCATTACACCGAGCATTGGCAAACTTCGTTTGCAATGACAGGGGTGTTCAGGGCACGCGAGTGACGTTCTACTCAGGATCCCTTGGTACCACAAGAACTACGCCGTGGTTGACTACCGGGCCGAGAAAGCGACCTTGATAAATGAAGGGCTTAGAGATTGTACTTGATGAACTTCAGTTTTCTTACTCATTCTTTTGGGAGAACTGAACGATGGATAAAAGTTGAAAATGTTTTGACCTGAAGAAAAGAACGCCAAGATTTTTTTTTCTCCACGCTCATGCTGATTGCTTTTGAGAGGGCCTGAAGATCATACCATTGATCTGATATATGGAAGCTGGCCACCGAATCGGCCACCTTATCGTGTGAGCCGAGTACAGAATGAAAAGATTATGAACTCAGTGAAAGACCTCTTGGAAAAGGGTCTTGTCCAGCCTAGTACTTCACCGTATTGCTCTCCAATGTTGTTGGTTTTGAAGAAAGACGGATCTTGGAGAATGTGCATCGATTATAGCACTCTCAACGAAATCACCATCAAGAACAGATTTCCGATTCCTAGGATCGATGATATACTCGACAGGTTACAGGGATCCTCGTGCTTTAGCAGGATTGACTTGAAGAGTGGATATCATCAGATCAGGATAGCGCCAGGAGATGTCTACAAGGCAGCTTTTCGGACGACTTTTGGGTTATTTGAGTTTTTGGTGATGCCTTTTGGCTTAACCAATGCTCCTGTGACATTTAACCGGATGATGGATAGGATTTTTCGAGAGTATAGCCTATTTGTTGGCACTTTCTTTGACGACATCATTTTTTTCTCGAAGAATGAGGCAGAACACAGAGATCATCTGCTTCAAGTCTTTCAGGCATTACGAGATCACACATTAGTGATTAATGCTAAGAAAAGTGAATTTTTCCTACCAGAGATACACTTTTTGGGACACATTGTGTCAACAGCAGGAGTGCAAATGAACCCGGCCAAGATAGAGACTATCCGTGATTGGCCCGATTTGAGGAATGTCCATGAAGTTAGAAGCTTCTTGGGACTGTGTTCGTACTACAGGCGGTTCATACGAAAGTTTGCAGAGGTTGCTTCCCCTTTGCATACCTTGACACAGAAAGGAGTACCTTTTTCGTGGGGACCCACAGAGGTGACTGCCTTTCAGACATTGAAAGAGAAATTCACTACAGGACCAGACTTGACTTTGCCGGACTTGCAGAAGTCATTTGAAGTATTTTGTGATGCTTGTGGTCGTAGTCTGGGTATGGTCTTGATGCAAGAAGGCCATGTCATAGCTTACGAGAGCCGTTTGTTCTCTAGGCCGGAGATGACAGCACAGATCTATGGGAAAGAGCTTTTGGCGGTTATCCACGCTCTTACTCAGTGGCGACATTACCTATTGGAGCGGATTTTACTGTCTTTATAGACCATCAGAGTTTGTGCTACTTCTTGTCACAGAAGCAGCTTTCGGAAAAGCAGATGCGGTGGGTGAACATCTTGTCACAGTTCCACTTCCAAATTGTCCATGTGGAGGGACAGAAGAATGTGGTGGCAGATGCTTTGTCTCGAAAACCGTTGGTTCTGGCTATTTCCGCGATACATCATAGGAGGTTCGAGGATATGGTCGATCAGTGTGCCACAGATACAGATTTTGCAGATATTTTCACACGGATACGGGATGGGGAGACAGTAGCTGGATACTCCCTTCGGGAAGGCTACTTGATGAAAAAGACTATGTTGTGCGTTACACAGCCGTTGAGAGAAAAGGTTATGACTGATTGGCAGTGTCCACCTTTTACGGGTCACCGCGGCATTGCTACCACCATGAAAGGGGTAGAGAGAGATTTCTTATGGCGGAGACTGAAGAAGGATGTGGAAGAGTTTGTGCGCAGTTGCTTGGTATGCCAGAAGGTCAAGTTTGACAGGCATAAGGCACATGAATTGTTACAGCCTTTACCCATACCCACCCGCCCCTGGGAAAATATTGAAATGGATTTCATTTTTTTTTGATCTCCCGAGAATACAGAATGATCACGATGATTTTCCGATTACATGGCACGCCTGAGACGATTGTCTCCGACAGAGACCCCAGATTTATGAGTTTGTTTTGGAAGGCAATTTGGGAGAACATTGGCACGCGGTTGCAGTTCTCGTCATCGTTCCACTTGCAGACTGACGGGCAATCTGAGATTGCCAATTCAGTGATTTTAGATTTATTGAAGTCTTGTATCTCGCATCAGAAGACTCAATGGGAAAAGAACTTACCTTTGGTGGAATTTGCCTACAATAACACGATACACTCTTCGACGGGGAAGATGCCATGTGAGATTGTTGAAACTGCTGCGAAGGTTCCATCCTTCCTGAGCACGAAAGATTAGAAATTTGAAGCGGATGAATATTCGCGAGATTTGGATACGGCTTTTGCCAAGGTTCGCGAGACTTTGCAAGAGTCTCAAGAACGACAGAAAAAGGCAGCGGATCGCCATCGTCGCGACTGGAAACTGAAGGAGGATGATTGGGTGTTCTTACTTTTGAGAAGGCACGCCTAAGAAAGAAAAAGGGAAAGGAGAGGCTTTTTCCAAAGCTTAGTATGTGATACTACGGACCTTTCCAGATTACTGACAAGATAAATGATGTCTCCTTCCGATTGAAACTGCCAGATACTTGGAGGATTCACAATGCATTGCATGTGAGTCTCTTGAACCCTGTTAAGGGTGATGTGTCTGATGATGGGGAGCTTGATGAGCAACCCAAAGTGGAAGAAAACGAGGAGATCCTTGTTCCTGAACAGATTTTGGCACATAATGATACGAAGAAAGGTAAAGTCCGAAGGCGGTTCTTGGTTTAGTTCAAGAACTTTCCTGCATTTGATGCGAAGTGGATGGAGGAGAAGGACCTAGCAGATACTCCTCGGATTGTGAAACTTTACCTCGATGTTTTGGTTTAGCATAGTCTACTCCAAACGGAACCCAGAATTCAGCTTGGCCGGAGATCTGGTGCAGTGGGGATGCACAAAGGGGAGTAACTCCACTAATTTGTCAACAGATGCCTCGATTTTGATACTAAATCACTGAAGTCTCTTTGACTGTCAAGGATACTGAGAGCTGACATATTCTGCTGGATGAACTTTATGAAATGGAATTCCTGATTATGAATACTGATTTGTTCTGGACTTCTTGTGAGTGCAGGAACTGATAGCCGAAATGACTGCAGCATTTTGTCTGATTGATCTCGAATAGACATGGTTGCAATAGGGGTTAGTCAATCGACATCGATGAGGTCCCGATTGGACCTAGATGTGATTGCTAGCTACATTGCCGATAAATCATGGTCTAAGATCCGAATGAATGTTGAATGTCATGTGATGTCCTGTGATGTCCTGGTGGATGTCCGGTGATGTCGTGTGATGTGACTGTCGATTTTGTACATGTGCTAGATGTGCGTTCCTAGTACATAGGTACTAACAGTTAGTGTCTGCTAAGACGGTTTATGGCTTTTGTCGGTTTTGCAGGCGTAATCGCGGTCGATTACAATGCTTTCAAGAGGGGGGTATGTCACAAAGTGATGACGTGGTGGACTGCAGAAACCCTAATTTTTGCCAGAAACCCTAAATTCCGAAAATCGCGGAGGCGGATTATTTTTTTAAAAAATTTATTTTTTTTAATTTTTTTTTTGGAAAATGATGAGCGACGCGAATTTTGCTTTTGCTTTTTTTTTATAAAAAAAAGAGAAAAGACTCTCTAAGAGAGAGAGAGAACTGATGCTTTTGATTTTAAAAGCTTTTGGGCTCTGCTTTTGGGCATCCCTTGTAACCTTTAAATTAGTGGTGAGGGCCTCACTTCTCAGAGCATCTGGACGCAGAGTCTGAGAGTGAAACCCTAACCGCTCTCTTGTACTTTGATGATTGATTAATACAAAAAGAAATACCGAAAGGGGCGCCAGTCTATGGGGCCAATATCTCTAGGCGAGGAACTCCGCCGGGCCAGTGCAAATCTATTGTGATCTGTGAATTGTTTTGAAGTGGTTATTTGGTGCTGTCGCGGTTGATTCTTGACTTGGAGTGTCCAAGTCTGTTACAGAAGGTCCGCTGAGGTATAGGCTTGGTGAAGATGTCTGCTGCATTGTCCGTTGTAGGGACATACTCCAAATGAAGGTCTCAAGCCAAAACCTGCTCCCGAACATAGTGGTACTGCACCTCAATGTGCGACAATCAGAATTGCATTGCTATTGCCAAGAACCCTATCTTTCACGCTCGGAAAACACAACTCTCCCAGTAAATCCGTAGCCATATGGCCTCACAAGCAGCATAGCAAGCTGCTCTGTACTCCGCCTCTGTGGAAGATAGCGCAATGATGGATTGCCGCTTACTGCTCCATGGAATGGGTCCCGAGCGATGTAACAGACTTGGACACTCCAAGTCAAGAATCAATCGCGACAACACCAAATAACCACTTCAAAACAAATCGCAGTTCACAATAGAATTGCACTGGCCTGGCGGAGTTCCGTGCCTAGAGATATTGGCCCAAAGACTGGCGCCCCTTTCGGTATTTCTTTTTGTATTAATCAGTGTTCAAAGTACAAGAGTGGTTGGGTCTCACTCTCAGACTCTGCGTCTAGATGCTCTGTAGAGTGGGAGCCCAAATCACATATTTAATTTACAAGGGATGCCAAAAGCAGTGCCCCGAAAAGCTTCAAATCAAAAAGCCTAAAAATAAAAGCAAAGGCTCTTTCCTCTCTCAAGCTCTCTTGAGCTTTAGAAAATAAAGCAAGAGACTCTCTCACTCTCTTTGTGTAGAGCAAAAAGCTGGCCACGCAATTTCTGGAAATCTCACGCCAAAAAGCATTAAGCGCCGCAATTTCCAAGATTTTGCCACGTCATCATCTTATCGCTTTTTTCGGGATTTAGCACTGTTGCCCTAGGGTTAGGGATAGGGTTAGGGTTTTTGTTGTTTTAGGGTTTCTGGCAGATTTTAGGGTTTGCAGGTGTAGGGTTAGGGTTTCCAAAATTAGGGTTTTCAGCAGCAGTTAGGGTTTCAGTTATGGGCAGCCACGTCATCACTTTGTGAGAAGCGAAGTGTGAAAATTACTTCTGTAGTAGAGCGTCGAGTATATGGATTTCCTGCCCAATATGAATCGCACCAACCAAGTAAGGTGCAACCCTTGGAGCGACCATAGAACATACCATGGTCCAAGGTGTCGCTCATGTACCGCAAAGTACATCGGGCACACTACCAATGTTGCTGACGAGGTCGGGTATTGAAGGAACTGAGGACAGAAACTGTGTAACAGATGTCTAGTCGGGAATAAGTCAGTCATACGAGGCAGCCAACAACATTCCTGTAGTGCTTCAAGTCAATCTGTGGGTAAGGATTGTGAAGCGATACGTTCTCTCTGAGCTCAAGAGGAGTGCCAATCGGTTTGCAGCCTGTCATCTGGAATCTCTCTAGGATAGCCTTGCATACTTTCTGGTGTCTGAAAAATCTCAAATCCAAGAAAATAGTGAAGAAGCCCAAGATTAGTTATCTCGAAATGTGTCTCCATAGCTTTCATGATTGACTTGATCTTGCTGGTCCATGGGGCTGTGAAAATGAGATCATCCACACAGACAATCACTATTGCAACCAAAGAGCCATCGGAGAAACATAACAATTGGAATCTGATGAGGTACGCCGTAACCCCAGCTTCACAAGAAACTGGTCAAGTGTGAGGTACCGCTGTCGTCCAGCTTGCTTCAGTCCATACAATGCTTTCCACAACTGATAGACCCAATCCTCCTTGCCTGGTATACGAAACCTAGGAGGTTGCTCCACATAAAATTCTTTATCCAAATCACCATTGAGAAACGCACTTTTGACATCCATCTGGTAGATAGGCCAACCAAAGTTGGCTGCGTGAGCAAACACTGTGCGTATGGTAGTCATGTGAGCGGTGGGAGCAAAGGTCTTGTCAAAGTCGACGCCTGGTTGTTATGTGAAACCCCGAGCAACAAGTCTCGCCTTGTGTTTGTCGAGGGAACCATTGGCCTTGTACTTCGTCTTGAGAATCCATTTCATAGAAACCACCTTCCGCTTGTTGGGCCTTGGAACCAAAGTCTAGGTTTTATTCCGCTCGATAGCGTCCATCTCTGTCTTCACGGCACGCTTCCAACAATCATGCTAGAGTGCTTCCTCCACCGAGGAAGGCTCAACTTGTGAAGCGTGAATCTGAGACATGAGTGCAAAGTTCACGAACTCTGCACCGTCATAAACTTGCCTCTCCTTGAGGCGTGCAAAACGTCGAGGCTGTCTAGGGTTTGGCGAGTCTGGTAACTTCGTGACTCCAGAGGAAGAAACCATAGAGTAGAGCCAACCAGGTACTAACTTCTCCTTGCGCGGTGGGACCGCCTCCACCGAAGGAGAACCATCATTCATATCAGAATCGGAATCTGACATGGCATGATCGGGTGAAGTAACTCGCTGCAGTGTAGAGGGTACAGGAACAGGAACATGGATAGGGGTAGAATCAGGTGTAGGAGGTGGAGGAGGAGCAGGAAGGGAAGGCATAGGCTTGGATGCTTCCCCCCCTGCATGTGTGTTGAAAAGCTCCATGAAAGTCACATCACGGCTAACTGTGGTGGTCTTGGTGTCAAGATCATAAAGCCAGTATCCATCAGACTCGTGAATAGCCCAGGAAGATGAGCTTCTTCGCCTTGAAGTCTAATTTCTGTCGCTTCTCCTTTGGAACATGGACAAAGGCTGGACACCCAAAAACTCGAAAGTGTGAGACCGAGGGCTTGCGCCCGTAGTAAGCTTGATAAGGAGTCATGTTCTGCAAAGCATGGGTAGGAGAACGGTTCTTGATGTAAACCGTCTTATTGCACGCCTCTGCCTAGTAAAACTGAGGCAAAGAAGCATGCACAAGCATCGCACGAGCCATCTCCATGATAGTCCGATTCTTCCGCTCAACAACTGTTCTGGGAAGGAGTGTAGGGAGTAGTTAGCTGGCGCTGGATGCCCTTTGACTTGTACACTGTACAAAGTCCTTCGAGGTGAACTCACCCCCTTTGTTTGAGCGAATATATTTGAACGTGCAAGTCCTTCTTCTTTTCAACCATCGTCTTCCAATTTCGAATGAAATTGAAAGCCTCTGACTTGAGCTTTAAGAACGAAGCGCAAGTGTACTTGTTGAAATCATCCACAAGCACAAGCAAAAATTGTGAGCCAGAAAATGAAGCAGTGCTCATTGGGCCATATATATCAATGTGAACCGGTGCAAGTGGTGCCGAAGCTTTGTTGGATGCCTGCTTCGGAAAGGAAACCCTGTGTTGCTTGCCCATCTGGCAAGCCTCGCATACGCTTGATGAGGAGCGTATCGCTTGTAAACCCTCCACCATAGAGGTCCTAGCAGCCTGTTGAATCTGTTGATAGCATAGATGTCTTAATCGTGCATGTCATAGAGAAGAAGACTCCGTGGTCCGTGGCAGAAGAGCAGTGAGGCGGTATAGGGAACCATCGCACTCACCGCGTGCAATGATAGTACCTGTCCTAGAATCAGAAATGGTCATTGTGCCACTCCCAAAGTGTATGTCAGCTCCTTGAGAGTCCAAACTCAACACAGAGAGGAGGTTGAAGGCCATGTTCGGAACGTAAAGCGCCTCCACTGAACTGAACTTCGGGTCTGAGGTAGAACGAAAGAGGGTAATTTGGCTTGTGCCGGACATTGGAATCTCATGGTTGTCACCCATAGTGACGGTCTGTCCATGAGTCTCCTTGAGAGAGCTAAACCAAGACGGTTGGGGAGCCATGTGAGTGGTGGCTCCACTGTCAACAACCCAAGTGCCTGACTACGATGTAGCAAGAGCGTGGTCCGTCGTCGCGACAAGAGCGGTCCCCATCGTCTCGTGAGAGGCTACAACTGCAGTCGCGGCTGTCTGTTTCTCCCTGTTGGCGTCGTCTCGCTTCTTCTTGCTGCATTCTGATTCTTTGTGCCCTTTCTTGTGGCAGTGGTAACATTCGATGTCCTTGTTGTTCTTCTTCTTCTCCTTGCCTCCTTGAGCTATCAAAGCTCCTTTTGCATCAAAAGCACCTCCGGCTCGGAATGCAGAGTGCCCCTCAATCCCAAGCGGTAAAAAAGGTACGTCCAGATGTGAGCAAACTTTGAAAGTAGGGATCAAAGCGTGGGGGAAGCTTGAATAGTAAGAGGCCAGCCATGCATGCCGAGGTGATGTCGCCTCCGGCAGAGACAAGGTCGTCGCACAGTTCCCGCATGCGGCGGGTCAACCCATCGAGTGAGTTGAAATCCTTGAAGAACTGGAGGTTGTACAACTCCCATTCAAGTGTGATCTGTCTGGCAAATGAGGTCTCCTCAAATTGGTCAAGAATCCGTCTCCACAATGGATGTGCATGCTCCTCTTTGGAAACTTCCTTCGTGATGCGGTTTGAGAGGTTAATCATAAGAAAGGTGAAGACTCGTATGTCCCGATCCACCCACTCGTCGATTGGGGCTTGAGTGGCGGTGGGAAAGGAAGGCTGTGTAGTCGAATGGGTGAAATCATTCAACCGATCCCAGAGTCGATGGTAGGCAATGATTGTGCGGACTCGTGTCCTCCACACAAAATAGTTGTGTAAATCCAACTTCTCCTCTACAAACTGGGTGAGGGCATAATTGTTGGATTTTGCGTTGGCAGATGCCGACGTAGGCGTAGAAGTGGAAGTGATCGTAGTCGCAAAAGGCGTAGTGGCCCCCTTCTTGGACTGTTTTTGTTGTCCCTTCTGCTTTGGAGTCGACATGTTGCGTGCTCGAAGGGAGTAGTCCCAAAGGTAGATCGATAAGATCGCAAGTCGCCGACGAAGGTACCGTCTCCAATGCCAAAATAACCGCTCAGACAACCATCGGATGGTGTCCTAACGAGCAAGGGAGTGATCAACTGCACAAAGGGTAAAAATTCAGCTTGCTGTCCGCCCAAAAACGTTGCAAAGGATGCTAAAAACGCTGCTGTAATAGAGATTTCAGCGTGCCTGTACGCCACCGGTCGGTATGGGAGCGTCGTAAAGTGTTAGAGGAGGTGGCGCACTTCTCAGCCATCGAGGGGCTGAAAACAGAGAAAAAAACAGCAAGTAATCAATGCCAAAATAGTGCCGATTGAGTGAAGAGACCTGACCAAGGTGTAGATCTGCAAGTGCCTTGTAGTAGGAGGCTCTCTAGGCGAGTGTAGGCTGCTTCCTCAAGTGCGCAAGGGGAGCGTGTGAATGAAAACGCAGCAAGTCTTCATAAACGCTGAGGGATCCAAAAACGCAAGCAAGATGCAAAAACGCAAGTAGATACCAGAAAACGCAAGGCTGATCTGGGGCTTGTTGGTGCGATCTGGTGCAAGAGACGTAGCGCCTGCAGCGAGGTGTGCAGATCGAGGCTTCTGATGCAAAAACGCAGGGCTGTTTTGCAAAAAACTATGGCTGGTCCAAAAACGTAGGCTGAAATTTCGTAGTTTCTTGCGACGGAACGGAGCAGACTGCTAGCGCTAGGCTTTGGGACTAGGCTTTGGGAGGGAGATCGATGTAGATGCTCCACAACTTGGCGACTGATACTATGTGAGAGTGAGCAACGGAGAGGGTGTGAGCCACGCGCCGAAAACACTAGAGAGAGAGAGAGAGAGAGAGAGAGAGAGAGAGAGAGAGAGAGAGAGAGAGAGAGAGAGAGAGAGAGAGAGAGAGAGAGAGAGAGAGAGCACAGAAGGGGGCCACCACGTCTTCTGCGACTACGGCCACTTCCACTTCTACGACTACGCGGCATCTACTGACGCAACATCCAACAATTATGCCCTCACCCAGTTTGTTGAGGAGAAGAAGTTGGATTTACACAACTATTCTTTGTGGAGGACACGAGTACGCACAATCATTTCCTATCATCGACTCTGGGAATGGTTGAATGATTTCACCCATTTGGCTACATAGCCTACCCTTCCCATCGCCACTCAGGACCAGATCGACGAGTGGATGGATATACGGGTCTTCACTATGAACCTCTCAGACCGCATCACGAAGGAAGTTTCCAAAGAGGAGCATGCACATCCATTGTGGAGACAGATTCTTGACCAGTTTGAGGAGACATCGTTTGCCAAAGAGATCACACTTGAACGGGAGTTGTACAACGTCCAATTCAAGGATTTCAACTCACTCGATGGGTTGACCCGCCGCATGCGGGAACTCTGGGACGACCTTGTCTCTGCCGAAGGCGACATCACCTTGGCACGCATGGCTGGCCTCTTACTATTCAAGCTTCCCCCACGCTTTGATCCCTACTTTCAAAGTTTGCTCACATCTGGACATACCTCTTTTCCCACTTGGGACGAGATTCTCCCTTCCCTCAGACAAATCGTGGGGCACTTTGCATTCAGAGCCAGAGGTGCTGTTGATGCAGAAGGAGCTTTGATAGCTCAAGGAGGCAACAAGAAAGGTAAAGGTAAGAAGAAGAAGAACAAGAACATCGAATGTTACCACTGCCACAAGAAAGGGCGCAAAGAATCAGAATGCAGAAAAACGAAGCGAGAAGAGGCCAACAAGGAGAAACAAACAGCCTCGACTGTAGTTGTAGCCTCTCACGAGACGATGGGGACCGCTCCTGTTGCGAAATCGGACCACGCTCTTGCTACATCGCAATCAGGTACTTGGGGTTGTTGACAGTGGAGCCACCACTCACATGACTCCCCACCAGTCTTGGTTTAGCTCTCTCAGGGAGACTCATGGACAAACCGTCACTATGGGTGACAACCATGAGATTCCAGTGTCTGGCACAGGCCAAATTACCCTCTTTCATTCTACCTCTGATCCGAAGTTCAGTCCCGTGGAGGCGCTTTACGTTCCGTACATGGCCTTCAACGTCCTCTGTGTCGAGTTTGGACTCTCAGGGAGCTGACATACACTTTGGGAGTGGCACAATGACCATTTCTGATTCTAAGACAAGTTCTTGCACGTGGTGAGCGCGATGGTTCCCTATACTGCCTCTCTGCTCTTTTGTCTTGGACCATGGAGTCTTCTTCTCTATGGCATGCACGATTTGGACATCTACGCTATCAACAGGTTGGAGAAGGACTTGCACGTCAAATGTATTCGCTCAGGCAGAGGGGGGAGTTCACCTCGAAGGACTTTGTACAGTTGTGCAAGTCAGAGGGCATCCAATGCCAGTCGAGTACTCCCTACACTCCTTCTCATAACGGAGTTGTTGAGCGGAAGAATCGGACTATCATGGAGATGGCTCGTGCTATGCTTGCGCATGCTTCTTTGCCCCGGGTTTTTTGGGCAGAGGCATGCAACACGGCTGTTTACGTCCAGAACCGTTCTCCTACCCATGCTTTGCAGGATATGACTCCCTATTAGGCTTATTACGGGCGCAAGGCCTTTGTCTCACACTTTCGAGGTTTTGGGTATCCGGCATTTGTCGAGAAGCGACATAAGTTAGACTTCAAGGCGTAGAAGCTCATCTTCTTGGGCTATTCATGAGAGTCTCATGGATACCGGCTTTATGATCCTGATGCCAAGATCACCATAGTAAGCCGTGATGTGACCTGCATGGAGCTTTTCAACACACCTGCAGAGGAGGCAACATCCAAGCGTACACCTTCCCGACCTCCTCCTCGTTCACCTCCTACACATGATCCTACCGCTATCCCTGTCCCTATACCCTCTACACCGCAGCGAGTTACTTCATCCGATCATGCCATGGCAGATTCCGATTCTGATATGGATGATGGTTCTCCTTCGGTGGAGGCGATCCCACCGCGCAAGGAGAAGTTAGTGCCTGGTTGACTCTACACTACGCTTTCTTCCTCTGGAGTCATGAAGTTACCAGACTCGCCAAACCTTGGACAACCTCGACGTTCTGCATGCCTCAAGGAGAGGTGCATGCCTCAAGGAGAGGCAAGTTTATGACGGCGCAGAGTTTGTGAACTTTGCACTCATGTCTCAGATTCAGGCTTCACCAATTGAGCTTTCCTCGGTGGAGGAAGCACTGTTGCATGATTGCGAGAAGCGTGCCATGTAGACAAAGCTAGACTCTATCGAGCAGAATAAATCCTAGACTTTGGTTCCCAGGCCCAACAAGCGGAAGGTGGTTTCTACGAAATGGATTTTCAAAACAAAGTACAAGGACAATGGTGCCCTCAACAAACACAAGGCGAGACTTGTTGCTCGGGGTTTCACACAGCGACCAGGCGTGGACTTTGACGAGACCTTTACTCCCATCGCTCGCATGACTACCATATGCACAGTGTTTGCTCTCGCAGCCAACTTTGGTTGGCCTCTCTGCCATATGGATGTCAAAAGTACTTTTGTGAATGGAGATTTGGATAAAGAAGTTTATGTGGAGCAACCTCCCTGGTTTCGTATACCAGGCAAGGAAGATCGGTCTACCGATTGTGGAAAGCATTGTATGGACTGAAGGAGGTTGGACAACAGTGGTACCTCACACTTGTCCAGTTGCTTGTGAAGCTAGGGTTACGGCGTACCTCATCAGATTCCAACTGTTAAGTTGTCTCTGATGGCTCTTTGGTTGCGATAGTGATTATCTATGTGGACGATCTCATTTTCATAGGCTCATGGACCAGCAAGATCAAGTCGATCATGAAAGCTACGGATTTCTCAGCGGAAGTATGCGAAGGCTATCCTGGAGAGATTCTAGATGACAAGCTGTAGAATGATTGTAAGGATTCTAGGTACTAATCCTTAATTAAGTTCTGAAACTTTTGATTAAGACTTAAGAAACTTGAACTGAACTCAGAAACAAGACTTAGAAGACTTTGTGTTGATAGATTGAATGTGTGATACAAGGGCTCCTTATATAGGAGACGAAGAGACACAAATGAAAAGACGCGTGTCTTGGTGAATAGACATGACTTTAGACGTAAAGATACATCCTTTCGGCGAAGAGCTACAACCATTGGGCGAAGAGTCGCACCCGTAAAGCGAAGGGGTGCGACCAGTCGTCGAAGGAGTGTGGCTTTTGGCGAAGAGACGCGTCATTTGGACGAAGGGGTGTGAACATCCAAGCGTAGGGTTCCTCCTTGGCATGGCTCTTTGCGTATCTGCAACTAGGAGTGTATGTAATACTGCAACATAGTCACAATCGTGACATTCCCTCCCATTTAAAATAAGAGCCCGTGTCAAAGAAATGACTTGTGATGTTGATAGAACCTTGGAAAAGCATTGAATCTTGGAAAATTTTCAATCTTTGAGTTATCGGAAACCTTTGTCTTGAACCTTTGCTTCTTGCGAAACCTTTTTGCTTTGACTGCTAAATCCCATGTCATTGCATTGTTCAAAGACTTTTTAGAGGAATTTGGCATAATCAGGTTGACTGCAACTCGAGATCGATCTTCAAAATTCTTCATGCGATGTAAGATTTTGGTTCAAAATCTTCCAATAACTGTGAAATATTTGGCGAAGAGGAAATCTTCCAAGACATTCTTCATCTTTCAATAATGAATCCCAAAATTCTTCAGAATCATCTTCAAAAACTGTCACTTCATGACTTGCAATTGTCATATCATCATCCAGCAAAGAATCAAAGAAAGCATAGTCGTCTTCAGACTTTTTTTTTTTGTATTAATCTGTGTTCAAAGTACAAGAGAGTGGGAGGGTTCTCACTCTCAGACTCTGCGTTCAGATGCTCTGAGTTGTGAGGCCCTACCCACTAATTTATAGATTACAAGGGATGCCCAAAAGCAGAGCCCCAAAAGCAGGCAATTTTTAAAAGCCTCTTAAATAAAGCAACTGGCCCAAAAGCTTCCTAGAAATAGCCAGCGTAGAATTCGGTACAAACTGAATGCATGTGACTGATGCTATGTCGACGATGACGACGGGGATGACGAAGTCGACCTAAGGGCTGAAATCCGCAATCTTTCTACTATTGTCCAAAAACGCTATAGGCTGAAATCTGCAACTGAGCCAAAAACGCTGATTTTGGGACTATTTTCAGTGGGTCTTTGTCCCTGAAAATCTGCAGGTTTAAGGCTGAAAACTGAGGTCTCTTTAGGCTGAAAACTGATGGTCTTCCGGGCTGAATCTGCTACTTCTTTATGGGTTGAATCTGCTACTCTTCTATTGCTGGAAATCGCTGCATTGCTGCATACTGTTGGGATCCAAAAACGCTAGCTTGCCGGTGACTTCTTCTGCTGGCGATGGATGGTGATGCAAAACGCTATTGGTTGAGGTCTTCTTGCGATGGTGTGATGATGCAAAAACGCCAGCCTGAGATGCTTTTGTCAAAAACGCTAAGGGAGGTCCTTCTTGCTTGGTGGGGGAAACCGCCAAGGTCTTTGTCTTGCTGAGAAGTTGCCTGCTGAGCTTGGCTCCTGTTGCCTCTTCTGCCAAATAGTGCTAGCTCTAGTTTGCTTATATACAAACTTGGCAAAATTGCCCTATCTACTTTTGTTGGAAAGTCACTTAAATTAATAAGTTAAAAATGTCAAAAATAGGGAAAATAGGCTAAATGCGCTGGAAAATTCCCTTGACTGATTCTGATGGATTCGGATGGGAATGCTTATGATCATGCTGTGTGCAACCAAAGGATATGCATCTACACTAAGTGACTGGACATGCACGGTCTACGAATAGACTCACAAAAGTGCCAGATCACTTCTAAATCTAGACTGATTGGACTGATTGAACCCTTGTCGTGCTGTAGCTTGTCCACGGACACATAGGGTTGGATGTGTCACGTGACATGGACGAAAGGAGAAGCCAACTCCTTGATCAAAAGAGCCGAAAGGAGAAGCCAACTCCTTGATCAAAAGAGCCTAAAGGAGAAGCTAACTCCTTAACAAAAAGAGAAAAATTGTCTCTTGGAAATTTTTAAGCTAACTTGAGTTGTTTTGCAGATATGCTGTAATCGCGGACGATGACTCTCTTTCAAGAAAGGGAGATGTCACAAATTGCTGACGTGTCAAAGCCCTGAAGAATGGAGCCAACTTGCAGATCCTGGCCGAGGGGCCTAAACCCTAAGAAGAAGAAGTAACAAAAGAAGAAGTCCTACCAACTTATGGGGACCCGTCCGATGGGGCCCCAAGTGACATAAAGGATTAAAATAAAGCAGGACGCGCATACATGCTTAGCAGCTGATGATGTGGCAGATTTCCGCAAAACACGCTGACAGTGTTGACGTGGCAGTTGTACGGAATTCCATGATTTACGTTGGCAGCGCTTTGGCATTGCTTTTGGACTAGAAGCTTTTGAGTTCGAAGGCTTTTCATGTAAATTGCTTTTCATAGGCCAAGGGCCTTTAAATATGTGCTAAGGGCTCATTCTCTGGCATACTTCTTGGAGAAGGTGCAGAGCTTGGAGTTTCGGCTTGTACTTTGAAGAAATACCGAAAGGGGTGCCAAGGTTTGGGGCCAATAGTCTCTGGTGTGGAATTCCGCCTCTCCGTGTTGCTTGTCCTCTCTCTCTCTCTCTCTCTATTTCTCTCTCTCTCTCTCTCTTTCTCAGTTCAGTTGTTATTGAAGTCCTAAAAGTCTGTTCAGTCTGTTCTTTTCTATGGGCACGTGATGCCTGTCTTGTGACATACAACCCCTTCGTGATGCTTACTGTCACCCATCATATGACGCATCAAAGTTGTCCGCTCCTAATGGCTTTAAATAATATCAGTAGATCTACAGTTCCTAACCTTCCGGTTCAAGTGCACACATTTAAATATCCTAATTTCAATAAAAAGAAATTAATAGAGAAAATAAGAGAATAGTCCATTTAGCAACGACCGACCCCTTTGACACTGAAATTGGGGCCCTCCTAATCCCTGCACATTCCATGAGACGATCCTCATGGGTCAGTGAGAAAAAAATAGATGCTGTAGCATCAGCCAACCTCGCTATCTTTGAGGCCCGTTTGGATGGAGAGTAATCCGCATCTGAGCGACCTTTAGTGACTGTCCCACCCAAGCCCAAGCCGAGCGTACAGCTCGTAGGGCTACATCCTCTATCCAAGAATCCTTGTGAACAAATACATAGCAAGGGGGCTTCTGAGTGTCAACAAACAAATGAACCACAATGTGCCTGCAACCTGCTGCATCCGACGGCGTCACATTGAACTTGGCTAAAGGCCAAAGTGTCTATATCAAACATGTCACCCCTAGGTCCCTTGTGTGGTGTGAAAACTCAATGGCCTGGACTTGGAGCGAGTCAAGAATTGTGCACAGGGTCCACTATGTAGGATCCTTGCTGCACAGCGGAAAGGAGAAACCTACCGCTGTATCCAGAGCCTCAACGCCTCGGGTTGCTAGAAAGAGGACGTGGACTCAAAAGCAAGCGTTCTCCAGGTCAGGAGAAGAATCACCTAGGAAGCGTGTGAAGCTGTAATCGAAGAGTCCCATCGTTTGTGAATGTCAAAGCTGGTCAAACCCCGAGGGACTGCTGCAAAAGGAGAGGTCTGAACGAGAAGTGGCGTCCTCAGGTGGGGTTGTCCCTCCCGAGCCATGCGACTCGTAGCGAAAGCACTACCAAGAGATCGTCTCGCTGCAGATGTGTGTCATGTCCCCTGCGTATGAGGAGTGTGGGATGGGTCAGAAGATGAGGCTGTGGGCCCCACGGGGAAGAGAGGAGCGGGAGGTGGGGGTGAAGGTGGAGAAGGGGGAGGCGGAACGGAGGCGTGTGAGGGAGGAGAGGGGGGAGGCAGTGGAGGTGGCGGAGCTGAGGTGGAGGGAGCCTCCTCAGGGGCGTCCTGCTGAAGGGGGTCAAAACGGTTCCCTGTGTCGGAACCCAATGCTGCTGGGCTGCAGGAGGTCGGCCACGAGGGGAGGTAGTGTGGCGAGCCCGTCCCTGTCGATGGCGGCCGGGCACCTGCTGTCAACCATGAACTGTTTGATCACTGGCCTTTGTTGAGGGACCAGCTTGTGTGTCCTGGGTACTTGTCTGTTGGGCATGCTCAGCCTTTGGAGGTTGCGCATGCACTGTGGGTCGAGATCTCCTACGAGGACAGGCCTTTGCTAAGTGGTCCATCTGCTTGCAAATGAAGCACTGGTTCGGGCGACCCCAATACTCCACATTGTGTCTGATCCAACCGCCGCTCACACAAGGCAACAATATCACCTTCGGGAGCGAGTGTGTGTCTCAAACAAGAACCCGCACAGTAGGTACACCTACAGCCTTGGCCACAATCGAAGCTGCAATGCGCGGTGACTCCAGAACTGTCTTGAACATGAAACCAATCCTAGAAAGTAGAGGGAGTTACTCCCTCCTCACGCCTGGGAAGTAGACCAAAACAGCCAAGTTGGCCTCCTCCTCAAGCACATCTGTTCTAGGGTCAAAACCATGATGCCATCGTCTAAAGTAAGCTCAAACTGCCCGAATACCGAGCAGGCTCATTGATATCACCTTGGCCGTCATCTCTGGAGACTCAAACTCTATCTGATAGTACCCTCTCCCGAGGATCTGGACATCGGTGATCTTACCCACATTGGAGAGGAGTCGGGCTTGAAGTAGGTCCCGAACCTCGCCTCGGGTGGGTCGAGTACCAATAATCTTGCAGATAATTGAGGTGGCCTACAAGCATTCCACCTCGGTCATCAAGCTCGCTTGCTCTTTTGGCGAAAGAGCAAGTTGAAGGGTCGGCTCCACGGTGTCGGGCGAGGGGGCTTGTGTGGAGTCCCTCTTTGTTGAAGCAGGGGCCGCCATTCTGTGTCTGCTGCATGTGTGGAAAGGGTTCGAAGGCGAGCGGCAGGACACCGTCAAGTTGAGAGCACCCACATGACGTGTTGGCGGGAAGATATGCGAGGCTGTGGCAATAGCGTGAGTAGCAACAGGACCAACGTAGGACGTCACGCGCGGGAAGGGGGGGGGGGAGGTTGCGCGGCAACAAGGGGAGCGCGCGATGAGCAAGCGGCAGCAAGCGTTCTCCTAAGCGCAACTATAGTGTCAATGCATCTTTCATCATATATGCTCGAGATCGTCAGTTCTTGTCAGTTGAGATCATGCCCACATCGCATGGTAGTAAACACCCCCCTGGTGGTTCGTTTTGCACTCATCGTACACGCCACCTTGATGTTTACAATGTACCTAGCCTACCCCTTTTCTCACCCCACACACACACACACACACACACACACACACACACACACACACACACACACACACACACACACACACACACGTACGCACTCACGTGCGCGTGCACTGAGAGAGAGAGAGAGAGAGAGAGAGAGAGAGAGAGAGAGAGAGAGAGAGAGAGAGAGAGAGAGAGAGAGAGCAGGCAGCGTGTGAAACCTACCGTGAACCCTAGGCCTGCAATGCGAACCTGCCAGGGCACGAACCTACTCCCAAGCAGCGCGTGAACGTGCCCTCTCTATCCACGGACAGGCAACAGGGTTGCGCGAATCTGCCTGCTGCGCGCGAATTGTGCTGTCTGCGCGAATCTGTTGCTGCCTGCGTGAACTCTGCTGCCTTGTGCGAACCCTAACTGTTGCCTGCGCGAATCTGCCTGCGCGAGAGAGAGAGAGAGAAAAGAAAGAAAGAAAGAAAGAAAGAAAGATTTTTAACGTCTATGTCAGGCCGAAATCGGCCTATGAGACAAATCAAATGTACATGGTGTGTATGTCATCCGTCTATCGGAAAGACAAATGAAACAAAACTGATACAAAACTGAACTGAATGTAGGTAGTGGAGTATCTGAAGAGAGAGAGAGAGAGAGAGAGAGAGAGAGAGAGAGAGAGAGAGAGAGAGAGAGAGAGAGAGAGAGAGAGAGAGAGAGAGAGCTTTATTAACGTCTACTAGAGGCCGAACTCGACCTATGAGACAAAATCGATGTACAACTGTCAATGCCCTTTGGGTGACCAGAAAAAGGAAAATATAACATGAAATAAAATAAAATAAGACTGAACTAGTATGATAGGAGTGATGAGTGGAGTGGGGTGGGAGATGGAGCACTAACACTAAGGGTATGTGAAATATATGCGTAGGGGTGTACAAGAATGCAATGCAAACTAGCTAGCTCCACCGGTCCCATAATGAGGATGTAATATCTGATACATAGGCGATGGCGAAGTAAAAATCCCCTGTAGCATGATCTCCGGATGTAGATGTAAATGAGCGATCTGCTCCTGGATACGGCGCTTATGACGAGCCCGAATCTCTGTAATCTCCCTCTCATGTAGTACTGGTGTCTGGTAACCAGATGCTCTCGGTCTCCGTCTGGCTCGGAGGTCCTCAGCTCGCTGAAGGGTAACCCCCTCGTGTGTCGGTATATGCACTGTAGTAGATCTTTGAAAGAAGTCAGTGAGCTCGAGCTGTCGTCTCTCCCTCCCTGTAATAGGATCCTGTAGTAGCATCTCCCTATGACGTTGTATCTCCGTCAAGAACTGGCCAAATCGGCGATGGTCTGTAGACTCCGTGATCTGGCGTAGTGTGGGGTGTCCACTGAACAAGGAAGTGTATCTGTCTTTGATGTCACTGTATGCTCTGCACTTGCATACGTAATGCTCCTCGCTCTCAACCTCCTCCTGACATAGTCTGCAGATCCTCTCTGCTCTAATGACCCGTGCCGCTCTGCCTGCCTCAATCTCAAGCTGGTGTGATGATACTCTTAGGTGGCCAATCGCCACTCGGGCACTGTGGGGCATGTATACATCCATATATCTGGGCCTCTGGATAAATCCATCCTCGGAGATGCTCAAAGAGGAGTCTCTGTAGTATAGCATCTTCGTGGGCAGGGGCTGGTGGGGTGTGATCCAGGTCCGTGTCGTGTATCGCTGTAATAGGTCGTGTCTCATAACTCTGTTTCTCTCACTATGTGAGAGCTGTATATGTGGGGCATCTGGATCGTACTGAAGAGGTGGTAAGTGGTCTATGTCCCACCCACATCGAGTCAATAATTGTATCATCTGTGCATACCATGATCCTGTGTCACCATCCTCGGCTAGCTGTCTAGATGCCTCAAAAGCTCTGCGAGATAGTCTATCAGGGTCCATATCTCGTACTCTGTGAATAAAGCAGACCAGCTGGAAGAGAGCCTCTACTAGCATGGGCGGGGTAGCAAACTCTGCTCTGATAATGTCATGTGGTACTGAAGGTTTACTGCGAATCACCCGTGAGAACATCAAGATCCGTGGTCTCTCAATCCGTGTCCAAAAGGAAGTAGAGAGCCCAGGTGCCCAAACTGCCGCTGCATACATCAATGCTGGTGTGACCAAAGTATCAAAAAGCCACCCCTTTGTGCGGGGTTCCTGAAAGTGTGCCTGATGACACTGTCGCTCAAGCATGGCCAGAGCAGCATATCCTTGTGTCAATCTATCCCTCGCTGCTCCTTTCATAGAGAAGCGTCCCGCTGTGCTAGCAAATGTGATACCCAAGTATACATATGAATCCACCACCTCAATCTGGCCTCCTGTAAGGGTGAAGATCGCCTGTCGTCTAATGTGTCCAGATGTGTGAAATATCATAACCTTGGTTTTCCCAAGGTTCACTGACAGCCCTCTCTGAGAGAGAGAGAGAGAGAGAGAGAGAGAGAGAGAGAGAGAGAGAGAGAGAGAGAGAGAGAGAGTCCAAGCTACACTTTGGGTCTTGCTTTTAGCATTTGCCAGTCTAGCCCATTCTTCATGGCGGCTATGCCGGTCTCGAGTGCTCCCCACGGCGCTCCATCACCACTTGCCTGTCGCATGGACTGCACTGGTGACCTATTGTCACGCATTGACTCCAAAGTACAACACTTGGCTCAGCATGCCTTAGTTGGCCGGATGATTGGACAGTCTCCACTCTGATCTTCTATACATGATTGGTGTCAAACTGCATTGGGCACTAGTCAGGGACGGATCTCGGAGCTTACACTCCTTGGCAGGGGCATATTCATGGTACGTCTTTCAGATCCTGCCACCGCCTCAGCTCTCTTGGCTCGCTCTCCGATACTTTCTGATCGTAGGATGATATACTTGACGAGGTGGTATCCCGAGTTTTCCACCGAGGAGTTTGACAATCGACACCTTATTCCCAGATTCCCTCTGACGCTCTCCTTCCCGGATATGCCTCTCCATTTTATCGATGAACATCTCCTCCAGATGATTGCTGCTCATTTTGGCACTGTAGTTCCAGGATCCTACATCTTCTCGTCTGGCCCACCTCGCATTCAAGTCTTGGTGTTTGGGGATACTTCATTACCAGATAGAGTTACTGTGGCTGTGTGTGATCGAGACTACTCTCTCCGTATGGTAGTCACTGGCCGCCCAGGAGAGTGCTTACGCTGTCACGAGATGGGACACTTGGCGCGAGATTGCCCCACCCAGCCACGTCATCGGCGGCAGCAACAGTTGGCCCGCAGCAGTCATGCTCAGCCACGTGGTCAGCGTCAACAGCCGGTTCCTCCTTCTCACCCATCTACTACTCAAGCACCTCAGCAGCCTACAGGCGCTCCTCGAGCTCCAGCCCCCCCTGTTCCTCCCTCCGCTTCAGCTCACACTGAGGCAGCATGGCAGACAATGGGTCGTAATCATTCCTTCCGTCCTCGTCAGCAACCAGTAGCGCAGCTAGCTCCTAGTGTTACCTCTCTAGCTCCCTCTCAGGTTTCCACCACCCCCTTACCCCCTGCATCTCCTCGCCATTCTTCTTCTTCGTGATAGGACCACTTGCCTCTGCTGCCAGCTCCTCCTTCACCTGCAGTTCCTCCGCCCGCTCCTTCCCCTCTTTCTGAGGTACCTGTTCCTATGCAGATGGATCATTCACCGCTACTACCTCTCCCTTCTCCTCCTCTTCCTCTCGCCCTTACTCTCCCCCCTCCACCTCCTGGTCCTCCCCCTCCCTCAGCGGCTCATACTTACGTCCCACGCAGTTTTCTTAGCTCTTGCCCTCTTTCTTGGGGCACTCATCGGGCTGAGATGTGCGGTGACTCGGAAGGGCCATTGCGGGTGCAACTCTATCTTATGCATCACAAGACAGGTTGTGTTCCCTCTTTAATAGGCAGTCGCTCTCAGCCTACCCATTCCTTTTTTCTTCCATTCCACGCTGCTCAGGAATGGTCCGAGGATCACGTTCTACATTTTGTGCACGCACAGACTATGGGCCAACTTCATTTATGGTTGTCTCCTTCCGCTCCTGACGTTTTGTCTCCTCACTACCCTTCATGTATTGGTGCTATGGAGTGGAGTGATGTTTATGCTTGCTATTCACTGCCTATGGTCATTCATGTATCCTCAGATGTGGTGCTTCCTATGTCTATGCGCATTTGGGGTGTCAAATCTGCAGCATCGGTAATGCAATGTAAACAAGCTGAGGTCCGCAGTTGGTGCAATGAGACACCATATCTTAGAGAGGGCTTGCGGGTAGCTTTCCTACCGCCTGAAACTCACCCCTTGGATGGCCCTGCTGCCTCCAAGAAGATGCGCAGTTAGTCAGATTCTATTCAAACTTTTTCATGCAGTCTATGGATTTACATGTAGTTTCTTGGAATGCTAATGGTTTACAGACTTCTCGGGTAAAAGGTTCCCGTAAGTTTTTACTTCGTAGAGATTTACACTCTCATGTAGTGGGCACTGTGGATATATTGCTAGTACAGGAGCCTAAGATTGCCACTCCCTTTGGCAATCTCATGCCCTCGGGCGTCCACACTTTTTGGGAGCCTGCTCTGGGCCTTCATGGACAGAGTTGCAGTGTATGCATCTCAGTGGGACCACGTTACTTGGCCTCAGTTCAGTAGCATGGCACCCTTGTCGCTGGCAGAGCAGTTTATGTTTCTATTCGGATTCGGGAATCTATCATTGGTTTTATGTCAGTCTATGCACCCACTACTCCTCGGGAGAGGGCTACATTTTGGTCCTCTTTGGCTGCTGTTCTACCTGTTGTAGACTCTTGGGTTGTTGGAGGCGACTTCAACAACGTTGAGAGCGACTCTGATTGGCGAGCCATCACACCTCCAGTTCTATCATCCATCTCTCCCGATGAGCAGCCAGCTTGGGATTGATTTCTTCTAGCTATTCAGGGCGTTGACGCCTGGCATATACCCTCTTTTGGTCACCACCCTGCTACACTTCATTACTCTTGGGGGTTTCAGAGACAGCAGGGGAGATTATTAGAGCGTCTTGATCGATTTTACATTGGCCCTTGGGCAGCAGCTCTAGGCGGATTCACTACTATATGGACAGGGACTTGCCTCTTAGATCATTTACCCATCTCATTGTTTATCTCCTTCACTAGATCCTTTGCACAGAGGCGAGGCTGCCGCATCCCTGACAATGTTCTCACCACTCTAGTATTGTAGCAGCAGATTCATGACTTATGGTCCACGGATGCTTCTTATTGTGGACCCCCTGGAGAGTTTCTTGCTCATTGCATTACTCAGTCTAGTATTTACTGCCGTGATCAGACAACTATTATTCATCGTCAGTTGAGGGTACGCGAGTCTGATCTTCACATCCCTCTTGGTTCCACTCAACGCTTGCTCGAGGAGTGGCCTCAGGATGCTTATCTTTCTGGTAGACAGACAAAGCTCACAGAGGAGATTCGTCGCGTACAGGAGGCTAGGTCTGAGTTCACTCATCATGCTTAAGTATCTCATTGGATAGCTAAAGCTGATCGAATGAATAAAGACTTCTTTGCTACGCATAAGGAGCGCCCTCCTAGCACCACCCTTCGGACTCTGTGCGATGCTCAGGGGACACTACATATGCATCCTGATGTTATGTCTGCAGATTATTTTGAGACATTATTCATTGCTGATGTATGCACTACTGAGGTTTTACATGCACGTGAGCAGATCTGGCATCACACGCGACACCGTTGTACAAACACTATGGCAGAGATCTTGTTGGCACCCTTCACACTTGCAGAGCTCCATGCTGCTGTAAAGAGTCTTGATCCATTCTCCTGTCTAGGAGGGGATGGCCTCACTAGAGCTTTCTTTTTGACATATTGGGATGTATTGCACATACCACTGCTTCACGGTTGTCAAGACATCTTTGCATCAGGATATATGCATCCGGATCTTTGTTGAGGTCTCATATCTCTTATTCCGAAGGGGGGTGACACCACTCAACTCCGACAGTGGAGACCTATTACCCTACTCCCTTCGGTCTATAAGATATTAGCGTTAATGATCAGCCATCGCTTGCGGCCGTTCTTACCAGATATTATTCATACTTCTCAGACAGGCTTTGTCATGGATCGATGCATCCTGGATAATATTTTCACTTTTTATGAGGCAATGGAGTGGGCCAGATCATCTTGTGAGCCTCTCGCTTTTTTCATCCTTGACTTCGAGAAAGCATACGATCGTGTTGAGTGGGACTTTCTCGAAGGAACATTAGCCAGGATGGGTTTCCCTTCGAGATGGGTCTCAGGCATTTCCGCTCTCTTCAGGACTGCCAGCAGTGCTATTACTATTGGTGGTCATGTCAGTCGCAGTTTTGAGCTTTCTCGATTTGTCCGCCAGGGATGTCCTCTAGGAGCATATCTGTATCTGTTTGTAGGAGAGACTATGTCCGACTTTCTTCGTGCTCAGAGTCATGCATTTTGCGGCTTGACCATGCCAGTACCTACAGCTCCAGACCTTATCGATCAGGAGTTTGCTGATGATACTATGCTCATGTTACGCTATTTGCTACCTGCTCTTGATGCCATGCGGGAGGCCCTAGAGGTTTTTTGCATTGCCAGTGGTGCACGCATTAACTGGCATAAATCTTATGGGTTACTGGTTGGCAGTGATGACATACCTACTTGGGTGGTAGCTGATGGTTTCACGTTGCTGCGACCGGGTCAGACATGCAGATATCTGGGCTTTCAGGTTGGATTAGATGTTACCTCACAACAGCAGTTTGCACCCGTACTACAGTCTATTTGCAGGAAGCTATGCCATTGGTCTTCACGTCATCTGTCATTGGCTGGCCGTGCATTGGTCGCCAACCAGGTCATTCTGGCTACAGTATGGTATTCGGCTTCTTGTTGGATGTTACATTCTGGGGTGATGACTCCACTCCGCCGCCTAGTGCGGAACTTTTTATGGAGTGGCACAGACGGGACTATTGATACCCGTGCTCGAGTCCGCTGGCTCACGATCATTCGTCCTAGGTCATAGGGAGGCCTTGGCATTATTGATCCAGAGTTACAGAGCCGCGCCCTTCTTACCAAGCTTATTGTTCGGAGTCTTTTTCCCGGACAAGAACCTTGGAAGATGCTTCTTCACGCCGCTCTTTGCGCAGTGACTCCACGACTCGGCACTAGAGATGGTCATACTTGGCAGACAGGGTATCGTTTTCTCTTTACTGATGCCCCCTTGTCCACCACCTCCCTCTCCCCCTTCATCCGATCACTCCTTCAGATTTGGGTTTCCATGCGACGGGCTATCATACGCTCACCTCCCTCATGTCGTGAGGAGATTGAGCGCCGGCCTCTCATTTGGAATGCTGCAGTTCTTGATTCTTCGGTTGATCCACCCCGTCAGCTTGGAGAGCGGACTCACATTGATTGGGCTGCCTGGGACGCTAGGCCTGCTGCCTCTATGCGGTTGTTTCATGAGACACGGATGCTAGATGTTGATTTTGTGGCAGAACATTATGACATTGGTCGCAGGGTGACAGACAAATTTCTTGAGATTGATTCCGCCCTTCCTTCACAGTGGGATGCAGTCATGAGAGGCACGGTTCAGATGCCTCCCCATTGTGCCTGGGAAGGCCTCTTTGCTTAGAGCACTCTCTTATTGGTTCTTTTAGACACCATGCTGTTCACAGTTGATACTGACCAATCTGAGGGGATTCATGCTAGATTGACATATGATGCCACCTTTCCGCACCCTATCCTTCCCGGAGCTCGATGGGAGGCCATCAGAGTAGTTGGCTCCCACGGGAAGCGTCGTTGTGTTGACCCTCGTTTCGCTTCCGCTGATGCTGCACTTTGGAGGCTTTGGGTGTGGGAGGGTCGTGCCCTATCTCAGCTTTATTGGGACCCAGCAGAGTGGCATTGGCCTCACTCTGACTCTACCTGTGCACCTGTATCCTTCTTTGAGTACACCGTCAGGATTGGACGGTTAGCATTGATGAGACAACAGCCAGAGCAGCCCACTCGTATGCGTTTCTGGTTACATTCAGGTCTCTCTCATGCCTATCTGCAGCAGTTTTGGTCCGCCATCTGGGATTTACATGCGGCTCGTCGTATTTCTTTTTTCATGTGGGTGATTGCGCATGCAGGACTTCCAGTTGGGACTTGGCTAGCTACTATGGGTCATGATCCGTTATGTACTCGTTGTCCTTTGCGACTCCCTGAGTCACCTACACACTGTCTTTGGTCATGCTTAGCTTCCCATGTAGTTTGGCTTGCAATTTGCTTTCTACTTAGCAGAGCAGGTGTTCATCATGGATTTCTTACTTGGGGATCTGTCACATGGTTGATGCCGATGCCGAGGGCTCAGACACAGATCCAGCCTTTATGCTTACCTCGGCTGGTTATCGGCGAGGGACTTTGGCTATGCTACCACAGATTGCTTGGCAAGGGGATTCTCAGACACGTGATGAGGTTTTTTCAGTTATCACTAGTATTACACTATGGAATGTTTGGAGAGCTCGTTGTCTCCACATTCTCAGTGCGGCTCCACAGCTCCTTCAGGATACCCTCACTGCCATTTGGCTGGACATCATTCACACCCTGATTTGGTAGTGGGATTCTTCCTCAGGTGCATCTTGAGCAGCCGAGGCTCGCCGATTTGCCTTCCTTCGGCGTTGGGCACGATCCCCACTCTTCTTCACACTTGCAGGTGGACAGATTACGTGGCATTATGCCCCTCCACTCGTCCCATCGACCACCATGAGATTGTTTTAGTTGAGTTGTCACTATAGTGGCTCTCCTCCTTACATTCAGCTTGTACACTCCACGTGATAGGCTATTTTGGCATCCGCTTGGGATTATATTGTACTCAGTAATATATAGCCCTGACTTTTTCCAAAATAAAGAGAGAGAGAGAGAGAGAGAGAGAGAGAGAGAGAGAGAGAGAGAGAGAGAGAGAGAGAGAGAGAGAGAGAGAGAGAGAGAGAGAGAGAGAGTTAGTTAGTTGAGGCTTTGTCTCTCTTCTTGCGTCGCGGGACACGGTAGTTGAGAGGTCTTACTATCCCTTTGGTTGACTTGCCAGATTTGCTGGGTTAGGAGTATGCAGATGACGCTATGCTCTTTGTACAATATGACACACCTACCTTGGACAATCTACAGGATGGTCTTGCTACCTTTTGCTTGGCAAGTGGTGCTCTCATAAGTTGGCACAAATCTTTTGGTCTTTTTGTAGGAGTGGATGAGGATTGTTAGTGGGGTGCGCAACATAGTTTTACTTGGCTACCTAGAGGGCAGACTTGTCGGCATTGATGTGCCAGTTGAGCAGCAATTTGCACCCATACTAAAGTCTATCAAGAAGAAACTTCACAATTGGTCATCCTTTCATTTATCTCTGGTTGGCAGAGCCCTTGTGGTTGTGATGGCTTGGTTCACCACATCATGCATGACTCTTCACTTAGGCATCATGGCGCGTTTGAGGCGCCTTGTACACAACTTTTTGTGGGGTGTTCAAAATGGCTCTACTGATACTCGACCACGAGAAACAATTGTTTTGCTAGAGAGGAGAGAGGACTTGGGATTATTGATCCAGGGATGCAAAGCAAGGCATTGCTTGCGAAGCTCATAGTACTTGTATTGTTTCCAAGGGTAGAGCCTTGGAAACAATTTCTGCACCATGCTGTGTCACATACGTCTCCTCCTTTTGGATCTCTAGATACTACTGGTGTTGGCGCCTGACCACCATCAGACAGATGCTCCCTTGGGTACGTCCCATTTGTCATCATTTATGCGTTGCTTGTTGCAACAAAATTACAATTTTCTTTGATTCACCACCCGTCTTCATGTGTCGAGGAGATAGCAAGGCAGCCACTTGTATGGAATGCATATGTGACAGATTCAGAAGATTGCCAGATAGGCGAGAGGGCACACATTGACTGGGCTAGATGGGATGATGGCCTCCAGGCTTTTTACATCATTGGTCAGATGATTCTTTGGTTGGGGGACAAGTGATTGGAGCTACCTATGGGATCTGCAGAGGGGTTATTGCCCGTATGAGCAGAGGGGTTATTGCCCGTATGAGAGAGATTGTTGAGGCTATTCCACCTGAGTGGCATGCCCTCATTGGGGGACTCTCTTTTACCTTCTCGTGGGTGTACTTCGATCTTCACTCGAGAGACCCCATTGTTTCTTCGCAGGGGACTCTCGCCTCTAGCATCGCAGAGACTGGCCATCATGGACGTCACATCAGACTGGAGTTTCAAGGTGAGGTTTCGCCTGATTAGCAGCTGATTGCCCATTGGCAGTCGTTAGAGTGGTAGGCTCTTTCCAGAGAAGGTCATGTGGTGACCCTATTTTCACTACTTAGGAGGTAATGGAGCCCCTCTATCCTTTTTTGAGTACTCTGTCTCCCTTGGGAGAAGGGTTCTTTTGATAGCAGTGTTGTGCCCGGCAAGGCTTGTCTACACTCTCTCCATCTTCTCTCTCTAGCATTTTTCTCTCTACTCTTCTCCCCTTTAAAAGAAAATGTCATCTCTATATTATTGTGCTAAAAATGAGGTGTAAGATAATGTAGATTGGGGTTTTTAGGAGGCACTCTACAGTAAATTGGATTTCCGAAAAGATGGATTATTCATAGGCTGGCACTTTGGTTTGTCCCTATCCATGCGGCAGGGTTGCCCCCTTGCTCTGAATCCCTCTCTCTTTTTTGCAGGGGCCACATCTCTCTAGCTGCGGGGCAAGTCTCCACCCCTTTGTAGCCATCGTATGCCAATGATTTGAGGGGCTTGATTGGCCTTACCTCTTGGATCAATTGTATGCACATGACACCTTGTTATTTTTGGCATTATGATGAGCATGCTTTAGGCAATTTGTGCGCAACGCTCTCTGTATTTTGTCATGCCAACGGTATTGCTATTGATTGGCACAAGTCTCACAGGTTTTTTGTTTGTGTGGAGGAGTACGATTATTGTTTCTCGGATCACTTTATTGGCTTGCTCCAGGTGAAACTTGTCCATATTTGAGATTTCGGTAGGCATTGACATCATTGTCTAGTAGCCGGGCGCGGGGGGCTCCTCAAATGGTTCCTCGACACACGGTGTCGTGTCACTGCGCTTCCATGGTGGGAAATAAGACCGAAGGATACAAATAGAGCCAACTTGCAAGATATGCTTAACACTGCATGGACAACAAGATATGGTTGGCAATGCTTGGTTGATATGAACATCAAAATTATGTATGGCAGTGTTTGGGGTTGATATGTATGCCATATGTGATACTTTTACGATGCACATAAAGTTATTGATGGGCTATCATTTTGGAGTGTCGTTATTTGGAATACACCGATTGTAGTATAAGCCCTACATTGCTATGGAAGGGAATCTTTAATCTTTTTAAAGTGGGTGCTAATGGAAGGTCTTCCTTGGAATGCTCTCATCTATGCTTGCACCTTGAAGGTGAGTGGTCTCATAAGGGAGAGCATTCACAGTGTGATTGCAAGTCAGGGTTGTTGGAGGAAAATGCCGTGTTCGGTAGTGTTTTGATTGCTTAAGTAAGCCGGCCGGCGGCTATTAGAGAACCATGTTGTGCTAGGGAGTTGCCTTGGTCGCTATATAAGCCAAATGTGGTGCATTTTATTGTGGCCGCCCATATGCATCATTGGCTGCCACAAAATGGTGGCCCATAAGGTAGGCTTTTCTTCTAAAAAAATATGGGCATGGCAACGAACAGATCTAAGCGCAGAGCTTCGTGAGCTCGTGCTGGTTGCCACAGCCCTCCAGGAGGCTGGTGAAGAAGTGAAAAAGGCTCAGAAAGGCCTTGCGCAGCGTTTTGGAACCAGTTTCGCCAGTTTCTGCACTGTCCAACGTCCGAGTTGCCACGTCATCAGCAGTTGTGCCCGCGCTAACCACTAGCGCTAGCGCTAGTGGTAGGAAGTGTCAGAGTGTGCAGCGGAAGGTGAGAGAGAGAAAGAGAAAGAGACAATGGCACGAGAGAGAGAGAAGAGACATGACAAGAGACAGATGGTGGAAAGGCTGGAAGCCGAATAACTCGAGATGGCAAACTCTACATGATGATGAGACAATACAATGAGGGTGCCCCCCCTCCTATATATAGGAGAATAGGGGTTGGTCGGGTAATAATCTTGAATATAGCCCAATAACCTAAAAATATGACCCTCCAAAATAAATGGGGGAATATGTGACCAAAACAGGTCTAAAGTGGGAAATGTGCCGAACAACCTTTAGTGTGACTGAGATCCCTATCCAGTAGGTGTACGGGTGGCCAACCCACAACCAAGGGTCAATGCACATGAGTGGTGAGGACCCTGTAGACAGTGTGCGAAGCATCTGGAGATGAATGAATCTAACACCCCCCCTCAACAACAGATGCGGAGAAGCTATCGAGAGACTGCAGCACGCTTGGTAAATCTGGAGAAGATGTAAATCCCGGGAGAAAGGTATGAGGAGCGCCAGCCAAACAACACGACAATCCGTACAACACCAATGTGATGATGACCAAGGGTGAGGAAACTCCGATCAAGTCGCACAAGGAAGTTGATGGAGTGGCAAGCTACGGAATAAGTTGCTGAAGAGGATTTATATGAGGAAGTAACCTAAGATGAATGGCCAATAGCCCATCGGTGATGATCACCACTGAGATGGAGGAACCCAATGTAGCAGCAGGAGACAAGACATGGGGACCTCCCCCTGAAGAGGAGCACTTGACCAAGAGGAGAGGAAAACTGCCGAGGTGGGAAATCGGTAGCATATCCAAGTCAAAGAAGCTCGAGCAGAAGAGGGAGGAAGAGCAGGAAGAAGAGGCTCAATAGGGAAGGCATCGTCCACCATAGTAGACAAGATGACAGGATAAGCAATCCATCCATGTAGAGACCGCAATATTTGCAATCTTCTGGGAGAGGAGTTGTCTCAAGGGTATAAGCTGCAATATGATCCGCCGTTCCATGGCAGACACACAATATCGGACAAAAGAGTCGGAGGAATCCTGGGGAAAGTCAACCTGTGGAAGCACATCCACCACCGAGGTCTGGACAAAATATCCAAGAGAGAGTCTGCAAGTGCAAGTCGTGAAGACACACAACACAGGAGCACTCCCCCCTTGGGAAAGTAATGGAATGTGGTGAGGTAAAGGACGACTGAGAGGATGTATCGGGAAGAATGACCGGTGTTGTAGAAGTCGTAGCCTCGGAGTAGTCCAACAAAGCAAGGATCATCCAGGAGGTCTTCACCGTGTAAGTAGTGCATAGGTACATCCAAACTGCAAGTGGAGGACCCAAGCAAGGAAGAGGCTCTACCATGGAGAGGCAAGGCAAAAGAGCCACCATGGAGCAGTGTGCCGGAAGAGACCATGCAGGCATCCAGATGTTGAAAGATACTCACATCTAGTAGAGCATGTCCAAAAGAAGTGTCAGATGTGCCAAGAGGCATGGGTCTATCGTACAGAGAACCAATGAAGGAGGTGGATAGGGAAATCCCAAATAGAGAGACAACAGTCGAGGGAAAGGGAGGGAGGGTTACTGAGGAAGAAGTAGCAGTGGAAAATACAAGCCACGTCCACATAAGTACTTGTACCAATCCAATCCCCTGCATCTTCCCGAGGGCAAGAGAACCTCGAGGAGGGAAGATCTGTAATGCCGAGGGAGATCCGTCCGTTGTGCCAGAACCTATATCTGAGTCCACGTCTCAATGTCGAACAAAGAAGGAGCAAAGGTGAGAAGAAGATCTGAATAACCGCACCGGATAGAACACCAAATGACCGTGAAGTAGGGTGTAAGTGACGGAAGAGGCAAGGGAAACCCGAAAGGATGCTGAAGGGGCAAAGTAGAGGTGCTGTCCAAAACCTGAAAACGCAGCAAAAGGGAGCTCGAAACACCGCGAGAACGCAGGGGTTTGAGCAAAATTCCAGGTGATGGAATCACCGGATGCAGAGGTTGGTAAGGTGAGGGCTGTAAATACACCAAAACAGGCTGAAAATCAGCAAGGTTGAAGTCGGAGAATTGCCGGCAAAGTCACGTGAGGGTTCAACTTCCAATCGGGAAGACCAAGGGACAAGGAGCGGGGCTCTGGCTGTCCAAGATCAGCAAGTAGAGGCTGAAATGAAAAATGCTGGTCAAGCTGCTGCTGTCCTGCCCAAAAATCGCTAAAGTCTGCTGGCTGCCCTTCTGCAACAGAAAACAAAGCTGGCTGAAAAACACTGAGGCAAGTGAGGAAACGCAGAGCCAAAAGGGACTGCCCTCCTGCAAAAACGCTAGGCCAAAGTGATGGCTGAAAAACGCAAATGCAAAGGATAGGCAGAAGGTGGCGATCAGGTAGAGGGAGGGAGGGCAAGAGCAGAGGGATGCAGATCCACAAAATGCTAGGGCTGAAGCAAAAAACGCTGATGGAGATGAAGCAGTCCTTCGTGATGAAATCCTCCGCAGAGTCCTCCCAGGTGTAGGCGATGGCAGATCCAATCCTAGAGCTTTGATACCATGTCAGAGTGTGCAGCGGAAGGTGAGAGAGAGAAAGAGACAACGTCACGAGAGAGAGAGAAGAGACATGACATGAGATAGATGGTGGAAAGGCTAGTAGTCCAATAACTCTAGATGGCAAACTCTACATGATGATGAGACAATACAATGAGGGTGCCTCCCCTCCTATATATAGGAGAATAGGGGCTGGTCGGGCAATAATCCTCAATATAGCCCAATGACCTAAAAATTAAAGTGGGAAATGTGCTGAACAACCCTGAGTGTGCCTAAGATCTTGTCCAGCAGGTGTACGGGTGGCCAGCTCACAAGCAAGGGCCAGTTCACGTGTGGTGAGGAGCCTGTAGACAGTGTGCGAAGCATCTGGTGATGAATGAATCTAACAGGAAGGAGGGGGCTAGACATGCATCTACCAGGTAGTGCGAAGCATCTGGTGATGAATGAATCACCAGGAAGGAGTGGGAGTTAGTGCATGAAAAAGAGGAGGAAAATTATAAAACCAGGTAGAAGCTTTTTTTTAATCTCTCTTCTTAGGGCCCAAGCTCAAAGCTCTCTTATGCCAAGCCTCCATAGCTCTCTCAAGCCAACTTATCTCTCTCTCACTCGTGCCTAAGTTAATAGCTAGCCCTCAAGCCGAAGCTCTTCTTTTTTCCATTCGACCTCAAGCTTCCAATCACCATAAAGCTAAATATGAAAGGGCATATCTCTCGCTCTTAATCAAGCTCGCTAGCCGATAATTTCCTTTCTCGTACTCAAGGATCATAACGCTCACTCTCATATAAAGCCACTAGCCTGACAAGCTCCCTCTTAATCGGCACTAGAAGCACAGATTGGACGACACAAACGGAAGGATTAATCTTTCAAAAGATTAATGAAGTTCTCTTTCTCTCCTGACGACATTGAAGAACAAGAAGAGGAAAAGCAAAGAGGAGATTGAAGGAGATCAAGCGAAGAGTTGTTGGTGGAAGTTTGCAGAAAAAGAAAAGAGCTTGAAAGGAGTGCTCGGGAAGAAATGAGATGGAGGGGTTAACTTTAACAGGACAGGGGTATTCTAATAGTCACTTTTGTGAAAACATTGGGAATTGAAGAGCAAGAGAACCATACATGATGGGGATTTGTGCCTGACAACTGCAATTTGCTTTCAACAATTGGGGGATTTCTGATTACGGTTTCAGATCGAGGTGCATATCGTTAATCGAGTTGTATGAAGGTTATCAGAGATCATAAATTTGAAAGTTTTGTTATTTGCGAACATCAGAATCTGTGTCGTGTTCTTATTTTCTAGTGCTATTAGTTGTAAATTCGACTTTAATCCTCAATTATCTCTCGTAATCAATCATTAAACTTCAATATACGCTCTTATTAACACTAAAATCACCCCTAACTGCACTCATCTCCCTTCGTTTGAGCCTACGCGGATTTCCCGATTACAGCCAGAAGCCCGGCGCTTTCCCGGTCAAATCTGGAGAACCGCGCACTCCGACAGCGGACGCATGTGGCATGGCAGACATTTATTATGCCCAAGGAAGGTGTGGATCGGGTATCATTGATCTAGAGATGCAGAGACATGCATTGCTTTCCACATTGTCCGAGTTCTTTTCCTCAGCAGTGATGCAGGTTTTACATTCCTTATCAGCAGTGAATTTGGTTCTATGGATGCAGGAGGACCCTAACGGTGGACTTTCAGAACTGATGCTCCTATTTGTACAGTGCGGGCTTCTCCCCCTAACGATGGACTTTGAGATACTTATTCTATGATGCTCCTATTCGTACATAGTGGGCTTCTCCTCTCATGAGATCCTTGATGTGTGTTCTCAAAGAGATGAGGGGTTATCTGATCCGTCAGGAACCAAGATGTCTGGAGGAGATCTAGCGCCAGCTGCTGATTTGGAATGCATATGTCAGGGAATCGGGATCAGGATGGCCATCATCAGGGGGATAGGACTGATTTGATTGGGCCAGATGGGACGAGGGACCCGCTCGTCTCATGCTTCACTAGTCGGAGGCTTCTTTTGATAGATGCTGCATTTATCGGCTGGGAGTTTGGTATGAGAGAGAGGATTGCTAAAGGGCTGAGCTTGAGGCAGCTATTCTAGATGCTTGGCATCCAGCACTTCGTGGGGTTACTTTTCTACACGTATTGCATGCTGTGTTTTTCTATGGTTTTCTTGGCCCTCAAGGATGATGGTTACTACACGCTGAGCTTTCAAGGGACAGAATGCATTCTCATTTTCTTGATCTCACTATGCAGCCTATCAGAGTGGTTGGCTCCTGTGGCAAGAGGGGATGTGTTGTACCTTTCAAGGAAAGGTTTTAGTGTTACTTTTTTGGGTGTCTTACTTTCCCCTTATTGCTGGATAAAACCTTTCGAGGGTTGTGATTGATACGATTTATGAATGAAAAGGTCTATTGTGGTTAATTTGTGGGTACTGCTACAAGGTTTTTTTGCCATTTGACTAAGTTAATGTGGTGATTAGGTCTAGTCATTATCAAGAGCTTTCGGTCGTCAAACTTATGAATAAAAACATCTATTGTGGTTAATTTGTGGCTACTGCTACAAGTTGTTTTGTCATGACTAGAATTAATGTGCTGATGAGAACTAGTCATTGTCTAGAGCTCTAGGTCGTCCAACTTTATCATATAATGACATTAATTTTGCTATAGAGATTGCTTTTTGGCTCAAACTTTGAAGTAGTCACTGTAGTTTTCAATGCATATGCCATTTGTTTTCCTCCTATTGGCCTTGGGTTCAGATGCTTTCTTTCGTGTACAGTGATATGCGGTGAAGCTGTTATTATTTCAGCATTGTCATGCCTTGATAGAAGCTTCTTACGAATCCCCATTTGCAGGCACTTCTGAAAAGGGGAGGGAGGTATCACAGAATGGCTCTAAGAAAGGCAACAGCGACACAGCGACTGCTTCTGATGGAGACCAACTGAGGAATTCAACAAGCACTAACAATCTGAGGGCTTTTACATTTAATGATCTTAGGTCAGCCACACGGAACTTTCGCCCTGACAGTGTTCTGGGAGAAGGAGGATTTGGGTGTGTATTCAAGGGCTGGATCGATGAACAAGGGTTCATGGCTACCAGACCAGGAACAGGAATTGTGATTGCTGTAAAGAAGCTAAATCAAGAAGGATTGCAAGGGCACAAAGAGTGGTTGGTAAGCTTTTGTCCACAATCTGAGTGATTTTCATTTATGTATGTATGTATGTATATATATCTATACATACATACATATATATCTGTGTGTGTACACACACACAGAGTTGCAAGCGATACAAAATCATTCTCATCATTCCTACACTTTCTGCCTGTCCTCTTGTAAAATATGCTCTTTGGCTTCTGCATCAATTTGTCATTCAGAGTCCTGAGTGTGAACTTTGAATCCATTGTCTACGATAATTATAATATTTACCTGGATGCTCTCAAGATGCTATACTGCGATGTAGTAGGAGGCTTTTATGTCTCGATTAGAGCATGCATGGTAACTACTTTGTGTGCAAACTGGTGGGAAGCTAGGCTAGGTTGATCCCTTCTCCCAGCACAAGAACGGCAAGAGGAGGTCTTGGTTGAATACGCTGAAATTTCTTCTGGATCTGTCAAAAACATTTTGACCACTAATCATTAATTGCTATTGATGCGCAATCACATCCGAAGTGCTGACTTGCCAGACTATGTGGCTCATTCATCGCTTTTCTCTGTTGCAGGCAGAAGTCCATTTCCTCGGCCAGCTTTATCATGACAATCTCGTTCGACTTATTGGTTATTGTGCTGAGGATGATCACAGACTGCTTGTTTATGAGTTCATGCAGCGTGGCAGCTTAGAAAATCACCTCTTTAGACGTAAGTTTGGTGCAATTAGGCTTTTCAAAAGTTAAGTTGAAATTACCGTTGGATCACGGACATTTCTGTTACAGGAGGTAATCATAATCAAGCCCTGTCTTGGGCAATAAGAATGAAAGTTGCTGTTGGTGCTGCAAGGGGTCTCGCCTTTTTGCATGATGCGGAAAAGCCAGTCATATACAGGGATTTCAAAACATCGAACATTCTACTGGATTCGGTATTTGCCCATCTTTCAGTGGAGTCTTCCTTTGCTTCATCTGTATTTGGTCTGAAGGTTTTGTATTATTCTTCATGCAGCAATACAATGCTAAGTTGTCAGACTTTGGGCTTGCAAAAGACGGACCCACGGGGGATAATACTCATGTTTCAACTAGAGTCATGGGCACGTATGGCTATGCTGCCCCTGAATATGTATCAACAGGTCATCTGTTGGGTCTTTTCTATCTTTGCTCCTTGTTCATAAGTAACCAAGTTGCTACAGATTTGTATAGGGAATGTGAAACGAGTAGTAACACTATTTCATATCTTAAGGCTTTGAGAGTTAACTGTGATATGAGGTTAAATTTTTTTATTGTTTTGTATGAAGTTTGTGTCATTTGTTGCTGCTCATGAACTCGGTATCTTTTTCGGATTGTTTTCCTATCAGCCTCATTTCATAGCTGAGGTTATGGTCGAGAACTGATGTCAATATGTCTTTGGAATAGCAGGGCATTTGACAGCCAAAAGTGATGTCTATAGTTTTGGAGTGGTTCTGCTTGAGATCCTTACTGGGCGCAGAGCAGTTGACAAAACCAAACCAGGTGGGGAGCAAAATCTGGTGGAGTGGGCCTTACCATACTTAAATGATAAGCGGAAAGTATTTCGTCTCATTGATCCTCGGCTAGAGGGTCAATATTCCATGAAAGGAGCTCAACGTGTTGCAAATTTGTCTCTCAGCTGTCTAAACTCTGAGGCAAAGTTGAGGCCATTCATGAGGGACATTGTTACAACGCTGGAGCCCTTAGTGAATGCCAGGGAACTCGCGAAGTGCTCTCACAGTGCAGTTTTGGAACCTTCCACTCGACCTTCTAGGGATGTTGTGCATGATAAGAGGAAGGTTAAGTCTGGTTGATACCGATGATCTCATTACTGCAGAAGTTTGGAGCTGATATGAATCATGAATGCTCTGATTCAAACAGTTTAAGTTGAAAGGTAGGCAATATCTGCTGCATTAAGGTGCCTTCCTATTCTACTAACTGCAGCAAAAGGATGATTGATCTGCATGCATGCCACACTTGCGGTGTTTAATTTCGGGACCTAGAGTAACAGAAGGCAGGAACTTCGGGTGAAGGTGGAAATCCGGTTTGGAAGGGCACAGAGAGAGTATTCAGAGGTTCGCATGAGCTCATATGGAGGTCTGGCGAGTTACCCCCGTTTATTTGTTTCTGAACTTAGGGAAAGCTCATCTGGGTAGCAGGCATAAGAAGGGCATTCTACATTGCTCTGCTTGGATGTTTGTGTGCAAGGCTCCTTTCTCAATGAGACTATATGGTCAGCATTTGCTCGCACCTTGGACCAGGGTTGAAGGCAAGTGCATTGCTACTCGTGAAGACTGGAAGATGCCCAAAACAGTGTCTCATTTAGTGATATACAGATAGATCTAGCTTTACCGGGTGAAGATCCAAAGCCGGCATTTATTGCTACAGACTTATCTCTTGAGGAAGAAGAAATTTCTGTGCAGATTTGTTCAGTGTTAATTTTTCCAAGGACATTTTGGGTTAATGAAATTTTGGCCTGTTTAGTCTGAGTGAACTGCCAAATTTGCAAGCAATGAAAATTGCACAAGGTTGTAAATGCTCTTCAAGTGTTCAGAAGTGTTGCCTCAATCTATAATGTAAAATCTTCCAGTGTGACAACAGTGACTTACGGTGTGAAGATTGTTAAAGAGATTAAAAAAAAAAAAAAGATTAAATTTTGGGATGTGGGTATTTCGTGTTGTATCCTGTACCAAACTTTTTTGTTAACTTGATATGCCCATTGGGGTTCATCCGCCAGGCTAACGTGTTTTGGAAAGTCGAGAAAAAGCATTTGTTACTGTTGGAATACTAAATATAATCAGATGGTGTGTGAATCTTTTGTCCAAGAGTGTGGCCTCTTAAGAACTGTATGTCAAGTGAAGTGGGTCATTTATTTGTCCTTTCGCTATGATTGTATGCTTCAATTGTGATTAAATGCGTGCCTGGACTAGGCTTGCAAATGCGAGAGGGCATTACGTAGATGACCATTGTTGGCAATGATGGGAGAGTTGCCAACCTATGTGAAGGTTAGTTAAGACTCAGAGGAATAAGAAGAGAGAGTAATCTCGTGTGATTGGATAGAGTTAGTGAATGCCTTAATTTGTCTTTCTTTATCTAGTTAGCTATTTTAGGTTGGGCAAATTCATTTGGAGAGTATAAAGAAAACCCCTATCCACAAGGATAGTGGTTTGTAAATACCTCTCGCTCTTTCTCCCGGGTCTGTTGGAGGTGCACAAGCTCATAGAGTGCAACTGCAGTGGAGCTCTCTTTTTGCGCTTCGCACTTAAACCACTATCATATAGGCATGAATCATTCAATAGTAGACTGTCGCACAAACGAGGCTCTCTCTCTCTCTCTCTCTCTCTCTCTCTCTCTCTCTCTCTGAGCGAGCAGACGAGAGTTGGGTTCCACAAACTTCAACTCGACTGCACTATACAGCAGTGACAATGGCACATTCCCTGTATGCACAAATAGGTGTGTTGCATCATCCCATTGGTATGATGCAAGCGATCACTCTATTAGGAAAGTTATCTACCCTAAAGTTCCTAGCCTGCAATTCCGTGCAATCACTGTTTATAAAAGCAAAGATCATCCTATGCAATGAAGAGTGCATGACCATTAGACGCTTGGGTACTTCCATGAAGAATACTAAATTGGTTGTTACCAAGGAAAAGTTGAACTTTGATCCTCTTACCTCATCTCTCATTGAAGAAGAAGCCTTCCACTCTCCAAACAAAGTGAAGACTAGGCACATAGTATATATGACAAATAAAAAGAAGTTGCAAATCTGTTGTTATGATTGCGGTAAGCACTGTCAAATGTCTAGACATTGCAATTCAAAAGGCGGAGACAAGTGCTCTCCAAAGGATAAAGACAAAGGCAAAAGAAAGCTTGCTTGAGAACAGAACTCTTCGAAGTCTGTCAATTTGGTGAAGTCCACACTAGCAAGGCTCCTTTCTTCTACTCCATTGGGTGCACACATGCTACTAAAGAGAGGCACATGAGTGGCAAAGAGGGGACAAGTGGTGTTCACAAGATGGAGTTGCATTATTCAAGGTGTATCATTTTGTAGACTTATCATTAGAGTATCTATGGTACATTCTACATCTACTTGGTCTTCCTACATATGCCCACAATAAGCTGGAAAGAGGGTGTGAGTAATTCATCACAAATGAATGCACAAATTTATTGTCATTTTGGGTTTTTTATTTTATTTTTCTTATACCTTTGCCATTGTAAAAATCAACTAATTCATTGCAACAATTGATTGGTTCTCTCTCTCTCTCTCTCTCTCTCTCTCTCTCTCTCTCTCTCTCTCTCTCTCTCTCTCTCTGATGCAATAACTATGTTTAAGGGTTGCTTGAGAGCAAAGAGAGGAGAACAGGCAAGCGAGCCAATCATGGAGAAATGGCTATGGGATAATAAGTGGTGTGCTTGAAATGGGTTGCAAAGAGACTACAAAAGCAGAGAGAAAGAATGGATTAACATGAGGTTAGTTCTCTTGTCTAAACAATGGGACAATGACATGCTAGTGTGTTTTTGTTCTAAAAGAAACAATTAATGATTCAAGCACACATTCATGTGCTTAAGTGTGTTCACGGCTTCCATATCAACAATGCACACTTCAGGTCTCTCTCAAGAGGGAGAAGCTCTTTCATAAAAAAGATTTTACTCATGCATGCATGTAATGAGAATGGCCTATGAACTTAGAGAATAGCGGAATTTAGAGTGAGCAATTTTGAGAGCATAGAGGGTGAACTTAATGGGTAGTAGCAACTCTATCATAACACTTAATTAACTAGGCATGAACAATACTTTTACAAGAGAGAGAGTGTAGAGAATATGACAACAGTTGAGGACCGGATTTATGTGGAGCCGGTCCCCCCTCCAAAAGGCATTTGTATTATAGATTCTCTCATTAAGAGAGACTTGGTACAATACAATCTTTGTGTTCCTTGAGACCTCCTTGGCAATATGAAGATGAAAGGTTCACACACCAAGCTTTTGCATAATTTCAACAATCAATCTTAGCTTGGAAACAATCAAGAACTTGTGAACATCATTAATCTTTGTGTTCCCTAAATCATTTGAGTGCATGAAGATGTATACTTTTTATGCATCAACTTGTGCTTAAAGCAATAATTAATCTACCTTGCAATACAATTAATCTACTTGCAATAAACCATTAGCCTTCTTGCAATAAGCATAACATGCACTTGTAGAAAGCATTAACTATCCCAAGCATCAATCCCAAGACCTCAAACACCTTCGAAGGTGGAGAGAGCTAGCAGGGAATGAGGGTAGGGAAGAGGAAGAAGAAACATTTCATAGGAGAAAGAAGTAGTTCCTCACTTATCATACTCTTGTTGCTAGCATACATAATAGCATAGTAATGAAGAAGGAGGAGATGGCAAGCTTAAGCATTGAAGCATAGCTCTTGGTTGGATTTGCATTCCATAGCCAAGAGAGTTGGTGTAGGCTCTCAACTTCTCAAGGAGCTTGGAGAAGGAGATGGAGCTCTTGCACTTTGCATAGCACACCATGAGAGTGTTTGTGAGTGTGTGTGGGTGAGTATACCCCTCAAGCAAGCCCCTAGCTAGCTTGGGTCGACCCCCCCTTGTAGCTCATGCTTGAAGCTCATTGGACCCTCCCAGGCCTAGCCAATCACAATCAAGAGCCATTACAAGCAACATGGGTAGCCTTGGGACAAGTGTCCCCCTTTCCCCTTTGAGAGAGAGGACTTGATAAATGCAAAATCAATTAGATAATTCAAATAATTTATCATTGGACCCCTTTGAAGCCTAGCCAATAGGCTTCAAGCAACACATGAAGGTAACATGGGTAGGGACCGGACATGTGTCCTTGCTGCCTCTTCAAGTTGGGGCTTCCCTTGTGTGTGTGAGTGGGTGTTCTCTCTCTAGCCCCTAGGAAAAGGGCTCGCCCCCCCCTCTTGTAGGAATGCTTTTGACTTAGACTTGAACACTCTCGGAAGAAGAGGAAATTGGCGGATGTCCCCGATTATTTGGGCCAAAAGTCGAGCTTCTCAAGGCACCTCAAGTACCTTAATCATGCAGCAAGTCAAGCACCTCAAGCAAGGAGCCATTCAAGCACCTCAAGCATCTTAATCAAGCACCTCAAGCATGACAAACACCTCAAGCACGACAAGCACCTCAAGCAGGACAAGCATCTCGAGCTTGGGCCGGGTTCCCACCTCAAGCTCAGCCCTAGCTTGCCTAAGGTCAAAGGACTTTTACACACATTATTGGAGGTCTTCAATGAAGCTAACCCTAAGGTCTTATGCTCCATTGGTTAGCCTTGCTCTTTGATAGACCATCTCTCATTTGGGCCCCTTAACCATTGGCCCCGTGTTGAGATAGATCTATAAGCACATGTCTATATCTTAACCCTTGTTCCCGTGTATTCTCCCACATTAAGTGATCAATTTAATATGAGAAAATCATTTGGGTTGGATAGATATTAATTTTTATGACATTACCTCTCTCTTGAAATCATAGTCGTCCTCGACTATGAGGTAGAGATGGTAAAGTCTCACCCATTAGTCCATTGGTCTTAGCGGGTAGAGGATCCATTTTTACCCTACGACATCATTCCAGAGTGGATGACTAATCCACTTGGTGCTTGAGAGACATTGTCTGCCGCAAGCATGTCTGCTCTTTTTAGTCCATATCATACTTCCAAAGTAGAGTGACAAGTTCTACTTGGTGTTTGGGAGACGTAGTCACCACAAACATGATCCTAAGTATGCATACTTTAAAATTTGTGCACAAAACATGAAAAGAGAGTCTTATAAGACAAAAACATTGATCATTTAAAATGCATTTCTTTTACATTTGCTTACTCTTTTGTGTCATTGTAAGCATCATTAACAAGGTTCATATTATCCTTAAGCCATGTTCTTTGATGCATTTAGTATCTTTGAAAGGATAATTAAATAAGATACTGTCAGTAATCTTACCATTTCTTAATACCTTGTCTTCTTGTTGAAGGATGAACTTGGGTTGGAGCTCCTCTGCTTCATCCTCGATCTGTGGCGGGTCTTCATTTATGTGTAATTTGCCTTAGATGAGCCTTGGGAAAGTTTAGTAAGACCCAACCTCTTTTTTTTCTTTTTTTTTAAAAAGGATAAGGCTCTTTTGTGCCTAACGGCAGGAGCCTCTTTTGCCTAGCTAATAAATAGATATAGCCTGTTTAATCTTGTAAAAAGATTCTTTTTGATCTCGGCTATACTCCTTTGCAATGAAGATCTTCCCAGGTATCTTAAGCTACAAGGGACTTTCGGATCTTCCGTCTTTAGCCTTGAAAGGTAGTTTCTCCTTAGAAGTATGTTCACGTTATTAGAGATATATTGTTGTTAAGCTAAGTACTTCTCTCATTTTGAGCATTGATCTACTTCGAATCATAGGCTTTTAGTAGATCAAGGATTATTAGTTTTGTATCTTTTGGCCATCCATTGGAATAGTAGGCCGACATAAGAGGGTTACTCTAGTTCTGATAGAGATTTAATGGTCATGGTAGGATTTCTTTCCAACACTATTAGATGTTGGCAAGCCATGGTCCTTTTTTTATACTTCATCTTTTGGTATACCATACATTTTGAAACATTCTCTTGTATGTTATTGTTTCTTGGTAAGCCAATACAAGTATGATTTTACTCCTAGCAGAGCAAATTCGAATTCCTCTTTGCCCCGCTTATGGAAGGAGCATGGGAAGCAAGGAAGATATAGCCTATTGAGGTATGGAAGATAACCATCCTTTTACGTGAGTGGTTCTTTTTCTTCCATTTGTAAGGCTATTATCATATCCCTAAAGCCTGGGTTAGAAGCATATTTAACTATCATAAAACATAGTTCATTGTAAGTTGCTATTGATATCCTATCTACCCTTGGCCATTGGGAAAGTGCATCGGCTACATGATTGTGTTTGCCAGCAATGTGAGCAAAGTAGAATTTAAATTGCAAAAAGAAATTTTCCTACCTCATTTGATTGTCCAAGAGCTTGGTTTGCATCATGAATGGAGTCCGCAAAAGTACTTCCATGTGTCTAGAGCATTTAAAACAGCTCATAGGTCCTTTTGTATATGTCCAACATTCGCTCATTGGAGTTGAGTCTTTGAATCTCGTATGCTATGGTATTCCCTTCTTGAAGCAAAGTTTTGCTCAAAGGCAATCATCCAGGTATTACATTGGACCTCAAATAGCTTTTAGAGATCCCATAAGTTGAGAAATAAGTTTCTCTTTAAACTTTTTAGAAGTATTTTTCTCTCTTTGCGGTCCATGTATACTTAACGTTCTTTTTTGTTAAGTCATGTATTGGACCTGCTATAAGCATGGAATTTTCCTATGAAGCATCTTTAGTATGCACTCATACCTTTAGAGCTTTGCAACTCATGTAGATTCCTTGGATTAGGCCATCTTTTATTACCTCTACTTTTTGTGGATCAATAGAAATACCACCTTTAGAGATAATGTGACCTAATTATTGAATCTCTCTCCAAACTTACCAGTCCATGTTATTGCCTTTTTGAACTCCTCTTGTGGAGCTTGTAAAGCTCAATAAGGAGGCTTATTAGGCAATGAGCTTCATGGTAAAAGCTCCATTGTATGGTCATTGTCCCTTCATTGTGGAGATAGCTCACGGGGGTATCATCATTAAGAACATTTTGGAATCCATTTACGAATTTAGACAATTCTAATTCCTCTTGATTCCCGTTTTATTATTATTATTATTTATTTAATAATATTGTTATTGGTTGAAACATTAAATTCACTTATAGACTTTCTAACAGAAATCATATATATGAAAATATAAATTTTCATTAACTTGTGAAAGCATGCATATTTACAAGGGATAGGATACTACCCGACTCATAAACATGTATGTACATATCTTCTAGCATAGGAAAAACAAAAGCCTGTTTCTATAAGCATCCTCTTTTGGAGTTTCCAACATAGAAACTCAAGGTGGCTTGTTGCGTGCATTTCTTTGGGGACAAGCACGATAGACATGCCCTTGTTGTCCACATTTGTAGCATTTGTTATCCTTACGATAACACTCTAGCTCTATTGCAGAGAGTTTATTCTTACCTTTATAGACTCCTTTCTCCTTAACTTTGTTATTGGTGTTGCTAGAGTTGCCTTTGGAGGAAGTTTGAGCATTAGTCCTCCCTCTAGGCTCATTTTGATCCTTCACTTCCATGGGTTTAGAGTTTTTCTTAACCCCTTGTTGAGAATCGATTTGAGAGGCGACCATAGTATGGTGTGTGACCGCCGATATGGTATTAGGCCTTTGTGAGTTAATATACTCGGCCTTCTCTTCAGAAATACCCGCACATAATTGTTTCTCTTGCTCCCCAAAGTCTATCTTTTGAAAGACAGTAGCTTTGAGATGTAAATCCCAAAACTTGTCTACATACTTGTTGATAGACTCATGAGAGAGAAGCTTCAAGCCGCGCCATTCGGTAAGAACTTTATCTTTAGTATCGCTTGGCAGAAATTGCTTCATGATGGAAACTCGTAGAGTTTTCCATGTCTTTGGGGCTTCTCCATTGCCACGAAGGCTAGCCCACCATTGACGAGCTGATTTTTGGAAGTGCATAGCTACATGGCGTAGCTTGGAGGACTCTGTGAAGCCCTCGTCCCCAAAGGCCGCATCAAATTGTTGGATGAAGGCCAACACTTTGTCGGTAGCACCAAAGGTGCCATCGTAGGTGAGAAAAGTGATACTCTTTCCTCCCTCCTTGAACTTCTTTAGCTTTTGTGACCTTCGCCATGCAGGAAATGATTTGCGATGTCCTCCCCTCTTGTATTCTCTAGGAGAATAGCCATAACTTTCATCGGAAGAGGAGGAAGGTGAAGAAGAAGGAGAAGAGGGTGACCTCTTCCTAGCCCTTTTCTTCCTTTGTTTCCTCTCTTGCCTTTCAGAGTGATGAGGAGAAGGACTATGGGTTGCTCTTTTCCTCTTGGGAGGAGTAGGCGATCGTCTAGACCGCCTTCTTCGTGGAGCCACATCTTCAGAAGAACTTAGACTTTCATTGCTTTCTTTCTCTTTGGATTCCTCCTCTCGAATGGGAGAGAGTCTTCTTTTGGGGTTCTCTTCAAGAGGCCTCCTAAGCTCTCTCTCCTCTTGGAGAGGAAGGAAAATTCCAAAGACACGAAGTTGTTGAGTAACTTCGGCTTGCAAAGTAGGGTTGCCCATAGCTTGTTGCAACCTAGTCACAAGATAATTCACAACCATGGGAGCATCATCATTAGCACCTTCATGTGGAAAATCAAAGCTATCAATGTTCATTCTACTCTCTTGATTATTGTCAGCCATGTTAACAAAATTTTATGTATGTACTTAGTGTATGCTTTGGCAATTCAAAACCTTAGTTACCACTCCTCTTAGCCTTTGAAAATTGGCTCTTAAGTATCTACACCCACGGCTCAAAGTGGTTAATTATAGAGAGTAGAGGAGTAGGTCTAACATAGCAGCGTTGCCAAGGGCTAGCTCCTTTTGGACTTCTTGTGGCTCAATAATGGTAAAGCCGTAGGCAAGTCTAAAAAGACTCCATTATTAAGTCCAAAGCTCCCGAGGTGTGCACCATCCCCCAATAGTGGGCTTAACAAAACCGATATTAGATCCCAGTTCCACTTACCCTATTATAATTAACAACATCAACCATTTATAGGCTACTTAAGGACCTCTCTTCTTAAGCAAGAAAAGAGAAACCAAATGCTCTGATACCAATGTAATGAGAATGGCCTATGAACTTAGAGAATAGCGAAATTTAGAGTGAGCAATTTTGAGAGCATAGAGGGTGAACTTAATGGGTAGTAGCAACTCTATCATAACACTTAATTAACTAGGCATGAACAATACTTTTACAAGAGAGAGAGTGTAGAGAATATGACAACAGTTGAGGACCGGATTTATGTGGAGCCGGTCCCCCCTCCAAAAGGCATTTGTATTATAGATTCTCTCATTAAGAGAGACTTGGTACGATACAATCTTTGTGTTCCTTGAGACCTCCTTGGCAATATGAAGATGAAAGGTTCACACACCAAGCTTTTGCATAATTTCAACAATCAATCTTAGCTTGGAAACAATCAAGAACTTGTGAACATCATTAATCTTTGTGTTCCCTAAATCATTTGAGTGCATGAAGATGTATACTTTTTATGCATCAACTTGTGTTTAAAGCAATAATTAATCTACCTTGCAATACAATTAATCTACTTGCAATAAACCATTAGCCTTCTTGCAATAAGCATAACATGCACTTGTAGAAAGCATTAACTATCCCAAGCCTCAATCCCAAGACCTCAAACACCTTCGAAGGTGGAGAGAGCTAGCAGGGAATGAGGGTAGGGAAGAGGAAGAAGAAACATTTCATAGGAGAAAGAAGTAGTTCCTCACTTATCATACTCTTGTTGCTAGCATACATAATAGCATAGTAATGAAGAAGGAGGAGATGGCAAGCTTAAGCATTGAAGCATAGCTCTTGGTTGGATTTGCATTCCATAGCCAAGAGAGTTGGTGTAGGCTCTCAACTTCTCAAGGAGCTTGGAGAAGGAGATGGAGCTCTTGCACTTTGCATAGCACACCATGAGAGTGTTTGTGAGTGTGTGTGGGTGAGTATACCCCTCAAGCAAGCCCCTAGCTAGCTTGGGTCGACCCCCCCTTGTAGCTCATGCTTGAAGCTCATTGGACCCTCCCAGGCCTAGCCAATCACAAGCAAGAGCCATTACAAGCAACATGGGTAGCCTTTGGACAAGTGTCCCCCTTTCCCCTTTGAGAGAGAGGACTTGATAAATGCAAAATCAATTAGATAATTCAAATAATTTATCATTGGACCCCTTTGAAGCCTAGCCAATAGGCTTCAAGCAACACATGAAGGTAACATGGATAGGGACCTGACATGTGTCCTTGCTGCCTCTTCAAGTTGGGGCTTCCCTTGTGTGTGTGAGTGGGTGTTCTCTCTCTAGCCCCTAGGAAAAGGGCTCGCCCCCCCTCTTGTAGGAATGCTTTTGACTTTAGGTGATCAAGCACCTTACTCACCAAGCATGACAAAGCACTTGAACTAGGGGGTGTTCTCACAAGCATCTCAGGCAAGATTCTCAAGGCACCTCAAGTACCTTAATCATGCAGCAAGTAAAGCACCTCAAGCAAGGATCCATTCAAGCACCTCAAGCATCTTAATCAAGCACCTCAAGCATGACAAACACCTCAAGCACGACAAGCACCTCAAGCAGGACAAGCATCTCGAGCTTGGGCCGGGTTCCCACCTCAAGCTCAGCCCTAGCTTGCCTAAGGTCAAAGGACTTTTACACACATTATTGGAGGTCTTCAATGAAGCTAACCCTAAGGTCTTATGCTCCATTGGTTAGCCTTGCTCTTTGATAGACCATCTCTCATTTGGGCCCCTTAACCATTGGCCCCGTGTTGAGATAGATCTATAAGCACATGTCTATATCTTAACCCTTGTTCCCGTGTATTCTCCCACATTAAGTGATCAGTTTAATATGAGAAAATCATTTGGGTTGGATAGATATTAATTTTTATGACATGCAAGTCACACTATTCGAGTCAACTTCCTTTGAACCTTAGTTGTTTGCTTGGATTTTGTTTTTGGATCACTGCATGTGAGATTCAATTGAATCAACCAAAGCCATTTAGAAAATGATTTGTCATCATGCTCTAACACCTTTTTATGTAAACCTCAACCTTTCATGACGCGAGGTTGTACACACATAAAATATGCCTACAAAACATCCTTATGTTCTATTTCCCTTTTGGATTCTTGATTAAGACATGCAAAAGCCTCTTTAGAGATTCAAATTATAAATCGCTTGTTGGTGGATGCATGATCTCTATAAACAAATTGTGGTCATAGTTCCCTCTTAGCTCTTCACACGTATATGCTCTTTTTTAACTTTCATGCATGCAATTATTGTTGCACACTACATGGTACTTCATGAATGACTCTATGGCAACCAAGTGAGCTTGCTATTCCTTTTGGCCCCTTAAGCTTGCATACACATAGTAGAAGTGTATTCAGTTATCTAACCACTATTTATGTCGTCCCTCACCAACAAGTATGTCATGGTCAAAGTGAACTGGACCACGATTTTTGTAAGTATGCCTTACTTAGACATTTTTTCTACCTGTAAGGTACTTCGATGAGGTTACTACAACAACCTTTATGGTACTTCGGTGAGGTTTCTTCAACAACCAAGGGATTGCCGTAACCGTTCATTTTCTCGTCTACATTGACAAATGGTTTTTAGTTTTGGTATTGTTGGAATGTTTTGTATGCAAGTTTTCTTATTAACGTTGCGTCTTAATGGAATGCTATGTAGACTCTTGCTTTCTGATAGTAATATACTGTTTGAGTGGCAAACATAGGAGATTTAAGCATAATGCCATTTTCATAAGGTTTGCATTGCGGGCTTGTATAACCAGTATGACCATGTTTGTTGCTAAGTTTATGGCTATATCTATATGCTTGTTATTGCATATGTATGTGCAAATAAGTGATGTTTGCTTATATCTATTTGATAATACGCTTATGTTGTATACTCTTTTCTTTTGTAAACTAGAATTCAATTATCTTTTGTTTTGCACAACTACTACCAAGGGGCAATTTCAACAAAATCATAACATAAAATATCGTATAGATGTAGCATGTTATGGATGCTTGTTGTCCTTCAAGCCTTCTGTAATTTTTATAGTTGTCTCTCTGCTCAGTGTCACCACAATGATGGTGTTATGCAATGCCCTATTGGGTTCTACCAAGGAATGCCTTGAATGGCTTTTCATACTTACATGATAGTGTTTCACAAGACTGTAGTTAACATCCTATTATATGTCTTTAACACTTTTAATACATGTATATTGGTGTGCTTCTAGTGCGGTTGTAGGCAAGGGCTCATCCAACAATACCACATATGTCATAGTTTCATACTTTGTTTGTTTGTTATAATAAGTGGCTAGGGTCTCCTAGTATATTATTCTACGATTTGTCTGTTCAATGTTCAAATAGTATGCTCATGGTCTAGCTCAATGGCTCAAGACACTTGTCCCACAATAGCCAGGATCCTATGAAGAAAAAGGGACCGAGGGTTATCCCTATTCAAGGAGGTGCACACACTGCAAGATATCCTATTTATAGGAGCAAAGATAACCTATGAAAGGAGTCAGTTGGGTGGAGTTTTAAGTGCTTTTCCATGTCTTCTAAAGGGGACTACAAAGGGCAAGGGCGATGGTGAAATAGAGGAAGACAATGGTCACGATCATAAGGCCAACCATCGTAAGGCCTTGAACAATGGAAATGGAGGAGAAAAGTGTAGGAACAACAAGCTCTAGACAATAGCATTGAGGCTTTAGGAAAAGGAAATAGAGACACACTACGTAGAGAATGCAATTCCAAGCAAAAAATCCATGAAGTAAGGATGCATGACGCACCCAAATCAAAGCTTCAAATGTGCATGCTAGAAAATGGGCTTATGCTAAGGTAAAATAAAGTTGATTGTAGCATGAAATGGCATTAAGCCCTATGGTAGATAAATAGGGTGAACATTCACGTTAGCATTTTGAAACAAAAAGTTGTAAAGGAAGTCCTTCCAAGTAACCGTTTACAAACTAAAAATAATCTTTTAAAGAAAAGGGAAAATTATAAAAAAACCCTCAAATATGTGGAAATTCCCAAAATACCCTTGTAATTTTCAAAATTTCCAAAATACCCTTGTTCAATTTTTCGACAACGAGTCGCTTCAGTTTCCTCAAAAATAATATGCAAAGCTTCAACACATATCTACAAAGGTGTTAGCCAAAGACAATCACCCATATACCAAAAAATGGCAGCATTTACGTGTGTTAATATCAAGCTATTTTCTCTCAAGTCCATAATAGCATTGAAAATCCATGTTTTGACATGCTCAATCTTTTGAATAGAGTGCTTTGTATAGAAATTTGTAAAAGATTACCGTTTTTGCCATGTTTGCCATTATTGCAAAAACTTGTAAAAGATTACCATTTTTTCCATGTTTGCCATTATTGCGAGGGATGGATTGGGAATTTTGAAATATTTCAAGGGCATATTGGAAATTTTAGTCCACACTTGAGGGGTATTTTGGAAATTTACAAGGGTATTTTCACAAATTGAGAAATAATTTGGTAAATTTTCCATGAAGAGAAGGGTGAAAAGAAAGTAATATGGCTCTTCAATGAAGGGACCCATTTTCAAACTAGAATTTGCAGTGATAAGGCATGGTTTAACATGCCAAAAATAGCTCTCCCATTGGTACATAGGTCTTGCAAGGTGCAAACAAACTTATTCTTAGTAAAATTTTCAAAAACAAATTATCTTTTACTTAATGTTAATCATTGGAATTATCACCCCAATGAAAACAAGATGTAGGGTTTCTAGAAATTACTTCTTTGGAGAAGTTTCCTATTGATTTCTATAGACTTACATAACATGAAAGGCAATGTCATGCGATGCATAGTTATCAACTACTTTTCGAAATAATTGTGCCTCGTGCATGGTCACACATGCACTAGTCATTTATCTTATATGTAAGTATGCAAGGCCTTTTGACCTTTTGTAACTATGTGGATTTTGGCATAGTTGCACCAATAAGATCTTACTAATAATTATGCTTCACATTACCACATCCTCAAGGGCAAGAACCCTAAAGTTTCAAGAATCTCTTATTTAATTCAACTTTGAAAGGCTAAAGAGAAGAATGACTTGCAAGAGTCACACCACACATTGACTTACAATCATCTGCGGTAGACGATGGACCGTCACAACTATGCAAGGGTCATGAGCATTGAAATCAGCCCAATGGACTACTTTACATGAGCGTCACCGAGGGCTTGAAAAATTTGTGAATCAGTGCCAAACATTAATGTTTAAACCCCATAACAAAGTGCTAAATAGGCAATGTATGGATTTTTTTGTAATCTGTCATCTGGTCTGATCAAACCTTATAAAGCTGTCATCCTATCTTATACAGCTGTTGTAAAGTTCCCATCTTTGGGGTCACACACTTTGTACCTTTTTGCTTCTCTAATATATTCCAAAGCATGCTTTATGATTTTTTAAAAGAAAAGCAAAACAAAACTGTTTGGAGAGGCCTGTTCGCGTTTTGCATAACCCAATCTGTAAGTCCATTACCCAAACGAGAAACAAGATTAGCATCATCTATACCACAACGTATTCACCTCTGATACAATGTTAGATGACCTGTATACAGTGAAGGGTAATTTGTACAAGAGCAAATCCTATGTTCCCATGAGGCTAATGAAGGGTTGTGTGGCAAAATGACCCAATCCTTGGGGCAAACCCATGTGAAACAATTGAGCATATAGGTACAATCAAAGGTGGTCGTTTGGCACCTTGAAGAAAATGATGGTGAAAAGGATTAAGAATTGGATGACAAGGGAAGCTGAGACAGAATATCATCCACAAACGAAGCAAATCTTGATTAGCCAAGATGTTTTTGTAGAAGGAAACCACTGTCGACACAAGGTTCTAACTAACATTCTCCAAAGTAGTATCACTGCGGTTCCCTTCTCATAGACAGACCTCCGAAATCCAAGCGTCCTGCATCAAAATGCTGCCAAAGGTTCTGGTTATCAAACCTCGCTCTATGGTTCCGCAAATCAATGTTCCCCTCGGGCGAGCTTCCATATGACCAAGGGCTACTGAACTTGGGCCTTGGACTATCATCTTCACCATCCCCTGCGGGTTGGCTCTTTGTGTAGATCCTATTCTTCAAATTTACCAACATTTTCCAAGCAAGAGCTGCAGGAAGCCGAATGAAAGTAAGCGCTGCTAGATGAAGCAAAGCCAGAGGGCAACAACACACTGCAGCACAATCAGCGGTAAACCCCGCCAAGCACTTGCAACATACATTGTCCTGGCAACCTTTTCTCTTTTTGTCGAAATCTGCAGAGCCCCTTTTCTGCTGCTTCAGCTGGATTGGAGGATCCATATTTCCATTCTTGTAGTTGTGTCTATTGACCTCAGATTGTTTCTTCTTCTTCTTCCGTCGCTTCTGAGGGCCTTCGTGTTCAGGGATGCGTACAATTTCAGGCACAAGGCTGCAAGAAGAGGATGATGAAGAAGGGAGGGTGAGGTCCAAGTTGGGGTTGTATAGACCTTCAGAAGGAGAAGATGGAGGAAGGGAGGGTTCAGTTGTTGGCGAATCAATTGAGGAACTTGGTGATGAGGATGCTTTACCCTGCAATATAAGGGCCTTCACAGATGAATCAGGTACAAGGAGATGCGCAGAGGGGGCCATGAGTCAAACTGGATGTAGGTCAGAACGTGCTGCGAGTTATAAGCACATAAAGGCGAGCAGATAAACGGTTCTCTGCAGGATCACGTATCAAAGACATGAGGGTTTCACTGCCTTTGTGGTCATGAGCAGCATTCATGCTTGTTCGCTTGCAACTCCAAGGATGATCAAGCAGGAAACCCCTGACAAAAGTACGATTCAATTTCTCTGCATCAGCAGTGAGAAAAAGCTTTCATCCACATCAAGGTAGCGTGAAAAAGGTTTAAACTAAACCCTAAAATAGGTCCTGCGCAGAGTAGCGCTACAAAACCCGTTACAATGCCGATACAAAACCTAAAGCTATGCACAGAAATCGAAGTGCAGTAGGCCAAACCTGTTGAGCGACCGATGACTGTCTTTTGCAAAAAAGGAAGAAGGCAATGGCTGCCTGCAAGGAGAAGGTTATGGGAAAGCCTTCCTTCGAAGTAAATTATTCGCACACTGCGAGGAAGGCGACGATCATGGAAGAAGAATATATCCTGCAGAAGCAAAAACCTGGTTGTCTATAAAGGAAAAGCTATGGAACGAGGCAAGGCGTGTGTGTGTGAGAGTGTGAGAGAGAGAGAGAGAGAGACCGCCTTGTTGGGCAGCAGAGGGCGATGGCGAAATTCCGAAAGGCATGGCAAGGTTGGTTGTCAAATATTGGGCTTTTTTTATTATTCGATTTTCTTTTGGCCGGCCCTCTGGGCATTTTGTTATTTGCGTGTGCACTTTGCTAAGAGATTGGAACGTTGAAGGCGCAATTGGTTGTCCACCAAAACTAGGGCATTTGGTTCAACTAGGGCATTCTTCAATTGGTTGGAACGTTGAAGGCGCAATTATTTGTTCAAGTGCCCAATGCAAGAACGTTCCCCCCTCCCCACCACCAAAAAAAAAAAACAAGAGATAAACTTACTCCTCCATTCTATTCTATTTTTTGAGACATAACATAAATGGCCAAATATCACAGATTGCCCCGGCCACCCCCCCCCTCCTCCCAATGTGTGCCTTCTCCCCCTTGACAATTCCCACCCTGCCACCCTCCGCCCTTACTGCCACATCCAATCGCCCTTCCCATTCTCTCCACTATACACACACACACACACATATATATATATATATATATTGGAGAGGGGAGAGAAGAAGAGAATTTAACGTCGTAGGAAACTATCCCAAGATATAGATAGCGGTTCTAGAAAAGATGGTGACAACTGGCTCAACCCATACAAAAACAAAAGAAAAATGGGGCATCTTTAAAGATTCGCCCTCAATTTTGATTTTCTTGCTAAAGGGGAGACATACACCTCCATTATTTTGCTACCAAAGAGAGTACACTGTCATATCTTTCCCTTGTCAATCTCCCTTAGCACTTATTGCAAGGTTATTCAATGAGCTTGTAAGGACTTGCAACCACTATGTTTTTTTTAACCAACACAAGAGAAGGTAATCATATAGGGAAAAGTTGTGTGTCAAATCTCATACACTCACATCAACATGTGAAAGGGAAGGAGGGTAACATTTGAAATCTAACTCCATGTCAAACTTCAAAGCGGTGCGGGAAGAAGCCGGTAAGAGCTTGGTCGTATGCATTGGTACCTTGCTATTGAGCCGGTCATCAGCCAATTGTGTAGAGAGATAATGGACCCATTAACTCTCCGCCAAATCGCATAAAAAGGCAATTTTTTTGTTTGTATTCCCTCGATATTGATGGGATCGTGGATTCATTACAAAAATCACCTTCGATGGGATGTAGTCGTCGGGCAACAACCCTGTCAGAGTAGGGATCCCTTTTCACGCCCCTCTGACTGAGCCGTTGACCAGCCCTACCCGATTGTAATGGTTCGTAATGGACCATATTGGCCACCCAAAAACGAGGCAATAGAGCTACTTCGTGATTGCATGTGACCAAGCTCTAACTCAAAAACAATTGCATGCCCCTCTTATGTGGGTGGCCCCTTAGAATTCTCCCCAAACTCAACTCGATGTTGCCAACTAGATTATACTTTGGCCATATAGTAAAGTCAACGGTTTTTCCTACTTTCGATGGGGCATTAACTAGGAGGCCACAGACTCTTTCTCATCATCCTTCTCATGAGCACCGATGACTTTTCATAGGGTCGCTTGGTCCATCATCGAGACGATGGAGGAGCGCTTGGTTGGTTGACTCTTTCTCATCATGTATACTATTATAAAAGGGGGAGGGATTCCGGCCCCCCTTTGACACCTTCTTGATCCGGCATGTGTGTCTTGCGGCTCCGGCTACACAATGAGGCAACGAAAGACAGAGTGAGAGAAGTGACAGAAGGTCGCTGGCCGCACTAGTTTTATATAGTGTTTGAGAGTGTAGGCATACCTTGGGATTAGGAGCCACTGTCTCTCTCTTTTCTTGTTTTTTCAAGAATTACTTACAACCTTGAAATTACAACACACATACGCAACCCCATAGGTGGAAACAATCCGCCAACTCTTAAGGTGAGTCTTCCCGATCGGATAAGGTTGGTCGACCCATCATATGGACAAAGGGAACAACCCCTAAGGGCTTCATGTCACATAAGTTGTCAAGGAGGTTTGAGCCCAAGACCTTAAACATAAGGGGGCTCTACGGATTGAGTTAGGACTCATTGACCATAGTTAGGGGCAGGAAGTTACTCTGAGCTCCTCTTCAACAACAAGATACTGGGAGGGTTTGAGGTCAAGCGCTCGATCAAGCAAGGCTGCCCCCTTGCCCCACTCTTTTTTGCTATTGGCTCTCACCCGCTGGTGACCGCACTTGAGGACAATGCGGGGAAATTCAAGGTCTTTCACTACCTAAAGGAAAGCAACTACTTGCTAAGATCTTTGCAGATGACTCTTTGCTCTTTCTCAAATCTAAGTCAGAAACGCTAAGAAGAGCCCTTGAGATTCAACTTTTTGCGTTTGCCTCTGGCTCAGTATGCAGTATTGAGAAATCAAGACTGATATCTCTCTCAGAAAGCAACGCCTTCGACCCCGCAAAATGGTCAAAGAGATGTTATAGGCAAGGGCATTGCGTCCAGGCACCTAGTCGCTCCACTTGGGGTGGGCAATAGGGATGAACAAAGATTTGACTTTCTTTTGACCAAAATAAACAAAAAAATGAGAAGATGGAAGATTGTGCTCCTCCCCTTCCATAATAGAGTATCGCCGTTACTGAAACTGAGCAAATCCAATTGGAAATAATTCTTGAAGCCTAACAAGCGGTTTTTATGGAAAAGCAACATGAAAACCATAACCCCCTACCATTGGGGGAGATGGGAATGGGTAGCAAGACATAAGAATCAAGTCGAAACTGGGATTATTGACCCCATGGTACATTCAGAAGCTCCGTGTGCCAAACTTACTGTCTCTTTGACGAACTAGAAACAAGAGTGGGCTATCATGGCATGGGATATGATAAATGATCAAAGCTTGTGGCAAAAGGGGGCTTATGGAAGAAGGCCACGATGCCGAAAAAGATGTTGGCACCCTGTTGGAAATCCCTCAAGCTTGGTGGCTGCACATGGGAACTAGCTCGAAAGTGAAACAAAGCAGCTTCAACTGTGGAATGGGGGGAGAAGTTGATGTACTTCAAGGAATCCTCCCTCAATTGGTCCCCCTAGCTTTGCAAACTTGGAAGGGGCTCCTTGGACCCCTTTTGGAGGGAAGTTGCACGGATGGTGAATAACAAAGGAATCTCTAAACTTTCTCATCTTTGGGATGACAAAAGCCTTTGCTGGAAGGATGTGGAGCTCATGGTGGTGCAACATAAGCTGGGGATATACGAAAGGCTTCTGATTAGTAGAATCTTGAAAGTGTTGTCATCCTCATTTCCACCTATCTACGGATCAAAAAAAGATTGGAGAGCTTGTCATTGGCCGAAAGACAGAGTGTTCTCGCTTTCCAAGTCCCGAAGTACCTATATTGTCCTGGTGTACAAACAAATTGGTTTGCTCCACTCAACAGAATCTGGAAGAAAAATTGGTCTTAAGAACGTTGGCAAAAGAGTGTTATTACCCATCTGGGAGAGTAAAGGGCCTGAATACATTAAGGTATTCATCTGGAAGGTGCGTTGGGGAGTGTTTCCTGCTAGGATTAAGGTGCATGCTAGAGGGATCGAATCTAACACTTGCTCTCACTGCAGGTCAGCTTCAGAAGACCCCCTTCATCTGTTTGACAAGTGCCCTACTTCACGGGGATTAGTTGTCAAGGTTTGCAAGTGGGTACGAAGGACTTGGAAGATCTTCTTCTTTACGAATGGCCTGATCTTGGGAGGGTGTGGTATCCAAAGCCAGGCCATTTTGGTGTACACACAAATTACTAGATTCTGCTACTTGAACCACGTCTGGAAGTCCAGGAACCCACGAGTCTTTAAGGGAAAACTAGATGTAGCTCTTTTTTATGATATTGTGAGTCTGAGCACTGAACTCATACATATTGTAGGAGCAAGAAGAGGGGTAGTTCGCATAGATGAAGGATGGGTGGATACATTGAGTTGTCTAAAACACTCAAGGGTGCAAGAGTAACATCTCTAGTTGATATCCTCTTTCTCTGTGTACAAGTCTTCGATGGAACCCTAGCCACCTCAAGGCACATGTAGTGCTTGAGGACAATTGTATTCTTGTTGAGTTAATATAAATTCTCTCAACTCACAATTGTGAGTGTGGGAAAAAAAAGGACTCATTGACCATAGTCTCTCATCTTTCTTATGTTTGTCTTTGGATATGTCAATTACCTTGTTATTTCATCAAAGCAAATTTATGAGAAAACCTTCTGAATTTTAGTTAGAAAAAGAAAGTAAAGAGATGATATGGCCTTGTCCTTCGAGATTAAAGAAAACAACCTGAAGGTTCACATTAGCATCTTAAAAGATTAACAAGGTGAAAGTTCACTATGGCCTACATGAGGCTAAAAAAAAGAATTTAATAATAAAAGGTTTTTTTAAAGAGAAACTTAAAAAGTGACACCAATTTTTCAAATATTTATTATAGCACTAAAATATTATGTTTCTTGAAAAAAATGGCAATAAACTAATTAAACTATAATATATTTCAAAAAAATCTAAATTAATGTTTGAAAAACACATGGAAGCATTGTTGCAAATTGAGAAAAAAAAGGTGAAAAAGGGCGAGAAAGATATTGTGTGACCCAATACTCAATAGCCCTAGAGAGAGGTACACAAATGTCAACACCTATCACAAAGACCTATTTGAAAGGAAAGCTCTTTTGCCATGTGACACTAACCGCAAGCTTTATCCAATGGTCCACAATTGCACAAAAATCCAACGCTTTACTAAATGAACATGTGGAATTCACTATGGCCTAAGTAAGGTTATTGAGAAGAATTTCATAATAAGAGGCTTCTTTGTGTGAGAGAGAAACAGAAGTGACACTAGTATTTAAAAACATGCGGTATCATAATAAAAAAAAATTATATTTTTTAAAGTTATAACAATGAGCTATTTGGATTACAACCATTATGTGTGATCCGTGCTATGGCCAAGAAAATCATGGTCATTGGGTCACACACATACATCCATATTTGTAGGTGTGTGTGAATGTGCGTATGCACACAAGTGAAGAGGGTAGAACGTAGTACTTGTAATCACTAAAAGAATATGACAACTCTCTCTCTCTCTCTCTCTCTCTCTCAAAAGATCAAGATTTTTCGAGTAGGTCTTTGATATCTATTTGGATCAATAAAAATTCTCTTCTTCTCGCCCCCCCCCCCCCCCCCCCCCCCCCCCCCCTCTCTCTCTCTCTCTCTCTCTCTCACACACACACACACACACACACACACACACACACACACACACACAGATTTTGAGGTCAAAACTTGTCGAGTAGATCTTTGAGATCTCTCTGAGTGAATAAGAAGAGAAAATTATAATAACCATTGAGTGTGGTGAATTGGTTACCACAAATCCCTCTTAAATTAAATACTTGTTATGTTAGAGATTTGAGGTCTCTTGATGTGTTCCAATGATATTAAAACCTCTCTCTCTCTCTCTCTCTCTCTCTCTCTCACACGCACACACACACACACACACACACACACACACACATGTGTTGGTGCACAACCGTTCAATTACCCTCTATGTTTCCCTCCATCAATCTTTCTCTCCCTATAGAAAACTCAAGTCTGTAAGGAGCTATGACTACTCTCTCTCTCTCTCTCTCTCTCTCTCTCACACACACACACACACACACACACACACACACACACACATACACACACACACACACACATGCATACTGGTGTTCAACCCCCCGTCACCCTCTCTATCTCCCTCCATCAATCTTTCTCTTCTTATGGGAAAATGGAGGCTTGTAAGGATTGCATCTTCTCTCTCTCTCTCTCTCTCTCTCTCTCTCTCTCTCTCTCTCTCTCTTGGGGAATTGTAATTGGAAGCATGTCATACAAATCTTCTCTACAAAATGTACATGTAATACAATTTTGGTAGTTGATCCTTGTTGGACAAGAATACAATATCTTCTTTAGTAAAGATATGGTCAGTTGCATGGCCTTCACCTCTTTATGTGGAAGAAATTTTTCAGATAAATAATCCAATAGGCAATTGATGCCTCTATATGGAAGAAAATGTCAAAAAGCAATGTCTTATGTAGCTTAAATGCAAGAGCCTCTGTCGAAGAAAGTTGTTGAAATCATTATTTGGATATTCGAATTCTCATGGTAATATAATGATGCACACACCACCTAAGCTCATGAGTCCAAAGCTGCATTCTGAAATAACACTTCTAATTTCTCTCAAATGCACCACCCTTTGCTTTATTTCGAACCTCAAAAGTATGACCTCAATAGCCAATAGTGTAACCATCTCAATCACAACCTCGGTTCCTTGAGCCGTAATCTAGACTTTATCAACGTATATTAGGATACTTCATCTTTGGCTTTCCATAAACTTTTCCTCGCAAGGCTAGCATGTCTACAAACTGTAACTTGGAGCTGGTCTCTTCAGACAGCTGATTCCAGTGTTAGAATTTTAAGCTACTGGTTATGTCGTCAGTTCAATTAGTGAGACTCGAATAGAGGACTGTCTGGACTGAAATAGATAACTGAATTGGAATGTTATATTGAAACGAGAGACATGCTGAAAGACTGGAAGGAGTATTTGTAGATTCAGATTAATAGCTCAAGGACAGTCAGTACAGTGTATAATGGGTTTAAGCTCAAATGATTACAGAAACAATGATTACAGAGTGAAGCTAGAGGCGAAGAGCTCGTAAACCCGAAAGTGCTTAGAAAGCTAAAGCCAAAAGACGAGTAGCTAAGCCAAGAAGCTAAGAAGCTTGATTACAATGTAGCGGGTCCTATTTATAGCTCCCAAGAGTTACTGCAGTAATTGCCTGCGATAATTACTTCTAGTGTGCGCTGTTCGGCCTTCTAAAGGACAGTTCTCACCTACTGGGACTATCCTCGCCTTCTACATCCTCCCCTCTCTTGAATTTTGGTATAACCCCAAAATTTCTTTAAAAAATCCACCACTTGATTCTGATTTGGTGTTGAGGAAAGTATCTGATGTGCTGGTTTGGCCAAAACCCTAAACCCTAAACCATTCTGATTGTTGATTTGGCCAATGTTCATCATGGTTTGGCCGATGTTACTCATGATAATACTCTTTCAGTATTGCTAGCTTTATACCATACTTCATGCTTGTTGAGTGCTTGACACCCCTATAGTTGTAATTCCAAGGGTGCCCCACCAAGGAAATTCCAGTGCCTAACTGGGAAAATCCACCGTCTTATTCTGAGATGGAACTACCCAGTATCCTTCCACTGAACCCGCTTCCTCTTGCCCTTCTTCTGTGTTGGTGCCTCAGAAGTCCCAGTGCCAGCACAACTCTGTGATCAGCCATTCGAACTTTGAAGGGTGCTGGTTTCAAGTTTGTGATACCCATTCTTTGCTGAAGGTATGTCCCCAGGATGTTTACTCCTACCCCTCCATCCAGTATGACACCGGATAGCGGTTTCCATTGTTTCTTGACTTTGTAGTCTACCTAGAATATCGACACTTCATCATCTCTAACAGCTGCAAGATCAATTGCTCTAGCATCAGCTTCAGCCTTTCTTCATCGCCTGATCAATTTTGCTGCTTCAGGCAAAGTTTTTCTAATGTCTTCTAATTCAAATGTCAGTTTCTGAATTCTTTCACGGAACTTAACATGAATTTCTTCTCTCTCTTTATCAGAGTTATTATCAGAACTTGAGGAATCGGAACTATCTGCATAGTGCCACCCCTCTGTTCTGGTGCCTTTTGTGCCCCCTTCATTGCTTCTTCCCATTGCATTTAGATCTGATTGAACGTTTCCTAGATCTTCCACCCAGTCTCCTTGGACTGCAGCCATCATAGTTTCAGGAATCCTAGACCCTGACTGATCTGGTTGTATTCTCTTAGAAGACTAGGCTGGTATCTTTTGAATGATCCGAGCATTAGAACTTTTTGGTTGCTCTGGGAGCTTCTTGGCCAGATCTTCTGTGATCTTAGACTCTAGTTCTCTCTGCTCCAGCCATTCATTGACTACCTTCTCTTTGCCCTTTACCTTCCAGACCTCTCTCTGCTGAGCCCATTTGCTAGTTTCAAAACTGACTGGTTTTACCGGGTCATCTGGCATTTTCTCAATGACTACCCCTGTACTGCGTGTAATTGCTCTTATTGGGACTGGCTCTGGGGCTTTCGCCTCAGTAGCCACAGTGCTGGGTGCCTCTGGACACTGAGCCGCAAAGTGCCCATACTTTCCACAAGCGTAACAGTTAAGGCTTCGATTTTGAAAATTACGCCAATACCTCCCTGGTATCTACCGCACCCAGTATCAGTACCACTGGTACCTGATTTCTCCTCTTGGGGTACACCGGTTGTCTCTACTCTGGTTGGTTCAGCATTGGTAAATACCACTACAGACAAATCCTTTCTCTTCTTGAAGTGATGAATGCGAATGCCACAATTGTTCCATAAATGACCATATGCTTTGTAATAGGTACACTGTGGACATTCATTGGAAACATGATCTTTAAATTTGCCCCTTGAGCACAAGGTTTCCATTTTCCTAATTGGTTGTTTGGTCTAGTTGAATTCAACAATCTGTCGGGCCCATTTCATCAATCTTTCTGGACCAAGACCCCTTCTTGGCCTTGTCTTTGCTCTTTTCATCTGAGCTGCTGTCAGAGCTACTAGAGGTCTCACTAGAATCAAAATTCTCAGTGGAAGAACTGCAGCTGCTTGACATCCTCTTCTTGTGACTTCTCTCCTTCTTAGCATGTTGTTCAAGCTTTAGAGCTCGCTGCAGGCACCTCCTATTCTCTGAGCTTCTTACTGCGGAACCCATTAAAAAACCATGTACGTAACCTCCTTTCTGATGGTGGCTCCTGCAACTGCCTGGTGCACTACTTGATCTTCTAAACATAACTTCATACTGACAATTTTCCGTGTTTAATTTTATCTAGTTCGCAAAGGATGTCCTTATCACCCCTGTTGTCTGAATACTCCAGTCTGAAAGCTTTGAGCAATTTGTTGTATGATCTGAGTTGGCAGGCTGGGTAATGGTAATACCAATTCCTTGCTGCATCTTTCAGTGTCTGAGGAAAATATTCTCCCCAATCATCTTCATCAATATTCTTTAACTCAACATACTGTTCAAAAGCTTGAATATGAACATCTGGATCATATTTCTTTCCTCCTTTGAACACCGGGAAAGAGATTTGCAATGAAGAAGTATAATCATGCCGGTCGGCATCGTCTCTGCTTCTTCTGCCCTTGGGAGCCTGACCTCGTCGAGAAGACTTTCTTTATTGATCTGTGTCAGCATCCCAGTCAACTTCTTCTTCAGTCTCAGTTTCTGTCTCTTCTTTGGATTTTTTGCTGGAATTGTGATGACTGCCCTTGCTGCCCCTGGTCCCATCTGCCTTGTGTGTGGACTGAGAACCCCTGGTTTTGCGTTCTTCCTTCTCAGCCCTTCTCCTCCTGGAATGACTGGAGTGCTGAGAGTCCTTGGCCTCTTCAGCATGACTGTGCTCCTACCGAGCCTCAGTCTCGCTCTCCAGGTCCTTGTTAGAATCAGAATCTCTTTCTGATACCTCAGGAATAGGGTCGACACGGACGGAATCAGTGCCTAATTGGGTTGACAGTTTACGACCACGATTGACTTTGGGCACCATGTGTATAACTGAAAATTCTAACTGGGAGATAAGAGTTTTCTGGTCGAAGAGCGAATAGCTCTAACCACCGTGATTGCCAAAATGGAATTGGGGCTGGTCTCTTCAGACATCTAATTCTAGTGTTAGAATTTAAAGCTACTAGTTATGTTGTCAGTTCAATTAGTGAGACTAGAACAGAGAACTGTTTGGATTGAAATAGATAACTGAACTAGAATGTTATATTGAAACGAGAGACATGCTGAAAGACTGGAAAGAGTATTTCAAGATTCAAATTAATAGCTCAAGAATAATCAATACAGTGTATAATGGGTTTAAGCTCAAATGATTACAGAAACAATGATTACATAGTGAAGCTAGAAGTGAAGAGCTCATAAACCCGAAAGTGCGTAGAAAGCTAAAGCCAAAAGACGAGCAGCTAAGCCAAGAAGCTAAGAAGCCTGATTACAATGTAGCGGATCTTATCTATAGCTCCCAAGAGTTACTGCAGTAATTGCTTGCGGTAATTACTGCTAGTGTGACTGATCCCACTGTTCGACCTTCTAAGGGACAATTCCCGCCTGCTGGGACTATCCTCGCCTTCTAGCCTCTCTCTCTCTCTCTCTCTCTCTCTCTCTCTCTCTCTCTCTCTCTGTTGGTGTCTCACGCGAGCGTGTAATTTTTCTTTGATAGGTGCACCTCTCCTCTTTGTGCATAGCTTGTGCTCGAGGTGGCAAGAGAGTGACCGTGGATATATTGAGCATCCAAATTTTTAGCACTTCTTATGCCCTTCCATTTTGGGTCTATTGGAGACCTGTGTTTGCACTTTAGTGTATTTTTAACCGGCTAAAATTGTAAAAAATTTGGGCCACATTCTAAGCTTTCCTTGAAGGAAATCGATAAATTTTACAAGTTTTAGTGTAAATACTGACAATTCTTCATATTTTGCAAGTCTTAGTGTCAATACCGACAATTCTTCGTATTTTAACGTAAAATTGAAAGAGTTTTATTTGTGCCCTTATTTCTTAAATTAGTTCAATTAGAAAAAATAGTATAAATCGATGAAGCATTACTCTCTCTCTCTCTCTCTCTCTCATGCTAGTGTCCCATGCAAGGGTGTAATAAATTTTTGATAGAAGCATCTCTCCTCTTTGTTCATGGCTTGTGAGAGAGAGTGACCATGGATATAATGAGCATTTAACTTTTTAGTGCCTCTCATGCCCTTCCATTTTGAGTCTAATGGAAACCTGTGTTAGCAAAAGAAAATGGGGTTTAGTGTATATTTATCCCTCTAAAATTGTAAAACCCAGCCTACATTTCAAGCTTGCCTTAAAGAAAATTGATAAAACTTTGCAAGTTTTAGTGTATATACCGCCAATTCTTCAAATTTTAAACTAAAAACTGGAAGACTTATATTTGTGTCCTTATTTATTAAATAGTTTTGATTAGGAACAATAGTTTAAGTGGATGAAGAATTTATTATCGTAGAATTGTTTCCCTTTTTCTTGAAACAATATATAATTGCTTTTGGATGGTTGCCAGGGTATTGAGGACTCTCTCTCTCTCTCTCTCTCTCTCTCTCTCTCTCTCTCTCGCTCGTCCATTTTGGGGCTATTCAAAGTAGTGCTTTCAAAAAACCAAGGTTTATTGTATTTTTAGCCAACTAAAACTATAAAATTCCAAATTGCAAAACCAAAGTTTATTGTATTTTTAATCATGTAAAATGATAAAATCTCATATGTATTACAAGCTTACCTTGAAGAAAACCAATAAAATTTTACACGTTTTTGTATAAATACCATCAATTCTTCAAATTTTGACTTAAAAACCGAATGAAATTTTCTTTCAGATTAATTCAATTAAGAAAAAAGATTTGGAACTCTTCCCTCTCTCCCCCCCCTCTCTCTCTCTCTCTCTCTCTCTCTCACACACACACACACACACACACACACACATACATACACAAATACTCATGTCCTTCCATTTTGGAGTTATTCAAGATCAATGTTTTACAAACTTGGATTTAATATATTTTTAAGAGGCTAAAATTACAAAAGCTAAGTAGATTCCAAGTTTTTTCTTGAAGTAAACTGATAAAATTTTGCTAGTGTCGTGAGAACAATTCCCTAAATTTTTAACTTTAACGACCATTGGCGTTCAAAAAGAAAAGCTCAGACTCCCTTCAATTGGCATTCAAAAGGAAAGGTAAAGCCTCCTTTCCAAAAGCAAAAGTACACTCAAAGTCTTTTTTTTAACTTCTAAGGGTGAAAGTCAACTTTTTTTTTTTTAACTTCAAAGGGTGAAAGTTGAAAATGTTCACAGCTTTGGAGCTTACACTTAAGGAGGGCTTCTTTGGTCTTCTTGATTTTAAAAAAATAGAAATTGAAAGTGCTCAGATGAACTTGAATTGCTTAAAATTCACAAAGTTACAAAGACCTTTAAATAGGATTTTGAAAGAACGATCTCTTTTTAGGAGGGAAGGTATTCAAGAGCCAAGCAATGCTATCATAATACAAACAATGAGATTTAGCTACTTCAAACATATTTGGAAGACAAAGAACTCTCAAATATTTAAGGGCACCATGGAAACTGCTAAGTTCACGGAGATAATCCAAGAAAGCTACGAATGATCATCACCATTGGAAAAGAGAATAACATTGATCAATGGAAGAGGGCCTTCCATGACAAGGGGTGAGCCCATACCTTAATCCAAACAGATGGCACCCCAATCAACCAATGCAACTAGGACCCTTGAAGCTAGCATGTCTTGTCACGAGCATAACAAAAGCTTGTACATTGTTTGGTTTTGTCAATCTAATCTACTCACCATTGTGAGTTTTGAAAAAAAAAAGTTACAAAGAGCCTTGGCAGATCCTTGCGCATTCTTGGATTTTCAAATAGTTCTCAATACCGTGGCTCTTACTATGCATATATCAGTCAAAAAAACCACATCAGAATTAAGCCTGGAACCCATAGCGAGGTGTGTGTACCCTCCTGCAGATTACGCCCGCGAAATCGCTAATTTTTGAACATCCCCAAAATAGGTGCACGAGGGATTCGTTCGGGTGCTTGCATCAAGACCCTTTGGCAAGACCCCTAGCTTTGGCTTTGCTACTGCTCGGGATGAATCCAAACAGAGCTCTCCAAAGAAAGACTTTGTCCCTTTCCTCACACTTGGCCCTCCAAATATTCCCAAGAACTTGACTCCATTTCCTTGTAGCCCACTGTTTGGACCAAATCCTATTGAGGTCATTAATCCACTCCTCCGCAAAACATAGCTTTTCGTAGATAATCTTAGTTTTGGGCGAGCTAACAGTCTTTCTGTAGGCCACTTCCAAGCTTTCCAATCTAGCGGTGTGGAGCAAGGAGGAAGGGTTACGATTGAATATATAATATAGATATATTTTAGAAGCATAAACAGTAATGTTTGACACAAAACTGAATGTTTCTCTTTGAGAAACAGGTACACAAATGTCAACACCCTTTGATAAGAGTCTAAAAGAAATAATTAAAAAAATATATTATCTTAGCTTGCCATGTGGCACTAATCGGTAAGGTTTATCCACAATGGTCCAGAGATACACCCAAAATCCAGAGATACTAGGGACTAGTTATGTAGTCTGAAAAGAAGTAAATTATCTAAGGGCGGATCTTCAAGCCGGAGTTCTACCCCCGCTTTGTGTGCGTCAACAACTCTGCCTGGCTTGCCCAACTCTGCCGATTTTGGCAGAGTTGGAGTCTACCCCCCGCCTTTGAGAGAAAAAGGACGAGAGGCCTCAAGTTCGCAGTCAATTACACGACAAACTTGTTGATGGGAGCTCTACCCCCGCCACAGCTGCGTGCGAATTTGCTCTAAGGCTGTGAAAATGAAAAGACCCATTCAAAGTATAAAGCCAATCAAAAGAAGAATTCAATTGTTCACCTGAAAAAGCATGCCCAAATCACCGTTGGGGATTTAAAAGAGTCCAGATCTATATGAAAAAGTCACAAAAGGACAATTGTAAAAGATATAGAGCTTCCCACGTGAATCCCTTGATCTTTCATCGTGAGGAATAATGGTGCATGCACATTCACTATGACTATGCAATATGCTCCTCACATGTTCATAGGTATGTCTCTTCAATTTTGAAACTATTAGTATAAATGCGAATCTTGCAGGATGCTTGGTTTGCTTTTATTTCTTTTTGTTTCCAATAGTTCACATTGCAGCTTTTAAAATTTGTGAATTTGATTTTCAATTTCTTTTAAAGTTTGGTGAAGATATTGACAATTCTAAAGAGGTTTTTATCCACAACTGTAACTAGTCTTGCTTGGTGGGCCTTGCTATACAACATTTATAGAATACACTAGGACATATGCAAATTGACATTTAGTATCTAGCGCTGAAGGAAACAAGAGCATGATTAATTTGGCAAGGGTGGCACTGCGTGAAAGGGATATACATTTGAAATGACGTTTATGGGAGGAGACAGTTAAGTGTATCAATTATTCAAGATTATAGAGATAATTACAATTGAGATTATATCCAAAGGGAGGTTGTCTACTGATGATTTTTTTTTTCTAGTATACGTGCTACATGTAAATTCTTGCAAATGGAAAGTATTCTGAAAATAAAATTTTCATCGAATGGTTGGTAGCATAGAAGGTGGATGTTGACTGTGTTTTTGCTTTTTTCTTTTGTAGTTATTTGTGTTTTGCCTTTCTTCTTTTGTAGTTAATATGAGTACAATGAATGAGGACATCGATACATGTAACCTCACCTTCTTTGTTTTTTTGTGCTATGGCATCGACAAAACATGTTGCACCGTTTGCAACATGTTTAATATCAGTTTGATTGTACAACTTATTCAAGGCCAGGTTTTTATAGTATTGGAAGCCTCATCTGTGAGTACAAATTATCGGAGTAGAGTTGTTGATGTAGTCATGCATATGTGCTTCATCTATAATACATGTACCCAACGTACAATTAATCTCATCTACCGCTGGTTTTCTTTCACGAATAATGGTCAAGAACTGAAGCAATTCAGGGTCCTATAGAAAGTTGCATGTAGAAAGTGGACCGAGCTTGTGATATAGCATGTGTTACAAAGCTCCTGTGCATGACTACAAACTGGGGGTAGTTGGGCAAGATCACCGAGAAAGAGAACACATTTGTTGTTGAAGTGATTTGTCAATGTATTCCTTGTTACGTTAACATTTTGTCTTAAAATGTTGTTTGGATTAACATGGATAGCTCGTCTATAATTATAAGATATGCCCCTTTTCTATCAAAATATCACTCATTGGTGTCATGAATAGAGAGGGATTACTGTTGATTCATGGTTGGTATTTTGAACTGGTAATGTATTTTAGATGCAATGCTGCTAAGTCTTGTTGTTCCCGCTTCGATGGCAAAGCGTCCAACAATAATACAGAAGTGAGGACAATAGGAGTGTCTATTTCATTTGTCTGTTGACCTAGTTTATCGCTATATACGTTAGGTATGCCATCGTGCAGGAGGGACATATTTCTCGATTGTGAGCAAAGATGTCAGATTGCATTCTCCAATCTTTATACAATGCAGTAATTTTAAACCATGATCTAGCATATGGACGGTAAGCTAGTTTCAAGTTGGTTACATTTTGCTCCCTAGCTTATTGATACTTGGACTGTAATCTTCTAGGTCTTGAGAACTTCATACTAACACCTAGTACGAGAGAAATGAGAACATATATAGTATGATATTAATTATTTCAACACCTAGTATGGTATCGATTATTTAGATCTAAAGTAAAGATCCACAAGGTGAATTCACTATTGTGATACACTACATGCATTCACTATTGTAATACATCACATGCATTGGCTAGCAACCGCATGTAAAGAGTTGCGTGTGTAACTAGCATGTGCAGAGATCGACATCAAGTGTATAGTCTTGAAAACGAGATCCAAATGTGTTGCAACAATAAATGAGGTGCTTTACTGACCTGCAATGTTGTACTGCTACTTTTCGATTGTCCAATCTACAGACCGATTTTTGAGTCGAGCTACAAAAAAGCAATGTGAATAGTTAAACATATCGTCTTGCAATGAAATGTCATAGATTGAAAGTGCAAAGTATACAGTGCACGTCATACAGAGGTGCCATCCAAAAGTATGGTGGAGAGTTGGCACTGTGGTCTCTCCAAAAAATTATAAGAAACGGAAGCCGTGCCCTGCCCCATAGCATTTATGTGTTGTGCCAAGCAAACGCATGCGCGTGGAAAATTGGATGCAGATAACGAACCTTGCAGTGTTGTCGAGCTGAAGTCGTGCTTGCTATATGGGGTTTCTACCTCAACCGCTTGTTGCACAAAAGACCTTTGAGAAGATGTGAATAGATTATCACTGCCCCAAGGAAAAATGAGGGTTTGTGTTGGCTACAATACCAAACTGATGTTTGTCATCTGTGCAGCAATCTGAACTTGATCTGATAGCTGTTGCATACATGGACCTTTTCTCATAGGATCCGTCACCAAATCATGGTTATTAGCAAAAGAAGATCTTGGTTATTAGAAATATTGGCCATATTGTCTATAGAGTTTCTGCTATCCCACGCAATTGATGAATGGACAACAGTGAGCTGCTCCTGGAGGCTAATAGGTGCTGAGATATTGGTATGCTTGTCTCCAGAATTGCCATTACTCTGCAGTTCGTGTTCGTCAGCTTCTCCAGCATCAAATCTCTTTGTATGGAAAAAAGAATTAGCTTCTGCTTCTGCTCTTTGACTATTCTTTTGATCCTGATCAGTAGCGAAGTCACCTGCATGATTTACTACTTGACTTCCACTGCAATGTTGTTGCATCTCCTTGGGGCTACACATTAACCAACTCCTGCGGCGGCGGACACCATATTCTGCGTTGAATTGGTCATAAGAGATGTTTCTGTTTGTCTACAGATTGTTCCGAAATGCTTGCCTCGTCAAATTTTCAGATAGGCTATCAACAGAGTTGGACGAGGAGTGCGACTGAAGTCAACGGTTCATCAAACCATGACTTGCACTAGTGGAAATTTTCCCCAATGCCTTTCCCTCGAAATTGAGTTGTCTGCCACTAATCCCCTCACACACTTTGCTAAAAGTGCAAGCAGCTAGCACTGAAGCCACTGGCTTATAATTACTTGAGGATAACCATCAGAAGCTTTTGTGTGATCGATCCTGCTAAGCTTTTCTGCCCTCATGTCCACTTTGACGTTTACTCGTTCCATTTCTTCTGCCTCTGCTGTCTCTATCGCCAACAGCCTGCAGATAGCATCAGTAGAAAAATGTGCTGAACGGTCTTGGGAAGGCAATGAGTGTTGGTGATTCGACTCCAGATTAGGCCAATTGATCATTGATTGAACTCTGATATCTTCTGTTTCAGTAGCACTAGAAGGCCGCGAGTCCTTTTGCAGAGCCAAGGCTTGGAGAGACGAGTCCTCCTCCTTTGCTTCTTGATTGTGGCGACCTTCAGAAAGGTAATATATGGCGGAACTACTGATTGAAGATGAGCTTGCTAATAGTGAGGACTTCATCAAGGCCTTCGGGCCGATAAGAGAGAAATCAGACGAGCCTTGGCGACTGTAGAGGCGAGTTGCAAAGCGACGGCAGTCGTTGACGAGTAGCAAGACAAAGTTTAGGACATTGCAAGGGAACCCATTGACGAGTAGATCACAGGGAAAACTTGCAGGAAGCGAAGAGAACGAGAAGTGTCGATCAGTAAGAAGGGCTGAGAAAAAAGGAAGGCGAGAGGCGTCGCTTACAAGCCACAACCACCTCCTTCTCTAGTTCAGAGTAGCATACAGATTGAGAAGCTCTTGAAGAGCAGTGCTGTTTTGCCCTTATCGAGACATCCACTTGATCAATCATGCTCTTCTCCTGCGCTTCATCGTTCTGGTTCTGGCTTGCGACTGCTTACTTGTTTATTTTATAGCAGCGAAGATAAAAAGCAGTGCGGATTGTAGTGTGGTGAAAAAAGCTTGCTGTTTTTTAATGATTGTATGGTCACGATTGAGAAAGTAATAATTGAGGATATGGGGTCCGGATTGAGCCAAGTGGCTCAATTCCTTGGCCTTGTTTGGAAAAAAGAGCTTTGGCTCACCAAGTAAAGATGTGTGTGTGTGTGTGAGAGAGAGAGAGAGAGTGAGAGGGAGATTTCCTTTTTACGGTATGTCTGCTTTGATTGGCATACATGTATGGCGAATGAATGCCTCTGACGTTTTCTGTTTAGATGTGGTTTGTCGCAATATGCTGATTGTTGGACATGCCCAATAGGAGGGAGCTTGCGGATCGGTGATGTTTTTAGGCTTTGGGGGCAGGAGCTAGCAGAGATGGTGATGTAGCATGGACTGGAGCGAAGGGCGGGGGGGGGGGGGGGAGATTAACGAGCCACAGTTGTGATGAGTTGCTCTCTCTCTCTCTCTCTCACACACACACACACACACACACACACACACACACTCATGCATGCACGAGGAGACATGTTTGTGTGTGGGGAGATTGGTGGACACATGCAGAGATGGGGTGTGGGCGGAGGGAGGGATGGTGGAGGGAGACGACAACAAAGGGTTGCAAAGGGGTTGATCATTGTCGACTACCCTAGCAAAATCTACCCTAATGGGAGGAAATGGCACGTGCAGAGATAGAGAGGATTTTTTTTCTATAGAGGTCATCTAGGTGTTGTCGGCATTGCAGGTATGCGGCCTGGTGATGCTACTTTGTGGAGGGGGGGCATAGAGAGCCATGGCCCCTATGCGGACGTGGCCAGATTGAGAGATTAACATTGGAGAGAGAGAGAGAGAGAGAGAGAGAGAGAGAGAGAGAGAGAGAGAGAGAGAGAGAGAGAGAGAGAGAGAGAGAGAGAGAGAGAGAGAGAGAGATATGACGAATAGGAGCCGCAAGGGAGTATCGACCACAGGGCAGTATGGGAGAGTTGTGAAGTGTGTGAGCCGAAGGGAGATGGCAGCCGTCAGGCAATGGCCTGTTTGAGGCATAGAGGGGGTCCAACGCAAGGAACAATGGTCGTGTGGGGGCGGGAGAAGAGCCGCAAGGTAGGGTAGAGGAGCCAGTATAGAGACGACGAAGTTGAAGCAGGTGCTGAGGGAGCTTTCCCTTACTATTTTCAGTGAGAGAGGAGGCAGCAAGAAGCTCTCACGTGGGCGCAGCAACAGCAAAAGACGGCACCAGCTACGACGGACTGTCGTGAAAACACGCAGCACATCTTTGAATTCGTGTGTAACAAAATGGAGCACCAGTAGGAAGACGACCCCGGGGGTACATGGAAACGTTGATGCCAGCAGGGATTGAACCCTCCCATCCGCGTATTGGAAATTAACACCTCAGCTGTGATCTAACCACTGCGCGCACGAGAAGAGCTTGCCTTAGGTGCAACTTTGTCTTTTTTATTGGGGGTAGAGAGGGCTCTCCTTTGGGGCCCGGCCACTTACTGGCTCCTCTACCCTAGCCTTAGTTTAGCACCAAGGAAAAACGATGGAGCTACCTTGCAAGTGGGAGGTGTAGGACCCAAGAGCAGACCGTACTGCAGAGCGCAAAAAGAGACAAAGGTGTAGTCGAAAGTGGGAGGCATAGGAGGGAGGATCGGGGGGAACGGGCTCTAGCTACTTCTGCTTCCATTTCAAAGATTCTAGAAGGAATCGAATCATTGAAATTAATAGCTTTCTTCAAATGTAGTGTACATTCAAGTGAGGATCGATTTAATTATGGTCTTCTTTAAACTTTATTTTGTTGTTTTTTGAACATTGCCATAAAGTGGGAATTAGTAATTTTTGTTTTGACTAGTTTTTTGAACCAGTTTTTGCATAGCCATACTGATCATCCGTAAAGAGGTGTGTGTTCCTACCTCCATCGCCCCATTGAAGCTAAGGCTTTTAACACATTAAGGGAGGGCGACCAACATTGATGCATCTTAGGATGTCGACAAAGAAGATCTCACAGTATCTCCCAAGCCCTGTGAGATCTTCTTTGTGGACATCCGCCTGGGGGGGGGGGCGGGACCCTGGGCCACACATTGCCCCTCTTCTTTGACATCTTCATCGACCTCCTCATTTTTTTTTCTACAGAGTGTGGCGGCCACCCTTCCCTTGTTCAAGGGTCATCCCTGCTCGCCTAGCCTTATCGGGGGGTGTTGTGGCTCGTCTATGGTGTTTGTGGCAAGCGGTCTCCTGGTGGCAGTGGGCTTCGTTTGGTGGCACATGCAGAGTACAAGTTTGGTGGGTTGTTCGTGCTGACGGTTTCGTGTGGAATTGTTCTTGGGGCTCGTGTTGTCTCTGAGGGTTTTGGTATGCTAGTTTTCTCTACATTGCTAGCTCTCTTTTTGTTTCCTTGGTTAATACTTGGTGTGGGCACAACAACCCTTGGTTAAATACTTGGTGTGGCCACAACAACCCTTGTGTGAGGAGGACTATTGTGGTGGCTCCCTATCAAGTGCTAGCAGGATATGGACTTTGTTTGGATATATCGGTATTATATAGTTGTATGGGTTTTGAGCTTTCATGTAAAAAGCTCGTTTATGGTTGTCTGTAAGTTATGGTTTTGAGCTTTCATGTAAAAAGCTCGTTTATGGTTGTCTGTAAGCTATGGTTTATGCCATGGCTCGGGTGAGCATGGCTAGGTATGTATTTCTTTGTTATCATTAATATAAAATCACTCACATCTGTGAGTTTGGCCAAAAAAAAAAAAAAAAAATGTCCACAAAGAAAACGGTGTAGAAATCTTTTATCACATGCACCATTATTCTCTCCTCTTGGGCTTTTGTCTATTATGTCTTGTCATACCACCATCCCAGATGCATGAAGAAAGACATGAATGTGCATGCGCATGAGCACACGTGCACGCACACACAAAATAAGGTTCAAGTGCAAGAAGGAAAGAGAAGTAAGTATTTAAAGAATTTGCAGAAATGAGTTATAAATTTCACATTACGTTTTTATTAGAAATAGTGCAATCTTCTCAAGTAGGGTGGTACCGCGTTTTTGTTACCTAGAATCTAGCAAGATACCACTACAACTTTGGGAAAAAAGTAAAGCTAGTTTGGAAAACGAAAGGCAAAAGAGGGAGCGCTGTATGCAGATGGCACGTGGAGGGACAATAGAGAGAGAGAATATATGATGCAAATCGAGGCCTTGAGATTTTATTTTATCTGCATGCTTTGCACAGTGCCACAGAGCAGACCATGGACTTCTGTGTGTGTGTGTGTGTGTGTGGAGTGGCGGCGAGAGCCTCGCATGCAGAATGACGCAAGGCAGGGGCGGGCTTTGTGTTATGCTATGCAGAGCCTCTCTTTTCTTGGTAGACAGGCTTCCTTGTTAGAATACATATAACACAGGAGCATGGGAGCAGGGGAGACAAGAAGACGAGAAAATGATGCAGGCCTCAGGGCACAACGCATGACCGAGGGGAGGGCAGCATGGCATTGGAGTGCCTCGGGGTAGTGTGCAGATCCTACCCGCTATGGTGAGGCTCTGCATCTTCTGCAAGTCTGCTCACTGCCTGTCACCGTCCATGGCGACCTTTCCTCTGTGCATGCGATAAGGGTACCATGACTGAGTGCGACCATTGGCAGTAGCAGACGAAGGCGAGTGGGCGAAGGGGCAAGGAGTTTGCTTTGCAAAGGGGGGAGGGCGAATACGAAGTGTAGGGCGCATAGGAGGCCCAGTTTTGCTTTCGCAAAAATGTAGCAACGAATCTTCAGTAGATTTGTGTTAATAAACTTGGACCAAGTAGTAGTAGTAGTAGTAGGAAGTATGTGATCAAAAGTAGTTGGTCAGTTGTTTTCAAAAGTAGTTGGTCACTTGTTTTCAAAAGGTTTTTCAATTGAAATGGTCATATGTTGTTTGTCAAAGACAACTTGAAATAAGAACCCTCCATAAAGACCTCCAATCTATTCAGTTGGTACTGGGTAACCAGAAGGTCAATGGTTTTCCAACTCTTGTTGTCACTATCCTAGAAGTGCCCCACTCGATTCAGACACTTATTATTCAGCTTTCTGATTGTCTCTATCCAATAGGAAATTTGTGGCGGATCTACAACTTTGGAAAGCCTATCTGTGATTCGGAGTTTGATTGGAATGCCTGGAAATGGCCCGGAAGTAGTCTCTTCTGGAAACCCCATCCTAAAGACATTTACCAGACAATGATGCATAAGAAGAATTGGTCTAGCCCCCTTAACAAGATATGGAAAAAACAATGGTTGGAGGAAAGGTGGGAGCAAGTAATGGAGAACATCTGGAAGCCAAAGGTTCCGCAACACGTGAAGGTATTTTTGTGGAAAATAATTTGGGTTCTCTACCGACGGTGGGTGAAGATTCAGGAAAGAGGGATTGGGTTAGATTGATGCTTGGGGTGCAGGTTGGCTAGTGAAGATCTGGCTCACCTCTTCGTGGATTGCCCGACTATCAAAGGCCTCTCAGGGAAAATATGTAAGTGGGTCCAAAGAACATGGAAAATTGGTTTTTACAAGATTGATCTTTTCCTTGGAGGGAAGAATTCAAGTGGTCCTGCCATCCTCATCAGCACTCAAATCGTCAGGTACGTCTTCTTACATAATGTATGGCAGAGAAGGAACCGCCGTGTGTTTGAAGGAGGTCTTGAGGTGGCAAGCTTCACAAAAATTATACAAGAAAGCAAAGTGCTAATATGGACGCTCGGATGCAAGCAACACCCGGAGGATTGGTCTAGGACTACTTGTGCCTTGTTGACAGCAGAGGGCATGACTACAACGGGGGAAAATCTTGGCTATCGGTAATTAAAAGATCTCATAAGAACATGATAAGGGACCTTATGTATCGAGGATAAGGGGGCGAGTTGGGTGGGATGGCTGCCCTGATAGCCAATGTAATTATGGTCCCTGGATGACGTCATGGCTCAACATGAGCATGACAAGACCTTGTAATTGCTTGGGTTGATAAATACAATTCACTCACAATTGTGAGTTTTGCTATAATAATAATAATAATAAATAAAAAAAGAACCCTCCATAAAATACACTAGTATGTGATTTGCGCGGTGTTGCGGCCAAGAAAAGCATGGTTAATGGATCTCTCTCTCTCTCTCTCTCTCTCTCACACACACACACACACACACACACACACACACACACACACACACACACACACATGTATACTTATACAACTTTTTTCTCTCGCAAAGGTTTATGTACCTTAGTCTAATTTCCTTAAAAAAAATTAGTATGGTTTATTTTGGCATCCCCTTCCCCCCATGGGAACCACCCTCTCTCTCTCTCTCTCTCTCTCTCTCTCTCTCTCTCTCTCTCTCTCTCTCGTGGAAACCGCCCTCCCTCCCTGTCTCTCCTCCCCCTGTGGGAGCCGGCCCCTCCAGCCTCTCGTGGGACCCAGTGTCCACGGGGCATGCCATGTGATCCACGACGCTCTGCGTGGCAATCCACGTGGACACGGGTCCCATGGGGGCCACCCAACTGCCCACGTAGATTGTGGAGCATCCTCAGTCCATGGGAGGGGCCATGCAAGCACCTGCAAGCACCCTCTCGACCACATGGCGCCTCCCCCCCCCCCCCCCTTTCCCTTTTTGCATGTAAAAGGTTCCCCACTTGCCTTTCTTTCTCTCTCACTCCCAATCTATACCTTTCTCTTCAACGTTTGTGAACTAAAAAAAAACACACTTTTCTTATTTGATTACCCTCTCATTATCCCTTTGCTTGAGCCTTTGAGCAAGACCGAGCCTTTGAGCAAGACCAAGCCGTCGAGGGCTTGTCGCCTGCAAACCGCCCCTACTCCCTAAGCGTGCCCTCCAGCCCGCCGACATACGTGGCCTGCTTTCGTCGAGCTCCCCTTCGTCTGCTGGGCAGGGTGAAATGATTATTAACTTGCCTTAATAATCGTCTTTTTGGTTTGTGCATGAATCGCGATTATTAACGTTAATAATCGCCTTCTTATAAGCCTTGTGCATGTGGAGACTCACGTGGTAGCAACAATTATAAGCATTGTGCATGTGGTGAGTCACGCGGTAGCAACAAGGTGGAGCATCTCCCCCCGCCACCCCCCCACCCTCCCACTGCAGTGATAATTAACTATTAGCTTAAAGTGATAGCGAGTATTAGTATCTCTTTGGTAAGGCGATTATTAACCCTTGTATAACTTGGTGGTGGTGAGGTCTTGCACCGCGCCATGGCGAGCTCTTCTAAGCTGTCCTATGTGGCAGACAAAGAGCAGCTGGACGCTCTGAAGGCTATCGAGCCGACATGCGAACTTGCGAAGCTGGGCGCCAATGATAGCGGGCAAAGCTCTCTGACTAATTTGAGTAAGGAGGAACTGAAACAAAGAAAGACGCAAGTGGAAAAAGACCTAGCGGCAATCATGGGTGCACTATCATTGAACAAAAGATCGCACGAAGATCAGGAGACGCAGGAAGATGATGCTGAAGTGGCCAAAGGGGACAAAGCTTTCCAAGCACTTAAGAAGGCGCTCCCGCAGCGTGTCGAGCTGGAAGATGCCGTTACGATGGTTGTTCTCCCTGCCATTGTGAAAAAACAACTTGCGGAAGTTGCAAATTCCACGCTGGTCTTCGGGTTTATGGGGAGAGTTTCCAATAGAATTGAGCTCTGTAATTGGCTTTGCAGTCCACTGTTGAATCAGCACGGCTCGGTACTGTTCATCCAATATATAGCAAAAGGATTCGTGTCAGTTCAGTTCAACGACAGTGCAATGATTGAGAGGGTTTTGGCGAAAAGCCCGCTGTTCTTCAATCGTGTGCCAGTGTGCATGCTCCCTTGGGACCCTCTGTTTGAATCTAACGAGGCATTCAAGGATCTCTGCCCAATATGGGTGGAGTTTGTCAACCTCCCAGTTTGGCTTAGGAAGAACCTAAAAGACCTCGCAGCTTCGCTTGGTGATCCACTGTTTGTCCCATCTGCCAGAGCCTCGGGTGTAGCAGCAAACAAGTTCTGTATCTGGTGGGATCTGCGGAAGCCACAACCAAAGAACTTGGTGGTGAATGTTGGGGCAGGACTAAACCTCTTAACTTTAACACCTTCTTCGGGGCCTGCTTCAAATGCAATATATTCGAGCATTATGCGAGGGCGTGTCTCGCTGAGGTGCTAAAGCCTACAGATGAGAGAAGCAAATTACAGGGTACACCACAGGGTGGCACGAATATAGTAGATCCAACAAAGAAGACTATTGAAAATCTTGGCAAGGCAAAGGGTGGGCAAGATAAAGTCAACTCGGATAAAGATGTGGAGAAACAAGATCATGGCAACTGGGGTAAGGGCAAGACCAACCAAAGTTACCGCTTTTCATCCACCGCTCAACAAAGAACGGCCACCCCAGTAATGCAGAAGATCGTGATGTCTCCAACTCTTAGATCAAAAGATGAGGGATGGCAGCAAGTATCTGATATTTCATGTAAACGGTTTAAAGAAAAGGCTAGGGCCTTGGGACAATTCAAAGATCTCCCACCGGATCTCCCAAAGCCTCCTGTCATATATGACAACATATTCGAAGTGTTGGGGAAGACGAATCAAGAGGACCTTCTCACTTCCAAGCTAGATACCATGCAGGTTCCAATTGAGAAGGAGCCAATGGAAGAGGACAACCTGAATGGGAACTCTATTGGGGAGTTCCTGGAGGCAGAAGAATTTGTCCCCCTTTCCCAATGATGGATACTCTCTCTATTCAATCTTGGAACGTGAAGGGATTAAAAACCCGGAAGAAGGGCACTCTCTTCTGGGAAGAAGTGAAGAAAGAGAAGGCAGTCAATTGCTGGGCCATCCAAGAACACCATTTGGATGCTCGTTGCAAGAGAAAACAGGCTGTAGGGAAAAAAATTATCTTTTATGGGGAAGGAAGAGACGGTTTCAATGGTGTCGTGTGCATTGCTGAGACAGAGATTTGGAGCCAAAGGTAGTTCTAAGCCACCCCTCCGGAAGAGTCCTTGGTCTTAGAATCAGATGGGACAATCAACCTATCACCATAGTAAATGTTTACGGCCCTTGCAACGTAAAGGATAGAGCTAAACTATGGATGCAGCTCAGGGATACTCCGATTGAAGGGGAGTGGCTGATGGTAGGAGACTTCAATATGGTCGAGAAAAGCAAGGATAGAACAGGCTCCGCCAGTCTCCTGGCTGGCTTAGAAAAGTCTAAATGGCTGAGCTTATGTGAGAAGTGGGCTATGATTGACTTGTGGGAAGTGGGCCCATGGAACAGCATGCCTAGATTCACCTACACAAGCCTTCAATATGCCCGCACTGCATCCCGGCTGGACAGATGCTAATGCTCTCATCAAGCTGATTGGATCTCATTGTCGTTAGAGATGAAGGTAATCTCAACAAAAAGCCTCTCTGATCACATGCCATTACACTTACAAATCAAGAAAGATAAAGGGGGGGGGGGGGGGGGGGGGGGGGGGGAGAAAAAGCTTCTTGTTACAGGGACACACCTGTTCAAAGACCCTCTCTTCAGAAGCATCACCAAGAAAGCATTGGGGAAGCTCAAGAAAGATGTGGGGATGAATAGACCTAGTGCTTGGAAGATATTTGTTCGGAGTGTACAAAAAGCTATCAAAACTTCGGGCCCGCGGGTTAAAAAAGCCAATGAGGCACATATCAAACATCTCACAGAGGAGGTAGCGCAGTTAGCCTCTAGGAAGGCTGATGGACTGGCTATCGAGGATGAGCACAAGCTATGGCTTGAAGCTAAATCTTACCTGGCCAACGAACAATTGGAGGAAATCAAGAAGGCGAGATTGCTATCTAGGGAAACTCTCCTTCAACCAGAGGCAATGAAAAGTCCCCCGGATGGGATGGACTGACAGCTGAATTCTTCAGGAAATTTTAGGATGATCTCAAGGGTCCAGTCACATGGTTGGCCAATCAAGCTATTTCCGAAGAGTCGTTGGATGCAAGTGTTAAGAGAGGGCTTATCAAGCCCATTCCCAAACAGATCTGCTGCTCTCAACTTAAGCATTGGCGTCCCATTACGATGATGTTAGTAGCATAAAAAATCATTGCCAAGGCGATAGCTCTCAGACTTGACCCCCTCTTGAGTCGGATCATCTCCCCCCATCAACACGGGTTCATTAAAGGGAGATCTATATATGACAATATCTTGGCAGCAATGGTAGGAATAGAGTATGCATCTTTCTCCAAGCAAGAGTGCGTCTTACTGCAGTTGGACCTTGACAAAGCCTATGATAGGATAGAATGGTCCTATATAGAAGAAGTCATGGGAGCGCTGGGCTTTGGGCCTTGCCTCTGTCGCCTCTGTCACCTCATACGCACACTTGGCGTTGGCAGCCAATCAGAGCTCTTGTTTAATGACAGAATTGTGGGCTTTTTTGAGGTTAAAAGGTCTATTAAGCAAGGATGTCCCTTGGCTCCCTTGATTTTTGCCATTGGGTCGCATCCTCTCATTACGATGCTCGAAGCCAGTGCTGCGCGGGGAGAGTCCAAGGTCTATCATTACCGGGCAACGACCAGCTACTGGCAAAAATGTTCGCAGATGATTCACTCCTATTCTTGAAGGCGTGCCCTCAAGTTGTCAGGAGAGTGCTGGAGATTGTGCAAACTTTTGCAGTGGCCTCGGGATCCAAGTGCAATATAGAGAAGTCAAGACTAATCTCCCTGTCGGAGAACGACTCTTTTGACCCTGCAGTCTGGACAGGAGAGATCATCTCAAAAGGGAGTATATTTAGACACCTGGGAGCCCCCGTAGGGGTGGACGTAACCCACAGTCAAAGATTTCAATGGGTCCTTGAAAAAATAATCTCAAAATGAGAAGATGGGAGTTTGTTCTCCTCCCCTTCCAAAGTCGGATTAGAGTGATTAATGCTTTTATGGTCCCGTATATTGCTTTCCTTAGCCCCGTTCTCAAGATGGCTAAATGTAGCTAGAAGGAATTCTTAAAACCAGTGAAAAGGTTTCTTTGGAAGAACAACACGAAAAAATCCCGGCCATAGCAGTGGGCTAGATGGGAGGTATTTGCTCGCCCGTTAGACCAAGGAGGGCTCGGCATTATTAACCCTATATCCCATGCTGAGGCCCTTTGTGCCAAATTTATGGTCTCATTGGCTAAACAGGACCAAGCTTGGGCTATCATGACCAAGGAAATGCTTGATGCAGGAAAACTGGGTTCAAAAGGGGGAAAGTGGAAGGGGGTTGTGATGCAAGACAAACTCTCGCCCCGAAGTGGTGTTATCTTAGATCTGGTGGACTCTCAGGGGAGCTGATGAGGAAGTGTAAAAGTGCAGCGGCGGTTTTGGAATGGGGGGAAGTAACCAGATACTTTAAGAACTCCATTTTGCAATGGTCCCCTTGGCTCTCTAACATATTGGGGCCGCCGCAAAGCCCCTATTGGATAGAAATGGCCAGGAATGTGAATAATACGGGGTTCATTCGGCTAGAGCAATTCTAGGATGGCAATATGAAGTGCTGGAAAACTGCTAACTCTATAGCCATCCAATTTCAACTGAATGGCTTTGAGATCTTACTAGTCCACAGGGTGATGAAAGAGCTTGATAAGGTGGTGATGCCAATTTGTGAATCCAACTTTGAATGGGATGCTTGGAGATGGCCCGGGAGTAGCCTCTTTTGAAAACCACACTCTAAAGGCATTTACCATGCATTAATGCACGAGGCTAATTGGTGTAGCCCCCTCAACAAATTATGGAAGAGGCAATGGACGGAAAAGCGGTGGGAGGAAGTCATGGAGAACATCTGGAAGCCAAGGTGGCCTCAATATATAAATATATTTTTGTGGAAAGTGATGTGGGGTGCTCTGCCGACGGGAGTAAAGGTACAAGAAAGAGGCATTGGGTCCGATTGTTGCTCAAGGTGCAGAATGGCTAGTGAAGACCTAGCCCACCTTTTCATGGGATGCAGGCAATCAGGGGCATGGCTGGGAAATTATGCAAGTGGATTCAAAGGACAGGGCAAATTAAGTTCTTCAAGAATGATCTGTTTTTTGGTAGTAATAGGTTAGGAAGTCATGCTCTTCTGGTATGCACTCAAATAATCAGGTACTACTTCTTGCACCATATTTGGCAAGCAAGGAACCGCCGCGTGTTTGAGGGGGATATGGCTGTGGCAAGCTTTTGTGAAATCATACAAGAGAGCAGAGTTACGATTCACATGATCGGAGGCAAACAAGACTGAGAGGATTGGTTTAGAACAATACATAACATCTTGTAATAGGGAAAGCCTAGGAGTGGTAGTGGCTTTTCTGCCAAGCAGATAACGTGCAATCCTAGGACCCTCGAGGCTCGGTCTGAGCTCGAGGTTGTTGTATATTGCTGATGTTCTTAATACTATCCACTCACAATTGTGAGTTTTGCAGAAGAAAAAAAAAAGCCTTTGCCTTTCCTTTCCATTTTTTTTAGTCCAATATTCACTTTATTTTCTCTCAAACCTTCTTCCCCCTCCCTCAAACTCTTCTTCCTCCTCCCTCAAACTTTCTATTCTCTCTTCTCTAACTCTCCTCAAAGCCATAAGCACCCCAATCACAAAGAAAATTCCAATTAAAAAAGAAAACAATATAAAGGAGAGGGCTACCAAGAAGAGTTGACGCTCCACACGACTCAAGAAGAAATTCCTCTACACACCACTCAAGAGAGCGGTTCTTCTCTCTTGACGACATCCACGGATGAGCGTCCTTGTTGATGGCTATACACGTACCTTCTTCGATGGGTGCAATCACATCGACAACCATAGACAATGACAACAACGAAGCCAACAATGACACTAGTGATGAGGACAACTATATTTCACCTTTTTTTCGAAAAATAAGCCCCTTGACACCGTATGAGCATATTGTAATATTTTGTTTTGGCCCATATCTATCTTATTTTAGTTTTTGTTTTAAGATGTGTACTTTCTAACCCTTTGGGGTTTCCAGGCTCTTCTACTGGATTGGAGGAGCGTGGTTGTACCCGCGTTCATGATGTTGGTTGGGGCACTGGCTCCAAGGGAGAAGTGGCTCGTCGATGGCGGAGGCGGTTCATTTAGTGGCAGCCCTTGGCTCGGGGTCCCTGTCGTATGTTGGTGCAAGGCTCACTTTTATAGCCAGGTATCTTGATCGTTTTGAGTCTTTGCGGTTTTCTTTTCGAGGTGATGGAGGTGTTTATCTGCGCCCTGCTTCGATTGTAGGTCTTTTCCCTGTTTTGTATGGGTATGGGCTCCTTGTAAAGCCCCCGTAACTGTGTGGTGAGCTGAAATGGTGTCACTTGTAAGTGTTGAGATGTGTTGTGGTTGAATGATGGGGTAGGGTATGATCTCTTTGATGCCATGGCTCGTGTTGAGCATAGCTACTCTTGTATTCAACATTTTTTGGGTTCTTAATATTCACTCACTCTTGTTGGAGTGAGTTTTTCAACCCAAAAAAAGGGTGTATACTTTCAACCCTTTTAATATTAGTTTATGTGTTTTTGTTATTGCGGTCTTTAAATATTGTTCAAAGTCAAATTGGATTATTATGGATTGTTAACCGTTGAAAATGGTTTGTTGCGAATGATTTTTGTGCATGTATCATTGCTCGCGGTTGATGGCTAATCTTGTTGCATGGTGTACATCATGATGTTTGAAAAGAGTGTGTGTGCTTTGATCTGGGTATACCTTTAGTGTTTGTATACGAGTGTGCATGTGTATGAGTGCACACAAGTCTGACGGAATAGAGAGACACTTATCAAGTTGGTGGTTATGCTTGTTGTCCAACATATATCATGACGTTTGAAAAGACTATGCGTGCAATGATTCGGGTGCATTTATGTGCTTGTATGAGTGTGCATGAGAGAGAGAGAGAGAGAGAGAGAGAGAGAGAGAGAGAGAGATTTGTAAATGATGGATGCTTGATCGAGGTGTGTTCGTGTCAAGAGTTAAAGTCAATGTGTGTGTGTGTGTGTGTGTGTGTGTGTGTGAGAGAGAGAGAGAGAGAGAGAGAGAGAGAGAGAGAAGAAGAAGAAGATTGTTTAAACGTCGTAGAAAACTATCTCAAGAGACCGACGAGGAGAGTTGAACTCAAGATATGCTATTTAAGATGGAAATGGCAACCACACTTGGGTGATAGAAAGGTTGTACCAGTTTTCTTTTTTTTTAAAAACACACATACAACTACCGACAAAGCACACACACACTTGAGAGAGAGAGAGAGAGAGAGAGAGAGAGAGAGAGAGAGAGAGAGAAAGAATCTTTTTAAAATATTCTCATTGGATTCCAAATAAGCGCTCACTGAGAAACGATCGTCAAAAAATTACGTCTCCTCTCTTCCTCTCTCTCTCTCTCTCTCACACACTCTCTCTCTCTCTCTCTCTCACACACACACACACACACACACACACACACACACACACACACACATATGAGAGAATCTGGTTGGATTCTTCTCTTACAATTTTCAAAATCTTGAATACAATAGTCATAATCTACTATTGTTGATTCCTACTCCTACCTTTAGTTGTAATTGAACTCTTGATTTTTCCACGTTGTGGCTACAGGAAATAAAGAGCACGTTAAATCATATTGAAAAGTAGAGCCTTGCAGAGAGTTTCAATGCAAAAAATAAAGCACATGCTAACCACTCGCATCTTCTTAGATTAATACAGCATTTAAACTTTTAAACACATGTACCATTGCAAACAACATCTTAGAGCTATTCAAAATCATCATCAAGGACCATTCTACACAATCTATGGATCACCACAATCTCATATTATTGTGGATCTTTTTTATTTTTTATTTTGCAAAACTCACAATTGTGAGTGTATAGTATTAAGAACATCAGTAATATCCACCAACCTCGAGCTCAGACCGAGCCTTGAGGGTCAAAGGATTACAAGTTTTCTGCTTGACAGAGAAACCACAACTACTCCAAGGCTTTACTTATTACAAGATGTCATCATGACATGTATTGCTCTAGACCAGTCCTTTGAGGCTTGTTTGCTTCCGATCATGTGGATTGTCACTCTACTCTCTTGTATGATTTCAAAAAATCTTGCCACAATCTCATATTATTGTGGATATTTCTTAAAGCTGGTGAACCACCACGATCAGTGTTAGAAAAAAACGAGGGTCTAGTGTATTTTTACCGACTGAAATTATAAAATCCCGGTTAGATTTTGAGCTTGCCTTTAATAAAACCGGCAAATTTACACAAGTTTTAGTGAAATTACCGGCAAAAGCTTTAAATTTTGACCTAAAAACCGGGAGAATTTCAAGTTTCCCCTTATTTTGATCGGTTAGAAAAAATGAATTTTTCTAGCCCTGGCACGATGCCCAATTTCATAAACAATTTAATTACAGGTCGTTTACAAACATTTCGTTGTAAACAATAGAATGTTTTTAATGGACCTAGCTATCTGTTAACGTATGTGGTTGAGTCCATGTTAGAATCAAGGTTACAAGCATTTTACCCGTTTATGGGTGTTTTGATCATTTTTAACAGGTGAAAATGTGAGATGCCTAGCAAAAAATACACTAAATCACCAAAAAAAACCTATATATTCTCAAAAATTTGAAGGGCAAGGGTGCCTGCCAAAAATCAAACATGGTTCGAATTATTGATTCATTTAGCTAGTATGCCAAAATTGGAAAAAGTAGCAAGGCAATGAGATTAGTGGATGTTGGAGTGTTTTAACTAAATACGTCATATCTCCCCTAAAATACTATGAAATGGTGCTATTTGGGAGGGTGCACATAGATTAAGAATCATCTAGAAGGTCCACATAGGACTTTGATTAAGAACTAAGAATGTGCAGATTTTGCGAGATCAGGGTTGTGCAGGGAGTACAAAGCACATGCTTAGGTGTATAGGTGAAGGGAGGTCAGGGCAAGGGTTGGTTAGATCCTGCTGCATATTAAGGAACCAATGTGTGAGGGTATGGAGGCATTTGTTTTCAAGTTAGAGGGGAAGAAGCAGGGCGGCGACACTTCCTTTGGTGTTGGGGGGGGGGGGGGGACTGGAGAAGGTTCTCAAGCCAGCCCTGTTTTGCTAACACTCCATGACAAAGGAACTATTGCATGGCATGAATATGCTCGGTCTTGGCAAAGCGACGACGATTTCGTGATGCAGGTTGATTTTTGTCCCATCAAGGCCTTAACAAGCTTGGCAAAGCGTTGCTCCAAGACGGTTGTTTGTATTTTATGGGTAGAGGATGTCGCTTCAAGGCTTGTGGGATTGGGCGGCTGCTGCGTCCGGCAGTAGGTCCAAGATTCAACACTTCATCATAGTTGGGCCCAGGGCTTTTATGTAGCAGCTTTCACTTTAGCATAGGTAGTAAAAGAGTTTGGGGAGCGTCCTTTTTTACTTACGTTATGCCAGAGGAGGAGATTATGCATTTTTGTGCGGTTTGGGTGACGGAGAAGGTCTAGTTCATCTGGCATCCATGGATGAGCAAGCAGAAAAGAGCTCACCTAATGTATCCTCAAGGGAGACATTGTTGACAAATGAAATCTTGGGGCCATCTGCTCTTGGCACTTTGGCAGAGGATGTTCAAGGACAAGTTGTAGAAGTAGCGGGTGGGCTTGATATCCCATCGGTTGGGTCTTCATCAGAGGAACAAAACTCACCGGTGGGTTTATCTCAAGAGGATGACTTGGTGCACGAAACCACCATTGTGGAACTTCTAGCTCCACAACTCAAATTTCTTAGCCATATGGTTAGTAGTTCGAAGCCCTCTAGAAACTTCATTATAGTTAAAGAGAAAAAGAAGAAGAAGCTATGACTTTCTTCTATGTGTCATGTTGTTAGGGTTGACAACTCTGTGTAAAAGCCTAGTTCTCACTATTTTTGTACCATGGCAAGGCCTATAAGCATGGGCAACATTGTACTTTTTTTAGTTTCATAATATAATTCTCCCACATATTGTGGGATTTGCAATAAAAAAAGAAGGAACTAAGAATGCAATATAAGAAAACGCTGCAAAAATCACCTTCTAATCTATACTATATATTGACCTCGACAATTTAGGGATAGGAGTCCAACAATTTGTTATGGATGTCATGCACGAATTAGGTGTGTGTGTGTGAGAGAGAGAGAGAGAGAGAGAGAGAAAGAGAGAGAAGGCTCTCTCACCGGTACTAGAGAGAGAGGGGAGGGAGAATAAGCATTGGTTTTACAATTAGCAATCAACAAAGCAACAATCAACGAAATCCACAATTGAGAATCAAAAATAAAAAATTGACATCAACATCTATGAAATTAAGAATTGAAAAAATTGAGAGTTGACGTAGTTTGGAAAGTTCAATCCGACAAATCCAAGGCAGAAGATGTGCAAGCCCAAGGTAAGAGCATACCTCAACAAACGGCAAAAGGTGAATGACAGGAGGCAACTCCGATAATTCTCGGCTATTTTTGAAGGTTTTTTAAGTTAGATTTTTTTGAGCTTTATCAGTGCTCTCGCCTTTGGGTTGACTTGGAGTTCAAAGGCGAATCTCAAAATTTGTAAGTGGTATTGCACTAAATCTAGGTTTTCTCAAGCGTTTAAAGTCACATTATAATTTTTGAAGCAAGTCTCAAAATTTGGTAAGGGGCGTTACACTAAATCGAGTTGAGGCATAGTGCTTTCTCCTAAAAACTTAGAAAACTTGCCGATGAGAAATTTTGGGGGCAACTTGATTATGTTTGAAGGCTTTTACACTCAATTTATCTATACTTTGTAGGTTTTCTCACCTTCAAATCTATAGTTTAGAGATAAATTTCAAAATATGCAAGTGGGATTATACTAAATTGAGGATTTTTCAAGCATTTGTCTATACCATACCTTTTTTCAAACATTTTAGAGGCAAATTTAGTATATGTGAAGGTTTTTGCACTAAACTTCTCTGCACTTTGTAGATTCTCTAGATTTTGCACTAAAGTCCTTTGTAGTTGGTAGATTCTCTAAACGTTAATTTATGTTCTCTAAAGTGTTTGCAGTGAACTTCTCCAGACTTGCTAGATTCTCTAAGAATTAATTTATGTTCTCTAAACTTTGTAGTTTCTTTTTTTTTAAATGCTCTCAAGAGCTTGATTTGAATTAACTAAAAAAGAATAACCTTGGCATATACTTTTCACAGGGGTCTCCAACCAATACAACATATGCACACTGTGATCCAAAACATACCCAAACATTTTTACTAGTACACTAAAATTCTATGAAGGACCTATCTTCTTCTTCTCGGCAAGTCGCTTCCTCCTACTTGATAAAATCCATTCACAATTAGAGATAAATCTCAAAAAAATTAGATGGGATTATACTAAACCTAAGTTTTTTCCTCCGATTGTTGTGTGTGTCTTAACATTCAAATTAAATCTTATGAGTGTATGGCCCATCCTATGGATGGAGAGAGAGAGAGAGAGAGAGAGAGAGAGAGAGAGAGAGAGGAGAGAGAGACCCTTTTCTTGGCACCCAATCCACTCTCTTTCTTCCTTTTTCTTGGTCCCCCTCCCCGCCCTTTCCTTATGTCACGTGGCAAGGGCCTCCAAGGTGCATTAGATATAGTTGAGAAACTTTGTAGGTGGGATTATACTAAACCTAGGTTTTTCTTGAGAGCTGGGTACACAATAGATTTTTACTATTCTTCAATAGTCCATTTACTCATTATATTGGAGTATGAAAAATTAGAGGAAGGAAAGGGTCTCCACGAGTTGTTTTTTGGTTGTTTTGCATGGCATGTTCGTTCAACACCAAAATTGAGTTGTTGAGTCCCTGTTAGGTCATCCTCCTTACCATAGACACATTAAAGAGCCTTTGAAAATTGAGTGAATTAATTCACATCCTATGCAATCCCATCCTTTTTCAATGACCTACAATAGTCAAAATTGTACGCCTGACAACCTGTTGTTGTCAACCTGTGTGTGTGTGTGTGTGTGTGTGTGTGTGAGAGAGAGAGAGAGAGAGAGAGAGAGAGAGAGAGAGAGAGAGAGAAAGAGAGAGACCACGTAGACTATGCAAACCACCTTTTTTCGACAATGTGCAGACTATAGTAGTCAAAATTGTGTGTGTGTGTGTGTGTGTGTGTGTGTGTTCCAATAACAATATAGCATAAATACCAAAGAATCCTTTCAAATTACAAAAGACACTAGAAACTATTTAATGAAAAGTTGGTATAACTTCCATTCATAGTACAGAATGCACTTTATACATAAGTACAAGAGAAATAAGAGCCTAAAGACATATAAGTCCTCCATCTTCAAACCAAGGAACTTTGAAAACCATAGTTGAGAAGGTAACCCTCACCTGCACCCATGGAAACAACAAAACTTTCAGTTAGCATTGGCACCATATGCAGGTGATTCATGGGTATCCCACATGTTATAGATATCACCCAATTAAAATGCTTTCAAAGGTAAATAATAAGAAATGTGAAGCTACACATATATTCAAAGATGGTTTCATTTACAGGGGGAAAAAAACATTTGGAGCCCCTTTAGCTTTACAAGCTCTCACAAGATAAGGCCGGAGACGAGTTTTATGAGGCAATTTAGCCTCAAAATTTGTCACATATACCTCTTTCTTGACAGAGTTTGGCATTAATTGGCGCTATTTTTTCAGGGTCAATGACATTGCTCATATGTGCAGTCAATCTATACTTTGGAGTCACTTGTAACATAGAAATATGTTAGTAAGTAAGTTCTACACCTTCCTAGACGGAGTCAAAACCATATGTAAGGTAGTAAGTACGAGTGAAAATCCCCTAAAAACATACAACATATAGAAGGGATATTCCATAGTTCCACATTTGTTCCAAAAGCTAGGAAAGTGAGTCGCCCTAGCCCATACCTTCAATGCAATAAGAAACCATTAATAGCCTCATAAGCAGCCCATTTACAATCGTATCTACCATAATCCACAACCTTACATAAAATTATCTTAACCGTATTTGGCCACAAACAGCCATACCCCTGCTCACAACTAACCCTTTATCGCTCTGTACAAGATTTGTAAGCTCGGTACCAAACCCAAAAGCAAACCTTAGTAGAATAACCTCTGTGGCCACTATCAAACTTAACCCAATACACAACCAACCATTCTTGGCTAAGTGAGCAAATTTGCCAAAGTTCTATATCCGTAACACTAAAACGGTATAGACTGTATCCAAGCGGTAATGGTGAGCTCGATAACAAACTTAGAGGCACATCATTAGTAACATACCAGCTGCAGCAACCTTAATAGAGAATACCAGGCCGTAAGTTCACCCTCCACAAATAGGTCAACCCTATCATATAGGGTCATTCACCCTATCACTTTTGCCCAAGATTTATATACACAACAACATGTTCCATATTTGAACAGGAGTGGTAAGCATGATAACCAACTCAGAGGTACATCACCATAGTATAACCGCCACAACAACATTATCAAAAATAGAAGCCACTTGCCTAACACCCCACAAGTAGGGCAACCCCACTATATAGGGTTATTCACCAAAATTTTAAGAAGAAAGTCTATCATTACTCCCTTTTTTTTTTAAACGACTTTCACGGTCACACAAAAGAGAAGATACAACCTTTCAATGCTTCTTGATATGCCTATGACAAACCATATATATGCATTGACAGATATCCATAAACCCAAAAGGTATTTATAAACCAAAGCCGCATACAGCGTCATACAAATTCTTAAGATAAGTAACTTTTGTCACCCCATCTTGTACATCCCTTGATGATGAGAAAAAAACACATACAAGATTCCAACCAAAGGAGTAAAAGAGAGAGGGAGTTTATTATGAGCTTTGGAAGCCATATTAAGTGAGCGCCTAGTTTTGAAAATGTGAATTGAAACTTTTTTGTTTTTTTATTCATGACTTTTGTCACCCCATCTTGTACATCCCTTGATGATGAGAAAAAAACACATACAAGATTCCAACCAAAGGTGTTAAAGAGAGAGGGAGTTTATTATGAGCTTTGGAAGCCATATTAAGTGAGCATCAAGTTCTGAAAATGTGAACATAACCCCATTAATACCTAGATGCCCTCACACCGTCTCTCTCTCTCTCTCTCTCTCTCTCTCTCTCTCACTCACTCACACACACACACACACACACACACACACACACACACACACACACACACACACACACTCTTGTTGCTTCTTGTTCTTTTCTTTGTCAACACAAAGTGTTCATCATAAGGTAGAAAATCAGAAGCAAATAATGTTCACATCAACAAATCTACACAATTGACTTCTAAACCAAGAGTTGCAACATAAAACTCCATCTTCATCTCATGCTCTATCTCTTCGCTAATTTCTGTCCTCACCTTTTTGGTCCTCATCTCCAATCATGTCTTCATCTATTACCCCATCTCTTGTAAGCCTGGCTTGGTTGATGCCCACATTTCAGAATGCCTGTCTCGTACGTGAAGAATCTGCCATGAAGTGAGGGTCTTAGAGATTAGTGATGTAATCCATCAATGCACGAATATGTATTCTTTTCCATAAAAATCACTTGGTTCATAATCTTCTCCCTCTCTTTGACTATCAAGTAGGGAATCTTCTTCATTTGCTTTTCTTCCCCTTCTATTCCTTGTAAGCTCACTTCATGAAAAATGGATGCATACAACTTTGCATGGCATTGAAAGATAGAAGAACTTGGACTATTGGTTCCTCATGCTTGCTAAAGCAGCAAGCAACTCCATTTGTGACTCGCCAGACACACATGCACCACATTTTCCATGGTACACACCTGGGCGCCAGATGTCCTTTGCGACTGTCTCCCATCTTGATCCCTGCCAAATTTTTCCCCACTACTTGAACCAAACTTTGAAGTCATAAGGGTGAGGTATATCTCCTTAGTTTTCCGTTTAAGCAAATGTCTACTCTTAGGCCACTGCCAAAATTTTCCACTCGAACTTTGATTCATAGTTTGGCAGATACCATGTGCTAAGCCGTTCTAGGGCTCTACTAATTAGTAATCTTCTATTCCACTAAGGTTAAACTGGAGATTCAATTGATTCATTCCTTTCCATTAGATTTTGTTGTAGTCCCACAATTGGCATAGATGTTTAATACCTTGTTATTTATCTTTTTGGCAACTTCCCTCCAAAAAGGGGTCAGAAGGATGCCTCCAACCTTGGAGAGCCAAGGGGACCAATGAGTTATTGAATTGTGAATGTACCTTGTTATCTCTCCCCATTGCAAGGACTCTATTTCTCTATTTCACGTCCAAGTGAGCTCATCTCTTGTACCTTCAAAATTCAGGACGGCCCATTGAGGGGCTTGTCGTGCGCCTCAAGCCCTTTCCATTGGCCACCTTGTGAGAATACTCTAGAGTTTTTCATCATAGCCTTAGCCATAATATACCAAGATTGGTCTTCTTTTGCTAGTGCTACCACAAACATGGCACAATGGGCCTTTACATGAGTGTTAGGGTTCAGAATCCTGAGATTGCCTTGTTCCATAGGTCTCGCAACAGTCTCCCATTTAGCCCCCTGCCAGGGAGAGAGTCTTTAGCATTGTTACTCCATAGAAATATCTTTACTAGTTTCAAGAAATCTTTCCACTTGCATTTGGCTAGCTTAAGCAACAAACCATTAAAGGCTTTATAATGGAGCATAAATGAATTGATTACCTTTACTCTGTTAGAAAAGGGGAGAAGCACATACTCCCACCGTTGCATGTTCTTCCTTACTTTCTCCATAACCCATAAAAATCTTTGCTTGTGAGTTATATCCACCCCCAGAGTGGCTCCCAGGTGTCAAAATATCTTCCCTTTTGACACTATTTCCCCGGTCCACATTGCCGGATCAAATGAATTGCTCTCAGAGAGAGAGAGAGAGAGAGAGAGAGAGAGAGAGAGAGAGAGAGAGAGAGAGAGAGAGAGAGAGATCGATCTTGATTTTTCAACATTACACGTCGGCCCAAAAGCTAAGGCGTACATTTTCACAATTTCCAGAGCCTTCCTAATAACCTTAGGGTAGGCTTTAAGGAAAAGCAAGGAGTCATGCACAAAAAGCTTTGCCAAAGTTGGTCATTGCTAGTCAGAGCTAGCCCTTGAATCTCCCCTTTAGCCGCATTGTCTTTGAGAAATATTACCAGAGGATGGGATCCTTTGGTGAACATAAGAGGGGCAAGTGGGTAGCCTTGTTTTATAGATCTTTTGACCTCAAACGCACCCACAATTCTCTCATGAAAAAGGAGCTTCGATTGGCTACGGACACAAAGGGTGCTAACTAGCGGGAACATCTGTGGCCCAAAACCTAATGACTTCATCAATGAACAACCATGTGATTCTGTCATAGGCTTTATCTAGATCTAATTATAACAGGATACACTCTTTCTTGGTGAAACAACATATTCAATGCCGACCATTGCTGCCAGAATGTTATCATAAATTGACCTTCATCCATGTTCTTGGGGAGTGAGGAATTTGTTGAGAAGGGGGGAGAGGTTGAGGCTACTGTTTTGGTGATAATTTTCTAGGCTACAAACATCATCATCATAAGGCACCAATGCTTCAGTTGGGAGCATCAAAATTGTTTGGGGATAGGCTGGATGAGGCCTCTTTTAATGCTCAAGTCCATGACTCCATCAACGAGGGCTTGGTTAGCCATTCTTGTGATGGAAGGCTTAAAACCATCCCAACTAGGGGACCTTCTTTTCCCAAGGCTTGCAGTGCAAGAAAGCATTCATCCTCAGTGAATGTGCTAGCGTTTGTGAACCCCAACGTGCTGCTCCAAGGGCCTAACTCCCACATGTTCACCAACGTCCATTTCTCACAAAGGCTTAGCCATTTGGATCTTTCAGATCCATCCAACATGTTGAAAGTACGGGTTATATCCCTTCTCTTCTCCACCATATTGAAGTCACCCACCATGAGCCATTCCCCATCAATATGGATATCTTTCACGTGCTCCCATAGTTTAGCCCTTTCCTTCGCCAAGCAGGGACCGTACACGTTGATGACAATAAAATGTTGATCAACTTACTTGATCCTTACTCCAAGAGCCCTCCTAGACGGAAGATTGAGGACCACATTTGGCTCAAGATCCATGTCCACAATAGAGAGGATGCCACTGAATCCATCAACACCCTCTCCATAAAAGACAAACTTCTTTCCAATTGTTTGATTTCTTTTTCTTGAAATGTCCATGTGACGCTCTTGGATAGCCCAAAAGTTTATATCCTTACTTCTTTTGGATTCCTCCCAAAAGAGTGAGCTCTTCTTTTGGGTTTTGAGTCCCTTCATGCTCCAAGATAGGAAAAAAAACTCTTCTATTATTGAGAAAAGGGGTACAAATTCTTCCACCTCAAGGAACTCTTCTTCCGTGCCTTCTTTTTTGTTGTCCTCTTTCATTGGTCCTTTATCTTTTTTCTCAGTAACCATGTGGTTTTCTATGTTGGTATCTTGAATAACCTCAAAGATGTTACCTCAAAAGAATAGGGTTTTTCGGATATTTAACGAAGCTACTTTCATGTGCCCAGCCACCCACGTCTGAGATTTAAACCACTTGCATGAGATATTAGAGATTTTTTGCCATCCTTCATCAATTAAACTTGCAAATGTGATTATTTCTATAAAAAAGGAAAAAATGAGTAATCCTTTTTTTAGGCATGCTTTCTACTCGCTAACCCTGAGTAGAATTATATAAACCTCAACTACAATATAAGCCATGATCCACAAAGCATATATTCACCATGTCATATAGTTTGGCTAACACAAGAGCCACCCAATTGAGCACAACAAGATGACGCATCCAAACAACTAGCCTGGCTAACAAGGGAGCCACCCTATCGAGTGAAGCAAGAGGAAAGTAGAAAACATGACAGGTATGTGAAGACCACCATACCAAGGGGGGCTACCACCCCACCCGTGCATGTCCACCACTCCTCTCAAAGATGCAAGGGCACATACAAATGAGTAATCAATGTACATAACCAAATCAATCTTGACTGTGACACAAGTTGAATAGAACGCAATCGCAATCAAACACATTGTAAGATACCATCCAGTTCCAAGCCACAATACTCCCCAATATCGACCACCATGCATCCCATTAGGAGAGGAGCCCTTTGACAAGATGTGAGAGGTCCATCCTCACTCCTATGAGTCACTCCATAGCAAGGAGGGAGGTTAGCCCCCAAAAAGACTCATGTCAAAATGGCAGTTGCCCGCAACATTAAGGGAGACTCGACCCTCTCAAAAATGCACTCTCCTCGTTTGCACTCTTTACCACACTCACAACATAGAGGTTTCTCTCGTTGAGAAAGGACTTTGGTTTTAAAAAAATGAGGTTTTGTTGATGTTGCAAAAAGAAGGTCCAGAGTTGCCTAGCTAGATGCCCCCTCCTTAGCATTGCTTGGCTTCCTCGCCCACTCCCCCTTTCATCCCTTGTAGCAAGAAAAACCCTTAAGAACAAGTGATAAAATCACGAGGCCTGCCATTGTCAAGAGGAATGCATGTTAATAGATAGCAAGGTACCAAGAGTAAGAAACACCAAATTGTGAAGAACATTGCACGTTGTAAAATAGAGAAAAATCAAATCTATAAACGATGCAAGGAGACAAATCTATAAAACATGCAAAGAGACTGAAATAGAATAGGAGTTAGCTACTTATTGCAACACAAGTTGTTAGATTCTGCTACCTCAAACATGTTTGGAAGGCTAGGAACGGTTGTTTATTCGACAAAACCATGGAATCACCCAGGTTCACAGAGATAATACAAGAAAGCAAGCGGGCAATCCTAGCCTTTGGAGAACGTAAGAACTCTGATAAATAGAACAGGGTAATTGACACCACTTTAAGTGACTCTCATAGATAAGGACCCTATGTTGTTCGCGGGGTGACTCCCCTGTTCAACGGATATATCAGCGACCTCCTAGAGATGTCATGGCTTCGCATGAGCATGGCAAGAATATGTAATTTTTTGTGGTTATCAATATAATTTACTCACCATCATTAGTTTTGAAAAAAAAAAAGAATAGGAGAGAAATAAGAGTGGGTAGAGCAAACCTCCTTTCACGGGATATTGAAGGGAAAATTTTTGTTTTTTGCTAGAGTCAAATCAATCACTACGTTTATAAACTTTTTTTTTTTTTTTTTGGGGTGTAAAACTCACAATAGTGAGTGTATTATAGCTAAACAAAAAAATAACAAATTCAAGTCATGCTCGAGTCAAGCCATGACGTCTCCCAGCAACCATAGGTACATCAGCTGATAGGGGAGCCATTGGATCTCATCCTTTGGTAAGGTTGCTTGAAAACAATGCTACTAGAAGGGAAATGCAAGGGTTGTCCCTTCCTAACAATGACCAACTTCTTGCAAAGCTGTTTGCAGATGGTTCCCTTCTATTCCTCAAAGTGTGCCCTCAAGAAGGCTTTGGGGATTGTGCAGACTTATGTCGTTGCATCAGGGTCAAAATGTAGTATCAAAAAATCTAGATGGATCTCTCTCAAAGAATGAATTGATCGATTTGGCTATGTGGACTGAGGAGATAGTGTCAAAAGGGAAGGTATTCCGGCACCTTGGGGCCCCACTGGGGGTGGACATTACCTACAAGCAAAGATTACTTTGGGTCTTGGATAAGGGTAGGAGCAAAATGCAAAGATAGGAGTATGTGCTTCTTCCTTTCCTCAGCCGTGTGAAGGTGGTCAATTTGTTTATGCTCCCTTACATAGCCTTCAACGGTCCTCTGCTTAAGCTAAGCAAATGCAGCTGGAAAGAGTTCTTGCAATCGATGAAAAGACTCATGTGGAAAAGCAATACTAACGCGTTGACGCCTTGGTAGTGGGCAGGTTGGGATTCCATTGCAAGACCTTTTGAGCAAGGTAGTATCAAGATCCTTAACCCTTGTATTCATGCGGAGGCCTAGTGTGCCAAGTTTATGGTAGCAATCATAAAGCAAGGGCTATCATGGGTTAAGGCCATGATAGACAGTGCCAAATTGTGCTCGCAAGATGGACAATGGAAAGGGCTGGAGGTACATGACAAGTTTCTTGCCCCTCCGTGGGCTATCCTGAAACTTGGTGTCACAATGAGCGAACTAGTTTATAAATGCAATAGAGTAACAAAAGCCTTCGAATGCGAGAATTAACAAGATACTTGCACAACTGTATTACTCACTAGTCCCCTTGGCTATCTAAGGCGGGAAGCATGATGTTAAATCCATTTTTGGAGGGAAATTGCCACAAAGATCAATAATAAAGAACTTTGACGTCTGGGCCAGTTTTGTGATAACAACAACAGAAGTTAGAAAGGAACATATCAGCTAGCCTCCCAGTTCCACCTTTGTGGGAGTGAAAGTCTGCTAGCTAGTAGAGCTTTGGAATGGATAGACAGAGGTGGGTTTCCCTCTTATGCATCCAGGCTCAAGTCGAAGGCATGGTGGTGGCCCAAGAACATACATTTCCTAAAACCACAAACCAACGATCTGTACAACACCCTTATGATCTCGAAGGATTGGTTTTCCCCTTTGAATAATCAATGGGAAAAGCAATGAAAGGAATCAAGATGGGTGTTAATCGCTAAGAACATATAATGCCCACATTTGCTACTTAGGATGAAGGTATTTCTTTGGAAGGTTCTATGGGGGCCTTACCAAACAAGTGTGAAGATACAAGCCAAAGGTATTGGTTCTGCTAGATGCTCGCAATATGGAAGGGCTAGGAAAGACCTGCCCCACTTATTCAAGGAGTGCCCGATGATAAGTGGCTTGGCAGGAAATTTTTGAAAATGGGCGCAAAAGACTTGGAAGATTGGATTCTTCAAGAGCGACCTCTTCTTGGGTGGGATGGTTTTTAAAATCCATGTGCTACTTATAGACACACAAATTGTCAGATTCTTCTCCCTCCAACACGTGTGGAAGGTCAAGAGTTGTCGAGTATTCAAGAACACCGTAGAAACAGCTAGATTCACTAATATTATACAAAAAAGCAGAGATGCGATTGCACCATAGGCAAACATATGAACTTTGATGAGTGGAATAGGGCTATTGATTCTACAATGATTGCCAGATAGATTCTTGGGTCCTTGCATATGTAGAAGTTCTTTTCAAAGTGTCTTGTGGTGACTATGCTTATAAACCTTAATAGAAAGAGAGAGGGGGGAGAAAGAAAGAGAAAGGTAGAACACATTCAAGAAAAGCAAAAGGTAATCAAGATTTCTCATTAACAATTCATTCTTACGATTGTAACAACTCAAAAGGTATGACAACATGAGATGCAAATTGTGGCTTTGGAATATTTGCCATCTGAAGATATTTCTCTTTCTCTCTCTCTCTCTCTCTCTCTCTCTCTCTCTCACACCCACACACACACACACACACACACACACACACACACACACACACACACACACACACACACACACAATAGCACAGGTATGCTCATTGCCAATGATGTATCTTCGTGGAGTGAAACCAATGGATTTACATGTAGAAAACATAATGGATTATATGCTACTCTTTGAAGCCATCATGTATTGCATAAAGAGTTTTACGCTTGGCCAATGGACCCCATAATCAGACCATCGGACCTTATGTATTGAACTTGCATGTGGAGAAGCAATAAAGTATAACTAACTTGGCCAAAGGTAAGATAAGTTATCACTAAGTATGGATTTCAAACATACACCAATATACATTGCAATGGTTGAGAAAAAGTTATGGATGACAAAGCTTCAACATGATGCACCATTGGAAACTAATTGGGAAGCTTTCAAGAAAGTTATTTGTTCTTGTGCCGAAGAATGCTTTGCCATAAAGCATTTCCATGGTATCAAAAAAGATAGATCACGCAAAAGGTGGTTTGATAAAGAATGTCAAGATTCTTGAAAGTTTTGATAAAGCTTGATGTAACTCTGGACAAAGACAACTACCAAAGTCATTTGCGTACATACAAGGCATTGATTCCAAAGAAGAGTAGAAGATGGGTAGTAAAGTAACAACTTTTTCAAGTCCAAGAAAAGGCACGTGCATGTGGAAGATTTTGGAGAAACTTGAGAGCCAAGCGGGTTGAGAGTTTGGTAACTTGAATCTTGTGAATATGTACACACATTGTAGGCAACTATATGAGCAACCAAATGCTAAAAAAATACCATTTTATGATTCACTCCCATGCATGTCCTCTTTCTTTACTATTGAGGATGTGGACGGTGGGCTTGAAAATTTGGCCACTCGCAAAGCAGGAGATCTTCAAGGTATCAAGCTGGAAACAATTGAATGGACATGAGATCTTACACATGAGTGGGTGTGTGATATGTTCGACCTTGCACTTCAACACAATTGGATCAAGCCTTTGCATAAAGGAGGGGATGTAAAGAATATAAATAACTCCCAAACTATAAGTCTCTTATGGAAAAGTTGTTTGGGTGCATAATGGAGATAAAATTGAGTAATTGGGCTGAAGAGAATGGCAAGCGTGCAAAAGGACAAGCGGGTTTTTGTCAATTTTATAACAACATTGATCATCTTGTTACTCTTCATGTTCTCATGGAGAAAAGTTAGTTGAAAGACAAGCGGTTGTATTGTTGCTTTTTGGACTTTAAGAAATCCTTTGATATGATTCCGCATAACAATTTGCGGAGAAGGATGGAAGAACTCCAAGTGCCAAGTGAGTTTATGCTTGCGGTTTCTCGAATCTATGAGAAGGTGATGTGTCAATTACGCATGGGAAGAGAAATTTTAGAAATTTTTGCAAGCACTACTAGGGTTAAACAAGGATGTTTGTTGTCACCAACTCTCTTTGGTCTATGCATTGATCGATTGGAACCAATGGTACTTGACTTTATGCAAGAGGAAGACATTGAAGAGGTCACTATTTGCAATGTGGTAATCATGCTTTTGTTGTATGCGGATGATGTGGTGCTTCTAGCACACACTTTAGAGGATGCACAAAATCTTGTGGTTGTCCTAGAGAAATTTTGTTTGCATAATGGGTTGATTGTGAATGAATCCAAAACAAAGGTTATGCTTGCGAAAACCAATCATAAGAAGAAGCCATGCATTGTGTATAACAATGAGACACTTGAAGTTGTTGAGAGCTTTAAGTACCTTGGCCTTGAGGTTCCGGCCAATCACAAGTGGCATGAATGTGCCATATGTCGTTTGAAAGCCGGAATGAGATCATATTATGCATTTGAGAATATGTGTAATGCAGGAAACATCAAGTGTTGGGTTCTCAAGAAGTACCGGTTCTTCTTTATGGAGTTGAAGTGTGGGGCAGGAGCATCCCAAAGTCTATTTGGAAAGAGTTTGAGAATGTCCAAAAGCGTTTTCTTATAAACTTTCTCCAAGTTAAGATACAAACACCATAAATGCTCCTACTTCTTGAGTTGGGATCTCTTCCAATTAAGGTTATGGGCATGGAAAGGGTTATGGAGTACATGATAAAGATGCATCAATACCCTCACATTGACTTCCTACTATTGCATGGGAAGCAAGCAAACAGGTTCAAAAGATGCATAATAGTAGGATCTTGAGCACGGGATGGATGCAAGATATAAAGAAGTGGTTTGGAAGCTGGGATGCATTACGCTTGCTATATGATGCCTCAATAGGCTCCCAAGTGAATGAAACTTTTCTACAATGCCAATGTATTACGGTTTGGGAGAAATCCGATGGGTCACACTTCATACATCACACCTCCCGTATTTCCCCCAGCTACAAAACCATGTTCTTTGCTATGAAAGAAGAATCCGTACTCACCCTTACATGCTTGAGCATATTCCCTTGTCAGCGTTACACACTATAGCAGCCATTCGGCTTAGCTCCCACTCCATTTGATGCGAGACAAGGTATCGAGGCAATGGAGAAGAGTCACATTGAGTGTGCACATTATGCTCTCTGCAAGTACGAGAGTCTGAGTACCCCCACTCTATTAGAGTGCTCAACTTTTGGTCACATCCGGACTTGCTTCCCACACATTTTCAGCCATGACTTAGGCGTACACACTTTCCTCTCCTAGCCATGTGTGGACTCTCCATTGGGACTCTCATCACCACAATTTTGGAGCATCAAGAATCACTCATCAACCACATACATAAACATCACATGTAAGTTTGGTCCGAGGGTGGAGGCAAAGGGTCCTTCATACACGTTCCACCCGGAAATGCAAGAAGAGTGAGCCCCCCCCCCCCCCCCCCCCCCAAAAAAAAAAAAGAGTGCTTCACTTTCACGTTGAACAATAAGGCTTAGGCTATCCAAATTTGATTTTATTTTTCAAAATCATAGGATAGGCCGGCTGGGCCCTATCATACTTATTTTCTATTGTTTTCTTGCATTGTACTCAAATCTCCAAAAGGTCACCTTTAGATTAAGGGGGGGTCCATGATGCAGAGGCTCGTTACTGTACGGTCGACCAATCCAAAGCCACATTACATAACTTCACAGGTACAGACGCGGAATCTTTGTCATGCAATGTCACCTATTTGGACTACAATATTATTGCATTGAGATCGTGGATGGGAGCATGTGCTTTTGGTGTGCCACCATATTTTTAATCTTTTGAGAAAGATAATGAGCCACTTCATTTTGTTTGGATAGAGTTCCTACTAGGCTATGCCTTATTTCATTGTGGACCCAAATTTGCTCATTATTTGGATGGTCCTTGGCAAGGCTTGCAATTTGTAAAAATACTTCTCCTTTAATACAAATTCTGCTTATCATCAAAATAAAAAATCCTAATTAAAGAAATTTTAGGCAGATAAAAATACACTAAACTCGGCTTTTGCTAGCGCTAGCGCCCCCCCCCCCCCCCCTCGTCTCTCTTGTCTCTCTCTCTCTCTCTCTCTCACACACACACACACACACACACACACACACACACACACACACACACACACACACACACACACAAGAAGGCAAAAATAGAGTCTTCATTACAGCCCATTCATTTGATGATGAAGATAAACTTTTATAAATCTTCGAATTGCATTCTTCGTAGTCGATGAATACTTATGACCACTCTGTACTCTCTCTAAGGAGTACGGGGGATTAAAAAAGGTTGCATTCATGATAAATACGAGGAATGAGGGAGTAAAGACAAGGTAATGAAAATTTCAAGCACCTTGTTGTCTTAATGTCTTTTGCAATGAAGCATTAGCTAGATTTATGGGATTGCGTCCACACACCCATACCCGCATGTTGCAGGGGTTGAACCACAGCACGTGTGCTTAAAGCCCCTCACCTTTACCGCTAGGTCAATTCCCCTTGACACCTTGTTGTCTTAATGTCAAATGCAATGTGCCTCTTCACATATGTGGGGTAGATTTACCATGAACTAAGGGAATGAAGAAGGTGCTGCCAACTCATGGTATAGAAATGGATGGCCTTATGATGGAGGAGTATGGAGCTAGAAATAGTCAAGCTACCAATAATTCTATGGACAATGATTGCCCAACAACTCCTCCCCTTAAGCTGCGACGTTATATTTGAGAGCTACTAGATTTAGACACATGAGCTGCAGTGATGACGTAGCATGCGCTACTAAGTGTAACACGTCTTCTGAGTGCGAAGCGAAGAGTGTTGCCGTGTGCAAGCGGGACAGGTCCGTGGTTAGGGTTCTCTTTTCGCTTGAGGGCTGAGCTCCTGCGCCCTGGGTGTGGGGAAGGTGGAGTGGGTGGAGTGTGATTTTGCCTTCCCAAGCTAGGGACGCCTCCAGTCGTGGCAATCAAGGTTCTCATTCTGTTGTTTTGTCATCGATCGCGATCCATTTCCAAGGATCATGATCAATACTCAGTAAGGTGCTGAGCATGGGTCTCTTTTGAGAGTGGGTGCACTAGTTTTTCATGTTGGGATTCCACTGCTATCGGCAGTTACCTCCTTGAAGAAGGCGTTGGGTCTCTTTTGAGAGTGGGTACACTAGTTTTTCATGTTGGGATTCCACTGCTGTCAGCAGTTACCTCCTTGAAGAAGGCGGAGCTCCTACGAATCACAATCCTTGCAACGGACAGGGATCTCGATTCATCTACTTGACAGCTTGCATCGCGACTTGGGATTCACTTGGGAGAGGAACCTTTGCCCCTTGGATCGGGAACCATTATTGAAAAATGATCTTTTATAACTTAAGGATACAGCTTGATCAATCACGATCCATCCCCTCAATTTCAAAAGTAACCTTCTTTGGGAAGATTTTCTTAAGGAGAAAGTTGGAGCTCCTAGGGGGGAGGTTCCCACCTCTCTCGACGCGACTCAATTGTACTATGGACCACAACGACGGCAATCATGGGTGCACTAACGACGGATCATCTGATCCCTCTTGGCAAGGTCAGTCTACCTTGGAGCAAGAGAGACCCTCAGAGAAAGAGCTAAAATTTGTCTTCAATTCGGAGGGCCAAAAACGTGCCTGCCTGTGATATCATGTATGAAAGCTTATGAGCATGGGAAAATCTTGAAGCCCTCGCTCCAAAAGCGGAATCTGACTGAGGAAATGCTTCTTGGGATAGTATTGTGCGGTCAGAATAAGGAACATGACGACTTTGCTATGAATATTGCTTTTAATCCGAAGCTAGCCTTACAAAGCTTGGACACTTAATGCGCTAGGTTATTGCAGTTCTCTACTTCATGGGTCAGCGGATGACCACATCAGGTTTATGGGAGTGGGCGACTACTGCTCTTGGCAACCACAATGAGATCAGTTGCTTTATAGCCATAGGCAAAGGGTTTTATGTGGTAGCTTGCACCTCTGAGCAAGTTGCACAAGATCTCGTGATGAGAGGAGGGATTTGGGGGGCATCACACCTCGCATATGTCATGCCGTGGACGTCGGAATTCTGTCCCCATGAGAAGATTATGACTTTCTGCCCGGTGTGGGTTACTCTCAAGAGCTTGCCTATATGGCTTCATGACCATGTTCTCACTATTGCTTCTACGTTGGGTCGGACCCTATTTATCTATTGGTTGGCCATCCAAGGGGTTCAATGATAATTAAGGACATTTAATTAATTGATTTTGCATTTATCAAGTCCTCTCTCTCAAAGGGGAAAGGGGGACACTTGTCCCAAGGCTACCCTTTTTGCTTGGTAGGACTCCTGCTTATGATTGGCTAGGCCTGGAGGGGTCCAATAAGCTTCAAGCATGAGCTACAAGGGGGGGTCTACCAAAGCAAGCTAGGGGGTTGCTTAGGGGGTATACTCTCCCACACACACTCACACACACTCTCATTACACAATGTGCAAAGTGCAAGAGCTCCCTCTCCTTCTCCAAGCAAGTAGAGGTTGAGAGCCTACACCAACACTCTTGGCTATGGAGTGCAAATCCAACCAAGAGCCATGCTTCAATACTTAATCTTGCCATCTTCTCCATCTTCATTACTATGCTATTATGTATGCTAGCAAGAAGAGTTATGATAAGTGAGGAGCTAATTCTTTCTCCTATGAAATGTTTCTTCTTCCTCTTCCCTACCCTCATTCCCTGCTCGCTCTCTCCACCTTCGAAGGTGTTTGAGGTCTTGAGACTGAGGCTTGGGATAGTTAAAGCTTTCTTCAAAGTTTATGTTATGCTTGTGATGCATGAAGCTTTCCTAGGTGACAAGGAACACAAAGATTGTATTGCAACAAGTTTCTCTTAATGGGAGAAATCATAATACAAATGCCTATTGGAGGGGGGACCGGCTCCACCTAAATCCGGTCCTCAATTGTTGTCATGTTCTCTAAATTCTCTCTCTTGCAAAAGTATTGTTCATGCCAAGTTAATTAATTGCTATGATTATGTTGTTATCTTCAACTATGTTCACCCGCTATGCTCACAAAGTAATTTTTTTTTCCCGAGAAAAAGATCCTTCTATTAGTTACTGAAACTGCCCATAGGGCTACAACCACCTCTTCAAAAGATGGCTACAACAACCATGATGGGAGACTCTCCCAATGAAAAAACTAGCATATGTACAATGGGGCTAAATCAAGAAATGGGGGGAGGGAAAAGCCACATAGGTGGTCGGTAGTGCCATCGGAGAACACCCTGGACCATGGTGTAGAAGGGCCCAGGACGCCAGAGTCGAAGGAAAGCTTCTCTGCGCTCCCACATGCGGTCAGAGCTGCCCTGTAGTCCCTCAAGCTGTCCTCTAAGAGTATGGATCAGCTCTAGCCAAAAATCACAAACAGTCTCTACTGGTGGCATAGGGCGAGCCTCAAAGATGCAGAAGCAACGGGCCCGCCAGATGAACCAGAGTGTCAGGCCACTGATGAGCTCCCAATACTCCTCTCCCTCACTGCACCACTCTTGTGGAGTAAGCTCTGTAGTAGGCTGGAGTGTAGGTCGCCCCTCCTGCATCAGTATCATCCTGCTGGTGGAAGATAGCTCAAACTGAAGTGTTGGGCCCATGCTAGTATACCAAGCCGCTGCTCCCCAAGTGTACTGTCGAGCCGTGGAGAGAGCAGGCATCAGCCAAAGAACTCGTAGCCACACCTGGTGGGCCGAGGGACAGTGCCAAAGACAGTGACAGTGACTCTCCACAAGATGGTCACAAGCTGCAGATGCGGCCGAGAATTGCTGTAGCTCTGTGTGCAACCAGCCACTGAAACAAGGTGACTCGCCTTAGTTGTCTAGAGTCCCACAACCTCTCCCAAAAGGCTGCCAATAACTCAGCTGTGAGACCCTCCTCCTGCCAATGAGGTGCTGCGGGGCGGGCCTCTCTTTGTGTTGCTAGTATATGACATCCCAGTCGAACAGTGTACTGAAAGAACGGGACACCTGGGTGGTCTACAGAAGAGAAGGGGTCCCTCCAGAGACACTCACCAGGATCCCACTGTACTCGTGCGAGTGGACAACACTCCTAAGCCCACAACCTCCAGTGTCCAGTCTCAAGAGCTGCTGGGTCAGGATCTATGACACAAGTCCTCCCACAGATGCCCACTACTCGGATCCTCTGAAAACACCACTCTGCCACCTGTAGGGCCTCTACTGCAACTCGCTGTAGGCGTCCCCCACCCTGAAGCTCGAAGAAAAGGGATGGAACAGTCTCTGAGCAGGCCCTGACTGAGATGAGAACCTCCAGTCGTGTGAAGGCTCCCATCCACCTGGGTGCTATTGGCTAGAGAGGTGTGAGCCACTCAGTTGGAACTGCCTCTGAGATGTCTTGGCACATGCTCTGCACCCCTCTCATGCCCTGTAGTTGGAAACCCTGCACCTCCTCTGACAAGTCTGTGAACTCTAACCTGTCACCTAAAGAGCACGCTGGACCCACTGCCATGGGACCCCCGGAAACATGAGGCCGACTACCAACCAAGTGGCCTCTGTGAGTGCTAACCATGGGGTTCCAGACAAGGGGCTACCGTAGGCTCTCCTCCATGCAAGTAGGCTATCTCGGCTCCATGCCTCGCCGCAAGAGCTCCCAAGATCGAATCAAACTCACAGCGAAGCGGTCCTCCAGTCTCCTGCTCAAACCAACTCTGCGCATCTCTGTGAAGATCCATCTGGTCGAAGGTTGCCAGGGGCCTCCTGCCTGAGGCACCCTAACACGAAGCTACTGTAGCAAGAACTCTTTATATGGCTCCTCACCTGGAAGAAGTCCTATGACGACGAACTTCCCAAGAAGGGCTCTGCTGTGCTGTGCTGGGTCAATGATCCCAAGCCCTCCTTGTGAAAAAGGAAGAGTGATGACCTACCAAGCCACTTTGGCTCGGGTTATCTGAGTGTCATGTCCTGACCAAAGGAAGTTCCTGATCAGCCTCTCTACCTGGCTAATACAAGAACTCGAGAAGATCCAGCAAGAAGTGATGTACCACATAGTTGCCAACAACACATGGTTGGCCACTACTAATCCGCCAGCCAAAGAAAGTCGTGCTGAGCTCCAATGTAACAACTTTCTCCCGATAGACAGGAGAACAGGAGCAATCTGCTGCTCGGGAGACAAGTCCAAACCAACCTGACAGCCCAAGTACCGAACTGCAGTCCTTGGGGGAATCCACCTAAAACCCTCTCCTGGCATCCAATCAGGCACATGAGCACTACCAACCGAGAAAGCCACTGTCTTTCTCCAGTTGAACAATGCGCCCGATGCACAACAGAAGGTCTCGAGAGCTTGCTCACACCTGTGAAGGTTGGCCTCCTTACCATCTAAGTACAAGGCTGAGTTGTCGGCAAACTCAGCGTCCAGTAGCTCATCTCCCCGAATAGGGAGTGCTAAGCCCCGTAGACCAACCTGTTGCGACACCAAAAACTTGCTCATCGCCTCCGCATAGAACAGAAAGAGGAAGGGGGCAAGAGGACTGTCCTGTCTGACCAAATGTGTGAGCATGAAGAGATCACCTCTACCTCCTTCCAAAAGTACCTAACTGTGAGCCTGTCTATACAAAGCTCACACCCCTCTGATCCAAGCATCTGAGAAGCCCATCCTGCGTAGAGTGCCCTCTAGAAATTCCTAGTCAACTCTGTCGTATGCCTTCTCAAAATCGAGAACAAGAATCACTAGGTCCTCACCACGGAGCCGTGCTAGGGCAGAGGCCTCCCAAAAAGTAAAGATGTTGTCAAGGATACTGCGTTCCTTGAAAAAACTTGTCTGAGTCCCATGTATAAGGCTCTCTAGAAGTGGCTGAATCCTCAAACTCAGAGCCTTAGCAAGAATTTTGTAGGCTGAGTTGAGGATGGTGATGGGGCGCCACGGTCAAATCTCATCCAAGGAGCCACCCTCCTTGGGAATGAGGTAGATCAGGCCCTTACTCATGCTGTCAGGCATCATTATTGTGTGCAAAATGTACTGAAAAGCACTACAGCGATCTAGGCCAAGCAAGTTCGAGTACTCCAAGAAGAAACTGGGAGTTAGCCCATCACTTGGACAGCTACCACGAGGGAGGGCCCTAAGAGCCGTGTGCAGCTCGTCAAGATGAAGTGGCAGCTCAAGCCTCTGACGCATCTCCTTAGTCACAAGACAAGGCATCTGTGCCCAAACCTACTTCCTGCACGCATCCTGATGCTCTGACTGGGACTCTGCAGATAGTAACTCACGGTAAAAGTCAGTAGCAACTGCACGCATATCCTCGGGCTCAGAAGCAACTGACCCGTCGAGCCTCCTCAACTGACTGACCTTGTCATGCAAATGTTGAGGTCCCACTGCCTCAGAGAAAGCACCAATCACTCTGTTGCCCACCTGGGTCCACTGAGATGCCTGTTGGTGAAAAGCAAACTCATGTCGCCTCTCCTCTGTGCTAACAAGCTCCTATCGAGCCTGCTGTAGCTCCTCCTCCAACCAAGGACTGTCTGGATGCTGCTCTTGCATCCTCTGTAACGAAGCAATTCCCCATCTTAGACGCTACTCCTCCTCTCTCGCTACAGCCCGGTGAGCCAGAGACTCCTGGAGAAAAAAATTGCTAATCTGAGCTAGGCATAAGGCCACTCTGTCAGCAGGAGAATCCTGCATGTCCAAGCTCTCTGTCCAGAGAGCCTCTACCCGCTCTTTGAGTGCTGAGTCCAACAAGACCCTCTCTGGGATGTGAAGCATCGTGCTCCCACTCCTCTGCCTGTTTGCCACTGTGAGGATCAATGGTGCATGGTCCGAGAAAGAAGGAAGTCCCTGCCATAATGCCCACTGTCCCTCCCAAGTCACTGAAATGGTCACTAGTGTAGAAGTGATCTATCCGCGATAGATTCACTCCTCCCACTCTACGGTCCGAACGAGAGAAGGCAAGGCTGTATGGGGGCCTCACAAAACCAGAGTGTTGCCAAACATCCGAGACCCTCAGAGTCATACAAAACCTCTCCCAAGCTGCCAGCTCAACTCCATGCACAATAGCATGGCTACCACCAATCCTGTCAGAAGGGTCGTCCAACATGTTGAAGTCCCCTCTTATGCACCAGTGGCAGAGACTCAACTATTTGTGACCAAAACTCTACTCGAGCACTCGCCACATTGGGCGCATAGATGTTCAGGAAGCCCACTAGGCAACCTTGAACCTACATAGTAATCCACTGAGCCATGACTGGCACAATAATCCCTCTTCCCACAATGGCCTGCTGCTGCAAAGAGTCTGCAATAGTCATACATACCCCACCTTGGATGCCTTTAGGTCCAAAAGCAGCTGACCAAAAAGTATCATATCGTCCACGCAAGAGCTGACCACAATGTCTAATGCGGATCTCACACAAATGGTGCTCCTGAAGCATAAGGAGATCAATCTCTCCTCCCACAAGGCAATGCTGAAGCCCGGGGGATTCACTCTATATACAAAATGTGACACCACCTGCGAGCGTACAGCTTTGATAAAACCCCTATATACGACTCATATCAAGGAATATGACCCCCCCTTTCTATGCTTATACGAAAACCAATGAAGAAAACTCTCATACCCCTATGTTACATATAAAATTTAGGTCTCACATGATCTAACTGAGTAAACCTAATGAAAGAGTGACTGGAAACGTACCTTCCCCAAAATTCACCCGAGTTCTACTGCACACCGGTGACCAATCGTTACAAGTAATCAACACGGGGAAGTCTTCCCCCCAACCCCCCTCCCCCTTCTCCTTAAATATGATACCCTCCTCCCTTATTTTTGAGCTTGGGATATAAATTATTGGGGGCCTGCCCCTAACTTATACGCTTATGTAACATGTAAAAAAACCCCCCTTCCTTGCACTTACGTGGTGCGTTAAGTTTTCCATGGTGAATCCCCTGGGTGCTGAAGCTCCTGACGCAGTCGGCCCCACTGACGCTGAAACTCGGGCCCACCTAGTCCCTGCACGTTCCATGAGATGATCCTCATGGGGAGCGAGAGAGAACAGATGCTGTCACAACAGCTAGACGGGCTATCTTCGAGGCTGGCTTGAATGGGGAGTAATCCGCATCCGAGCGTCCTCTAGATAGGCGTGACTGCAACGAGTGCTTGACCCAAGCCCAAGCAGAGCGAGCCGTACGTAAAGCAACCTCCTCTGTCCAGGAGTCCTCATGAATGTATGCATAGCATGGCATGCACTTTGTCCCTCTCTCGCCAAGCGACTTGTGGCAAAGGCGCTGCCAAGAGATCTCCTACCAGTCTAAGAAGGCCCTGCCCCCTGGGTCGACTGTGGAACTGAAGCGGGAGGGGGGGGAGAAGGAGCAGGGGGGAGCAGCAGAGGTAGAGGGGAAGAGGCGGCGGGAGCAGGAGGCGGGGGGGAGGATGAGGAAGAGGGGGGGAACTTTGAGGGGGGGGGGGGGGGGGGGGGGCTGTCGAGGGTGAAGCTAGGGTGGGGGCTAGAGCAGGGACCTCATCCTACTCAAGAGGACCAAACCGGTTCTCGATGGGAATCCACTCTTGCTGAGTAGGCGCCTGAGGACCACTGTGAGTGCCAGGCTGTCGCTGTGGCCTCTATCATCGTCGACCACGGACCTGCTGCCATCCCTCCTCCGCTGGAGCCCCAGGCTCAGAGGGTGGCTCTGCATGTGTGCGCTATGTCTCTGTCTGTGTCTGTTGGCCAGCCCTTGCAAGCTGGGGCTGAGGCTGTGGTGTAGGTCGAGGCCTCCTTCGTGGACAGGCCTTTGCTAGATGGCCCATCTGTTGACAAATGAAGCACTGGTTTGGGAGGCCCGAATACTCCACACTCTGTCAAAACCAACCCCACCTCATCCAAGGAGAAGAATAACCTTCAAGAGCATGTGAGTGTCTCTGACCAAAATGCAAACTGAGGGAATGCCAGCCGCCTTGGCAGCTACTGAGGCTTCCGTGCGAGGTGTCTCCAAGACAGTCCCAATGGCTGAGCCGATCCTGGACAAAAGTGGTAAGTACTCCCTCCGCAAACCTGAAAAGCAGACGGAGATGGCGATGTCTGCCTCCTCTACTAGAACATCCGAAGGAGAGTCGAAACCATGTCTCCACTGTCGAAAGTGGGCTCCTGCTGCTCAGATGGTCAATGGACTCATGGCGATGACCTTGGACGCCATCTCGGAGGTCTCAAACTCGACCTGATAGTAACCTTGTCTGAGTATCTGTACGTCCAAGATCTTGCCCACCTCTACGAGAAGGCGGGCCTGGAGAAGGTCACGCAACTCTCTTCTGCTAGGTCGGGTGCCGAGAATCTTGCAAATAATAGAAGTCGCCTGCAAGCGCTCTACCTCGGCGGCTAGGCTCGCTCTATCTGTGAAAGAGCAAGTCGAATGGTGGGATCATTGGGGTTGGGCGAGGGGGCTTCGGATGAGTCCTCTGTGGTGAAGCTGGAGCCTCCATCTGTGTCTACTGCTGTGACGAAGAAGTGTACGGTGAAGAGCCTCTGCTACTGAGAACCTACACCAACACTCTTGGCTATGGAGTGCAAATCCAACCAAGTGCCATGCTTCAATGCTTAAGCTTGCCATCTTCTCCATCTTCATTACTATGCTATTATGTATGCTAGCAAGAAGAGTTATGATAAGTGAGGAGCTAATTCTTTCTCCTATGAAATGTTTCTTCTTCCTCTTCCCTACCCTCATTCCCTGCTAGCTCTCTCCACCTTCGAAAGTGTTTGAGTCTTGGGACTGAGGCTTAGGATAGTTAAGCTTTCTTCAAAGTTTATGTTATGCTTGTGATGCTTGAAGCTTTCCATCTTCATTGCATCACCTAGGTGACAAGGAACACAAAGATTGTATTGTAACAAGTCTCTCCAAATGGGAGAAATCATAACACAAATGCCTATTGGAGGGAGGACCGGCTCCAGCTAAATCCGGTCCTCAACTGTTGTCATGTTCTCTAAATTCTCTCTCTCTTGCAAAAGTATTGTTCATGCCAAGTTAACTAATTGCTATGATTATGTTGTTATCTTCAACTATGTTCACCCGCTATGCTCACAAAGTAATTTCTTAAAAGTATTCTCATTAATTTCCGCTACTCTCAAGTTTATAGGCCAATTCCATTACACATGTTTTGTTAGATCTACTAAGTTCTGTAATGTGCAAGTGTTAGCAGGTATGTTAGTTAGTGTATAGTGCTATAATGTGCAGCAGACAATGAGCAGTAGACAGTGTGAAGGTTGGCTGTTCTGTCAGTGTGTAGTTTACTATGTTAGGCAATGTGTGAGCATAGATAATTAGTGTTAATTAGGTATGTTAGTTGTAGGCAGGTTAGACAGAGCTGCTAGGGACAGTTGTGTGCGCGCGTGAGCTCGACGCCCACGCGCAGCATTATCCACAGAATTGTTTTTTCAAAAAGTTTTTTAGAAATAAAAATGAATGAATAAATAAATAAATAAATAAATATATATATTAAAAAATATTAAAAAACGCTCGAAAAGTCTGAGACCAAAAAGAAAATTCAAAAGGAAGGATCGAGATTATTCCCTGAGCCCGAGCCTAGGGCCTCAATCCTCAGTCTTATGATTAAGTATAGACACTACTATATATATAAAGACTAGAACCTCAAGTGAGGGGAGGGCATGTGGGACAAGTCCTTCAAGTCCTCCACCATTCCCTTCACACTTACCCCTTGAAGTTACTAATTTTAGCCTTCTTCTCGACTAGTAAAAGACTATTTTTTAGGATTCCAAGGGCTTTAAGTAACCCACTCGGGGGCTGTAAAGCACGGCACGTCCCTCTAACCAAGACGTTCTTTTTGAGCTATCACACGCCATATTCTGCGGCTTGGTTAGAAAAAAGGACCATAAAAACAAAAATAATTGAGAAACTTGGGTTGTAAACACCAAAAAAACTAGGTGAGTGGCCTTCACGGACACTCACCAACACTTCTAGAGTGTTAAGGTCACATGCGCCTATGCTCTGGTAGTGTGCTAGAGGACGATCACATAGAGAGTGTCTCCGTTTACGCGGGCACCCATTATTCCTCCACATTAGGCTCTAGGCCCTCAACGAGAACCCAAGGTAGTACCACTCAGGACCCACATTTGCATCTAGTGACTCTTCCTCTGAGTGTGACATCATGGAAAATTACCCGATGCCCAACCTTGATAGTCTAAGCCAAGACATGCATGCCATGGGCCCACAATCCGAACCGAGCATGCTTAGCCACTTGAAGGAGACTTTTAGAGCCACTCGCTCCGAAAATGGAGCTACTGATGTAAATGAAGGGGATGGGAAGTAAATTCACCATTCATGACCAGTGTAGATCCTATGCTTTGAGAGAGTGTACATGGGAATACTCCATTCACTCCACCCCCTGACTCTTTAGAGCTATTCCCCTGATGGTAGAAGCCTTGACAAAGTGCAAGAGGTTGAGTGATATATCATTGCGGCTAGGAAAAAGAAAATCGAGAGCTTACACAAGGTAGAGCAATGGAGAGAGTTAAAAGCAAAGGCCCCTATGCCAACATCCATGCTAGTTGGGCAATTGAGTGCTCCTGAATTAACAACCACTAAGGGTCAACCCACAGAGCGACATTGCATCTAGTTCAAAGGACACCCCTAGCACCTCAATCCTAGATGGAGCGTTTCTAAACAAAAATTGGGAGTATGAACTACAAACGGAGACTTTAACCGACCTATACATAGTTCACACCTATCACGTGGGTTGATTAGATGTCTTAGAATCCACATCGGGTGCTACTAGCATAGAGGAGCAACAACAAAGAGTTTGTGATGTCATCCATAGGGTTATTGAGCTGGAGAGGCAGAACAAAGGGATCCATATGCCTTCAACGGGTCTCATGAGATTCTTGGGTACAGGGAAGACTAAGCAACCAACTTTATTCCAAATGGAGACTCCCTCGGTAAGCCCGATGGATGCTCCATATGTTGTTTTTCCAAGGGTCTCGATACAATCTGAGCCCACAACTGATAGCTTTACCTTTCCAAGTTTAGCTCATCTTTCTCTTGATGACACCTTGCCTACCATGCCTACCCCAGTGATGGACATGCCAAAACACACGCCATGGACCTCATTTATTAGTAAAGCACCACTACATGGTGGCCCAATGCCTACAATAGTACCTACAAGTGCATATCAAACATATACACCTATGGACCCTCGTACTCATATAGCTCCTACCCCTCCCATTGTTTCAACAACTTATGCTCCATGGCCACAACATCCAAGACCTTATTTCAATGGGACCGTACTAGCTAGCATTAGCATGTCACATCCCATGTCTGGTATGCCTAGGGCCACACATATGAACTCTGGGCCACCACATGGCACAACATCATACTCAACTTGGAACCTAAGGGCTGCATATATGCCAAACCCAATGTAAACCCCCATTCCACATGCAGTCCTGAGAGCGTCTGTCCCCACTATAACTGCTCACTTGGGTGACTTGGCAACATTTGCTCAAGCTATTGGTAGATAGGGCTATTTATATACATTACCTAAGATTGGGAGATTGAGGTCAGGGAGGAAGGTTAAGAGGGGAGCAAGTGGATGATGGATGTCAGCAAACACTCCCCCCTTCCTTGGATAGATTATACCTTTTGGAACGATTTCGTCACCTTTTGAAACCAATTGTTCCAAGTTGTGATGGGTGAAGACTTTGACCAATAGTTCTCGACCACCCTAGGCGTGTCATCTAGTTGCAAGGGTGGTAAGGTACTCTCCCATGATTTTATTGCCACGTTGTTGTAGGTGGTGAACTTACAACGGGAGGTGCAAATTCTTTCTTGTTTGTATGGATATTTACAATGGTAGGTGGAGGTTGTGTCAAAGCTTGTATTTCTGTTGAAGAACTACATGAAGAGCAGAAGATTCATTTGTTTTCTCTATGATTGAGCTAAGCAAAACAAGCCTTTCTTGCTTGCGTACTCAAACTAGCTCTGGGTTAGCTGTATAGTGTTATGTGATCTTTTCCTTCCCACGATCTTCAATGGGCCTTGTCATTACAGGATTTGATTCACACGGGTCTATAGGTGATAGTTAAGAACACAATTTATATTTTGACACCCAGATTTAAGTCTTGGGCTTCCAATAGTCGTATAGGAATCCAACGCAACATTTTCTTGCATTTCTTGGATGGAGTAGGGCGTCTCTTACAAGGCTCCTGTTTTTTTGCATTAAAAGCAGTCGCTAAAGAAGCTTTAGGGACCCATTTGTATGTTTTCTTTGTTATATTATGATGAGTCTTGGGTGTCTCAAGCTTTGTTTCAACTATAGAAGTTGAAGCTCTAGAGGGTTGGGCTATAGGTACAGATGGTTCAACCTCTTGGACATGCAATGTTTTGGGTTTTATTTCCTCAAGAGGTGATATCTCAGGGACTATCACTTGAGTGGAAGGTCTAAGAGTTGTTTTCTGTGTTGTGACACTCCCTATCCCCCAATCAATAGTGCATTTGGTCGATATCATCCACGTGCATCCTAGGTTTATATTGCCTTCCATAGTTCCAGCAGGCATGACAAAAAATTCTTGAGCTACGACCCCGTTGCCATAACTGACAGAAGTGTGGCATATTCCAAAAACCATAGTTTTTTCTTATTGATATCCTTGACTTGGATAGTACTCTCAACTAGAGATGGATTTCCTAAACTGACACCACATTCCATATGATAGCAGATTATATTTACCACCCGTGTCCAATAAGGAGTTATATAGCACTTTCCCATAGGCACTGTTTAACTCAATAGGGTATCGTAGAGGTGTGTCAGAGTCCAACCAATCATCCTCTGTTTCAACGTGAAATGCATGTGTGACTCCAAGGTTGGTCTCTCATTGGCGTCTGATATGTTGTTGTCGCTCCTTAGCCTCAACTTGAGCTTGTATCTTCTTCAATTGTGCTTGTGCCTTGGCTACCTTTTTTTGATGGATGGCATGTAGCCCCTCTTGGCTTAAAGGATCATAGTATCTTTTAAATTTACTCACATTGAGGAATCCAATCATTTCAAGTCCATCAAGAGTTTCCACAAGAATGGTACCTTGTGCGGTGATTTCACATACTCTATATGGTCCTTTTCTCGCATATTTCAACTTTTTCTTCTCATTACGCACTCCATACATAAGGTTTTTATCCCCAACCTTGATATCCTTGTTCTTTAAATAACGATCAACCCATTTCTTTCTCCTATCTTTTTCCACAAGTGCATTTTGCACAGCCAATTGTCTTTCTTCATCTAACCTCTCAAGGATATACAAGCACTTAACTAAAGGGTTACCATCCCAACCTTCTTGTGAAGCTACTCACAGAATAGGAATTACAAACTCCCATGGAATAACTGCTTCTTGGCCATATACCATTTTGAATGATGTACAATTAATAGCCACTTTGAAAGTAGTATGATAAGCCCATAGAGCTGATGTCAGCTTCAAATCCCAATCTGTGTGATGAGTTTCCATTGTTCTGGTCAAGATTGAAATCAAAGTTTTGTTAGTGCTCTTAGCTTGGCCATTTGCTTGTGGATAATAAGGTGTATATTTATGATGGACTATCATGAAGTTTGTCGTGAGTTCCTTTATCAATCCATTTATAAAATGAGTACCATTTTCACTCACAATCTCAAAAGGACAATCAAATTGCATAATAATGTTCTCAAAGAGAAACTTGGCAGTTGACATTGCATCAATTTTGCGTGTTGCCCTGGCTTCCGTCCACTTTGTCACATAGTTAGTGACAACAGTAATATATCGAGATTGAGTGTTACAAGCTGCTACACTAATTGGACCTACAAAGTCTAAACCCCACTTTTCAAATGGTTGAGTCACTTTAACAGGATGTAAGGGCATTTTATCCTTTCATTGTGTGATCTTGTAACGTTGGCATTCATTACACCCTTTTGCAAAAAGTGATGCATTCTTGAATAAGGTAGGCCACCAATAGCCTGTTTGCAACACCTTTCTAGCAGTTAGTTCCCATGAAAAATGTCTTCCGTCTATACCCATGTGGGCTTCTTGTAGCATGTATAAATACTCATCCTCATGAGCACAACGTCTAAGAATATCGTCCTTCCCTAGCTTATAGAGAGTTCCTACAATTTAAGGTTCACATTCTTTTAATAGTTTTTGAGCTATATCTTTGCGAAGCTCTTTGGGTGGAAAACCATTAACTAAAAAGTTCACAATCTTCTCACTCCATTCAGGCATGGTCTTGACTAGGAATAGGGAAGTATTGGGCAATTCATCATCAATTCTAGTAGGGGCTTCACCATTGGGTATGCGAGACAAATGATCCGCCATGACATGTCTTTTACGGGGTCTCACCACAACGATAAAATCAAACTCAAGAAGAATTAACAACCATTGTGCAATTCTTCCCGTTGAACAAGGTTTATTCACTACATACAACAACTCTCGATGATCCACATAGAAAACAAACTTTTTGGAAAGAAGGTAGTAGCGAAATTTCTTTACTGCATAAATCATAGCTAAACCTTCTTGCTCTGTAGTGGTGTAGTTCCTCTCAACATCATTTAATTAACGACTTGCAAAGCTAATGGGGTAGTCCAATTTATGTTCTCCTGGTTGAGCTAGAAAACACCCAATAGAAAAGTTTAATGCATCAATATGCACATGGAAAATTACATTCCAATCGGGCACTTGTAGGATGGGAGCACGTGTCAAGGTCTTTTTCAATAACTCATAAGCATGGTCACAGTCCGCAGTCTATTAGAACTCAATAAGAAGTTTGTACAATGGGCGAGCTATCTTCGCAAAGTTTAAAACAAACCGTCGGTAATAACCAACATGGCCCATGAACCTTTGAACTCCTTTATAGTTTTTAGATGGTGGCAAATTGAAAATGGCTTTAATTTTACTCTCATATGTGGAAATCCCATTTTTGGACACTATATGCCTTAAAATGACTACATGTTTTAACCCAAAATTGGCATTTGAAAGGGCTTAATGAGATGCAATATAATCTGTACTTTTCAAACACTTATCGTAAGCATGATACATGTTCTTTCCAAGATTAATAAACACAAAGGTCATCTAAGAAAGCTTCATAAAACTCCCTCAAATATTCCCTAAAAGAAGTGTTTATTAATCTTTGGAAGGTAATAGGGGCATTGGTTAAGCCAAAAGCCATAACACAAAATGCGAACACTCCAAATTCAATTATAAAAGTAGTTTTATCTTGGTCCTCTAATGTAGTTGTGATTTGATTGTAGCCAGAGTACCCATCTAAAAAGCTATAAGCTTCCTATCTTGCAACTCTTTCAAGCACATGTTCCGAATATGGAAAGAGGTAATGGTCCCTCCTAGTGGCGGCATTGACCTTCTTGAGATCCACACACACTCTGAGTTTCCCATTCTTTTTTGGCACAATAGCTATTGGAGACACCCATTCTGAGTGCTCAATAGGGTATATGAACCCGCATTTAACAAACTTTTCAATCTCATCTTAAACAAATTTTTCATACTTAGGATTCATTGGCTAGGGTCGTTGCTGGACTGGTTTAGCCATGCTATTCACGGGGATTGTGTGTTACACCACGAAAGGTGGAAACCCTTTCATATAATGATATATCCAAGAAAACATATCCTTGAATTCCTTGAGAAGCTCCTTGAGTACATATTCCTCAGTCTTCGTCAGATCTTGGGCAATGAAAACAAGTTTGGACTCCTCACTTGGGTCTGCTAACTCTATTTCCTTAACTATCACGGGATTATCATAGACTCCGTTGCTTCCATGGATAGGTTTTCTCTGGGCTTTTGTATCCACCACCTTACGCTCCTCCGTGGTGTAGGATTTGAAAATGATCCGGTGCATGGTGTAAGTCTGTGGGGTCTTGTTGTTTTGAGGACTGTGATTTGTTTTCCACTTCCTTTTGTTGTTGAGCCACTTGTCGCCTCCTTACAATACGGATCAATCTTGGCTTCTTTGTAGCCTATAACTGTGCAATGTCAATGGGTTGTGGACTACACCACATGACGCTTTGAAGGTATTCTCCCCAATTATCTACCAACTTTTGATGAGCATCATATACCCCTATATAAGTAAGCCATTCTGTGGTAGATTTCTTTTCATTTATTCTAGTACGCTCATTTGCTTGATGTCATCGCCTCTTATATCTCTTACTCCTCTTGTCTACTTTTTGATTATGACCTTCCTCTAGTGAAGAGTCACTAGATGAATCACTACTTGTGTCTTCTCCTCTCTTGGATATATTGTCATCTAGGGTACCACTGGGCCTTGAATGGTTTTTCTCCAGATTTGTACCAAGATTTAGCTCAGATTCTTTGTCCTCAGAGTCAATCTCAATTGATGATTCTGACTTCGAATCATGTGGGTTATAGTATTTTGAGATGCTACTGGTTCCAATGTCAGTCAAGCCTTTAGCTGGTAGGTCATCAGAAGCTATATGCATTGCTACTATCATATTTAAAGGTACGAACTGTGGCATTTCATTCCCCTGAGGTGTTACCCATGTCGTGCCCCTAATTTCCCAAGTGTCTATGGTTGCTGCTAGGTGGACCCAATCCACATTGTCAAAATCAGTCATCCCGGGTAGAACATCCATAAAGGAGAATCTTCCCCAACATCAGTGTCATTTTTACACGTGTAACAATACTGCAATGGGATCGAGTGAATTGTGGTGTCAAATTTATGATCAATTATAAATTTTTTTGCTAGAGGATGTGCCCGCGCCCAGTTACAAGATCAACAGGAATGACAGAATCTTGGAACTGCAAGTAGACATGGTTTTTAGACCAGTCATGCACCATTTTTGCTTCCCTCTAAGATCATCTCAGATGACATAGTGTGCTTGGAAAAATCCATAACAATGAAGGTATGCCTTATTTTGTGTCCAAAGACCTTGATCTTGAGATCTTCTAACATCCCAATAGGTTTAACAATAGTCCCATTGTCCATCTTTACCACTATGTTTGTAGTCCCTAGGTGAGGTCTTCCCATAGTTTCCCATCAATTTTTTGTTACAATGCTAACCACAACACCACCATCAAGGATTCCCTTCATAGTTAATCCTTGGTAGTGATTGGTATGGTTGCATTGGATTTATCGCCTTCAAAGTAATGTCCCAACTTGTTAACATGTATTTTGACAACAGAGCTCTCATCTAGGTTGGGTTGTGGATCTAAATGTTCCTCATCTATTGGCACCTCCCTAGCTCCATCCATCTGTGAAAAATGTGGTAGTCCAACTTTCAGTTCTCCTTTGAGGAAAGCTCAAAAAGCTAAGAATAGCTCGGGGTCTCCATATAGTTTGGACATGATGGTGGTTCTAACTGGGTCAGGTAATCCCTTTGTAAACATTCTCTCCAACAAGAAGGGAGTATGCCCACTACCCAATGCCTTAAAGTCACTTTCTTCTTGGATAACACTAGGTATGGCTAGTGATCTATGGTATTTTTGAGGTTGCTTTTGCGTAGGGAACATTGTGTCTGTAATCTGGATCTGCTTAGGTACTGGCTCTAGATCCCTTTGGGTCTCTTCTACCAAACTCATTAATTGCTTGACTTGCTCAATCTCCTCTGTAGGGTTTGGGTAAGTTCATGTCTTCTTCTTGGGTCCTGGCCATTGTAGCTCATGATGATCCTCATTTTTTTCTTTTCTAATGGTCATTTTAATCTCCATGGTTTCACCTGAATTAGAATCCTCTTCAACATCGTTCATATATACGGGGTCGTCACCAGTCCCTATATTAGTCTTTGAACTGGGGTCTGACTTCACTGCTTTTTGCGATCTCTTCCTTTGTGTTTTCTTCTTCTTTTAGGATTGGGCGATTGATGTTGTGTCTCTTTCTTCAAGAATATAATTTTGTTTTTGGAGCATTGATCATGTGAGTACATTTACTGGTACCACATGTGTACTTTGTGATGGATCCTTGGTAACCTCAATCAAGTTCAATGGCGTGATATTTGGCGCATTTGGATTATTAGGGCATTGGGCAATCAAATGATCTATGCCACATCGATTACACATGAGTATCGGCAGGGTAGATGTGCTCGCTTGATTGGTTTGCATTAGTGTAGCATTCTTTTGTAGTCTAATAGGACACTCGGCTACATGATGTGGACCCCCACACTCGTAGCATTGAATAGGTGGTCTCTTGGCAGTGAAGTTGAAATTTTGGCCTCTTGCCGCAAGAGCAGCTACTTGATAGATAGGTTTGACTTGTCCCCAATAGTCCTCCATGTAGTATTGTGGACTTTCTTCAAGTGCATCAATCCCATCGGAAATATTAGGGTCTATATCTTCCTCACAGTCTTCCAAACAAGTAATAGACGACTCACAACCCACTTGATTCACAGAAGTGATTCTCGGATGTGGGGGTTGCGGTCCTAGCATTGGAGGTGGTAATGGTGTTGTTTGCACAATATTTTGGGCCCTAGGGACCATGTGTTGTGACGGTTGTTCAAGAAGTGTGGCCGGCATCAATGCAGGTACTTGAGGTGTGTTTGTCCATGCTAAGGTTGGTCTATTGGCTATCATGCATTTAAATACTATGCAATCCTTGGCTTGATGACCATACCTCCCACATGCATTGTAAATTGCCATTAAATTGTACTCTAAATGTAGGGAATTCACTCGAAGTATGTGGACCATAGCAAACCAGCACCATTGTTGCTCCCTTCTTGGATACATATGATTGTTTTGTGGAGCACGATTGTCTCTAAGACTTTCTTGAATGGCCTACTCAAGAAAACAAAAACAGAGAAGTAAAAATCATAGTAACACATTATGCACAAAGACACGGCATTTTGACATGATCCTTATAATATTTTTACACTAACCAGCATCTATCTATGTGTACATATATGGCTAGTATGCTAGAGTCATCCACTCCTACCTTGGCTGAGAGGTACACTCTTTACTTTTCACAGGTTTTGCACATAGTCTATCCGATGCTTGCCTGTGAATGGGATTTGGTAGATACGGTAGCGTGTGAGAATAATTTTGAGGAATTAGAATGGTTGATACTTCTCTTGACCACGCATGATCCCTACTTATTAGAGAACGTCTCTCCGAGCTTACCCTTTTGACCAAGATGACTATAGATGTCTAGGGAACATTTGTGCCTCTAATAATGAGGAAGATTTACATGATTACATGGATGACACGTATGGTCTCACGGATGATGACTTTGGTTTTCTCGACAATGACGAGGATAGGGGTTTAGACCTTGGGCTACCCGCCCATCTATTCAATTTCTTGTTCCCTTGACTCTCTAGGGGGATGAAAATAATTAGCTTAGGGTTCTTTATGTTGTTTGATTGTATTCAATAAAGGTTGGTGCCTTTTCCAACTGATGTGCCTCCTAGATATATTCCTTGTGTTTCTTAGTGTGTACAGATGCGTTGTAGTAGTTGGGATTTTGAACTTCATGGAATCCTTGTCTCATTCACTCTTCAAATTGAGCATGATCATCAACACGGACATGTATTTCTTGTCCATTAGCATTGCCTCTTGTTTTTTTGAGCATCCATGCTTGTCTGTTTTAATTGTGGTTGGTAGCACAATATTCAGTATATTTTCTTGGATTTAAACAGTAGATTCAATATAATTTTATGTCATAGTCACTTGTCTAGGTTTATGAATCAAGTAGTCTGAGTAAGCTATTTTGACCAAGATAGTGAGTGGCATAAAATGGTAACCATCTTTTTGCAACATTTGTTAGCCACTCAACGTCCTCTTCCTCATATGTGTATATATTTTTCTACGCTATTACGTTATCTAGAGTAAATTCCCCCTCTTCGTTTAACCTTTGTGGCGACACATACATTATACTCTTCCCAAAAATGTCACCTTAGTCATATATTTATATTACCACCCTTTTCTGTTTTGCTGCTCTCACCCTTGGGTTAGAAGAATGCAAAGAATTAGGCATACAAAGACTTATTATAAAAGGTGATTCTTTGCTAGTGGTCAGGCAAATCCAAGGGACTTGGAGGTGCAAGAATCGTACATTGTTTGAGTGGCTTAGTAGTGTAAGATCTTTGATGAAGGGTTTTAAAGCAACACAGGTACAACACATTGTGAGAACTCATAACAAGGAAGCAGACTTACTCGCAAATGAAAAGCTTCAAATGGCGGTAGGAGGTGTGAAACTATATGAACCCAAATATCAAGGTCAAGAGGAGCTAAAAGACATTATCTTCTTTCTACAAGCAGGTGAGTGTCCCAAACACTTAGACAAGGTGCAAAGACATAGACTAGTTAAGAAGGCCACACCTTACTAGTTGATCGGGGATGATTTATATCACAAAGGGAAAGATTTGGTCTTGAGGAGAGTACCAGGTGTGCAAGATATAGAGAAAATTCTTCTTTCATGTCATGATGATGTCTGTGGTGGTCACTTTTCTCAAGATATTACAAGTAGGAAGATTTTACAAGCAGGGTTTATTTGGCCGAGCTTACATCGTGATGTCCAATATTGGTGTAAGGCATGTAAGCCATGCCAAATTGCTGGGGATAGACGACTAACATATGAGCCTCGAGTCCCAATAATATCTTATGGCCCTTTTGAAAAGTGGGGTGTGGATGCAATAGGTCCCCTACCTCGTACTTCTACAGGGAAGGTTTTCATCATCATGGGTGTTGACTACATGACACGATGGGCGGAAGCAACAAGCACAACCCGAATCACAGCTGAAGAGGTATCAAAGTTTATTTTTGATCATATTTGTAGTAGGTTTGGAACACCCCTAGAAATCTTATCAGATCGAGGCCCGGGTTTTAGGGCTAACCTTCTGAATGATCTCTTGAGGAGGTTAAAAGTGAAACACCTACATTCCACACCCTACTATCCTCAATGCAATGGATTGGTGGAAAAAGTGAATGGAATGATATGTAAGATCATTTCTAAGCAGGTTGTGGACCGGCCTAATGATTGGGATCGTCATTTGACGGCTGCTCTTTGGGCGTATAGGACATCTTTCAAGGTATCTACCCAATTCACCCCTTTTCATCTAGTTTATGGACAGGAAGCACTTCTCCCCATTGAGGTAGAGCTCTCAAACTTGCGCGTTCTTGCAAGAGTGGCAAAAAAACCAAAAGAGGTTCTACATGAAAGGATCTTAGACCTCCAACGACTTGAGCTAGATAGAGAAGAGTCCATTGATCACTACATCACCAAAGCGACAAGCCAAAGGGATAAAATCAACAAGAAGCTCAAGGGGAAAGGATTGAAGGAAGGTATGTTGGTTCTTCGCTATGATAACCGACTTGATACTCGACTTGACAAAAAGTTTTTGCAAAGATGGGAGGGAACTTTCATGATAGAAACAAAGTTTGGGAATGGTAGTTACAGATTGACAGATTTATCAGGAAAACTCCACAAGACCAGAGTCAATGGATGGAGATTAAAACCCTACTTTCAACGTATCAATCCGTTGATAGGCAGTCATCTGCCTACATCGTCTAAGCTCCAAATTGACATGGCTCCCTTCGGCTTGGCAAATGCTCCACCTATTTTTAAAGCTTTGATGTGCAAAGAAGAACCAGCCTTGGAATCTGAACATACCCAAGGCAACCCTCCCATCTCCGATTTATGGGATTGAGGTAATGAAAAGCAGGTCTAATGGAGTAAAAGAGTGCATGACACTCCTCCTATTGAAAAAAAAAAAGTGGAAAAGAAAAAATGACAAAAAAAAGAGAGAAAAAAAAAGAAGAAAAAGAAGCAACACCGTCCTCCTAAAGATATGAATATCTCTAGGCTTGGGGGAGGGCTAATATGAGTGGCATAAAATGATAACCATCTTTTTGCAACATTTGTCAGCCTACTCAACGTCCTCTTTCTCATATGTGTATATATTTTTCTACGCTATTAAGTTATCTATAGTAAATTCCCCCTCTTCGTTTAACCTTTGTGGCGACACATACATTATACTCTTTCCAAAAATGTCACCTTAGTCATATATTTATATTACCACCCTTTTTTTTTTTGCTTTGTAAATAGAATAAGCATACAATAACCAACTATATACCCCCAAACTTTCTTACCTCTTGTGAATTAGTAGTAGAAAAATAATATATCCATCTTCCACCCCATATAGATAAATTTCCATGGAAATCAACTCTCCACTTGTCTTTACCAAAGATTATGGTCCCTCTCTACAAGTTTTCTATGCCCCCTACATAGGTGGCCCAATATCTCTTAAGAATATACATATAGTTTCTCTCCTTTCAAAAAGACTCCAATTGTATATTCTTTTCACAAACAAATAATATTGGGCCCTCCTCTATTTGTTTAAGCATCATAGCCTTTTGAAAAAGCATGATTCCCCTTGGATGCATACAAGCAAAGGGCCCATACAAGAAGACTTGGAATCAAAAGGTTCCCTAGCCTAGTGTGGACCTTCCAAACCGAATTCCTTGGTGCATGGGCGTGAAGAATAGTCCAAATTCATATCAAACATGTTGAGAAGGTCAATTTTGCCTTTTGAAGCATGTCATTCCGAGCTACAGGTAAAAAGTTATGGTCAAAATAGTGTAAATCTGTCAGATTCGCAGCAAAAGGGAACTGTAAATCAAGTAAATCAAGAGGGTGAGATCCTATTTTTCTCCTACTCATCTTCTAGAAGAGCAATGAGTGTTCAAGGTCACTTGCATGTGATGGGACCAACCTAAAGATGCTTTCTAAATGCCAAGACAGACAAGTTGAGATACCTCGCAAGAGCCACCCGTAGGGCCTCATGGTGGGGCCCACCTACATTATGCACCCCTATGGAGCCTTCACGGTCTAAAATGATATTTTTGGTGAATAAATAGTCCCTTTTATGTCCAGTATTCAATGAGTGGTCAAAGGACACTTAATTAGGGCTAATCACTCACCCTAATTAAGTGTAGCATAATCCCACTCCTACACAACTATAAATAGCCCCCCTTAGAGAGACTCAGTGACACACACCTATATTTTCAACTTCATGTTGTTTCTTGATCAATAGTAGAGAAAACCCCAACTCTCCCTCTTTCACATCCTCCCTCCTAACCCTCCTCTTTGGAGGAAGTGCAACTCTATTCTCCACTCTTTCCATTCTACCATCTCTTACTCCATCAACCCAATAAATCATTTGTAGCACCTCAATAACTTGTAAATACATCATAATCTCTCTCATGGTTATGTTAATGATCATGAAATCATCTTCAAAACTTTCAAGTGTCGCAATTCGTGATGGTTAGCCAGCGTTTGTCCTCCCCTTAAAAGGTGTGCGAGAAATCAAGTAAGTGTTCTATTCTCAATTTACCATTGGTTTGTTTCTCCACACTTATTCAATTGGTCTAAAGAAATTTATCACTCCAAATCTCTTTTGCTTCATTACATATGCATGTGGCTACCTCTCATGGTGATTTTATTTGTTTCACGGCATTGCATAGATGGAGATGAGCTCTCTATGCAAAGTGTGTTAGTTTGATGTAAGTGATTCTCTTGTGTGTTTGAGAGGAAAGTCTTGTGCGCATGATTTTTTTTTTGATGAGTGCTTGAGAGAGGAAGAGTTTTGATGTATTATGGGTATTCTTATGGGGAGAAGGTGAATGCTATTCCACAAATTGCATGTTTCATTTTGATGCACGGCATTGGGTTGCATAATCGTTGATGGTGTTCAAGTGTCCAAAGTGTATATAGAGTAAGGGGGTTTTCAAAGTGTGTTGCTTGAGTGGGTGAGTGCAAGTGTTATTTTGATTGGTTTCCTTCTCCACTCCCAAAAGAAGGTGGTGCCCCAAGTAGTGTGCGTACCTCTTTACGAATATTTTGTGAGGGTAGGCCCATTGGTTTGGGTTTAGAGGCCCCATTTCAGAAAGCTCGCCCTCAATAGGTGTTAGAGATCTTCTCTTAATACCATGGGAAATGCCTTCCTAATTGTCCATGGTTACTTTAGGTTCTTAATCTGATTTAGGCAGCATTGTGTACAATGTACTAGTGCTTTCTAGTGGGCTTAATCCCTCTTGACTTTTAGTTTAATTATTATAAAGGGAGTTTACTAGGGTGATGGGGAGGATAATAGTGTCAATATGACCCCCCAAAGTTACAAAATTGAAAGGCAATGAAAGCAAAAAAACAAACAAAAGTTCCAAGAATATAAAATCTTAATTTGGTACTTCACTCACATGTATTGCCTATGGACTAGAGCCCTAGAGAGGTTCCTAGTATGGGTGCTTTTCCTTGAAAAGCAAAAAGCCCAAGGCATACAAAATAAACACACACATCAAAATAAGCACACACATCAAAATTTGAATCAATGTGAAAAACTTTGGGGAGTCAAAGAAAAGGGAATAATTCAGGCGATGATTTTATAAGCAATTTCGTAGCTTAACTAGAAGGTCTTCTAGGTATAGCCTCTAGTCAGCCCTCGGACATGAAATACTTTGCTCTCGTGATTAAGAAACTTAATTGACCAGAGAGAACTGAGAAGCTTGCCCATGGTATTAATAATTGAACTCTAGTATCTCTCAATCGTTAAATTGGCGACCCTAGACTTGTTTATTTTTTGACCTTTACAAGGGCTTATGCATTTGATTATATTACAATTTAATGTTTACTCCTAACAAATTGCTTAATTCTATTACCAATCAATCTATGTGCCTATTCACTGTATATGCTTTTTAATTGTATATGAGAATGCAATTAGTGTGCCAATTTTGGTTGATTTTACAGTGCTTGAAGAAGGCTAAGGACATTCAATCTCCGATGCTCTTCCACCTGGATGAATGGGCTTCATCTCAATAGCTTCCGAGGACGGAATCTACATCAGAAAGGGGGGCATGTTAACCCTCACGGACACTCTATCACCTTCGACGGATGCGTTATCATTCGATTGAGTCATGGATCGAGCTTGTCAGTCCAATAGGTGTGTAGGTGGTCGCCGTTGAGAGATGCACCACTTTTCTTATTTTATAGTATTTATACCAACGACTGGCCACTGTGGGCACCCAATGGAATGGGTTAGACTCTTATAAAAGGTCCATTTTGACTTAAAATCCTCAATCTTATTTATACCAATGACTGGCCACTGTGGGCACCCAATGGAATGGGTTAGACTCTTATAAAAGGTCCATTTTGACCTAAAATCCTCATTCTTTGAGGTGCATGCTAGGAAGTGCTCTTGCTCTACCTCTATCTCCTTCTCCTTTGTGTGCTCATGGGTGCGTGCGTGCGTGTGTGTGTGTGTGTGTGTGTGTGTGTGTGTGTGTGTGTGTGTGTGTGTGTGTGTGTGTGTGTGTGTGTGTGTGTGTGTGTGTGTGTGTGTGCGCGTGTGTGATTGAGCATTGCGGAGGCATCGGCGATTGAGCGCGACGACGGTGGTGGATCCTTCTTCTTTGCGGCACAGGATCCTTCACGACGGAAGCATTGAGCGGTGAGTGACACACCATTTCCCCTTTGAGCTTGCTAGGATGGTCTAGTTGTGTGCTTGCAATTATTCGTGGTTTGCACATGGTTTTTTGGCAAGTTTCCAGTCTTCGACACGTGCGGCAAAGCGCACACCTGCACTCGTACTGTTAGACTGCTGAAGAAAAAGAAGAAGAAAAGATGACTCTATTTGTCTTTGAACGCTTGGTTCTCAGTGGCAACTCCAACTTAGCCTTGGAATTTTATGCTACTTATGGTCTCAGGGTGGCTTCCTTTGTCACTTGATGTATGGGTAGGATGTTGTTGTTGGAAGTAGATGACATGGCCCGATTGGAGCCATGGCATCTACGGAGCATGTTGTCATTGTAATTTTTTTTATTTTGCAATATATGTATACACTCACTATTGTGAGTTTGGGAGGGGGACTTATTTTACTCTAAGGTTTTTTTTCTTTCAAAAATCACAATTGTGAGTGATTGTATTAGAATTCCATCAAGAAATGTACAAATCCAACTCATGCCAAGCCTTGAGTGACATATAGTTACATCAGAGCCTAGCCAGGCATACCACGTACCAAAATCTTAACTAATCTTTACACAGGAGGGCTTGACCGCATGGTTTTTGGGGTAAAGGCGGTGTGCCTCTTACCTATATCGGGCACGTCAGTGAGGTCTGACCGCCCATTACTTGTACACACCTTATTTTTTACTAGATAGAAGAATAAGGGGCTCTCTCTCACACATAGTGTTGAGTTGCTCCACCCATATCTTGTGTTCTCTCTCTCTCTCTCTCTCTCTCTCTCTCTCTCTCTCCGTACACGCACCGCATTTGTGCACTTACAATTGGTATCAGAGATTTGGCGATGTGCGTGTGACAGCTTCCCAGCGAGAGAAAAGAAAAAGAGCTTGGCTATGGCGGCTTGAGCTCGACAGAGGTGGATACAGCTCGACGACGTCAGATCTTAGCTTACGCATGTATATTCAGCTTGCATAGAGCTTGTGTAGCAAGCCATTGCTGAATTTTGCAAAGAAAGAGTAGGAACAAGAAGTGTTGCAGCTCGTGTTTGTTGTTTTTGGCTCTCAAAAGAGTGTTGTTTGCATATCTCCGCCACACGGAGTTGGATGGATATGATCCAGGAGTTTAGGTTGGGGTTTGGCACATTCCAAATGTGATGGGGATGTCTTTTTTCTGAAATTATGTCTACCATGAGGTTTTGGAACATTGTGAACGCGCTGGTCATATCATAATTTTGAAATTCTAAGTGCTGATTTTTTTGCAGCAGCCTGTCAAATCAACCTCGACATATCGAGGTTTTGTAGTTTGATTCCTACATTGTAGAGAGTGACGTGGTTTGCATATTTGGCTATGTATGGAACACTGTGGTGCTATTTGAGAGAGAATTCACCTTGTTTTTGTGTAGGCAAGTGATGCTTTGGGATGTGACTTTTGAATCTTCACACATCCGGATGCGATTTTAAGCGCATTGTATGGTTGTTTGGGGCATTCAGAGAGTAGTTTTTTTGCACGGCTTGTGCAATTTTATGCTATGTATGCATTTGTGGATACATCTTGAGCTCAACATAGCTCGCAAATAGCACGTTTGCAGGTTTACAAGTGTTTTTGGATAGGTATACGTTCATAGAGCCACTCGTTCAGGAGTGAGCCAGTTTGCCAGGCTTTTGGCAGCATATGTAGACCATATTGTGGATCTGTTTACTGAGACATTGAGTGTCTATCTTTACGCGATTTGCTGAGGATTTTTGAGCTTTTGTTTAGCTTTCAGGGGAAACTCTACCGGATGTTCCCCCGATTCTCCCCATGGTTTATGCGTATTCGCAATTTACTCTCTAATGGTTTAATGATCGAGTTTACTCCCACTCTGGCACTTATTTGTAATTTTTTGGCTTGCGGTTTGCGTTGATTTTTGACTCATTTTACAAAGAAAATTCTGTTCTTTTTTTCTCGTCTTCTTGCCATAAAAGTTTGCAGTGTCATGCCATCTTCTATAGTGGTCGATATATTCCCATTTTGACAGTGATCGAGTACTCGTTCACTATCACTTTGACAGGTTTTGTCACTGTGGACACGGTTTGGTGTTCTTGTACCCTCTCTTGCAAGACTCTCTTGCAAGAGTGAGGTTTACGTATGCTTGTGTGGCTACAGACTTGGCTAGACACAGGCTTCATAAATTTTTGCAGCTTTTTGCACAGTTTCTCTTGTGGGATGCATTTTGAGCTCGTTTACTCTCTGCTTGCATAAATGGTTATGCGCTTTATGCTCGGTTGAGCAATTTGTCCCAGTTTATGTTTGAAAATAGTAGATTGTGGAGTCGTTTTATGCATATGTGAGCATTGGTTTTGATGCGATTGGTTGTGGTTTTGATTATTGTGTAGTGGTTGAGTTACCTCCCACTTTTGTTGCCATTTTGACATTCACTAATGGCAGCAGATATGTGTGACAGTGAGAAACGCCGGTCTCATTCTTATTGATACGTACGTACGTTGTTGGCATTGTGGTCACATAGGGCACATTAGACGCTGTTGTTTCAGATGTATGAGACAACAATGGAGATGTATGCGAGATGCATATACGACTTTGACACATGTTAGAGAGGCATTTCAAGTGGCAGTCTATGCCAGTGACGTTGATGTTATGTTTGCCTCGAGTGTACCTCTTGCAAATATGTCTATGGGTAGCACACTTCCTTCACATTGGCAACTAAATAGCGATGTTGCTTTCCATGTCACACCCCATCGTGACTAGTTCATCACATTTTCTAGTGGGAGACTTGGCTGTGTGCACTTGGCTGATGGTTCAGTGTTTAACATAGAGGGTGCAGAAGATGTTTCTTTTTCTTTGCCCAGTGGTGCATCATACTCGCTACAACATGTTTGCTACGTTCCTCAGCTAAGACATAGCTTGATCTCACTCAGACAGTTAGCAGACATTGGTTATCAGATACTACTTAAAGAGCAGTTTTTCAAATGCATTGCAGTTCATTAGTGATTGCCAGAGTAGCCCGCAGTGGCTTGGTATATCCTATGCACGTGTCTGAGGTTCGAGATGGCATAGTCTCAATTTTATTGCTGGAATGTTTTGAGCGAGAGAGGAGATGTGTCTCCTTCGCAAGTGAGCTCCACCATGCTCACAAGACAGAGCATTTAGATGTGCAGGACATGCCAGTAGACTCTATAGAGACAGAGGTGGAGAGACAGTGCTCTGGTGAGACACATCAAGTTTTGTCAGAGTTTGTGCAGGCAGAGGTAGAGCAGGCCTGCTCTCTAGAGACAAAGACAAAGCTGACACACATGGAGTTCTTTGATATGCTTATGTTAGAGGTTGATGAGTTGGTGCCATGACGCACAATTTTGCCTATAGGTGAGAGGGACGTAGCTATCCCAGTGTGAGCATTGACACATCCATACGCAATGAGTAGTCCTCATGATTCAATACATGTAGATAGCACAGGGGCGAGTACAACCATGTTTGCATAGATTTTGTTAGCGTTCGGGCGTCTCATGTTCGACTTGTTAGTGTCGAGGCCCGACCTAGCAGCTGTAGTGGGACCATTTGTAGCAGGGGTTGTCAGTCGTGCAGTGACTGACACTAGCATGATGCTTTGTGGAGCTTTATAGACCATACAAAGTTGTTCGGGGGATCCTCTATCAGAAAAATCAAAGACGTTTGACTGCCCATTACTTCTACACACCTTATTCTTTATTAGATAGAAGAATAAGGGGCTCTCTCACACACATAGTGTTGAGTTTCTCCACCCACACCGATCTCATGCTCCTCCCCTTTCCCGTAGGCACCACACCACATCGTGCACGCACGTATCCGTGCACACGTGCACTCACAATGGTGAAGTGACCCTAATCTAGTCATCCAAGCTTTGTCCTTTTCCTACCGCAAATATTATCTCGTTATTTTGTTGTACTATCTCTGAGAAGCTAGCCACAAAGGTCACTATTGAAAAGTTGACAGTTCCTAGCCTTCCAAAGATTACTGAAGAAAAATTTTGTGCAGTTTGAGTACAAATTAGAAGCGTAGGATTTTGAAAATGCTTCCCACCAAGGCACACATCCTTCTTAAAGAATCTTATCTTCCATGTTCTTTACATCCATTTGCAAACCTTCCCTTCCAGGCCTCTAATTATTGGGCATTCTATGAACAGGTGGGTGAGGTCTTCACTAGCCAAACTGCACCATGAAAATCTATCAGACCCGATACCACGTGCTTGAATCTTGATACCTGTCAAAAGAGTCCCCCCACAGCACCTTCCACGGAAAAACCTTCATGAACGGTTGTCACTTTGGATTCTAAATGTTCTTCGTGACTTCAAGCCATCGAGCTTTCGACCATTGCAACTTCCACTTTTTGTTCAAGGGGCCTAACCAATCAGCCTTGTGCACTAACGCTTTGTTAGACCATTTCCAAGCTTTCCACTCGAAATAAGAATCAAAATGTTACCTAGGCCTTCTACAACTCTGCTGACCAATAGCTTCTCAGTGCCATCGAGTTGAAACTAGAAATTAGCTGGTCAGAGGATTTCCATCCCTTATTGTTACCATCCCAGAAGCTGATTGGCCGTTGGAGTCCTTTATTGTTCACCCTTCTTGCAATTTCTCTCCAATAAGAGTTCAAGATTACCCCAACAGTTTTACACAGTCAAGGGGACTAGTATGAGATGGAGTTCTGAAAGTATCTAGTTAATTCACCCCATTCTAGTAACCAAGCTGATCTATTGCACTTTTGTACCAGCTCTCTCATGATGCCACCCAGTCTCAAGCTTGACCAACTGGGGGCTAATAGTTTATCCGTGCACCTCTATCCCTTTCCATTGGCCACCTTTAGAGCAAAGTCTTTTGACTTGTCTATCATATCCTTGTTCATGATAGCCCAAGACTGGTCTTGTTTGGCTAATGAGACCACAAATTTGGCACATAGGGCCTCGACATGTACATCTCGGTTGAGAAACCCAAGGCCACCTTGTAACACCGGTCGAGTGATGACATCCCACTTTGACCATTGCCATGGCAGTGAGGCTTTAATGTTGTTCTTCCATAAGAATATTCTAATAGGTTTCAAAAACTCCTTCCAGTTACATTTGGCTATTTTGAGGAGCGGGCGGGCGAATGCAATGTAAGAAAGCATAAAAGAATTGATGACTTTGATCCGATTTGAGTAGGAAGCAACACATACGCCCACCTTCTCATTTTTCTTTGGATCTTTTCTAGGACCCACTAGAATCTTTGCTTGTGTAACTTCCATCCGCAGGAGGACGCCCAGATGTCGAAAGATCCTTCCTCTAGACACAATCTCCCCTTTCCAGATTGATGGGTCAAACGAGTCGTTTTTCGTAAGGGAGATGGGTATGAACTTCTCAATACTACACTTCGACCCCGAAGCCACAGAAAATGCATGCACAATCTCAAGCGCCTTCTCAAAAACCTAAGGGGTGGGCTTTCAAAAAGAGGAGGGATTCGTTTGCAAACATCTTGGCCAAGAGTTGGTTGTTGTCGGACAAAGTTAAACCTTGAATTTCCCCCCGCATAGCAGCAGCTTCGATCATTGTGTTGTGTACTCAATGCCAACCATTGCTGCCAAGGTATTGTCATGTATTGACCTTCCTTTGATAAACCCATGCTGATGAGGGGATATGATTCTGTCCAAGAGGTTAGGAAATTCTAAGAGCAACTGCCTTGGCAATGATTCTGTATGCTACAGAAATCATAGTTGGATAAAGCAACACTGTTTATAGACCAAGCATAAGATACTAAAATAAAACCGCTAAAAATAAACAACCGCCTAAGCTGACGAGCGCTGAAGATGCAAAATGCGCTAAAAAAGGCAACGAGGAAGGGGGAGCACTTGGAAAACGGAGCGAGCTACGAGCTGGAGATACCCTGGGAGCACACAGCCGTGGGCAAGGAGAGGATTGAACCACCCGTGGTTGAGAACGATTGTACTAGCAGTTGAGCGGATCCACCCACAAGCAGATCGACCTACAGATATCGCTCACCATCAACGCTTTCTCATAAAGCCCTATGCCAACTCCTATTTTCCTAAGCGATTTTCCTCCCCAGGCATTACATGCACTTAAGCACCACCACCACAACAACAACAACAACAACCCATTTCCCTCTAAGCTTATGGGTGTACACAAGTAATTATGGTCCCTGGATGATGTCATAGCTCAACACGAGCATGACAAGACAATTGTAATTATTTGGGTCGATTAATATAATTCACTCACAATTGTGAGTTTTGCTATTATTAAAAAAAAAAGATGCCAACTTAATGGACTTGTAGACTTCTTCAACTGCTAGTGTTCCCATGAGGAGTGAACACAATGGATATTAAACTCAAAACTTACAATATGTCATCGTCTGAGAAGCAAAAATGAGTTGAATGATCTCCTTTATTATAGTGAATTTACCTTTGTCCTTTTTTCTAACTTTTTCCTTTTCCTTAAACCAACAATTGGAACTTTGATGGTTCATTATTCCTTAATGGTTGTATGGATTGGCATGGAAACAGTAGTTTGAGAGATTGTTAGACTTGGCAAGAAGAACACACTTAAACCTTTAACTTGCTGCAAGTGCGCCTCTATGATCATTGTTTTTTAGCCCTTTTGTCTGCCTTTGCTCTTTTCGGAGAGAATTGATGCCACCCTTCAATTGGGGCATAGGTTTCTTCTCTTGGAAAATAGTTTACAATATAGTTGCATTCTTTTTTTTTTTTTTTGGGCAAAACTCACATTGTGAGTGAATTATATTGATCATCTCAAAAAATTACAAGAACTTGCCATGCTCGTGCCGAGCCATGACACCATCCAGGGACCATGCCGAGCATCTTAAGGCAGTGCATTGAGAAGGATGTCCACTTTGCCATTCATCAACTTGAGCCTTGATAAAGACCAATTGACTCTAGAGGCCTCAGTGATCAAGCTTGGAATTTTTTCTCCATCCTCCATTGAGACCATAGAGTTGAATGCTTTGCCTTTGCTTCTAATACCTTCTCCAAATTTGCCAAGCTTCAAGTGTTCATTTAATTATAGAATGATGTGAGGATGTTCCCCAAGGCTTCTTGATCCTTGGCTTGCATTTGAGACGCCGACGCTCTTGTGGCTACTACATCTTGATCTTGTGGTGGTAGATTGCAATCCTCGAATTCTTCTTCTTCATGTATCCATTGACCTTGGCTTGCCATGTCTGGAAGGTAGTCCCCTTAAATTCATCTAAAGTCTCCCTTACCCATCACAGTTGAGGGTTGGGAGGCAGCACATCTTGAGCGTTTATCTGCTCGCCATTACTGGCTAGAATATAAGCTTGCAACCATTTGATGATTGTCACCTCAGCTATCGTAATTCCTTGCAGCCTCTTCCAATCACCTTCAGTCGCGCTGAGCACCGAATAAACGCCACTTCAGCATGTGGAATGAAATTTTTTGTCTACTGCAATGTCAATCTTTGACACCTCCACTGTGTGGCCTCCCTCCCCCCCCCCCGACTATGATTGCTGGAAATGGTCATGCAATGGCCGTTCCCAGTCGGGAGCCATGGTGGGAGCACGTTTTGCAGACAATGGCCATTGCACGATTCTCTACCCCATAAGGTCAAAGAATTGTGAAGCGAGGAGATATCTTAGCACAAGTAAAGAAATCTAGAATTCCTTAATAGCATGAACACAATCAATCACCCTAGAGGAATGACTTTGGATTAATTGCTGATAGCGTTTGGTGTATGAGATGAGAGAATGAAGCTATAAGGCATCTCAATGAGCTCAATAGCCTAATAAAATTTAGTACCACCGCAAGAAACCTCGGCAAAATAGAGCTCAAATAAGGAGTAATAAATGGTGAAACTACGTAAAACTTTCACCATGTGGAGCTAACACAAGCTCACAACTTGCTCGATAAAGGTAGAATCAAGCTGCATCCTACTTAATTGGAAAAAATTGAATCGTACAAGCCTTGCTTGGCTCAATTGCCATTGGATTCAATTCGCCCTAGTAGAAATCAATTTGTCCACATCTTGAGACAAAGCATCATGTAGCTAGGCCTCACCCATAGTGGATAGTGTCATCCCATGGATACCATGTAGAAAATGTTAAATATTACAAGTTCCAGAAAAATGCACACATTCATCAAGTGTTTGTTCATTGACCAATCTTGGGAGGTTCCCTTACAACAAATCAATTATATCATGTGTGTTTAAAGCGTATTATAGCAAGTGCAAGGGTCACGACGGCTTTCAAAAACAATAAGAAAGTGATAAAATTGTTAGGTTGAATTAAACTTGTATCAGTGTTTGGGAAAGGAGTGCCTCAACTTAGTCTTGAGACGATCGAAAATCGAGACTAGCTAGCTGCAAACCATGGTAAACGGAAGAAAAATCGATGAAATATGTGAGAAAGCCGTCCAAAAATTTTGCAAATCTCAAAAAAATTGCTAGTATTTACGGTTGTCTTCTTTGTGAGGAAAAAACTCGACAAGCAGCAGCCGCTTAATAAAAGAGACTTTTTCGAATGTTAACACTGACTAGAATCAAGCTATAAAATGCAAAAAATGTAAATCCATGTGAAGTTGTGGAATGAAAGGTGAAATAAAAAGAACTAATTAATATGTGTGTGTATAGAATTTATTAGAATTATGCAAGGTGAAGCTTCACTTTAGCATTCGAAAACAATAGAATTCAAAATAAAACATGTGTGTGTGTGTAAAATTTACTAAAATTATGCAAGATTAAGGTTCACTTTAGCATTCTAAAACAATAGAATGCAAGAAAAGTAAAGACATGTCAGGATGTGAAATGAAAGGTCTCCATCATGCACTCAAAACAAAAGGTCTCCATCATGCACTGAAAACAATGAAATTCTCCATAACCCAACACAACACTAAGGATTTCTTTTAGAAAACCAAAAAAACATGTGTGTGTGTGTAAAATTTACTAAGATTATGCAAGATGAAGCTTCACTTTAGCATTCTAAAACAATAGAATGCAAGAAAAGTAAAGACATGTAGGATGTGAAATGAAAGGTAAGTCTCCATCATGCAATGCACTGAAAACAATGCTAGGATGTGAAATGAAAGGTAAGTCTCCATCATGCATTGAAAACAATGCAAGTCTCGCTAACCAAACACAACACTAAGGGTTTCTTTTAGAAAGCCAAAAACCCTTATACTTACATGCTATGAGGTAATAAAACAATCCCTTTCTCAAAGAAACTTACGAATTTTTTTCCAAAATACAATAAAAACCCCTTTTGTAAATACAATTTTGTTAATTTTTTAAAAGAATCCTAAATAAAAACCTCGTATTTTAAACTCATGTGCTATACTTACATTTTTGGGAATGACCCCCCCTCCCCCCCGAGTGATCAATAGATATTGTGAATAGCTGAGACACAATTACCAGAGTTGTAGACAATGTCCTCATTACATTATGTTGGAGTGTTCAACTATTGTAACAATCATTAGCACTAGGACTATTTGAAAGGTGGCATGGGAACTCCTTCTACACCTAGTGCAAACTCTGAAGTCACACAAAATATATATGTATGTTTGGATACTTTGAAAGACACCTAGAGATGAGAGTTGTCAAATATTGACTATCAAAACTTTTGTATATATACCCCTCCTTTTGTATATGAGTTATGCTTTGTTGTAAAGGTATTGCATTATGCATTTTTGTATATTGAGTATTGGAAAGTGTGAATCTCTCTCTACTGTGTGTAGCCATGGCTATTCAACAATTCAAGCCTCCATGAGAGCTCTTTCTCTCTCCCACAAGCCCAACAATCGGTATCAGACCTAGGCCCATTAGATTAGCAATTTTGAGCCCATCACTAACAACCCCTAATTGTCCAAGTTTCACTAAATTTGTAGGAAGTTTAGCACCTCTAATTGGCTCGCATAATCAATAAAATTTGCAAGCTCTAGTGAAAAATGATCCAATTGGGCTTCACGAATGCATTCGCAACATCGAATTACTCTTCTCTCGGTACTTTATTTTCAGCCAAAATAGATTTTTTTCATTGTTCTTTCATGAGTGAACGGTTGAAAATCAACTCTGCAATCTCTTGGCTCGGGCACCCTCGACTCAATGGGAGCCTGCGGATACATTCCCCATGCCTAGGCGACCTCCCACATACTATCCACACACTCCCTACTGCTCAAATCAGCCCGTCCCACCCTTGAACGACCCTTGTTGATGCTGGAATTTTTCAACATCTTCTTATAAAAAATAGTTTTGAGCTTTTGTAACTCTTTTACGTTGCAAAAACCTTTAATTTAAAGTGGCAAGGTTGCCCACTATGGTATGCACTCTCTAAAATTATTTTTGGCAAGCTAAAGGCCTTAGTGTACTATGGGGGAAGGTCTCTCAATTTTCATTGAATGAGAAGTGTCCCATGGGCTTTTAAAGTCTTGTGAATAGAAAGACACAATACTCTTTTAAATGTATTTTCCAAAGTTTCATTCACCTTTTTTGGCCTGCTAAGCAAAGGCCTTAGTGTTGGGTTTGCTTGGGCATACTTCTACTGAAGGCGTCAATGTGGACGGCGGACGGCCAACAAGTTTGCACAACAAAGGTTGCAAGAGGGAGAACAACATGAAGGCGTGCACAATTTTGCTCAGAGTTGCGTGCGAAATTCTATAGAGCCTTAGAGTCTTAGAGACTAGAGTCGTATGCATGTGCGTGTGCGAGTCCGTTGCTGTAGCTGTACTCGGTGATTGCGTCCAACTCAGGCTCGATAGTCGATGGAGAAGCAGAGGATGGAGTTGGTCTTTGCGAGGTTGTGTAGGGCAAGGGAGTGGTCTTTGCGAGGTTGTCCACATCAGTACGACTGCTGCAGAGCTTGAGCATGAGGTCCTCGAGCTCTTTCTCTATGAGTATTGTCCGCATAGTAACTGACTGCAGCTACACAGCGCTCCGCAGGTTGGTGCAGAGGGTTGGTGACGCAGGCGGACGAGACAATTGGCTGTGACTAGTGTGTGTGTGTGTGTGTGTGTGTGTGTGTGTGTGTGTGTGTGTGTGTGTGTGTGTGTGAGAGAGAGAGAGAGAGAGAGAGAGAGAGAGAGAGATCATGAAAGTGTTCGGGAAAAATCAATTTTCCAAACGTACAAAATTTCCTTTCTTCAATTTGGCAAGAGGAAATTTAAGAAAAGCACATCTATTTTCCAAGTTTTTACACTATTTTTGGGTCATGGTCAGTGTTGGGGGAAAATCCTTTTTCCAAACATATAAAATTCCTTCCTTGAATTTGCCATGAGGAAATTTAAAAAAATAAGATAACCTTTTTTAGGTTTTTAAACTATTTTTCTCTATTTAGAGCGGAATTTCTCCTTTTTTTCCTTGCCCTAAACCGGCATTTTTTTCATTGAAAACGGTACTATATTAAGCTGAGACACATTTTCCCCAAACATTGGTCGTGGCGCCATTTTCCCCAAACATTAGTCGTGGCACGAGAAAAATCCTCTCCTTCGCGAGTCTGCGTCACGACTTGAAAGTTGAGCCCTGCTTCCCATCGCAGGCAGCACGACGTCACCTTTGACACTGCCATCATACACAAGCTATAATAGTAGTAGTGTTCGAGAAAAAGCATTTTTCCATGCATACAAAATTCCTTTGCTTGAATTTGCCAAGAAGAAATTTCCAAAAGTTACGTTACTTTTTAACGTTTTTACACTATTCTCCTCTACTTTGGGGTGGAATTTCTCCTTTTTCCCTTGCGCCCAACCGGCACTTTGGAGTTTGAAAAGGACGCTATTAAGCTAGGACACATTTTCCTCAAACACTGAATAATAGAGGCGGAGACCCCACAAGAAGCGTAGCCTCGTGGGGATCGCAAGGACAGCCTCAGGCGGTAATGCAGAAAAGAGCAGAGGCTAGGCTAGAGAGAAATGATTGTCGTTCGCATATAGACGTACATAGACTTATTCCGATGTGGCACACACACACACACACACACACACAGAAAGAGAGAGAGAGAGAGAGAGAGAGAGAGAGAGAGAGAGAGAGAGAGAGAGAGAGAGAGAGAGAGAGAGAGTTTCTTTCAAGAATTGCGCACACATAGTCACAGGTATTATTCAACATGTGCCATTGCGCTTTTGCTAAAACAATGCGGCTCCCGAGCATACAAAGCTTCTTTCCCTTTCAAGCTTTCTTTCCTTGATTTTGTCAAGAGGAAATATTTATTAAAAATTAGGCTTTCTTCGCAGCTATTCAAACTACTTTTGTCGATTTCTGGGCATAATTTCTTCTTTTGCTTGTGCCCCAGTATTCGAGAAAAATGTACCTCAGCTTATTATCATGCCATTTTGAATCTCAAAAAATGTTGGTTGAGGCTAGGAGGAAAGGGAAAAATTCCACTCAAAAAAAAAAAGAGTATAAAACCCTAAAAAATTAACTTGATTTTCTAAACTTCCCTCTTGGCAAATCCAAGGGAGGGAATTTTGTATGTTTGGAAAAGCGCTCTTTCCCAAACATTGTCGTGCCCTCAATCGGCATTTTTTGAAATTGGAACTGGCACACTATTAAGATGGGAACCCTTCTGCTCCAAAGTAGAGAAAGATAGTTTAAAAACTCAAAAAATTAATTTGATTTTTGAAATTTCCTCTTTACAAATCCAAGAAAAGGAATTTTGTATGTTTGGAGAAACAATTTTTCCCAAACATTACCATGCCCTCAACCGGCATTTTCGAGATTGAAACCGGCATGCTATTAAGATGAGGCACAATTCCCCCAAGTGCTCGAAAAAAATCATCTCTACGAGCATGCAAACTTCTTCTCACATATTTTATTTTAGGCACGTCCTTTCGTTGTTTCTGTGGTGTTCAACGCATGAGCATGGTGGGAACCCTAGACCACCAACACACACTCTTGGATCTAACTCAACTTGGCACCTCAAATTGCACAATCTATGGAGAAGAAGAATATGAATGGATAAAGTGGGGGTACCCTTTACCTTTGTCCACTAGTTCATTAATGCCTTTGAATTTCATATTCTCTTGCACGTGTTTAAATATATGTCAAATCCATTTATGTGTCAAATCCATTTAATAGATTTGATAGCAGGTTAGCCTTAAGACTTAGTCAAAGTTGAGAAAGAGAAGGGAGGATTGTAGTATATAAGTAGTGTTGCTTCTGCAAAAATTAGTTCAACACTATCCCTCTCCCTTATTGATCCTAAGATCCTTGTGATTGTGTGAATTATTGTTTCTATGGACTTATTTATCATTTAGCTAAAGAATGTTCTTTTCTCTTTGCTTCTTTTGAATAAGGCAAGTACTAGTTGCCTAAACATTATTTACCATCCTCTCTTAATATGGCTGCCTTTTCTTCCTCGCAAAACCACTCGATGGACATTACGTTGGCTACGATGACAATGCGGAACCTATGTGCAATGAATCTAGTGATGTTTGCTCGCGGAGTTTGAAGATGGTGACTTAATAGCTTGATAACTTATAAAAAATACTTGATGTATGCTTAGCAATAATGCAATTTTGCTTTCTATTTTTCCAAAGTTAAACAAGATAGTGCATCGTGATACAACTGCATCATTCTTGGAACCCGATAGTAGCCTCATTCTTGATCGTGTGCCTCCTCTCCGTACGAGGAGCACTTCGAGCCTGCTTAAGCTTGACGTTTCTTCTTCTCTTGGCGTTGGGCCCAAATCGCTCAAGTGGTGCGTTGGCACGTACACTTTTCAAGACTTACGAGACGACAACGTAACCAAGTAAGGCTTGCTTGCATCCCATAGATATCCTATTGTTGTGTCCAACCCTTACAAGTTTTTTTTTTGTTGTGGCAGCCAAGCATCTTCTGGGGGGTCCATCGCCTACAACTGCAAAAATCAAGAGCATTGCGGAGGGTGTCAAACTAGATGGACATACTACTACTGAGTGTTGCCATGGGGATGTGATTCGTGCTAGTTCATCTTCTCTTGTGCCTTATATCCCCCACTAAAATACCTCTATTGCTCATTGTTAACATCACTGAGACTTGCCCTCGTTTTGCATTCGAGGGGTACATAATGAACCAATATGGGACTCACAAACAAAGCCCAGAAGTCGCTAAGTATATGCGCTACCTTAAGGCAGACCTAGTTGACCCACTCAACACTAACACCATCACTCGCACTATTAGTGATCAATTTATTGTGCAATTCATTGACACTCTTGCTATAGGAGACTTTGTGCACATTGAGAATGTGACTATGACAAAAAAAAACTAAGTCAGATGGTTGTACATCTCCTTATGTACTATTCTTCAACGCTTCCACGGTTGTAGAAAAGAAAAAGCATTTTGAAGTCAACCTTAGTTTCTACCCAAAGAGCAAAGTGTGTCAATTTTTGGATGAGGCACAATTCTTCAATGCACAGGGCACTTGTACGTACTTTGGAACTGTAGCCTTTGTTGTTATTCAGGGCCATGCTAGCACCTAAAAAGCTGGTCTTTCCCAAGATGATCTTGTTGTTGCAGATGGGCCAACAGCTGAGGATCATGCCACTGTAAGACTTCCTTATCTTTGCCCTTCTATAGATTTATTGCTTTTTAATATTTTCCCTCTCTTGTCGTCACAGCTTAGCTTCATGAATGCACGCAAAGACAATTACCACGCTATATTTCGTGCTCTTGAGACCGATGTGCATCCTATGTTTGTTGCACAAAACATAGGTTCCTTCACAGGCCGGAGCAATACACTCTCAGTCTTGGATATTACTATCCTAGCACGCGTCAAAAGTTCTCGTCTAAAGCATCATTTGGAGGAAGCATATAAGGCCCATATTCTTGATGTTGGTCACAAGCAAGAAGTAAGTATTGATCTTGCTTTTCCTTTTTCACTGTAATACCTCAAGAAAGCTCTAACTCGTCAAGTGCCTATACATAGGTGATTGGCACATTGCACTTTGTGAATGTGAACTCAATTTTGGTGGAACGTTTTTGCGGTCAATGCAAATCTACTAAGATTCATCACCAACAAGAGGCAAAAATTTGGTGGAACGTTTTTGCGGTCAATGCAAATCTACTAAGATTCATCACCAACAAGAGGCAAAGTTTTGGTGGAACGTTTTTGCGGTCAATGCAAATCTACTAAGATTCATCACCAACAAGAGGCAAAGTTTTGGTGGAACGTTTTTGCGGTCAATGCAAATCTACTAAGATTCATCACCAACAAGAGGCAAAGTTTTGCTCTATCTGCTCAAAATCTCCAATTGTTGTTTTGTGCTCAAGCTTCCCCAATTGATGTTTCCTTAGCGGGTGACATAATCAACAAAGTATTGCATCTTGACAAAAACTTTGTCGACTTATATTCTTCTGATATACTGGATGCACGTGAACTGCTAGCCTCCCTTGTTTGAACTGGCAAGTTCACCCTCAACAAGTTAGGTCTTGTCACGTCTTTTGTCGAAGAGACAAAGTAGCACTCCTGCTCTACAACATTGAAGCTCCATCACCTCCACGCAGAAAAACACTCTTTATATTTTATTGCTTTCATCCATTCCTCATCTTGTAAATTTCCATCTCTCTCTCTCTCTCTCTCTCTCTCAATGTGTGTGTGTTTCACTTACTTGTCTTCCTCCCTCCCCAAAGCCCAAGGGGGGGAAAAACTGCATGTACATGGGTTCCTCAAGCAACCAAAATGCATCTTTTGAACAACTCATTCAGAATGATATCGATAGTGCTTTCCTATCTAGTCACCTATGGAATAATAATGTTTTCCTCGTGCTCAATAAAATAATAAAGTCATGCTCGTCATTGAAAAAAATTAACAATATCATGCTAGATGGGGTAAGAGTATCTTTGGAGCAAATGCCAATGATGACACCTTCTTTGACACATTTTGGCATCTAGTAGACATGATTCCTCCATTTTGACCCAAGTATTGAATAGCCACAAATCATCTATCGGTGTTGAGCTTGATATTATCCATGTATTCTCCTTTAGATTTATTATTGCATGTGATGTCCATATTTACGGTGTGCCAATAACTTCACCCAAAACGACAACATTCAATAGTGGAGCCGATCCAAAAACATTGCACAAAATCATCATTGTTGATAGAAGTGGTTGCTTGTTTTTTTCCTTGGGGGGCAACGGATGCTCGCACAAATGCAAATATCGTACCTGGGACAACGGAGAAACGGAATCATTAAAAACTTTGCTTCTCCAGCAACCAAATGAAATCCCTGCCTCCATCGCGAGGGAATTTGCTTGCTTGGGTAATAGGACCATCCTGGAAATAGGTGCAATAACATCAAAAATTAAAAAACTTAAAAAACAATTACACCCTACAGCTCCCTTGAACATAAAAATTGAACAAGCCTCCCCACCAAACAAATCTATACAATAGTACATAAAAACAGCGAACGATGTTCCTATATATCAATAATGTAAATGTGGACGTGTAATGTTCTTTTTCAATTAGCTCGAAAAGGGCGTAGGTCGGCACTTGGGAGGTCTAGAAACAATGAAATACATGAGAACTATGTTTGCACTTCATGCGGCCGTAAAAGGCGAGATCATGGTCCACTTCTCACTCGATTGAATTTCATAGGATTTAACCTCCCCTTGCCTACAATAGAGAAGTTAAACCGTTTTGAAAGCCACCTTGTTAGTGTTAGGCTACCTTTCACTAAAATTGGGGAGCTTACATACGATGGTCAGTTTGGATTACGAGGTAGTGTTGTTAATGTTCTGGCATCCTTGGGGAGAACACAACAAATACTACCGAGGTTTACTCATGATGAAGCCTCGATACTAGTGGGTATTAAACACCGTCTACAGTACAATCATTGCTACCTTTTCAGGGTTGTCCGGCAAATGCTTACAATAAAATCTGTTGCTCAACTATTGCAAACATCTTTATACAAGAACAAAAAATTACGCTAAACAACGAGTGACTAAGCCATTTCCATAGTCTGCATTACCCTTTGCCTGATGATTCTATCGACAACAATCAACTACCAGAAGAAGATGATCTAGCCACAAATGTCATGCTCCATGGAATTGAGTCATCGCAACAAGTAGTCGATCACAACGACAAAATCTTCTTTGTAGCTCCTGCTGAGGGAAATAGCCCTTTGAGTATTTTCAAAGATGAATTCTGTGAAGAACTTAGTTTCCATACTATTTTCTACAGTGAGCCGTGTAAATACCATACACTTGCTAAGAATAAATATCAACATGTGGCTCAATGGGAACTTATGCATAGTGATAGAAGATTCTCACTAAATATAGAGAGTCGTTTTTTCAAAGCAGTCAAAGTAATCGCTCAAAAAATCATGGGGTCCATTTGGATCCATATGCGCAAATACAAGCTAGATCACAATACACTAATAGCCGGAAAAGTTGTTGGAGATACTAACATTGAGAAAGTATTGTCTTCCCAACTTGGATATCGTGACTTTGAGGCATTACGAACATCACCTGACTACAAGGAAAAATTGAAAAAAAAAGCCTTCGCTATGATTAGACAGCTTGAACCAACAACATTCTTTGTCACGTTTTCTGCAATTGAGAAACGTTGGAAACCTTTGATTGGAGCACTTGCTAAGCTCAACCCAATTGTGCGTGCAAGCACACAAACAGAAGCGTCATATATACACGATTTGGCCCAGTCTAACCCTGTAACAATAGCCCGCTTTTACTTAAACCGGTTTAACGGGATGAAGAAATTGCTAGCCAAAGATATAACCATATTGGGCAAACTCAAAGATTACTTTTTCGTAACCGAGTTTCAAAGCCGGGGTAGCCAGCATGATCATGGGCTGCTATAGATAGAAAATGCTCCTATCTATGGAAAAGATCCCTACGAAGATGTTGTGGATTTCATTGATAAGTACATAACAATTGATTCCATGCTTCTTCCTTTAGATTTGCAAGAAATTCAAACACACAAGCATAAGAAGTCTTGCTTCAAAAAACGCAAGGGATGCCGCTTTGACTTTCCCCACTATCCGATGCCCTTCACTATGATTTTAGACCTTGTCACTCTCAACATAACAATATCCATTACAATAAAAAGAAACACAAACAAATCAAAGATAATCTATAACTACTAGATTATAAAGCAAATATTACATTCAAACAGTGGCTTCCATCTATGGATCTTCGATTTGAGGATTACATCCAAGCTATAGCATCGACAATCTCATGCCCAACACTTTTGTTGAAAAGAAATATCAAAGATATTTACACAAATAATTTCAATCCAACCATTTCAAAGCTTTGGGATGCGAATTCAGATATACAATATATTTTAAATGCACATGGAGTAGTTACCTATTGCACCTCATAGATAACAAAATTTGATAACATACTCATCAAAGCAATCAAAGAACAATCTGACTCTTGCATTCAAAACAATACAACTACATTTGATAGACTTCAAAAAATAGGAAACACAATACTAAACACACAAGAAATAAACTCAAAACAAGTAGTGTATATTGCACTTTCTCTACCTCTCTACAATGCAACTCGAGAATTTAGATTCATAAAAACAAACCCTCCCCACGAGAGAACAATGCTTCTCAAGCGAAAACACCTCTACAAAACATAGACCTGTCTAACACAAAAATCTTTTATGAGACAAGCATAGAAAAATACTGGACACGTCCTGCCCAGCTCAATGCCATATCATTGGCAGAATTTGCCTCCACATACACTACAACAAGCAACACATACAAAAAACGTACCAAACCAAAAATTATATGATATGTCAAATATAATGCCGCAAAGAACCCAGATAATTATTATAGAGAAAAATTTCTTCTATTTCTACCATGGATAAATAATGAAACTCAACATCTAACAAATGGACTCACATGGAAAGATGTATACAATCAAAATAAACCTATCATTGATATAAATGAATCTAAATAGACCAAAACCACAACACTAAAAGACAACCTTAACACCAACTCATTAGGCACTAGTTCATCTTCGACATCTATGGCACTATTTAATATCTCCTCCCATATTCATGTTGACATCACACAAGACCTAAATATGCAACACTGCCAACTGCATGCACACACTATACCAACCATAAAAATACTGCTCCAACCAAACAATGTGTATTACAAAAGCATTTTACTACTTAATGCCCAACAAAGGCTAATATTCGATGATTTTATGCTAAAAAAACGTATATTTCCCACAAAACCAATCCACATTTTCCTGACTGCAGCGTAGACACATGCAAAAATTTCACCCTCCTTTTGATTGTCCAAGGGCTTCTACGTTTCTATAACCATAGATCACATTCCATCCCAACAACTACAAAAGATTTACTAATGGCATACACAAGCAAGGCTGCTTTTAACATTGGTGGAACCACTATCCACTCGGCCCTCCACTTGCCATTGCTCACATCATCTAACACTTCTCTATTGCCTGAGAGGCTGAATGAGCTATGGCTGCTTTATCGAGACCTGCAGTTAGCTGTTTTCGATGAAGTCTCGTTGATTGGAACCAACAAATTTGCTATGGCTGACTCTCGCATGCACGCAATAAAAAACAACTACCTTCCATTCGGTGGTGTTGATGTTGTCTTGTGCGATGATCTTTGGCAAGCCAGTCCAGTACACGACTCTTGGATTTTTTCCAGAAAACCTCAATTGCTCGAAACTATCTCACCCTCTCGAAACTATCTCACCCTCTTTCTGGCATGACCGCATAAAGTGCTATGAGTTAGCAATGACCATGAGACAAACTAATAAGACATTCATCGACATAATCAACAGGATACGCATTTCAAAACACACCAATGAAGACATTTTGTTCCTCAATATGCATTACATGTGCACAGTACCTCATCCAACCATCGTGTCCCACCTTTACTATGTGAACAAAGATAAAGACTTGCACAACCAACATATTTTCAACACTACCATAGGGACACCACTACTTATTGAAGCACAAGACACAAGGGAAAAAACTTGTAGCAAAACTATTCAAATACCAATAGATCCAAAGTTGATGGCAGGTCTTCACAAAAAACTTCACTTAAAACCAGGCCTAATTTTAGAACTTTGTGCTGGAAATATTGACATTCTAGATGGCCTAGTCAATGGAGCCGACATTATATTCAAAGCAGTAACAAACAACTCCACGACACAAACCATCTAGATTCACTTTCAAACAACTAAAGTAGGCCAAAAAACTAGATATGAAAACCAACAACTATACATTACATCAATAGATAGACAATGGACACCAATCCAAAAAATGGCACGTGAGTTTCGAATACGAAAAAACTTCCTAAACACTATTACTAGAACACAATTCCCAATTCAACCTGCAGCTGCTAGGACCATACACCATGCACAAGGCTTGACACTAGACACCTTGGCTTTTGATCCAACCAGCAGGCGAAGTCACGGCCTTGTATACACTACCCTCTCCCGCGTAAGAGATCCCAACAACCTTTACCTCCTGACAGAATTAACTTCTAGACATATTAAAATAGACCAAATAGTTCTAACCGAGTTGCACCGCCTCAAAACACATGCCACTTGGCAACATTCACAGCTTGACCTCCACTCATTCCCCGGCAATCACTTGATAATACAATCTCTTAACATTGTGTCCCTTAAGAAACACTACAACTTCATGATAATAACTTAATGGCCTCCCACATTCTTTGTCTTCAATAAACAAAGCTACAACATCCTCATACAGTGGACATACACACACTCAAACAACTGGCCCCATGGGAGTATCCCTCTTCACATCAAAGAGAAACATACATCTACAACACCACAACATCATTTCCACGAATGAAATAGAATGCATTGCAGCACTCCTCAGTACACCACATAGTCCACCAATAACCCTGATAACATTGTACCGCAGACCCTCAGCTCCACTTCCCTTGCTTCTGTAAACATTGACCACACTACTCACACCTCACCTCCAACACACCGCTACCATTTTACTCGGTGACTTCAACATCAATGCTAACTACCAAACCCCTAAATACCTTGCTATTTCTAACCTTCTCTCCAAACACAACATGAGACAACATATAACCCACATCACAACAATCTACGATTCAACGCTGGACCACATTTGGACTACAAATTCCTTCACTGGCATAACAACAAGTACTAACTTCTCATTTTGGTCATACCACTCCATTATTTACTTACTGCGTCCACTAAACTCCAAAAACACATTCCAATGCCACCCTCTTCCTACTTCCTAAAAGCACCTTCACAAATCCTTCCATTGGCAGGCCCTCGTGATCTCTCACCTTGTTGGATTAAAATGTGTATTCATAAGAGTTTGATCCCATGATATGAGATATTGATAAAGATCTTTCATTTCAAAACTTCATCAAAAATCATTACACTATCTTGTTTTATTATGTTTATTGAATTTATATTTTCTTATGAAAAAAGCACTATTTTTTTGTGTTTTAAACTTAACTTCTATTGTTTTTATTCTACTTCCTTCTCATTTTATTTTATGTCAAAATATTGATATACAATGTGCACCTTTCATATTATTTAAGTGGGGCTCTTTGTAATATATAAACAACTTGTGATTATATACTATAATAGATCATACACTTTTATATTAAAACACACCAAAAATTCCATGTGATTATGGACACGTATTTATACTTACTCTCTCTCATCTCCCCTTAACTTAGTAGGCCTTCGTGCCTTCTCACCACCTTGTTATCTATAACGTAGTGTATAACTTAGTACCCTTCAAATTTTTAAAGGTAAGTCTTATTTTGAAAGTTAAGTCTTATTTTTATCCCTCTTTAATCTATAAACTCTCTCTCTCTCTCTCTCTCTCTCTCTCTCTCTCTCCATCCAACTGGAATCAAAGGCAATGCAAGTGTCAATGGATGGAGTCATGAGTTGTAGCACTTTTTTGAGAGGGTTACTTGATGTAGGTGCATCACAAAGTGTGGCTAGGTAAATGGTTTTGCCATCATTGGGCTGGATGCACTACATTTTGAATTTGTCAGTCTCGTGTTGATGATGGATTTTTTGTAGTAAATTTTCAATTCAATGCATTTTGCAATCTGTTCAATAATCGAGGATGTGTCGTCGAAGCTTTTCTCCCAGTAAATTTTGAAAAATTGTGTATGATTGAGTGCTTATTTTTCACACACAATCGAGTGTATTTGGTGCAATGACTTGCAATGTGTATTAGAAGCAAAAATGTGTGTGAGTATATATGTGGATATTTACTTTTATGAGCGTCGTTCACGAAGTCCTCTCTACAACAATCTGAGTGTGGGATTTCAAAAATAAAAGCCGATAAGTGTGGCTACATGTTTTTTTTTTCCTTTTGGTTAGGTGGAGAGAACATTGTGCTTTCGTTAGTTTTTGGTCTGCCCGAAGGGCAAATGCTATAGAGATGCCTTCTCTTTTTGCTAGAGTAAAATAGAAAAGGATAAGTTGTATTTTCAAGCATTTTTTCATAGGCCAAAAATGTTGATTGGTTGAAATAAGATGGTGGGCACTTATTTAAATGAATAGTGTGTAAATCTAATGATGGACACTCTTTAGTTTTGAAATATGAAATGAATACTCATTTACCAAGGAAAATATTTTTGACTGCCATAAAAGCATAAAACGTTGAGAGCTTTAGAGGTTAAATGATAAAGACTTAAGCTATTGGGTGGCTCCAAAAATCACAAGAGTCACCTTTTCATTTTGAGAAGCTCTTTTACCCACTTTTTCATTTTAAGAAGCTCTTTTTGTTTTTGAAACTTGAGGTAATAGACTAAAGTTGTCATTTTTGCTAGTTCAAAGTTTAAGGAAGGGATCTATCCTTTGGAGCCTTAATCTCCATAGATGTTTTATTTTTCTTCTTAGAGATTTTAACGCTAGGTTTAGTTAAAGATGTAGAGCTTCTACAATAAGGTCTCCAATGAGTACCTATAGTTTTTTTCAAAGAAGGTAAAAATTTGAATTAAAGAAAGTGAAAAGGTTACATGGACTCACAAGTAGAGCGAGGGTCACCCCAAAATGCTAGAGTTTTAGGGCTTAGAACTTTAGAGCTTTTAAAGTGGGATTTACAGCTTAAGGATCTAGAGTTTTAAATTTGTAAAGGGGGCTCTGGAGCTTAAAGATGTAGAATTTTTAAAGTGGGGTCTAAAGCATAGGGCTCTAAAACTTAGGGAGGTAGAGCTTAGGGGTGCTATTTTAACTCAATTATCTCTGTTTATGTTTGTTTTTTTAAAAAAAATCTTACAGATGCAGAGCTTTAAAAGTGGGATCTAGACTCAGATAAAGGCATAAAAATGACACCTCTTTTTTTGTCAAGGGCTATTTTGCCTATCAAAACAAGTGCTTAAAAAACCTTGTGTCATTTGACTGCTAGAATCTCAAAATTGTGTATCATTATTGGTGTTTATACCCTTGAGTTAACGTTATATATGGCAAATTATATAAGTTGATCTCATTACACAAAGCATACGAAAGGGGGCTTGAAAAATTGCATGTCAAAAAGAAATTTCTATTATGCCTAGCCGGCCTAGTGATTTTATCACTTGTTTGTTTAGTGAGTCTTTTACCTTGGATCTTATTCCCTTTTCCTAAGCAAAGCTTCACACGAGTTTAGCAAGGCAAGCAAGGGGACTCGAGCAAATTTGAGCTCTCTACTTTTTTCAAGTTTTGCAACAAACTTAAGCGGCCAAGCAGTTTCAAGTCTCTCAAAGCGATCAAAAACGACTTCGGACTAGCTTCCGAGCTTCATAACTTCAAAAGACCAAGCTTTCGAGCTACTCAATTTTGAAGCTGTTTTTAGCATCCTTCGAGCTTTATACCTCTTTCCGATGTCGCAAATTCCAAGCATTCCAAGGAAACGTCAAAGGCTTGTGAGATGAATCGAAGTTCGTAAGGTGAATTTTAAAATACGGCTTAACATCAAATCAAGGTTTTTTTTCTGTTGAATTGCCTCTTGTGAAGAGGTGCTTCACAAAGTTTTTTGTGAAGATTGACTTCAAAATCGAGATTATTAAGGTCGTACCTGCACTATTTTCTTTGTAAAATTGGTCAAGACACTGCCAAAGAGAGAGTCTCTCTATCGCTAAGACCAATTCCTTGGCATTTTTCACGAACTCTTGCATCATGGAAGAAAAAGGAATTATAAAATTTAATGGGGAGGGCTTCCATACCTGGCAAACTAAGCTAAGGGGTTATTTAATGAAGAAAAAATTATGGGGTGTAGTAAAAACACCTCTCAGTGATACACACAAACCAGGGCATCTACTACACTCAACCAAGAAAAAGATGAACAAGCACTTGGCATCATAATTACTGCACTCCATGATAATATATACATTTTATAGATGAGTGTACACATGTATACGAGGCCTGGCAAGTTCTAGAGAAGAATTTCGAAGGTAGAGTCAAACGGAGTAAGGTTAGCCTAAAAAGGCAACTTTACAAACTCACCATGCTCGAGGGGGAAGACATAGCCAGTTTGGTCAACGGGCTTAAAAGCATGATCACGCAATTAACCTACATCCAATGTGAAGTAGAAGAAGACGACAAAATTGCAGTCCTCCTTAGTGCACTTCTTTCCAACTGTGACCATATAGTCACTATTCTTGAAGAAAAGGAGCCAACTCCAGCACTTGAAGTTGTGGTAAGCTCGAGTCAGGTAGAGAAAAAGAAGCAAAAATTTTCATCTACACCAATAAACGGAGCTTTTTTGGCAAGGGGAGGTGAATCATCCATAGATTTTACGTCATATTCCAATGTTCAAAAGTGCTAAAAATGTGGTAAAATGGGACATGTAGCTAAGGATTGTTATGTCAATTAATTCTGTAGCAATTGCGGTAAGAAGGTGTATCCTCCTTCTAGGTGTTATTCAAAGGATCAAGGTAACAACAATAATAAAGGCAAGAAGCCAATGAAAGGAGCAGTTCATATAGTCAAAGAAGAAGCAACTGGGAAGAAGGCGACGTTTGTTTTGCTACAAATATAGTTTGAAGATCCATTTCTACCTTCTCTAGTTCAAGGGGAGGTATTAATTATCGTCCTGTGTGGATAGTTCTTGTCATCCTTAGCGAAGAGCGTCATCATGTGTGGATAAATGGGTTTTCAATTATGTATTGCATGCCCAAGAAGAGGATTGAAAGGTGGGCATAGGAACTCCTTCTACACCTAGTGCGAGCTTTGAAGTGACACAAAATATATTTGTGTGTTTGGCTACTTTGAAAGACACCCAAAGATGAGAGCTTCCGGATATTGGCTGTCAAATCTTTTGTATATATACTCCTCCTTTTTATATATGAGTTATGCTATGTTGTAAAGGTATTCTATGTACATTTTTTTATATTGAGTATTAGAAAGTGTGAAACTCTCTCTCTCTCTCTCTCTCTCTCTCTCTCTCTCTCTCTCTACTATGTGTATTCATGGCTATTCAACAATTCAAGCCTCCATGAGAGCTCTTTCTCTCTCCCACAAGCCCAACACTATTCTTTTATAGATAACAAATGGGTGTCTCTTTATGAGAGGTTGTGCCTCATCGCACGAGTCGCAACTTTTCATAGTTGTCTCTTCACTTAGTTTTATCAATTACAACACATCCCAAAATCAATATATGTTGATATTCAAGCACAAATTCTATAAAAAGTGAACATTAAAAAAATTTAGTTGAACCTCATATCCATGATACAAGTTGCAAAAACATTACATGTTAACTCACTATATGGTAATCTCTAATGGGTTGATATATACCACTACTACGTAGTGGCCCCAGACTATGTAGCAACTTTTCCCTACACCTTCTTTGTATCCATTTACAACTTCTAGAAAGCCTTGAACTTTGAAAAAACTAAAAATGGATTATTATTCAATAAGATGGTGGTGATCCATCACCTAGTTTACATTCTAGTTCCTTTGCCAACACCAATTCATCAATTGAATGATGCCACCTTCCACCAATACTACAAAAACTTGGAGATATTTGATGCCCACAGAGCCTCTCATGCAACTGCATACAAACCTTGCCTTACTAGCTCCTCTTCAACTAAAGGCGTGAGGATAGGTTTGTGATCTTCTACGTTTTAAGCAAAGATAAAGGCTCTTCGTGGTGTATATGTTTATGAAGCTCCCATGCAATTTCGAGGTACTAAGTGGACAGTAATTGCTGCCAGTATTGCTCCCTTCCAAGATGAACAATTTCACCCACAACCAGCTCAATGCTTCCACTGCTTACTGTTGTGCAATTTTGACCTTTTCTCTCTCTTATTCTACTTGTGAAACTCACAACCATCATGTGTTGGTCCTACTCTCTCCAGCAAGCCCATTCTAGATCTCAATATCTATTCGTATGATCAAGTCTCAAACCCTTAGAAAGACGGGAGAAGGGGTATAGTTACTGTTGGGGTGGAATGTTTGGCAAGATTTTGCAATGATGGAGAAAACATAGAATAGATGCATGAGGCATAATGTTGTGGTTGGGTGCTATGGTGGCCTTGGAGAATAGCATAAAATCAATATTATAGGATGATATCAGAGAGAGAGAGAGAGAGAGAGAGAGAGAGAGAGAGAGAGAGAGAGAGAGATGTGCACGAGCAGGATGAGGTGTGAGTGCAATGGCAACATAGACTACATGGATGAGGGCACAGTGCTATAGTTGAGTGCTATGGTGGCCTTGCAAAATTGCATAAAATCAATAGTATGATTATATATATATATATATATATATATATATATATATATATATATATAGAGAGAGAGAGAGAGAGAGAGAGAGAGATGAAATGACAAAGGAAATGGGTGTAATCTCCCTTGGTGAAAGAGTGAACTTTTTTCCTTGCACATATTTATTAATAGATAAGAGGCAATGCTCAAAAAAAAGAATACAATTGTTCACACTTAGGCATAAAATAATCACTGCTCATTGCTCGTGAAGAGCTTCTACTAAAGACATGTCCATAATTCAATTAATGAAATGTATAAACTATAGATCAATGTGCATCACCACATTCACTAATCTACTAACACAACTCCAATTTAAGTGATCATATTCCAAATTAAATTCATATTGCAATGTCCATAAAATATATCAGATAATTCCATAGAAAGCTATTGAACTATCAATTCCAGTACATACCTAATTCCAATACATACCCCAGGTTTAAAAGGCAATTGTCCTCAATTGTTATCAAAACCTTACTAACGGAAATGGTGGCCAGACACTTGTACAATGCTTTAGTAATTGTTGCCTAAATCGATGGATCTACATCGATGGCTATGTTGCCTAAATTGTAAAATATTCACTAATGCTACCTAAATTGACAGATTTGTATTCGTGTTTGAGTTGCTTAGAACGATGAGCATGCACTGATCTTGCCTAAATTGACAAATCTGCACGGTGCTGCCTAAATTGGTGGATCTACACTACAAGAGAAACATTGGCAAGACTGATGAATTTGTGTCTCTAAGTGTGTGATATGCAAGTTCCAAGTGATGGTAGTGCAAATATCATGATGCTTTTGATATCCACTGACATTCTTTCAAAGAGTGATTTCTATATTTTAACAAATATCTTTTGTACCGATTACCTATGTGGGTAGTGGTGAGGTCATGGTCAAGAATTGTTTCAAGAATTAGAACTTCTTCATCGTCCTCAATCTAGGGGGAGTCATCTATGGTAGGAGTATTAGGAATAGGTTCCATGCTACAAATGGAAACGCACGGAGCCCTGCAAAACATGGCAAAGTAACATGCTACAAACAATAAACACAAAGGTCTGCATACCTGGCATATCGTACACGACATGATCGAAGCTATGCACAATGTTTTGAAAGAAACACACACACACACACACACACACACACAAAGGGAGGGAGGGAGTGAGGAAGCGCATGCGGATGCACCTCCTAAAGAGAAGTGCTACACCCGCACGACGAGAGAGAACAGAAGAGAAGTGAGGAGAAAGACACAAGCATTGGATGCAATCTCCCCCCATGCCTAGAGTGAGCTCGCTTCCTCTATGCATGTATTTATATTAATTATAAAAAGGGTCAATTCATAAATGAGGCTATTTACATTCCACTTTGGGGATAAAGGAACTTTGTTAAACTAACTGAAAACTCTGTCTCATTGGATTATTACATGTCCTGCTAGCTGTTGTCATCCACTTGCCCACAACTCAGCTGCCTTGACCTGCTATATCACACACACATGACCATAAATGTTAGTGTCAACCTTCTCATAATCCATTCCATAACATACCGCGGGGTAACAAAAGAAATTGACCTCAGTTGTACATAACAATAGCAAAGTAGCAGTTCCACATGTAAATATCACGGAGAGTCCCGCCTCACTAGGCGTAGGAACTTTAATACACATGTATGTAACAATAATAATTTCGAGAACAATTTTCATAACAAAGAGACCTGCCCTTTAAAGGTGTAGGAGCTCTAACATATGTTTGAACCAATTCCATAAAAACGCACCAATGTACCAATCAAGTCCAGTCATTGTATTCCATTCCATTCATTGACAACCAAACCATTCCACCAAATTTGGATGTTATGCATTGCCTAATCGTGCCTCATCAGGCCTAAATGCAGTATTGTGATTGTGATATGCAGAAATCAAGTGTTGGTGCATGGAACTTAGAATGGCTGCTAGAAGCCATTGACATTCTTCAACAGAGTAATTCTTATATTTAACAAGGTATCTGTGATATTGTGTACCGGTGCGTGTACTAGTGAAATCATGATCAATAATAAATTCCAGAAGTAATAATACTTCATCATCTTTGAGTAAGGATGGATCTTCAAAAATAGATGCAATAGGTGGGGTACCTTTAAATTTTTGCAACAAACTAACATGGAAGGAGTTGTGTAGGCACCAGTGATGTGGAATGTCAAGCCCGTATGCATTGGGGTTAATGATTTCGATGATCTTGAAGGGGCCATAAAATATAGGGGCTAACGTGACCTTGGGGTGCTTTTCAATGTTCTTCAAATGACATTTTTCAATACGCAACCAAACATAATCATTTAAAGTGAATTCAACGAACTTACATTTTTTGTTTGCTTGCGCAGTGTAGCGTGCTTGAGATTTTTGGATAGTTGTGGTGACTTCTTGCAAAATGTGAACGTGATCTTGTGCAAGGGTGTTGGCCGCAGGAACGTACTAGTAATGGTGGTCATATGGATAGGCAACTTCTTACCATAGACAATCTTGAAGGGAGCTTTTTTTGTGGCAGAGTGGGGAGTGTTATTGAAAGAAAATTGGAGGAGAGGAAGGTGTAGGTCCCAACTTGCTGAGTTGTCTATTGTGTAGGCCCTAAGGAGGTCAAGGATAGTACTATTGGTAGCTTCGCTCTAGCCATTACTTTCAGGGTGGAAAGCAAATGTGAAGCCTATTTTGGAGCCTAGGTTAGTGCACAGTGTAGACAAAAATGATTGCAAAATCGACCATCACGATTAGAAATTAATACTTTAAGAAAAGCATAGTGAGGGAAAATGAGATTCAAAAAAAAAATTGTAGCTTATGGTGCAATGAGAGTCTTTTCACGGGGATAAAAATATGCTTGTTTGCTAAACCTATCTATGATAGTCCATATCATATCATTGTGTGAAGAGGTGGGTGGAAAACTTGTGATAAAATCCATGGAAATGTCTTCCCAAGGGCCCTTTGGAATAGGCAGGGGCATAAGAAGTTCATGAGTTTTACCATGGTGTCTCTTGACTCGCTGACAAACAATGCAGTGTGAGACAAATTGTGCAACATCATGCTTCGAGTCAGGCCAGAAGAAGTAGTCAGTGCAAGTAGAGAGAGTGCTTTAAATGCCTCAATGACTCATATACTGTGGTGCATGCATTTTGTGAATAGCAAGTTCTCTAAAGTGTGCAGTGACACAAAGCTTTTGACGATAAAAGACCAAACCATTTGCAAAAGAATAGTCATTGACATGCAAATAATTATTGGCAACCAAATCAGACCAGGCATGTGAAAAATCCATATCTGCTTCCAAGCATCAATCATAGCATCAAAAGAATGAATTTCAGCAACAGAAAGATGATTAACACTAGTTTGGTACCAAAACAAGACACTTAAGTGTCCTTTTTTTACGAATTTAAATTAAATGCTACTTGCATTAGACATGGTATTTAAGAAAACCCTCTTGATATGCTTAAATATGTTATCTAGAGGGGCTTCTAAAAATATAACCTTGCATTTTAGAATCTATCATGATCAAGAACTATACTCTTTAAGTCGACCCTTGTAAGACTGCAATTGATGATTTGAAGAAATCGACTTTATAAGCTCAAGAAAAAATGAAGCGACCTTGTAGAAAATTTTACATGACTTTCCAACAATTGTGCTATAGATAATTTAAAGTTTTGTGTACAAAAAAAATCACTTTAGAGTATATAAAATAATAGAAAGCTCTATGTGTTTGATATTGCTATTTCAAGCATATCGTTCTATACAAAGAAAAATATGTATTTGATGTATTTGTGAGTTTTAGAAAGTGATACATTGCTTACCCACTCCATTGAGGACTCAAGGTGACAAGTAGACGGGCTTTGGTATGCAACAATCATTGTATCATTTTAAATATTCAAAACTGCGTAAGAGAAAACTTTGATATTTTCATTCTTGAGACGTAAGCATTCAAAACCTCAAATAATATCAAATTTTCCACGTGGATCAACTAAATGTATCAAAGTACGTGATGCATACACAATTGGGCCTCCTAAAACCTTGGTTTCAATGTTATTATGGAGAACTCAAGATTTTCAAGAGTTTTTGCATAATGAAAAATTCAAAATAGAGTTCAAGCAACAATATTTAATTGAGTTAGGGAGTCAAAAAAATACGTAGTTTCTTGGTTTCAACATATAAAGTCATTTGTTGTTGTCAAACTGTACTAGAATAACCCCAATTTTGTGAGGGGACCTTTGGAAGACCAAAATTATGCTCTTATTCAATACCTGCTCAAGTTTGAAATCATGTCTATAACTTGCGTGTGACTTGGAAACTAGTCTTTGAAAGGCATTCCATTGTTTTGTAGCACTAATTACTAACACTTGCCTTTTATAAACATAAAAAAAGGCCATCTCTACAAAAAGTTATAAGAATTTTATGAATTTTTTGGTAAAACAACTTGAAATTTCACTAAAATTTATGACTTAGAACTTACCATAATTCTCTCCGTAGGGATTGTATTTTGACATGGAGAAAAATCCAATTTTTTCTTTCCCTCATAACCAACCTATAGTAGAAGCAAGGTGTAGAAAACTTCTTTCTACCTTGACCAATAAATTGCCAAAACTTAGAAAGAAAACAGGACACTTTACTGTCTCATGACACTTAAGTGTCCAATTACAGAACTAGTGTTAATTAAGATACACTGCTTGAATGTGAGCAAACGTGTAAGAGTGAAGATTAGAGGGTGGTGCATCATCTATTGGCCAACGACTAAGGGCGTCAGCTACAACATTGGACATAAATTCATAGTGCCTGAACTATTGTGCAAAATGCGTTTTTAAAAATATTATTTGGGCACTTACGAATTTGATGATACTTAGATTTGAGGTTGATCTTGCTAAACACAGAGGCACCTTTTAACTTGTCTAAGAGGTCGTCTACACGGGGATTAGGGTAACAGTTCTTCACAGTGACCTTGTTGAGATCCCTATAGCCAATGCACATCCTAACCAATTTATCTTTCTTCTAGATAAGTAGTACATGAGCAACAAAAGGAGAGGAGCTAGGTCTAATAAGTCCTTTTTCTAGGAGGTTAGAGACTTGGTGTTGAATCTCATGTTGGTGCATGGGTCTAGAAGGATATGGTGCATGGTGCGGTGGTTGACTGGTATGGATGATTTCTATTGTGTGGTCTATGTCGCATCAAGAGGGAGATAAGCGAGGTGGCTAATCGTGAGCAACACAATCATCATATGCATGAAAAATTGTTGTTGTTAGGAGAGAGAGAGGTTTGTTGCTCTTCCTCAACCTGTGTCACATATACCATATACGCTTTGTTTTCTTTCCTAAGTGCACGTTTAGCTTGAGTGTGTGAAAGGAGTGCGTGTGTCTCAAGTTTGGGGTTGCCTGTGAGAGTGATGTGTTGACCGTTAAAAGTGAAGTACATTGTGTGCATCTTGTAGTCAATGTTGGGGTTATGCTCATGATGAAAAGGCATACCTTAAATTACATCGATGGATTGCAGTGGTGCAACGAGAAACTTGCATTTTTGGGTGTATGCGCCTAAAGTGATTTCAACGTCATTAACCATGTGAAAACCATTAAACCGTGTGCCTTGGAATGCGCTCTTCAGTTTAAATGGTGATTTTAATTTAGTCAAATGTACTTTGTGTGCAAGACATTCAGAAATAAAATCATGTCTAATGCCATTGTCATGCAAAAGAGAAACTATCGTATCGTCTATAGAAGCATTCATGCGCAACAAAGAGTGTATAGTAATAGGAGTACTCGTTGCATCGACAGAGTGACATCGACAGGTGTGGGATTGTTAGTCCAGTCCTTGTAGAGTTCCATATTTGTGTTAAATGATGAAGTTGGGCCACACGATTGGGACGTTGGCAATTAAGAGGGCAATTGGACATGACTAGGCCAATCATGTGACAGCTATGACACACTATGTGAGGACGATTGTTTGTGGGAGGTGCAGTGGTGGGTGCAATAGGTGGGGATGCAAAATTGTGAGGTGGTTGCCCAAAATGTAGGGTGTTGTGGACCAGAGTTAAAGACAATGCGCAGAGGTGGTGTGTTACGTGGAGCAAGCAAAGCACGTGCACGTGTGAAACTGCAAGTGCACGATGTTTGATAATTATTGGGATTATATCTGTGATTATTGTTGTAGCACAAAAACTTGTTGAAAGGAGATGGTTGATGCCACAGTGGATTAACTTGTAGCATATGCATGATCAAATTGATCTCCTTTTCAACATCATGTGCATACGAAATTGCCTCGTAGAGAGAGGTTGGTTTCAAAGAATGGAGCTTGGCTTGAATACCGTGTTGAAGTAAGTCTTCATACTTGATTTGGAGCTTATCTTTTGGAACATCCTCCATCATGAGTAGAAGTAGTAGGCGTTGCCAAAATCTATTAGTGTATCGACTCCTTGTCTCGTCTTCTATCCAAGCGAAAGCGGACCAGGCACGTCAAGCCTTGGAATTGGGGTGGGAGAGAGTTGTGCTTGATTTGGTCTTGAAATTTGAGCCAATTGGTTGGGGGTTGTGCGTTGTTGCGTGTGACGTTTCACGAGAGCGAAGCCTTACCGGTCATGTGGTTCATGGTACACTTGATCTTATCCTTCTTAAAAAAGAATTCGTCAGCAAAGTAATCATCAACCTGGCTAAGCCAAGAAAGGACTACATTACCACTTTTGCGGTCGTCATAGCAGGAGAAAGTAAAGGCATGGCGATTCATTTTTTGGTCTTTACGGTTTTCTTGGTTGTCAAAAGTGGCCTTGAGAATCTTGGCAAGTTGATCATCCCTGAGTTCTGTGTCTTGATCGCGTTTGTCACGTTTTGCAAGTTGGTGTCGGAGCTCTTGGACGTCTTGTTGGAGAAGCTCAATCTGTTGCTCCGTAGGAAGTGGATTAAGAAGAAGAGAAGCATCATTCAGCATGATGCAGTCCTTCAAAAGGGCATGATGGTATGTACGGCACTTGAGTCGTATGCAAGGCTAGTCTATTCTGCTTCTTCTGCAAAATTAGCTTCAAAGCAGCTTGCTTCTGCTTGAATTTGCAATGATTAGTTTTCATGGAGCTGGCATCGTTGGAAGGGGGAAAGAGAACAATCCAAATTCGGCTTCACTTCATGTACTTGCACATCGATGCACGTATTGACATCAAAAAGCGGCTTCCAAAGCTATCCAGTCCGCTTTTTCTTCATCTGGCAATCCATGGTACCATCTTTTCGCTTTTCCACGAATTAGGAGTGTAAAAACTTGAACCGCGCCTTCTTCTCTTGACAACCTATTTTCCAGGACAAATAAACCATAATCTTGCAACCGGGTTTCCACATCTTCAACCCTAGTGAAAGTAGGAAAACCCGTTTAAGCCTTCTTTCACTGCACCTGCTCTTCAGAATCTACACTTCATCAGCTCTGAAACCACAACTTTACCTTCAAATAGGAGCAATCAAATGCTCCTCAATGGGGGCACCGGACAATGGAATGGGAGAAAGGAGAAACACACCCGACAACACACACACACCTCTCTATAGCTCAGATGGAATTGCAACACCCCGATCCACTCAAAGAAACACACCAAATGACAAAACTTTACTGCAAACACTTGGTTGCACACACTCAAGCCCACAATCACACACAAAAACAAAGCTTATTGCATCTCAACCATCACAATCGCTTTTTGATTCTCAACCACACACACAACACCTCTCTCTTCCCCCCTCATTGCATACACACCAATTGGTTCGGGGGGCTCACATGCAGTCTACACACGCCGACACCTTTGCACAAAAGACGAGAATAGAAGAAGGGATGGGTGAAACCACACCATAGACGACGCAATCAAAGCTTTTTCTTTTCCAAAAAGTGATTGGCTATGGTGGAGCATGCACCAATAGGCTCTCTCAAAAATCTGTCCTGTTACCTATCCTTCCCACAGCCTGAAAAGCAGCTATTTACGAACACTTAAATATCTTTCAAACGGTGCAGAATCAGCTTACGTGCGTGAGACACAAAAATGTCCAAAATAGCATTTTCCTTCAAGGCGTATGGACTACTCTTAAAGAAAACGTGTTTTGTAAAAATTTTACAGAATAGAACTTTTTGGATGTCCTCATGCAGAAAATCTCAGCCACACATCCACTTTCTTTTCTTATCACAAACCACATGGCCTTCACTCCTCCACTTGCTCTTCATGTCCTAAGAGGTTTTCCACATGAATAACCTTCTTTAAAGCATCGAACCTCTACCTTGATCCACATAGCCACATAAATCATACACATCATAAACTTCTTTGCCAGAATTGGATCTTCACATATGCTTTGGCATCCGAGCACGCATCTGTAAGCGCCTTTGATAATTCTCTTCATGCTTTCTAGCATCGACACTTTTTGGCTCCACCATCATTGCCCAACTCCCTTGTTGAACTTTCAATGTTCAACCAAAAAAAGCCTTTGTTCCCCTAGAAACTGCAAAACTAGACAACACCTTGAGGGAACCAAAAAACATTATCGTATGTACAAGGCCCTACACCTGTTTCCTTCTTCCAATCCTCAATGGGTTGCCCCACCCCCTACATACTCTAACCTCTTGGATCAAATACCTGGCTCTGTTCACTTTCATCCATCGGCATCAACCTCCAATAGTGCTTTACCCAAGCATGTAGCCATCCATGTATACAATAGGCACATAACACCTTAGCACCTCTTCGAACACCACCCTGTCTTATATACATGGCTCTGCAAACATATTACCCAAACCAACCAATGCACCTGGTTCTGCAGCCACATCATCTGTACCAACCAACACTTCTGACCCTCCCTCCCAACCATGTAAAGTAGAGCTCCTCTTAAGAGAACCTCGCATCCGACAAACAACATATTGCACAGCTGCACTTACAGCCATACCTTTCAACTATGAGTTGTATACCTCCTTTGAAAGCTTGGACACACCCTGTGAATCAACTTCATATTCCATAGTACACACCTCTTGCACTGGTTCCACCATTGGCTTCATGCTCTCGTGCACCTCCTCTTCGAGCTCAATTCCAGCATCATCAAGCCCTTCATCATCGATTGGCCCTTCAAGATCAATCAGCACCACCGCTTTATCAACTACATCTGCCTGCTCTTCCACTTCATACTTGACCAAATAAGATAGAGAATCATCCTCTACCGCACTGTCTTGGTCTCCTCCCAAAGCCAAGCTTGCTTCACCTTTCATGGTAGACCTTTGTACATGTTGCACCACTGTGGCACACTCTATATCAACTTTAACGAGCACATCCATTAACATGGCACCGTGTTAACCACCGGCATCCATTTCTAGTAGTCATGGGCTGGGCTTGTCGGTCCAATAGGAAAAGGGTAAGAGTGATCGTCGATGAGAGGCACACTCTAACGAGAACAATCAAGGGTTAGTTGGCTAAGCATGGGCACCCAAGTGTGAATGGGCAAGCTCATATAAAAGTCACCTAAACCTAAAAATCACTCATTCTCTCATTTGTGAGTGCTCTTGCTCCATCTCCATCTTCTTCTTCCTCTCCTTGTATGTGTGTGTGTGTGTATGTGTGTGTGTGTGTGTGTGTGTGTGTGTGTGTGTGTGTGTGTGTGTATGTGAGAGAGAGAGAGAGAGAGAGTGAGAGAGAGAGCATTGCGACGGCACGGCGGCAGTGAGGCGGTTGAGCGCGACACGGCAGTAGCTCCCTCTTCTTCGCAGCGAGGAATCCTCCATGAAGGCGAGCGTAGGGCAGTGAGTGACACACCCTTGCTCTCTTGATCTTGCTAGATTAGTCTGGTTGTGTGCTTGCAGCCATTTGTGGCTCGCACATAGTGTATGGCAAGTCCCTTGCTTTGACACGTACAACAGATATGCACATTTTTGGCACCGCTACCGGGGAAATGCCCTACACTAAGCTCAAAGAGCACTCTATGATGCTTTGTGGTGCAATATGAGATGTAGGAAAGGTAGAGAGAAGGTGTGTGGCTGTTGAGAAGGAATTGTAAATTTTGTTCATGCTGTATTGTACTGTTTTTGTTAATAAAGTGTTGCAATGTATTGTTTTCTATTGATAAGGTGTTAGCTTTAAGGTATTAGATCTATAATATTAGATCTGTAAGATGCAGTAAATAGATTTGTTAGTTAATTAGTTGTTGTAGTACTGTGTTAGTGTGTAAGAGTAGCTCTGTTAGTTACAAGTAGGTAGGTTAGGTGTGTGTGTACTCATGCATGCGGCGCAACCGCGGCGACCCTATCCATATATATATATATATATATATATTTTAAAGGTAGGACCGAGATCAGGAATATTCCACATGCCCAAGCCCAAGCCCATGCTCAGGCTCAGGTCTCAGTCACCCTTTGGAATTACTTATTTAAGCCTCACGCCTAAGTAAAATCGACCCTTTTGAGGACCAAAAGTGAGCAAAGAGTTTCATGATCATAGGGAAATGATGGGTTTTGGCCAAGTACCAATGTAAAGGGGGATTGGAGTGGTACAGAAAGAAAAAGGGTCTCGCCTGATCCAAAAATAGGTGAAACTTTCTCAAAGGGCTCCTTCGTAACAAGGAATGGATCATTATGTTTTACAAAACTTGAAGATTTGAAGAGATGTGAGAGGCAATATGTATAATGTACAAATAGGCATGAAAGAGAGTGGGTTGCTAGAGCCTACTAAGAATTTTTTGGGTTTGTGTGAGCAAGTTTCTTTTGTAGATACTATGGGTGAGCTTGATGCTATAATGGAGTCTAGTTTGCATCTTAAAAATGAAGTTGTGGAAGTATGCTCTATGGAAATGTATCGAGGCATAGAAGCCTTTAAAGAAAACCAATGTTTTGAGCAAACAGTTGGCCCAGAAGTCCATGTTGAAACTAAAACAAGAGTGTAGCAAAGAAGGTGAAACCAGTAGCTTCACCCCTACCACCCAACAACAGGAAAAAGATTGAGAAGGCTTCTTTGCAACCAAGTTTAAGGAATCCTAAAAAAGATCGGGCATACCTTCACAAAGGAGTCTTTTCAAGAGTTGCAAATTGGTTGCGAGGAGTTACTAACACGAGAGGAGACAAAGTGCTTCAAAGAAATGCTTTCAAAGCATGGTAAGGCTTTTTCATTTGAGCCACATGAGATAGGATGTGTTGATCCTTCTATTATAGCTTCTATGGTAATTTTTTACAACACCTCATGTGCCTTGGAATCTACGGCCTATTCCGGTTCCAAAGGCTCATTTGCCAAAGTTAGTAGAGCTACTGAATGTGAAGATCAAATGGGATTTTTGGAGCCTTCTTGTGCTCCATACTCAAACAGGTGGTTCACAGTTCCAAAGAAGAACGATTCTCTACGCTTCATCCAAGATATGCAACCAGTGAACAAGGTGACAATTAGAAATGTAGGTAGAGGTCCAATTGTGGATGAGTTTACAGAGGTGTTTGCAGGGAGGGCAACCTACTCGATGGGGGATCTCTACTCAGAGGGGATCTCTACTCAGAGTATGATCAATTTCAGCTTGCAATCAAAAGCAGAGACTTGACAACCATGAGGACACCTTTGGGTTTGGTATGGATGTGTACCTTGCCACAGGGAGCAACCAACTTGGTTGCACATATGATGAATGGGATGAATAAGGTCTAATGTGACTTTATCCTCAAATCACAATGCCTTTCATTGATGATTTGTCTATCAAAGGATGTGAATAAAGTGACAAAGATGAAACTTTGAATCTAAGGGGATGTTGTAGGTTTGTGGTAAATCACATAAATGATTGTGATAAAGTTTTGTCTAGGTTGGAAGAAGTGAATCTTACATTGTCAAGGAAAAAGTCTTTGTTTGATGTCAATGAAGTACTCATTCTGGGGCACATGCGCGGGCCATATGGTAGGAAACCTTGTCCAACAAAGGTAGATGCCATCTAAAGAATGAAAGAAACATGCATTAACATCACTGAGGCTAGAAGGTTTCTGGAAGCATGTGTTTTTTATGTTATTTGGATTCCAAATTATGCACATGTAGTTGATCCTCTTTATCAATTACTTAGAAAGAATCAAAAGTTTGAATGGACAGAAGCACATGTAAAAGCCATGAGAAAGCTAAAGGAGTTGCTCCAGTCAGCACCAACTTTGAGAAAGGTAGACTATGAGTATCAAAGGCCAGTAATTGTGACAGTAGACACCAGTCCTACAGGGATTGGATGGGCAATAGGGCAAGATGACGAAGAAGGACACAAGTATGTGGTGAGATTTGGAGCAAAGGTACTAAGTGCTTGCGAAAGAAACTATCCACAGATAAAGACAGAGTTATGGGGTATGGTTACAGCCTTGAAAAATGGGAAAGAGTACCTAATTGGTGCATGTGTGGTTGTAGAAACAGATTGTCTACCACTTCTTGGGATGATTACTAGCTGCTCAACGCCAAACGTTGCTATGTTGCAGTGGATTGCATACATTAAGTCCTTAAATCTCGAGTTTAAGCACATTGCAGGTAAAGACAATACAGTGGCAGATATGCTATCAAGCATTAGGAAATTTCGGAGGTCATTTGGAGGGCCTTCTAAGAAAATGTATTTTTTGCACTCTCTCTCTCTAGAAAATATGGCGAATAATAGAGGTGGGTCTTTCATGGTAAAATTTCAAAAAGTGTACTTTAAGTAGATTCCTTACTCTTCTGAACATTCGTTCATAATGATTGAGGGATAATCTTCTTTTCAGTTGCATTTAATGAACCTCGTCAATATGGAGGGAATGAGGCTAACATGGAGGGACGAAGGCGCAGCCTCCTATTCACTTTCCATTAAACCTGCACATTTGGCTAATGGAGCACTCCTTAAATGGCACAAATGTTACGCAAAAACGAGCCAAATATCATCTTCACATTGATTTGGACAATGAGTACCAACCATTGATTAAGCGTAGTAAAGCAAACACACATATACCTCCCGCATCCATAGACACGCTCAGAGCTCAGGGAGCTAAACACATAGATATCTGGACAAGAGGCTCTCTCTATCCTAAGAATCCAATGACTAATGCGTCTCCACCGTTTGTCAATCCTACAAGCTTATTGACCTTTGCTGGTGATGGAGAAAAGGGCCTTCTGGGTTATTGTAAATCTCTTACAAGGGAAGCTGAAACTTATAAGGGCATTCTCCAAGCTCAACAAGGTGAGATTGTTCGTCTTTCACATTTACATTCTACAGATCAGGTTACCATTTTGCAACACAAAACAGAGGTACAGAAACTGAAAGGAAAGGTACGAAGTTGTCAAATGAAGGACACCATCTTGGGTGGTCGTATCCGAAAGAAGAAATTGCGCAATCTTGAAACATTGCAGGTTGCATCCGGAGGTCTCAAGAAAAGAATCCGAGCATTAAGGTGATGCTTCTTGGTTGGCTACGTTGTCTTAGTTAAGTAATCTTTTTGTTTTTTCTTGTTATGCATTGTTTTCATGTGCCTAAATAGTCTTAGTGAAGTAATTTTCTGTTATTTACTTATGCATTGTCTTCGTATAGAGATTCAATCTATCCTGACAAGGAAAACATTGACCCCAAAGCCAATATTGGAAAGAGATTGAAGCCACTTATAAGTAGAAGCCTCGCAGCAGATATAGTACATGACAAGAATTTTAAGGTCCTACAACGAAATGTAGTGGACCGCTTTATTTCAGAGAACTCAATGCCTGCAAAAGAGATACAAGGCACACTTGATTCACTTGGTGTAAACAAAAGAGGATATTCGGCTATACAAAAATCTGTCTCATCCATCTTTGTTAAGAAGGGTATAAAATCCAAACTTTTACCATCAGCCTCAAGTGTTTGGAAAGAGAGTCTTCAACTTAACGAGGCACAGGGAGACTATCTTGGACAGCCCTTTCATATTAAAGCAACTTACAGTGGCCATGGAGCAAACATGGCATATGATGAGTTCAATAATATTTTTATGGACCTGCAGATGTTACAGAAGAGAATGGTGGAGTTTTACAACATCACATTTGAAGAGTCACGTGGGGTACTACATTTTGTGTTAAAACTGGATGAGTGTGAGCTTGTTAAAGAGAAAAAGCTAGATCATGTTACTATTACTTTAATGCATAGAGCCCTCTCAAAGTGTCCCACTGATGATCCTTTGTATTTTAGTGTTCAATCGGAATCTAACATATGGTGACTTGGTGCGTTTGAGGTAAGCGAGATTCTCAGCTAAGCTGAAATGTTCACATCTACTTAAGTCTCATTTTATTTTTTTTGCAGGTAAAGAAAGAAGATCATGAGATTCTATATTGGGTGTTCCATCGAACTAATATTCCGGAGGTGATTGATCGACAGACTAACCAGGGAGAGGTACTACGTCTAGATGGAAGGGGAGACTTTCAAGTTCAGTGGCATCTTGCAGGTGACCTCAAAACATTAAAGTGCATGTATAATTGTGGAATGGATGCAATGGCAAAGTCGCCGTGTTTGTTCTGCATGGAGCCTGCAAAGGTCATGGACCCAAAGTGGTGGAGAAAAGCTCCAACACGTCACATTGAGGACTCTGCTTTTCGACCGGTTTTGAAAATACCACTTGTGAATGTCCACATCTGTACAATGCATTCCCTTTGTAGAATTGTGGAGAAATTGGTCTACTTATATATCGGGTTTGCTTGGAAACTTAAGAACTCAGCAGAGTGACAAGTAGCCCTACAGTGCTTAGAATTGGTACTGTCAGATATGGGCCTTCATGGTGGCAATGTGAAAATCCAGCGGGATGAAAAGAGATCAACTGCTGAGAAGGATGTCCCATGCAAACCATCCATCGGTGGGGTGAAGGCACGGAGGTTTTTATCTAAACCCCAAAGAATACGAGATCCGAAGCTAACAAAACATGGAAAAATATATAACACATCTTATGTTAGCAAGGTAGAGTATCAGAGCTCGAAAAAGCTACATATTGCAGTCAAAGACCAAGAACCAACTACTCGTAACGCGAAGGCTGAGGTTTGGCGATCAATAGACATCCTATTTTTTATGTGCGACAAAGATGACTGGTCACAAGGTGATATGAACAAGTTCAAGGAGAATCTCAACCTTCTCAAAAAATCATTCAAGATAGCATGGACAGACACCCAGATTACTCACTACATGGTATTATGGTGTATTTGATTCTCTTTTATGTGTAACTATGTGAGTGTAAAACATTCTAACTAATCTTTTTTCATATCCAGCACATCATTTTCAATCATTTACCATATTTTATACAAAAGTATGAGAACTGGGAAATATGGAATACCCAAGGGATGGAAAAGTCTCATTACATTGCGAGAAATGCTTATTTCAGGCACACACGACATGGTGGCTCTCGAATCACGGCTAATAGTTTGAGAGAACTATTTGAATGGTTCTATCGTAGAATCATTCATCAAATGCAAGCAAAAGAAGTCTTGGCCTCTTTAGCAACAGCACAAGCCATCAGACATTTACAACAACAAAAAGTTAAAAGATCAATGGCATACAACAACTCCGGTGCTCGTGAAAGTCAACGAAGGTGGAGAGAGACAATGGTGTATGTGAACCACAAGTGGAGAAAGATACTCTGAGTGGATGACATTGTAAAAAATTTATGTAATACATGATCTTATACAATTGCTACTTGAAGTCTATCAAGATTTTGAAGGTTCAATTTTGTCTTTTGGCACATCACCCTTGTAACGAATCATGAGATGTTTGCCATACTCTAAAAGTTCATCTGAGTTTTGTCTACCAAGAGCTAGTGCCATTGCTGTGTAAGTGTAGTAATACGCTGCCCGACCACCTGTATAGCCCGGGCAGTAACCAAAACAATCTCTCGAAAACACTTTGTCCACAAGAATGACTTTAACTGCACTTTTGGGCAGCACGGGTCCACCCAAGAAGCGTGATAGTGTCTTTAATGTGTAAGTTGCTATTGAACCCTCTTGTGACATGGAATTGTGAAAAACTAATATTGGCAACTCGCAAAGCTTTGAAAGGTACTGCGCTAGGGCCGCATCCCTTCCACGATACTCTTGAGCCCGCCGTCGAAGGAAGTCATCCTTGTCAGCAATCCAAGACTGCACATATCATGTCTCAGTAAGTGAGAGAGAGAGAGAGAGAGAGAGAGAGAGAGAGAGAGAGAGAGAGAGTTACCATGAAGCTCTCATCCTGCAGAAAGAGGTTTTCCTGCAGGTCTACAAATGTAGTTGACCCCTGACCTGAATGGTTAAACCAATCCTCCACTTCTTTGTGACTTGTTGATGGTCTTAGGCTTTGTCTTATTGCTTGCAAGGTGGCTTCATCAGGTAGTGTCTCCTTGTATTTTTTAGCTTTCTCAAAGCATCTTTGGAGGAATTCCATTGGATTGCTGGATGTTTCCATTGCCTCATCATCACTACTATCCTCTGACACAAATCCACTCCTCTCCTCTTGGACTCTGGAAATGATAGCCAGAGAGAAGTCCTCCCTTAAATAAAAGATGCTTTGCACATCATGTAAAAAGATATAGGTCCTTTTCCCAATTCTAAAGTCAGGCACCGCAGGCAGCATCATTTGAGCATGCTTCTCAGTGAAGTTACTGACATCCAAAGGTAGTTTGATTTCTGTGGTTTTCACAGAGAGCATCTTACTTCTTTGTACTTCAATTGCCTCAACCTCAAGGTCGACTGTATCTTCAACCTCCTCGACTTCTTGTATATGTGTTGTCTCCTCGCATTCTTCGTTTGGTGCTGCATCCTACTCCTCTAACACCTCATCAGGATTCTGCATGAGGAATCCAAACAGGTTGTTCAGGTAAATCATAAAGCCAAAGGATTCCTGAATAAGTTTGCACTCTTTTTGGTGCAAAGGGCAGGCTGAATGTCGGCAAGCAGGTGGTAATTCCCTATACTTCTTCAGTCCCTGTCCCTTTCCACCGCAATCATTTAAATGCACAACAGTCATACTGGGCAGAACAACCCTCCCTACCTGCACCATCACTTCAAATTTATCTCTGTAGGACTGCAGGAATTCACTGTGCTGAGCTAAAAGGTCTTCAATATCAAACTTTGGGTTAAACATAGAATGAACTAGATCATATTTGTCCCCAGCACCACAAGATGCTGCAAAATCGAACAACCTCTCATCAGTTGCAGCTGGGTCTTCTAGAGAAGGCACATCCTCTTTGGCTTTACCTTTACTTGCACAGGGACTGCTTTCTGGGAGATCTGCATCATTTGAGAAGTCTATATTCCTCTTTCTTGTATTTTTCTTGACAAGTACTGTAGCGGGTGAGATACCCTTGTAGGGTGAGGGATCCTCTTGGCCTGGTGACCTCTCTGACTCATCTTCACCAATTGACTCTTCTTCATCAATGTCCTGACAAAAGTCAACAGTTCTTTTGGCAGAAACATTAAGCAACTGAGCCTGCAAAGGCTGGAATCCCGGCACAAGCTTTGGGTCTGGTTTTAGCCTCTTTGGCCTACTGGACCTTAATCCTATTCATCAGGAACATGACAAGTCTCTCTCTCTCTCTCTCTCTCTCTCTCTCTCTCTCTCTCTCTCCAAAGCACACCAAAAGACACACATAGACACACTCTCTCTCTGTCTCTCTCTCTTTCTCTCTCTCTCTCTCCAAAGAACATAAACAAAACACACATAGACACTCTCTCTCTCTCTCTCTCTCTCTTTGTACTAAAGGCGCGCAGAGACAAAAACATACTATTTGCAACTCTCTACGCGCGCCTTTAGTACTATTGAGATTGAGAGAGAGAGAGAGAGAGAGAGAGAGAGAGAGAGAGAGAGAGAGAGAGAGAGAGAGAGAGGCAGGTGTCATTAATGTACTATAGGCGCGCGGAGAGGGCTGCAGCTAGTATTTGGTTGTGTCTGCACGCCGTTGGTACATAGAGAGAGAGAGAGAGAGAGAGAGAGAGAGAGAGAGAGAGAGAGAGAGAGAGAGAGAGAGAGAGAGAGAGAGAGAGGGGGGGGGGGGGGGGGGGGAGAGAGGGCGAGAGAGTGTGTATGTGTGTGTGTGTCTGTCTGTCTATGTCTGTGTGTGTGTGTGTGTCTCTGTCTGTGTAAGTATGTGTTGAGGTGTGTGTGTGTGTGTGTGTGTGTTGAACAACAATATGGGTTTTTCTTTGTTTCCACGCACACACACACACACACAATTTGCTACCTATTGTTGGAAATACAGAGAGACAGAGTGAGAGATCACCTTTTGTTGGTGGAGTTTGCAGAAACTCCATGGGAGGTGTCTTCTCCATTGCTTTCTCTCTCTCTCTCTATGGTTTTCTCTCTCTCTCTCTCTCTCTCTCTCTCTCTCTCTCTATGGTTCTCTCTCTCTCTATGGTTCTCTCTCTCTCTATCACTCTCTGGCAGTAATGAGTCTCTCTCTCTCTCTCTCTCTCTCTCTCTCTCTCTCTCTCTCTCTCTCTCTCTCTCTCTCTCTCTCTCTCTCTCTCTCTCTCTCTCTCTCTCTCTCTCTCTCTCTCTATGACACTTATAACGGATACACACGGCTGCGCCCCACATGTTACTAAAAAATAGAATATAATTGCATGATAACGCACGTGCGATCATTTATTGGGCTTGTATACTTTCGTACGTCACATATAAAAGTGATGAGAGAGAAAAAAACACACCGTGTCAAAGAGAGTGAGCACAAGAGAGAGAGCGCTGTCGTCTGCGTCTCCGAGAGAAAGCACCTGCAAGATTGAGTTGACCCGTCGTCGGCATAATGCACCTCTGCGTCCTTAGAAGGTTTGGCCCTCACCCTCTCTCTCTCTCTCTCTCTCTCTCTCTCTCTCTCTCTCTTTCCAAGAGGTCAGGCTGTGCTTCTCTCTCTGTTTCTGAAACGTCCTTCTCTCTCTATCTCTCCCTCTACCTCTCTCTCTCCCTCTCTCCCTCTCTCTCTCTCTCCTTGTTTCTTTTTCTCTCTCTGTTTCTCTCAGAGTATATTTCATATATAGCTCTCTCTTAACACACAACACACACATACACACACAAACACACACACACACACACAAATACAACACACACACACACACAAACACACACCCATACACACACAAATACAACACACACACACACGGCCTCTCTCTCTCTCTCTCTCTCTCTCTATATATATATATATATATATATATATATATATATATATATATATATATATATATATATATATATATATATATATACACACACACACACTAAAGGCGCGCGGAGACAGCAAGCTCCGGTTTGGATGTCACTTTGCGCGCCTTTAGTACTATGCAAACGAAAGTATACCGAGTGAGAGAGATGGAATGTATCCATGAGTGTGTGTGTGTGTGTGTGTGTGTGTGTGTGTGTGTGTGTGTTATAGAGAGAGGAAGAAAAAGTGTAGAGACTGGGGAAGGCAGGAGAAAGAGAGAGAGAGAGAGAGAGAGAGAGAGAGAGAGAGAGAGCGAGACTTCTCTATTTTTATACAGTGAAATGGCTAGAACAAAGGCCACCGCAAGGAAGGCAGGCAAGGGACCAGGACTAGCAGTTAAGGCAAGTAGCAGATCTGCAACCCCAAAGAAGAGACCTGGAAAACCAAATAAAATTTTGAAAGGTCCAAGGGTGAAGAAGTTACAGAGCTGCATGGGACTTTTCAGAGAAATCACGAAGGCACAGAAATATGTAGATTTGTGCATACCAAAGCTACCCTTTCAGAGGATGGTGAGGTCCATATGTGAAGAAGCTACCTGGGCCACTAAAAGGTGGAAGGTGGTGGCATTGATGGCTCTACAAGAAGCAGCAGAGGACTTCCTACTTGAGTACTTCAGTGACATGACCATTGTAGCAGCCCATGCCCACAGGGTGACTATAATGGACAAAGATAGTGAGACACTAAAAAGGATAAGGTGGAGGTATGACAAACTGCTGGTCCCCAATGTCTGCAGGGATAAGAAAATGAGGGAAATTTTGCTATACCCCCCTGAGCTACTGCCACAACTCACAGTTGTAGATGTCACACATGATGTGAATACAAGGGCAAGGGCAAAGACGGTTGCTCGCCAAACAGAGGGCATGAGGGAAGCAGAGCTTAGGGAGAAAGAAAAAGTAGCAGTGGAGTCCCAGAGGCAGACAAAATGCAATGTGACCCTGTCCATAGAGGCAAGCAATAAAGAAGCTCTACTTTCAATGAAGGATGGTTTGCTTGCAGAGATACCATTTATAGATGGAGCCAGAAAGCTGGCGCTGGAGAAAGTGGACATTAATTTATTGATGAATCCAGATGCTCAGATCTCAGACACAATTATCTATGCTTTTCTTAAGTAAGTCTTACTATCTTGCTAACTTTAAAAACTCAGATCATAGGTGTACTAACTCAGGTATACTCTTTGCAGCTTGATCAAAAGTCAACTTCCAATGCACACCCACACGGAGGTGTTTCTTCTTGATCCACAAATGTCAGTGATTATTAGACAGAAGAACAGTCCATCTGGCACCTTTGAGAGTTGGTTTCTCCACTGTGCTATGCTGGAAGTAACTATCATCATCTTTCCATATGGAACAACCATCACTGGAGTCTCATATGCCTTGATGTTGACCAACCAGCAGTGTGGGTGTTCAATTCAATAAAAGGAACCCACCCTGAAATTAGGCTGTAAGTGTTATGTATCAGAAAGTCTTTCTTATAGATATCCATGTAAATTTGAAGCCTCAAGCTAACATCTTGATACTGCTTTGTGCAGTTGTATAAAGAGGTTGTTGCTTGCTTATGGCAAGCTATGTGGAAGGTATGAACTATACAAGGCCCCAATCAAAGATGTACCTGTCCCAAATCAAACCGATGGAAATTCTTGCGGCTGGAGATGTCTTCTCCATGCAAAAAATGTCCTGCAAAGTTACTTTGCATTAAAACCTTTCATGACTAAGGTAACCATTTGGCATTGCATTCAAGACTTCTCACCATATGGTATTTCAATTTTGCACAGTGCTTTAAAAAACTACACATATGATTATTTGCAAAGATACCGGGTAAGTCTAATACGACACCTGCTTACTATGTCGAGCCCCAGAGAACCTGAAGATAGCGGCTTGGATGATCGCACAATTGATATGACAATCCATGACGTGCCACCACGACAAACCCCTGCATCAGATACAGTGGAATCACAATGGGCCGAGGGGGTCATATCAACTGAAGATGAAAGAGCCGAGGATGAAGAAAGGTCAAATGAGCATATGGAAGGTGCTAGTGTACAACCAGAGGGGCTTATGGAGGAGACAATGAAAGAGCCAAGTAAGCCAGTGGAGGAGCCAAAAGAGCCTATGGATGAATCCCTGGATGAGGAAAGCAGGCCTACGGATGAGCAAAAGGATATGGATGAGCAAAGCAGGCCTAGGGATGAGCAAACTGATATGGATGAGGCAAGGATGGATGAGGAAAGCAGGCATACGGATGAGCACAAGGTTATGGATGATGCAAGCCGGCCAACAGAGGCAGAGGAAAAGACCTTGGAGGAAACTCTGAATGAGGCAGAAAGAGCCATGGGGGAGACCCTTGATGAAGATGTGAATGATGACTATGAAGATGTGAATGATGAAGCTAAAGCAGAGGATAGCAACAACGACAACAACACTATAGAGACCCATTATGGACCCTTGCTACCTATAGATACGGTTTTTCCGGTAATGTCTATTCAAGTATGGCAAAATATGTTCAACTTCTAACTACTTATATGTACTTGTCAACTTTTACAGAGGTTGATTATCTTGGACCTCAATGGATTGCTGCTGATGCGCGTGCCTCTGGGTGACACAGAGCCCTTCGAGGATTTACAAACATTTCGGATGGGAACTTGTCGAGTTGTGGTTCGTCCAGGAACCAAAGAATTTATTCAGTTTCTTCTTCCGCGCTTCAGAGTTGCCGTATGGTCTTCAATGCAAAGGCAAAACTTGTCGCCACTAGTTACAATAGTTTGCGGTGTATGCGGTGCTCACACGTCAGATTTTTCCTTTTTGTATGATCAAAGAAAATGTGTTACCGTCGAGGGCCACTACCACCCTAAAAAAACCACATTTACCTCTTTTGTACAAACCGTTTAGCCAAATCGATGTACCCTTTGATGCAAATAATACACTACTGATTGATGATACTCCTGAAAAGGGAGAACTAAATCCACCAGGAACAACTATCTCACCACCTTATTTCGAGGGGCATTCCTTTGATTTTTACCTTGAAGACATTTTGATTCCATACTTACAGAAATTGTATCTCAGTCCATTGTTCACGGACGAGTTTGTACTTTCTAATGAATTAAGATGACTCTTCTATCATGTCTTTGCCTTGCCTAACATTGAGAGAGAGAGAGAGAGAGAGAGAGAGAGAGAGAGAGAGATAGAGAGAGAGATTTGACATGCTAAAGAAATGTATTTCAAGAACACTTATATTCACAGAGCATAACTAACAAATGAGCTCAAAAAACTTCATGTATTGAAAGTCATTCGTATACACTTGGGTTCACAAGAATCTATGTCACATTGACACTATTTCAACCCGACCATCCAACTCTTTGCACCAAATATCTTTTTCCCTACGCCGCATGAGCTTACGGCCAGCTCGGAAAAAGGAAAAATCGGAAAGGTCCCTGTCCATTGACTCTTCAATTATGTCGTGCCGCAACTGCAGAAGACTACATAGCTCCCTTATTGTAACCACCAAAATTAGGCCATGCTCTTTATCAATCACTTCCACATCCACAGGAGGATTATCTTCCAAACCTGGAGAAACCTGGTCCATAGTAATGTACTTACCTTTGAGCATTTGTGATCGCATATAGCAAAAGGAGACTAACAGTGATTGGCTTGCAATCATGTACTTGACAACTAGAGTGTCAAGCGCGACCTCACACCGTATGTCAATCTCTTCCTTTACATACCATCCTCTGTCAAGAAGTTTGTCACAGGATGACTATTGAAATGACTTACACATGAACATAGTTTTTGTAACACGTATATTGTAGCTATGAAACAACTCTATGAAGAGTGCAGTAGGACAAAATTTTGCAATTCTAACCAGTTTGGTGGGAATAGAGGTACGTAGAGACCTCTGTATATCCTTGTAGAGCTTACTTCGCATTGCCTCCACCATTGTTTCCTCAGGAACTGGCTAGTCCACAGTGTTCCAATCGGTTGGTAGAGGCAATTTCACCAACATGCCATTCTTATTCCCTGGGTTGAGTTGGTAGAAGTGGTCATAGAAAAATATTCCTTCATCAGCCAGGCTTTTGCTGCTCCTCCCTGAATACTGTAGAGAACCAATCTAGGCATGAACAACAAGGAAGAGGCCTATTATGCACTCCACAGGCTCCCATTGCTCATAAGAAGAGGGATAAACATCTGCAAAATATATAACAAGAGTTTAACTAAGAGTATCAATAAGTCAAAATGACAAATCTAATGTAGTTGAGCTGTGAAGAATGGAGACATTGCTCATAAGAAGAGGGATAAACGTTGCAAAATATATAAGAAAAGTTATAATGAGAGTATCAATAAGTGAAATGACAAATCAAATGCAATTCAGATGTCAAGAATACTTACAATTGCAATTCAGATGTCAAGAATACTTACAATTGCAACGTGGTTGATGTATATCTGACACATTTCCACCGTTTTCTATCACGTCTGGATGGGTAAACACATGCTGAACAAGAACTTCCTTTACAGATCTTTTGCCGATTTCAACTTTGAAATCCAACACTCTGGCCTTCCATGCTGAGCGGTAAACATTGACAGCACTAGACCTCTTGGGTCTTCTTGGTTGCATGAGGACCCATGAACCTTTGTTTATCCTTTGTCCAACCCATTGGTTCTCTGCACTTATTGAAGTTGATATTGTAATTGAGGATATGCTACTACTTGGCCTTCGAGGCAAAGTGCAGTTGTTGGTTGTTGGTGTGAGAGACCATAAACACCTAGAGCTTCTTGGGCAAGAAGACATGGAAGCCATAGCTCTCAGAGAAAAGCTTTAATGGAGGGAAAGTGTTTTAGAATTCCAATATCTTGTGCGGGCTTAATGTTCACCCTCCAGTACGTGAATGAACATAAGAGAATATCAGCAGTGGGACCACACAAGCACCTAACAGCTCGGTAAAAGCAAGGAAGTTACGATGCCACAATCCTAGATTCGTGAATTTTTTTAGGATATTTTCCTATTTTTTGAGTCTTTCCACGTACTTTCCTACGTAACGTAGCCCTCCTGCTCATTGGACGCGCTCTATTTTTCTCTCTCCTTCATATGGCCCTCCAAATGACCTCCAAAATTTCCTAATGGTCAAGGTATGAAGATGAGTCACATATGATTGGCAAAGGAGATGATGTAGGCACAAAGTTCTATTCTATCTCTCATGTCAAAGGTAACAATGTATGCATGACTAATCCACTTGAATTGTTCTTGAAAGAGCTTTATGAAGGTGATTGCCTTCTCATTGGAATCTATTTGAGTACTCTAGCAAAACAGGATGATTGGTCTGAACAAGAATTCAGGAGGATACGTAGGAAATCATGTGGGTACTTTTTGAGGGATGGTTACTTGTGGAAGCATAATAAACAAAAGGGTGCTACACCACAATGGGTTATATAAAAAAAAGAGACTCAAGTAAAGCTCCTACAAGAGTTTCATAAGAGTCTATGGGTTGGACACAGGGGTGTGTCGGCAACATTCTCCAAGTTGAAAGAAACATATTGGTGGAAGGGTATGTATAAAGATGTATCTTAATTTGTAAATTCATGTGTAACTTGTCAAATGTATTCAAATGTTCGACATCGTGATGGATTGCACCCTACATATCCACTAGACATGCACTATAAATGGATTGTGGATCTAGTCACAATGCCTTTAGGACTCTGACAGATGAGATACTTAGTTCTTGCATGAGAGGACCTAACTAACCAGGTTGAAGGGCGAGCATTAAGAGAAAAAAACCATGGAAACTGTGTGCAAATTCCTTCTTGATGAGGTGATTTGTCGTTATGGTTGTGTGGGAAACATCACTACAGACAAAGGTGAGCTGGATGCCGAGGAAGCAAGGGAGTTCTTTTCCAGATTAGGAATCAAGCTTTCTCTTACTACAGCTTACAACCCTGAAGGCAATGGAAAAAGTGAAAGAGGGCATCCTTCTATCATCAAAGCTTTGGCCAAGGCTTGCGAAGGAAGAGTTTGTGAGTGGCCAAAATTGTTACCATATGCTTTATGGGCTGATTGTAAAACAGATTGAAGATACAATTCCTACATGGATGTACTACCTTGGCAAGAGGGCCTTAGCAGGGAAGGTCTCCTTTCATTGTGCATAAGACAACTAGAGAGAAGACCTGGAGACATTGAAGCTGCAAAAGAACGATTCAAAAATGCAAGGTTGAAAAACAAGGAGAAAAGCAATTGACAAAGGTGACTGGGTTTTAGTCTACAATAATAGCCTTGATAACCAACACACAACCATGCGTAAGTTCTCAAAAAGATGGTTTGGACTGTATGTTGTAAAGCATGTGCATAAAATGCTACTTACAACTTGTCTGAACTAGATGGTACAGAAGTAAAGATTACCATTGCAGGAAAAAGGATCAAAATGTTTAAGAGAAGAGGAGACAATGATCTAGAAGATGTTGATGAGGAGGAAGAGCAAAACACAGGTGAAGATCAAAGTGAAGATGAAGCTTTGGAATCATCTAGTGAAGCAGAAAGCAAGGAAGATGTACAAGAGAACTGATCTTACAAAGAGAGAATGTGGCACATACCGGAGGATGTGTAGGTTTAGAGGGGGTGAATGTCGTGTTGTGACATGTACATAGTGGGAACGCATGCTACAAGATCTATCTTGCAATTTTTTAGATACATAATTATGTTTCCTATAATGTACATATGCATATCTAAGTATAATAATAAGCTTTCTATCTCATCCTATTATTTATCTCAAGGGTAACATATTCTTACTTTATCGTCAGAAAGCACTATGGAAAAAGCGTCAATAGCTCCGTCTCTTTAACTTGGGCAAAAAGCATTGATTCTTTATTTCTACTATCTCATTATCATATCACACCTATATCTAGGGTAACTTCCAATAGATATATATTCTATGTATTTTTCATATATTTCTTATATTTCTTTTTAATAGCTACTAGGAAGGAATCATATCCTAGTGGGACACTAGGTGTCATAATTTTCAAAGATACACCTATTTAAATGCATTATTGCAAGGATGATAACAAAAATTTGTCAAGGAGCAATGTTATAGTCTTGTATTGCATGAGGTGTCCTTTGGAATCAAATAAAAGTCTATGCTAAGGGGACCACAGGAAGACTTTTGCTGCCAGAAATGGACCCTATTTTAATGATTTTTTAACACAAGATTCCAATACGAGTTGGAAAAAGTATATAAAGTGGGAGTTGTAGATTATGAGCTGAATTTTCTATCCATATTTTTACTTTTTTATTTGGAGCCACGGTTGAGGAGATATGATCAAAATATTGGACCCCAGTTTGTCCACATTATGCAAGGACAACTCATTTCAAACTTTTCCAGATTTTATTCACACTGGCTCTTCTCTTCTTGTGTAAACCCTTGGGGGTTCCCTTCACCTATAAAAAGGGACCTCTTCTTCCTTGAAAACCATTCAATCCATTGATGAGAGGAATTCATGAGGGAGTGAGAGTAGTAATGCTTAATTATACTTAGCCATAAACATAAGCCTAAGCCTACACTTACTCCTAAAGGAAGACTAGCCATTCTTGTAAGCTGTCCTTGGAAGATAAGCTATAATCAAAGAAGGACTTGAACTTGGTGCATCAATCAAGTCTTGAAATCTTCCCTCTTCTTCTCTCTCCGTCAAAAATGGTGAATAACTCCCAAAGGGTTTGTCAAGTAAGATGTGTTCTACTCTGATATTTTGTTGCTTTCTTGTTGTTTTATTTTTCACCTCTAATCCAACATATATCTCTAATCTCATCTACCTCTCTAACCAAACCTATCTCTCTCACTCTTAGAAATTCATTCTCTCTACAAATTCTAGGTTCTCTTTGCTACAGGTACATCTCTCCCCGCAGTATCCTTATTGCCTACGAGCAAGAATAGGGCTTGGGAGGGAAATTCTCTTCTCTTCTTTTCTCTCATATCTATATTTTGCACATACTACAGTTATCCTAGATGAATAATCCACATGATGAGAATTTCTATCGCTTCCACTATGTGCGATCTATTAGAATTAATGTACGGATTAGCCGTAAAATACACTTTCAACAACGTATAGTGTTTCTCTTTGGCCCAAAAAGGCTCAATGAAATACTTCTTTCACCGGATCCCATCATTCTACCTCTTATAGACTATAACTTTTCTTTTGATGTAAGTGTAGTTATCTTGCTATGAACCAAGAGATTTTGTACACACAACTAATCCCAATCACTAGACAAAACATATATATTATGGTAAGCAAAAAACTACAATTCCAAAGAACAATTCGTAGCCTGTTTGGTTGGCAAAGACTAAATGCCATTAACTCATCTATTAACCCTTTCATATTACCCATGATATGATATGATCATAGCCTTGATGTTTTCATCTTTGTGTTGTTTTGATATTCTCTTTTGTGTTCTTTCTTTGGGTGTGTGATTGCAAGAGATAAAGAGTGGAGCTTCTTTGATCGCACTTCCTTCCAAACCCTATACTTCATGGCATCTATGGTTTAACTCCATATAGTTTTTGGAGTTCTCTCACAAACTCTCACAGCCAAAAGCCCATCGCTTTCCTGGCAAGACCGCAAATTTCTCGACAACGCTGGAGAGGGGGAATGAGGGAACACGCCCAGCAAAAACACAAGGCCTCTCTATAGCTCAGGGTATCCACACCACCCCTATCCTGTTCGAAAACACCTTCAAAAACACGCTTCACACTAGCAGACCACCGCCTGCTCAATTTCCACTGCTCACACACTCCACAAATCCACCACACAATACACACCTACTGCCACGGTCTGTCTCCCACCTTACACATGCACACAACCGCTCAATCTCACTCTCACACAAAACACCGTCGATTCGGGGGGCACACACTTCCACACTATCGGCACCGAGGGGAAACACCAGAGCAAGAGAAAGAGAAGGGGGGAAGCGGAAACGATGTGAGAGAAAACACAATGGAGGCTTCACCACTGCCCAAACACTCTTTACAACTCATTTACATCGAACGGCGCACCCACATGGTCGCCGGGCAAGAAAACACGCACTTGGGGCTTTGCAGGCACACACCTCTGCACAAAAAAGCCAACCCAAGGACTCACACACACTCTCTACTTTGGCTCTCTGCAGGCTCACCGGCTCAAGGCCCTCCTCAAGAAGCCTACTCTGGCAAAAAGCATGAAAAAAGGCTCATAAAAGTTTTATATAGGGGTGCCCCTTTCAATTTGGCATCTGGGCTCTGATTGGTCCACCTTGCATCCACATTTGGTAATTTTGGGAGGAGGTAGCCGCCTTTTGACTTTATCTGCTCCCTTTCTCTCTCTTTGCACTTGAGGGGGGGTGCATTACGACATCTCTAATGCCCCTTGGTATTTTTTATTTTTTCCTTTTTTCTCTTTTATTTTTTTTCACCCTTTGGAAGGTCACCTCTTCCACTACCTCTTTGATTTTTTTCCCCTTGGACTATTTTTGTCCGGCTCCCACCAGCCTTCTTTCTCTCTTTTCCCTCGTGGGACGGTTCCCTTATTAAGCACCGGGGAGGGGGGCATTAGCGAGGTCGCTATTGCCTCCCCTCTTGCCTTCAAAAGGTAGGGCCTCCAATGGCCACGGGGACAAGGGTGCCTAACGGGCCGCCATGTCACCACCTTCGCGGGCTACAGAATCACCACAGGCGGGTAGGTGCGCCCCTAGCGCCGCTCCATGCTGGCCAAAACCACCTTGAGCACCCATGGGTCGCTTGCGCAACGCTCGCAAGAGCCGCCCCCGGTGCTTCACCATAGCCATGCTCAAAGGGGAGCTTGCCTCCCACACTCGTGTGCTTTAATGAAGTCTCCATCTAGGCTATATAGCCTGCATCCCTTGCTGCAAACGGTGTATGTGGGTTCATCGAGTGCCATGTGACAGCTGCCTGTGAGTCTTCTCCAAGAACCCCCTTCACGTGAAAATGCTTCACTAAAAAACTCTCCAATGGCCAACTTTTTGGTCTCTTTTAATCTGTAACACCTCCCTGTTCACATGCTCAATGAGTAGTCTATTGTGCTCAGTGGGAAGAACTCCTTGCCGGCTCTGAACCACATGAACCTCATCACATTTCGGCCTTGGTGTTCCTTCGAACAATGGGTGCAAAAAAAACCAAAAAAATCTTCTGACACCCCACTCTCACTACCAACTACCGACTTTGACTTGCAATAACTCCCCACTTCAAGCCCCGATTGGGATTTTGTCAATTCCTCCTGGCTCCACAAGAGGCATACTATCAGCAAGAACCTTGGCAAGGCCAAAAGAAATGCCAGATGGTGCATCCTCCGATGCGGGCAAATGGACACAGACCCGACCCCTAGAAAATCTTCTACTGATCATAACTTGCTAACCAGAGCTCCGTTTGATGAGCCGTTTGGACCAGCTTCTAGAGCACACTGAACACTACATTCCAGAGCACTGACTCGACACTTTGGGCACCTTCATTTTCTATCCCAATCAAACCACCCTTTAAGATATTTTGGCCTAAAGAACCGCTTTAGCCATACCTTCCCGCTACCCTTTGGCTGCCCAGGACCTTGGTACCTGCCCTAGACTTCTGCACTGCACCTACTTGTAGCTTTTGCTTGGCATAGACCACTTTTTAGCTTGGACCAAATTTGGCTGCACCATCATTGCCACCCCCTCATTGAACATTTATGTTCAACCATAGCTAGGCTTATTGCACTAAAAAACTCCATAGCCAAAAAAAACTCTTTGTACACCACAAAACACCTAACATATGTACAAAACCTGGCATCTGTCACCCACCGCTTTTGTTCATGTGAGTTGCCCAACCCCCTGCTTTACCGCATAGGCACCACCTGGGTCAAACACCTGACATTGATCATCTTCACACGCTAATAACATCTCGCTGTAGTGTCGCTCTCCCGCACACAGCCAATTGTCCACATAGCTTGCTCTTGGCATATTTCCCTCACTCCAAGAATCCACAAGCAAATCGTCCACCTAAAGCAAGACATCATCGAGCATACCATTATGCTCATACACACCATCACTTTCATCGAACATATCCGACCCTGTCTCCCAACCATGTAGAACAATTTGTGAAGGGCACTGCGGTTGACACACATACTCCCCCACAACAGCCTCTGTCGGCACAACCATAAAAGCAAACTCCTACTTTCCCAAAGGAACCTCCGACTGTGGAAGGGCTAGCCCTCGCATCACCTGTATCCTAGCCAAAGCTTTCTCAACGAGCACCTGTGCTTCTCCATCCATCTCACCTATTGGGTCATCAAACCCCCAATCATCCCCATCATCCAAGAAAATAGAGCCAGATGGCTCCTCCAACACCTCTTGCCGATATAGTCCTATGACCTGTCCGCTTTCCATAGCCACAACAACTGTCTCCTTCTAGAGAAACCTCTGTACCTGATGTACAACCAAAGCATATTCCACAACTACCTTCACTAACATGGCCATTAGCATGGCACTGCACACCAGCTTTACCTGCTCTTCACCACGTGTAGGCCTAGGTTGCTCCACTTGGTCTTCACTAGGCATCTCTGCTTGCACTTCATGTTGCTCCTCACATACATTCACTGCTTCTCCATTCACATGCAAGAGATTGAACTCATCATACCTAGATTGAGATGACTCGGTCTCCCAACTCGTATCTGCATCCATAGAGGTACTGTCACTCGACCCAGTCTCTTCCTCTGTTTCTAGCTCGAGAAACTCATCTAGCTTCACCGCTTCGACCTCGTCTGCAAACCGCACTGTTTGACCTTCACCAGACTTCAATGGAGCTTCCGCAGTAGCACTTTGACTCAACAACATATCCTTTGTCCACTTTGGAACCACCTACACTTCCTCCACCATTGGAAAGGCTCTAGCCAGCATCTTCGGCATAGGAACCATCATATCTCTCAGTAGCCAAAGAACCCTTGGTTCTTCTCGCACTTGCACTTCTCTTTGCACCACCTGTGGCTCAGCTACCACCGCATCACACTATCTTGTCATCACAGCGCCTGACAAACCCTGCTTAGCTTCGCGCTTCTTCAAAATCTTTTTGGTCCGCCCTTTTGCTAGAGCTACCGCCTCTTCATACGACATCGGGCCATTTACTTCCACCTTATCACGCATTTCCTCATGCAGGCAATCCATGAATTTACTCAATTTTAAAAAAACTGACATTTTTTGCTGGAGCAGTTACCTTGATCAATTTCCCCCATAGTGCTTTCAACTCCCATTCAAACGCTTGAAAATCACCCTCCAAGCTTTGCTTCAAACCATCCAGCTTCCGCTTTACTTCATCCAGTTGTACATCTGCAACAAATCTTCTTCGAAAAGCCGCCTCTAGGGCTTTGCAATCTGCCTTTCTTCTCATTGAGGCTATCGAACCATAGCCTCCCTTTACCACGAACTAGGAGCGGGAACATATGTACCACACCATCTTCTCTCGATAGACCGCTTTCCAACACAAACAATCCATAATCTTGAAGCCAGGTTTTCGCATCTTCGACCCCAGTGCAAATGGGAAATCCTGCCCAAGCCATCACTAGCAACACCTGCTCTTCAAAGGCTGAACCTTTAGCATCACCAAAATCACCGCTTTGACATCAAGTAGGAGCATCAACACGCTTCTCTGTGGGGGCACGAGAAGATGCAGAGGGGGAATGGGGGAACACGCCCGGCAAAAACACAAGGGCCTCTCTGTAGCTCAGGGTATCAACAACACCCCTATCCTCTCGGAAACACCTTCAAGAACACGCTTCACACTAGCAGACCGTGGACTGCTTAATTTCCATTGCTCACACACTCCACAAATCCACCACACAACACACACCTACTGCCACGGTTTGTCTCCACCCTTACACATGCACACAGTCGCTCAATCTCACTCTCTCACACAAAACACCGTCGATTCAGGGGGCGCACACTTCCACACTGCTGGCACCGAGGGGAAACACCAGAGCAGGACAAAAAGGGGAAATGACGTGAGGGAAAACACAATGAAGGCTTCACCACTGCCCAAACACTCTTTACAACTCATTTACATCGAACGGCGCACCCACATGGTCGTCGGGCAAGAAAACACGCACTTGGGGCTTTGTAGGCACACACCTCTGCACAAAAAGCGCCAATCCAAGGACTCACACACACTCTCTTCTTTGGCTTCTGCAAGCTCACCGGCTCAAGGCCCTCCTCAAGAAGCCTACTCTGGCAAAAAGCATGAAAAAAGGCTCAAAAAAGGTTTATATAGGGGTTACCCTTTCAATTTGGGCATTTGGGCTCTGATTGGTCCACCTTGCATCCACATTTGGTAATTTTGGGAGGAGGTAGCCGCCTTTTGACTTTATCTGCTCTCTTTCTCTCTCTTTTGCACTTGAGGGGGGTGCATTAGCGACAATGCTAATGCCCCTTGGTATTTTTTTTTTTTTCTTTTTTCCCTTTTATTTTTTCACCCTTTGGAAGGTCACCTCTTCCACGGCCTCTTTGATTTTTTTCCCCTTGGACTATTTTTGTCCGGCTCCCACCAGCCTTCTTTCTCTCTTTTCCCTCGCGGGACGGTTCCCTTATTATGCACCGAGGAGGGGGGCATTAGTGAGGTCACTATTGCCTCCCCTCTTGCCTTCAAAAGGTAGGGCCTCCAATGGCCGCGAGGACGGGCACCTAACGGGCCGCCGCGTCACCACTGTCACGGGCTGCCGAATCACCACAGGCGGGCGCGTGCGCCCCTGGTGCCGCTCCATGCTGGCAAAAACCACCTCGAGTGTCCACGGGTCACCTGCGTAGTGCCCAAAAGAGCCGCCCCCGGCACGTCACCATAGCCATTCTCAAAGGGGAGCCTGCCTCCAAACTCGTATGCTTTAATGAAGTCTCTATCTAGGCTATATAGCCTATATCCCTTGCTCCAAACGGTGTATGCGGGTTCATCGGGTACCACGTGGCAGCTACCCGTGAGTCTTATCCAAGAACCCCCTTCATGTTGTTAGACATTTTTTGGATAAGCATGAAGTCACTAAGTCATGCCAAAAAGCTTGCCCACTAGCCTCATGTATATATTTGTAGCCCTGCAAGTTTTCGAAGTGGCCTTGTAAAAATTCATGTACAAAGGTGTGATTTTTCCAAGCTTGAATGCTGATGTTTTGGGTTGTTCGAGACTCCAAAATATGGTTTTTAATAAGTATTTTCACCCGTGCTTTATAGCTTGTGAATCGGACTTGTACATCATGAGTTACGAGCATATCAAGCGGGCGGTCTCAACTTAGAAGGTGATTGCGGGTGCATGCGAGAAGGGCAACTAGGCCAACTTGGGGGTCTAAGATTAGAAATGCTGAAGTTTTATATTTCTAGAGATAGCCGAGGTGATGGGCTTCGAGCACCGTGTGTTACGGTGCGTCATTCAGTGACCAGAGCAACAAGGTATGCCTCGGGGAAAATTGTCCGAGAAGTCCTCTCATGCTTTGGAAGAAGCTGAGAATTTTTGGGGAAGTTGGGAAGTTTGGAGGATGGTGCCAAGTGGCAATGGAGTAATCCCATATGGGGGGGAGAAAGTGGAAATTGGAGGGTATAACGGCGGGAGTGGGCACCCCCTAAGGTCGTATCAAAGGGCAAATGGAACTTCTCTTACCTTGCTAATGGGACTTGTGGGTATTGGGGGAGAGAGGGGATGCCCATTGTGAGTTCCCACTGTGTGGACAGGTGCCTGGCCACCTTTTTCGTCCCCGGACACTTGCCCGCACCCCATTCCTTGGTCAAATGGTCACTAACATCTCATTTTTCACCCAAAAAAGGCCAAAATTGGACCAATTAAAAGGTGCCCAAAGAGAGAACCATGTCGGCTAAGAGGAGAGAGAAAATTCCTTGGGATAAGAGCCAAAAAGATCCCCTTTTTAATAGTTGCAATTCTCTGCACATCTGTTTTGCTAACAGAGACTAGCTTTTTTGGAGCTTTTGAGAGATACCCCAACTTCAAAAGCTTGTAACTCTCTCCTCTGTTGTTGGAATCAAGCATATGGATACTCTACGGAGGTCTACATGACACGAGCTTCATCTTTATGGTCTTGGTTTTAATCAATTTTAATCATGGTGTCGGTTAGGGTTGTTTCCCGTCCGACTTTACAGGTGTTCGATATAAGTGTTTTCCCAGCTTTATGGTGTTTCCTTTCGACGGTGTGGTGTGTGCAAGGCTATAGAGGCTCTCATTTTCCTTCTTGTTTGCATGCTAACATCATTTTGGTGCCCCCACGGAGGAACAAGTGCTCCTATGCTCCAATTCCTGTGAAATATGTCTATTTTGCAGGCAGTGAATGTAAAAGGGATGTGGGTCCTTATGGAGAACCACCTATGTATGTGCAAATTGTGGAGAACACTTGAGGTAGTCATATAATTGGATTGCAGCCTTTGGAGGGTCATGAGGTTTTATGAAGCCAAGAATTGGGGGCCAGGTTACCCAGTGTGAGGTGGATTAGGTATTGGAGCGATCCATCGACATCCCTTGAGTTTTTGACGTCACATGTAAGTGTTTTTGTGGCAATCAAACATGGAAGACAAGTTCCCATAGTTTCATGGATTGGCTAATAAAAATGCACAGACGTTTATTGAAAGTCTGGAAGTCAATTGCTTACTGCACAATATACTGGACAAAGCTATATTGTTGCGACTGCTGCAATATAGTTTACAGGATGAGGCAAAAGTTTGGTTACACAATTTTGAGTAGTTGATGCAGGCACAAAATCTAGGGTGGTTTTGGACTACAACCGTGTGAAGCAAGCTTTCCTGGCACAATACAAATCCATCAAAGTACCTGATGAAGTTTGGCATGAAATTATGGGGTACACTCAGAGGGATAATCAGAGTGTTGATGATTTTGTCATGCATTTCACCCGTTTATGGGATAAATGGGCCCGGCATTTGGGAAACGAGATCCCTCCATCCATGTTAAAGAAGGACCATTTTGTGGCAAACCTAAAAGAAAGTCTGAAGTTCAAAGTTGAGCTGTAAAAACCCGTCACCTTGGAGGAGGCAATCGCCATGCCAGAGAGAAAGAATGGAAACCTCAAAGGCTTAATGAATACGGGAAAGCGGTCCCTGAGCAAAATAATGATAGCCAAAAGGAGGAGAATCAAGCAAAAGCTAGAGGTCAACCTATTCAAAGGGCTGCTAGTACCGAACAGTTACAACAAAATATGCAAGATATGATGACCATGATGCAAGAATTGTGACTTAGTGTCCTTGGTGGTGGAGGTGGTCGTGGGCGGGGGCGTGGTAGAGGAATGGCTCAGGCATGTGAAGCTCAGCCTAATGCGAATGCTGGTCATGGACAAGGTGGCTTTGAGCCACAGAGGATGTTCATGCCCACTTGTTATAATTGTGGTGAACTTGGTCATATTTGCACATATTGTTCAAAGCCAGTAAGGATGGGAGGGGATATGTTTCCACTTCCTCAGGAGATCCCTAATAGGGCTAATGATTATGCATTGGATATACGGGGAGATCAAGGTACTGGACAGGAAAATCAAGCCTCAACCTCTGGTGGTCATGTGGGCATTGTGCGAGTTGAAAAGAAAGAAGCAGATATGATGCCAGTAGGCAAAAGAGAAAGGGAAGGCTATGCAGCACCAGGGCCTAGCAGAAAGAAAGGGAAGGAGAAAGAGGTGAAGATGCAAATTCAAGAGAAAGAGAAAACCTCATAGACGATTTGAAGTGGCAAACTTACCGCTGGGAGAAGGCCAAACAGCTTATAGTTTAAAGGAAGACCTGATTGGGAGGAAAGTGGATTGTACTTTTGGACAGTTGATGAATATGGTGCCCAAACTTAAAAGGTAATGGAAGTCATTAGTGAATCAAGAAAAAGAGCCAAAGCATGGACAAGTCAGAGTGTTGTCTGTGGGAGAGTTACCCGACATCTGTCTTATGGTGAACGCTTGGCACAAAGGTGTGGGCATGGGAGAAGCCTACATTGATGGAGCTGGTCAAGTTTGTGTGATCACACATTCATGTGTCGAGAGACTGGGTCTCATTATATGCGGAAGCTCTAGGTTTTGGATTCGACTAGCAAACCATGCCAAAGTTAAATGTTTGGGAATGATCAAGAATTTGGAAGTCGAAGTCTTTAACGTGAAGGTTATGGTAAACTTTCATGTTATGCCAGCTGTTCTGGGAGACTTTCCTCTCATTTTGAGACGACCTTGGTTGAGAGCTATGGGTGTCGTGCAAGATTGGCGCAAGGGCACAATCAGTGTGCATGACAAGAAGGGTGAAAAGCGAGTGTTTAATATGACTACCAAACAACCTATGGCACTTCAAGATGTGAGTGAGAATGATGAGTCCAAAACTACCAGTGATGATGGTTCTGAAGACTCAACAAGTAGCACTACTTCGAGTTCCAGTGATGAGGGTGAAGTGTCATTCTTGTTTTTGGATGAGGAACAGAAAGAAATTAGTGAAGTGTTGCAAATATCAGGGAATATAAATGCTTCAAGCCGTTTAGAGCAACTTGAAGAGTTGATGCAACCTAAACAGGAACTGCTCGTGAAGAAAGAGTTAATTCAAAGTATGTTGAGTACTGATTTGACACAAGGAGAAAGAAGGGAGTACTTAGTAATGTTGCACAGGTTTCCAAATCTTTTCATTACCTCATATCAAGAAATAAGGGGTTTTGTTGGGGATCCTGTGAAGATCGAGTTAGTTGAAGGGGCAAAGCCAATACGGCAAAAATTAAGAAGGATGGGTAAGGAACAAATGAATGCTTTAAAGAAAGAAGTGGATAAGCTTTTGGATGTAGGGTTCATTGTGCCAGTTGATAATGCTGAATGGGTGAGCCCTATAATAGTCAAAGAAAGACGGGCGTTGGAGAGTTTGTGTTGACTACAAGCCACTAAACGCGGTGACCAAGAAAGATCCTTGCCCTTTGCCTTTTATTGATAAATTGTTAGATGCAGTGGCTAGTTTTGCGAGATAGAGTGTCTTTGATGGGTATTCAGGATACTTTCAGCTTATCCTTGCTCCTGAAGACAGGAAAAAAACTACTTTTATCACGCCATGGGGTTGTTTTTGCTTTTGTTGCCTTCCTTTTGGGTTGACAAATTGGCCAGGAGCCTTTGAAAGAAAAGTAGATTGGGTCCTTACCCCATTCCTTTGGAAGTTTGTCAAAGGATTCATAGATAATTTCTGTGTATACAGTTCAAGGAAAGAGCATGTTCAAAAGCTTGAAATGACTTTTGCTAGGTATGATGAATGCGGGGGTCAGCTCCATCCTAAAAAATGTCATTTGGCACAGCCACGGGTGAAGCTTCTTAGGCATGTTATATCAGAAAATGGGATTGAAGCAGATCCAAAGAAAGTGGAGGTTTTGTTGTTAGTGTCATCCCCTAAAGATACTAGACAGTTGGTGACTTTCAAACAGAAAGTTAAATATATGTCTTGTTTCATACCTTTGGCATCACAGCTATTGTATCCATTGCAGCAAATAGTTAAGAATGATCCCTTGGAGTGGTCTCATGAGTGTGAACGATGTGTTTGACAAAGTTAAATAAGTTTTGAGTACGTTACCTATTATGCAAGCTCCTGACTGGGAAAAGGAGTTTTATGTCAACCCATTAGTGGGAGATGATGCTATTGGAGCTATGTTATTACAAAGGGGGAAGAAATCTCAGTATATGAAGCCTGTTCATTATGCTTCAGAGTGAAGACTCCTCATGAAAGATATTTTTCTGAAATTGAATTGGTGATGACCAATATGGTTTATGCTTGCAGGCGATTCAGGCACTATTTGCTGCAATAGTCATTCACCTTTCTTACCAGTTATTTATTGCTTCCCTAGCTGTTCAATAATTCAAATATATCAAAAACAGTGATGAGATGGGTTATTGAGCTCCAAGAGTTTCAATTCACCTTTTTGGTGGAGGAAAGTACTCGCTCTACCTTAGCAGATCTTCTTACCTATAAGGATACTCTGGTTTTGCTCAAAGAAGAAGTGGTGCGAAAAAGGGAAGTCGAGACTCCTGCGATCTCTAATGCTTCATTGTTGTACTTTGATGGTTCTTATCGAAGAAGTCATGATGTTGCTTCAGGAGGCATTGTCATTTATGATGCACAAGGAAAGCTTATGAGGAAGCATGGGCTGAAACTTGATGCCAAAAGTAACAATGAAGCAGAATACATGGCTCTTGAAGGTGGTTTGCATACTTGCTTACAATTGGGAATTAGACGCTTGCAAATTAGAGGAGATGCTTTGTTGGTTGTGAAGCAAGTGTTGGGAGTACGGAAGAATAAGAACCCTAAACAAAAGAATTTATGCTTCAAAGTGAAAGCGTTGCTCAAAAAGCTTGAAGCATGGAGTTTGCAGCATATTGAGAGGTCTCAAAATGAAGAAGCTCATGATGCTGCCCAAGAGATGATCACTTGTGTGTTTGTGGTAAAGACAGATGCCCCTTTATATCATGGGAGGAAAATCTTATCAAAGGAAGTAGATTTTCTATTGACAGGTGTTCTACCTGAAGGTTTACCATCTTCTAAAAAGTATGCGTTTATAAGGAAACCTAGGAAATTCAAAATGCTTGATGATGTGCTTTACATGAAAGGAGGTGATTTTGGTTTTGCGTTGTGTACCTTGGAAGGAGGACATTTACAAAATTATGGAAGAAAATCATGAGGGATCTTGTGGAGTCCATTTTGCTATGAAGATCATGTTGCATAAGGTCTTGCAAGAAGGTTATATATGGCCAAGTATTCAATGGGATGTTAATCATTGGTGCAAGTCATGTTTGCCTTGTCAGAGGATGGGAAAGAGAATTCTAAAACCTGAGTTGCGGAAGACAATTTTAGCTTTTGATGTGTTTGAAAAATGGGGTCTTGATGCTATTGGACCCTTATCTATGACTAGCAAGAAAAATGCTTACATTTTGACAGCAATGGATTATTTGTCACGATGGGAAGAAGCCAAAGCTATCAAATAGATTACTAGTAAAGAGATGGGAAAATTTGTTTATGAGTACATATGTTGCAAATTTGGTGTGCCACTAGAGCTACTTTTGGATAGAGGACCAGGATTTAGAGGAGAGCTGTTTGATTTCTTATGCAAAAAGCTCAATATACAGCATAGGTACAGTTCTCCCTATTACCCACAATGGAATGGTCTCAATGAAAGGTTCAATGGAGAGTTGGTGAAGATCTTGACAAAGATGACTCAAACACGTGGGAAAACTTGGGATTCAAAGTTGCCTTGGTGCGTTGTGGGCCTACACGACTGCTATCAAGACGAGCACAGGATTTTCCCCTTACCACTTGGTTTATGGCAAGGAAGATTTATTGCCAATTGAAGTGGAAATTCCTGCTCTCAAGCTATTGTCATTGGAAGATGAGGAGCAAACGAATGCATGGCAGAAAAGGTTATTGGATTTACAATGCTTACAATTGGATAGAGTTTTATCTTTGAGCTACTATGAAGAAGTATCAAGGAAGGCTCAACTAAAAGCCAATGAGTGCGTGGAAGATAAAAAAATGGAAAAGGGTGATTTGGTGTTGCGATACAATAGTAAATTGGACAATACCTTTCAGAAGAAATTTCAAATCAAATGGGAAGGTCCTTTTACTGTTGTCAAGAAGTTTGATAATGGCACATATCAGTTGGCTGATTTGAGTGGTGCACAACATAAATATCATGTCAATGGTTATAGATTGAAGAAATATATGGCACGTTGGATGACAATTGTGACTAATGAAATGCTATTAATAGAAGGAGACAATGTCGAGACATCTAAAAATGTGAATGAGGTTTCTGGGGATGAAATGCAGCATTTGTTCAACCTAGACACCTCTGCTTGTCATGAATGACTAAGCAGGCAAGGGGGGGTTGGCAAGCTATGTCAAGCATTTTTTTGGATAGCATGAAGTCACTAAGTCATGCTAAAAAGCTTGCCCACTAGCTTCATGTATATATGTGTCATAGCTCTGCAAGTTTTGGAAGTGGCCTTGTGAAAATTCATGTACAAAGGTGTGATTTTTCCAAGCTTCAATGCTGATGTTTTGGGTTATTCAAGACTCCAAAATATGTTTTTTAATAAGTATTTTCACCCGTGCTTTATAGCTTGTGAATCGGACTTGTACATCATGAGTTACGAGCATATCAAGCGGGCGGTCTCAACTTAGAAGGTGATTGCGGGTGCATGCGAGAAGGGCAACTAGGCTAACTTGGGGTTCTAAGATTAGAAATGCTGAAGTTTTATATTTCTGGAGATAGCCGAGGTGATGGGCTTCGAGCACCATGTGTTACAGTGCGTCATTCGGTGATCGAAGCAGCAAGGTATGCCTCGGGGAAAATTGTCCAAGAAGTCCTCTCATGCTTTGGGAGAAGCTGGGAATCTTTGAGGAAGTTGGGAAGCTTGGAGGATGGTGCCAAGTGGCAATAGACTAATCACACATGGGGGGGAGAAAGTGGAAATTGGAGGTCTAAGGGGGGGAATGGGTACCCCCTAAGGTTGTATCAAAGGGGCAAATGGAGCTTCTCTTGCCTTGCTAATGGGGCTCGTGGGTGTTGGGGGAGAGAGGGGGACACCCATTGTGAGTTTCCACTATGTGGACAGGCACCTGGCCACTTTTTTGGTCCCCGGACACTTGCCCCCACCCCATTCCTTGGTCAAATGGTCACCGACAACTCATTTTTCACCCAAAAATGCCAAAATTGGACCAATTAAAAGGTGCCCAAAGAGAGAACCGTGTCCGCTAAGAGGAGAGAGAAAATTCCTTGGGATAAGAGCCAAAAAGATTTCCTTTTTAATAGTTGCAATTCTTTGCACATCTTTTTTGCTAACAAAGACTAGCTTTTTTGGAGCTTTTGAGAGATACCCCAACTTCAAAAGCTTGTAACTCTCTCATCTGTTGTAGGAATCAAGCATATGGATATTCTACGAAGGTCTACACGACACAAGCTTCATCTTTATGGTCTTGGTTTTATCCAATTTCAATCATGGTTTGGGTTAGGATTGTTTCCTGCCCGACTTTACAGGTGTTCGACATAGGTGTTTTCCGCAGCTTTATGGTGTTTCCTTTAGACAGTGTGGTGTGTGAAAGGCTATAGAGGCTCTCGTTTTCCTTCTTGTTTTCACGCTAACAACATGAAAATGATTCACTAAAAAACTCTCCAATGGCCAACTTTTTGGTCTGTTTTAATATGTAACACCTCCCTGTTCACATGCTCAATGAGCAGTCTGTTGAGCTCATTGGGAAGAACTCCTTGCCGGCTCTGAACCACATGAACCTCGTCACATTTTGCCCTTGACATTCCTTCGAACAATGCGTGCAAAAATAACCAAAAAAATCATCTGACGCCCCGCTCTCACTGCCAACTACCGACTTTGACTTGCAATAACTCCCCACTCTGAGCTCCAATTGGGATTCTCTCAATTCCTCCTGGCTCCACATGAGGCATACTATCACCGAGAACCTTGGCGAGGCCAAAAAATGGCAGATGGTGCATGCTCCAATGCAGGCAAGTGGACACAGACCCGGCCCCTAGAAAATCTTCTACTGATCATAACTTGCTAACCAGAGCTCCGTTTGACGAGCCGTTTGGACCGACTTCTAAAGCACACTGAACACTACATTTTGGATCACTAACTTGTCACTTTGGGTTCCTTCATCTGCTATCCCAATTAGACCACCCTTTAAGCTCTTTTGGACTAAAGAACCGCTTTAGACATACCTTCCCGCTACCCTTTGGCTGCCCAGGACCTTGGTACCTGCCCTAGCCTTCTGCATTGCACCTGCCTACAGCCATTGCTTGGCAAGGACCACTTTTCATCTTGGACCAACTTTGGCTGCACCAACGCCATGGACCTCATTTGTTAGTAAAGCACCACTACATGGTATCTCAATGCCTGCAACAATACCTACAAGTGTGTACCAATCATATACACATATGGGTCCTCATACTCATGTAGCCCCTACCCCTCCCATTGTTTCAACACCTATGCTCCAACAACCACAACACCCAAGCTCTTATTTCAATGGGACCATACCGGCTAGCATTAGCATGTCACATCCGACGTCTACTATGTTTAGGGCCACACATGTGAACTTTGGGCCACCACATGGCACAACACCGTACCAAACTTGGAACCCAAGGGCTTCCTATATGCCAATACCTACTCCACTTATAGTTTTGGGGGTGCCTTTACCCACGGTGCCTCCTCACTTAGGTGACTTGGCAACATTTGCTCAAGCTATCAATCAATCTATTGCTGAGAATATGCGTAACACGCTTGATAGAGAGCCTAGAAGTAAGGTAATATAAATAGCCAAGCTCACACAAAAATTTAGTGGAGATGGGGATGTGAGAAAGCATATCGAAGTGTCTGAACAAATATGCAATTCTCTAGGAGAACACAATGACTTGCATAATAGTAGTGCTTTAAGCCTAACCTTAAGTGGGAAGGATGGGGATAGGTATAGAATCCTAAGGGTGGAAGAAAAAACGATTTACCCGACTCTTAGGAGACTATTCTTGAAAGAATACATACGAGAGGGAGTGCTTTGGGGTGTAGCCTCTTAGCTCCAGAAAGCCCAATGAGAGGAAGGAGAGTCCGTGAGAGACTTTATTAGTCGCTTGAAGCATTTGATTTCTCGTTGTAATCCAAATAAGCGCTTCAATAATAATCAATTGCTTAATAGATTCATTAAGGGATTACGACATGAGGATATCTACAATGGCCTAGTCATTAGAGGTATCACCACTTGGGAAGCAGTCACCACCAATGGGATCCAATTGGAGGATAATTTAATGATTCAAGGAGAAAGAGTGTCTGTTGAACCTAAATCTACTAGCTCACAAGCATCAGGGCATCAACCAATGACCCTAAAGCCTATTGCTAAGGAGCCAAAGATATCTGAGATGACTTTAGCAGATCTCACCAAGGCCATTCAAGAGAGTCTAAGAGACAATCGTGCTCTGCAAAACAATCATATGTATCCAAGAAGGGAGCAACAATGGTGCTCAGTATGCTATGGTCCGCATAGTACCAGTGAATGCCCTACTTTTAGAGTAAAATTCAATGGGAATTGCAATGCCTTTGGGAGGTATGGTCATCAAACCAAGGATTGCATAGTATTTAAACGTGCGATGGCCAATAGAACAACCTTAGCATGGACAGACACAACTCGAGTGCCTGCATTGATGCCAGCCACACTTCTGAACAAACGTCACAACACATGGTCCCTAGGGCCCAAAATATTGTGCAAACAACACCATTACCACCTCCAGTGTTAGGACCGCAACTCCCACATCCGAGAATCACTTCTGTCAATCAAGTGGGTTGTGAGTCATCTATTACTTGTTTGGAAGACTATGAGGAAGATATAGACCCTAATATTGCCTATGGGATTGATGCACTTAAAGAAAGTCCACAATACTACATGGAGGACTATTAGGGACAAGTCAAACCTATCTATCAAGTAGCTGCTCTTGCCGCAAGAGGCCAAAATATCAATTTCACTGCCAAGAGACCACCTCTTCAATGCAATGAGTGTGGTCCACATCGTGTAGCGGAGTATCCTATTAGACTACAAAAGAATGCCACACTAATGCAAACCAATCAAGCGAGCACATCTACCCTGCCGATACTCATGTGTAACCGATGTGGCATAGATATTTGATTGCCCAATGCCCTAATAATCCAAATGTGCCAAAGATCACGCCATTGAACTTGATTGAGGTTACCAAGGAGCCATCACAAAGTACACTTGTGGTACCAGTAAATGTACTCACACGATCAATGCTCCAAAAACAAAATTATATTCTTGAAGAAAGAGACACAACATCAATTGCCCAATCCTAAAAGAAGAAGAAAACAGAAAGGAAGAGATCGCAAAAAGCAACGAAGTTGACCCCAGTTCAAAGACCAACATAGGGACTAGTGACAACCCCATATATATGAACGATGCTGAAGAGGATTCTAATTCAGGTGAAACCATGGAGATTAAAACGACCATTAGAAAAAAAAACGAGGATCATCATAAGCCACAATGGCTAGGACTCAAGAAGAAGACAGGAACTTACCCAAACCCTACAGAGGAAATTGAGCAAGTCAAGCAATTAATGAGTTTGGTAGAAGAGACCCAAAGAGATTTAGAAGTAGCACCTAGGTAGATCCAGATTACATACACATTGTTTCCTACACAACAACAACCTCACAAAGTCCAAGACCCCTAGCCATACCTAGTGTCATCCAAGAAGAAAGTGACTTAAAGTCATGGGAAACTGGGCGTACTCACTTCTTGTTGGAAAGAATGTTTACAGAGAGACTACCTGACCCTATCGAAGAAATGGAGATCCCATCTTCCCCACGTCAAGGGACTGAAGCCCAAAAGATTTCGTTAAACATTACCAAATTGATGGATTTCATGGCTTCAGAAGTTAGAACCACCATCATGTCCAAACTATATGGAGACCCTGAGCTATTCTTAGCTCTTCAAGCTTTCCTCAATGGAGAACTGAAGGTCGAGCTACCACAATTTGCACAGATATATGGAGCTAGGGAGATGCCAATAGAGGAGGAACACTTAGATCCACAACCCACCTAAATGAGAACCCTGCTGTAGAAATACCTGTTAACAAGTTGGGACAATACTTTGAGGGTGATGAATCCAATGCAACCATACCAATCACTACCAAGGGATTAATTGTGAAGGGAATCCTTGATGGTGGCACTGGGGCTAGCATTGTGACTAAAAATTACCGGGAAACTATGGGAAGACCTCACCTTGGGACCACAACCATAGTAGTAAAGATGGCCAATGGGTCTATTGTTAAACCTATTGGGATGCTAGAAGATCTCAAGATCAAGGTCTTTGGACATAAAATAAGAAATACCTTCATTGTTATGGATTCTTCCAAGCACACTATGGCATTTGAGATGATGTTAAGACGTCCATTCATGAGAAGAAAAAATAATGCATTAATGGTCTAAAAACCATGTCTACTTGCAATTCCAAGATTCTGTCATTCGAGTGGATCTTGTAACTGGTCGAGCACATCCTCTAGGAAATAGGTTTATAATTGATCACAGATCTGACACCAGAGTTCACTCGACCCCATTGCAGTATTGTTACACATGTAAAGCACACTGATGTTGGAGAAGATTCTCCTTCTATGGATGTACTACCTGGGATGACTGAGTCGGACAATGTGGATTGGGTCCACTTAGCAGCAACCATAGACACTTGGGGAAATAGAGGGACGACCTGAGTAACACCTAAGGGGAATGAAATGCCACCACTCATACCCTTGAATATGCTAGAAGCAATGCATATAGCTTCTGATGACCTACAAGATGAAGGTTTGACTAGCATTGGAACCATTAGCGTCTCACAAGACTATAGCCCACACAATTTGGGGTCAGAATCATCAATTGAAATTGACTCTAAGGACAAATAATCTGAGTTAAATCTTAGTGAAAATGTGGGGACAAACCATTCAGGGTCCAGTGGTACCCTAGATGACAATCTATCCAAGGGACCAAAAGACACAAGTAGCGATTCATCTAGTGACTCTTCACTAGAGATCGGCCGTAATTGAAAATTAGACAAGAAGAGTAAGAGATATAAGAGGCGATGTTATCGAGCAAATGTGCATGCTAGAATAAATGAAAAGAAATCTACCGCATAATGGATTAATTATATAGGGGCATGTGATGCTCATCAGAAGTTGGTAGATAACTGGGGTTAATACCTTCAAAGCATTATGTGGTGTAGTCCACAACCCATTGACATCGAACAACTAGAGGCTACAGAGAAGCCAAAGTTGAGCCATACTCTAAGGAGACGACAAAATCGAGAGTTAGCTCAACAACAAAAGAAAGAGTTACAAGCCATCCATCAAAAGAAAGGAGCCAAAGAACAGGCAAAGCTTAAAAAGATCCAAGCAAGAGTTGAGGCTTGAGAAAGACAACAACCTCTTACATGCCATCGAGAGGCTAATCTGGGAATCACAAAAGGGTTTTTTGAAGACACTGATGATGATTCATTGGAATCTGAGCCACCTCTACGATATCCAATTGAACTAAATAGCCTCTATGGGAGAGTATTATATAATGCATTATTTGGAAACAGGAGCTCAACATAATTTGTTATCCTATGGAGTTTGGTGCCAGCTAGGAAAACCACCCCTATCCACTAGCACCATCCAAGTCAAGGGTGTCAATAAGAAGAAGACCACTGTTTTTGGAATTCTACACACTCATGTTATTTATGACAATGGAACCGTGGTTCAAAGCTTTTTGGTCATGTCTATTTGGTACTATGGAGGGTAATATAAACTTGGGGCGCAAATGGATATCTACAGTCAAATGTAATATCGATTGGGAGACCGGGAGTATCACGACGCAGAAACCAACTCATGGCCCTATGGCTCAAGGAATAACACCTAAAATCTCACCTCTTCATAACACAAAAAACAACCAAATATTGCCAATCCAAAAAGTCACAACATTCTTGCCAGTAGCACAACCCTCTAAAGCTTCAACTTCCATGGCTAGTACAACAGACTGCTACATCAAAGGCTCCAGGTGATCTGACCAAGGGTACATATCAATGGGTCCCCAAGGTATCATTACCAAACCCGCCTATGGTTCAAGTTAATTCACAAAGGAAACCTCGAAGGAAGGTGTCCACTCAAGTTAAGATGGTGAAAACCAAATCATGTTAGATTCCCAAACAACTATTAGAAGCCCAAGGCTACTATGATGGAAATAATCGAATTTGGGTACCTAAGTGTAAATCGTGTCCTTCCCTTTACACTACAAAACCATGTGAGTCAAACCTTGTGATTCCAAAGCCGATGGAAAATAGTGGAAGGAAAAGATCACAGAATGCTACACACCTATTCCAGAGCTAGTTTGGGTTCCAAGTCAAAACCTATTCGGCTTAGCTCAGGAAAGGGGGAGTTCCATGAAGCTTCTAGCTCCTCATGTAATGCGTCCATAGAGGTAAAAGATTCTACACAACCTCCACCTACTATAGACAGCCTCCATGGACCTTCAAAAGATTCGACACCTCCCATTGTGCAATTATTACCTGATGCACTACTTCAAGTTCGTTCATGGAAGAGTACCTTACAACCCTTGCAACTCGTTGAGGCACCCAAGGTAATAGAGAATATTGACTAAAATCCTCACCTATTACCAATTGGAATAACTGGTTCCAAAAGGTGATGACATCCGTTTAAAGTATGATCTACCCAAGGAAGGGGGGAGTCTTCATTCACGTCAGCCTATTGAATTATTTTCCTCTTACCCTTCTTTCCCTGATCCTTGAGCTTTCCAATTTTAGGGATTATATATATATATATATATATATATATATATATATATATATATATATATATATATATATATATATATATATATATATATATATATATATATAGTAACTAACCATCCTAGTTCAAAAAAAAAAAAAGTAAAGAGCAAGAGTTTAGTGATTAGCAAAGTTCTTTTTTCCCACTGATGTACCTCTAGAAGATGGATGTTTGGTGGTGACTATTGTGCAGTTTGTGACTACATAAGGATACCTTCGAAGGACAACAACAATGGATGTTTACATGTTACACAAATGTTCTCCATTATATTAGCTTTACTACTTCCATTTATCTATGCTTTCCACAGTTACATGTTTGCATCTTGTCATTTGAGTTTCTAACAATGCATAAATATATGAATTTGTGACATTGCCAATTTAGATGTTATAATTTTTTCAAACTTCTAGTACCTTGTTCTTTTCTTTGAGTTTGGTCTACTAGTTGGCTTTAAGTAGGTATCGGGACCTTAGGCTAAACTAGGCCACTTAGGTGCTAACTTTAATTCCTAAATAGTCTAACAATTGTAGCAACTTTAATAATGTTTTAGGCTATGAGGATATAGTTCTCTCTAGCTTATTCCACCTAAGTGTGACTTGTGTTGTGGAAGTCCATGTGTTACGCTGGTATTTGAGACCTTGAGTCTCCCGGCTAGTTTATGCTCAGGCTGGTATTTGAGACCTCGAGTCTCCCAGCTGCTGGTATTTGAGACCTTGAGTCCCTCAGCTACTTGTAGCAACTATGACAACAACAAAAAAGGGGGAAAAAAAAAGAGAAAAGAGAAATAAAATAGCACAAACTTCCTTGTATTTTATGTTGATCACACCACTTAAGTGGTATAAGTGACAAGATCACTAGTCTTTAGACCCCGACGAGCATTCCTAGAGTTAACTACTCTTTAATATTTTTTAATTAACGTTGGTCAATTTAGTACTTACTTTAGCCCTAGCTCTTGTGTACTTCTCTTAGATTCAACCTAATAGACCTTAACTCAATTGCATTTCATTCAGGTACTACGCTTGTTCTAGTTGGCGATGTTACAATTCATGAAATTTTTTGTATTTCTTAAAATATTAGGTATGCATCTCACTTATTGCACACCTACATATGCTGCCTTTGAGCTTTCACAATGTTGTTTTTCTTCTGCTATACAGGTACTCTTATCGTGGATCCCGATGCTGCACTGTTATATTTCGAGGGTGGAATCTACTTCAGGAAGGGGGGCATGTTAACCACCGACGTCCACTTCTAGTAGTCATGGGCCGGGCTTGTTGGTCCAATAGGAAAAGGGTAAGAGTGATCGCCGATTAGAGGTGCACTCTAACTGGAACATTCAAGGGTTAGTTGGCTAAGCATGTGCGCCCAAGTGTGAATGGGCGAGCTCATATAAAAGTCACCTAAACCTAAAAATCACTCATTCTCGCATTTGTGCAATTGAAGAGTGCTCTTGCTCCATTTCCACCTTGTTCTTCTTCTCCTTGTGTGTGTGTGTGTGTGTGTGTGTGTGTGTGTGTGTGTGTGTGTGTGTGTGTGTGTGTGTGTGTGTGTGCGCGAGTGCGCGAGAGAGAGAGAGAGAGAGAGAGTGAGAGAGAGAGAAAGAGAGAGAGAGAGAGAGTGTGTGTGTGTGTGTGTGTGTGTGTGATCGAGCATTGTGACAGCACGGTGGCGGCGAGGCCGTTGAGCACACCACGACGTTAGCTCCCTCTTCTTCGCGACGAGGAATCGTCCACGAAGGCAAACGTAGGGCGGTGAGTGACACACCCTTGCTCTCTTGAGCTACTAGATTAGTCTGGTTGTGTGCTTGCAGCCATTTGTGGCTCACACACAATGTACGGCAAGTCCCTTACTTTGACACGTGCAACAGATGCGCACACAGTGCATAACATCTTTACCTGCATGTTTACCTCTGTAGGCCGGGATTCCTCCACTTGGAATTCATCAAGAACATCGGTTTGCACTTTCTCCTGCTCCTCAAACCCAACTTTCACATATTTATCTACATGCAAAAGATCAAATTCCCCATACCTTGAGTGGGAAGAATCAGTTTTGCATGTCGTGTTAGCATCTATGGAACTGCTATCCTTTGTTTCCACTTCTTCTTTTGTCTCAAGACTTGGGATTTTCTCTAACTTCATTGCTTCAACATCGTCTGCAAACCGCACTCTTTGATCCCTAGCACTTGCCAAATGGAGCTTGACCAACCATACCTGAGTTTGCGCGTGCATCTTCTACTCGATCTGGAATTGCTTGTACTTCTTTCACGACTAGAGCTTCCCTAATTGGCATCCTTGGCATCAAAATTGCTCCACCTCTTTGCAACCATAAAACCCTCGGTTCCTCTTGCATCAACATGTCTCTTTGCATTAGCCTTGGCTTTACTTCAACCACTTCAATTGGCCTAGGCACCACCGCACTTGACAAACCCTGTCTCGCCTGCCGCTTCTTCAAGATCTTCTTGGTTCAACCTCTTGCCAAATTTACCGCTTTTGCATACGTCACTGGCCCATCAGCTTCAACCTTGTCTCAAACATCCTCATACAGGTAGTCCAAAATTTGCTCAATTTCAAATAATCAATACTTTGGGAAGCAGTTACCTCCATCAATTGTCTCCAAAGGGCCTCGAAGCCCATTCAAAAGCTCAAAAATCATCGTCCAGGCTGTTAAGGCGGTTACGCCGCTAACGGAAGCTAAATAGTGAGAACTCAACCAACAACAGAATTTGTCAGACGAGGACGGAGCTTGACCCGCAGGCGCATGGAAACAACTAGGTGGGTGTCAAATCACCTACTCGACCTTCTAATGACAATCACTACTAAGGAAATCAAATCTAAGTTCTAAAATACGCAAGTGACTGAAATCCGTACTACGAACGAATGCTATACGAAACAGAATCTAGAATCGTTGAATCGATTTCAAACTCAAGGGGAAGTCTATACACTAGGTAAGAACAACACCCTAAAGACTTGAACTGCAAAATCAACCTATAACCACTCCGTGCGGTAAACGCGTATGAAGACAGGCCGAAAAATACAGGTGATCGAAACTTGACCCCGATGGTACCAATGTGTAGCTCTACTCGTTGTGGTTCTATAGATATGCTGCATGCTCCATTCCGACACACGAGTTGGAAGAAAACTCACACCGAAACTCGTAGGAACTTACCACACATAGAAGCCGATAGCGCGCACTCTTGGTATCTGTGCGTAGCTCTCACCGTTGCTAACACAATGGCGGTGTTGCTTCTCCAATGGCGGCTCCGTAGCTCGCGTAGCAAGTAGATAAGACTCTCTCTCTCTCTCTCTCTCTCTCTCTCTCTCTCTCTCTCTCTCTCTCTCTCTCTCTCTCTCTCTCAGACACAGTCACGGCGCTCCAAAAACTCACTTTGATTAATAATCTCCTTTTTTAGGTTACAAAAACTTTGGCTTATATACCTCATGAGGCCTTGGAGGTGAGAACATCTCTAACTAATTACATCAGCAAGTGAAATTACTTCGGGATTACAAGCTGGAAACTCAATTGAGTCCCGTTACTTAATGAATGGCTCAAATCAAAATTAATGTCGGAAAGACATTTATTACAATCAATGGTTACAAAATGATGAGTGTGAGCAAAATGTGGGTGTGATCCTCTGTTGGCTCAACACTCCCCCCCTCCGCGTTCATGTCGTCCCTGACATGACTTTTATGCTTGGTCAATAAAGTCCTGTCGTCTTGAGCATCTGTAAATGTGATTCGTATCGTAGGTTGCCGATGGTCAAGGTTGGGCCGAATATTTTGCTTTCGTGGGTGAAAAAGCCGGTGTAGAAAGCTTCTTCGAATGTTTGCATGTGGAAGCTAGGCAAAAACATAATCCTTTGGTATAGGAGGTGTAACACTTTTGGAGAAGGCTGCAATGAAAGATCGTACATCATATCAGTCACTGTGTCGGCCGTCGATAGTAGACTCGAGGTCGTGGCTTTATTTGGCGCGAACACTTCAATGCAAGCTAAGAGAGTCCTGCAGATTTTCTTGAGCATCTGACACGAAAGGTCAGGAGAGCCAGTAAAGAGCTTGATGGTGCCCGTTAGGATTTTCACCATGTAGGCTTTACCTATTCTCTCTCCTACCTTTGGTCCTGACATCCTGGGGTAATTAAGCCAATTTGGCTTCTTTTCTGCAATCCTGCCATGCTCTTTCCAGTTTTTGACTCTTGGCACCGGGCAGAAGGTTGCATCCTCCCGAATCTCCTTTGGTGCCTCTACCAAGTAGATGAGGTAGGCTGGGTATTTGTTCAGCCAACCTTTCCTCCATTTAGGTTGTGAATCTACTATCTTCTTTGATTGTTCCTCCTTTGTGATGTCACCTTCGTAAAGAGCGACATACTGCTCCTCCTCTATTCTCTTTTTCGTCTTTAGCACTTCAAATTTCATCAAAGGGAAAGGCAGGCTGGGTTGCATCCACTGTTCATGGAGCACTTTTGTGTCTAGTCCCTGAAGTCTAATGGAGATTAGGAGTCTCCTCTCCCATTCCATTTCCGCCTTGGCACTCTCCTCTGTTGACTTTTCTATTTGGTCATGGAGCCTTTGTTCTTCTTCTTCAGAGATTCCTGAAGTCGAGACCACCTCTTGAGCTGGGGCTGGATCTTCAATTGTGGTTGCCTCTCCAGTTTCTGGTAGCTCTATGGCTGCTCCACCTGATTCTTCATGTGGTGTCTCTGTCTCTCTTCTTTGTTGCTCTTGTAGATCTTGGAGCTGTTTGCGGAGGGCCTCATTCTCTGTCCGTAGTGTTTGATTTTCTAATGTGAGCCTCTCCTCTGCGGCCAATGATCCCTCCGCAATGTGCAACCTTTGCACTTGCTCTAATCTCAGCTCTCTTTGTAAGCTTCGGACCTGGTCTTCCAAAGCTGGTATGATAACTCCCTCTTGTTCGGTTCCTGCTCTGCTAGCTCTAGGGGTAGTCCTAAGTCTAGTGATTGTTCTTTCTTGGAGCTCGACTCTCTCCCTTAGCTCAATGAGCTCATCCTTGGCCGCCTCCAACTCATCCTCTATCCGCTCCCTTGCTTCCTGTGCACTTGTTACTTCTCTTGAAGCCTCGGCTAGCTGGAGTATCAAGCCGTCTCTCTCGTTTTCCGCGTCATAGAGTGATGCTTTATGACTTTCAGATTCAGTCATAGCATTCTCTAATTTCCTCTGCAACTCTGCTTCCCTTTGTTTGGCTGTCTCCATCTCTACTTCCTTTGCCTTGGATCTTTCTTTAATCTTGCTGAGCAGTTCATGCACCATGTGCATGTCTTTTTCATCTTCATCTGTCAACTCTAAAGCTCTTTCTGCCACCACCTCCATTGGCTTTGGCTCTTCTAGTACGTTCGGTTCGTCCAGTTTCTCTTCACTTTCTTTTTTACTCTTTGTCTTTTCCTCCGTCCCTCTCCGTTCATATTGTTTTTGTAGGGTGATCCCATAAACTGCCTCAAGGGCCTCTTCTTCAGTGTATCCTATAGCTACCAGATCCTCATAATCATTTCTCTTTTGCTGAACTGGATCTATCTTCTTTTCTTTGGTCTCGGCCTCTGGCTTTTCCAAATCATCTGTGTCCACCTCTACTGTGGTCTCCTCCACAATTTTTTCCGTCTTCTTCGGGCTTGGTACATCAGTCATAGAGGGATATCTGTCCTCAGCTTCCTTGGCTTTCCCTTTGTCGGCTTGCCCGTCTATCTCTTGAGGCTTAGTAGACTCATCTACTTTCCTTTTCCCCTTGTCGTCCTTTTTCAGCTCAGCTTTTAATTGTTGTACCTCCTCTTCAGTGTATGGCTCGAAAGGTTGCTGCTCCAGAATAGCCTCCGACTCCTCATAAGCTTTAATATATTGATCGTATTGATCAATATGTGGCCTGGCCGAGCTAGTTCCGACTTTAGTGGGGTCTGGCACCCACTTTTCTTCAAAGTCACCCTTTAGAGCTCTTTCCGCTCTAAACTGCTCCACTAGTCTTTCCATTCTTGCCGCTTTCTGACTTTTGGTTTGCTTGGGAGCAACCTTCTTCTTTACTTTCTTCTTAAGCGGCTCGTCCACATCCTCTTCAGGTTCTGAAACTATTTCTAGTTTCCGGCGTGCTCTTGTGGATGCCCTCTTGGATACTTCGGGCTGTTCTTCCTCCTCGTCGGCTTCTCTAAGCCACTCATTCTGGGAGGGAACCTTTGGCCACTGATCTCTAGCTCCAATAGCTTCATAAGCTATTCTTGTCAGAATTTCCGCTCCTCCTATGTACTTTGGCTTCTCGTTGTGCATGGCAATTACTTGCTCGTGGATGTGTTGAGAGTAATTCACCTCTTTTGGCATATTGCTCTTTAATGCCCATGTGATGGTGGTCGCAATGGCATGGGGTGGTGTCGTATACTTTTGCGGTCTTTTACTGCAAACATGAAGGAATTGGTTGTATAGTCGGCAAAGGGTTGCCGCTCTTGGGTCCGCCATATCTCCATAGGTTGCATTCTGTTTCTTGGGCCCATAGACCTCTATGGCCTCCCTTCTTTCCCTGACCGAGCTCCCTTTGTTGTGCAGCTTCAATGCGTCTGCAATGAGCTGTGGAGTGATCTGTACTTCTACTTTCTCTCCATCCATGGCTGTCAATGTGGCTTTTCCATCCTTCTGAATGGATGTTGCCAACTCGTACACTCTTCTTGTATCCACACCTGATGGTCTCGAGGTGAAGAAATTGTGCAAGTCTGCCCTTTCCAGGTACCTGCTGATGTGTTCTGACCTGCTATAATCTACCAATTCTTGTGGGATCATCGGTACATCCACCGCTTGCCCTTGAGGATCTCTGAAACTCCCCTAGTAGATCTTTATTCCCTCTTTCTCCAATACTGCTTCCTCCACCCAAGTTTTGGTTGGCTTGATGGTTTCTGCTGGAATGTCAAAGGGTTCCGCTTCTGCACGAGCATCTTTGATTGTCGGTCTTTTTCTCTTCGTTGCCGATAACTTGGCGGAATCCATGGATCCTGTAACTCCAATTTCAGAAGTTAGTGTCTTTTTAGTACTGAAAGCCAAAATGAAGCTTTTAACTATCCAAATGAGTTGAAAATTGAAACATGAGCTATCCAGGGCCTAAGGATGCAAGGTAGGTGAAAAAATATGCAAAATGGGCTCAAAATCATGCTGGAGACATCATACGCGTATGATGTCTTTTGTGTCAAAATGACTTCATATTGGTTGTGCTTGTAGCTGATAGTGTATACATGATTATCATATGCTTGGATTTGAGTTTGGATCCCATTTGGTCAAGTTTTGGCCAATTTAGTCTAGTTCCGGCTCTTGGCAAAATTTTGAAAGGGAATTGGATTTTATGATCCAAATTGGATAAAACTTGGTGGTTCACTTTCAAATGGCATGTAGATCACTTCTGTTTGGTGGTTGAAGCCCTGAGGTGCCAAAATCACATAGTGAGACATCATACGCGTATGATGTCTTTTAGTGTATTTTTGGACCAAATTTCTATATAAGCTTGGGTTTGGCTTTAGATAGGCTTATTCAGTGGATTTATGAAGTTTGGATAGATTTTGGGTTAAAAATGGCTCTGGAGACATCATACGCGTATGATGTCTTTTTCATCAATTTTGCATGGGATTGGTTCTGTGGACTCCCCATGTACTAGTGAAGGACTGTCTCTACTCAAATCTTGGTTTGGACTTGAGTATGTTGGATTTGGGCCAAAATTAGGCTTTAGGTGAAGGATTTTCCCTCAATTGGGCTAATGGGGTGATCCACTTGACCAAATGGTTCCAAATTTCATATGTAGCATGTATTAGATATATATAATAGATGTATGATGACAAATGAGCAGTTTTGGCTCTGTAAGTGCAAAAAAACATCATACGCGTATGATGTCTTTTGTGTCAAAATGGTGCTTTTTGGTTCCAGATAGCTTGTAGATGTGTTAATCAACAATCCTACAAAGTTTCAATGAGTTTGGAGTTATTTTGACAAAATTAGGACCAAAAATCAATTTTATGGCCTACTTTGCGTCTTTTTTGGTTTTCCTTGGGTTTTCTAACTCCAATTCTCATGATACTTGGTTCATAGGATGTGATTAACATGTGGAATGAGGCTATGCACTCAAGTGTTGAAATGGATGTGAAATTCATGCTGTGAGACATCATACGCGTATGATGTCTTTTCTTGAAATGTTGGTCTTTTTGTGCAAGGAATGCTTTGTGCTAGTGCCCTAAGCCCTGCTAACTAGTTTTCAACTTAAAAAGTCATCAGTTTAGCTAAAAGGCCCCCTTATAGGCATTTCAGTCTCCGAAGTCGTCTTTTTGCCTTGAAGTTGAATTTCTTCAACTTTTCTTCTCGAGAGTTGCATTTCCAGCTCATTGGATATGTTGTGAAGCCATCTATTTGGTTGGACTTGACTTTGGCTCCCCGTTCTCCATCTTTCTCCATTTGGTTGCCCGAAAGCGTCTTTTTCACCATCGGTAAGTGAATCAGCTTTCTTTTGGGTTTTGCTTGCAAACATAAGTCATCCATATATATTCGAAGTTGCTTGTGAAGTTTCATTTCATTCGGTCGTCAATTTCAGCCGTTATGCCAAAATGACGCTTTGTGTGTCCGCAGCCGAATCGGTTGTTCCGACCTACTTTTGGTGGTCCAAACCTGGAGATACTCTATGGTTGCATTGTCCTTGATGTGGTTGAACTTCCTGTGAAGTTTCGTGTCGTTTCGACAATTTTTTCCTGTCTGCCTCTTGCTGGCTCTGTTGACCTAGGGTTTTTCCAGTCGTTCTTTCTCGAGCTTTGAGTGTTAGAAACTCATCTTCTATACTAGGGTAACCCACCTATAAATTCTTGCAAGGTTTGGTTAGGCGGTTGTGCCACTACCTAGCATTCTACCGCATTCCCCGTCTGCTCTTGTTTCTTGGTTTTGGTCAGTTTTCGCGACAAAAGTTAATGATAAGCATCAAAAGCTTATGGCAACGAGTCTACCTCTCATGTCTGGTGTCCTCTGAGCTCTCGTAGCAGTCGTAGAAGGCTGTAGAAGGTTGGATGCTCCTGTGTGCTCTTTGCTCTCTCTAAGAAGGTAATAGTGGAAATGAGCTTGAAAGTGAAGTGAAAAATACTTAACTTCGGACTTCTCGGATCACTTGTTACCAAATTTGACATGTGCTCCTATCTCGTCGTGAAATGCACTTTAGGATTTGAAATTTCTCAATTTGGACTCCGTTTGACCTGTTTCTGAGAAATCTGTCCACTTTGCCAAAATTCTGTCATTTGGGGCTTTCCACAACTTTTCCCGAATTGTACTCAATTTTTACCATGGGTTGCCCTTGTCATTAGGATCATCACCATCTATTCTTTTCTTTTTTCTGATCTCGTTTCACCTGCTTTTTTATTTTTCTTTTATTTTTCTTAAGAAAATCATAAAAAATAAAGGAAAATAGCAAATTGAAGCCAGAAAATTCCAAACATACACAATAAATAGCTGGTAACCCTGTGTATATGAATATACACTTATTTGTGATTTCTGGACTTGGATTACCACTTTTTTCCACTTTTTAGCTCCAAACACACTCTTATTTAGTGATATTTACACGTCTAGAGACCCAAATTCATCATTTGATCTCTTCTTGTTGCAAAACAAGGTATATAAGGACATAAATATTATCAATATCCGCAATCAAACATAAAAATTGCCAAATCATGTAAGACACTGCCCTTGTAATATAATTTTTGTTTTTCTTTGTTTTTTGTCGCTTGTAGCTGCTTTGTAGCTCCTGTATACCTGTATACCTCCCCCTCTCCTAGTTTGAGTCCTCCCGGACGACTATGAAGTGTCTGTGGGCGAAGCATTGTAGTTGTTTTGGTCATAAGTTCCCAATGCAATTGCAGAGCGATGATACAACAGTCTTTCCAATAAAGCTGCTCTTTGTTTGATTGAAGGATTGGTGGTGTGGTTTTGGGTTGGTGATACTTCGGTAGTAGAATCAGTAGATGGATTCATCTTTACCTTGTTATTCTTTTGCACAATCCAAATCTGCTTCCGCTTCGCTTGTGCTTGCCACAAACTCTTTGCGACCCAAACCTGCTTTGTTCTTTGTGTTGATTTCCTCGCCTTGAAATACCTAGGAGTTTCCGTTGATTGTACTGAAGGGAGTTCCTGTTTACAAATCTTTGGGATCCAAATTTGCTTGCTATAGCTTTGTGCCGTCATGAACTTCTTTGGAATCCAGATCTGTTTCACTGTCCGTGATTGTCTGGAATCACTTTGTTGTCTGGTATTGAAAACTCTGTTTTCCACCTTCGTGTTCTCTGGCACAACCTTTTTTGGTCTCCATACCAACTTTGACACCGTTTTTTCCCAAGGTTGAGTTGTTATATTATTGCTTGTCTTCCTTATCCACTGTTGAGAGTTCCTCGTCGAAGAGCAATCCAGTTGTATAGAAACTTTTGGTTGCCATTGCTTCTTCTTTTTCTCTGGTTGTTGTTTACCTTTGTTCTTGGATTCTTCCTTTGGAGTTGGCTCTGCTTCTTTGGTGAACTTAACTGATTGACTTTCACCTTCGTATTTGATAAGCACTGATTTAGAACTCTAGTCAATCATTGCATTGTATTGCTTCTGCCATGGTTGTCCTAGCAATAATGGATGTTGTGTAGCTTGGTCTTCAACCACGTAAAACATATGAGGATACACATACTGGTTAATCTGTATATGTAAAACTGTGCATCCGACAGTTTTGATTGAATTCTCAGAGTAACTCTTTAACTCTTGCTTGGTAGTTTGTAATTTAGTGTCATTTGTCAATTGTCTAGACAAACTGAGTGAAAGTAGGTTAGTTTGAGCTCCTGAATCCAATAGTGCTCTGGCTTTGATTTGGTTGGTTCCTACTTTGCATTCAATGATGGGTTCTTCTTTGTCACTATCCATTTCTGTCATACTGACTGCGTTTATTCGTATTGCTACTTCATTGCGTTGTTTCTGACGCAGTAGTCTTCTTTTCTCCATTCTTTCCTTCGCCTCGGCTTGCGCTTCCTCCACAATCTTTTTCTTTTTCTGGACACGCAGCCTTTCTTGATGTATTTTGAGAAGCATGTCTTGGGTTAGCGGCAAAAGATACTTTTCACTCTGCATCCACTAATCCAATTGGGCATTTCTTCTCCGTCTAATGTAGCAAGCTTGACGGCTCCACTTGGTGATAGATCTTTAATCACCAGAGGTCCCATCCCTCACTTTTAAGCTTCTTAGCATGCTGTTTCAGAGTGTAAACTAGGACATAGTCCCCAACCTTAAACTCTTTAGTCCGCACATGCTTATCGAAAAATTCCTTTTGTCGCCTTTTTTGAGCGTAAATAGAAGCTACTGCTTTTAGGCGAAGCTCGTCTAGGTTTTCCAGGTCATCTATTCTATCAGAAAGCTTGTGCCCTCTCCACTCTAGATCCTTAGCCACCCTTAAGGTTGAAATCAAGAATTCTATTGGTAAGATAGCATTTAGCCCAAAAACCATGTTATATGGGGTCGTTCCTATTGATGTTTTATATGCTACCCTATATGCCCATAATGTTGAATGCAACTTCTGGTCCCAGTCAGTTCTCGACTCAGATACAATCTTCGTAAGGACCGTGCATATGGTTTTGTTTGTTGCTTCAGCTTGTCCGTTTGCTTGTGGATGATACAGGGCTGATTTCCTATGGATTACCTTGAATTCATCTAGAAGGATCTTTATTACTTCATTTATAAAATGTGTGCCTCGATCACTCACAATTTCTATTGGCAATCCATATCGTACAAAGACGTATTCATATAGAAATTGTGCCGTGGTCCTGGCATCTGCTTTTTGAGTTGCCTTTGCTTCGACCCACTTTGTTAGATAGTCTGTAGCCACAACGATGTATTGTGCATGAGTCTTATAGCAGGAGGTGAAATGGGTCCGACATAATCAATCCCCCATTTTGCAAAAGCTCTTGCCCCCATCATTGGTCTAAGCGGCATATCATCTCTTTTAAGTGGTATTTTGGTCCGCTGACAGTCATCACACCGTTTAACGTATTCCTCAGCGTCCATATGTAATGTTGGCCACCATATTCCTGCGGCTAAGACAAGTTTTGTTGTCTTATCACCTGAGAAATGGCCTCCACCTACTCCTCCATGAGCTTGCTCCAGGATTATCACATACTCAGACTCTGATGCGCAAATCCTAAGCTGGTTGTCTTTACCTCTCTTATAGAGTTGATCTCCTATTAAAGCGTAATCTCTAGCTTCTGTCTCTACAGATTTCTGACGAGCTTTTGACGTTCCTTCTGGGAAAGTTCTATTTGTGAGATATTCAACAATATACTGACTCCATTCCAGAGCGATCATTATCTAATATAATGTCGAATACTCAGCTGGCGGTTTTGATGAACATACAATACATACAGTGACATATTCATGTACGCTTTCTTTCATTCCTGGCCAATAGACTCCCAATTGTAACAAATTCCTATATGTGTTCCTTCTTGAACAATGAAATGCACATTCCTGAACATGTGCTTCGCGCAGATATGTATTATATTCCTCAGGATTGATGCATAGTCGTAAAACATGATCATTTCCCAATTGATACAACCTTCCTACAACCAATTGAAGATTCTTGGATTGCTGAATAGCAATATGTTTGTGGTTGTATTCTCTTCTATCAAACTCTCCTCCATAGGTTAATAAGCTAACGACATTTTGAGACCACTTCGGTATCATTTCTATGTTGAACAAGTACGCGTCTGGCATGTCGTCATCTACTCCTATAGGGTCTTCTCCATTCGTCAATCGCGAAAGATGATCAGCTCTAAGATGTGTTTTTCCTTTCTTTACTACTACCGTGAAGTCGAATTCCAGTAAGATAATGAACCATCTCACTATTCTCCCGGTATTGCATGGTTTATTCACTAGGTAGAGCAAGGCTTGGTGATCCGTAAAAAACACAAACTTGTTGGCTAGAAGATAATGCCGAAATTTCTTCACAGCATATATCATTCTAATCCTTCTCGCTCTGTTGTGGTGTAATTCTTCTCTGCATTGTTGAGCTGTCGACTGGCGTAACAGATGGGAAAATCCATGTTTCCTTCTTCTGGCTGAGCCAGAATGCATCCTATTGCATATGTCGAAGCATCTATATGCACATGGAATATCTTCTCCCAATCTGGTGATTTCAAGACTGGAGCAGTAATGAGTGCCTCTTTCAATTTCTTGAATGATTCCTCACACTCCTCTGTCCATTCAAAGTTCGCTATTAGCCTGTAAAGTGGTTGGCCTATTATAGCGTACATGTAAATGAATCGTCTATAATATCCGCAATGTCCCATAAAGCTCTGTACTTGTTTCGCATTGGTTGGTCTAGGCATATCCACTATAACTTTTATCTTCTCTAAATCCGTGGATATTCCTTTTGTGAGACAATATGCCCCAGAATTTTGCCCTGTCGGACCATAAACACACATTTCTCAGGATTGAGACAAATGCGATATGTCCTACATTTCTCAAATACTTTTCTTAGGTGTTCTAGATGCTCATCTCTCAGAAGAGAATGTACGCATAAGTCATCCATGTATATTTCTAGAAACAACCTTAAGTATTCTTTGAAAGCATGCGTCATCAGCCTCTGGAAGGTTGCGGGAGCATTGGTTAGACCAAAAGGCATAACCCGATAAGCATAAATTCCCCACTCCGTTGCAAAAGCTGTTTTATGTTGATCTGCCGGTGCTATAGCTAGCTGGTTATATCCTGAAAAACCATCAAGAAAGGAGTATGCTATTTTCCCTGATACACGCTCTAGAACATGATCAGTTATCGGCAGGGGATAATTGTCCCTGATTGTTGCAGCATTCACTTTCTTTAAGTTGACACACACTCGGAGTTTTCCGTTCTTCTTGGGTACCACCACAATTGGAGATACCCAATCGGTGTGTTCAATCTCGTATATGAATTCAGCTTCCATTAGCTTATCTATCCCTTCCTTGATTCGCTTAGCAAACGTATCATTATATGTGTATGGTCTCTGTCTGCTAGGCTTTGCATCTTGTTTTAGTGGGATTGTGTGTTGGCATATCGATGGGTCAACTCCCTTTAAGTCCTTATAAGACCATGCAAACACATCCCTGTACTCTCTGAGAAGACTCAAAAGTCTCTCTTCCTCGCCTGGAGACAAATCCATGGCTATGTACACCGGTCTAGGTGTCTCACCTGGAGCTGCTAAATCAACTTTTTTTGCATCTTCCGGTCCGTCATAAGATTCGTTCTCCCTTCTCTCTCGAATAGGTTGGGTTAATACCACCTTCCTATCCTCTATTGTGAATTTCCTGTAGTGAGAGGGAACATCCATGTTTTCCTTGATTTTGGCGTTTTCGTCCTCTCCACTCTCAATTTCTGTCGTCCAAACTTCTTTCAGAGTTTTCTTGAGCTCTCTGTACTTGTTTCTACGTTCTAACTTGGACTCCGTGTGTTCTCTGTTGCGTTTGTTCTTTTCTGATTTTTCTGTTTCAGTTTTCGTTTCATTCCTTTGAACTTGATTTCTTGAGCTTCTTTTGTCTTTTCGTAAGCTCTTTTGATCATTGCCCCTCATTCTTCCAGAAATCTTGTCCTTAACACAATCTTCCGCCTTTACTAGCATTAGGAATTGATTTTTTCCTCTTATTCTAGGCATCGGATTGGTTCTAACCCCCTTTGTTTTTCTCTTTGCTCTATAGCGTTTCTGGCGTTGTTTAGTTTGGTTCTGGAAATCATAAAATCGGACATCCGTTATAGTTTCTTCGTTTCCGCTTGAATTGTCCGTTGACTCGTTGTCTGCTTCATTTCCCCACTCTGGATGATTGGGAATGTCGTGAAACACCTCTTCTTCATCTTCCTTTTCCAGTGTATCGTTCTTTTCAGTTTCTTTTTCGAGTACAGTTCTCAGCATGAAGTACAGAACCACGTCGTACCCGTCCTTGTCGCAAAATTTCGTTGTGGGACCATCCGGAATTGCACAAACATCTAGGGTTGCTAGAATGTGTGTCCATTCTAATGGTTCAAGCGTGTCCTCTGGAAAGGGTTCTCCTATATAAGCTTCGTCTTCGATAGCCCTTTCTAAAACATATTCTTCTCGCCTCAGACTTCCACATTTCGAGGCTCCACACATCCATAACTCCTTGGGCTTACCTAACCAAGCTGGAAATTCAGATCCCGCCAAAGTAGCTGAATCAAACTCCTCTACCGGTGTTCGGTTCACATCTTTGTAGCTATGGTCTTTCAGGTTCACACGTGTAGTGGTTTCCATATTTCTCAGGTATATGTGATCGTAGCCCCAATCCTGGACCATTTTCAACTGTCTCATGAATGGTCTTCCCAGTATGATATCATAGTTATTCTCCTTGCCAAAATTGACAATAGCAAAAGTATGTTCGTATTCAATGCCGCAAGAAGTCACTACGACTTTCTCTAATAACCCCATAGGTTTCTCCATGTGTCCATCTGCTAATTGGAGTTTCAACCTAGTCTTCCTTATTGCTGGTTTCCCCCATTTTTTCCAGATTTCTTTTGTAGCAATGGCTACCCCAGCTCCGCTGTCTAGTATTGCCATCGTGTTCACTCCTTGGAATTCAACTGGTAAGGTTGTATTCCCCTCTTCACCTTCGCAATACTCTCCGACCTTGTTTAAGGGTACAGGCTTAGCGTTCTTTTGTGGTTTGCTCAGCTCTTGTATACCCTCTTGCAGTCTCGATGTTGGGTCTTTTATCCCAAATTTCTCCAAGCATTTTCCTACAGTGGTCCACATATGTGGTCTTAGCCTCAAAAGCTCAGCTAGAGTGATAGTGCATGTCACTGGTGTTGACAAGATCTCTATCAATCCTTGCGAGTCCATGACTTTTTCTGATGAGATTCTTCGTGAGGGAAGTGCTCTAATCTCGGATTTTGCTTCATACTCTCCTAAGTATGAAGGTAAGGTATTCAGTGAATGAGGTTTGCTCTCCATTATTCTAACAGAGCCCCCATCTCCCCAGTAAGATTGCAGATCCAAGTCCACTTGAGATCCTGCCTCAAATTCCACTATGGGAGGATTCCTGATGTCCTTTTCCCAATTTGTCTGATTAGCTTGGCAACTTAGCTCGTTTGCAAAGTTTGCCTCTCTCACTTGTTTCCAAAATTCATTGTAATCTTCATCTCTTCCGTAAGACCTCTGTATGACTGGATGAAAACTCTCTATCTCCTGATCGGTTGTGTTCAATACTATGCGGTCATCCTTGTATGTATTTTCAGGTTTTTGTGCACTGGGAGTCTTTTCAGCTACCCGTGAAATGATAGTCTCTTACTGAATTGGGTTTTCCGTTCCACAATTCATTGTTTCTCTTGGTGGTTCTAATAAGGCTTGTGCAGTCTCGATCATTCTCTGGCACATTTCAAGTCTCTGCTTTTCCAATTCCGCGTTTGGGTATGTCATCCACCTCTGTTCTTGTGTTTGGTTGTTCTTTAACCTAGCTTCGTAAGCTCTCATCAGTGCGTCCAATGGTTCGTGTACATTGTCGACTAGCACTGATCCCCCTGAGCTTAAGCTCGTTGTTTCTTTAATACTCTTTTGTTTCGTTCTTTCCGGGCTCATCTCTCGTTTCCCGTTTTGACTCTCAAGTTTTTCTAATCTATCTTTAGTTCGCTTTAGTTCCTCAGCTAGAATAGCGTCTTCACGTTCTTTTCTCAACTTCATGCGTGCTTTTCTAGCTTTCCATGTGTTTCTCTGACTCCGCGGTCCTTGACTAACCACTTCAGTCGCTAACTTTCCATTCTCAGGTTCTCTAGTGGTTTTCTTAGCTTGAGCTCTAGTAACAACTTGCGTTGGTATCAGAGTTTCATTTTCAGACCCACTGCTGGTAGGAATAGTTTCTAGCATATTCAATGTCGTCTTTTGCACTTTGTTTGGATTCTTTGAACAATCCTCAATGAAGTGAGTAACCCCACACTCAGTGCAATAAGCGTTAATTCTAATGATTTCCGTATGTGGACAAACATTCATCAGATGGTCACCTCCACACTTGTAACAGGGTCCTAGTGCTGGTCTTGGTCCCATTTGATTCGTCCTTTGTGGATAGGATGGTCTTTGTCTGTTAACCCTCCATGAGCTATGAACATCAATGTTCTTGCGTCCAAATTGTATCTCTCTTCATCAGAAGCACTTGTAACTGTTGGTATTCCAACATTCCCAATCATGCCCCATGGTTCTGGTTGTTTGGGTTCTTCTGGTGGGTAATACACAGTTGGAGACATGTGTGCACCAGATTCTTCATAATAGGCTTGAACAGGCACTAAGGCTTGTTCTTCCTGATTCTCTAAGGTTGGTGCATATCTAATGCCCACTGGTCTTGCTCCTGGTAAAGGTGGTTGTTGTCCCAATACCGGTTGCGGTCTTTCTATCCCCATAGGTCCCTGGTACATTTCCCGTTGGGTATCGAGGTACTGGATGTACCTGAGGTGGTGCTAATTGAGCAGGAGGTGCATACTGGCACTCCCTTACATACCCTTTGTTGTAATAGCACTCCTCTGTTGGATGGTTTGTCCATTTTTGTTCAATAGCACACCATTTCAGTGGTTTTGGCAATGGTTTTTGGTATGGTGCCATCCTTTTTAGAGCCTCTTCTATCATTTGCTCTACATTTGGCATGGTTGTTGTTTGAACATTCTTTTTAGTGGTAGTCTCGCTCGCTACGGAGGAAGAGCTACTGGATGCAAAATCTGTATCCGCTGACACCTCTCCATAAACCGTACAGTTATCCACTAAGTACAATGCTTCTCTCGTTACTTGCTCGAAACTTGTACAAGCTTTCAAGTGCAAGTCCTTCTTGAGAGTGTCGTTTCTCAATCCCTCAATAAAGAGAACAGATAGTCTGTCATCTTGTGGTCGTTCACGTACTGGACATCTCTCAATGTATTGTTTGAAGCGAAGTGAAGCTTCCTTCACTTTTTCGTGTTCTCTCTGTTTAAAAGCATATATTTGTGAGACCGTATTGTGCTTAATCCCTCGTTTTGAGAATTCCTCAGCAAACTCTCTTAGCAAATGGTCAATGTCTTGGAATCCCCTTATGTTCAGTGGTTGAAACCATGTCAATGCCGTACCTTCTAGAGTAAGACCAAATCCCTCGTATTGTGTATGAAAATCGGTTATCTGCTCAGCTCTTAAGACTTGCTTAAAGAGTGACACATGTGCATACGGATCTCCTGAACCACCATACTTCTTTGGCATACACTTGGCTACTTGAGATGGTCTCATACGTCTATGGTCTGCTACCAATCTCATTGCTCCTGTGTCCCGGCTAAAGCTTTCTCTAGCATCATGGACTTCATGGGTTACCCTTGTCGGTTCCCCTGCTCTGAATCTACTACTAGGAGGTAATTGTGATGGTTCCGCTTCAAACCTTGGACCTGGAGTGGTATACGTGGGGATTGGAATTGCACTACCTCGATTTGTATCCATTGATTCTCTGGAATGTAATGACCCCATTGGTCCGGGCTTCGAGTACTGAGGTTGACTGAAAGAGTCAGTAGCCTGAGTTCTTTGTCCTCCTGTTGTCATTGGGTTTTGCACTCCATTTGTTGGTGCTGGTCTTTGTGAGCTAGAAGTAACATAATACTGATGTAGTGGTCCCCCAAAATATGTATATCCTTCTAATTCTTTCTTGCCCATTGTTGAGTATTGCCTCCCATACTTGTCGTAAGCGGCAATTTTCACTTTCGATCCCTCTGTGTAGGTAAAGACATAAAGTCTTTTTTGGTCTGTCAACTCTCCAGTGTAGGGTTCTTCACATCTATAATAGAGATCTTGCTCCCCATTATTATATTTGTATAGCCCCACATAGATGTTATCAGTGTTGATCCTTGTAGTTTCATTCTCTCTTCTTAACCTCACATCAGGGAAGTTCATTATTGGCGCTTTCTTCTCAAGTTCTTCATCTACTTTGGCTTTGGTGCCCATCAATCCCCATTTGTCCACAATGTTAGGGTTTAGGACTACCAAGTACATGGTATCCTCGTCATCTAGATATCTATCTCCGCTATAGCTCACAGGCACTAAGTCCTTGAACTCACTAGGTCTCTCTTCTATCTTTACACAATAGCGGTCCATTCCATCTTTGTAGATCTTGGCACCTTGCTCATTGTCGTACTGGTATTTTATGAACAATAGCTTCATTGTGGCGGAAGGGTTTGATGACCCTGCTGCCATATTTTCTCTGTTGTTCAGGTTCAAGTGTTCCAAGTGTTCGGTGAAAATCTCGTAAGATCTCTCCGAAGAAGTATCAGTAACACTTCCTTCAAAGATCGGCTCTAATGGTTGCACCCAACTTTGGTTTACACTTCCCTCGGTTGATATGACACTTGCTTGTTCCCCTTGTTTTGGTTGGTTATTCTGGAGATTCCTGCCCGATCTCAAATTCATCAATTCCCCTAAAGGACTTTAACTTTTTCGTCTCGGCAATTTGTTTTTCCAAGTTTTTGTGGTCAAAATTGATCCAAACTGATTGATACTTGGTCAATTGTTTAATCTTGTCAGTTGGACAACTTCTGTTTCATCAAGTGAGAATTTTGTTGCAGTTATGCTGAAAAAGACATTATACGCGTATGATGTCTTTTTTCACAGATTTGGACTATTTTGGTTATGCTCACTCTCAGTAGCCCCCTTATGCTCTCCACTCACAAAATTCAGTTTGAACTCTGTTTGAAGCAAGTTATGGCTAATTTAGGCTTTTCTTGGCAATTTTTCGCTTTTGACTTGTTTTGGGTCAATTGTGATCCAAATGGGATGAAACTTGAATTATAACCTCTAGATAGCTATTACAATGGATCTGTGTTGGCAAAGTATCAAAATATGTCCAAAATTAGGTCAAAGACATTATACGCGTATGATGTCTTTTTCATCAATTTGGGTCAAGACTTGATATTTATGCTTTCTACAGTGTTTGTAACAATCTTGTCAGGTCAGATATCAAAAATAAGCAGTGGATGTGCTAAAAGACATTATACGCGTATGATGTCCTTTGTCCCAGATTTTGACTATTCTTGGTTTTAAGCCTTCTCCAATGTTTATAATTGAATTTCAAGTGTTTTTGTCACGTTTGAATGTAAAAACAAGATCTGAATTCAAAATTTCCTATTCTTTGCGTTTCTTGGACTCCGACTTGTCTTTTTGGGTTTCTTTGAGTGTTAATGCTCTTGTTTTAAGTTGAAATTAGGGTATAACCCCCCTTTTGAACACTTTGGTAAAGTCAAAAATTTTGTTTTGGTCTCTGTTTGGTCATTTAGACATCATACGCGTATGATGTCTAAAGTTGTAGATTTCCAGTTTTTTGGCACAAAATCCTTCCTAAAGCTTTCTCAAGTGCTCAGCAGCTCCCAGATACACAGAAAATTTCTCTGACTTTTGTTTATTGCAAGTTTCACTACTAACTCGACGGTTTAGTGATCTAACATGCAATCAACCATATCAAGCAAATACTCCAATGATTACTAGCTCCAGATCAGGATCAAATGAAGTCCTACCTAAGCTATTCCTAATCATAAAATGGGTTTGGTAATTGTGATTTTAAAGAGATCCACTGCCACTCACGGACTAGCAAATTCTTCTTCTATCAACAACTACTCAACACCAACAAAACAACAAACAAATCTAAGCTAAACTAAAAATACTGTCAACACGGAAGACCCAGGAATACCCCACTTCCTAGTATCTCTTGAGATCTTCGGAGTCCACCACTCCTAGATCTTTTCTAACTAAAGTATACAAAGTAGTTTATACGACTCACCTCGTAGGATTAGTCTAAGGTCACCTACTTAGGGCTCTCGTCCCCGACAGCGGCGCCAAATGTTAAGGCGGTTATGCCGCTAGCGGAAGCTAAATAGCGAGAACTCAACCAACAACAGAAATTGTCATACAAGAACGGAGCTTGACCCGCAGGCGCATGGGAACAACTAGGTGGGTGTCAAATCACCTACTCAACCTTCTAATGACAATCACTACTAAGGAAATCAAATCTAAGTTCTAAAATACGCAAGTGACTGAAATCCGTACTACGAACGAATGCTATACGAAACAGAATCTAGAATCGTTGAATCGATTTCAAACTCAAGGGGAAGTCTATACACTAGGTAAGAACAACACCCTAAAGACTTGAACTGCAAAATCAACCTATAACCACTCCGTGCGGTAAACGCGTATGAAGACAGGCCGAAAAATACAGGTGATCGAAACTTGACCCCGATGGTACCAATGTGTAGCTCTACTCGTTGTGGTTCTATAGATATGCTGCATGCTCCATTCCGACACACGAGTTGGAAGAAAACTCACACCGAAGCTCGTAGGAACTTACCACACATAGAAGCCGATAGCGCGCACTCTTGGTATCTGTGCGTAGCTCTCGCCGTTGCTAACACAATGGCGGTGTCGCTTCTCCAATGGCGGCTCCGTAGGTCGCGTAGCAAGTAGATAAGACTCTCTCTCTCTCTCTCTCTCTCTCTCTCTCTCTCTCTCTCTCTCTCTCAGACACAGTCACGGCGCTCCAAAAACTCACTTTGATTAATAATCTCCTTTTTTAGGTTACAAAAACTTTGGCTTATATACCTCATGAGGCCTTGGAGGTGAGAACATCTCTAACTAATTACATCAGCAAGTGAAATTACTTCGGGATTACAAGCTGGAAACTCAATTGAGTTCCGTTACTTAATGAATGGCTCAAATCAAAATTAATGTCGGAAAGACATTTATTACAATCAATGGTTACAAAATGATGAGTGTGAGCAAAAATGTGGGTGTGATCCTCTGCTGACTCAACACAGGCTTTGCTTCAAACCATCCAAGTTCTGCTTCACTTCATGTACTTGCACATTTGGGCACGTGTTGACGTCAAAAAGCCGCTTTAAAAGCTATCCAATTTGCTTTCTTTTCATCTAGCAATCCATCGTACCATCGTTTAGCTTTTCCACAAATTAGGAGCGAAAAAACATGAACCGCACCTTCTTCTCTTGACAACTACTTTCCAGCACAAATAACCATAATCTTGCAACCAGGTTTCCGCATCTTCAACCCTAGGGAAAATAGGAAAACCCGTCCAAGCCTTCTTTCACTTCACTTGCTCTTCAAAATATGCACTTCATCTCAGCTCCGAAGATGGAAGGGGGGAAAGGAGAAACACACCCGACAACAAAGTCACGCCTCTCTATAGCTCAGATGGAATTACAACACCTCGATCCACTCAAAGAAACACACCAAACAACAAAACTTTACTGCAAACACTCGGCTGCACACACTCAAGCTCACAATCACACACAAAAGCAAAGCTTATTGCATCTCAACCATCACAATTGCTTTTTGATTCTCAACCACACACACAAAACCTCTCTCTTCGACACACCAATTGGTTCGAGGGGCTCACATGCAGTCTACACACGCCGACACCTTTGTACAAAAGAAGAGAATAGAAGAAGGGATGGGGGAGACTCCACCATAGACGATGCAATCGAAGCTTTCTTCTTTTCCAACAAGTGATTGGCTGTGGTGGAGCATACACCAATAGGCTCTCTCAAAGCTCTATCCCCTTCCCTCTCCTTCTTGCAGCCCGAAAAACAGCAATTTACGAAAACTTAAATATCTTTCAAACAGTGCAGAATTAGCCTATGTGCGTCAGATGCAACAACGTTCGAAATAGCAATGGGCTAATGGGCTATTTTTTGAGAAAACGCGTTTTGCAAAATTTTTACAAAATAGGACTTTTTGGATGTCCTCATGGAGAAAAGCTTAGCCACACATCCACTTTCTTTTCTTATCACCAACCACATGGCCTTCACTCCACTTGTCCTAAGAGGTTTTCCACAAGAATAACCTTCTTTAAAGCATCAAGCCTCTACCTTGATCCACATAGCCACATAAATCATACACATCACGAACTTCTTTGCCAGCATTGGATCTTCACATATTCTTAAGCATCCGGGCATGCATCTGTAAGCGCCTTTGATACTTCTCTTCATGCTTTCTGGCATCGACACTTTTTGGTTACACCATCGTCTTCAATTTTCATGGATTAGTTGCTATGCATCTTGCTTCGTCTTCAATGTGCATCCATTAGATTCGATGCATCTTGTTTCGGCTTCAATTTGTGTCAAGTAGCTTTGAGGGGTTAGCATGTGGAAGAAAAGAAAATAATCATACGAGATGCAAGTGTGTGTGTGTGTGTGTGTGTGTGTGTGTGTGTGTGTGTGTGTGTGTAGGCAGCGTAAATGATGTGGGTGTGAGTGTGTAGGAGCCTTGCTTTGTGTATAGAGGGTGGCAAAGCACACAAGAAGTGTGTGTGTGTGTGTGTGTGTGTGTGTAAGGACCCTTAAGGGAGAAGCAAAGGTAAGGGTGAACTGAAGGTTGGACATGAGAAAGGGAGAGTTTTTGGAAATAGCAGCCTACTCTGCAGTCACCCTAGAGTGTGAGTGGCGGTTATGAATGTGTGGGTAGCACCAATCACTAAAGAGGGAGAGAGAGTAAGAGTGTTTGATTGATTGGTTGAGAGAGAGAGTGCTTGAATGGCATGTCACAGTTTTATGAAGTGGTCGCGGTAGATTAAGGTTGTGGACCACTAGTTGAAAAAAAATAAAAATAAATGGCGCCATTCACCGGGCTGTGGCATGAATGGCCATGTGAACTAGGAAGGGCGCAAGTCGCCAATACGAGGTTGGTGGGTAGTGGTGGCACAACACGAGTTGCATGGTGGTGATGAAGAGAGAGAGGGAGTGGATTGGTTGGACCACGACCGAGAGGCTCTACATGTGTACAGGGGTAGTGGGCGACGAAAAGGGGTGGTATTTGCATGGCCATTGGAAACGGGAGATAGACAGGAAGTAAGAGTGATATGCAGCTGTGGTTGGGGTCGTGAGGAGAGAGAGAAATTTGGATTATGTGTGTGTGGGTGGAAACTGGTTGCTTTACGCCACAGCCATGCAATGATTGAGATCCGCCAGTGCGTCTATTATACTAAGGGTTCTGACTAGGAGTTGGGAGGGCCGCTTTGTGTGCCCATGGTATCAAGTGATTGCTTGTGCGCCGCAAGAGCAATTGGTGAAGTTGTTATTCATGGAAAGGTTGGTAGGGAAAGAGTAGAGGGGTTGGTCAATGGTGCAAAATCGAACTGCTGAGGTGGTTGCTCATAACATGTGCACTTCAGGAGGTAGTCGACAACATAGAACCCCAAGCCATGGGAGCTGGAAGGGGCTTGGGATATGGAGAATAGAGCACAAGAAGAGAAATACGACCAAAGAGGGGGGACATCAAAATGGCGAGTAGCCAAAAACGATGCTATGAATTTTTTTAAAATTTGTTGACATCTCTTTGGGGTCATGTCCCACGATAAGATAGAGAAAGAGCGGTCGAGCTCATGTTGAGACAAGAGGTATGAGATAGAGGCAAACACAATAAAATTACTTCTTCTTCTTCAATTTCTACAACAATTTATGTCGTTGCTTATTCTTACATAAATATATCTACGATCTAAGTATATTATTTTGATAAGTGCACGCGTCTTGATATGCACCTCACTATTAATCATAATGATGCTAACAAGAACGAATTACTAGATTAATGATGTTTAGGCTTTCCTAAAATATTTTCATTCTTACTTTCTTATTCATGTCACGTTCCCTCATTACACATTGAAGAAGTATTACCAAGAACATATCCCGAGATTCATAAGAAATATACAACATTAAGAAGGAATTTAAACAAAACAATTTGGAGAAATAAAAAATGGAACAATGTACCAATACTTAGCTCTGATACCACTTCTACAAACGAAAACGCACAGAGCCCTGCAAAGCATGGCAAAGTAACATGCTACAAACAATAAACACAAAGATCTACATACATGGCATACCGTACACCACATCATCGAAGCTATGCACAATATTCTGAAAGAAACACACACACACACACACACACAGAGAGAGAGAGAGAGAGAGAGAGAGAGAGAGAGAGAGAGAGAGAGAGAGAGAGAGAGAGAGAGAGAGAGAGAGCCCGTGCGGATGCAACGACAGAGAAGAGAAGAGAAGTGAGGAGAAAGACACAAGCATTGGGTGAAATCTCCTCCCATGCCTAGAGTGAATTGGCTTCCTCTAGGCATGTATTTATATTAATTAAAAAAAGGGTTGGCTCATAATGGGGCTATTGACATTCCACTTGGGGGATAAAGGAACTTTATTGAATTAACTAAAAACCCGATGTCTTCTTGGATTATTACATGTCCTGCTAGCTACTGTCAACCACTTGCCCAAGACTCGGCTGCCTTAACCTGCTATATCACGCACACATGACCATAAATGTTAGTGCTAACCTTCTCATAATTCATTCCATAGCATTCCATGTGTGGTCTCAATAAACTGACATGAAAAGAGCTGTGTATCTTCTAGTGTGAGAGAATACCCAAGCAAAATGCATTGTCAAGGATTTTAAAATGGCCATGAAATCTAGGGGCCAATTTGAATTTAGGATGTTTTTCTACACTTTTTAATCGTCATTCTTCTATCCTAAATCAAACCATACTCATGGAGGAGCGTGGCCTTCCTCTCTCGATATCGTGACACTGCACAAGGGCAAGACTTGCCTCCTCCTGCTATAAAAACGGGTGAGGCCGCATCTATGCCCCTCACTTAGCTACTGTGGGTGTGTTGAGTTATTTTGTGAAAACACCTCTTGTCTGCTTTCTGCTACCAAGGGGAATGGAGCTCTCCTCGGAGGTGACTCAAGTGTTCAATCCTACCTCTGCTGAGTTTACTGTTTTACTACACCCTTTTGCACATACTAAAGGTTTTTAGTCCTACCTTTTGCTTGGTAAAAGCATGCATACTGTGTAGGTTTTTTTTTGGCTATGGTATTCTTGCAAAATCTGTGAAAATGGTATTTTCTGTTGATATTTTTAAAGGGCTTGATATGGTAAAACTAGGAATGGAGCATCCCTGCCGTATAAAAAATGCTCCTAACCTTGAACTGGTTGGGTCGCCTCTGTGGCTTACTGTAGGCTATGTCGATTGTTGCAGGTTCATATACTTATAAGCTTGACTGGACTTTTTCTGCTAAAGCCTAGACACTATGGCTGGCCGTGGGTCTCTTGTGCATAAAAAATGTTCATCTATAAGTGTCTGCATAAAAAAATGGGGTGGCCTCAATACGATGTAAAGGGCGCAGAGATTTGACCGCTGCAGTACTTCACGTCCACATAAAACTGTTTGTGCATGTATGGCAGTATGTGTTTGTGGGTATATAGTGGTGAGTATCATGGGTGGCTTGATGGCCGTTCAGGCTACAGTTGGATATGTATTAAAACGCGGGCTGTTACTGTGTCTCGATTGTATAAATAGAGGCTACAAGGGATGATGGCCACTGAGCCACTTGGCTCTGACTCTGCCAAGAATAAACAGCAGGTTCTTGTCGCTATGGTTACTGGTTTTTTAAGAAGATAAAGGTATCTAATTATCTGACAGATTTCGAAATCACTGGGTTCTTTTTTTGATTAACTGGTGGCTTAGCATAATTGGGAGCTCATAGGCCGGACACTGCATATCGTAATAACCTGGCAATTTTTTTGAAGGTAAGTATACAGCAGCTCATTCTTTTGGCTTTTGAAATAGGCTATGGTTGGTATGGCCATACACTACTGTTCTTGATAATCAATAATGACTTTTTGGATAAAGAAGGTAAGTATATAGCCGAGGATATTTTGGCTTGGGTATAGCTTCCAAGATTTTGGCAAAAAAATGATGAGGTTTCAAAAAAAGGGGGGGAGTCTTGCTACTCTCTTAACTAGTTACATTGTTGTCTTATTGGTTGTAAAAAAATGAGGTAATCACCACCAGCATGTACAACCTCTGGTTAACAAAAAGATGTCAGATTTCGCATCTCTTTATCTAAAAAAGTACCTTTGGTACCATGGGTTTTTTAAGAAGATAAAGGTATCTAATTATCTGACACATTTCGAAATCACTGGGTTCTTTTTTTGATTAACTGGTGGCTTAGCATAATTGGGAGCTCATAGGCCGGACACTGCATATCGTAATAACCTGGCAATTTTTTTGAAGGTAAGTATACAGCAGCTCATTCTTTTGGCTTTTGAAATAGGCTATGGTTGGTATGGCCATACACTACTGTTCTTGATAATCAATTATGACTTTTTGGATAAAGAAGGTAAGTATATAGCCGAGGATATTTTGGCTTGGGTATAGCTTCCAAGATTTTGGCAAAAAAATGATGAGGTTTCAAAAAAAGGGGGGGAGTCTTGCTACTCTCTTAACTAGTTACATTGTTGTCTTATTGGTTGTAAAAAAATGAGGTAATCACCACCAGCATGTACAACCTCTGGTTAACAAAAAGATGTCAGATTTCGCATCTCTTTATCTAAAAAAGTACCTTTGGTACCATGGGTTCTATTGATTGTAAAAGGTAAGTATATGGTTGCTTCTTTATGCATAACCACTGGGCGGTGGCTCTTGGTGTTACTTTTGATGGACTCCACCATAGTCTATAAAGTAATATGAAAGACTGCTAACATACTAAATGAATAAACTAGCTTGTCTAAAGTAATTAAAGCCTATAAGATGGACATGGATAACAACTGATATAGTCCATTGATACCTGTAAAACACATCCAAGGCTAACAGAATTTTTATCTTGTTTGGATGGATGCAGGTAAGGACTCTATCTTATCTTGGATGGCTTTCTTTTCTTTGGCAAGCAACCTTTCTGTAATGAATTACTCACAGAGGAACGAGGAAGTTCTTTTACTTCTAATCTTACTGAAAGAGGATCTCTTTCCTAACAATCATTGTACCCAAATAATTCTAATACTCAGTTATTTTTGTACACATCAGTTCATTTTTCCTTGGCCAGCTGTCTTTTGAATGTAAAAATTCAATTATGTCTTATTAGTTAAGCTTTAAACAGCTACACACACATCCTATACATAAGGTTTCGTCTTTTCGGGGGAAACCGGGATGCTGGCCTAGGAAATTATCTTGGGAATGGAGCTCTAAATTGGACCCACAGTCGATAAATCCTTCATTGGTAGACTGGTGTTAGGTGGCCCCTTTTAGACTCTTTTTCTAGGTTCCCTGCTCACGGCTACGATAGTCTCTGACTTTGCCGGTTGAAGGTTTGCAGGACCAAGTATACTTTACAATTTAGACACTTTTACTAATCTTTATGTCACTTCTTTTCAGGACTGCTCACGTTATAGATTGACAACTCGCATGAGCACTAATCACAACCCTGAGAATCATGCAAAGATTCTTGATCAGATTAAGCTTTACATTAAAAACCAAACACCAAAGAATGCCTTGGCTTCTAGAACTAGACCTTTCCTTGCTAGGAAAGCCAAATTATGTATTTCATACTATGGCAAGAAAAATTAAACCTGACCTCACTGTTTTTGCAGACTCTTGCCTTATCTCAAGGATTGGAACTTACCTCGGAGCCCCTCTCTGTGGCCTCCTCTCTTGTCCTCAGATGTATAAGCAGTTTGGATGCTTCACAACTTATTTATGATTCAGCTCTTGTCTCGGATAAAAAACTGTCTATCTTGCATATGTTGTCATTTAATGACTGGGTAAAAATTCTGGCTACATTGGACAAGGACTCCCTAGAAGGTGTTAACTTGTTGACCCGATATATTGCCCAACTTCCTGTCCTTGCTACACAATATCAGCAAGAGCTTCCTCAGTTCTCCTCGTCTGGATCTGAGCTATCAAACTTCCTTAGGAAACTCTGTGGGATTAACCCCTCGTTTGTATGCACCCCAAATACCCCCTCCATCCCTCCAACTGGTGGAATATTCTGTAGAGATAGTGCGGCACTAGAGGCAGTAAAAGAATTCCAAAATAATCTTTGTTCCCTCAATGATGTTAACCTCCTGGAGATGGTACCAAAAATCTCTAAAGTGTTCCCTGTCTTACCAATAAGACAAATAGAAATTGAATCTCTCGGAGTTGACCATCAACTGTGGGTTCTACCAAACAAAGATTTCCTAGCCCCTATTCTTAGTGAAACCTGGGTGTACTTGGCCAATTTCCCTGCCTTAACAATAGAAGACTGTAAACTCAAGATTCTCAAAGGTGGGCAATTCCTAGACAAGGGAGAACTAATTAAAGCACCCTTTAACCTTCACCTCATCGACCACTCAAAATGCCCCTCAAATGCTGGATTGTACATACGTACTAAAGGTAGTATGGAATTTGCAAAAAGCAACCCTGATTTCTACACAGAGTCTATCTGGAATATCTTCCGTCCCTATGTGAAATGTGCTTGCTGGTTTCTTGACCCCAAAGCTACCTGTGAATCAAGCATCATGTGGTTTGATCACGCAATATGGTTTATCCTCAACCATTTGGATCTGCTATTCCCAGAGAAACCAGTCGACTTTCATCTATCCCTCATCTGCTCTTGGCTTGGTGGACAGGCTAAGCAGATCGTGATTGCACAAATTGCCTTTAATATCTTTCGTGGGCTTATGCATGATATTCTGAAAGAGCTTAAAGCAGATGAGCCCGGTCTATACCTCACCACTTATGCTAACTTTAAAGGGGTCAAATTCATCACTAATCTGCTTAAACCTTGTATTGAAGATGATGATTCTCCTGCTCTAAAAAGAGCTAACTCTTTGGTTACTCCCAACTCCTTCACCTCGTTTTTTACACCTAGCTCCTCATCTAATCGAGGAAAATCTCGTAGTGTTACAAGAGGGAGAGGCAGATTCCCCGCAATCAGAAACTTCCCTGAAATCTAACCCATGAATATATTGCAGGTCTCTACCAACCCATGTGGAAGAAGGATTCTCAGCAAAGATGATTCGAATTATGGTGCTATCTACATACATTGTCTGTTTCACAATATCCTTCTCGATTGGATCTTACCAAAAAACCTTTTTTGTGAGTGCTTTGACTTATTTTTTGGCGATCATAAACTGCTTGACAACATTCTCATAGGATGGAAATACCATCATCCTATAAAAGGATTAGTTTTAGATAATGACTTTCTTAAACAAGAAACAATCCCTTACTGTACTTGCATTCAATTTACCTCATTCTGCAAAAATTTTGAAGGATTTGGTAAACATGTATGTACTCAGGATCTTAGCATTATCGATAATGTCACAATACGTAAATTACTAGCCAAAGGGCTCAATCACATACCCAACTATCCAAAAAACCCTTACCTTGCTCTATCAACTTTACTTAGCTGCCTCACTGACCTTGTCAGTGCTCTCCGACTGGAGATGACAGTCCTACAGGACTTAAAGGAATTAGTGAAGGAATGCTTCCTTCATAAAATTTCTCTACTTCCTAGGAAATGGCTTTCTTCTGATAGCTCTTGGCTTACTCCTCAACTAGCTCTTGATTTTCAACTAATCTCAGATAAATGGCTTGTGGTCGGGATTGACAAAAGTGCCAACTGTCCTACTATTATGTGCAAATATCTTGCTTGGAAAGCCGCTCGGGATCGAGTGTCAGGTAAAGAATTCTGTCACACTAACAATACGCCGCAAGAGATCACTTACAAGATCTCTAAACATCTAGGACAACTTGGCTATTCTCTTAATAACACCAGGCTACCTGTACTATTTCCTACATATAAATTCCACAAACATAAATTCAGATGGATATCTGATGCCTCTAAATGCATCTTCACAGATATCATCAAAGATATTACTCTCTGCCTTGATATCATTCTCACAGAATTTGAACTCATTTGTGCAGAGAAGCAAAGAATCTGCAAAAACTTCCTAAATATCCAATACAATCCCTTCTGGCTAACAAAAAACGCTACAGAAGTCACACTTAACCTTCCTCAACATATCTTCCACATCTTTATAGCTGACATTACACAATGCTATGAAAACATTCCACTTAGTGGAGATCTCGGTCTTAAGACTGTTTTAGCTAAGGTTATTAATTTAGCCTTTTCCAATGCTAAAAAAGGAAAGTATCATTTTATCTCTCTATCCAGGAAACCCAGATGGATTCAAGCATCTCACTCCATGCACCCTCTACACCTCAATGAAACAAATCTCTGCTCATATATCTTCTGGCTGCTTAATAACTGCACTGTGATTGCAGGAGGCTGTTGCTTTAACCAATGCCTTGGCATCCCTATGGGCTTCTCTTGATCACCACTTATGTGTAACATTTACCTTGTCTTTTTTGAATAGAAATGGTGTCTTAAAAACTTGGAAACTAACCATAAAATACTTCCATTATTCAATCATACTTTTAGATATATGGATGACCTACTGAGTGTTAACAACAGAATGTTCTCTAACGAGATTGATCAAATTTACCCCCAATGCCTAAAAATTGAGCCTACCACCGACTGCTGTTGAGAACGTTTGCAAACCAACCCAATTTCTCAACCTTTCAATATCCCTTCATTCCAAGTCTACAGGCGGATATGACCTTAGATTTATCTGGAGAAAGGATCTTCTTAAGCTTCCTCATATAGAATTCATTAAAAGAAATAGCAATAGGCCATACAAAGCCTCTATTTGCTCCTATATTGGCATTCTTTACTTGATTTGCTACTCTTCATCTACCTCCTTTTTGGCGTGGGAAGAGATATCTGTGCTAATTAAAAAATACTGCCAGAACGGATTTAACCATAATCAGATCCGGAATACCATCATACAGGCCCTCATTTGGCATAACTGGCCTGGGCTCTTGTTTCAAAAAGAGAGTCTCATCTCTCTCATTAGGTAGTAGGCCCATACACAATGGGCCTACTACCCATTGTGTGTGGTGCCTGGGTTAGGGTGGGTATACACACACACACACACACACACACACACTTAGATACTATTCATGAGTTATATTTGATTAAGAACAAATTCCCAAAAGAAAAACAAACCCCCCCCTCTTTAGGCTCCTGCTGCCTGGACCATACTAGGTCTAAAACTTAAGAAATTGATTTTTTATTTTGACCACTACTACTGGGGGCCAAGCCCTTTATTGAATGATGATGCTCTATCGAGCGTGATCAATGTCTACTGCTCTCAGGGAGTAGTGAAGGTGGCCCTCCTCCTCCTCCCCCCACACTGTCGATCCCCATTGAAAGCTATGGGCGTGCTGCTCGATGCTGTATCTCATACTCATGGCGGAGAGTGGCCTTCCTCTCTTGATATCGTGACACTACACAAGGGCAAGACTTGCCTCCTCCTGCTATAAACGGGTGAGGGTGCATCTATGCCCCTCACTTAGCTAATGTGGGTGTGTTGAGCTATTTTGTAAAAACACCTCCTGTCTACTTTCTACTACCAAGGGGAATGGAGCTCTCCTTGGAGGTGACTCAGGTGTTCAATCCTACCTCTGCTGAGTTTACTGTTTTACTACACCTTTTTGCACATACTAAAGGTTTTTAGTCCTACCTTTTGCTTGGTAAAAGCATGCATACTGTGTATGTTTTTTTTTTGGCTATGGTATTCTTGCAAAATCTGTGCAAATGGTATTTTCTTTTGATATTTTTAAAGGGCTTGATATGGTCAAACTAGGAATGGAGCATCCCTGCCATATAAAAAATGCTCCTGACCTTGAACTGGTTGGGTCACCTCTGTGGCTTATTGTAGGCTATGTCGATTGTTGCAGGTTCATATACTTATAAGCTTGACTGGCCTTTTTCTGCTAAAGCCTAGACACTATGGCTGGCCGTGGGTCTCTTGTGCATAAAAAATGTTCATCTATAAGTGTCTGCATAAAAAAATGGGGTGGCCTCAGTACGATGTAAAGGGCGCAGAGATTTGACCGCTGCAGTACTTCACCTCCACATAAAATTGTTTGTGCATGTATGGCAGTATGTGTTTGTGGGTATATGGTGGTGAGTATCATGGGTGGCTTGATGGCCGTTCAGGCTACAGTTGGATATGTATTAAAACGCGGGCTGTTATTGTGTCCCGAATGTATAAATAGAGGCTACAAGGGATGATGGCCAATGGGCCACTTGGCTCTGACTCTGCCAAGAATAAACAGCAGGTTCTTGTCGCTATGGTTACTGGTTTTTTAAGAAGATAAAGGTATCTAATTATCTGACAGATTTCGAAATCACTGGGTTCTTTTTTTGATTAACTGGTGGCTTAGCATAATTGGGAGCTCATAGGCCGGACACTGCATATCGTAATAACCTGGCAATTTTTTTGAAGGTAAGTATACATTAGCTCATTCTTTTGGCTTTTGAAATAGGCTATGGTTGGTATGGCCGAACACTACTGTTCTTGATAATCAATAATGACTTTTTGGATAAAGAAGGTAAGTATATAGCCGAGGATATTTTGGCTTGGGTATAGCTTCCAAGCTTTTGGCAAAAAAATGATGAGGTTTCAAAAAAAGGGGGGGAATCTTGCTACTCTCTTAACTAGTTACATTGTTGTCTTATTGGTTGTAAAAAAATGAGGTAATCACCACCAGCATGTATAACCTCTGGTTAACAAAAAGATGTCAGATTTCGCATCTCTTTATCTAAAAAAGTACCTTTGGTACCATGGGTTTTACTGATTGTAAAAGGTAAGTATATGGTTGTTCTTTATGTACCATGGGAGTGGTCATGGTGTTATTTTGATGGACTCACCTAGTCTATAAAGTAATATGAAAGACTGGCAGTGGCTCTTGGTGTATACTTTTAATGACTCCACCATAGTAATATAGTCTAAAGTAACATTACTAAATGAATAAAACTAGCTTGTCTAAACAGTAAATAAGTGGATATATAACAATGATATAGTCCATGTGATGTGTAAAACATCCAAGACTAACAAAAAATTGTTGAGGATGTTTGGATGGATTGGAGTAAGGATCTATCTTATGGCTTTTGGTTTTCTTTTCTTTGGCAAGCAACCTTTCTGTAATGAATTACTCTCACAGGGGACGGGGAATTTTTTATTTTTAATCTTACTGAAGAGGAATCCTTTCCTACAATCATGTACCCAAATATTTCTAATACTGAGTTTTTTGTACATATCAGATTTTTTTTCCTTGGCCAGCTGTCTTTTGAAAGTAAAAATTCAATTATGTCTTATTAGTTAAGATTTAAACAGCTACACACACCATACACACAAAGCCAAACAGGGGCTTGGTGGCTGCATGGTTCCTCTACGAGGTCTTGCCAGAGTGATTGCTCCCCTTCCCCCCCCCCCCCCCCCCCTCTCTCTCTCTCTCTCACACACACACACACACACGCACACAACGCACACACACGCACACGCACACACACACACACACACACACACACACACACACACACACACACACACACACACACACACACACACACACACACACACATTTCTTTGTGTCGTGCGAGCTCTGCCAGAGAAGCCTACATGGATTTTTTTTGTTTTTCTAATCAGGGGGGGGGAGGTGCTGGTGGAATCGCACCAATGAAATGTATTTATTTTTAAAAGAGTTGCTAGTCGGTCTTTATCATTTTAGAGGACACCCCCCCCGGAGGGTGCCGTATGCGTGCCTCCATTCACCGTCTCCCCCGCCCCTCTCAAGGCCCCTCCTCTCCCTCAACACTGCGTTAACAACTCCTACGTCAACCTGTATCAACTAGAGCCCTCGATTGGCGCCCCACCCCTATAGCTCATGTGTCAATTTGCCCTTGCCCCTACCACAACAGTCTCCAACTAGTTATCTCATCATGAATTCTTAGCCAGCACAGGCACACACACACACACACACACATAGAGAGAGAGAGAGAGAGAGGCCTAGACTGTGTAAAATTGTTCCCTCCTCATCCACTCCCCTACTCTACCAAAGCCCTCCACAAGTCTACGCAATCTCTACCACAGAGAGAGAGAGAGAGAGAGAGAGAGAGAGAGAGAGGAGAGAGAGAGAGAGAGAGAGAGAGAGAGAGAGAGAGAGAGAGAGAGAGAGATTTAATTATCGTCCTCGGAGGTCAAATATGACCTATGGGACCAAAGTACATGTGATGTAGTATGTATGGGGCTGATGAGTGATTCTCGATGCTCCAAAATTGTGGTGATGAGAGTCACAATGGAGAGCCCACACTGTGGCTACTCGGAGAGGGTCTAAGTCATGTGTAAAAAAGTGAGGGAAGCAAGTTCAGATGTGACTATAAGTTGAGCACTCTAGTAGTGTGTGGTACTTAAGACTGTTGAACTGCAGTGAGCATAATGTGCACAATCTATTTGAATCCTCTCCATTGCCCCAACGCCCTTTCTCACATCCAAGGGAGTGGGAGCTAAGTCGAATGGCTGCAATAGTGCGTATCATTGACAAGGGGATAGGCTCAAGCATATAACATTGAGTAGGGTTTCCTCTTTCAACGAAGAACATGGTTTTGTAGTTGGGGGCAATATGGGTGGTGTAATGTATGAAGCGTGACCCACCGAATTCCTCTCAAGCCATAATACATTGGCGTTGTAGAGAGAGAGAGAGAGAGAGAGAGAGAGAGAGAGAGAGAGAGAGAGAGAGAGAGAGAGAGAGAGAGAGATAGAGATGGATAGATAGATAGATAGAGATAGATTGCATTATCGTCCCCACGGAGGTCATATATGACCCATGGGAACGCAACCTTTTAAGTGAAGGCATTGGACACACCTTCAAAGATGGTGAGAGCTAGCGGGGTATGAGAGTAGATTGAGAGGAAGAAGGAGTATTCTTACGAGAAAGATGTACATCTCCTCACATACTCACTCATATTAGCATATCTTAACTTAGTAATTAGCATGGTAGAGGAGATGAGCATGCATTGAAGCTTTGGCTCTTGGTTGGATTTGCATCACAAAGCCCAGATTTGTTGGTGTAGGCCTCCCTTCTCACAAGCTTGGAGTAGGTGGTAAGCTTTCCATTAAAGCTTGAGAAGGAGAGAGAGTCTTCTTTGCTTCACACATGAGATTGTGTGAGTGTGTGTGTGTGTGTGTGATAATGCCTTGCAAAAATCAGCCCCCCCCTCTCTCGGTCGACCCCCCTTCCAATTTGCTCTTGCTACAGTCCTATTGGACCTCCCCAGGCTTAGCCAATGGGAATTAAGCAATATAAGTGATAGCCTTCTGACATGTGTCCCCCCTTTCCCCTTTTGTGAGAGCTTTAGGTAATTATTTTATTCAACTAAACTCTCATTGGACCCCTTTGCCTCCTGGCCAATAGGAATCAGGCAAGCCATTGGGCTGCTGAATGCTCATTGGTCCCCTTGGGAGACTGTCCAATAGTCTTCTAGAGAGCTTAATTCTTATTGGTTCTTTTATTAAGAGTTTTTAAATTAATTAAACTAGATTTACTCTAGCCTAATTCTCATTGGTCCACCTCCAAGGCTATTCAATAGAAATTGGGTACACATTGTGGGCATCTAGGCTAGGGAGCTGACATGTGTTCCTCATTCCCTTTGTGTAAAGGGAGCTTGTGTGTGTGTGTGTGTGTGTGTGTGTGAGTTTCTCTCTCATCCCCTACTTGCAAGGCTCGCCCCCTCCTATGTAGGGATTGATAAAGACTTTTGGGACACACACAAAGCATCCAATTCCCCCAATGTTGACCTTTGACCTTTGGACACAACCTTTGAATTTTGGAACCTTAGCATTTTGGAAGTCTTAAGGGGCTGAACCTTAGGGTCTTTTAAGCCCATTGTTGCACATGGCTCTTTTACAGATGGCCCCCCCTTTGGATCCCTATTTTCGCTCCTTTGGATCCCTACTTTGGCCGGACTGCTAGCTTAACCAATTTATAGCTTTTTCTCCTTGGCACTTCCCCATATTAAATGATCAGTTTAACATGAGAAAATCATTTAGGAGAATTAGATATTGATTATTATGACACTTTGTCTATGGCAAGATTGACCATGGAGTCAAAGCGTGCCTCAAGCTTGTTGAGGCGAGCCTTGAGATCCCGATTTTCTTCCATAAGCTGGTTAAGGGCTCTTTGAAGCTGTCCAATCCGATCGCTCTTGCTCGGTGCTACCACGACGGCTGCAAAACTGGGTCGGCTCCTCATCATGATTTTAGGTGTATTCATGGTAAAAAGTAAGATTGTGATGAATATTGTTCACTTTGTCACAAAGTGCACAGAGCTTTGTTGGGAGCTTTACTATGAATATGGGTTTGATTTGAAGCCCTTAGCTTTTAACGGGGCTCTTGATAATCTGAGTGGCGACAGAAAGAGAGAGAGAGAGAGGGCGAGAGAGAACCTTCTGCATCAACTCTCGGGAGTCCTTGCTAGGATGGGTGCCACCACCTGCCGCAACAGCTCCAACAATCCCTCGTCGTTGCCAACACAGGGAGCCTCGCCTTTGCCATCATCATGCTGCGTTTAGCTTCCAAGGGATTGGGATAGGGTTTAACGCCCTCCAGGGCCGCCCATCATTATGCCAGGACTTCGGAGAGCAACAACTGAGAGAGAGAGAGAGAGAGAGAGAGAGAGAGAGAGAGAGAGAGAGAGAGAAGAGAGAGGAACACATCCTCATGCCAGACACGCAGAGAGATCGTCCATGCTGCAATATCTGGCATATTGACTCATGTTGAAGCTTCAGGAATCATACACTACTCCAAGAAAAGGCATCTCAAACACCGCTCAATTTCCTTTTCTTTTCCTTCCCAAACTAATTTGAATTTTTATCAGCTGGTACCCCCTACAAGCTCCATAAGAATTTTTTCAGAATTTTAAGTTCAGGAATTCAAAGCTACTCCATAATTTTATTTTATTTTAATGAATTTAAAGTACTCCACAATAATTTTAAGATAAGGAATTTAAAGTTACTCCACAAGAGGACGTAGAACGGTAGAAGTTTGACAGGCGAAATGGGAGCCTTGAAGGAGGTCGCGAAGCGCATCCCTAGCATTAAGTTTCCAGTTCGTCGACCCCCCGCTCCACCACCAGGTACTTTGTGTGCATACGTTCTTTGGGGGGAGAGAGAGAGAGAGAGAGAGAGAGAGAGAGAGAGAGAGAGAGTGTGCTGATTTTGGTCACACTAGCCAGGCAACGTCACTCAAAAAGGGCACACCGTCTAGCGAACACCCTTTACCTCCTTCTTCGTGCTCTCTCTCTGTGTGTGTGAGAGAGAGAGAGAGAGAGAGAGAGAGAGAGAGAGAGAGAGAGAGAGAGAGAGAGAGAGAGAGAGAGAGATCTATTAACGTCCTTTGGAGGCTGAACTGGTGCAAAGGCACAATCAAAATGAAAAATAAAGTAGCATAAAAGAATCCGAGAGAAGAATACAAGATAGGGGGTAAATCCACATCTAAATATTCATGAATGATCAACTCTTTCTACTTCTTTCGGTGTTTGGAAATCTTTAACGATGTTTTTTTTTTTTGGTGAGAGAGAGAGAGAGAGAGAGAGAGAGAGAGAGAGAGAGAGAGAGAGAGAGAGAGAGAGAGAGAGAGAGATCTATTAACGTCCTTTGGAGGTTGAACTCGACCTGTAGGACAAAATCCTTTGACAAACATTCCATTGTGGGGGAAAAAACAAGAATAAAAGGCTCATAACTCAAAGCCTTTTACATAATGAGGCTTTCTTTTACATATCGAGGATATCCCATCTTACAAAAAAAGATACATAACAATCAAGTTTCTTAAAGAGGGATTTACTAGGTTTGAGTATTTTGGTGAGAAAGTCTATTATCACAGCTTCTCCTTCTTAGTAAATTGCCCACTTCCCGTTCTTTCGTGCCTCTTTGACTTAGACAACTTCAATGCTCCATTCTTTACTTGAAGGGGGGTGAGTTTGTCTACACTTTAAGTACCCGGCTTTTCCCAGCCCTTCGTAGGTGACCTACTTTTAACTAGAAATTTGAGGAAATGGCGTATTCTTCATCTCGATTTTGTTCTTCCTCTTGTCCAGGCTTTTCCCAGCCCTTCGTAGGTGACCTACTCTGATGTATTTCTGCACGTGTTTAACTTTCTTCCCTTCATAAATAAGCGACAAGACTTCTTTAGCAAAACTTTGTGATTTATCGGAGGTGTATCCATGTCTCCTTGTTCTTGAAAAGTACTTTCCATGCTGGTGGTCGTTTTTACGTGTCGTATTGCTTCCATTGCTTGTAGTTTAAACTACAAATCTACTAGCTATCGGTCCTTTAAAGAGGCTCTTGGTTGATGGAAACGACTTCACTTTGTAGTTTCTTCATCTCATGCAACAAATGGACCTCCCATGGTGATTGCTTTGATAGTGGCGGTGAGATTGAGGTGTGTTGTGCCAGGGCAGCAACAAAGGTTTTACGTATCGACATTGGATGAAGCTCTACTTGTCTAGGGGTGTTGAGAAGTAGGCATTCTTCCTATAGAGCCCTCCCTCTCAAGGGTCCCCTTTGCCCTTGGGAAGGCAAGTATATTGTTGTGCGTATTGGCTCCTGCTGCTGCCTTTGGCGTGCCACACTTTCCGCAGCAACCCATCGCATATCTTGCCGTGCGTTGTCGCTTACTATTAATGTGACGTGGCTGATTTGTCGCTCAATTAGCCGCAAACTGTCGCTGCTAAGGTCGTCAGTTACAACTTTAAGGTGAGGTGGCTTTTGGTTCAAACAACGGCTGTCCCGTCCATGGAGGTTACGCAGGGGCCTAATTAACTTCTTGCACACAATTTCAGAAGCCAGCGCACTGTCCTACTCCTACAAGCGACAGGAAATTCCTTGTGCCCGTTTGCTACTGCCAGTTGCACTGCCACTTGGTTACTACTGTTTGCAACCCTTGGCAAGTTCCAAAGTTTGGCAGTTTTTAACCTTGCAACAAAGCGACTTCTACAATAGCCGAATTCCTCTATACCAAAAAGATTTCTCACCTTTGTAGTTTGTACAAGCTTTCCTTCAAGGTTTTTTCTTTTGGGTCTTACTCTAGGTTTCCGGACATTACTCTTGGCAATGGTTTTGACTTGCAAGCCTCAAGCATTCATTTCCCATTTTCTGAGGAACCATACAGACATATGGCACATAGCACCATTTACTAATAGGCAAGAGTTAAATAACTTAGCCAACCAATCATCAAACTTTGACATTCCATGTGAATAAAAACTCTCACAACAGAGAGATAGAAACCACAAGCAAGCAAATCATGTAATATCCTTCAAAACATTAACATCATCCACCCAAGTGCATGATGGCAAAACACATATCTGGTCGTTACTTGAAAACTCTGATAACCACTGATGTTGATAGGCGTATCCTCATAGCAACCACTTCAAGCTGAAAATGAAGAGCCATCGAATAGTGACGCATGATCTCCATTGTCTAGCCATGAAAGAAGAGCACAAAAATTCTTTTCAAAAAACTCCCAACAATGCCTTATTTCTTTTATGTGTGATGCTTGTGCTTGAGCCTTGTGGATTTGCGGCATTTGGGGTAAGTGCGTTTTGCATGACTGCTTGTGGTTGAGGTGTGCGTGTATGTATGTTTGTGTGTTCTGTTTGTTTACTGCATGTCCTTTTTTGTTTTTTCTTTTGTTTGATGGGTGTTTTAGGTTTGGAATTGTTTTGATGGGTGGGGGTTGGTGGGTGTGTTGGGTGGTTCCCGCCTTGCCTTCAGATTTGCACCATATACCGCTTTTGCTTGCAGTTTGAAGAATGCCATAGCCCTGTTGATCATTGCTAGGGATGGCTAGAGGCTCTCTCTCTCCTGTATTTTTGGTGTAGAGTCTTCTTGCAGTGGTCGTGTCTCTTCTGTTGGGAGGTCTGTGTACAGAGGTTGGTGGTTACAGATCGCCCAAATCAGTGTCTCAGGTGCCACCAATTTGGGCACATGGTGAGAGACTCCCTCTGCCCTTTCCACTCTCCTTGTCGCCCTGACCGCAACTTCCCCCACCTTTTGGCGTAGTGGAGGGTTGGCAGAAAGCCCTTTGTCGCCATACCTTTTGGTGGGCACCGCCTCCTGTAGCACCACATCCACCACCTCGACAGCCTGTCTCCCTGATAGCATGTCTCCCTGATAGCCTACTGTGGATTTGTGGGTTGTTGGCGGGGATTTCAACAATTTAGGGACCATTGAGGACTGGCGAGCCAATCAACTCCCATCTTTACCATATGTAGCACTGTGAGAGAGATACTTGGGACAAATTTCTTTATGCAGTTTTTGGTACAGATGCCTGGCATACTTCATCTGTGACTCGCCTCCAGAGTCATTGACGTTTTCGTGGGGTTTTAGAAGGCAGTTCAATTGTCTTCTTGAGCGACTAGATAAATTTTATGTGGGCGCCTGGGCAACATCTCATGGTGGGACAGTTACACTTTGGTGTGGTACAGTGCTCTCTGATCATGCCCAAGTCTCATTTCATTTGAGATTTGAAGACTTCCTCTATGCCTAGACGCGCATCACGCTTACCTGACATCGTGTTAGAGGATGCTTCATTGTCTCAGTTGATCCAGGATGTTTGGACTGTCACGATTGTGACTGTTGCAATATTACATCTACTCCTAGTTGCAGATACGCGAAGTGCCATGCCAAGGAGGACCCCTACGCTTGGATGGTCACGACCCTTCGCTCAAGAGACGTGCCTCTTTGTCAAAAGCCACACTCCTTTGACGAGCGATTGGTCACACCCCTTCGCTCTACGGGTGCGACTCTTCGCCCAATGGTTGCAGCTCTTCGCCGAAAGGATGTGTCTTTACGTCTAAAGTCATGTCTCTTCACCGAGAGACGTGTCTTTTCATTTGTGTCTCTTCGTCTCCTATATAAGGAGCCTATTGTACTTAGTTTTCAACAAGTCATTCAATCAATCAACACAGAGTCTTCTAAGTCTTTCTTTGAGTTCAGCTCAGTTTCTTAAGTCTTAATCATGAGTTTAAGTACTTAATAAAGGATTAGTACCTAGAATCCTTATTGTGGTATTAGAGCAAATTTTTTCCCGGGACCTGAAGATTGTGAGCTCTCACCCTCGCCGCTACCCTCTCCCCCCCTTCCCGCAGTTGTATGGAAGCAGAAGAAAGGTGGGCTTTCCTGATGGATACTAGCCGGCGTACTTAACCTTACCCGCTCCCGAAGCAAACATTGCCTTGCAGAAATATGACGTGCATCTCTTACCCGAAGCTTGGGCTCACGTGCTTGCTGATTCTCTACAGGCGTGGCCCGGTAGCAGGTCCTCGTTCCGCGCATGCCTCTTCATGTGTTGCCTTCCTTGGTGAAGGGGGCCGGGGCGCACACCCCTCGGTGAAGGGACACACCCTCTTACCTCTTGGCACCTCTACCCGCTGGTGGCTGCCCAAAGTCTCGCCCCCTGCAGAAGATCGCACCCTCTCGTGCTTCTTTGCATGTCTCTTCCCTACGCACACCCTTCAGCCAGGCGTCTCCTCACCAATCGCTAAATTTGACCTTTGTGCTGGCAACTATTCGTTGAGTGTTTTTTTTAACGCTGCTTTGCTGGACCCTTTTGCGCATCAAGACAGCAGCGCAACTTATTCAAGGCATTAAAAAAATACCTAACAATTTAAGCCCCAGATTGGCCGGCCAAGTTTTTTTTGGCTTGCCCCAAATTTATACACATTTTTACTCCAATCAGCAGCGTTCTTTTAAGGGAAAAAAAAAACAAGGGGTCAATCAGCAAGTGATGCTAGCAATTCACAGATGGTGCGCTACCTCTCATATGCACCCTGGCTGCAGTAATTGCGGGCCGGCCTCACACTCCTCATGGATGCAAAAAAGCCTTTGATGTGCCCGTTCTGTTTCTTTCATACATAGACGAGATACCCGTGGAGATTCTCCCATGAAATCCTCTTCTGCCTCTGTCGGCTCCGGAACCACTTCCATTGCCTGAACCAGTTTCAGTTCCTGTTCTTGTTCCTGAGCCTCGGCAAGAGCCGGAACCTGCTCCAAAAGGAGTTCCTACTCTTAAAGTATCAGTTCTTAAGCTTATTCGGCAAAAAAATTACTTTCGCTGAATAGTCGACATGATCGAATCACAAGATGGCGACGACAATATTTTACCCGAGGATCCAATAGCAGTTTTCAAAAAGCAGATGGCAGCAATTTCATCAAGCCTTGCATTGATTCACACTCGCTTGGATCAGATGCAAATGTAAACCCCTTCTCGGAGTCAACCAACAACTTCTCGAACAATTCTTCCGATGCTTCAGTGGTCGACCAGAAAGAACCACTCAAACATAAGTCTTTGGAACCGAAATTTTCTCACCCAAAGCATTGTTTCTCAGAGACAATTAGACACAAAGTACCTTCACGCGAGCAGCAAAAGTCTCATCATGAATATTCTTGGAAATGCTACAGTTCTATGCAATCAACTTCTTATTCGAATCATCAGCAACAAAAGCAGCAATATGAAGCTTCCAAAGGATCATCAACAATATCCAGATGGGCTTACTTAGTGGCACATATATCCGACCCTAGTCGAGTACTTGGTCGTGAATGCTACGATGCTGGACAAATCCCCCCCGCAAGCCATGCCCTACATGTAAGTCTTTCTTGTCTGATGGTGGTAAAGTTGAAGATTTGTTGATCCTTTCCTTGTGCAAGAGGATCCTTCAGAGGTCTAAGAGGCAACAACTCCCTCAACCTCCCCCTTCTCAATTGGAAGCCTTAATACCCGTTGAAACAGCTGAAGATTCAGAAGATTCCAGGTCTTGTGGCCGTGATCCAGGCAGGAAAATTCGCCTCGTCACCACCCTTGCAAAATACAGTCTTTGTTTCTGAACAGATACCAAATGCAGTGGTGAATGATAATTCTTCAAACTCGAAGATATCAGTCCTTACCTTCAGCGGTGCAAAGGATAAAGCAGATACAGACTCTTGCAGCACGACTTTAGTCGCTGCAATTGAATCTTTGGACACAACTTGTTCCAAAGATAAACCTCTACAGATGGATATACCTCCAAACACTACTCTGTCTCAGTCTATGACATTCCTTCAGGAGGATTTTAGTGTTCCAGACAAACCAATGGAACACCTTACAAATTCCCAACTAGTGGTCATGACTAAACAGAAAACTCAAGACAATTTACCACTAATTTCACTCGAAGGAGATACAGATTCAATCTTTTATTGGACAAAGCTCGAAGTTACAAATGACTTCAACAAAGGCACTAATCAAGTTGCAGATATGATTAGTTTTCAGTTTGGCAAAATAGTCATGGTCAATAACAGTGCCATGACATGGGACTTAACAGAAAGAGCTTTGGATGCAGAAGCACAACAACAATACATTTCCTTCTTCCCGGAGTTTCTTCAACTACCCTGGGTTTTATTTAAAGAGGGAGGGAATGTCACGATTGTGACTATGTTGCAATATTACATCTACTCCTAGTTGCAGATACGCGAAGTGCCATGCCAAGGAGGACCCCTACGCTTGGATGGTCACGACCCTTCGCTCAAGAGACGTGCCTCTTCGTCAAAAGCCACACTCCTTCGACGACTGGTCACACCCCTTCGCTCTACGGGTGCGACTCTTCGCCCAATGGTTGCAGCTCTTCGCCGAAAGGATGTGTCTTTACGTCTAAAGTCATGTCTCTTCACCAGGAGACGTGTCTTTTCCATTTGTGTCTCTTCGTCTCCTATATAAGGAGCCTATTGTACTTAGTTTTCAACAAGTCATTCAATCAATCAACACAGAGTCTTCTAATTCTTTCTTTGAGTTCAGTTCAGTTTCTTAAGTCTTAATCATGAGTTTAAGTACTTAATAAAGGATTAGTACCTAGAATCCTTACATGGACACACACTGGTTTTGTAGCTCCCGCGTCCCTTGTGGTTACATGTATCATTGTGTCTTCCGAGACTTGCAAATAGACAACTACAGAGTGGCGATGAGGCGTGTTCCGCAAGGAGCGAGTCACAAGACCGTTTGAGCTGAGTTTCCAGGAGATGAGTTCCTGGGAGAGCGAGAGGTTGACACTAGAGAGACACTTAGTCACATTCAGACTAAGAAACCCGAATTCACCTATCATGCTTCGGTCTCGACATGGATATCCAAAGCGGATAGGATGAATAAGGATTTCTTTGCACACTTCCGAGGCGTCCCAAAGGACTTTCATTAGAGCCTTACGTGATTCTGCAAACAGGTTACATACGGATCTTGATGAGGTCCTTGATATAGCTTCATATTATTTTGAGCATTTGTTTACTGCTGATGATATTTTGCGCGAGAGAGAAGAAGTTTGGCCTCATGTGTAGCTAGTGGTTACAGAGCTTATGTGCCATAAGTTACTAGCCCCCTTCTCTATGTAGGAGATGCATGACGCAGTGCTTGGCCTTGATGGTGTCTCTTTTCTTGGAGAGGATGGGTTGACTAGACAGTTCTTTCTGCAGTTCTGTGATTCTCTCAGCCCTGCTATGCTTTTCGGTTTACAACACATATTTGACACAGGAGAGAAGACTGCCTCTATGCTTTCGGGACTGATTTCTCTTATAGTGAAAGGCGCAGATACATCGTCCCTCCGATAGTGATGACCGATCATTCTCATGTCTGCCATGTATATGATCTTTGCTCGCATGATCAATATGCGCTTGAAACCCTTTATGCCCGATCTCATCCATGCTTCACAGATAGGTTTTATGCAAGACCGCTGTATTTTGGAGTAGGTAATGTTGCCACTGAGTAAGAGCATGGATCACTGCCAAAAGCTCTTTCTCATAGATCTGAGCTGTCAATTCTGGCCTCGAAAACAATCGGCTTTTATAGGCAATCACATGGCCGCATCACAATATACTTCAAATGACTTTTGCAAATCCGACAAAGTCAATACTGGTCTAGTAGTCAATTTCTCTTTCAATGTCTGAAAGGCAGTCAGTCACCTCTGTGGATCCCCACAAGAAAGAGACTCCTTACATTAAAATGTGCAAAGAAAAGCTACCTCTGCAAACTTTCAAATGAACCGCCGGTAGTAAGAACATAAGTCCAAGAAGCTTCTAACTTCATGAACATTCTTCAAATCGGGCCAATCACGTATAGTCTCAATCTTGGCCGGGTCCATGTGTACTCCTGTTGCTGAGACGATGTGTCCCAAAAAGTGTATCTCCGGCAAGAAAAATTCACTCTTTTTGGCATTGATAACTAACTTTTTATCTCGCAATGCCTGAAAGACTTGAAGCAGATGGTGTCTATGTTCTGCTTCATCCTTGGAGAAGACTATAATGTCATCAAATAAAGTGCCGACAAACGATGTGTACTCTCTGAAAACCTATCCATCATTCGGTTGAAAGTCGCTGGAGCATTGGTGAGGCCAAAAGGCATCACCAAAAATTTATATAAACCAAAGCTCGTCCCGAAGACTGTCTTGTGGACATCTCCCGCTGCGATTCGGATATGATATTATACGCTGTTTAAATCAATCTTGCTGAAACAAGAGGATTCTTGTAGGCAGTCTCTGCAATCAATGCACATTCGCCAAGATCCGTTTTTCTTTAAAACCAACAACACTGGAGAGGAGTAGGGTGAAGTACTCGGCTGGATAAGACTCTTTTGCAGAAGGTCTTTTACTTGGTTCATAATCTCTTCATTCTAGGCTCGGCTAACACGGTAAGGTGGCCGGTTCGGTGGTGTGCTTCTAGGTATCAGATCAATAGTGTGATCCTCAGGCCCTCAGAGAAGCAATTGACATGAGTGTGGACAAAATCTTGGCATTCTTTATCAATTTTAGACATGTTCATTATGTGTTCATCATTTAACTCTTTCAAGTAGATCGAGTAAACAAAGAGACTGGATTTCATTAATTTGGAAACGGTCGAAGCCGATGTAATAGGGATAGACTCGCCCTTCAATTTTACATCAAGTTCAATTTTTTGGCCCTTTTCATTTCTCAAAGTTGCTTTCTTTGCTCGATAATCGACCACGGCGGTGTTCATATGATACCAAGGGACTCCTAGGAGGACGTCACGACCTTCCAAGGGCATTATGTAAAAGTCCTCGTACCCCAATTACCCCTGACAATGCAACCAACGTTTGCCAATGACAGGTGTAATGGCTATTTGTAACAAACTTGGACACCCTAAGTCAAGAGTCTACCGCTACACAACATAGATTCACTTCAAAACAGTTCACAAAGACAACACGATGTGCCGTATTTTGGTGCCCGGAGGTATTGGCCCCAAAGACTGGCGCCCTTTTCGGTATTTCTTTTTATATTAATCTGTGTTCAATGTACAAAGAGAGCCCAAGGGTGCTCACTCTCAGACTCTGCGTCCAGATGCTCTGAGTAATGAGCCCCAAAGGCCACTTATAAAGATTACATGGGGTTGCTAGAAGCAGAGCCCCCAAAAGCTTCAAACTCAAAAGCAAAGTTCCCAAAAGCTATAACAGACTTGGACACTCCAAGTCAAGAATCTACCGCGACAGCACCAAATAACCACTTCAAAATAGTTCACAATTCACAATTTATTCGACACTGGCTGGCGGAGTTCTGTGCCTAGAGATATTGGCCCCAAAGACTGACGGCCCTTTCGGTATTTCTTTTTGTATTAATCTGTGTTCAAAGTACAAGAGTGCGGGCAGGCGCTCACACTCAGACTCTGCGTCCAGATGCTCTGAGTTGTGAGTGGCCTACCCACTTATTTATAGATTACAAGGGGTTCTAAAAGCAAAGCCCAAAAACTGAAAATCAAAATCCCCAAAAAGCTTCTAAGTTTAAAAGCTTTCAAAATAAAGCAAAGGTTCTCTCTCTCTTTCTCTTGCTTAATGTAGAAATAAAGCAATAAAAAAAGCTCTCTCTCTCTCTCTCTCTCTCTCTCTCTCTCTCTCTCTCTCTCTCTGTGGCGTAGCCAAAAGCAAAAACAGCTTGCCGTAAAACTCGCCGCAAATCACGGGGGTCCATACAGCTTGCCACGTGTCCTGCTTTTTTGCAATTCCCGGGACTGGTAGCCACGTTAGCATTTCAGTCCACCACAAGGGGTGTGTGTGTGTGTGCATTGGGAAGCCACATCATCAGCTTGTGACATACCCCCTCCTTGAAAGCATTGTCATCGCCCTCGATTACGGCTGCAAAACAGATAGAAGCGATAAACTGTCTTAGCAGACACTGACTGTTAGTACTTACGCACTAGGAACACACATGTAGCACATGTGCCAATCGATAGTCACATCACACGACATCACAGGACATCACTTGACATCACAGGACATCACAGTCCATACAGCCTGCCACGTGTCCTGCTTTTTTGCAATTCCCAGGACTGGCAGCCACGTTAGCATTTCAGTCCACCACAGGGGGGTGTGTGTGTGTGCACTGGGAAGCCACGTCATCAGTTTGTGACATACCCCCTCCTTGAAAGCATTGTAATCGCCCTCGATTACGCCTGCAAAACAGACAGAAGCCATAAACTGTCTTAGCAAACACTGACTGTTAGTACTTACGCACTAGGAACACACATGTAGCACATGTGTCAATCGATAGTCACATCACACGACATCACTTGACATCACAGGACATCACATGACATTCAACATTCATTCGGATCTTAGACCATGATTTATCGGCAATGTAGCTAGCAATCTCATCTAGATCCACTCAGGACCTCATCGATGCCCGATTGACTAACCCCTATTGCAACCATGTCTATTCGAGATCATTTAGACCAAAATGCTGCAGTCATTTCGTCTATCAGTTCGTGCACTTGAAAACAAGTCAAGAACAAGTCGGTTTCATATTCCGGAATTTCATTCCATAAAGTCATACAACAAAATACTGTCAGCTCTCAGTATCCCTGAAGCTCAAAGAGACATCAGTGACTCTAGTATTCTAAAAATCAAGGCATCTGTTGACAAAGGAGCGGAGTAACTCCCCTCTTGTGCATCCCACTGCACTAGATCTGCGGCCAAGCTGAATTCTGGGTTCCATTTGGAATAAACTATGCTAAACCAAAAGCTTCAAGGTAAAGTTTCACAATCTGAGGAGTATCTGCTAGGTCCTCCTTCTCCATCCACTTCGCATCCAATGCAGGATAGTCTTTGAATTTAACCAAGAACGGCCTTATTCTTTGTGTCCTTATGTGCCAAAATCTGTTCAGGAACAATGATCTTCTCGTTTTCCTCCACTTCGGGTTACTCATCGGGCTCCCCATCTTCAAGCACATCACCTTTGAAAGGTTTCAAGAGACTCACATGAAATGCATTGTGAATCCTCCAAGTGTCAGGCAGTTTCAGTTGGAAGGAGACATCATTGATCTTTTCAGAGATCTGGAAAAGTCCATAGTATCTCATACTAAGATTTGGAAAAAGCTTCTCCTTTCCCTTCTTCTTTCTCAGGCATGTCTTCTCAAAATGTAAAAGCACCCAATCATCCTCCTTCAATTTCAAATCGCGACGCTGGCGATGTGCTGCCTTTTTCTGTCTTTCTTGAGATTTTTGCAAAGCCTCGCGGACCTTGGCAAAAGTCGTGTCTAAGTCGCGCGTATACTCATCAGCTTCAAAAATCTTATCTTTTGTGCTTAGGAAGTGTCACGTGACACATCCAACCCTATGTGTCCATGGACAAGCTACAGCATGATCAGGGTTCAGTCAGTCCAGTCAGTCTAGATTAGAAGTGATCTGGCACTTTTTGTGAGTCTATTCGTAGACCGTACATGCCCAGTCACTTAGTATAGATGCATATCCTCTGGTTGCACACAGCATGATCATCAGTATTTACATCAAAATCCATTAGAATGAGTTAGGGGATTTTTCAAGTGCATTTAGCCTATTTTCCCTATTTTTGACATTTTTCACTTATTAATTTAAGTGACTTTCCAACAAAAGTAGGTAGGGCAATTTGGGTAAGAAAATATATAAGCAAACTAGAGCTAGCACTATTTGGCAGAAGAGGCAACAGGAGCCAAGCTCAGTAGGCAACTTCTCACAAGAACCTTGGTGGACTTTCCCCTCCAAGCAGCAGATTCCCTCACCTGGCGTTTTTGCACAGCACCCCCAGCCTGGCGTTTTTGCATCAGACCTGCATCGCCAACAATACCCAACACCTAGCGTTTTTGCAAGGACCACAACTGCTAGCGTTTTTGATCATCAGATCCCCTGGCGTTTTTGGGTTTCAACAGCAGATAAAGACCAGCAATTTTCACCTAAAGTGTAGCAGAGTCAGCCCAGTAAAGACCTCAGTTTTTCAGCCGTGAAGAACCTCAGTTTTCAGCCCTACACCTGCAGATTTTCAGCGTCAAAGATCTACCAAAAACAGCCCCCAAATCAGCGTTTTTGGCTCAGTCGCAGATTTCAGCCCATAGCGTTTTTGGACAGCAGATCGAAGATTGCAGATTTCAGCCCTAGTGTCGGCCTCGTCATCCCCGTCGTCGTTGACCACCTAGCCTAGACTTGCATCAGTCACATGCATTCAGTTTGTACCAATTTGTGCAATCATAAGTAGACCACTCTCGCCGACGAGAGTGGGGCCTTCGGAGGAGGGTTTTACAACGTCTCTAGTGTCGTATCTCTCTCATCTCTCTATCTCTCAGTCTCATTCACTTGCACGCACAGTGTCCATTCACTTTGTTTGTGATCATAGCATTCTCTCATTAAGAACGGAAGGCTCTCCCTTCCATAAGAACAAAAGGAACCTTGAGCACAATTCGGAGCACTCATCTTGAGCAAAGCGCAAACATTCATTCGGCTGCACCTAACATTGGTATCAGAGCTTTGCCAGTGTTCTATATCACTCAAGGAAAGAACCACAAGAACCACATATTTTTTTTTTGCTTGTTGCGGTTGCACGAACCCAAGTTCGCTTGGGCGAGTCGATTCCTAATCGTGTTTTTGAAGAGTGACAGGAATCCCAGGAAAGAATGGCTTGTCCAGCCTCCCCTTGTGCCTCGTTTCACTCATTGAGAGCGGACCGTGCACTAAGCGGCCGGCCAATCGACGTGAGGTGGGAAAAAGAAACCTTGGTGTGAGCGCAAGGCTGCCAAGGGTGCGCCCGCGGAAAAGAGCAGAACTCGGGTGAAGAGAAGATCCTTCTCTAACACAGATTGCAAGCGAAAGAAAACCCTCAAGAACCTCAAGACCCTCAAGAACCCACGACCCGCAAGAACCCAAGTTCCTCATGAACTTAAGAACCCAAGACCACAAGAACGCACAAGAACCCACGACTTCAGAATGGTCATCACTCGAAGCGGAATGGATACGTCGCTTGGAGGTGATGAGCTTGAGAGAGGCGAAGAATTTTCCCCACCAGGAGGTTTTTTCGACCCTCTCCCTTTCCCATCTACGTCAAGGATTGCGCTAACTCGTATGGAGGAGTTGGACCAAGTAAGAGAAGCAGAAAGAAAGGCCTACGAAGAAGAAATGGCAGCCATAGATCGTGACTATGAAGAAGAAATGGCAGCCATAGAGCGTCAGTACGACTTGGAAGAAAAAGAAAGTCAAGCAAGATTTGATCGCGAGAACAAAGCAAGAATGCAAGAGATGTTGCGACTCTTTTCTCAAGTTCAGGCACAGATGCAAGAGATTCGGGAAAAGGAGACTCTCTCAGTCTCTTCTTCTCCATAGCATGACACACAGAATTTGCATGATTGTGAGAAGCATGGTGATTTGAATAACAATGATTTGCATGATGATGATTTGATTGACAATGATAAGCATGATGATTTGGATGACAATGACAAGCATGATCAAGATGTGATTTCTCACAAGCATGATGATTTGCATGAAGAAGATGACGTGATTGTTCACAAGGATGATGTGTTAGTTGATACTTTCTCTAGAAGCTAACCTCATTGCAGATTCGATCAGTCATGTAAAACCGATCTTGGCTCTCGAGCCTAGGTCCAAAGCACCCCTTCAGGAAGAATCGGTCTTGGCTCTCGAGTTTAGGTCCAAAGAACCCTCACAGGAAGTATTGTGTGTTCGCATGATTGATATGCACGCATTGTTCGAGTGTTTCATTCGTGATTGTTTCCTGTACTTTAGTAAGCGTCTTTATGTGGTCCCTTTTACTAGGCATGACATATTGTACGTTGAGCACGTTGCACTCATGAATGAGCACGAATGTATGCGGATTGTTCATGAAAAGCTGAAACACACATGAAAGTATGAGCACCAAGCATGGGCATTTCCGTTGTGAATTGCCACAGTTGATTGCTCTAGATCAAAAGAGAACGATTCGATCTCATTGTTTGCATGTGTTTGATGAACGGTTTGTCACTCCGTCTATGTATTCATCTACATTGCATGCACAGTCTATTAGGACGACAAGATTTTTTCCACTCACTTTACATGGAATAGGTATGTTCATGGTTTTGTGTTGGAAGTGGTTTCAGAAATTTTCAGCCATGGAGATTCTTGAAGAAGAAAGAAGCATGACTCTAGACAAAGTTGAAGCATTAAAAGAGCCACATAAGACTTTATCCTTTCGGCGCGGCCCAAAGAAGCAAGCGTTGCAGACCTTTATGAAGTTCAAGTACCGCACGACCCGCACATCCGAGTGGGCCGGCGAAGAGTCCCTTCCAGGATTCCGGATGCTATTGGCGATCTCCCTCGATGCCATGCAGTTCGGTACCAGTACCTCACTTTGAAAAGGAGGGGATGTCACGTGACACATCCAACCCTATGTGTTCGTGGACAAGCTACAACATGATCAGGGTTCATCAGTCAGTCCAGTCAGTCTAGATTAGAAGTGATCTGGCACTTTTTGTGAGTCTATTCGTAGACCGTGTATGCCCAGTCACTTAGTACAGATGCATATCCTTTGGTTGCACACATCATGATCATCAGTATTTACATCAAAATCCATTAGAATGAGTTAGGGGATTTTTCCAGTGCATTTAGCCTATTTTCCCTATTTTTGACATTTTTCACTTATTAATTTAAGTGGCTTTCCAACAAAAGTAGGTAGGGCAATTTGGGTAAGAAAATATATAAGCAAACTAGAGCTACCACTATTTGGCAGAAGAGGCAACAGGAGCCAAGCTCAGCAGGCAACTTCTCACAAGAACCTTGGTGGACTTTCCCCTCCAAGCAGCAGATTCCCTCACCTGGCGTTTTTGCACAGCATCCCCAGCCTGGCGTTTTTGCATCAGACCTGCATCGCCAACAATACCCAGCACCTAGCGTTTTTGCAAGGACCACAATTGCTAGCGTTTTTGATCATCAGATCCCCTGGCGTTTTTGGGTTTCAGTAGCAGATAAAGACCGGCAATTTTCACCTAAAGTGTAGCAGAGTTAGCCCGGTAAAGACCTCAGTTTTTCAGCCATGAAGAACCTCAGTTTTCAGCCCTACACTTGCAGATTTTCAGCGTCAAAGATCTACCAAAAACAGCCCCCAAATCAGCGTTTTTGGCTCAGTCGCAGATTTCAGCCCATAGCGTTTTTGGACAGCAGATCGAAGATTGCAGATTTCAGCCCTAGTGTCGGCCTCGTCATCCCCGTCGTCGTCGACCACCTAGCCTAGACTTGCATCAATCACATGCATTCAGTTTGTACCAATATGTGCAATCATAAGTAGACCACTCTCGCCGACGAGAGTGGGGCCTTCGGAGGAGGGTTTTACAACGTCTCTGGTGTCGTATCTCTCTTCTCTCTCTATCTCTCATTCTCATTCACTTGCACGCACAGTGTCCATTCACTTTGTTTGTGATCATAGCATTCTCTCATTAAGAACGGAAGGCTCTCCCTTCCATAAGAACAAAAGGAACCTTGAGCACAGTTCGGAGCACTCATCTTGAGCAAAGCGCAAACATTCATTCCGCTGCACCTAACAGGAAGGGTGGAACCTTCGCAACACCTTCAACAATCGCAAATGGCGCCTTCCCCGTCGATGAGCGTATCGTGTTGTTGTAGGCAAATTCCACCAAAGATAGATACTTTTCCCATTGAGTCTTCTGATCCGAGATATAAGACTTTAATAAATCTAGAATCACTGAATTTGCAATCTTAGATTGCCCGTTAGTCTGCGGGAGGAAAGATGACGAGAACTGCAACCGTGTCAATGTTCTCCGAAATTGCCTTCCAAAACAAACTCGTAAATCTGGGGTCCTTGTCGAAGACAATCGTCTTAGGCATGCCATGTAATCTGAAAATCTGGGCCACAAACAGTCTCGTTAAGTGATCCAGCTTGACTGTTTTCTTCACTGGAATGAAATGAGCCCGCTTGCTAAATGTGTCAATAACAATCCAGATACCATCATGACTACTCTATGTTCTCGGGAGATAAAAAATGAAATCCATTGTAATACTTTCCCAGGGGCAAGTGGGTATGGGCAAAGGCTATAATAATCCTTGTACTTTATGCCTATCAAACTTGACCGTCTGGCATACCAAGCAACTGCGCACAAACTTGTCCACATCCTTCTTGAGTCTCGCTCAATGAGTCTCGGCCAAAAGAAGTATCTCTCTATCGCTTTCATGGTGGTAGCAATGCCGTTGTGAGTGGGATGGAAACACATGCGCCTCTATAATCACCCGACACACACTCTTGGGATGATACACACACACTATGGGACACCACTCAGCTTACACAATCCACTTGGCCGAGACAAGGAACACACTGATGGAGTGAGAGGAGAGAGACTATCCATTTGCCCACTCAACACAGAGAGACACACACACAAACACACCCAGAAAACTCAGCTCAAAAGAGGAAGATTTCTGATGTTTAGATACAATTGAGCTTGGGCCAACACCAATGGGACAAATAGCTCACATAATAAGGATGAAATATGCCAGATACAATTATAAATTTGAGTAGAGGCTTCGCTCACATGAGAAACTTACACTGCTAAAACAACAGAAAAACATTGAGGAATTTGGCAAAATGGACAGCGTCATTGCGTTCGGAACGGCCCACAACCCCAGTCTACAATATCAAAGTGCTCAAATCCGACCTCGGATGAACACTTTTTAGCCAAACAGGCTCCAAAAATAGCAAAAATTGAGTTGCGACTATTCCTCCTCTTCTCTCTGAGAGCAGTAGGATGAAGTACTCGGCTGGATAAGACGCTTTTCGAGAATTTTTTTCACTTGGTTCATAATCTCTTCATTCTGGGCTTGACTAACACGATAAGGTGGCCGGTTTGGTGGTGTGCTTCCAGGTATCAGATCAATAGTGTGATCCTCAGGACGAGATGGTGGCAACTCGCCTAGCAAGCCCTCAAAAAAGCAATCTGTATGAGTATGGAGAAAATCTTGGCGTTCTTTATCAAGTTCAGATATATTCGTTCTGTGTTTATCATTTAACTCTTTCAAGTAGATCGAGTAATTAATCAGACTGGATTTCATTAATTTGAAAACGGCCGAAGCCGATGCAATAGGGACAAAGTTTACATCAAGTACAATATTTCGGCCCTTTTCATTTGTCAAAGTCGCTTTCTTCGTCCGACAATTGACCACGGCGTTGTTCTTATGGTACCAAGGGACTCCAAGGAGGACATCACAACCTTCCAAGGGCATCATGTAAAAGTCCTCGTGCCCCTAATACCCATGACAATGCAACTGAAGTTTGCCAATGACAGTTGTAAGAGCTATGTCCCGGCCTTGGCTTCTCCATCAAAGAAAATTAGGGCTTCTTGATCTTTCAGTTTGCCCGAAGCTCGGCAAAGCTATGTATTTGCATCAATCGTGCTTGGGTCAGTACCCATGCAATCTGGAACCAGTCCTGCTGTCATCTTGCCTTTTCTGCCACGTTCTTCAGCTGCTCTGGCCTGTCTTCATTCTGTTCTTGCTGTGCCTTTCTAGGGCACTGTGCGGAGACGCACCCATGTTCCCCGCATCCAAAACACTTCCCCTCTTTGATGTAAACCACCTCTTGTAATTCTTGCTCTGTAAACATCCTCGGAGAAGGAGGTTTCTTGATTGCCGGTTTAATGGGTGGTTCTGTGGATTTCTGCCACTTGATGTGCACTTCGACGATGGATTGTTGAGACAGACTTTGCGTCCAAATGCTCTGAGTAATGAGCCTCTAAGGCCACTTATAAAGATTACATGGGGTTGCTAAAAGCAGAGCCCCCAAAAGCTTCAAACTCAAAAGCAAAGTTCCCAAAAGCTGCTAATAAAAATCAATTAGGGTAATTTGTGGAAAACCGTACAGCGTACGGACTGCCATGTGATCAACATAATTTTCGACGTAAAATCCGGGCTGCCACGCCAGCATTCAGTCAGCGCATTACACGGGTGTCCGTATTGGCTGCCACGTCAGCATGCATATCTGTAACAGACTTGGACACTCCAAGTCGAGATTCTACCGCGACACCACTAGAAATATACTTCAAAACAGTTCACAGTTCACAAATTTGATTCGATACTGGCCCGACGGAGTTTCGTGCCTAGAGATATTGGCCCCAAAGATTAGCGTCCCTTTCGGTATTTTTTTTGTATTAATCTGCAACTCAAAGTACAAGTTAGTGGTTGGAACTCACTCTCAGACTTTGCGTCCAGCTGCTCTGAGAAGTGAGAACCCAACAACTCTTATAAAGAGGTTACAAGGGATGCTAAAAACAGAGCCCCAAAAGCTGGTAAATCAAAAGCTGTCTCTCTCTCACAAGCTCTCTCTCTTGAGAGAATAAAGCAAAAGCTCTCTCTCTCTCTCTCTCTCTCTCTCTCTCTCTCAAATTGCGTAGCCAAAAGCTGGTTGAATTGCGTAGGAAAAAGCAGGTCCCAAGCTGTTGCAATTTTAAACTTTTTCCGTATGCTGTTGCCAAGTCAACACTCCGCAATCTGCGCCGTGATTTTTGTACAGGCCTGCCACACCATTGCCTGCCATGTCATCATTTTTGCAAGGGTTTTTCCTGCGGGGATTGTCCATGCCTAGGGGTAGTGTGTGTGTACAAAGGCCACGTTACAGTTTGTGACATACCCCCCTCTTGAAAGCATTGCAATCGCCCTCGATTACGCCTGCAAAACAGATAGAAGCCATAAACTATTAAACTGTCTTAGCAGACACTGACTATTAGTACTGATGCACTAGGAACACACATCTAGCACATGTACAAATCGACAGTCACATTACACGACATCACTTGACATTATAGAACATCATATGACAAATCACATTGAATATTCATTCGGATCTTAGACTATGACTTATCGGCAATGCAATTAGCAATCGCATCTAGATCAACTCAAGACCTCATAGATGCCCGATTGACAAATCCCTATGCAACCATGTCTATCGAGATCATTCAGACCAAAATGTTGTAGTCATTTCGTCTATTAGTTTTCCTGCACTTAAACAAGTCAAGAACAAATCAGTTTCATATTTTCGGGAATTCCATTTCATAAGCCATACAACAGAATACTGTCAGCTCTCAGTATCCCTGAAGCTCGAAGAGACATCAGTGACTCTAGTATAAAAAATTGAGGCATCTGTTGACAAAGGAGCGGAGTAACTCTCTCTTGTGCAAACCCATTGCACCAGATATCCGGCCAAGCTGAATTCGGGGTTCCATTTGGAATAGACTATGCTAAACCACAAGCTCCAATGTAAAGTTTCACAATGTGAGGAGTATCTGCTAGGCCCTCCTCCTCCACCACTTCACATCCCATGCAGGATAGTTCTTGAATTTAACCAAGAACTGCCTTCTCACTTTATCCTTAATCTTTCTGTCCTTAGATGCCAATATCTGTTTTGGAACAAGGATTTCCTCGTTTTCTTCTACTTTGGATTGCTCATTAGGCTCCTCGGCTTCAGACACATTGCCTTTAAAAGGCTTCAGGAGACTCACATGAAAAGCATTGTGAATCCTCCAAATTCCGGGCAGCTTCAGTCGGAAGGAGACATCATTTATCTTTTCGGAGACCTGGAAAGGTTCGTAGTATCGCATACTAAGCTTTGGAAAAAGCCTCTCCTTTCCCTTTTTCTTTCTCAGGCGTGTCTTCTCAAAACGTAAGAGCACCCAATCATTCTCCTTCAATTTCAAATCGCGACGATGGTGATCTGTTGCCTTTTTCTTTCTTTCCTAAGATTTTTGCAAAGCGTCACGGACCTTGGCAAAAGCCGTGTCCAAGTCGCGTGTGTACTCATCGGCTTCAAAAATCTTATCTTTCGTGCTTAGGAAGGGTGGAACCTTCATAGCACCTTCAATAATCTCAAATGGCGCCTTCCCCGTCGAAGAGTGTACCGTGTTGTTGTAGGCAAATTCGACCAATGGTAAGTGCTTTTCCCATTGAGTCTTCTGATCCGAGATGTAAGACTTCAATAAATCTAGTACCACTGAATTAGCAATCTTAGATTGCTCGTTAGTCTGCGGGTGGAAAAATGACGAGAACTGTAACCGCGTGCCAATGTTCTCCCAAATAGTCTTCCAAAACAAACTCGTGAATCTGGGGTCTCCGTCGGAGACAATCGTCTTAGGCATGCGATGTAATCTGAAGATCTGGGCCACAAATAGTCGTGCTAAGTGATCTGGCTTGACTGTTTTCTTCACTCAAATGAAATGAGCGTGCTTGCTAAATGTGTCAATAACTGTCCAGATACCATCGTGACCACTCTGTGTTCTCGGGAGATAAAAAATGAAATCCATTGCAATACTTTCCCAGGGGCGGGTGGGTATGGGCAAAGGCTGTAACAATCTATAACCGGCCTATACAACGTAGAGGGCGGTACTATTTCAATTACCTGTTAACTTTACACAGAGCACTGAGAAGGGAAGAGAACACAGTTGCGTCCAGCGACTAGAATGTCACTGCGCACACGAGACCGACACCCTGTAGGCCCCAAAGACTGGTGCCCCTTTCGGTATTTCTTTATTCAAATTAAGGTAGACGATCCGACCACTTAGCACAAGCTTTCACAAAGCTGTCCAAACCTGGCGAGGGCTGAAAACGCAGGTTTTCGACCGGATTTCGACAGCATGACGGCGCAAAAACCCCTCTAGGTCAAAAACACCTGTCTAGGACGGATTCCCTCGATATCTGGAAGCTTTCTGGTGAGTTGTCACAGAAATTCAGCGGGCTGTAATTCTCTGTTTTTCACTGCCGGGAGCCCAAAAGCCTGTACACGCATCCCAAGGCTCTCACGAGGCTCCCCCGATGTTCCCTTGCAGTTTAGGTGCGAAACCCTAAACCTGCAGAAAAACACAGCAGGCTGTAATTCCCTGTTTCGGATCGTTTTTAGTGGAGCAAACGCGCCTACGCGTGTCCCAAGGGCTCTCGCACGCAATGGGACAGTTCCCCTGTGAATTGGACGAGTTTTCACGCGAGAAAACTCTCCAAACTCGCAATCTTTCGTGATGGAACTGTGCGTACCTGTGGGTGATTAGCAATTCGCTAATCTGGTTCCTGTTCAAAAGGCTCTTGCCTTGGCAAACGCGCATAAACCCCCAGAACTATACATAGGTCAAATGAGAAGCCCACTAGTGGGGCATAACATACTGTACGTAGGGGAGAAAGAGAGCAGTATGTAGCGTGCGGGGCATCACTCCCGTCACCATACTATGCATAGAGGGCAAGGTAAGCATTCCATAGCTTCTGTACCTGCTACAATCCACCTGAGGTTGAAAATGGCGCCCCCTTTGTTGATATGCAGCTCGTTTTTGCCTCCCAGAGTGGCAGAATCGCTCACAGGCTGACACGTCGCCCAGTTTCCGAGTTTGGGCTTTCCTTGCTAAAAATATCGCAACTGGTGCGTCAGTTGACTTGGCAGCAGAGCAATAAAATGTTCCCCTTGTCATTCCAGAGCTAATGACGCGAACACATTTTCCGGTCAAAAATAGCAGTTCCCTAAATTTTAGGAGATGTTTCCATGGCGTCCCTATCGGTCTCCTGACCATCATTGAAGACTACCATTTGACCAACATCCACAATGTGGGTTAATTTACTGGCCCCTTTCTACTTATAAAGTTGTAGTGACTTGACGAGTGGCCCAAATTCCAGTTTGGCGCACACGAGCTTCCATACTCATCAGAATTCAGTGCTAAACTGGCCCGGGCAGTCCCTGTGTGATTGACCTAGATCCCCGATGTGAGAAACCCATTTGGCTGTAGCCGTTTCACACTGGCCATGCAATGTCCACTTGCACCTTTTCAAGGGTTTTGGGACAAACAAGTAAAAATAAAATAAATATATCTAATACTTATTTACGGAAGGCAACAGGAAAAATACACCTCCTGGTGACACACCCCACCCTTGAAATACTGCAATCGACCTCGCATATATTCTATGAGGGGAAATCCAAGATATACATGCTTCCGGAAATGTAGCGTTGGACGATTAAACAATCCCACCAACCTGGCTACGACACATATATCAAGCATAGAAGTCTTCTAGTGTACTCTTGAGCACAAACTTCTCTAGCTAAATTCTGTATGGAAAGAGTAGATACAATTGCTTAACTACTCTCTTGAGCATCATGAACCATGCTCTTGCCTTGCTCCAAAAAGGCTGCATCAAGTCACTGTGGGTTCCATTTGAAAGGCTTCAAGATACAATTGCAATAGCTGAGGTGAATCAAGCAATTCAGACTCTTCCATCCATTTGGCATCTAATGATGGATAGTTCTTGAACTTTACCAAATAGCGTCTTGCAACTTTTCCTCTAACCTTTCTTTCTTTATGTGCCAATATCTGTTCAGAAACAAGGATTTCATCCAATTCTTCCACTTCGGGTTGTTCCTCATCAAGCATATTCTTTGGCACATCACCAACAAAGGGCCTTAGAAGGCTGACATGAAAAGCATTATGTATTTTCCAGCCTTCTGGTAGCTTTAACCTGTAAGCTACATCGCTGATCTTTTCTGAAATCTGAAAAGGACCATAATATCGCATATTGAGCTTAGGAAACAAGCGTTCCTTGCCTTTCCTTTTCCTTAACCTGGCCTTTTCAAAGCGCAAAAGTACCCAATCACCAAGTGAAAATACAAGTTCACGACGGTGACGATCAACAACTTTCTTTTGCTTAGCCTTAGTCTTCTCAAGAGCAATCTTTATCTTCCTGTATGTTTCATCCATATCTTGCACATACTTGTCTGCCTCAAATATCTTGTCCTTAGTCTGCAAAATGGGTGGGACTTTCTTTCCTCCTTCCACTATCTCAAATGGTGCCTTACCTGTTGATGTATGCACAGTGTTATTGTAAGCATATTCAACCAATGGGAGATGGTGTTCCCAAGTTGCCTTGTGCTCTGAGACATAACATTTGAGTAGGTCCAAGACAGTAGAATTTGCCTCTTCTGACTGTCCATCAGTTTGCGGATGAAACGAAGAAGAGAACTTGAGCGTAGTGCCCATGTTCTCAAACAATGCCTTCCAGAAAAGACTCGTCATACGTGGATCCCTGTCACTGACAATTGACTGAGGCATCCCATGATATTTAAAGATATTGCTCATGAATATCTTGACCATGTGTTTTGGCTTTATCTTCTTCCTAACAGGAATGAAATGGGCCTGCTTACTGAACCTACAAATGATAGTCCAAATCCCATCATTTCCTGTTTGCGTCCTTGGAAGATCAAAGATAAAGTCCATTGCTATACTTTCCCATGGCCTATCAGGGATCGGCAATGGCTGCAACAATCCCGATTGCTTTTGTCTGTCAAATTTGACTTTTTGGCATACTAAGCATGATCTTACAAATGTGTCAACATCTTGACGCAAAGCTGGCCAATAGAAGAATGCCTCAACCCCTTTCACTGTCGCATCAATTCCACGATGCCCAGCATAAGGTGGAGCATGACTTTCCATCAAAATCTTTGGCCGTAACTGTTTAGTAACGCATAACTTTCCATGCATCATGAGAAAGTCATTCTTAAGCATATAGTGCTCATGATGTTGCCCATCAACAAGCTGGTCATAGATCCTTGCAAAATCTAAATCTTCAGCATATTGTGTCTTCATTTCGTCTAGTTCACAATGGTACGGAATTGACACTGCTGAAATTTGGGGCTTTCGTGACAACGCATCAGCCACCACGTTCTTTTTCCCTTGCACATGCACAATCTGAAAATGGAACATTGACAAGATGTTTGCCCATCGCATGTGCTTCTCAGACAACTTCGTCTGTGTAAGAAAATATCGCAAGGTTTGATGATCCGTTTGGACAACAAAATCAGCCCCTAGCAAATAGTGTTTCCAACTAGTGAGAGCATGAATTATTGCCAGCAATTCTTTCTCATAGACTTGCAAGTTCCTTTCAGTCTTCAAAAGAATTTTGCTCTCATATGCGGCTACTCGGCCATTCTGCATTAGAACTGCACCAAGACTATGGCCACACGCATCACATTGAACCACAAAAGGTTTAGAAAGATCTGGCAAAATAATTACCGGATCTGAAGTCAGCTTCTCTTTCAAGTGTTTGAACGCTAAAATTTCCTTGGCTGTCCACTTGAAAGTAACTCCTTTTCCTTGCAGTGCATGGAGTGGAGAAGCAATCTCAGCAAAATTTCGGATGAATCTCCTGTAATAGGAACATAAGCCTAGAAAGCTTCGAATGTCATGTACGGACTTCCAGTCTTGCCATGACCTAATTGCTTCCACTTTAGCGGGATCCATGCGTACCCTATCCTTTGAAACAATGTGCCCAAGGAAGGGAATCTCTTGCAAAAAGAATTCACTCTTCTTCGCATTAATGAGTAGCCTGTTCTTACGTAACTCATCGAAAACTGCAGTCAAGTGATCCCTATGCTCCTCTTCAGACTTTGAGTAGACAATCATGTCATCAAAGAAGGTACCCACGAAGTTTCTATGTGGTCTAAAAATTCTGTCCATCATTCTATTAAATGTGGCAGGAGCATTTGTGAGACCAAATGGCATGACAAGAAACTCATAGAGACCAAATGTTGTCCTGAACGCAGTCTTATGGACATCTTCTGGTCTAATGCGTATCTGATGATACCCGCTCTGTAGGTCTATTCTTGTAAACAATGACGCTCTCTCAAGCCGATCAAGAATGTCATCTATCCTTGGTATGGGGAACCTGTTCTTGATGGTATTCTTATTCAAGGCGTGATAGTCAATGCACATGCGCCATGAACCATCTTTCTTCTGCACTAAGAGTATATGCGAACAAAAGGGGGATGCACTGGGCTGAATCAGCCCCTTCTCTAAAAGCTCGTTGACCTGACCCATAATCTCTTTCTGCTGGGCTGCACTAACGCTGTATGGTGGTCTATTCGGTGGACTAGAACCTGGCACAAGATCTATAGTATGATCCTCAGGTCTCTCAGGAGGTAACTCCCCTGGCAAAGAGTCCGAAAAACAATCACTGAAACCACTCAAAAAAGTTGACTTGTCTTTATCTAAGGTAGACAAATTAGATACAACTTGAGGTACTTCTTTTGCAAAGATCAAGTACGCAGAAAGATGATTCTTTATTGCAGATGAAATAGCAGAAGCAGAAACAACTGGAACAGACTCGCCTTTAAGCTTTACATCAAGGACATGAGTCTTTCCTCTATGTACAAGGGTAATATTTTTGTTGTAAGTATCCACCATAGCATGCAACCTGTAACACCATGGGATACCCAATAACACATCACAGCCCTCAAGCGGCATAATATGAAATTCTTCCGTATCCACATAGCTCTGAATGTGCAGACGAAGCTTTCCCAGAATGGGAGTAACAGGCTCTGAATGTCCTGGGCATGCCAAACCTGCTTCGCCTGTCATACCCATCTCCTCTGCACGAATGCCTAACTTTGATGCCAATTCTGGTGATATGAAATTTGCACGGGCTCCTGGATCAAAGAAAACCAGCACTGTCTGGTGGTCTCTAACTTTGCCCCAAGCTCTGCACAGCTCCGTGGCATCTGTGTTTGGTTGATCTCCAACCAAATCTGGAACAAGTCCTGCACTCGGCTTTGGCTTCTTCCCTTTATGGTCTGACTTGTCATCCTTATCCTGTGACTTCTTCTGTGGGCACTCATTTGCAAAGTGTCCTTCCTGTTCACAAATGTAGCATTTCTTGGCCTCCCTAAGAGCTTTCCTTTCTTGAAAAGTTTTGCCAAAAAAATGCCTTTTTTGTCCTTGTCCTTGTCCCGAAGAAGTCTTAGACTGCTTCTTGGACGTATCACCTTGTTCAGTGGAGGGCTTCTTTGTGGGAGGCTCAGAAGGCTTTGCTGCAACATTGCCCTTGGCTGAAAACTGTTTGCCCTGGGACCCTTTCTTGTGGCTATTAAATGCATCGGAATCTCCCTTCGACAGATTGTTGGCCACTCTTGCATTCTCTATCAATTGAAACATATTCATGACAGTAGTCTTTGTGCAGTAGTCCCTGATTTTCTTGGGCAATCCGCAACAGTACTTCTCAATCTGTTTTGACAATGGCACAACCTCTAAGAGGTGACTGGCAACAGTGCGGCCCAAAACTGTTTATTGTACTCTTCCAAATTCGCACACTGTTTAGCATTCAACTCGTGCCATTCTGTCATCACATCCACTTCAAAAGTGTTTGTCAACCATGCAGGCGCAAAAAGCTGTTTGAATTGGACCCACGTTGTTGGGGCTTGACCCTGGTTCAACAATGCGGTTCACCATTGAAGCGCATTCCCTTTCAAGAAAGTGGCAGCCTTGCGTATCTTTGAAGATTCCGTGAAGTTGCCTCCGGCATAAGCTGCATCGAACTGCTGTATGAAGGTCAAAGCCTTTAATTGGTCCTCAGTTCCTCTGAAAGTTTCAAACTTCACTCCCTGCCCACCTTCCTTGTAATCCTTAGGCTGACTCAAAGGAGCCACATTATCATAAACAGGTGCCTGTAACAGTGGTGCTCCATGAGTGTTCATTCCAGCACTCGCATCAACTGTTTTCCTTGTCATATCTGCATTTTGTACGTATGGCTGCGAAAAACCAGCCATACCAAATTGTGTTCCAGGCACTCGAAACTGACCATAGGCACCCTGAAAACCTGGTTGGACACCCATGTTCGCGTACATAGGGTTACCCATGCCTGTTTACATTGTCCCGAACACATTCCCTGGCATATAACCTGTGGAAGGTCCAGCCATAGCTTGAAACACTGAACCACCTCCAAAATAACTAGGATAAGTATTAGGTAATGGAAGGGTCTGACGCATAGCCTGTTCATTGCTCCCTTGATCCGGTTCGTGTCCAGCTAAAGCAAGTTGCTTTGGATCATTGGACACCGCTAGTTGCTCAACCACATGAGCTTTCCCTCGAGCATCATGAGTCCTCTGCGCATTGGAAATCTCCTTTTCCTGCAACGGCTTAGTCATGCCTTGTGTAGGAGGCTGAAAACCCTGTGTCGGAGCCTGTAAGAATTCCTGCATCCTTGGGTTGTTAGCCAACTGCTGAAACATGTCCATGCAACAACGCAGTTGAGTTCTAAACAACATGTCCTCTTCTTGAAGAGTTGAAGGAATTTTCTCTGTGTCATGTGAGGAAGATCCCTCTTCAGGTACTTGGTCTCTCTTCTCTGCCATATCGACAAGCTCTGTGTTGCTTTCACCCACAACAATCCACGTTGCACTTTTTGAAGAAAAAGTGACTATCCCGTTGATGGAACCATATAACCGGCCTATACAACGTAGAGGGCGGTACTATTTCAATTACCTGTTAACTTTACACAGAGCATTGAGAAGGGAAGAGAACACAGTTGCGTCCAAGGACTAGAATGTCACTGCGCACACGAGACCGACACCCTGTAGGCCCCAGAGACTGGCGCCCCTTTCGGTATTTCTTTATTCAAATTAAGGTAGACGATCCGACCACTTAGCACAAGCTTTCACAAAGCTGTCCAAACCTGGCGAGGGCTGAAAACGCAGGTTTTCGACCGGATTTCGACCGCATTACGGCGCAAAAACCCGTGTAGGTCAAAAATACCTGTCTAGGACGGATTCCCTCGATATCTGGAAGCTTTCTGGTGAGCTGTCACAAAAATTCAGCGGGCTGTAATTCTATGTTTTTCACTGCCGGGAGCCCAAAAGCCTGTACACGCATCCCAAGGCTCTCACGAGGCTCCCCCGATGTTCCCTTGCAGTTTAGGTTCGAAACTCTAAACCTGCAGAAAAACACAGCAGGCTGTAATTCCCTGTTTCGGATCGTTTTTAGCGGAGCGAACGCGCCTACGCGTGTCCCAAGGGCTCCCGCACGCAATGGGACAGTTCCCCTGTGAATTGGACGAGTTTTCACGCGAGAAAACTCTCCAAACTCGCAATCTTTCGTGATGGAACTGTGCGTACCTGTGGGGGATTAGCAATTAGCTAATCTGGTTCCTGTTCAGAAGGCTCTTGCATTGGCAAACGCGCATAAACCCCCAGAACTGTACATAGGTCAAATGAGAAGCCCACTAGTGGGGCATAACATACTGTACGTAGGGGAGAAAGAGAGCAGTATGTAGCGTGCGGGGCATCACTCCCGTCACCATACTATGCATAGAGGGCAAGGTAAGCATTCCATAGCTTCTGTACCTGCTACAATTCACCTGAGGTTGAAAATGGCGCCCCCTTTGTTGATATGCAGCTCGTTTTTGCCTCCCAGAGTGGCAGAATCGCTCACAGGCTGACACGTCGCCCAGTTTCCGAGTTTGGGCTTTCCTTGCTAAAAATATCTCAACTGGTGCGTCAGTTGACTTGGCAGCAGAGCAATAAAATGTTCCCCTTGTCATTCCAGAGCTAATGACGCGAACACATTTTCCGGTCAAAAATAGCAGTTCCCTAAATTTTAGGAGATGCTTCCATGGCGTCCCTATCGGTCTCCTGACCATCATTGAAGACTACCATTTGACCAACATCCACAATGTGGGTTAATTTACTGGCCCCTTTCAACTTATAAAGTTGTAGTGACTTGACGAGTGGCCCAAATTCCAGTTTGGCGCACACGAGCTTCCATACTCATCAGAATTCAGTGCTACACTGGCCCGGGCAGTCCCTGTCTGACCGACCTAGATCCCCGATGTGAGAAACCCATTTGGCTGTAGCCGTTTCACACTGGCCATGCAATGTCCACTTGCACCTTTTCAAGGGTTTTGGGACAAACAAGTAAAAATAAAATAAATATATCTAATACTTATTTACGGAAGGCAACAGGAAAAATACACCTCTGGGTGAGACAATCCCTGTGCTTTATGCCTGTCAAACTTAACCTTCTGGCATACCAAGCAACTGCGCACAAATTCGTCTACATCCTTCTTGAGTCTCGGCCAAAAGAAGTATCTCTCTATCCCTTTCAAGGTGGTAGCAATGCCGCGGTGAGCCGTAAAAGGTGGGCAGTGAAATTCGGTCATAACCTTTTCCCTCAACGGTTGTGTAACGCATATTGGATGCATTCAACGTCAGTAGCCATTTTCACCTTCTCATGGACATTATTTTTCCAATTGCTATGTATATATTCATGGACTCACATTGAGTTCCAAGTTGTATCTGTTTATTCACTTCATGTACTTTGGGCGGCCGGTCATAACTTTTAAAACCCTAGGTATATAAGTGAATGTAGCTCATGTGAAAGAGGAGATATCATTTTGAGAGAAACCTGGAGTAGAGAAGGAGAAGGAGGCTATGGAGGTGGAAGCATGGAGCCGGATATACTCTCTTCACGGACCGATTATATGTATGTAATGAAGATGAGTCCTTTTGCCTTTCTCTTGCTTTTTATTAAGTTGTGTATTAGTGTCTTGATGGTGTAGATTAAGGACTAATCGCTCTCTAATTCTTGATTGCCTATTGTATGTTTGATTCTAGTAGTGTGTGCATGATTAGATTAGTGTATAGATTAAAGATTTGTGCATGCATTGCTCTAATCATAACTCGATGAGCTTAGGTGAGCTTGTGATGAGGATGTAACCACGAGGATTAAGAGAGAATGCAACGATTAGCAACGTTGATTAGCATAAGGGTTAGCGTGTGTGTATACACTAATCCCCTTCATTAGTTCTCTTTTCTTCCTATCGCAGATAATCTCATGTGATTTTCCCATTCAATTTTATGTCATTCCTCTCATACATTCATCCATGTGTGATGTTTCCATGCGCTAGCCGGGTCGCTACCATCCTTGGATTGATAATTTTGTTCCTTCTTTGGAGCTATGCTACGAGGAAGTTAACATTTGACACCGTTGTCGGGGACGATAGCATAAGCTAGAGGAGAATTTTTGAGTATAATCGAGTGTTAAGGAGTAGATTTAGGTAGAAAACCCCCAATTTCTCACTAATTTTTAACTAGTCCGCTACCAATTCAAGTGCTTTATATGTGTGTATGCCTACTTAGAGGTTTAGTCATCACTCTTTGATATGAAATTGTAAAAATTTTGATTAAAATTGAGTGATTTTTGAGTGTGTAATTAGGGATTTTTTCCTAGTTAGGCTCTCTAATTACTCTCTAATCACGTGCTTTGTGTGCTACACATAGCTAAATCGCTGATTAGAGTTGTGATTATTATCCTTATGTGTTTAATTTCATTGAAAATAATGCTACACATGAGATTTTGTGCTCAATTGATTGTAAGTGAAATGCCGTTAAGCAAGGCTCTAGAAGAATCTAGAAGATTCTAGAAGTTTCTAGAAACATGGAGAAGATTCCGGAAGAATCTAGAAGTTTCTGGAAAGCTCTAGAAGGTTCTAGAAGGTTTTAGAAGGATCCAGAAGGCTCTAGAAGAATCTAGAAGGATCAAGAAGTTTCTAGAAGCTTGGAGAAGATTTTGGAAGAATCTAGAAGTTTTTGGAAAGCTCTAGAAAGTTGAAGAAGGTTCTAGAAGAACTAGAAGGATCAAGAAGGTTCTAGAAGATTCTAACCTCCTCAAGAAGAACCTAGAAAGTCCTAACCTCCTCAAGTAACCTCCTCAAGCACTAGTATAAATAGGGGTCTTGGGCCACAAGTCCCTCAGTCTTGCCAACACCAGTTGTGAGGCTCTTATGAGGAAATCCCTCTTCTAGTTCTTATGTTCAAGTCTTGTCCTTGCAATCAAGCCTTGCCTTGTACTCAAGTCATGTAATCAAAGTCTTGTATCTAGCTCTCTTAATAAAGTATTAAGTCTTGTAATCAAGATTAAGCTTATCATCAAGTCCCAAGGTCTTGTACATTGTGAGCGCCTCCACTTGCTCTCTTCTAGCTCTATACGCGCTCATAACAGTTTGGCAAGACTTCCATAATGGATTACCTAGCTATGCAACAACTAATTTCGGAAAGCATTGCATCCACCTTGCAAAAGGTGCAACATCAAATGCAGGAGCTACATGCACAACAGAAAGAAGAGCAATCACACTTGCCAAGTCTAGTGGTGCAAGAGCTTCAACCCGCATCCCATTCCCAAGAGCTTCAACCCCCAATGCAAGGACGCCATAAAACCACACTATATGTCAAAATCCACCCATGATTTTGGCTAGTCCAAGGGGCCAAGTAGAGAAACCACACTTTCCAAGTTCAGTAGTGCAAGAGCCTCAATCACCAGTCCAAGAAGCCAATGCGTTAAAAAATCTTCCCGTGGTTTCAGTTAGTTCACCACAACAAAGGAAGGAGCCCGAGAACAACTTACCTGAAAAGTATGATGGGATAGGATTGAATTTTAGAGGCTTCTTCCAACAAGCGGAGCTGTTTATATGCATGCAACCAAAGCTTTATTCGGATGGTGCTTCTCAAATCAATCTCATTGGCACACTTCTCTCAATACGCTTTGGAAAAGTAGTTGTTGAAACCAAGCTTAGCAAGCTATGTCAAGGCTATCACCCTTCTTCATTCATTGGGAAAGGAATGGGGAAGCTTTTCTTTGAGGATATTTACCGCTATCATGGACTTCCAAGTGACATTGTTTCAAATCAAGGACCAGAGTTGCTATCAAGCTTTTGGAAAGACTTGTTCAAGATTCAAGTTGTAAAGATTAACCTCTCTTTATCCAATCATCCACAAAGTGATGGACAAACAAAGGGGGTGGATCAAGTTGTAGAGCAGTATCATCGATGCACAATCAACTATCATCACCTAATGATGGATGTCCACATGAATTATCGAGTGAAGAATCGAACTGCCACATATTTAGCTACACATCTACAAAGCATTCATAAAGAATTGATATTAAATATTAGAAGAGCTTAGGAGAGGTATAAAGCTAGCGTGGACAAACATCAAATGCAACATCCACTGTACGAGATTAAGGATCGAGTATGGCTTCTCCGCAGTGATCTCTGTTCATCTCACCCTTTGCAAAAGCTAGATTATCAAAGACTTGCACCATTCAAGATAGTTGGCCAAGTGAATCTAGTCACATATCATCTCCAGTTTCCACAGTCTATGCGGATTTATGCAATCTTCCATGTTTTAGTATCGGAGTTTTATCATTGATCCAAACCTCATGAGTACCATCAACAGTCATCCATCAAGCTTTCCTCCCATGCCAAGAAGCAAAACCGCTCCTCGTGGAACTCTTCGCTAGAGGAGGGGGTAATGTCATGGATGCTTGAGAGTCAGTCGCTACTTGTATCATCGGCTACATCATCGCTAGAAGGCTCTAGAAGAATCTAGAAGGATCTAGAAGATTCTAGAAGTTTCTAGAAACATAGAGAATATTTCGAAAGAATCTAGAAGGTTTTGGAAAGCTCTAGAAAGTTCTAGAAGGATCTAGAAGGTTCTAGAAGGATCCAGAAGGCTCTAGAAGAATCTAGAAGGATCAAGAAGTTTCTAGAAGTTTGGAGAAGATTCCGGAAGAATCTAGAAGTTTCTGGAAAGTTGTAGAAAGTTGAAGAAGGTTCTAGAAGATTCTAACCTCCTCAAGAAGAACCTAGAAAGTCCTAACCTCCTCAAGTAACCTCCTCAAGCACTAGTATAAATAGGGATCTTGGGCCACAAGTCCCTCAGTCTTGCCAACACCAGTTGTGAGGCTCTTATGAGGAAATCCCTCTTCTAGTTCTTATGTTCAAGTCTTGTCCTTGCAATCAAGCCTTGCCTTGTACTCAAGTCATGTAATCAAAGTCTTGTATCTAGCTCTCTTAATAATGTATTAAGTCTTGTAATCAAGATTAAGCTTATCATCAAGTCCCAAGGTCTTGTACATTGTGAGCGCCTCCACTTGCTCTCTTCTAGCTCTATACGCGCTCATAACACTAGGTGCAAGGCGTAATCTGGCAATGAATGGCTATCCAAATGGTAATCGGGATCTTTGTGTGTAATCTGGCTCTAAAATCGGTCACTGCTTGAAAGTCGTAGCCAAATGTAGGTTTAGTAATCAAATCGAGCTCTAATTGTGCGTCGGTGTGTTAAGAATAGCCAAAAGCGGCCAAATCGAGATGTCGCGTGTGAACAGACTCTAACTAGCTAAATGTGATCAATATCAATTCCAAAACGAATCTCTATCGCAAGTCGCGGTTAAATATGGTCAATCGTGGGACTCTACGGTCAAATCGAGCCAAAATGCAATATTGCGCGTAAAACAGCTCTAAAGCGTGTAATCTAGAAAATGGTAAACCCAAAATCAAAATCCGTGTCAAACAAGGTCTGTGTATGTGATCTGGCTCGAATATATTAAAAACGGCTCAAATCGACAAAATCGGACAATTTCGGATAAAATCCGACTCTCGGGGCTCTAAATGCGTCTATTCGTGCTTAAATGCGTGTGAACGGGGCGTGTGCGTGCATGTGTAATGCAATGAAGAGAAACAAGACAGAGAAAAGCAAACAAAACGAAAAATTTTGTTTTTTGAGTTTTTTAATTTTTTGTCTCTTGTTTGTGCATGAGAGAGAAAATGTGTGTATTTGTGTATGTGTGTGTTTCATTGTGTGTTGACTTTTTTGTCTTTTCTTCTATTGTTTGTTTTGCTTTTGTTTATGTGTGTGTGTATGTGTGTGCAGGGGTTGGGTCGCACGAGGGCAAGGAGTGGAGATTGGTTAGAGAGTGTGTGCACGGGGGCAACAAGTGCGGGACAAGGTAAGTGCAAACGTGGATGCAGGCGAGGTTGAGCGGGGCCCGGTGGTTATGGAAGGGAGGCGGGTGAAAATATACACAGATGGAACAAAGTTAAAAAAATTTGTCCGAGAAGGTAAAATTATTCAAAAAATACTCGAAAAACGTTAACAACAACCAAAACTTAGCATGAATTCATCGGTATAAAGTTTTTATTTCGGATTGATTGTTCACATCAGATTTTTACAATTTCATTAATTGAACAATTTTAAGCACTAAATTAGCACAAAAATGCTAAACATGCAAAAAATTAACGAAATTATTAACCAAAATTAGTCGAATTCTTTTTGAAAAATATGTAGCTCTTTTCAGTTGATTTCTTGCACTTGGAACATCAAGATTACAATCCCAATCAATTTCCAATGCATTTGACAATCAAATCGATGTGAAATTAACCGTTTTTTGTCTCTTTTTTGTTGAATTTTGACTAAAAAATTAGCAAATTTAATGATACGATTAGACAAATTTCTGTACATACACTTTAGACTTTGCAATGCCATCAATTACACATTAATTTGCAACCAATTAGTTGTTCAATTATGTTTGTAAAAACTAGCAAAATTATATGGTAATTAATGTACACACACAATTTCTATTATAATTTCGACGGCATAACGACGCAATTTTAGCAATCAAAAAATCTGAACCATCATTGTCATAACATCATCAAACAAGTGATTGCCTTTCACAATTCTAATTGGTACCAATTAAGACATAATTCACACATACACACACACAAAATCCTCCCGCCTGAAACAAGCGCGCTCGCTGCTGCTGTGAACCACGTTGCGCCATCGCCCCTCCCTTCCTCCCCCTTCCTAGCGCTGCCCGCTGCTATCCCTCCTCCCTCCCCCCAAGCGCTGGCTGCCTCCTCCCGCTGTCTGCATCCCTCTCCCCCGCCTGGCCTCAGCCCCGTTGCTCCTGTCCGTCTGTCTGCCTTCAGCCCCTGTTGTCGCCGCCCGCTGCCCTCGCCCTTGCTCCGCTACGCTACCCTTTCCGCTTGCCCCAGCCCGCTGTCCCCACCCCTCCTCCCCCCCTCCCCCTCTCGGCCCATTCGCTCACCCGTTTTGTTCTTCCTCCTCGACAGCTCCCTGTAGTTTCGGCCTTTTCGACACTGGTTCAATTCCTTGGAGTAGTGTTCGGCGCGCCTAATTGCAGCACCCTCCCGTCGCCCTCTTCTTACGCCACAACAGTAGACACAGATGGAGGCTTTAGCTTCGCCACAGAGGGACTCGCTAGAACCCCCCTTGCCCGACCCCTTTGAGCCCACCATTCGACTTGCTCTCTCGCCGATAGAGCAAGCGAGCCTTGCCGCAGAGGTAGAGCGATTGCAGGCGACCTCGGTCATCTGCAAGATTCTCGGTACCCGACCTAGCAGAGGAGAGCTGTGAGACCTTCTCCAGGCCCGCCTTCTCGCAGAGGTGGGCAAGATCCTGGATGTCCAGATTCTCGGACGGGGTTACTATCAGATCGAGTTTGAGACCCCCGAGATGGCGTCCAAGGTCCTAGCTATGAGTCCACTGGCCATCCGAGCATCACGTGCCCACTTTCGATAGTGGCGACATGCTTTTGACCCAACTTCGGATGTTCTAGTAGAGGAGGCAGACATCCCCATCTCAGTCTGCTTTCTGGGTTTACGGAGGGAGTACTTACCACTTCTTTCCAGGATCGGTTCCACCATGGGGACTGTCCTGGAGACACCTCGTATGGCAGTATCAGTAGCTGCCAAGGCGGCTGGCATTCCCTCAGTTCGAGTTTTGGTTAGAGATACCTACACGCTCCCGAAGGTTATCCTGTTACCTCAGGTGAGTGGGGGTTGGTTTCGACAGAGTCTGGAGTACTCGGGTCTCCCGAACCAGTGCTTCATTTGTCGACAGATGGGCCATCCAGCGAAGGCCTGTCCACGGAGGAGGCCGCGACGTGCACCACAGTCTCAACCCCAGCTTGCCAGGGCTGGCCCACAGCCACAGTCACAGCGGCACAGCGCACATATGCTGAGCCACCCTTCGAGCCTGGGGCTCCAGCGGAGGAGGGGTGGCAGCAGGCCCGTGGTCGACGACACTAGGGGCCACAGCGTCAGCCCGGCACTTAGAGTGGCCCTCAGGTGCCTACTCAGCAGCAGTGGGTTCTCTCGAGGAACTGCTTTGGTCCTCTTGAGCAAGAGGAGATCCTTGCGCCAGTCCCCACCTCCGCTTCACCCTCGGCAACCTCTCCCCCCCAAGAGTTCCCCTCCTCTTCCTCATCCTCCCCCCCGCCTTCTGCTCCCGTCGCCTCTCCACCTCGCCCCTCTACCTCTGTCGCCCCATCCCGCCCCGCTTCTCCTTCCCTCCCCCCTTTCCTGCTCCAGTTCCACAATCGACTCAGGAGACTGGTCCTTCTCCAGTGGCTAGGAGATCTCTTGGCAGCGCCTTTACCACGAGTTGCCTAGGGAGAGAGGGTCAACCCTTCTTACGGCCCCGCCCCCTCTGCAGATTCAGACATCCTCCCTTGCAACTATCCCTCGGGGTCTGACGAGCATTGACATCCGACGCCGCTGGGACTTCTTCGACTACGGGTTCACTCGTTTTCTCGGCGATTCCGCAGCAGACCATGAGGCAGCCTGCTTCAGGGTCCATGCCTTGTTCCTTGCCGCTAGGGGGACAGAGGCCTTGGACTCGGCAGTTGATTTCTCCTTCCCCCTCTGTGGTAGGGTCGAGACAGAGTGGTCCCTCGACTCAGTGTTGGGATGGTTGCATACACAGGTCCTAGAGTTCTCTCATCACATGGGAGAACTTGGAGTTACAGATATGCTGCAGACTTTGTGGCCATTGGCCAAGTTTGCGGTGACACCCCCAGATTGAGCATGATGTAGGCACATTGTGGTGTACTTCTTTGCTGATACACAGTGTTTGCCTTGCTATGTATACATTCATGAGGACTCCTGGACAGAGGAGGTTGCTTTACGCACGGCTCGCTCTGCTTGGGCTTGGGCTAGGCACTCACTGCAGTCACGCCTATCTAGAGGACGCTCGGATGCGGATTACTCCCCATCCAAGCCAGCCTCGAAGATAGCCCGTCTTGCTGTTGCGGCAGCATCTGTTCTCTCTCGCTCCCCATGAGGATCGTCTCATGGAACGTACAGGGACTAGGTGGGCCCCAGTTTCAACGACAGCGGGGCCGATTGCGTCAGGAGCTTCAGCGTTGTCTTGTGAGAGGAGAAATTGATCTCCTTATGCTTCAGGAGCACCATCTGTGTGAGAGCCGCATTCGGCGATGTGGTCAGATTTTGCGTGGACGATATGATACCTTTTGGTCAGCTGCTTTTGGACCTGGAGGCATCCAAGGTGGGGTATGTATGACTATTGCGGACTCATTGCAGCAAGCCATTGTGGACAGAGGGATTATTCTACCAGGCAGGGCTCAGTGGATTACTATGCAGGTTCAGGGTGGCCTTGTGGGCTTCCTGAACATCTATGCGTCCAATGTGGCGAGTGCTCGTGCAGAGTTTTGGTCACAGATTTTTGAGTCTTTGCCGCAGGCTGATCATTGGTGTATAGGAGGGGACTTCAACATGTTGGAGGACCCTTTTGACAGGATTGGTGGCAGCCATGCTACTGTGCATGGAGTCGAGTTGGCAGCTTGGGAGAGGTTGTGTATGACTTTGAGGGTCTCGGATACATGGCAGCACTCTGTTTTTGTGAGGCTCCCAGACAGTCTTGCCTTCTCTAGACCAGACCGCAGAGTGGGAGGAGTGAATCTATCGCGGATAGATCGCTTCTACACTAGTGACCACTTCAGTGAATTGGGGGGGTCAATGGATATCCTGGTAGGGACCTCCTTCTCGGACCATGTACCAGTGATCCTCACAGTGGCAAACAGACAGAGGAGTGGGAGCACGATGCTTCGCATCCCAGAGAGGGTCTTGCTGTACTCAGCACTCAGAGAGAGGGTAGAGGCTCTCTGGACAGAGGGTATGGACAGCCAAGATTCACCTGCAGACAGAGTGGCCTCGGGCCTAGCTCAACTAAGCCACTTTTTTCTTCAGGAGTCCCTGGCTCGCCGGGCTGCAGCGAGAGAGGCGGAGCAGCGTCTCAGACGAGGCATTGCTTCACTACAGAGGATGTAGGAGCAGCATCCAGACTGTCCATGGTTGGAGGAGCAGTTACAACAGGCTCGACATGAGCTTGCTAGCACAGAGGAGAGGCGTCATGAGTTTGCCTTCCACCGACAGGCATCTCAGTGGACTCAGGTGGGTGACATAGTGACTGGCGCCTTTTTTGAGACAGTGGGACCTCGGCACTCGCATGCCAAGGTCAATCAGTTGAGGAGGCCCGATGGGTCAGTTGCTCGTGAGCCCAAGGATATGCGTGCAGTTGCTACTGACTTTTACCGTGAGTTTACTGTCGGCTGAGCCCCAGTCAGAGCAGCAGGATGTATGCAGGGAGCAGGTTTGGGCACAGATGCCATGTCTTGTGACTGGGGAGATGCGCCAGAGGCTAGAGATGCCACTCTAGCTAGAGGAGCTGCACACGGCTCTTAGGGCCCTGCCCTTTGGTAGCTGTCCAGGTGAGGATGGGTTGACTCCCAGCTTTTTCTTAGAGTACTGGGACCTGCCTGGCCTAGATCTCTGTAGTGCTTTTCAGTACATTTTACACACAAGAGTGATGCCTGACAGCATGAGTGAGGGCTTGATCTACCTCATTCCCAAGGAGGGTGGCTCCTTGGATGAGATTCGACAGTGGCGCTCCATCACCATCCTCAACTCAGCCTACAAAATTCTTGCCAAGGCTCTGAGTTTGAGGATTCAACAACTTTTAGAGTGTCTTATACATGGGACTCAGACAGGTTTTGTCAAGGAGCGCAATATCCTTGACAACATCTTTACTTTCTGGGAGGCTTCTGCCCTGGCACGGCTCCGTGGTGAGGACCTCGTGATTCTTCTTCTCGATTTTGAGAAGGTATACGACAAAGTTGACTGGGACTTTCTAGAGGACACTCTGCGCGGGATGGGCTTCTTAGATGCTTGGATCAGAGGGGTGTCAGCCCTGTACAGACAGACTCACAGTCAGGTGCTTTTGGGAGGAGGTAGAGGTGAGCGCTTCATGCTCACACGCTCAGCCAGACAGGGATGTTCTCTTGCCCCCTTTCTCTTTCTGTTCTATGCAGAGGCGATGAGCAGATTTTTGGTGTCACAGTAGATTGGTCTGCGGGGCTTAGCACTCCCTATTCGGGGAGATGAGCTACCGGACGCTGAGTTTGCCGATGACTCAGCCTTGTACTTAGAGGGCCAGGAGGCCAATCTGCACAGATGTGAGCAGGCTTTGGAGACTTTTTGTTGTGCATCGGGAGCACTGATCAACTGGAGAAAGACAGTGGCTTTCTCGGTTGGCAGTGCTCCTGTGCCAGATTGGATGCCAGGAGAGGGTTTCAGGTGGATTTCCCCAGGGACTACAATTCGGTACTTGGGTTGTCAGGTTGGTTTGGACTTGTCCGTCCATCAGGAGAAAGTTGTTACACTGGAGCTCAGCACGACTTTCTTTGGCTGGTAGAGTAGTAGTTGCCAACCAGGTGTTGTTGGCGACTATGTGGTACATCACTTTTTGCTGGATCTTCTCGAGTTCTTGTATTAGCCAGGTAGAGAGGCTGATCAAGAACTTCCTTTGGTCAGGACGTGACACTCAGATTGCCCGAGCCAAGATGGCTTGGTTGGTCATCACGCTTCCTTGTTCTCAGGGAGGGCTTGGGATCATTGATCTAGCACAGCAGAGCAGAGCTCTTCTTGGGAAGTTCGTAGTTCGAGAACTTCTTCCAGGTGAGGTGCCCTGGAAGGAGTTCTTGCTGCAGAGCCTTCGTGCTAGGGTGCCTCTATCAGGATGCCCTTGGCAACGTTTGACCAGATGGATCTTTACAGAGTTGCACCGAGTTGGTTTGAGCGGGAGACTGGAGGACCGCTTCGCTGTGAGTTTGCTTCGATCTTGGGAGCTCTTACAGCGTGGCCTAGAGCTGAGACAGCCGACGTGCACGGAGGAGCGCCTACGGCAGCCCCTCGTCTGGAACCCCATGGTTAGCACTCAGAGAGGCCACTTGGTTGGGAGTCGACCTCATGTTTCTTGGGGTCCGGGCAGCAGGTCCAGCGCGCTCTCTAGGTGACTGGCTAGAGTTCAGAGGTTTGTCAGAGGAGGTGCAGGGTTTCCAGCTACAGGACATGAGAGGGGTGCAGAGCATGTGTCAGGACATCTCAGAGTCAGTTCCAGGTGAGTGGCTCACGCCTCTCGAGCCAATAGCACCCCGGTGGATGGGAGCCTTCACACGACTGGAGGTTCTCATTTCAGTCAGGGCCTGCTCAGAGACTGTCCCAGCCCTTTTCTTCGAGCTTCAGGGTGGGGGACGACTACAACGAGTTGCAGTAGAGGCCCCGCAGGTAGCAAAGTGCTGTTTTCAGAGGATTCGAGTAGTGGGCATCTGTGCGAGGACCTGCGTCATAGACCCTGACCTAGCAGTTCTTGAGACTGGACACTGGAGGCTATGGGCTTGGGAGTGTTGTCCGCTGGCACGAGTACAGTGGGATTGTGGTGAGTGGCTATGGAGGGACCCCTTCTCTTCTGCAGACCACCCAGGAGTCCCGTTCTTTTAGTACACTGTTCGATTAGGACGTCATATACTAGCAGCACAGAGAGAGGCCCGCCCCGCTGCAGCACGTCATTGGCAGGAGGAGGGTCTCACAGTTGAGTTCTTGACAGACTTTTGAGAGAGGTTGTGGGACTCCAGACAGCCGAGACGAGTCACCTTGTTTCAGTGGCTGGTCGCACATAGAGCTACAGCAGTAGGGAGCTGGCTAGTGCATAGTGGTCTCTTGGCCACATGTGCAGCTTGTGACCATTTGGTGGAGAGTCAGCGTCACCATCTTTGGGACTGTCCCTCGGCCCAGCAGGTGTGGCTACGAGTTCTTCGGCTGATGCCTGCTCTCTCCACGGCTCGACAGTACACTTGGGGGGTAGCGGCTTGGTCCACCCTCACGGGCCCGGCACTTCAGTTTGAGCTATCTTCCACCAGCAGGATGATAGTGATGCAAGGGGGGCAACCTACACTCCAACTTGCTACAGAGCTTACTCCACAGGAGTGGTGCAGTGAGAGAGAGGAGTGTTGGGAGCTCATCAGTGGCCTGACACTTTGGTTCATCTGGCGGGCCCGCTGTTTCCGCATCTTTGAGGCTCGCCCTGTGCTAGCAGAGACTGTTCGTGACTTTTGGCTAGAGCTGATCCATACTCTCAGAGGACAGCTTGAGAGACTACAGGGCAGCTCCGACTGCATGCGGGAGCGCCGCGAGGCTTTCCTTCGACTCTGGCGCCCTGGTCCTTTTTACACCATAGTCCAGGGTGTGCTCAGATGGCATTACCGTCCACCTGTGTGGCTCTTTCCTCCTCCCATCTCTTGATTTAGTCTCATTGTATATATCCTGTTCTTTCATTGGGAGAGTCTCCCCATCATGTTTGTTGTAGCCCTCTCTTGCAGAGGTGGTTGTAGCCCTATGGGCAGTTTTCATTAACTAATAGAAGGATCTTTTTCTCGGAAAAAAAAAGATATAATTAACATTCAAAAGTGCGCACTTTATCTACACATGGACATATTAATTGTGCTTAAATTTGCACTAATCTTTTGTGTAATCAAACTTTAATCAAAGCTGTAAATCAAATCAGCAATTGAGTGGGTTAGTGCACTCATAATTTCATGAGTAACGCGTCGATTTCTAACTCCAATTGACACCTACACAACCGGTTAACAACATTTCACCTACAATGAAATGAGCACAAAATGCATCATTTTCAATGAAATTAAATACATAAGGATAATAATCACAACTCTAATCAACGATTTACTTATGTGTAGCACAAAAAGTAAATGTGATTAGAGAGTAATCAGAGAGCCTAATTAGGAAAAAATCTTTAATTATCACTTAATTTTAGTCAAAGTTTTTACAATTTCATATCAAAAGAGTGATGACTAAACCTCCAATTAGGCATTGACACATGTAAAGTACTTGAATTGGTAGCGGATTAGTAAAAATTTAGTGATCAATTAGTGAGAAATTAGGGGGTTTTCTACCTAATTCTACTCTTAAACACTCAATTATACTAAAAAATTCTCCTTTAGCTTAGGCTACCGTCCCCGACAATGGCGCCAAATGTTAACTCCCTCGTAGCACAGCTCCAAAGAATCAACAAAATTATCAATTCAAGGATGGTAACGACTCGGCTAGGGCATGGAAACATCACACACGCTAACCCTTATGCTAATGAAGGTTGCTAATCGTTGCGTTCTCTACTAATCTTCGTGGTCTGTTCCTAATCACAAGATCACCCAAGCTCATGGAGTTATGATTAGAGCAATGCATGCACAAATCCTTAATCTACACACTAACCGAATCATGCACACACTACTAGAATGAAACATACAATAGGCAATCAAGAATTAGAGAGCGATTAGTTCTTAATCTACACCATCAAGACATTAAAACACAACTTAATGAAATGCAAGAGAAAGGTAAAAAGGCTCATCTTCATTGCATGCATATAATCGGTCCGTGAAGAGAGTACATGCGGCTTCATGCTTCCACCCCTATAGCCTCTTTCTTCTCCTTCTCTACTCTAGGTTTCTCTCAAAATGATGTCTCCCCTTTCACATGAGCTACATTTAACTTATATACCAACGGTTTTAAAAGTTATGGCCGGCTGTCCAAAGTACATGAAGTGAATAAACAGATACAACTTGGGACTCAATGTTAGCCCATGAATATATATATATAGCAAATGGAAAAATAATATCCATGAGAATGTGAAAATGACTGCCGATGTTTGATGCATCCAACAACGCACAACATGGTTTTCCTCGTGAAGTAGCCATCCCGAATGGAATATACTGTTACTGTCTCCCCATCCCGTATCCGTGTGAAAATGTCTGCAAAATCTGTATGCGTGACATAGTGATCGACCATATCCTCAAAGCTCTTATAATGTATCGTGGAAATAACCAGAACCAACAGCTTCCGAGACAAAGCATCTGCCACCAAATTCTTCTGTCCCTGCACATGGACAATCTGGAAGTGAAACTGTGACAAGATGTTCGCCCACCGCATCTGCTTTTCTGATAGTTGCTTCTATGAGACAAGAAGTAGTGTAAACTTTGATGGCCTGTAAAGACAGTAAAATCCGCTCCGAGTAGGTAATGCCGTCACTGGGTAAGAGTATGGATAACCGCCAAAAGCTCTTTCTCATAAATCTGTGCCGTCAATTCGGGCCTTGAGAACAATCGGCTCTTGTAAGCAATGACATGGCCTTCTTTCTCAGGCGTGCCTTCTCAAAACGTAAGAGCACCCAATCATCCTCCTTCAATTTCAAGTCGCGACGATGGTGATCCGCTGCCTTTTTCTGTCGTTCTTGAGACTTCTGCAAAGCCTCGCAAACCTTGGCAAAAGCCGTATCTAAGTCTCGCCTATATTCATCCGCTTCAAAAATCTTATCTTTCGTGGTTAGGAAGGGTGGAACCTTCGCAGCACCTTCGACAATCTCAAATAGCGCCTTCCCCGTCGAAGAGTGTATCGTGTTATTGTAGGCAAATTCCACCAAAGGTAGGTACTTTTTGCATTGAGTCTTCTGATCCGAGATATAAGACTTCAATAAATCTAGAACCACTGAATTGGCAATCTCAGATTGCCCATCAGTCTGCGAGTGGAACGATGACGAGAACTGCAACCGTAAAACAAACTCGTAAATCTGGGGTCTCTGTCGGAGACAATCATCTCAGGCATCCCATGTAATCTGAAGATCTGGGCCACAAACACTCTCGCTAAGTGATCCGGCTTGACTGTTTTCTTCACCGGAATGAAATGAGCCTGTTTGCTAAATCTGTCAATAACAGTCCAGATACCATCGTGACCACTCTGTGTTCTCGGGAGATCAAAAATGAAATCCATTGCAATACTTTCCCAGGGGCGGGTGGGTATGGGTAAAAGACTGTAACAATCCTTGTGCTTTATGCCTGTCAAACTTGATCTTCTGGCATACTAAGCAACTGCGCACAAACTCTTCCACATCCTTTTTGAGTCTCGGCCAAAAGAAGTATCTCTCTACCCCTTTCATGGTGGTAGCACTGCCGCAGTGACCCGTAAAAGGTGGATAGTGGCATTCAGTCATAACCTTTTCCCTCAACGACTGTGTAACACACAATATGGTTTTTCTCATCAAGTAGCCATCCCGAATGGAATATCCCGCTATTGTCTCCCCATCCCGTATCCGTGTGAAAAGGTCTGTAAAATCTGTTCTGTGGCATACTGGTCGACCATATCTTCGAAGCTCCTATGATGTATCGCGGAAATAGCCAGAACCAACGGCTTCCGAGACAAAGCATCTGCCACCACATTCTTCTGTCCTTGCATATGGACAATCTGGAAGTGAAACTGTGACAAGATGTTCGCCCACCGCATCTGCTTTTCCAAAAACTGCTTCTGTGACAAGAAGTAGTGCAAACTTTGATGGTCTGTAAAGATAGTAAAATCCGCTCCGAGTAGGTAATGCCACCACTAAGTAAGAGCATGGATAACCGCCAAAAGCTTTCTCTCATAAATCTGTGTTGTCATCTCCGGCCTTGAGAACAATCGGCTCTCGTAAGCAATGACATGGCCTTCTTGCATTAAGACCGCACCCAGACTACGACCACAAGCATCACAATATACTTCAAATGACTTCTGCGAGTCCGACAAAGTCAAAACTGGTCCCGTAGTTGATTTCTCTTTCAATGTCTGAAAGGCAGTCACCTCTGTGGGTCCCCACGAGAAAGGCACTCCTTTCTGTGTCAAGATATGCAAAGGGGAAGCAACCTCTGCAAACTTTCGAATGAACCGCCTGCAGTACGAACACAGTCCCAAGAAGCTTCTAACTTCATGGACATTCTTCAAATCGGGCCAATCACGTATAGTCTCTATCTTGGCCGGATCCATTTGCACTCCTGCTCCTGAAGCAGATGATGTCTGTATTCTGCTTCATTCTTGGAGAAAACAATGATAATCGTCAAAGAAAGTGCCAACAAATTGCTTGTACTCTCGAAAAATCTTGTCCATCATCCGGGTATATGTCGCAAGAGCATTGGCTAAGCCAAAAGGCATCACCAAAAACTCAAATAACCCAAAAGTCGTCCGAAAAGTTGTCTTGTAGACGTCTCCGAGCACGATTCTGATATGATGATATCCACTCTTCAAATCAATCCTGCTAAAGCACGAGGATCTCTGTAATCTGTCGAGTATATCATCGATCCTAGGAATCGGAAATCTGTTCTTGATGGTGATTTTGTTGAGAGCTCTATAATCGATGCACATTCTCCAAGATCCGTCTTTCTTCAAAACCAACAACATTGGAGAGCAATACAGTGAAGTACTAGGCTGGACAAGACCTTTTTCCAAGAGGTCTTTCACTTGGTTCTTAATCTCTTCATTCTGTGCTCGGCTCACATGGTAAGGTGGCCGGTTCGGTAGTGTGCTTCCAGGTATTAGATCAATGGTATCATCTTGAGGCCCTCGAAAAAGCAATCGGCATGAGTGTGGAGAAAAAAATCTTGGCGTTCTTTTGTTCATGTCAAAACATATTCAACCTTTATCCATCGTTCAGTTCTCTCCCAAAAGAATGAGTAAAGAAATTGAAGTTCATCAAGTACAATCTCTGAGCCCTTCATTTGTCAAAGTCGCTTTCTCGGCCCGGTAGTCAACCATGGCGTAGTTCTTGTGGTACCAAGGGATTCCGAGTAGAACGTCACTCGCGTGTCCTGAACATCCCTGTCATTGCAAACGAAGTTTGACAATGCTCAGTGTAATGGCAACATCTCGTCTGGGTGCCAGTCGAAGTGCCCCCGCCTGTGACCTCAGCCTGTCGGATGTAACTCCAAATCGAGCCGCCAATTCCAAGTGAAATGAAGTTGGCCTTGGCTCCTTCAAAAGAGCTTCCCGATCCTTCACTTTGCCCTAAAAGCGGCAAAGTTTGTACTTCCATTCATTTGATTCGGTTCAGGTCCCACGCCATGTACCAATTCTGCTTTTTATCTGCCTTTTTTGCCACGTCTCTCAGCTGCTTTAGAAATTTTTTGCCTTTCTTCGCCTTGTTCATTCGGTGCCTTGTTAGGGCACTTCGCGGAGATATGTCCATGTTCCCCACATCCAAAGCACTTCCCCTCCATGATGAAGCGAGCTCTCTCCTCAAGAGTAAGCTTGGGTCGTGCATCCTTCTTTTTTGGGTTGCTCTTTCTCTTTCTACTTTCATTCGCTGAAGTCTGTTCGGCTCGTTGTGTCATGACCTCATTGGTGGGGTAGGTCAGACTGCCAGAGTGAATGGCAAAGCCCCGTTTCGCATGACTCATCAACTCGTGAATATAAGCTGACTTCTGATCCAAGCAGTGATCTCGGATCTCTGTAGGTAGACCCAAGGTAAACTACTCAATCTGTTCTCTGAACGAGATCTTCTTGAATGAAGATGCATGTAGAAAAGAGCTCCAGAATCTCTCACAGTAGCATCCACTGTATCTCTCTTGGTCATCCGAAGATGGTTCCAAGCAGCTCGTATATCGTGTTCATACTCTTGCATCAACCAAGAAGAAATAAAACGCTTCTTAAATTTCAGCCATTTAACTGGCGTAGTCTTGTTTAAAAGAAGCGTGGACCACCAAGTTCGATCATTCCCTGTAAAATAAGATGCAACTCTCCGAATCTTGGAGTGCTTTGAGTAGCATCCTCCCGCGAAAGCGATGTGAAACTGTTGTATAAAAGACAAAGCCTTCGAAGCTTCTTTGTATCCTGAAAAATTGTCAAATTTGATCGACTGTCCACCTTCCTTAAACTCTCGGACTTTCTTGCTTTTATCTTCCAGAAAGTCATACTGGTTGGCTTTATAAAAATTCTTCTTCTTTGCATAAACGCTGTTGTCATTAGAGTCCGAACTATCTGAAGACGAGTCCTCTGTAGAACTGTCACTCACTGGGCGAGATTTAGACTTCTTTGACTTTTTCTTGCCCTTTCCGAAGCGTTGTTTCTTGCTTCTCTTTTTGCCTTTTCTGTCTTCTTCGCTCGAATTTGAAGAGCTAGAAGAACTGTCAGAAGAAGAACTGGGTACTTCTTCAAATCGAACACGCTTCTTCTGTTTCTTTGCTTTGTCAAATGTCGACTGACGACCCAAATAACCCGGGAAGTTAGTGCCTTTCTTTTGCTTTTTGCCGTGCTTTTTAGCTTTATTCTGCGCGTCAAAAAGCTGAGTAATCCGTGCATCAACCACCTCTTCTAATTCCTTCTCTGAATATTGCTTGTGAGCAGAAGGTTTCTTGAGAGCGGGTTTCGGGGGTGGTGGTGTGGTTTTCTGCCACTGCTCATGCACTTCCTGAAAAGAAGTCTCGCTCATATATTTTGCTAATTTCGGGTCCTTCGTAAAACTGAGCATCATCTATGTTGCATCGCCGATCAATTGACGACGCTTCATCTCTCTTTGCTCCGCCTGAGTAGACCGAGGCGGGCCATACTCTCTGCCGGAATCTTTGTTGTGATCCCTACCCGCATCTCCGGATGCAGAGGGAGTCGACTGATCCTTGCGTGAAGCCCTAGGTGCCGCGGAAAAAAAATTGGGGATCGGATTTCCCGCAGAAGAGAAATCAGCCATGCTCTGATACCATTGTAACAGACTTGGACACTCCATGTCAAGAATCAATCACGACAGCACCAAATAACCACTTCAAAACAGTTCACAGTTCACAATAGATTTGCACTGGCCCGACGGAGTTCCGTTCCTAAAGATATTGGCCCCAAAGAATGGCGCCCCTTTTGGTATTTCTTTATGTATTAATCAATGTTCAAAGTACAAGAGAGCGGTTAGGGTTTCACTCTTAGACTCTGCGTCCATATGGTCTGCAGAGTGTGAGCCCAAACCGCTTATTTAAAATTTACAAGGGTTGTCAAAAGCAGAGCCCCAAAAGCTTCAGAGCAAAGACTCCTTTTTCTCTTTATCAAACTCACTTGAGTTTTTAAAAAATAAAGCAAACTCTTTCTCTCTCTTCTCAAATTGCGTAGGAAAAACAATTGACGCAAAAGCGACTGCCAACGCAATTTTTGGATTTTCAGTTTGTTGCTAGGGTTAGGGTTAGGGTTTAGGATAATTTTTAGGGTTAGGGTTAGGTTAGGGTTTTTGGCAGATTTTAGGGTTTGCAGGTTTTAGGTTTAGGGTTTACAGAACTAGGGTTTTCAGTAGCTCGGCTCCCGGGTATACACGTCATCACTTTGTGAGAGGATCCCTGAAGTCGGTCAAGTATATCATCGATTCTAGGAATCAGAAGTCTCTTCTTGATGGTGATTTTGTTGAGAGCTCTATAATCGATGCACATTCTCCAAGATCCGTCTTTCTTCAAAACCAACAACACAGGAGAGCAGTACGATGAAGTACTAGGCTGGACAAGACCCTTTTCCAAGAAGTCTTTCACTTGGTTCATAATTTCTTCGTTCTGGGCTCGGCTCACATGGTAAGGTGGCCGGTTCGGTGGTGTGCTTCTAGGTATCAGATCAATGGTATGATCCTCAAGACGAGCGGGTGGTAACTCGTCAGGCAGGCCCTCTGAGAAGCAATCGGCATGAGTGTGGAGAAAATCTTGGCGTTATTTATCAAGTTCAGACGTATTTGTCATATTCTCATCATTCATCTCTCATAAAAAGACCGAGTAAACAAACAGAGTGGATTTCATTAGTTTTGAAATGGCCTAAGCCGATACAATTGGGACAGACTCGCCCTTAAGTTTTACATCTAGTACAATGGTTCTGCCCTTCTTTGTGGTCAAAGTCGCTTTTCTCGCCCGATAGTCCACCACGGCGTTGTTCTTGTGGTGCCAGGGAATTCCCAAGAGAACATCACAACCTTCCAAAGGCATTATGTAGAAGTCCTCATGCCCCAAATACCCTTGACAATGCAACCGAAGTTTGTGGATGACAGGTGTAATGGCTACTTCTCTGCCGAGTGCTGCTAGAATTACCTCTACTAGAGGTCCCATCCGATCGGGTGTGATCTGGACCCACGCCGCCAATTCAGGTGAAATGAAGTTGGCCTTGACTCCTCCATCAAAGAAGTTCAGGGCTTCTTTGTCTTTTACTTTGCCCCAAGATCGGCTAAGTTCTGTACTCTCGTCCATCGTGCTGGGGTCAGTACATGCCCGTTTTCATCTTGCCTTTTCGTCCACGTTCCTCAGCTGCTCTCGAACTCTCAGGCCTTTCATCGTCCTTGTCGTTTTGTTCTTTCAGTACCTTTTTCGGGCACTTCGTGGAGATATGCCCAGTTTTTCTGCATCCAAAGCACTTCCCCTCCTTGATGTAGAGCGCTCTCTCTTGTGGAGTGAGTTTGGGTCGTGCTTCCTTTTCTTTCTTTTCTGGGTTGCTCTTCCTCTTTCTACTTTCATTTTTCGAAGTCTGTTCGGTCCTTTGCGTCATGATTTCATCTGTGGGGTAGGTCAAACTGCCTAAGTGAATGGCAAAACCCCGTTTCGGATGACTCATCAGCTCCTGAATGGAAGCTGACTTTTGTTCTAAGCAGTGATCTTGGATCTCTGTAGGAAGACCTAAGGTAAACCGCTGAATGTGTTCTTTGAACGAGATCTTCTTAAATGAAGAGGGGGGTAGAAAAGAGCTCCAGAATCTCTCGCAATAAGTGTCCACTGTATCCTTCTTGGTCATTAGAAGATGGTTCCAAGCAGTTCGTATGTCGCATTCGTACTCTCGAGTTAGCCAAGAAGAAATAAAAAGTGTTTTGAATTTCAACCATTTATCTGGCGCTGTCTTGTTTAGTAGAAGAGTGGACCACCAAGTTCGAGCATTTCCCTTAAAGTAAGAGGCAGCCATCCGAATCTTTGAGTGCTCTGAGTAATGCCCTCCTGAGAAAGCTATGTCAAACTGCTGTATAAAAGACAAAGCCTTCAAAGCATCTCTATAACGAGAAAACGTGTCAAATTTAATTGACTGTCCACCTTCCTTAAACTCTCGGACTTTCTTGCTTTTATCTTCCAGAAAGTCATACTGGTTGGCTTTATAAAAATTCTTCTTTGCATAAAAGCTGTTGTCATCAGAGTCCGAACTATTTGAAGACGAGTCCTCTGTAGAACTGTCAACCACGGGGCAAGATTTAGTCTTGTTTGGCTTTTTCTTTCCCTTTCTGAAGCTTTGCTTTTTGCTTCGCTTTCTGCCTTTTCTGTCTCCTTCGCTCGAGTCAGAGGAGCTAGAAGAACTGTCAGAAGAAGAAGAAGAAGAAGAACTGGGTACTCCTTCAAATCGAACACGCTTCTTTTGTTTTTTTGCCGACACAAATGTAGACTGACGACCCAAATAACCTGGGAAATCAGCGCCTTTCTTTTGCTTTTTGTCGTGCTTTTCTGCTTTGTTCTACACATCAAAAAGCTGAGGAATTCGTGCATCAACCACCTCTTCTAATTCTTGCTCTGTATACATCCTTGGAGTAGGAGGTTTCTTCAGGGCTGGTTTGAGGGGTGGTTCTGTGGTCTGCCGCCACTGTGAGTGCACCTTGTTGAAGGAGGTCTGGCTCATAAATTTTGCAAATTTCGGGTCCTTTCCAAAATTTAGCATCATCTTTATTACATCGCCGATCAATGGTCGACGCTCCATCTCTTCGATCTCCGCATGAGTAGGCCGAGGCGGGCCGTACCCCCCACGTGAATCTCCGTTGTGATCTCTTCCCGCATCTCCGGATGCAGAGGAAGAAACAATTTACAGTTCACAAATTAATTCGACACTGGTCCGGCGGAGTTTTGTGCCTAGAGATATTGGCCCCAATGACTGGCGCCCCTTTCGGTATTTCTTTTTGTATTAATCTGCAACTCAAAGTACAAGTGAGTGGTGTTGGGTTAAAGGCCCAAATGGCCCCCTTTTGTGTATAGTTTAAAGGTTATTAACCTTTGGCCAAGTTTACATTGAACTTGGCTACTAACTTTAAAATTGGTCCTATACTTTTAATAAAGGGAAGGTGAGTCATTTTTACTCACTAAGTCATTCCCCAATATCGTGTAGCGCTCCTCTCTTTCTCTGTGCAACTTCGATCTGCTAGCGCCCACTTCTCTGTTTGCACTCGCCCCTCTCCAAGGTACACGCCCTGCACATTCCCTCGTGCTCTTCCACTTGCACACACCGCTTCGCACTCATCAACTGGTATCAGAGCAAGGTTAGGGTTTGCTCCCAAACCTGTCCCGGCAAGTCAAATTGACTTAAAACAGGCTGAAATTAGGTCAAAATCAGCAAATTACAGGTTATGACAGCAAAATACAGGTTTTGCAAATCATGTATTAAGGTGTGGGAACATCTTTGCTAGGTCTCCGCTACCCGAAAACACTGAAATTGCTGAAAAACAGGTGTTTTCTGCAAATTTCAGATTTACGCAGATTTTTGCAGGTGCATTCTTGATGCGTCTACATTGGGAAAAGTGCAAATTGATGCAATCTACGCACATTAGACAAGTTTTGGCTATGTATGACCATTTGTGGTTCAATTTCGTGCAATTTGATGCTACAAATTGGGGCTTTTTCTCATACATGCTTCTAAAGGCCGTGCATTAGCGTTATGTATGTTCTGTGAGGCTAAAAACAACTAAATGTTGTTTTTGAGCACAAATTTGCTCGCTGAAATTTCTTGCGCATAAATTTCAAAAATTGTTTTTTTTGCCTAAATCGACCTATTTTGCCCCAAATTGCTCCTGTGACCATTTGGAGCTGTAGTGCACACCTCTGTGAGGCTATACTCCGGTTTTTGTGCATTCTGCCCAAAAATTCAGCATATTAGCCCTCTTATTCATGCAACTATGGCCTCATCTTCTTCGGATGTGAAGAATCTCTTTGAGATTAGGAGGTTCGATGGAACAGGTTTCGACCTTTGGAAAGACAGGATCCAAGGAATCCTATTTCTTAAGGATTGTGAAGGGGCACTTGAACAGGTCAAGCCACAGAATATGACGGATGAAGCATGGGTTAGCCTGAACAGGAAGGCTGTTACATACATTAAAATGGCCATGACCGATGAGACAGTCATTGATGTGAAAGATCTCACAAGTGCTTTTGATGTGTGGGAGAAGTTAAAGGGAATGTATGAGAATACAACACTTGTCAACCAAGTGCACTTGATGCGAAAACTTGTTGGCATGCAACTAGATGAGTCCAAGAGCGCTGCAAAGCACTTATCGTTCGTAAATACTTTGTTACAGGATTCAGGCTTGCCTCCTTTTGATGATAAGCTGAAAGCTATCTTCTTGCTTATGACCTTACTTGAGTCATGGGAAACATTGGTGGTTTCATTGTCCAATAACTCCAATTTGACCTTTGATGGTGCTAGGGGTTCTATCTTGAATGAGGAAATCAGGAGGAAAGCAAGTGGAGAGGGAGGCAGCTTTGTCAACATGGTTAGAGGTAGGACAGAGCAGAAGAATGTCTATGCACAAAGGAGTAAGAGTAAGAGTAAGGAAAGGGGAAATGCCAGCAAAGGCAAGGGTGATGTGACTTGCTATCACTGTGGCAGGAAAGGTCACAAGAAACCCGATTGCAGGTACTATAAAGCCGAGTTAGAACGGAAAAAGAATGGCGGAGACAAAAAGAAAGAGAAGAAGGAAGTGAAGACAGATGCACAGGATAGCTCAAAGGACAAAGAGAAGGCCAATGTGGCTTCTAGTGTTGTGATTGAGGAGCTGTTAGATGTAGAGGACATCTTGTGTGCCACTTTGTCAGATGATGACGCTTATGACCTTGATGCCTCTCTTAATGTTCATTCACAGGACATGCAGATCATTGGCGATCTTATTGATGCTTTGTTGACTGTCAATGATGCATTATCCCAGCTTACTGTGCCATACAATCCCTCTTCTAATGGTGTGCCTGAAAGATTTAATAGGACACTTTGTGAGAGGGTGAGATGTATGCTGTCCACAGCTAATCTCTCTCATGGATTTTGCGGAGAAGCTTTGAAAACTGCAGTCCATATATGCAATCGATCCCCTCACATGTCTTTGAAAGGTGACATCCCTGAAGAGGTTTGGTCTGGCAAGCATGCTTCATATGATCACTTACGCATTTTTGGTTGCGAGGCTTTTGTACATGTTAGACCTGAGCTGAGGAGTAAACTAGATGCCAAATCCATTAAAGGCCTTTTCATGGGATACGGTGAAGAAGGCGAAATGGGTTATAGGATTTGGTTACCTTAGCTCAAAAGGGTTATACGCAGCTGGGATGTTGTTTTTAATGAGGCAAGGCTGCTTCAAAACAATTGTGCCTCAAAGCATGACCATAAAAGCGTCAAATTTTAGCATGACCAGCCACCTTTTAGGCCTATTCTTGACCCTCAGGATGCACCACATATGGTTGAAAATGTAGATGATCCAGTGGTGTTTGAGCCAGATGATGTTGGGCAGCAAATTGAGGCTCCTGAAGGGCATTTGCAGCCACGAAACAATGCTGAAAATGGTGCTGAAAATGATGTACAACAGCCCATTGTTGATGATTTTCTCATGCCACCTGATGTAAACCCATTGCCGGATAATGTGGATCATTGGGTGAGGCGGTCTACTCGTCCAAGACGGCCTGTGAGTAGATATGATTCCTCTTTGCATTACATTGTGTTGATAGATGAGGGAGAGCCTCTTACGTTTAAAGAGGCAAAGACGTGTGAGCACAACAACAAGTGGGAGCTTGCTATGCAGGAAGAGATTAAAGCTTTGCATGCTAATCATACTTGGGATTTGGTGGAATTGCCCAAAGGAAGGAAGGCTATTCCTAACAAATGGGTGTATAAAATCAAGACTGTTGATGCAAAACCCAAGTACAAGGCAAGGCTAGTTGTAAAGGGATATGTTCAAACCAAGGGCATAGACTTTCATGAAGTGTTTTCTCTTGTTGTGAAGATGACCACTTTGCGTGTATTGTTTGCCATAGTGGCTGCTCTTTGATTTGGAAATGGACCAAATGGATGTACATACCGCTTTCTTGCATGGTGATGTTGAGGAAGAGCTTTACATGAAGCAACCCGAGGGTTTTGTTATTTGTGGCAAGGAACATTTGGTATGTATGCTCAATAGAAGCTTGTATGGGCTGAAACAATCATGTAGACAATGGTACAAGAAGTTTGATCGCTTCATGCTTAAACATGGTTAGCCATGCAGACCATTGTTTGTATTCCAAACGTGATGAGGATGGCAACCCTATCATTCTTGTGCTCTATGTGGATGATATGTTGATAGCTGCAAAGAAAAAAGACACTGTTGATGCTCTTAAAGGACAGCTGAAATCTGCATTTTCAATGAAAGACCTTGGGGCAGCTGAACATATACTTGGGGTGCGTGTTAGAAGGCAAAGAGACCAGCGCATGTTGTATTTGTTGCAAGAAAAGTACATTGAAAAGGTGCTGGACAGATTTAACATGGCGGAAGCAAAGCCTCGTGGTGTGCCATTACAACTATATGTCAAAATGTCCAAAGATGATTGTCCCAAGTCAAAGGAAGAAGCCAATGACATGCAAAGTGTGCCTTATGCTTTAGCTTCTGGTTCACTTATGTATGCTATGGTTGCTACTAGGCCTGACATAGTCCATGCAGTGGGAGTTGTGAGCCGGTTTATGGCTAATCCAGACAGGTTGCATTGGGATGCAGTGAAGTCCATTATGAGGTACTTCACAGGGACTAAAAACAAATGCCTCTGCTATGGTAAAGGACCATTGGAGTTGAAGGGATTTTGTGACTCTGACATGGCTTGTGATGTGGATACACGGAAATCCACAAGTGGCTATGTGTTTACTCTTGCAAGAGGTGCTGTTTCATGGTGTTCTAGATTGCAAAAGACTGTTGCATTGTCTACCACTGAGGCTGAATATATTTCAGCCACTGAGGCTTCCAAAGAAGCCATTTGGTTGTCATGCCTATGCAGTGAGTTTGGTTTGCCTGCCAAGGCACCTATGCTTGGTTGTGATAGCCAAAGTGCCATATGTCTGGCAAAGAATGCCATGTTTCATGCACGCACAAAACATATTGATGTGCGGTATCACTTCATTCAAGAAGTGCTTGAGGATGGCTTTATTACATTGGTTAAGGTCCATATATCACAAAATCCAGCAGATTCTCTCACTAAGTGCTTATCCAAAGCACGCCATCAGCTATGCATATAGATGGTGGGAGTCACGTAGCTTAAAGGCACCATTTATGCCTTTAAGTGGAAGGTTGTTGGGTTAAAGGCCCAAATGGCCCCCTTTTGTGTATAGTTTAAAGGTTATTAACCTTTGGAACTTGGCCACTAACTTTAAAATTGGTCCTATACTTTTAATAAAGGGAAGGTGAGTCATTTTTACTCGCTAAGTCATTCCCCAATATCGTGTAGCACTCCTCTCTCTCTCTGCAACTTCGATCTGCTAGCGCCCACTTCTCTGTTTGCACTCGCCCCTCTCCAAGGTACACGCCCTGCACATTCCCTCGTGCTCTTCCACTTGCACACACCGCTTCCTACTCATCAAGTGGTCGTGACTCTCTCAGACTCTACGTCCAGATGCTCTGAGAAGTGAGAGCCCAACAACTCTTATAAAGAGGTTACAAGGGATGCTAAAAACAGAGCCCCAAAAGCTGGTAAATTAAAAGCTCTCTCTCTTGAGAGAATAAAGCAAAAGCTCTCTCTCTCTCTCTCTCTCTCTCTCTCTCAAATTGCGTAGCCTAAAGCTGGTTGAATTGCGTAGGAGAAAGCAAGTCCCAAGCTGCCGCAATTTTTGCCTTTTTCCATACGTTGCTACCACGTCAGCACTGTGCAATCTGCGCCGTGATTTTCGGACAAGCCTGCCACGTCACTGCCTGCCACGTCACTGCCTGCCATGTCATCATTTCTGCAGGGGTTTTTCCCGCGGGGACTATCCATGCCCTCGGGTAGTGTGTGTGTGTACAAAGGCCACGTCACCAGTTTGTGACAGTATGTGTGGGTGTGGGCACTGCCACGTCATCAGTTTGTGACACTATTTCTGTCTGGGTGCTGCTAGAATTGCCTTTGCTAGTGGTCCCATCCTATTGGGTGTAATCTTGAGCCGTGCAGCCAATTCGGGTGAAATGAAGTTGACCTTGGCTCCTCCATCGAAGAAAATGAGGGCTTCTTGATCTTTCACTTTGCCCCAAGTTCGGCAAAGTTCTGTACTTTCATCAATCATGCTTGGGTCAATACCCATGCAATCTGGTACCAGTCTTGCTTTCATCTTGCCTTTTCTGCCACATTCCTTTGCTGCTCTCGAACTCTCTGGCTTGTCTTCACTTTGTTCTTGATGTGCCTTTTTGGGACACTTTGCGGAGACGTTACCATATTCCCCGCAACCAAAACACTTCCCTCCTTTGATGTAATTGGTCCTCTCTCGAAGGATGAGCTGGGGTCGTGTATCCTTATCTTTCTTTTCTTGGGAACTCTTTCTCTTTCTACCTTCATTGTTAGAGGTCTTTTGGGTTCTCAGAGTCAAGATCTCATCAGTGAGGTAAGGCAAATTTCCCGAATGTATCGCGAAACCCCGTTTCGCATGACCCATCAATTCTTGAATAGAATTTGACTTTTGTTCCAGGTAGTAGTCTCGGATCTGTAGGGAGTCTATAACAAAACCGCTCAATCTGTTCCTTAGAAGAGACCTTCTTAAATGAAGAGGTTGGTAGAAAAGAGTTCCAAAATCTCTCGCAATAAGCGTCCAAAGAGTCTCCCTTGGTCATCCAAAGATGATTCCAAGCAGTTCGTATATCTTGGTTGTACTCCCGAGTCAACGAAGAGGAAATAAAGAGCCTTTTGAATTTCAACCACTTGACTGGAGCTTCCTTCCTCAGAAGAAGAGTCGACCACCATGTTCGAGCATTTCCTTTGAAGAAAGATGTAGCCCTCCTAATCTTGGAGTGCTCTGAGTAGTGCCCTCCAAAGAAGAACTGCTGAATGAAAGCCAAAGCCCTTGGAGCATCTCGGAACCCAGTAGAAAAGGATTCAAATTTAATCGACTGTCCACCTTCTTTGAATTCTTTTACTTTCTTGCTTTTGTCTTCAAGGAAGTCATATTGGTTGGCTTTGTAAAAATGCTTCTTCTTTGCATAAAACATGTGGTCATCGGAGTCCGAACTGTCAGAGGATGACTCCCCTGTAGAACTGTTAGAAACTGGGTGAAATTTGGGTTTCTTTGCCTTTGTCTTGCCCTTTCTGAAGCTTTGCTTTTTGCTTCGCTTTTTGCCTTTTCTGTCCTCCTCGCTCGAGTTAGAAGAGCTAGAAGAACTGTCAGAAGAAGAAGAGGAAGAAGAAGAACTGGGTAGTTGTCACTAGCGTGTGACTACTATCTATTCTTTTTGTTGATTTCTTTCTTATTATCTATTTACTTTCACTTTTTGGAAACACCCCTCGGGAAATCTAACTGCCCTGCATTGCATAGCTAGTGTGGAACTGTCCAGAGGGAGTCCAGGCCTGAGGGCAAGAGAGCACTAAGGTTGGACAAGGACTATGGTTAGCCAAGTGGGGTCATTGACTAGCCAAAGTGGAATCCTTTGCTACAGAGGCTACATTTTAGTTCTGGATGTGGCCGTAGTGTACAAAGAGGGTCGGATGACCTAGAAAGATACAATGGCAGCATCTCCTAAAATTTAGGGAACTGCTATTTTGGGACCTGAAAATGTGTTGACGTCACTACCTCCGGAATGACAAGGGGAACATTTTCTTACTCTGCCATGAAGTCAACTGGGCAACCGGTTGGGATATTTTTAGGCGGCAACCCTGAAACGGGAAAATGCTTATAAATGTGCCAAGTGGCACCTTCTGGTGCACTTGCCTCATGCAACAAGAAGTGGCGCTGAATTTTAAGCTGGGAGAGCCTCATTTGCAGCTTTTGTCACAGGTTAAGAGCTATGGAGTGCTTGCTTTCCCTCTTATGCACAGTGCGGTGCCAGGAGTGATGCCCTGCACGCTACGCACTGCCCTCTCTCTCCCCTTTGGCAGTATGTCATGCCCCTCTAGTGGGCTCTTCATTTGACCAATGTACAGTTGTGTGGGTTCATGCGCAATTGCCGAGGCAAGAGCCTCTTGCACAGGTACTGGATTAGCTAGCGGCTAATTCCCCCGCAGGTACAGGTGAATTCGGAGAGGTTTCACGCCAAAAATCTCGTGCAATTCAAAGGGCAAGTAGCCCTACAGGTGCGGGAGCTCGAGGACTTGCTACGGATGCGACCGGCACGTGAAACGGAGCCCGAAACAGTGAATTACAGCCTGCTGTGTATTTTTGCAGGTTTCGGGTTTTGGCCCTAAACGGACCCTAATACCCCCAGGAGGTTCGGGGACGCAAGGGGACCGTTGTACAGGTGATCTGGCGCATTTTCAGGGCTGAAAACAGTGAATTCAGCGTGCTGCAGATTCTCGCCAGGTTTTGCAAAGTGCCCGTATGCGTCGGGAAAGTCGGCCAATGCGTGGGAATACTGACTGTGAAGGGTTCTAGTACAGTTATGCTGCCGAAATCGGGCTGGAACAGTGGAAATTCAGCCGAGTTTGTGCGGGGCAGCTTGTAGGGAACCTCAGCGTTTATTCCCTCTTTTGAACAATAAAGAAATACCGAAAGGGGCGCCTAAGTTAGGGGCCAATCTGGTGTCCGTCTACTCATACAGGTGCAATCTAGCAGCCTGTATCCCTCTCCCCTTTGTTGTGTCTTGAAAGTACGTAAAATAGACGACTAATAATGGGTGAAAGCTAAATCAAGGTTTGAAGTAAAGTCTACCGCCCTTTTTGGATTGAACAGGCCGGTTTCAGTAGTCCTTCAAATTGTATACGCTTCTTCTGCTTTCTTGCAGATGCAAAAGAAGATTGATGGCCCAATTAACCAGGATAGTCGGTCTCCTTCTTGTGCTTTTTCACTTGCTTTTTGGAGTGATTGTTCGCGTCCAAAAGCCGACTTATCTATGTCTGAACCACTTCTTGTATTTTTGTTTGTAAACATCCTCGGAGAAGGAGGTTTCTTGATTGCCAGTTTGATGGGTGGTTTTGTGGCTTTCTGCCACTGGGTGCGCAATTCTGCGATGGATTGTTGAGACAAAAATTTTGCAAACGAGGATCCTTCGCAAATTTAATCATTAGCTTTGTGCACTCGTCAACTTGCAGTCGACGTTTCATCTCTTGAAGTTCGTACTGAGTAGGCTGAGGTGGCCGGTACTCTTCCTCTGTTAAATCATCAAAATCTTCTTCGTGATCTCCTCCCGCATTAGCAGATGCAGACGAAGTCCACTGACGCTTGTTGGAATCCATAAGTGTCGCGAGAAAAGAATCGGATTTCCCGGTAGAAAAGTAATTGGCCGCGCTCTGATACCACTGTAACAAACTTGGACACCCCGAGTCTAGATTCGACTGCGACACAACAGAGATTCACTTTAAAACAGTTCCCAAAAGACGACACGGCCCGGCGTAGTTCCGTGCCTAGAGGTATTGGCGCCAAAGATTGGCGCCCTTTTCGGTATTTCTTTTTATATTAATCTGTGTGCAAAGTACAAGCGAGTCCCTGGGAACTCACACATAGACTCTGCGTCCAAATGCTCTGAGTAATGAGGTCCAAAAGACCTATTTATTGTCACAAGGGTTGCCCAAAAGCAGAGCCCCAAAAATATAAACTCAAAAGCTTATTAAACTCAAAAGCATTATGCCCAAAAGCTGCCAAAAATCAGCCAGCGTGATTTGCGAAGATCGTACGGACTGCCATGTCATCAGCCCAGCGCAAATTGCAGAGGTCCGCACTGCCTTCCACGTCAGCCTGTCAGCGGGATTTGCGGCGCGTTTTCCGGCTGCTGCTGCCACGTCAGCAGGGGCTGTGTGTGTGTATCCGGGAGCACTGCCATGTCACCAGTTTGTGACACGGTGCATTTGGAAGCAGAAGTTCGCCGCTTCATGTCGACTCTCTCTCTCTCTCTCTTCAGCTCTAGTTTTGTTGCAGTTTCTTTTGGTGTGTTGCTATTGATTTCTTGCTTGGGTGTCCAAGCCGGTTACACAGCCCGCAGCCTGGCTGTTCATTTACTTCACTTGCTTGTGTCTGGCTGTCACTTGCTATTAAACTCTGCCAAATTTTGCAAAGATAATCCTAACTCTGACAAAGCTTCCACTCAGCCTAACTTCAAATGTGCAAAGATAATCAATTGACCACTGTGTGCATCATTCATTTCTATTGCATACTTACATACACAGAGCATGCAATCAAAACAAAAATCAGGAAAAACCATCGAAGCTTACCTTTTTCTTTCCACTCACATGCACAAAGAAACCATGAGATGACATCATCTGCGCTGCATCATGAGATTGGAGGATCAGCGATGCCTAGGCCTCTTCCTGCTAGAGATGCACAGGCATCAGGACAGTCTTATAGCTAGCATGGAGGGGCACCCCCAGCAGCGACGAGAGAGAGAAGAGTGAGGAAATTTGATCTGTCGGAGCCACGACCATCGAGAGCGAGACCTTCAATCTTGAGAGTACTGGAGGCCTAAGCTTGATGGAGACTACACTTGCATGGTCCACGGCATTGACATTAGACTTTCCTAGAGGTAGCAAAGAGCTGTATCAGATACACAGCACAGAGAGAGGAGCGGCGTCGCGTTGCCAGACCCCTTTCTCATCTCTACTTAGAGCAACCATCTCACCCTTTCCCATGTATTTTATCCTTGCTTGCATATCCTCGGGATAAGATTAGTTTTCTTTCATAGAGGGCGCATTGCATATCTAAGCATGCTAGGGTTGGGATGCATTTTGGGAGCCCCTAAATTCACAGCTTCAGCTGAGGACACAAGAGTTGTATATGCCCCATTGTGCAGTTTGGTCCAGTGCTGCCATCTACCAGTTTTTCTTTTCTTTTTAGTTCATGCATGATACTACATGGACATGGACATCATTGTATACGGTTTGTCTCATAGGCCTTTTGCAGACGTTAACACAGTATTTCTATTTCTGTTTCTCCCTCTTTATATATGTCTTTGAGTAGATTGATTTTCATAATAAATTCAGTCTCTTTTACTCTTTCTTGGTGACATGCCATATGAAAGTTACATTTTCAAGGATCTGTCAATTGGCTGATTTTTTTTTTTTTTTTTGGGTAGAAGGCTAAGTTGCAACTTGCTCCTCTGAATAATGTTTCCAATCTTATAGGAAAAGAATTTGAAACCGACTTTATAATAAATGAGGGTTTTTTGTGGCTTGCTAAACTAATAAAGCTGCTTACTTTCTGACGTATGCCTGCTCAGATCTTACAGATTCTACATCATGATGTCGATTCATTGTTCTAATTTTTGACTTTTAGTGAACATTTCGGGTTCAAGTAATGAGAGCATGCGACAGCTAGGTTGACACTTAGCAAAGTTTGTAAGATAGGGCTCAATTCTATGAATTTTATGGGCAGATTAACTGCGTGGTGGATATGACTTAGCCTAGGGTCGGTAGTAACATTTGATTGATGCTTTTGTGCAGGGAATTCAGGCAAGGTTCAGGTGAAGCAGACTGTAGAGATAAATGCACCAAGCAAGGCTTCTTCTCAGAAAATTTCAAGTGTTCCTGCATCTCCTAAACATCAGAGCTTTGGTGGAAGTGCTTCCATCCAACCCCGTCGGACTCCAGTTACTGAGTACGAAATTGAGGCAATCATGGTATGCCTTTTCATTTTCCACTCATGCCTATCATATTATAGATTGCTTTTTATAAAGAAATTAGCCTTGGGTCAGCTCTAAATTTGTTGGTTATAGTTAGCTTTTGAGTCTTAACCAAAGGAAGGAGACAAGTTTACCACGTTCTTCCAATAAGGCTTCATAGAACTTCTGTCGTTTTTAAGAAGATGTGCCTCAGGCTGTAAGGGCATGGCTTATCTTCTGAAGCAGCCACTGTCTAAATCAATTGCATTGTTTCTCTTGTTTCTATGAGCTGAGCATGGATGTGTGATGGTCCTTTTTAAGGGTTGCAAGTGGGGCACATTCCTTGGGCTAGTTTTGAGTTATTTCATATGTACCCTTTTTGCCAACTCTTTTCAGCTGAATTTTATCCATGCTGGGACTGAGATGGCACAAGTTAAAACTTAAGTTCTTGTCAGTTCACCTTGTTTTCAGAAAGCTCGTGTCCTCCATTTCATACGTTTTGTTATAAAAACATTATCAACAGATCTTTTGAGGGAAAGTGTTAGTCCCTCGTCGGATCCATCTGTAACAGGCTTGGACACTCCAAGCGAGAAATCAATAGCAACACACGGACAAAAACTTCAAAATCACTGAACTTAGAGAGAGAGAGGCACCACGTGCCAATAGAAAAGAACACACTGAACAGACTTTTAGCACTTCAATAACAACTGAACTGAAAGAGAGAGAGCACACGCAACACAGTGACGAAATTCCACCCCAAAGAGTACTGGCCCCAAACGTTGGCTCCCCTTTCGGTATTTCTTTATATTACTTGAACTCGGTACAATGCCGGTACTAACACTCTGCACCTTCACCCAGAAGAGTGCCAAAGGCTGACCCCTTTGCACATATTTAAAGGCCCTTGGCCATGAAAAAGAGTTACATGAAAAGCCTTTAAACTCAAAAGCAACTGGCCTCAAAAGTAGATGCCCAAAAACTGCCAGCGCAAAAGCAAAAATCCGTACAGCTCTGCCATGTCAGCAGCTAACGTAAAACGCGGAAATCCGTACAATCTGCCACATGAGCAACCAACGTAAAATCTGGAAATCCATACAGCAGCTGCCACGTCATCAAGCAACTCGCAAATCAGCCTTTGTGTGCGTGTGCGGGTCTTGCTTTATTTTAATAACTTTGGGTCTCTTGGACCCCATCGGACGGGGTCCTGTAAGTTGGCAGGGACTTGTCTTAAAGAATAGGCCTCTCGGCAAGACTTTGCAAGTTGGTAAAACTTCTTATGCTGCTTCTGCTTCTTCACTTAGGGTTTAGGCCCCTCGGTCGGGATCTGAAGGTTGACTCCGCTCTTCAGTGACTTGACACGTCAACAGTTTGAGAGAGAGAGAGAGAGAGAGAGAGAGAGAGAGAGAGAGAGAGAGAGAGAGAGAGAGAGAGAGAGAGAGAGAGAGAGACGGCACGGCGAAGTCCGTCCTGAAGCATTGGCCCCAAAGACTTGCGCCGCTTTCGGTGTTTCTTTATTTATTGATCACAACAAGGTACAACTTCCGAGGGTCCTCTGCTCTCAGACTTTGTGTCCAGATGCTCTGCAGAGTGAGGCTCCAAGGGCTCATATAAACTTTACAAGGGATGTCCAAAAGTATAGCCCCAAAAGCAATCAGTTCAAAAGCACTAAACCTCAAAAGTATCTGCTCTCAAAAGCTCCTCAAAAAACGGCAAGCAGCCAGCTGCGCAAAATGTGGTAATCCGTACAACCTGCTAGGTTAGCACAAGTAGTGCAATTTACAACAATCTGTACAGTGTCACGTCAACGATTCAGTACACCCTGTCACCTCAGCATGCTAGCGCAATTTTCGGAAATCACTCACAGAAGCCAAGCTTTTGGTATTTAGGGTTTTAGGCCCCATGGCCCGTGCCTTGAAGTTCGTTTAGGTTCAGTTTCTCTTGTCCACTCGGCCATTCTCTTCCAGTGGGTCATGCCACATCATCACTTTGTGACATTCCCCCCTCTTGAAAGAAATGTAATCGCCCTCGATTACGCTTGCAAAAACAGCCCAACGATGGATACTTTCTTCAGTAGACTCTGACTCTATGTACTCATGCATAGGACTTGACCAATCTAGCACTTCTACAAAGACATCAACCAGTGATCAATCATATTTTTGTCAAGGGTCTCAGATACAAATTCCAAATCGACTCCAAGTAGAAAGTGTCGCCACTGAGTATAAGCATGAATGACTGCCAAAAGCTCCGTCTCATAAATCTGTGCAACTCGTTTTGGTCTGGAAAACATTTGGCTCTCATAAGCTCAGATTGCAACCCCAATGTGCCTCAAATGGCCTTTGCAAGACTAGCAAAGTCAATATTGAGCCAGTCGTCAACTTCTCCTTGAGAGTCTTGAAGATTGCAATCTTAGATGGTCCCCTATGCGAAAGGAACCCCTTTCTGTGTCAAAGCGTGTAGAGGAGAAGCAATCCCCACAAATCTCCGAATGAACCGTCGATAGTAAGAGCAAAAACCCAAAAAGCTTCGGACATTCTTCAAATTGGCAAATCTCTGATGGTCTCCATCTTGGCCAGGTCCATTCTGATACCCTCCGCAGAGACGTCGTGTCTTAAAAAGCGGACCTTGGGTAAGAAAAACTCTCTCTTCTTCCCATACACCACCAACCGATGTTGCCTGAGAACCTGGGAAACCTGTATCAGATGCTATATGTGCTCTGCCTCACTCTTGAAGAAGACGATGATATCGCCGAAAAGGTGCCCACAAATGACCTAGACTCTCTGAAAATCCTGTCCATCATCCTGTTAAACATTGCTGGATTGTTCATGAGATTGAAAGGCATTACCAAATACTCGTACAAGCCAAGTGACGTTCTAGATGTTGTCTTATAGACTTCCCCAAGAGCAATTTGGTTATGATGATAACCACTCTTTAGATCAATTCTGCTAAAGCAAGTAGAACCGTGAAGTCTGTCTAGTATATCATCGATCCTCAGAATAGGGAATCTGCTCTTGATGGTGATTTTGTTGAGAGCTCTATAGTCAATGCACATTCTCCAAGATCTATCTTTCTTTAAGACCTACAGCACTTGCGAACAATAAGGTGATGTAGTGGGCCAAATGTGAGACCCTTCTCTAGAAGCTCTTTCACTGGGTCATAATTTGCCTCTTTCTTCTCGGGAATCCTCTAATGATCTTGCATCAGGTTCCCTTAGTTCGTCGGAGCCGTCGGATGCACTACCATCTGATTCTCGTACTGTTCTGAAATCCTGTGATGTTTTGTCATCCGATTCCCTCGATTCATTCTCTTTATTGGAAGACTCTTGCCCTGATGGGGTGGATACTGTTCCATCCATTGGATAAGTCAACGAGCCGGCATGCATCCCAAATCCTTGCTGAGCATATCTAATAAGTCTTTGAATTGAGTCAGACTTCTACTCTCGAATCTCTTTTTGGCAAACGACTACAAAACCGCTCAATCTGGTCGCTTAAAGTAATCTTCCGAAACGAAGACACTGGCAAATAAGTATCCCAAAACCTCTGGCATTAGTCATCCAATGTATCTTTCTTAATCATTCTTAAAGGATGCCAAGTTGTAATGACATCTCTTTCATATTCGTCTGATATCCAAGTTGACGTGAAAATTCTCTTGAATTTTACCCACGCCACAGGTGTTTCTCTGTGTAACAACAAAGTAGACCACCATGTCTGTGCAATTTCTTTCAAGTATGATGCCGCCCTTCGCACCTTGGAGTGTTCCGTGAACCAACTCCCGAGAAGGCGACATCAAACTACTGTACAAACTCAAGGGTTCGAAGAGTGTCTGTCATCAGGAGGTGTATTTTTTCTGTTGCCTTTCGTAAATAAGTACTAGATATTTTTATTTTTTTATATTTCTACTTGTTTTCCCCGGAACCCTTGAAAAGGTGCAAGTGGACATTGCATCGCCAGTGTGAAACGGCTCTGGCCAAATAGGTTTCTCACATCGGGAGTCTGAGTCGGTCAGTCTGGGACTGGTCGGGCCAATTAGCACTGAATTCTGATGAGTATGGAAGCCTGTGTGCACCAAATGAAGTCTGGGCCACTCGGAAAGTCACTTACAACTTTATAAGTCAGTGGGAACTAGGGAATTAAAACTGGACACTTGGCAGGAGGAGAGCAGCCTGCAGCACACCTCAGCAAGAGGAGGCGCCCATTTGAGGCTGGGGGCTGTTTTTTCCTCAATAAGTGACCTACAGTGTGTGTGTGAGTAGAGGGTGCAGGTCTACAGCTTTAATGGAAAGCTTGCCTTCTCCTCTGTCTCATGTAGCGCGATGATTTGCTCTCGTGCATCTCTCTCTCCCCTTTGGCACATATGGTAATACCCCACTAGTTGGGCTACTCAGATGAACATGTACAGTTCTGGGGGTTTATGCGCGTTTGCCAAGGTAAGAGCCTTCTGAGCAGGAACCGGATTAGCTAATTGCTAATCCCCCACAGGTATGCACAGTTCCATCACGAAAGATTGCGAGTTCGGAGAGTTTTCTCGCGTGAAAACTTGTCCAATTCATAGGGGAAGTGTCCCATTGTGTGCGGGAGCCCTTGGGATACGCGTAGGCGTGTTCGCTTTGCTAAAAACGATCCGAAACAGGGAATTACAGCCTGCTGTGTTTTTTTGCAGGTTTAGGGTTTCGCACCTAAACTACAAGGGAACCCCGGGGGAGCCTCGTGAGAGCCTAGGGATGTGTGTACAGGATTTTGGGCACCCGGCAGTGAAAAACAAGGAAGAACAGCCTGCTGAATTTCTGTGACAGCTACCAGAAAGCTTCCAGATAGCGAGGGAATCCGTCCTAGACAGGTGCTTTCGACCTACAGGGGTTTTTGCGCCGTTATGTTGTCAAAATCAGGTCCAAAACCTGCGTTTTCAGCCCTCGCCAGGTATGGGCAGCTTTGTGAAAGCTTGTGCTAAGTGGTCGGATCGTCTACCTTAATTTGAATAAAGAAATACCGAAAGGGGCGCCAATCCTTGGGGCCTACAGGGTGTCGGTCTCGTGTGCGCAGTGACATTCTAGTCGCTGGACGCAACTGTGTTCTCTTCCCTTCTCAGTGCTCTGTGTAAAGTTAATAGGTAATTGAAATAGTACCGCCCTCTATGTTGTATAGGCCGGTTATATGGTTCCATCGACGGGATAGTCACTTTTTCTTCAAAAAGTGCAGCGTGGATTGTTGTGGGTGAAAGCAACACAGAGCTTGTCGTTATGGCAGAGAAGAGAGACCAAGTACCTGAAGAAGGATCTTCCTCACATGGCACAGAGAAAATTTCTTCAACTCTTCAAGAAGAGGACAGGTTGTTTAGAACTCAACTGCGTTGCTGCATGGACATGTTTCAACAGTTGGCTAACAACCCAAGGATGCAGGAGTTCCTACAAGCTCCGACACAGGGTTTTCAGCCTCCTACTTAGGGCATGACTGAGCCGTTGCAGGAAAAGGAGATTTCCAATGCGCAGAGGACTCACGATGCTCTAGGGAAAGCCCATGTGGTTGAGCAACTAGCGGTGTCCAATGATCCAAAGCAACTTGCTTTAGCTGGACAGGAACCGTTTGTGAATGGTCAAGGGAGTAATGAACACGCTATGCGTCAAACCCTGCCATTACCTATTACTTATCCTGGTTATTTTGGAGGTGGTTCAGTGTTTCAAGCTATGGTTGGACCTTCCGAAGGTTATATGCCAGGGAATGTGTTCGGGACAATGTAAACAGGCATGGGTAACCCTATGTACGCGAACATGGGTGTCCAACCAGGTTTTCAGGGTGCCTATGGCCAATTTCGAGTGCCTGGAACACAATTTGGTATGGCTGGTTTTTCGTAGCCATACGTACAAAATGCAGATACTACAGGAAAAACAGTTGATACGAGTGCTCGAATGAACAATCATGGAGCACCACTGTTACAGGCTCCTGTTTATGATAATGTGGCTCCTTTGAGTCAGCCTAAGGATTACAAGGAAGGTGGGCAGGGAGTGAAGTTTGAAACTTTCAGAGGAACTGAGGATCAATTGAAGGCTTTGACCTTCATACAGCAGTTCGATGCAGCTTATGCCGGAGGAAACTTCACGGAATCTTCAAAGATACGCAAGGCTGCCACTTTCTTGAAAGGGAATGCACTTCAATGGTGGACCGCATTGTTGAACCAAGGTCAAGCCCCAACAACGTGGGTCCAATTCAAACAGCATTTTGTGCTTGCATGGCTGACTAACACTTTTGAAGTGGATGTGATGATAGAATGGCACGAGTTGAATGCTAAACAATGTGCGAATTTGGAAGAGTACAATAAACAGTTTTGGGCCGCACTTTTGCCAGTCACCTCTTACAGGTTTGTGCCATTGTCAGAACAAATTGAGAAGTACTGTTGCGGAGTGCCCAAGAAAATCAGGGACTATTGCACAAAGACTACTGTCGTGAATATGTTTCAGTTGATAGAGAATGCAAGAGTGGCTAGCAATCTGTCGAAGGGAGATTCCGATGGATTTAATAGCCACAAGAAAGGGTCCCAGGGCAAACAGTTTTCAGCCAAGGGCAATGTTGCAGCAAAGCCTTCTGAGCCTCCCACAAAGAAGCCCTCCACTGAACAAGGTGATACGTCCAAGAAGCAGTCTAAGACTTCTTCGGGACGAGGACAAGGACAAAAAAGGCATTTTTCTGGCAAAACTTTTGAAGAAAGGAAAGCTCTTAGGGAGGCCAAGAAATGCTATATTTGTGAACAGGAAGGACATTTTGCAAATGAATGCCCAGAGAAGAAGTCACATGATAAGGATGACAAGTCAGACCATAAAGAGAAGAAGCCAAAGCCAAGTGCATGACTTGTTCCAGATTTGGTTGGAGACCAGCCAAACACAGATGCCACGGAGCTGTGCAGAGCTTGGGGCAAAGTTAGAGACCACCAGACAGTGCTGGTTTTCTTTGATCCAGGAGCCCGTGCAAATTTCATATCACCAGAATTGGCATCAAAGTTAGGCATTCGTGCAGAGGAGATGGGTATGACAGGGAAAGCAGGTTTGGCATGCCCAGGTCATTTAGAGCCTGTTACTCCCATTTTGGGAAAGCTTCGTTTGCACATTCAGAGCTATGTGGGATGCGGAAGAATTTCATATTATGCCACTTGACCGCGAGTCGGGAGCCCTACCCAGTGCCCACACACTCTCCCGCGCGCGGTTGATTCTTCACCTACGCCCTCCGTTACTCGTGAGGCCTCCACTTTGTCAAGGTTTGCAGTGTGCACCTTGCAAGTTTGTAGAATCTAGATGGGCCAAGTGAAGCGTCCTGAATGGCAGTATGTAGAACAATTGAAGCCTCAAAAGAAAGGGCAATTTACATGTAAATGCAAGTATTGTGGATCCTTTGCTATATGAGTGGCACTTTACATCTTGGGTTGTTTTATCCCAAGGGGGGATCATTGCTGCCATATTTACATGCTTTTTCGGACTCAGATTGGGTTGGTTGTTTTGACATGTGAGTGTCCACGAGTGGTTTTTGTTTCATGATCACCAGTTCATGTACCTCATGGTTGAGCAAGAAAAACCTATGACCACTTCTAGTCGTGAGGTTGAGTACAGGTCGGTCTTCACAGGTACATTTGAGTGTGTATGGCTCAGATGCCTTATGGTTGATTTGGGTGTTCAACAGGACACTACCAACACCATATACACTGAGATTCAGAGTGCATTGGCACTTGCGAGAAACCCATTTTTTCATGCTCGCACAAAGCACATTGAGGTGCATTACCACTATGTCAAGGAGAGGCTCTCAACAGGAGAGATCAACTTGGATTATGTGCCAACACAGGACAACCTTGAAGATCTTTTCACAAAGGCATTGTCTCGTGAGAAGTTTGAAGCTTTCTGCAAAGCTTTGGGCTTACTCCCTTTTGTGGATTGATGATGTCCTCATGGCATGGCACTTCCCTATACTCTATGTGCTAGCTCTTGTTCAACACATCACTCACAAGGGGGATTTGTTACCATATTCATGTGGTAGTAATGTGTGTGAACACACTTAGGACTGTCGGGGCGTTTTTTCCCTCACTAGGAGGTTTTTCCCCCCATGCATTGTATATACACCCATCCCTCTAGGGCTATCTTATCTTTCTATTGCACTCTAAGTAATACACTCTCTGTTGTGTGCCTTAAGCTTCCTTCATCTTCTCCAAGCTATGTGTGTTTCCTTGTAACCCTATTTCCAACATTTCTAGCAAACACACACTCGGTTATACACCGAATGCATATTTCATCATTTGGGAAACATTTTTATTTGTGAATTTTGTTGATGATCACTCTTGATGCAAGCATATGTGTATCTACATAAGGAAAAGTATAAAGTGTTTATGAGTTTCAAGCAATTTGTACTTATGGATAGCTGTGTATGGTTATATTGTCACTATTATGGCTCTTTAAACTTATGATACTCGTACTGACGTGGTTGCGGATTGCCCAAGAAAATCAGGGACTACTGCACAAAGACTACTGTCATGAATATGTTTCAATTGATAGAGAATGCAAGAGTGGCCAACAATCTGTCGAAGGGAGATTCTGATGGATTTAATAGCCACAAGAAAGGGTCCCAGGGCAAACAGTTTTCAGCCAAGGGCAATGTTGAAGCAAAGCCTTCTGAGCCTCCCACAAAGAAGCCCTCCACTCAAGAAGCTGATACGTCCAAGAAGCAGTCTAAATCTTCTTCGGAACGAGGACAAAGACAAAAAAGGCATTTTTCTAGCAAAACTTTTCAAGAAAGGAAAGCTCTTAGGGAGGCCAAGAAATGCTACATTTGTGAACAGGAAGGACACTTTGCAAATGAGTGCCCACAGAAGAAGTCACAGGATAAGGATGACAAGTCAGACCATAAAGGGAAGAAGCCAAAGCCGAGTGCAGGACTTGTTCCAGATTTGGTTGGAGATCAGCCAAACACAAATGCCACGGAGCTGTGCAGAGCTTGGGGCAAAGTTAGAGACCACCAGACAGTGCTGGTTTTCTTTGATCCAGGAGCCCGTGCAAATTTCATATCACCAGAATTGGCATCAAAGTTAGGCATTCGTGCAGAGGAGATGGGTATGACAGGGAAAGCAGGTTTGGCATGCCCAGGTCATTTAGAGCCTGTTACTCCCATTTTGGTATAGCTTCGTTTGCACATTCAGAGCTATGTGGGATGCGGAAGAATTTCATATTATGCCACTTGACCGCGAGTCTGGAGCCCTACCCAATGCCCACACACTCTCCCGCGCGCGGTTGATTCTTCACCTACGCCCTCCGTTACTCGTGAGGCCTCCACTTTGTCAAGGTTTGCAGTGTGCACCTTGCAAGTTTGTAGAATCTAGATGGGCCAAGTGAAGCGTCCTGAATGGCAGTATGTAGAACAATTGAAGCCTCAAGAGAAAGGGCAATTTACATGTAAATGCAAGTATTGTGGGCATACTTGGGACGGCGGTCCCTCCCGTATTCGTGCACATTTATTGTCCCTCTCTGGCTATGGTGTAGGCCCATGCGATAGTGTGCCAGAAGACGTCAAAGAGGTGGTCACAAGATTGCATGTAGATGTACAGAATGATGGGAAGGACCCAAATGCATTTGTAGATGCCTTGGTGGATGATTTGGGAGGTAATGCCTCTGCCTCAGGCTCAATGAGTACACATGCATCAGGGAGTGCTCATGTAAGTGCCACTGGGACTTCGGATTCCAAATCAAATGTGGGGTCCTCGAGCAAGAAGAGGAAGGTTGCACAAGGGCTCTTGACAAGTGCACTTAGCTTGCAAGCACGCAAGCAAGCAGATCAAGCCTTGCGCAGGTTTTTTTATGCAGAGGACATTCCTGAATGGAAAGTGGGGAGTCCTTTCTTTTTGGAAATGGTCGAGGCAAGGACAAGTTGGTCCATCTTATGTGCCTCCCACATACAATGCTTTGCGCACCACAGAGTTCAATGATGAGGTCAAATGCATTGGTCATGAGATCATGGGTGTGCGTGAGAAATGGAGAAAACATGGATGCACAATTGTATGTGATGGATGGTCTGACACTAGATGCAGGTCTATCATTAACTTTATTGCATGCTCCATACATGGTTCTGTGTTTTTGAAATCTGTGGATACATCTGGGGAGACAAAGACATCAGAATTTATTTTCAAGCAGCTTAAGGATGTGATTATTGGGGTAGGACCCTCCAATGTTGTGCAGGTATGCATGGACAATGCAACTAATTGTGTTGGGGCCGGGCAAATGGTGGAAGAGAAATGGAAACACATTTTTTTCACTAGATGTGCATGCCATTGCTTGGACCTCTTGTTTGAGGATATTGGGAAGCTCCCTTGGATTGCAAAAATTCTTGAAGATGCAACAAAGGTTGTCACATTTGTCACAAGGAAGTCCACTGTCTTGGCATTGTTTCGAATGCTTAGCAAGAAGGAATTGTTGAAGCCATCGGTCACTCGATTTGCCTACTACTTCATCATGTTGGCTAGTCTTGTGGATGAGAGATGTATGCAAGGTGTGCGTAGGTTTATGATTGCTGCAAAATTTGTGAAAATGAAGGCATCCAGTACTGCAAAGGCCATAGTGGTCTCGGACATTGTGTTTAATGCATCCTTTTGGCAAGAGGCCAAGTTGATTTTGAAGATTTGTGCTCCCATCTTGAAGATACTTCGTTTGGCTGATAGGGAAGGAGCCACCATGGGGCTTGTGTATAAGCTTACGGATCGCATGGTTGAGCAAATCAAAACATGCAAGGTATTGATGCGGCAAGGATGCAAGAGATCAAGGACCTATGCGTTGATAGATGGAATACGATGCACACACCATTGCATGTTGTGGGATACTTGTTGCATCCTATATGGCGAGGAAGAGGGCAATTCAATGATAGTGAGGTTCATGATGGGTGGATGACATTTTTGGACAGGTATACCAAGGGTGATTTGACCATGCAAGGTACCCTCATTGATGAATTGGACACTTTCCTCACTGAAAGAAAGTCATTTGCTCATCCTATTGCAAAGGATCCAAAGAGAATGCAAGAGGGTGTAAAATGGTGGGAGACTTTTGGGGCTTGCACGCCCACATTGCAGACTCTTGCACTTAAGGTGCTTTCTCAAGGGACATGTGCCTCTCCATGTGAGAGAAATTGGAGCACCTTCTCTCTCATTCACACCAAGAGAAGAAATAGGTTACTTCCTGCTCATACCGAGAAGCTTGTCTACATACACACCAACTTGAGGCTCTTATGCAAGATCAAAGAGCGCGGCTATGAGAGAATGGAGGTGACATTGGAGATGCTTAACATAGAGAAGGATGAGGAGCGCTTGCTTGAGTTGCAAGAGATTCAGGAGGCTATTGCACAGAGCACTGATGATGTTATGGAATCTCTTCCGATTAGCATGCCCAGTGATATTGGGACTTCATGCTCCGTTGCTGAGGATGAGGCTTGGGATGAGGATGATGAGGGTGAGGACGAGGATCATGATGAGGAGGTGGCCTTTGATGAGAGTTAGAGCTCATTGCATTTTGCTCTAGCCTCAGTCTTGACTCCTCTTAGCTCTACTTATGTTTTGGATTCACTATTTAGCATCGAGCGGCTGGACTCCACCCTCTAGGCTCTATTTATGTTTTGTCATTTGAATTTTAGAGTACTCAATATACAGTCTTGTTGGTTTTGGAGGCTCCATATTTTGCCATCTAGTATGATCATGATTCATTGATGTATCTATTGATCAGAGATCTTGATCTGTTTCTCGGCTCCCAACTCCTTGATTTAGCTAGATTCTACATTTTCTATGATGCTTTAATGCATTATGTGGCTTTGGGCTGCTCTCTAGAGTCTAGTGTTTTAATTTTAATTGCTATTTGTTATGAGATATTTATATATACACTACTTTTTTAGTGCTGTATGGTATTCCACGTATGGAATCTTCGGGGGGTCTGAATCGGGCTTCCATACCCACCCGAGTGAGACGCATGGTTGCCGCATGCAAAAACTATGCTTTCAAGTGGACAGCCAAAGAAATTTTAGCGTTCGAACACTTGAAAGAGAAGCTGACTTCAGACCCGGTAATCATTTTGCCAGATCTTTCGAAACCTTTTGTGGTTCAGTGTGATGCGTGTGGCCATAGTCTTGGTGCAGTTCTAATGCAGAATGGCCGAGTAGTCGCATATGAGAGCAGAATTCTTTTGAAGATTGAAAGGAACTTGCAAGTCTATGAGAAAGAATTGCTGGCAGTAATTCATACTCTCACTAGTTGGAAACACTATCTGCTAGGGGCTGATTTTGTTGTCCAAACGGATCATCAAACCCTTGCGATATTTTCTCACACAGACGAAGTTGTCTGAGAAGCACATGCGATGGGCAAACATCTTGTCAATGTTCCATTTTCAGATTGAGCATGTGCAAGGGAAAAAGAACGTGGTGGCTGATGCGTTGTCACGAAAGCCCCAAATTTCAACAATGTCAATTCCGTACCATTGTGAACTAGACGAAATGAAGACACAATATGCTGAAGATTCAGATTTTGCAAGGATTTATGACCAGCTTGTTGATGGGCAACATCATGAGCACTATATGCTTAAGAATGACTTTCTCATGATGCATGGAAAGTTATGCGTTACTAAACAGTTACGGCTAAAGATTTTGATGGAAGGTCACGCTACACCTTATGCTGGGCATCGTGGAATTGATGCAACAATAAAAGGGGTTGAGGCATTCTTCTATTGGCCAGCTTTGCGTCAATATGTTGACACATTTGTAAGATCATGCTTAGTATGCCAAAAAGTCAAATTTGACAAACAAAAGCAAATGGGGATTGTTGCAACCATTGCCGATCCCTGATATGCCATGGGAAAGCATAGCAATGGACTTTATCTTTGATCTTCCAAGGACGCAAACAGGCAATGATGGGATTTGGACTATCATTTGTAGGTTCAGTAAGCAGGCCCATTTCATTCCTGTGAGGAAGAAGATAAAGCCAGAACACATGGTCAAGATATTCATGAGCAATATCTTTAAATATCACGGGATGCCTCAGTCAATTGTCAGTGATAGGGATCCACGTATGATGAGTCTTTTCTGGAAGGCATTGTTTGAGAACATGGGCACTACGCTAAAGTTCTCTTCTTCGTTTCATCCGCAAACTGATGGACAGTCAGAAGAGGCAAATTCTACTGTCCTCGACCTGCTCAAATGTTATGTGTTAGAGCACAAGGCAACTTGGGAACACCATCTTCCATTGGTTGAATATGCTTACAATAACACTGTGCATACGTCAACAGGTAAGGCACCATTTGAGATAGTGGAAGGAGGAAAGAAAGTCCCCCCCATTTTGCAGACTAAGGACAAGATTTTTGAGGCAGACAAGTATGTCCAAGATATGGATGAAACATACAGGAAGATAAAGATTTCTCTTGAGAAGGCTCAGGCTAAGCAAAAGAAAGCTGCTGATCGTCACCGTCGTGAACTTGTATTTTCACTTGGTGATTGGATGCTTTTGCCCTTTGAAAAAGCCAGGTTAAGGAAAAGGAAAGGCAAGGAACGTTTGTTTCCTAAGCTCAGTATGCGATATTATGGTCCTTTTCAGATTTCAGAAAAGATCAGCGATGTGGCTTACATATTGAAGCTACCAGAAGGCTGGAAAATACATAATGCTTTTCATGTCAGCCTTCTAAGACCCTTTGTTGGTGATGTGCCAGAGAATATGCTTAATGAGGAACAACCCGAAGTGGAAGAATTGGATGAAATCCTTGTTCTTGAACAAATATTGGCACATAAAGAAAGAAAGGTTAGAGGAAAGGTTGCAAGACGCTATTTGGTGAAGTTCAAGAACTATCCATTGTTGGATGCCAAATGGATGGAAGAGTCTGAATTGGTTGATTCACGTAAGCTGTTGCAATTGTATCTTGAAGCCTTTTAGATGGAACCCACAGTGACTTGATGTACCCTTTTTGGAGCAAGGTAAGAGCATGGTTCATGATGCTCAAGAGAGTAGTTAAGCAATTGTATCTACTCTTTCCATACAGAATTTAGCTAGAGAAGTTTGTGCTCGAGCGTACACTAGAGGACTTCTATGCTTGATATATGTGTTGTAGCCAGGTTGGTGGGATTGTTTAATCGTCCAACGCTACATTTCCGGAAGCATGTATATCTTGGATTCCCATCATAGAATATATGTGATATCAGGAGATATTCACATGTATTATTGGCATGCAAGCGAGGTCGCTTGCTGTATTTCAAGGGTGGGGTGTGTCACCAGGAGGTGTATTTTTCCTGTTGCCTTTCGTAAATAAGTACCAGATATTTTTATTTATTTTTATTTCTACTTGTTTCCTCAAGACCCTTGCAATGGTGCAAGTGGACATTGCATGGCCAGTGTGAAACGGCTCTGATCGAATAGGTTTTCTCACATCGGGAGTCTGAGTCGGTCAGTCTGGAACTGGTCCGGCCAATTAGCACTGAATTCTGATGAGTATGGAAGCTTGTGTGCACCAAATGAAGTCTGGGCCACTCGAAAAGTCACTTACAACTTTATAAGTCAGTGGGAACTAGGGAATTAAAACTGGACACTTGGCAGGAGGAGAGCAGCCTGCAGGACACCTCAGCAAGAGGAGGCGCCCATTTGAGGCTGGAGGCTGTTTTTTGCTCAATAAGTGACCTACAGTGTGTGTGTGAGTAGTGGGTGCAGGTCTACAGCTCTAATGGAAAGCTTGCCTCCTCCTCTGTCTCATGTAGTGCGATGATTTGCTCTGGTGCATCTCTCTCCCCTTTGGCACATATGGTAATACCCCACTAGTTGGGCTACTCAGATGAACATGTACAGTTCTGGTGTCACCAGTGTTTGACTACTATCTATCCTTTTTGTTGATTTCTTTCTTATTATCTATTTACTTTCACTTTTTGGAAACACCCCTCGGGAAATCTAACTGCCCTGCATTGCATAGCTAGCGTGGAACTGTCCAGAGGGAGTCCAGGCCTGAGGGCAAGAGAGCACTAAGGTTGGGCAAGGACTATGGTTAGCCAAGTGGGGTCATTGACTAGCCAAAGTGGAATCCTTTGCTACAGAGGCTACATTTCAGTTCTGGATGTGGCCGCAGTGTACAAAGAGGGTCGGATGACCTAGACAGATACAATGGCAGCATCTCCTGAAATTTAGGGAACTGCTATTTTGGGACCTGAAAATGTGTTGGCGTCATTACCTCCGGAATGACAAGGGGAACATTTTCTTACTCTGCCGTGAAGTCAACTGGGCAACCGATTGGGAGATTTTTAGGCGGCAACCCCGAAACGGGAAAATGCTTATAAATGTGCCAAGTGGCACCTTCTGGTGCACTTGCCTCATGCAACAAGAGGTGGCGCTGAATTTAGGAGGGGGAGAGCCTCATTTTCAGTTTTGTCACAGGTTAAGAGCTATGGAGTGCTTGCTTTCCCTCTTATGCACAGTGCGGTGCCAGGAGTGATGCCCTGCACGCTACGCACTGCCCTCTCTCTCCCCTCTGGCAGTATGTTATGCCCCTCTAGTGGGCTCTTCATTTGACCAATGTACAGTTGTGTGGGTTCATGCGCGATTGCCGAGGCAAGAGCCTCTTGTACAGGTACTGGATTAGCTAGCGGCTAATCCCCCCGCAGGTACAGGTGAATTCGGAGAGGTTTCACGCGAGAAATCTCGTCCGATCCAAAGAGCAAGTAGCCCTACAGGTGCGGGAGCTCGAGGACTTGCTACGGATACGACCGGCACGCGCAACGGAGCCCGAAACAGTAAATTACAGCCTGCTGTGTATTTTTGCAGGTTTAGGGTTTTGGCCCTAAACGGACCCTAATACCCCGAGGAGGTTCGGGGACGCAAGGGGACCGCTGTACAGGCGATCTGGCGCATTTTCAGGGCTGAAAACAGAGAATTCAGCGTGCTGCAGATTCTCACCAGGTTTTGCAAAGTGCCCGTATGCGTCGGGAAAGTCATTCAATGCGTGGGAATACTGACTGTGAAGGGTCCTAGTACAGTTATGCTGCCGAAATCGTGCCGGAACAGTTGAAATTCAGCCAAGGTTGTGCGAGGCAGCTTGGAAAGAACCACAACGTATATTCCCTCTTTTAAACAATAAAGAAATACCGAAAGGGGCGCCTAAATTAGGGGCCAATCTGGTGTCGGTCTTCTCATACAGGTGCATTCTAGCATCTGTATCCCATTCCCCTCTCTTGTGTCACTATAGCGCAGGTATAATAGACGACTAATAATGAGTGAAAGCTAAATCAAGGTTTGAAGTAAAGTCTACCGCCCTTTTTGGATTGAACAGGCCGGTTTCATGGTTCCATCGATGGGATTAAATCACTTTTTCCCATAGAAGTGAGCCTTGGTCAGTTTTGGGCTTCAAGACACAGGGGATCATAGACCAGACACAGGGAATTGCAATTATGGCTGACAGACCAGATGATGTGACTGAAGAGGTTTCCTCTTCACAGGGTCAAGAGACACATGAAGTGGGTGAGTCCTCAAGACCACCACAGAGGGATGATGATATATTCAGGACCCAGTTGGCTACTGCTGTGGCTATGTTCATACAAGTAATGCATAACCCGAGGTTTTTAGCCTTTCTACAACCTCCTGTTCCGTCTCAGCAAGTTGGGTCACTGGATCATATTCAAAAGCCTGTTAAGGCTCGAGCACAGGTGATTCATACTGCACAGTCAATGGAAACACCTGTACACTTGACGGAGAACATGCAGTCTCCACAACCTGTGCCTAAGGTGCAAGAACAGGTGGCTGAGATGCTAGTCTTTCAAGCTGTACCAGTTCAGCCGGCCACCTTTCAGCAGCCTATAGCTGGTTCTAATGGGCAGGGAAGCAACCTACAGGCTATGCAACAAGTGTTCCCACCACCTTCAGTACACCCTGGCTACTTTGGAGGTGGATCGGTATTCCAGAGCATGGCCGGTCATGCACCTGGAAATCAGTTTTACATGCCAGGAACAGTGTTCGGGGGTGCTCAAACGATGAACCCCATGTATCGTGTCACGGGCATGCTACCAGGGTTTCAAAGCACTCGGGGCCAATTTGGAATGCCACAGGCAAATTTTGGTATGGTTGGAATTATTTTGGTATGGTTGGAATTACAAATCAGCAGCCAAATATGGCGTTTCCAGGTCAAGTTAATAGCGGCCAAGGAACACAGATGAACCCTAATAGTGTTCCCATGTTTCAGTCACTTCCATATGACAATTTAACGCCGCTGGAGAGGCCAACTCCGTACAAAGAAGGTGGCAAAGGTGTGACATTCACGATCTTTATAGGGTTTGATGATAGGAAGAAGGCTCTCTCATTCCTCCAGCAGTTTGACAAGGCCTATGCAGGGGGAAACTTTACAGAGGCTTCAAAGGTCCGCAAGGCAGCACTTTCTTGACAGGGAATGCGGGACAATGGTGGACAACTTTATTGCTTCAAGGGCAAGCTCCGTCCACATGGATTTACTTTAAGCAGATTTTTGCAGCAGCATGGTTATCTGATGACTTTGAAGCAGATGTCATGACAGAATGGCACCAGCTCAATGCTGCCACTTGCAGAAATCTGGATGATTACAATAGGAAGTTTTGGAAAGCTCTACTTCCAGTAACTTCCTATAGGTTTGTGCCATTGACAGAACAGATTGAAAAAAACTGTTGTGGCCTACCTAAAGGATTGAGAAAGTACTGTACGAAGACAAAAGTCACTACTTTGACGCAGCTCATCGAGGTAGCAAACACTGGCAATGGTTTGCTCAAGGGAGAAGATTGTGAATTTAACACTGGCGTCAAGGCAGGATCAGGCAAGAAAAATTCAGCCAAGAAGCACGTTCCCAATGAGGCTCCTAAAGGGACTCAGGAGTCAGCCAACGCAGGGAAAGATAAAGCTACGGCTAAATGAGAAAAGGGACCAGCAAAGAAATGGAAAAGACGTTTTCCTCGCAAGTCAGAAGAGCAAAAGAAGGTCCTGAGGACAGAGAACAAATGCTTTATTTGTGAGCAGCCTGGCCACATTGCTTACAATTGTGCTACAAAGAAAAGGCCAGCTGATTCTGATGACAAGGAAGACAAGAAAGGAAAGAAGCCCATGGCTGGTCTAGTGCCAGATATGGTGGGCGACAAGCCAAATTCAGATGCAAGTGAGCTTTGCAGAGCATGGGCAAAGGTCAGGGATCAAACAGTGCTTATCTTCTTTGATCCAGGTGCCAAAGCCAACTTCATTTCCCCAGAATTGGCTTCGAAGTTGGGAATCAGACCTGAAGAGATGGGGTATACAGCAGAGGCAGGTTTGGCATGTCCTGGCCATACAGAGGCTGTGACACCCATCATTGGAAAATTGCGCCTACATATCCAGTCCTATGTAGATGCTGAAGAATTTTACATCATGCCACTGGACGGATGTGATGTGTTGTTAGGTATTCCTTGGTTGTTTCGTGTACAGGGAATCATGGATGCCTACAACAAAAAGATCACTGTACAGAGCAAGGGAAAGACTCACATTCTGGATGTAGAGCTTAAAGGGGAGTCTATTCCTACTGTATCAGCTTCTGTAATGAAAAAGCATCTTTTTGCGTACTTGGTTTTTGCACGTGAAGTGTCAGATTGTGATGAATCAAATTTATCTGTGCTAGATAAAGAAAGGTCAATGTTTTTACAACAGTATATTGACTGTTTTTCCGATTCATTACCGTCTCAATTACCGCCAGAGACACCCGAGGACCATGCGATAGATTTGGTGCCAGGCAATAGCCCACCAAATAAGCCTCCGTACAAGGTTAGTGCGGCTCAGCAGAAAGAGATAATGGGCCAAGTACAGGAGCTGTTAGAAAAGGGGCTGATTCAGCCCAGTTCATCTCCATTCTGTTCTCTAGTGTTGTTGGTGCAGAAAAAGGATGGCTCATGGCGTATGTGCATCGACTACCGTGCACTGAACAAGAATACCATCAAGAATAGGTTCCCTATACCTAGAATTGATGATATTATGGACAAATTAGAAGGAGCTGCTATGTTTAGCAGGATAGATCTAAAGAGTGGGTACCATCAGATCCGCATTAGATCAGAGGATGTGCACAAGACTGCTTTTAGAACGACGTTTGGCCTTTACGAATTTTTAGTGATGCCCTTTGGTCTCACAAATGCTCCTGCTACGTTCAATAGGATGATGGACAGAATTTTCCGTCCACACCAGCAGTTTGTTGGTACATTCTTTGATGACATGATAGTCTACTCAAAGAATGAAGAGGAGCATAGGCATCACTTGGCCATTGTGTTCAAAGAGCTACGCAGTCATAGGTTGCTCATCAATGCAAAGAAAAGTGAATTTTTTCTGGAAGAGATCCACTTTCTGGGACACATTGTCTCAAAGGATGGTGTCGGAATGGATCCTGCAAAAGTTGAAGCGATCAAGTCATGGTCAAATTTGAAGACGGTGCATGATGTCCGAAGCTTCTTGGGACTATGCTCCTATTACAGAAGGTTTATCCGAAATTTCGCTGAGATTGCTTCACCTTTACATGCTCTTCAAAAGAAGGCAGTCACCTTTAGATGGACACAGAAAGAGATTTCAGCTTTTAAGAGATTCAGCTTTTAATCTCTTAAAGGAAAAGATGACTTCAGATCCAGTCATTGTGTTGCCAGATCTTAGGAAGTCATTTGTGGTCCAGTGCGACGCGTGTGGTAGTAGCATTGGTGCAGTGCTAATGCAAGATGGCAGGGTAGTAGCCTATGAGAGCAGAATTTTGCAAGGGCCAGAGATGACCATGCAGGTCTATGAGAAAGAGTTACTGGCTGTGATCTATGCGCTCTTAAGTTGGAAACACTACCTGCTAGGTGCAGACTTTGTTGTCCAAATAGACCATCAGACCTTGCGATACTTCTTGACACAGACAAAGTTATCTGAGAAGCATATGCGATGGGCAAATATCTTGTCCATGTTCCATTTTCAGATTGTGCATGTGGAGGGCAAGAAGAACGTTGTGGCGGATGCCTTGTCTAGGAAGCCACAAATTTCAGCTGTGTCAATTCCTTATCATCATGAACTTGATGATATGAGAGAACAATATGCAAATGATGAAGATTTTGCAAGGGTCTTCGAGCAGCTAATGGATGGACAACGTCATGAACACTATCTTCTTAAAGACGGGTTCATGATGATACATGGCAGATTGTGTGTCACAAAGCCATTGCGACGCAAAGTTATGGAAGAGAGTCATGTCCCACCGTATGCAGGGCATCGTGGTATCGATGCTACAGTTAAAGCGGTTGAGACATTCTTCTATTGGCCTACATTGAGAAGAGATGTGGATGCCTTTGTGCGAGAATGCCTAATATGCCAAAAGGTCAAGTTTGACAGGCAAAAGGCACCAGGGTTATTGCAACCACTACCTATTCCAGATAAACCATGGGAAAGTATTGCTATGGATTTTATCTTTGATCTTCCGAGAACGCAGACAGGAAACGATGGTATTTGGACCATTATTTGCAGATTCAGCAAACAGACTCATTTTATTCCTTTCAGGAAGAAGATAAAGCCAGATCAGATGGCACGCTTGTTTATGAGCAATATTTTCAAGTATCATGGCATGCCACAGTCGATTGTTAGCGACCGGTATCCACGCATGACAAGTTTGTTCTGGAGAGGCTTGTTTGAGAATATGGGCACAACGCTCAAATTCTCTTCTTCATTTCATCCTCAAACAGATGGGCAGTCAGAAGAGGCAAATTCTACTGTCCTAGATCTGCTGAAGTGCTATGTGTCAGAGCATAAAGGAAAGTGGGAGCAGTATTTGCCATTGGTGGAGTATGCATACAATAATACAGTGCATTCATCAACTGGCAAGGCACCCTTTGAGATAGTTGAAGGTGGCAAGAAAGTTCCTCCCATACTGCATACAAAGGACAAGATATTTGAAGCAGATAAGTATGTTCAGGACATGGATGAAATGTACAAGAAGGTCAAAGTGGCCTTAGAAAAGACTCAGGCAAAGCAAAAGAAAGCAGCTGATCGTCACCGTCGTGAAGTGGTATATTCACTAGGTGATTGGGTGCTTTTACGCTTTGAAAAGGCAAGGTTAAAGAAGATGAAGGGCAAGGAAAGATTGTTTCCAAAGCTCAACATGCGTTATTATGGGCCTTTTCAAGTGTGTGACATAATCAGTGATGTTGCATATAGGCTGAAATTGCATGACAGTTGGAAGATTCACAATGCGTTTCATGTGAGTCTTCTCAGACCCTATGTGGGTGATGTGCCAGAAGATATGCCAGCTGAAGATCAGCCGGAAGTTGAGGAACTTGACGAGATCTTGGTCCCTGAACAGATTTTGGCACACAAAGAAAGAAAAGTGAAAGGCAAGGTTGCTAGGCGTTACTTGGTAAAGTTCAGAAACTATCCACCAATGGATGCTAAGTGGATGGAAGAAGGTGAACTTGCAGAGTCACCAACTGTGTTATCACTTTACCTTGAAGCCCTCGGTGTGCAACCTACCTTGATCCCATGAGTTTCAGAGCTACATGGATTGTCAGTGTGACAATGGCTTCTGAAACAAATGATGTACATGGTATTTAAAGTGAGCTCAAATGAAATACCTGTTACATGAATGTTAGCGCTGTACAGATTGTCAGTTTGGCAATTGCTCTTATGGAATGTCCAAAAGTTTGATTAGTGCTATAGAAGTGAGTATTTCTTGTCAGTTTGTCAAGGATACAGTAATTGCTTCTATTAAAGAGTACATGTGTAACTGCATTCTTAAACTGTCGGTTTGGGTATGCTCGAAAGTGTTACGGGATCCAACATGTACTATAAGACAGTGGCAAAATGTGCAGCTACCATTTTGTCATTGGAAAGTTAGTGACTCAAAGCAATGGCAGAGTGCGAAGCTACCACTATGTCATTGGGACAGGGTTCACACGCAGGCAATACATGAGTCGACGACGTGTTGAATACACCAGGGTTGACAATGAGCATGTATGTGTCGTACATGTGTCCACAGGTGTTGAATACATCAGTGTTGACTAGGAGCATGTACGACATAGATGGAAACGAGGACGTTTGATATTTCAAGAGGGGGGTATGTCACCAGCGTGTGACTACTATCTATCCTTTTTGTTGATTTCTTTCTTATTATCTATTTACTTTCACTTTTTGGAAACACCCCTCGGGAAATCTAACTGCCCTGCATTGCATAGCTAGCGTGGAACTGTCCAGAGGGAGTCCAGGCCTGAGGGCAAGAGAGCACTAAGGTTGGGCAAGGACTATGGTTAGCCAAGTGGGGTCATTGACTAGCCAAAGTGGAATCCTTTGCTACAGAGGCTACATTTCAGTTCTGGATGTGGCCGCAGTGTACAAAGAGGGTCGGATGACCTAGACAGATACAATGGCAGCATCTCCTGAAATTTAGGGAACTGCTATTTTGGGACCTGAAAATGTGTTGGCGTCATTACCTCCGGAATGACAAGGGGAACATTTTCTTACTCTGCCGTGAAGTCAACTGGGCAACCGATTGGGAGATTTTTAGGCGGCAACCCCGAAACGGGAAAATGCTTATAAATGTGCCAAGTGGCACCTTCTGGTGCACTTGCCTCATGCAACAAGAGTTGGCGCTGAATTTAGGAGGGGGAGAGCCTCATTTTCAGTTTTGTCACAGGTTAAGAGCTATGGAGTGCTTGCTTTCCCTCTTATGCACAGTGCGGTGCCAGGAGTGATGCCCTGCACGCTACGCACTGCCCTCTCTCTCCCCTCTGGCAGTATGTTATGCCCCTCTAGTGGGCTCTTCATTTGACCAATGTACAGTTGTGTGGGTTCATGCGCGATTGCCGAGGCAAGAGCCTCTTGTACAGGTACTGGATTAGCTAGCGGCTAATCCCCCCGCAGGTACAGGTGAATTCGGAGAGGTTTCACGCGAGAAATCTCGTCCGATCCAAAGAGCAAGTAGCCCTACAGGTGCGGGAGCTCGAGGACTTGCTACGGATACGACCGGCACGCGCAACGGAGCCCGAAACAGTAAATTACAGCCTGCTGTGTATTTTTGCAGGTTTAGGGTTTTGGCCCTAAACGGACCCTAATACCCCGAGGAGGTTCGGGGACGCAAGGGGACCGCTGTACAGGCGATCTGGCGCATTTTCAGGGCTGAAAACAGAGAATTCAGCGTGCTGCAGATTCTCACCAGGTTTTGCAAAGTGCCCGTATGCGTCGGGAAAGTCATTCAATGCGTGGGAATACTGACTGTGAAGGGTCCTAGTACAGTTATGCTGCCGAAATCGTGCCGGAACAGTTGAAATTCAGCCAAGGTTGTGCGAGGCAGCTTGGAAAGAACCACAACGTATATTCCCTCTTTTAAACAATAAAGAAATACCGAAAGGGGTGCCTAAATTAGGGGCCAATCTGGTGTCGGTCTTCTCATACAGGTGCATTCTAGCATCTGTATCCCATTCCCCTCTCTTGTGTCACTATAGCGCAGGTATAATAGACGACTAATAATGAGTGAAAGCTAAATCAAGGTTTGAAGTAAAGTCTACCGCCCTTTTTGGATTGAATAGGCCGGTTTCATCTGGGGGTTTATGCGCGTTTGCCAAGGCAAGAGCCTTCTGAGCAGGAACCGGATTAGCTAATTGCTAATCCCCCACAGGTACGCACAGTTCCATCGTGAAAGATTGCGAGTTCGGAGAGTTTTCTCGCGTGAAAACTTGTCCAATTCATAGGGGAAGTGTCCCATTGTGTGCGGGAGCCCTTGGGACACGCGTAGGCGTGTTCGCTCCGCTAAAAACGATCCGAAACAGCGAATTACAGCCTGCTGTGTTTTTCTGCAGGTTTAGGGTTTCACACCTAAACTGCAAGGGAACCCTGGGGGAGCTTCGTGAGAGCCTTGGGATGCGTGTACAGGCTTTTGGGCACCCGGCAGTGAAAAACAGGGAATTACAGCCCGCTGAATTTCTGTGACAGCTAACCAGAAAGCTTCCAGATAGCGAGGGAATCCGTCCTAGACAAGTGTTTTTGACCTACAGGTGTTTTTGTGCCGTTATGTTGCCAAAATCAGGTCGAAAACTTGCGTTTTCAGCCCTCGCCAGGTTTGGACAGCTTTGTGAAAGCTTGTGCTAAGTGGTCGGATCGTCTACCTTAATTTGAATAAAGAAATACCGAAAGGGGCGCCAGTCTTTGGGGCCTACAGGGTGTCGGTCTCGTGTGCGCAGTGACATTCTAGTCGCTGGACGCAACTGTGTTCTCTTCCCTTCTCAGTGCTCTGTGTAAAGTTATAGGTAATTGAAATAGTACCGCCCTCTACGTTGTACAGGCCGGTTATAGTGTCTTGGTAGCCCGAAACTTCTCAAACGTGACAGCTTGATCCCCTTCCTTGAACTCCTTGGTCTTCTTGCTGATCTGCTCACTGTCAGTAGAGGACAAGCTCTCCTCCGTCGGCCTGCTAGTTGGCCTTCCATGCCTTCTAGACTTTTTGAGAAATCTTCTTTTCTTGCTCTTCTTGCTTTTTCTCCGCTTCTTCCGGCCTTTCTCATCCTCTTTGGAACTAGAGGACGACAAACTGTCGGAACTTTCTGAAGACGAAGAACTTTCTAAACCCATGTGTAATCTAGGGTTCTTTATGGCTTATGCCCTTTAAGACAGAGCAAGATGGGAGCGCGCCAGATGCGAGGTGGACGAGGGTGGGAGTGGCTAGTAAGCTCGGGGTTGTGACACGAAGATTCTTTCACAAAAACGTGCGCGTGTTGCAAAGGGATGGGATCCTCTGTAGCAAAAGAATCTTTTTGAGCTTTGATACCACCGTAACAGGCTTGGACACTCTAAGTGAGAAATCAATAGCAACACACGAACAAAAACTTCAAAATCACTGATCTTTGAGAGATAGAGAGAGAGAGAGAGAGAGAGAGAGAGAGAGAGCATGGCGGAGTTCCCTGCCGAGAAGCATTGGCCCCAAAGACTGGCGCCCCTTTCGGTATTTCTTTATTTATTGATCACAACAAGGTACAACTCTCGAGGGTCCTCTGCTCTTAGACGCTACGTCCAGATACTCTGTAGAGTGAGGTCCCAGGGGCTCTTATAAACTTTACAAGGGATGCCCAAAAGCAATCAGTTCAAAAGCACTGAACCTCAAAAGCATCCGCTCTCAAAAGCTCCTCCAAAAGAAGCAGCAGCAAGCAGTGCAAAATGTGGAAATCCGTACAACCTGCCACATCAGCACAAGTAGCGCAATTTACGAAAATCCGTACACCCTGCCACGTTAGCATGCTAGCGTAATTTTCAAAAATCACTTCTAGAGGCCAACCTTTTGGTATTTAGGGTTTTAGGCCCCACGGCCGGTGCTCTGAAGTTCGTTTAGTTTCAGTTTCTCTTGTCCAATCAGCCATTCTCTTCCAGTTGGTCATGCCACGTCATCACTTTGTGACACCATCATGCGCACATGACACGACACAAGCCATACGCATAATGAGCGTAGAGAGCAGACATCAAGTTCACCTCCCAGCCATAGGGCCAATACGGGCTCACCCCTGAGCGTGGGAGCTTGCAGCCATCGGGCTAGCCTCTACCACGAGGGCTGGTGTACAAGCCCACACCAGAAGGGTGTGCGGGTAGAGCTGCCTGTGGGGGAGCAGGAGAGAGAGCCCACTTGCTGTCCTATGCAATGAGAGTGAAGGAGAAGAGGAGATTGGCGCAGAAAGAGCACACGCAGAGAAAACGTGAGAGAGAGAGAGAGAGCTCGTTGAATTTTTGGGAAAAGCCACGCTAGTGTTCTTTTGGGCTTCACATTTGAGTATATGAGTAAGTGACTAGGGGGCCATTCACACTTGGGCCCCCTCACTTATAAGTCTTTTTAACTTATAAGTTATAAGTACAAGGCACTTAGGCCTTTATTCCCTAACAACCTCCCACCTAAAGGCAATGTACCTTGGGAGATCAAAGAATCAGCTAACTATGATACATCAGCTGATCATGCACTTACTCATCCAACACCCATCATCTGACGGCAATATGCAAACCGCTCTGCTGGAAGACTCTTGGTCAAAAGATCTGCAGGATTGTCATCTATGTGCACCTTGACAAGTGTAATGCTCTTGTCATCAAGCACACTCCTGATAAAATGATACTTCACCTCTATGTGCTTTGTCTTGGCATGAAAAACAGGATTCCTTGCAAGCATAATAGCACTCTGACTATCACAGTGTAGCACAGGAACCGGTGACTTAATGCCAAGCTCTTCTACCAAACGCATGAGCCACAAAGCTTCTTTGCATGCCTCAGTGGCAGCCACATACTCAGCCTCAGTGGTAGACAAAGCAACACATTTTTGCAGTCTAGAAATCCAAGAAACTGCACCTCCTGTGAATGTAAACACATATCCAGAGGTAGACTTCCTGCAATCTGGATGTCCAACAAAATCTGCATCTGTAAAACCATGCACAGATGTCTCACTCTTCCCAAAACAAATGCACAAGTCTTTAGTGCCTTTCAAGTATCTCAAGATACACTTCACTGCTTCCCAATGCTTTTTGCCAGGATTGCTCATGTACCTGCTTACCACTCCCACCGCAAATGCAATGTCCGGACGTGTAGCAACCATAGCATACATCAAACTGCCAACGGCTGATGCATAAGGAATCTTGGCCATTTCAGCCCGCATATCATCTGTGTTTGGGCAGTCATGTGCAGTCAGTTTTACATATGGAGGCAGCGGAGTACCAAGTGTCTTTCCCCCATCCATATGAAAACGATGTAGCACCTTATTAACATAATCTCGTTGAGATAGATACAGACGCCTGTTTGGTCTATCTCGAGAGATACGCATGCCCAAAATATGATTAGCATCACAAAGATCCTTCATGTCAAAGCGATTCTTTAAGCTTTGCTGTAATGCATCCAACTCCGTGACATTGTTACCCGCAATAAGCATGTCATCAACATACAAAATCAGCAATAGAAGAGATCCATCACTTGCCGTTTTTATATACAAACAGTGATCAGAATTACTTCTTTTGTATCCTTGAGACCTCATGAATGTATCAAACTTGTGATACCATGCACGGGGAGACTGTTTCAAACCATACAAGCTCTTCAAGAGTCTACATACTTTCTTCTCTTGCCCCTTTGACACAAAACCTTCTGGCTGCATCATATAGATTATCTCAAGCAAATCGCCATGCAAAAACGCTGTTTTGACATCCATTTTCTTTAACTCCATATCTTCAGAAGCAACCAGGCCTAAAACAAGACGTAATGTGGCAAGCTTTACAACAGGAGAAAAAATTTCATCAAAATCCACACCATGCTTTTGCTTGTACCCTTTAGCAACCAAACGTGCCTTGTACTTAGAAGAAGCATCATATGTGACCTTGGTCTTGTAAACCCATTTACATGGCAGAGCCTTATGCCCTTTAGGCAAATCAACCAAGTCCCATGTATGGTTTTTCTCCAAAGACTGCATTTCCGAAACCATTGCTTTGAACCATTTCTTACTGTCTTCCCGTTGCATAGCCTCTTTATAGCAAGACGGCTCACCACAATCAGTAAGCATGACATAGTCCAAAGACGGTTCATATCTATCGGGGGGCCTTGTCACCCGAGTAGACCTACGCACCCAATGATCCATAACAGGTGGATTTTCAGCATGTAAACCATCAAAAACAGCAGGCTGTTCAGCCGGTTGCATCGCAACAACGGGCGGTCTAGGAGCATCAACCTGTTCCCCTACCTGTGGTGCATCAATGGCAACTTGTTGGGGCTGATTTTCAGCACCATTTTCAGCATGTAAAGGCTGCTGAACATTGGGCCTTCTTGGCTGTCCATATGTAACATCTTCACGAAAAACAACTCGGCGCACTTCCTCGACCTTTGTGGGCTGTTTGTGCATGCAATTCTCATTGAAGATGACATCATTGCTGCGTATGATTTTCCGTAATGCGGGATCCCATAATCTATACCCCATTTCACCATCCTCACCATATCCTAGGAAAATGCATTTATGAGACTTTGGTTCTAGTTTGGTGCGCAGTTCACTCCGGATGTGAACATAGGCCTCACAACCAAACACTCTTAAATGTGCATATGAGGGTGGTTTGCCAGACCACACCTCCTCAGGCACCTTTCCACCCAAAGCCTTGCTAGGTGAGCGATTAATCAAGTGAATAGCTATTTGCACAGCTTCTGCCCAAAAACCATGAGGTAATGCAGCATGTGACAGCATACTCCGAACTTTCTCTTGGATAGTCCGGTTCAACCTCTCTGCAACTCCATTCTGAGAGGGATTAAAAGGAGCCGTGAGCTCTCTTTTAATACCTTTAGTAGCACAAAAGTCTATAAATGCTTTTGATACATACTCCCCCCCATTGTCTGAGCGCAAAGACCTAAGCTTCTTGTCAGTTTGATTCTCAACAAACGCAAGAAACTTCTTGAAAGTATCCAAAACATCGCTTTTAGCACGTATTGGATACACCCACACCTTACGTGTAGCATCATCGATAAACGAGACAAAATATTTCTTTCCCCTTAAGGACAACTGTGGCATTTCACATACATCGGAATGCACTAAGTCTAACCTGTCAGACTTCAAAGAAAGAGACCTTTTGTGCGGTGTTTGACTGTGCTTACCATAAATACAGTGCTCACAATGAGAAAAATCAGCATACCTCAAACACGGCAAATAACAACAACGAGACAGAGTTTCCATTCCTCTTTTACTCATGTGTCCCAACCGGCCATGCCACAAAGAAACACTTGGCTGCTCGGTTACGGCGACAACATGGTCACGCACACTAGATACATGCAAAGGATACAAAGTGTCCGATTTACAACCCTTGGCTACAATCCGGGCCCCTTTACAAATTTTCCACTTGCTATCACCAAAAGTGGTGTGATAGCCTGCATCATCTAGCTGCCCTGTACTAATCAAACTCTTCTTGAGTTGTGGCACATGACGTACTTTGTGCAAAACAAAAGTCATACCATCAGCAAAAGAAAACTGGACACTGCCAATACCTGCAATGTCACATGCATAGTTGTCTCCCAAATAAACAGTGCCCTGCACCTCACCTGAGTACTGTGTAAACCAATCCCTATGAGGTGTTACATGAAAGGAGGCACCTGAATCAAGAATCCAAGTATGCATGTCCACATCAGAACCCATAGCAAGGGTATGTGCATCCACAGAAGAGGCATTGAGTACATCAGTGCTGCTGTCACTGTCACAACTACTAGCAACATTGATTTCCTCAATCAACACAGTGCTCTTCTTGGCATTTCCCTTGTCCTTTGCATCAGTTTCAGCACCCTTGTTCTTCTCTTTCTTCCACTCATAGCATTCCCGTTTATAATGCCCTTTCTTTCCACAATGATGACACACATCATCTTTCCTACGAGATTTGCTGCGTGCCCTGTCCTTACTGTCAAATTTCTCCCTCTGTTGAGACCTGCTTCTCAAGTGCAATGCATTAGAAGACCCACCTGTGGTGTTCTTCCTGTTCATCTCTTCCATCAAGAGAGAACTCTCTACATCTGCATACTTAAGTGACGCACTTGAGTTACTAAGAGCTGTCCGGAATACATCCCAACTCTCGGGCAATGTGCATAGCAGAAAAGTAGCTTTGAACTCCTCATCAATCGTGAATTTCAGCTCTGTCAGTTGGCTGAAAATAGAATTGAATTCATTGAGGTGCACTGACATGTGCGTGCCCTCCTTCATGCGGAGATCCATAAGCTTCTTAAGCCAATACACTTTACTGGCAGCACTCTGCTGTGCATACAACTCGTCTAAACGCTTCCACATGCCCCATGCTGTCTGCTCATTCTCTACATTGAAGAGTAAATTGTCAGACACCGAAAGCATGATCGTGGAACGAGCCAACTCGTCCACTTCTTCCCATTCTTCAACCTCCATATCAACCGGTTTCACACCCTGTAACTTAATAGGTTTCGCCTGTTTCTTCTGCAACATCACATTATAACATTGCTTCTTCCATATAGCAAAGTTATGGGCACCTTCAAGCTTGCGAATGTGCAACAAATTGCCACTTTCACTGCTAGAAGCCATTCTGAGTGATTGCAAACACTGAAACCCTGTTTTGCCGACCTAAACACGCCCAAATGTGCGCAATCGGGCAAAAAACAGCTTGCTGTTACAGAAAAACAGCGAGCAAATTTCACGCAAAATCACCCCAAAACGGCGTACATTCACTGCCAAACCCTTACCAAAGGTTTCCACAAGGTGTATACATCATTTGCTTGCTGAAATTCCCTGTTTTAGGGCAAAAATCAGACCTGTAAACACCTGTTTTGCTGAATTTTCAGAACCTCGTTGGTGGAAACACCTGTAAGATTGACCTGTGAGACTTGCCCTAATGAAATTGCATCAAATTGACCCCGAAATTGGTCAATTTCAGCAGAAATAGGCTGCTGTTCGCCAGTTTTTGAAACCCTAATTTTGGGGAAACTGTCACCGGAGGTCGATTCTACACGGTGAGAGGATCCCTTCGCGACAGAGTTGATCGAAAACGGTTGAATATCCTTCCCGCAGCGAGCAAGAACAGAATTCTGATCTGTGTTGCGAAGATGGCTCTCTTGGAAACCCTAGAGCTCTGATACCATGTGTGGGGGAGCAGGAGAGAGAGCCCACTTGCTTTCCTATGCAATGAGAGTGAAGGAGAAGAGGAGATTGGCGTAGAAAGAGCACACGCAGAGAAAACGTGAGAGAGAGAGAGAGAGCTCGTTGAATTTTTGGGAAAAGCCACGCTAGTGTTCTTTTGGGCTTCACATTTGAGTATATGAGTAAGTGACTAGGGGGCCATTCACACTTGGGCCCCCTCACTTATAAGTCTTTTTAACTTATAAGTTATAAGTACAAGGCACTTAGGCCTTTATTCCCTAGCACTGCCAAGGGCCTAGAGTCCAAGAGTGGTGATCACACAAGAAAGTTCATTGATGAGCCAAGGGTCCTATTTATAGGATTCCTATACCGCCCTTACCATAGGGCCATGTTCACACTACACTCCTTAGGCTCGTCTACATGCAAAGCCCTCAGTGTCACTTGTAAGGCTCGTCATGGAGGAAGAAAGAAACTGTTACAGACTTGGGCACCCCAAGTCAGAGACCTCACACATGAGAGAATCGCTTAAAATGCTTCACAAATAATGCTTCGCAACTTAATCACAATTTAAAGTAGAGTCGACATGGCCAGCGTAGTTCCGTGCCCAGAGGTATTGGCCCCAAAATTTGGCACCCCTTTCGGTATTTATTTTTATATTAATGAATCAGCAGAGTTACAAATTTCCCGTGGGCCGTCTCTGCTCAGAAGCTCGTCAGCTAACTGAGGGGAGAAGTGGCCTTGGGGTCATAGTTAAAGACCCTTGGCCATTCAGACTCAAAAGCAGTACATGAAAAGCTACAATTCAAAAGCTACTGGCCCAAAAGTAGCCAATGGAAATCCGTACAGCTTGCCTTGTGGCATGTCAGCGCAAAACGCGGAAATCCGTACTGTTGCCATGTCAGCATGTCAGTGCAATTTACGGAGTTCCATACAGGTGTCTGTACTGCCTGCCACGTCATCAACTTTTGTTTATGTTCCAAGTGGTCATGCCCCCTCATCACTTCATACCCCCCTCTTGAAAGAATTGTAATCGCCCTCGATTATGCCTGCAAAATTAGACACTAAGCCATAAACCAGCTCAATAGACACTGACTCTAAGTACCGACGCATTAGAAAATACAAATTTAGCACTTGCACAAAGACGCTAGTCACTTCACATTTTCATCACATTCAAATCATATCACATAAAATCCATCCAGTTCTAGGACCATGAATCCTGGCAACGTATTTAGCAATCGCATCTAGATCCACACCGGACCTCACTGATGTCGGATTAACTAATTCTTATTGCGATCATGTTTATAGATTTTTCAAGATCGAAATGCTGCAGTCATTTCGTCAATCATTCCATCTTTCAATCCTGCACTCAAACAAAATCACATGTCTGAGTAATCATTTATGGGAACTCCAGTTCATCAATCACACACTTACTCTGTTCATACTGAACAGAGTGTTTCTATCATTTAGTCTAATCATCTTTTCTTTGTGTAGCCATCTCATCCCGTGGGAACTCTTGATGCGCTCACCACAGTATCATTCAATCATTCATCATCATGATTCAAAATTCATGATTCTTATCTTGAGTCGTGTTTCAAGTTCTCTCTTTGAGGAGTCGGCCATTATGCGTCGACATGTTTGTCATGCAGTTTTGAAGAGGACGTCAAATCGTTGTCGGTCTAGAAAGTGCACCCATGATTAGATTTAGAGTGCAGGTTCTACATGAGGAGATCTATTAGACGAGGGAGGCTTTCTATGCTATCATATAGGAGGAGACGATGGTTGAGGCCAGCTATTACATGAATATTAGATACTTTTCAGATTTGTTTGAGAGTCAGTTTATCAATGCCTTAATTGATGACTTTTATGACTTGTGTTAACATTACTCAATGTCTATTATAACTTAGGAAACTCCTTCCCTTCAGCATTTACCTCATATAATTGCGTCTCCACGCATTTGTTCCGCATGTCAAATTTTCCCACTTGTAGTTTCGGTGAGGAAGTTGACTTGGTCAGAGAGATGTGCATCTTGGTACATTCACTTGGCTTTTGTGGTGGATGACAAATGGATCCCTCCTGCCTCTCTTTCAGTATATAGTTGTAGATCTGCATCCTTTTTGGGGGTACAATATTGTCAAAGGTGCAGCGGAAAGAGTGAATCGGGTGATGAACTTGTGTGCAACTGTAATCAAATTTCCTTTCCGCATTGGGTAGCCAATAGATCTTGGATCTATCGCAATTGATGATCTCCTTGTCAAGCTCCTAGCGTGTATTGCCCACAAACGAGGATGGGAACTCACCACACGCAATGCCACCTCGAGAGGTTTGCACATGTCAAGGATGAGAGAGAAGTAGCTGTAGGAAGAGGGATCGTTGAGGGAGAAAACACCAAAGAGAGAGATCGATTGAGGTGAGAGAAAATGCTAGAGAGAGGATGTGGTGCACACAAAACGCTAGCAACAGCAAAACGCTATAGAGAGAGTGTGCCCAAACGTTGGATCTCTGCACTGATCAACACATGCGAATAGTACAAGGGGAGGGGTTGCATATATATGCAAATCCCATATTTGCCCTACCTACTGCAAAACCGCATGATCCGAGATAAATGGCCTAAAATGCTAATAAATATGTAAACTCACTACAAGTTACCTGACACACATATTTAGTAGTAGAATTGCAGAAGACTCGAGACTCTGACCCCAAGAAACCCTAGGAACGAGGTTCCGGCTTCATGCCAGCCTACGGGGTGAGCAACACCGTGACGTGCACTGCCGTGAACAGGTACGTCTACCACAAGTACGACCGGGCACAACCACAAAACAACCCTCACTCCCTAAATTGTCCCTGGAAGATACTGGAGCTACCACCGGATAGGAAACTGAAGAGGTGAAGATGTCAGCAGGGTTATCCGAAGTTGGTATGTACTCTAGTCGGATAGAGCCTTCCTTGGTCTTCTCTTGAACTAAATGGTACTGTATCTCTATATGCTTTGTCCGGACATGGAACACCAGGTTCTACGCAATGGCTATACAACTCTAGTTGTTAGAGTACATAATGGTCGTTTGCTGGGGAAAACCATCTCCAAAAGTAACCTCCGAATCCACACTGACTCACATGTAGCACTGCAAACAACTTAATACTGTGCCTCTGTGGAAGATAAGGTAATTGTTGGCTGTTTCTTGCTGCCCCATGAAGCTGCTCTTGAGCCAAGCAAAAGGTGTAACCTATAGTCAACCGTCGTCTCCACTCCAATCCGAATCACTCCATCCTCGTAGAATGATTTTTTGTGAGGTTGTACCTCCAGCCGCATAGTGAATGCCTAATGACTTGGTCGCCTTTAAATACTGCAGAGTCTAAAGAGCCTTCTCCAAATGTGACTTGGCGGGTTTTTGCATGAAAGAATTGAGAAGTCCCATCGGGAAATTGACATCAAACCGGGTGTTGAGTACACAAATGAGAGAACCGACCAGTTTTCAATACATTGTAGCATTTGGGGAATCATACTATGATAACTTCTGATTTTGATTCATAGGGGTTGAGATAGGTTTGCACTCGGTCATATCAAATGCTTCCAACAACTCTTGGATATAGCTCTCCTGGGAGAGAAAGATGCCCCCCTTTGTTTGCCATATCTCCAATCCAAGAAAGCGATGAAGCAAGCCTAGATCTGTCATCTCGAACTCCTTAGTCAAGGTCTCCATAGTATTGCGGATGTGCTCAACATGGCTACCTGTAATTACACAATCGTCCACATAGAGGATGACAAGTGTTTCCTATCCTTCCTCACGGTAGATGTATAAATGCGGGTTTGCAGAAGATCATCTAAAGGAGTGTCATAAGAAGAAAGAGTGTATCTTCTGGTACAGCTCTAGGGGATTGCTTTAGGCCATAGAGAGCCTTTAGCAACCCACAAACCATGTGTGCGAAGTTTGGATGCTCGAACCTTAGAGGTTGCTCCCCATACACCTCCTCCTTTAGATCACCATTGAGGAATGGCGAAACAACATCCATTTGAAAAACCGGCCTTGCAAAAAAGGGAGCAAGGGCAGAAACTATCCGAATGGTCGCCATCCTTCCAGTGGGTGCAAAGGTCTCGTCATAGTCTACACTAGGTTTCTGCGACACCAATCACTTTCCGCTTGGCAGGCCGTGGAATCAGCTCCCAAGTGTTATTCTTCTTGATGGAATCGAGTTCTTTTTGAATGGCCAACATCCACTTTGGTTGTGAAAGTGCCTCGTCATCTGTAAGAGGATCTGTCATTGTAGACATCAAAGCGTAGTTCACCTGTAATAAAGTACCATCCACCTCAGGAACATGAAGTTGCTGAGATAGTTGTGTAGTACCGGCTTCACGCCAATCGGGTGGAAATCCTAAAGTTGCTGAATCTCACAAAGTCTCCAATAGCCACTTCGGCAACTTGTCTATCTTGTTGCCTGGGGGAGGAGCTACTGGTAAGTGTGGCTCTAACTCTGCACTATGATGAGCACCACTGTCATGTGCATCATTGGAAATGGGTGCATTCTCCTCCGAAGCCTAAGGAACAGGGGTAGGAGAAGAGGCTCATCAAGAGGAAAATCAAAATCTGGGTCTCCAAGTATCGACAAATCAAGGTTAGTCGTGGAAGGCTTGTCGAAGACAACATCACGGCTGAGTACATCATCCTTCTCCTCCGGATCATAAAGTCAATTTCCCTTGGAAAGAGAGTTGTAGCCGACAAAAATCATTCTCCGAGACTTGGGGTCAAACTTCCCCCGTTGCTCCTTAGGTACATGAACATAAGCATCGCTCCCAAAAATCCGAAAGTGGGAGACGTTGAACTTCTTACCAAAATAGGCTTCAAATGGTGTCTACTTAGGAACTGAAGAGGTTGGAGATCGGTTTATGGTATGAACTGCCGTCGCAACTGGCTCTGCCCATAAAGACTTCGGCGAGTCTCGATGCTTAAGCATGGTCCGTGCCATTTTTCTAACACTGTCCTGTTCTTCCGCTCCACAACACCATTCTTTGAAGGTGATCCGGTATTCTCAAGCTCTCGCTTGATGCCATGGTCTACACAAAACCGAATGAAAGCATTGGAGGTAAACTCCCCACCTTTGTCCGATTGAATAGTCTTCAACACTCGATTGCTCTCCTTCTCCACAAGAGAACGCCAATTCTTGAAGAGGCCAAATGCCAAATGCCTCGTGCTTGTGCTCTAGAAAGTATACCCAAGTAAAGTGGCTAAAATCATCCACCAATAACATGAAATATAGAGCCTTGTCGAGGGAAAAGTTTTGCATAGGTCCACAAAGGTCCGTGTGAACCAACTCCAAAATGGCAATGGCTTGGCGTGTAGAAAGCCTCTGAATAGATTCTTGATGTTGCTTCCCACTAATGCAAGTAATGCATTTCCCATGCTTACTCCCAACATTTGGTAAGCCTGTAAGCAATAGCGGCTAAAATCATCCACCAATAACATGAAATAAAGAGCCTTGTCGAGGGAAAATTTTTGCATAGGTCCACAAAGGTCCGTGTGAATCAACTCCAAAACGGCAATGGCTCGGCGTGTAGCAAGCCTCTAAATAGATTCTCGATGCTGCTTCTCACGAATGCAAGTAATGCATTTCCCATGCTTACTCCCAACATTTGGTAAGCCTGTAAGCATCTGCTCATGAAAAGCAAGCCGAAGAGCATCATTGTTAAAATGACCAAATTTGTAATGCCAAAGATCACCTGTAGGTATCCATGTCACGGAAGAAAAAGCATGGAGCCTGTAGAGTCCTTTCTCCATTGAGCCCCCTTTGACCTCTTTGCCTGATTGCCGATCCCGAAGAGATACCGCATCCTCTGTAAAGATCACCTCCATGCCAAGCTTGCACACCTTGCGCACAGACATAAGATGAAATCCTAGCTTTGGAGCATAAAGTACCTTGGAGGTATGCATACCCCCTCTGCCATCGGGAATGAGCTCCATAGATTCCTCGTTATGAATAGGAACCTCAGATTTGTCGCCAATGAAGATAGTACCACAGTGTCGTCGCATGTTGGATAAAAGATCCTTCGAAGGTGTTGTGTGCCGTAAAGCACCACTATTCAGAATCCATCACGATCACCTTGACCCTCAAGAGTCAACTCAGCCTCCGATGTCCCTGGAGAGTCCTTTGATGGAAGAATCTCCAAGTGAACAAAGGCCGATGACTGCACCACTGCCGCCGAAGGAATCGAAGCATCTCCAACTCGCTTTGGACACTTTCTCCAATAATTTTCCTCCTCACCGCAACTGTTGCAATGTTGTAGGGATTCCCGCTCGTTCTTCTCGTCTTTGGTGTTGTTGCTTTTCTTCTTAATCTTCTGCTTCTTATTGTTGGAATAACCGGTAAAGGCTTTGCAGCCTGACTTCTTCCCCATATTGAACCGCTCCTCGTGGTCCAATACCATTGGAACAATCTTTTGACAAGAGATTGTATTCAGCTGGCCACTCGTAATCAAGGAAGAATAGAAGTTGGTGTATCGAGGAGGCAATTGGGCCAAAATCTGGACGGCCATATCCTCTGAACTGATAAGCTTTCCCATATGAAGTACCTCTTGTTGAAGCTCATGCATCTTGTTGATGTGATCCCGCTGGAAGAGTTCTTCACATCCAAGGTCCTCAACTGCACCTCATGGGCTATCCTGATTATAAAGTGAAGAAAGCCGATCCCAAATTAACTTTGCATCTTTCATCAATCGTATCTGGCTAATAATTGATGGTGTACTGTTGAGGATAATGAAAGACCGGATTCAAGCATTGACACTCTCACTCTCCCATAGCTTCAGTCCCGCAAGGTCCTTTGGCTTTTGAAAGTTGCTTGAGACAAAACCTCCAAGCTCGTAAGAGTCAAAGATGGCCATCATGGTAGCTTTCCAAATGGCATAGTTGTCTCCATTCAATTGCCGATCCGAGGGAAAGGTAGGTATCTTGATTGGTTGATCACCTACACTGGAGTAGATCTGGGACCAATCTTCCTCCTTGTCGTTGGCAGTTGGTTCACCACTGTTGGTCTCATCCTCCTGATGTACTTTGTCATCACGGGTTGAACTTGTTTTAGAGTCATCACTCTCCTACATGGTGTTGGAGAACTTAGGCATGTGATAAGGCTAGGTTGAGGTAGAAGAGAAAATCTGCAAATCTGCCCACTACAGCCAAAATCAGCCCCAAACGAGTGAAAAACGCAGAAAAAACAGCAAACCGTCTCTTTTCGTCGTGAAAAATCAGAACCAAAAACTCACACAAATCATTGATCCGATTCAAGAACATGCCGTGGCTTTGATACCATGTCAAAGGTGCAAGAGAAAAGGGTGAATCGGGTGATGAACTTGTTTGCAATTGCGAGCAAACCTCCTCTCCGCACTGGGCAGCCAATAGATCTCGGATCTATGGTGATGGATCTCCTCGTCGTCAAGCTCCTAGCGCGTATCGCCCACCGAACATGCATGGGAACTCACCGCACGCAATGCCACACCGAGAGGGTGTGCACACGGCAAGGATGAGGGAGAAGTAGCTGTAGGAAGAGGGAATGAGGGAGAAAACACCGGATAGAGAGATTGATGGAGGTGAGAGAACGCTAGAGAGAGAATGTGGTGCACACACAAAATGCTAGCAATAACAAAACGCTAGAGAGAGAGAGAGTGTGCCCGAACGTTGGATCGCTGCATTGATCAAAACATGCCAAAAGTACAAGGAGAGGGGTTGCATATATAGAGGCAAATCCCATAATTGCCCTACCTACTGCAAAACCCCACGATCCCAGATAAATGGTCTAGAATGCTAATAAATATGTAAACTCACTAAAAGGGACCTGCCACACATTTTTAGTAGCAGAACCGCAGAAGACTCGAGACTCTGACCCCGGGAAACCCCAGGAAGGGGGTCTTGCCTCATGCCAGCCTACTGGGTGAGCAACACCATGAAGTGCACTGCCGTGAACAGGTACGTCTACTTCAAGTATGGCCGGCCAGAGCTCCAAAAGACTCGAGACTCACCGGGAAACCCTTGGAAGGGGGGTCCCACCTCATGCCAGCCTACCGAGTGAGCAACACCATGAAGTGCACTGCTAGAACAGGTACGTCTACCTCAAGTACGGTCGTGCATAGCCACAAAACAGCCCTCACTCCCAAACTGCTCCTGGGAGAACTGGAGCCACCACCGGACAGGAAACTAAACTCTAACAAGTATTTATACATGTTAGAGTGGATGCGGATGATTTTTCCTAGGGGTTTACAGTCCCTTGGCACAGGACTCGTTTATAGCAGATACTTTATACAAGTCAGGTTGCTAGCATTGCACATGTTGCATTGCTAGAGGCGGACAGATTGTTTGGCAGAATTGTGTAGGTCTCTTATAGCTAGAGAGCTTCATCAATACTTCTTGATTAGAGTTTCTCGATGTATCTTGTAGTTTGTATGGAATTTTTCCCCATGATCTCATCATATATTCTCCAATATTTCTTGTATATGAACCTATGGTCGATTCAGGCAATGCAAAGGGTCACAAGCCCTGGTCTAAGAGAGAGAGAGAGAGAGAGAGAGAGAGAGAGAGAGAGCCTCTTTAAAAAAAAAGTATTTGTTGAGGTTTTTGCAAAAGTTCTTCAATTTTAGCTCAGTATGCAAGTATAATTCCATTCACATTGTACTGTAGCTAAACATGTTTCTGTGTGGCAAGTCTGGTTTTGTAAGCATCAACGCTGGTATGTTCTTTTCTGTGTAGCTTGGAGGTGCTTGTTGAGAGGTGCACGCTATGAAAAATATCAAAAGGATGGGAAATTTGCAATCAAGAAACAGACCGAGAGGAAACACGGACCTGTGTCAATCATTACAATAAGTCATTGGAAGGTTTAAAAAAAAGAACAATTGTCTGTTGGATGCTACTAGATGTGAATGACAATGGGATGCCGGCTAGTGCCTGCACGCTTATTAAGGTAGGACTTGCAGGCTTGCAGCATTGTGAATTTTTGACACCTCGTATTTGTCCAAGCTGGGATATGGCTGCAAGAGGGCCTTGCTGTACTTTTAAGTATTATTGACCTGACACCTGAGTAACAGTCACGTCCTTGCATGTCATTTCAATTAATTCACTTGTGTCATCGTCATTGCAGTTTTTCTCTTTTGTTCCCTTCCTGCATCAAATTGCTGTATTTCTTTCATAATTCAAGAATTCATGTGGAGTTGCCATCAGTCATTATGCTCTCTCTCTCTCTCTCTCTCTCTCTCAAATTGGACATCTCACTTCCCTCTTGAGTAATAGGTCTGAGTTGAAGGCTCATCGGATAGATCTATGAGGTCTCTTGGGGTTGTTTCTATGACGCGAAAAGTTCTCTTTCTTTTTCTTCTTCTCCTCCTCCTCTCCCCCCCCCCCCCCAAACAAAAAAAAGAAGAAAAAAAAGAGTATGGGGGAAAATCTTTTAGAAGTTTAGTGACCATTGGTTTGCTGTCCTCGCCCATTTTAGATAATGCATTTGGTCATAAGTTCTCAAGTAGGCAATCATCAAATTTTTTATAATGATGAATAAACTTTTTTGGCAAGTCCCTAGGGAAAACATGCTAAACCTGTAAGTTGTTTAAAGCAAGATGTTGTTAGAAAACCATGACTTCGTCTTCATGGGATGGCAAGATGGGGTGCTATGCAAAGTGGCTCGAAAAGTACTTGTTCAAGCCCATCCATGGCACATAGTTCAAACTAAGAGCTCAATTTCTGTGAGATCTCATTATTAAAGCCTTCATTCACACTCTAAGTTGATGGAGCTTGATCAAGAAAACGAACTTTACAAAGCACAAATGGGTTTCTCAATTGACAAGTTATTTCCCCGAGCAAACCAATAACCATTCACACGAAAGAAACAATGGTGCCATTGAGAGGGAACTTCAAGGTTGAGAGTCATAGGTACCTTGATGAGGTTATTGTTCATATGGATTGCAATAATAGGGCTTTTGGCACCTTTATGATGTTGGTGTGAATGCCAATGTGCTCTTTGCTTTTGGCATTAGAAATGGTGACAATATGAGGTTGTAAGGGGGGGGAACATAAGGAGATTTTGTAAAGAGGAGGTGACACAATGGATTCATCGTGACATGTCACGTGTGGTTGATTTGAGGGGGACTATGTGAATATAACGATGCATCTCGTGAAAGCAAAGGATTCAATTGTAGTGTTATTGACGTTTTCATGTACATATTGGTAACAATTTTCGTTTGCAATAGCTTATAAAGAGATCCTTCACATGATGAGGTTCTATTTGCACATATAAGAGTCACACTTTGAATAGCGAAAGCTACGAGTGCTAAAGTGATCAAAAGTCCTTCAAAGCTTGACAATGCCAACCATCACCCTATAAGAACCTGTTTCCCTTAGATGGAATTTTCCATTGTTGAAGAAGACAAGATGTCTCTTCAAAGCATCATTTAAGGTGCCACAATCCCTACTACCATTATCCATGCTATGGCATCATATATGTCTATACACAATGCCTTCCTTGCTTTGAAACCTTTACCCTAAAGGTTGTCCTTTTTCTTTCAATCTTGCTAGTTTGAGCTTCATTTCATGCATCCCATTGACAAGTTCATTTAGCATTGAAGTCTCATCACTCTTTTGATTCACGATAGTTGCCCTACCTACATTCTTAGGTGGGGTAGAAGTCGTAGTCACACTATTTACCACCATCTTATCTCTGCAATGTCTTTTGACAAGAAGTGAAGTTGCGTCTTCAACCTCCTTCGACTCGGTCTTCAGACCTTGCTCTATGTCCTTGTATTCCAAAAGTAGCGCCAACTTCTCTTGAAGGTCTTCACCTATAGTCTGTAGAAATACTTTAATCTTCTGAGCATCCAAGATACCATATTCTGCTGTTGACAATTGAGGATATCACCACTCAAATTCCCTTCCAAAAAATTCTCTATTCGGAGTCTTCCACAAAGTGCTCTTGCTCTAGTGCTTTGTTGAATAATTCCCAATATTCTTTATGATTTTCTCTTATCTCCATTACACGTAGTTTGATTTTAGGAACACAAACAAGATCAAAACTCATTGCCATATTGATTGCATGCACCCTATTGAGTCCCATCTTTTTTACATACTATTGCAAGAAACTTGATACATCTTTCCCATTACATCAATCCATCTTATCTACAATTAAGAGTGCAAAGAATTTGCGGTAGACACTTCTCTCCTCATGTAGCTTCTTGTCACGCAAATGCCTAAAATGTTTACATCGTATTTGCATCGAAGTGCATCCCTTGTTGCTCTTTTCGAGCCATAACTTATAAGCTTTGTATGAAACCTTTGAATAGTATTTTGAACCCCCAACCTAGCATGTTTTGTGTTGAGTTCACCAAAAAATATGTCAACAAGTTGGGGGTACGATTGAGTAGGCACATGTTAGTGAGACTTTGTGTTTTAATGGATGACAAACACCATTTATTCAAAAGAGACAAAAAAGAAGAACATATCCACTCAATCATAAACACCAAAACAACTGAAAGTTCGTGTGTGTTTGATGATTTCATGTAGCCTCAACCCCAGTCCTACAAATACAACACTACTTTGCCTTGTGGTAAACCCTCTCTTCCCCTCTCAAATATTTGTTGAGGTGATTTAATGGAAGCTTGGGCACTTTCATAGACAAGACCACAGAAGAGAGAAAAACCTAATTGGAACCGTCACACACTCAAAGACAAGGTAGAAGAAGGACATGGCTGCACTTGTGCACTATGGAAGAACCTAGTGTGTTTCTTCTCAAAGTTGCACTGTGTTACCATATATGTGGTAGTGATGTGTATGAACACACTTAGGACCACCGCGATATTTTCCCTCACTAGGAGGCTTTTGCCCATGCATGGTATATGCGTTTATCATTCTAGGGCTAACTTATCTTTCCATTTGCACACTAAGCAATACACTCTCTGTTGTGTGTCTTGAGCTTCTTCATCTTCTCCAAGTTGTGTGTGTATCCCTGCAACCCTAATTCCAACAATTGGTATTAGAGCAAGTTGTGTCCTCTGAAGCATAGTTGCCACACCCGTTGCTCACTTTCTCCGAATTGGGTGAGCTTTGGTGAGGATTAGCAAGAAGGGAAATACTTTAGGGATACTCGTAGAGCGTGGTGTGCTTAGAATTTTGATTCGAATTCATTTTGGCTTCCATTTCCACTACAGGTCACAGTGCACATGCAAATTCGTCGTTTTGTGCATATTTTTTGTAAGTGCAATTTTTCGCAGATCAGGTTCCTTACAATCCTCTTCGGGTTGTGCTATATAGCTCATGTTATTTCTGCTTCATTTTTTTCTTTTTTCGGAGCAGTTTTCACATCAAGTTCAATCACTCGCCATGGCTGTCAACAAGATAGATATTTTTAAGATGCTTGCTGTTGAGGACAAATTGGATGGGGATAACTACCCAATGTGGGCTTCATGATGACGCATGTTCTTGTCTCAAATGGCGCCTGGAATCCATGCAGGGGATTGATGTAGTTTTGTCTTTCGTGGATATAGGCCCTATTGAGGATGTTACAAGTTCTAGTAGGATTGTTGTTGCTAGAGTCGTTTTGCCTACAACTGAGGAATCTTGTTGGGATGTTAGAGACGTGCAGGCTCATACATTGATTGCATTATATGTGAAGCACATCATTACTCCTCACATTCGCTCAACAAAATCAGGAAAACAGGCTTGGGATACTTTGGTTGGTCTTTATGCAAGTTGCAATAAGGCAAAAATTGCGTTGTTGCATAACGTGCTGAAGTCGAAGATTATGCAAGAGGAAGATGACATGGACACTTTTCTTGCTGGTATCAAGGATATTAACAATGAGCAACTCATTTTTGCTCAAGTTATTTCTGGTAGTTTACTTGTGCAGATTGTTCTTGATGTGTTGCCAAACTCTTACCAGAATTTTGCTAGTACTTAGAGACTTATTACTCAAGGAAACCCTCAAAGCTATCAAGTGTGATGCATTATATACTCTGTTGTTACAAGAGTCACTTTCAAGAAAGAACATGACTACACAATGTACAATTGAACATGCTTTTGTTGTTGCTTAAAGAAAAGATGATAATAGCAATGCAACCACTTCTCATGGTCCTTTTGTGAGTAGCAAATCACTAGTATCTAATTCTTTTGGTGGCAGCAACTCGTTTAGAAATTATAGTGGAAAAGACAAGAAAAAAATACGTTGCCATTATTGCAAGGCTAATGATTACTTGATAAAGCAATGTCCTAAGTTAAAGGCAAAAGAAGCTAAGAAGAAAGAGGCAAAATCTACCATCAGTGCAACTATTGTAGAAACTTTGATTAATGGAGATTGTGATGCTGATGTAGATGCAGAGTGGGTATTTAGTACATAGTGTATTTATGATCCTTCTGTCCATGATGCATATATGTCATTTGTTGTAGAGTCATGTGTTTGATACTTTGATGGTGGTGCTACAAAGCACATTACTTCACATCGTGACTTGTTTGCCTCTCTCGAGGCTGTCTCTCACGGTAATACAATTACTTGTGCCAACAATGTCTCTTATCTAGTCAAGGGAGTTGGTCAGATTGTGCTACCTATTGCGAATAGGAGTTCTTTTACATTTGTTGACATTTGTTGATGCACTTTACGTATCGGGGATAAAACAGAACCTTTTGTCTATAATTGCATTTGCAAAACTTGGTCTTGTTGTCAAATTTGTGGATGATATAAGTACAATTCGTGATCTCAATTTTGATGATGGAATTGTTGCATATGGAATTTTGTGTCGTGGGCTTTATAAGCTCACTTTGCATGACAAGTGTGGGTAGAATTTTACAAATGCCGTTGTGGATTCAAAAGTTGTTTCAGATGCCAAATTTGGTATGCATGTTTTGGGCATTTGATTTTGGTTAGTTTTCCGCGTTTGCAAAAATTTCATATGCTCGCTTTTTTACCGCCTCTTGAAGCACGTTCTGAGCATGTTCGTGAAGGTTGTATTTTGGGTAAGACGCAACGTTCAAAGTTTCCAAAGGATGGTTCATTAAGGGCTACATGCAGATTGCAACTTGTGCATAGTGATATTTGTGGGCTTATATAAACTCCATCCTTTGGTAATTACTTGTACTTCGTGACTTTCGATTATTCTAAGCATGTATGGGTGTATCCACTCAAAGCTAAATCCGAAGTGTTCTTGTGCTTCAAGAAATTTCTGGTTATGGCTGAAGATGTACTATGGACACCCTCCGTTCAAATCGAGAGGGGAGGGGGGTATATGTCTCATGTGTTTAATACACTTCTGATTATTCGTGAGATAAAACACCAATGTACAATGCCGTGTACATCTGAGCAAAATGGTGTTGCTGAAAAAAAAACAGGTCGCTTACGAAAATGACATGATGTATGGTCAAGCGTCAAGCTTTACCACATTTGCTTTGGCTTGAGAATGTCATGTGTGCTATTTATGTACTTACAAGGTGTCCTATCAAATCCTTGCATGTATGACTCGTTATAAAGCATTCCATGATAAGAAGCCATCTATTGATCTTGTGCGCAATTTTGGTTGTTTAGCTTATGCTTTGATGCCACAAACGCAACATAGAAAATTGGATGATAAGGTTGTCAAATGCATTTTTTTTGGTTACGGTTCTGAAAGCAAAGGTTACATGTTATACCATCCACAACCAAGACGTATCTTGGTTTCACGAGATGTTTTATTTGTGGAGGATTCTATTCAACCTTTGTAATTATATACCAACGACAATAATGTAAGATCACATGACATTTGCGACACTTTATTGCCTCTTTTTACTGGTGAAAACTTAAATGTAAGGTCCAATGAGGCAAATATATAGTCTATGGGGGTTTCCAAATATGTTACTGATGTACTTGATGTGGAAAGGGATGAGAATGAAGAGGCTAGGGGTATGTCGAAATGGCTAGGGGTATATCGAAATGGCTCGTGCATACTTTGCGTGGCAGTAAATTGGATGCACCTATGGCTAGTCGTACTTGTTCAGGTTCTCGCTATGTATCTTATGTGTCAGATTGTTATGTTTTGGATGTTTCTAGTTTGTATGATGAAGAGGAACCTCTTTTGTTTGACAAAGCACAAAATGCAAAAAGTTGGGTGATTGCCATGCAACTAGAATATGATGCACTTATAGAGAATGAAACATGGACTTTATGTGATTTGCGTCGTGGTAAAAAGGCAATCAATACAAAGTGGGTTTACAAGTTGAAATGTAAGGTGTATAGTGAAATTAATCACTACAAGCGTAGACTTGTTGCAAAAGGTCATGCACAACAAAAAGGTGAAGAGACTTTTGCTTCCACTTTTTGTATGACTATTGTTTGTTTTCTATGTCCATTGTCAGCTCATTTAGGATGAAATGTACATCAATTAGAGATTGTTATTGCTTTCTTGAATGGTGATATATTTGAGGAAGTATATGTAACACAACCTCGCGGTTTTGTCAAGAAAGGACTAGAAACAAAAGTATGCAAATGCAAGAAAGCTTTGTATGGGTTGCAGTAGTCTTCTTGTGCTTGGTATGAGAAAGGTGACACTTATTTGGTTAAACAAGGCTTTTGTAACAATCCAATTGAGAGCATTGTGTATGTCAAACGGGAGGGTGATGTATTCTATGTAGATGATTTGCTGATTTTTGGTCTGAATGAGACACTTAAATTCAAGGCTAAATTGAATGCCACTTTCAAGATGAAATCCTTGAAGCTTTTGCATCATTACTTGGGCATATAGTTTAAGTAGTGTGATAAGAGGGATTGCTTTCTGTCAAGTAAGATACACAGAGAGATTACTAAGTAAGTTTGGACTTAAGGACTGTAAACCTATTGCTACCCCAATATAAACATGCTTGAAATTAAGTCTTCATGATGTTGGAGATCTTGCTGATGCCAGTCTTTAGCAGATTGTTGTTGGATGCTTTATTTATGCATGCAAAACGAGGCCGAATATCGAGTTTACATTCTCACACGTTAGCTGATTTATGCATGGCCCCGTGTGTTAGTGTTGGCAGGTTTTTAAAAGGATCTTTCGCTACTTGAGTGACACATTACATCTTGGGTTGTTTTATGTCAAGGGTGGGATCATTGCCTTAAGAACCCATGGGACTAACTTGGGAGATCCACCTTCCTACCACCCTATATATAGACCGTGTGGCTCATAGCCCTAGTCTATTTGGATCCTGAGTTCGCATTCCAAGCTATCTAGACCGTTGGCCTAGGTCCATGACCCCCTGGGTGCCCTTGGCCTTACATTATGTCCCCCTTGGAGAAGTGTTTTCGTCCTCGATAACAAAAGTGGGAAACTTCTTCTTCAGAACACTAATTTTTTTCCAAGTGGCACTTTCTTTAGGTCAATCTTTCCACTTGACTAAAGCTTGTCGACGTATATGAGGGTGAGTCCACAAATTATGATATTTAAGATGCATTTAGGTTCATGCGGTTGGACTGGACGCTCCATGAAATCAACCAAAATTTGTTGGTCAATGACATTGTCGGCCCCATGCAAGCCTTTTGCGTAAACGACTTAAATGAAACACCGGATGTATACGAGAGTGCGCAGGTAATGAGAGTTTGTAGGCTCAATCACCAACTCGCTTGAGTATCTTGAAAGGCCCACAATATCTCAGAGATAATTTAGATGTTGGCCTGGTCTTAAGATTTTCTAAATGCTCTAGCACACGCAAAGAGACCTCTTCCCCTTCCGTGAAGGTAACTTGTCGACGTTCCTCATCAGCATACTTCTTATACTGTCCTATGCTTATCGAACATTTTGACGAACGAGTTTCAACATTTCCATATGGTCTTGAAGAAAATCCTTGACCTGTTGGAGCTTTTCAATTGCCAAACCCACCGTAAATGGTGACCTAGGATGAAAACCATACATGAGCATGAAAAGACTAAATCGAGTCATAACATGCTTAGCACTATTGTAAGCAAACTCGAGAATAGGAAGATAGCCTTCCCAGTCTGATTGCTAACGTATGCTCGTAGCATATCCTCTACGTATGCTCGTAGCATATCCTCTAGGACTTGATTGACTCTTTCAGTTTGACCATCCATTTGAGGGTGATCTGTAGTACTAAGGTTAAGTTCTGTACCCAATCATTTAAACACAACCTCCAAAAGTGACTGTTAAACTTGGGATCATGATCATTGACAATATTACTTGGCAACCCATACAAACTGTACAGATTGTCCACAAATAACTTAGCCAATTTTGGAGTCTTTATTGTTGACTTGATTGAAAAAAACTTGCAAAGTTTAGTCAATTGGTCTACAACCACCCATACCGAGTCGTCATGACCTCGATTAGTGGTTGGTAAACCCACAGTGAAATCCATAGAGATGCTTTAGCATTTTCCATTGAGAATCTCCAAAGGATGTAAGAGTCCTCCTGCTTTTAGACGCTCTGCTTTATTGACTTGATATTTCTGGCAATGCAAAACATAGTCTTGAACATAACCATATAAACCTAGCCTGTAAAACTTTCATCGTACGAGAGTATAAGTTTCATAATACCTGGGTGCCCTACACTTTGATTGTCGTGACATTCATAAATTATGGCATCGAATGTTTACGTCCGTCGGTATACATACTCTTCCCTTGTGGAGTAAGTACCCACAATATCGATGGAAACATTCTTTCATCTCTGGAGTTCATCACTTGAGAGAGGAGAACTGAGTGTGGAGGCAAAAGACGCACCACTAGTATTGGAGTGAGAAAGATCCCTCATTTTTGCATGGCTCCACACTTTGGAGTATGCCTACTCATGCTCACATTTGCCCTTAAGGAATTTCAAAAACTTGCTTCGTATCTCGGTAAAGAGAATGGAGTTGATCTCAGGCATTCGACTAAGAGCATCAACTACCACATTATATCGTCCTTTACGATACTGGAGGTTAGCATCATACTCCTGAAGAACCTCAACCCACTTGGCCTTTCGACCCTTCAAGTCAGATTGTTGTGTAGACCATTTTATGAACACAATTTCAAATTGTGCCCCATAAAAATAATGCCGCCAAGTGTTCAAAGCTGACACTATTGCATAGAGTTCTCTTTCATAAGGAGAATAATTCTGCTGGGCTGAATCAAGCTTCTTGCTTTTGAGTGCAATTGGCCTTCCCTCTTGTAGAAGGACTGCTCCAATATCACGGTTACTAGCATCCATTTCTAAAACAATTGGCTTCAAAGGATCTATAATAGCCAAAATAGGAGCTGTAGCTAGTGTGTCCTCTAGAGCATCAAAACTTTGTTGTTGACATGGACCCCACTTAAAAGGGCCTTTAGTTGGTATGTCATTGGAACCGCAATATGAGCATAGTTTTTTACAAAACTTCGATAAAAACCTGCAAATCCCAAGAAAATCTGAAGCTCATCCACATTTTTGGGAGAGATCCACCTCTGAATGGAATCCACTTTGGATCAATCCATCTGTAACCCGTCAGCAGAAATAACATGCCCTAAATAGTGAATCTCCTTCTTGAGAAAATCACACTTTGATTCTTTGGTATATAACTTATGTTCTCGTAACAAGTCAAACACCTGTTTCAGATGATGTAAATGCTCTTCTCGAGAAGCACTGTACACGAGAATGTGGTTGAGAAAAACAAGAATACAATTGTCTTGATATGGTCTCAAGACACTATCCATAAGTGTCATGAAAGTAGCTGACGCATTGGTCAACCCGAAGGGCATAAGCAAAAACTCATAGTATCCAGAATGTGTTCGGAATGCAGTCTTGGGTATAGCCGCAAGCCTTATGCGTACTTGTTGATGATACCCTGACCGTAAGTCTATTTTTGTAAAGATACAAGAGTGAGTGAGCTTATCAAATAGCTCATCCACTCTTAGTAAAGGGTACTTGTTCTTAACAATGACCGCATTCAATCATCGATAATCTACGCACCTGTGCATGCTACCGTCTTTTTTTTTTCACCAATAAGATTAAGAAGCCCATGGTGAGGAACTGGGTTGTATAAGACCTCTAGTGAGATAGACAACAAGCTGACGTTCTACCTCAGCAGTCTCAGAATGGCTCATTTTGTAGGGTGGAGTACTGCCTACAACCATGTCTATGCTATGCTGCATAGCCCGTGTCGACAATAATCCTGGTAGTAAATCATGCAAAAAAACATCTTTATATTCTGTTAATAATTTCTTTAAATTGTTAGCAACATTTGCTTGTTCAGGGGAGAGAGTAGCAGCCGTAGATGGAATAGAAGACACAGAAGTATGTGAGGTCAAGTAAAACAGGATCTACATTAGAAAGAAAATGACACATGGAGCAACACAAGAAAACTTATTTTATTTCATTACAAAAGTGAGCTTCATAAGCTCTATTGTATAAATGAGTGGTGAAGAAGGCACATCCTTTTCTCCCAATAGTAACATGTGCACGGCATTGGATTCGAACATTACATTGTTGTGCTCATAGCTACGCTTAAGTGCTGGTCCTATACTATGTAACCACTCTCTACGGAGTACCACATCTTTTCGCTCCATATTCATAACGTGGAAGTTGAAGGATGTATGATACCCTTGAATTTCCAGTGACACATCTTTTACTTGAGTGTTCGACACCTCGGCATCATGGCCGATTATCATCGCTACCTTGCAACGTGGAAACTCAGAGCTTGAGGCAACTTGAGCCTGTTTCCCTAACGTATAGTTAATTAAATTGTGCAATCACCATCGTCCACCAAGATCCACACCTTGTGCCCTTGGATGGACCCATGTAACGCACTAGCTCATGTGGACCGAAGGTTGGCTGCCACATGAAAGCCGTGATACAACATTCATGCACCACCTCTATGTGTGTTACCTCCACATTGGAGAAACAAGAGGAGGACTCAAGAGGCAACAATTGCACCATGTGCATTGCCCACTCTTTTCCTTGGCAACAGATTGCCCCTTGGGACATCCTTATTTCTTTTTCAGCCTTCTCAAACTCTTCAATGGAGACAGGACCCCTAGACCCCTTGGGTTTTTTAGAGGCCTCAGATGTAGCTACTATAAACTTTCTTTTATTGTGCTCATGCTGTGTATGTGTATTTGGATGTGTAGTGGAATACACGTGATTATTATGTAGTGGGCTCTTATTGGGATCGTCGTGAATCTGAGCTTGCACTATTGCCTCCTCAAGAGTCTTGGGATCTTGGGTTTTGACATGCTTCTGAAGCTTTGGTGTCAGACCGTGGATAAATACACGCACCTGTTGAAAGGTATCTAATCCCTCCACCTTGAGAATGACATCTTGGTAGTGCGAGATATATTCCAATAGTGTTTTATGCTGTTGCATGGAACACTTATCCCAAGCAGACCAATTTTTGTCCGCTTCATTTGTAGGAAAAAAATATTTTCTAAATACAGCCTCAAAGATTGCCTAAGTCTGTGGTATGATGCCTTTTTCCTCTAGAGAGTTTCTTCTCTTTGTGGATTGATCATGTCCTCACGGCATATCACTTTCCTATACACTATATGCTAGCTCTTGTTCACCGCATCACTCATACCGAGGATTTGTTACCGTATATGTAGTAATGATGTGTGATTGTCAGGGTTTTTTTCTCACTAGGAGGTTTTTTCCCGTGCATCGTATATATGCCCATCATTCTAGGGCTACCTTATCTTTTTGTTTGCACACTAAGCAATACATACTCTTTTGTGTGCATTGAGTTTCTTCATTTTCTTCAAGTTGTGTGTGCATCCATGCACCTTTAATTCCAACACATGGAAGAATCTTGTGTATCCCTTCTGATATTCAGCCATAAGTAAACATCTCCCTTGCTTAAAACCAAGGTACCAAAAGATATGAAAATTTGAGCCATCTTAAAATTAGAGTGGATAAAATTTTGACCATTTTGTGTTCTTTTTTTAATTATCAACCAAAATGAGCCAATGTGTTCATAGAAAGCACAAATAAGCTTTAAAAAATCCCTAAATTTGTGAAAAATACCTTGATCTCAATTTTCATTCTAAACCTCATTTTCCACTTATTATGACCTTTAAACATATCATTGACGGTTGCACTAGCGAACTACTATTTTTGGATGATGTTTGTCTGTATTTAACTTTCTAGACAAAATGAGTGTCATCATGATGCACACGATAAATGTACATTATTTAACCCAATTAGATATGCTTTAAAGTGAGAGAACACCAAGTTCAGGGCCACAATATCTTGATAAGATACGTGTATGATTGCAATTGCGGCAATTTCTTTCACACATATAGCTCCTACATATTATATGAAGGTGTTGGTGGACACCCATATTTGTAAATTTGTACATATGTGCATGATAATATACGCGAAAAGGAGTATGTGGGATTTCTTTTTGTGGTCTTTTTAGAATCAAGTTTACCATACTAGCACCAAACATTGAGGTACGTTGACCGTCTTCATTAAAGAGAAGATTTTGGTAGGAGAGGTTGATTTTGTGTATGTAAGAAAAAATGATCGAGTAGCAATCATATTTGAAAAATCTCTTCAAAACAAGAAGTTTTGGCACTTTAGAGAAGCACTAGGAATCCAACATATCCAAGCTCATCGTGAGCTTAAGGGGCGATGTTAAAGAGCATTAGGAAGTGAATGGGGTATAGGAGGGTCTCTTTATTTGACACTTTAAGAAAATTCTCAAAGCTTAAGCTAAGTTCGACCAAGCATAGAATAGTGGGGAAAAAAGCCTATGGTGGACTTTGAAACTTCTTTCATATTTTGTCTTTTAAAATAAGTAGTTTTTACCAATAAGAGAGGTGGATGACTTAATTTAATAGCATATGTTTCAAAAAAAAAAAATCACCGATCTTTTTTCTTTTACATTGAAACCACTCTCTTTCACTTTCAGGTTATTAAAGGAAGCACTTTTGAGTCCTTTACTTGTTAGAAAAGCAAAATTTTCACATTCTCTTTGCACTCTCTCTCTCTCTCTCTCTCTCTCTCTCACACACACACACACACACACACACACATATCAAAGTCACTTTCATCTCCCAATCATTGGAGGGACATTCTTTGCTGCTTAGAGTGACAAAAAGTGAAAATCTCCTAAGCCGGGATTAAAATGGAGCGAGCTTTTTTTGAATATTGTATAGATGTTGTATTTTACAAAAAATGCTCGCTCATGACGTGATGGGAGCTATTGGAGCGATCTTTTTTATATTGTTATCCATCTCTCTCTCTCTCTCTCTCTCTCTCTCTCTCTCTCTCTCTTCAGTTGGAGTGAAAGACAATGCCAACGTCTGTCTCCAGACGCCTTGTTGAATCATGTGCACATTGTACGAATCTCACTAATTTTGTTGATTCATTCAAAATTAAAGGAATTAAGAGTCGAGCCTCCCTAGCACTAGGACAATTTTGTAGTGTTTGGTTTTTGGTCTGCCCTAAGGGAAAAGGTTTAAAGTGCTGAAAGACCAAGACTCCATCATCACTATAACTGAGGAATTGGAGCAAGGCTTTGATGGAGAACCGTGTTATTAGAATTGAGGCAACTGATGCCAAGGAGACGAGGGGGTGAGGAGCCATCTTCTTGCTATGTTCTCTACCGGGGATACGTTCAATACAACCATAATTAACTGAACACCTGGCGAGAAGTCAATGTTCAATGATGTTATTAGTGTGTTTCTCATTGAGGAGGTAAGACTTCAGTCTAATCTCCTCAGTGAGAAGTCAGTGTTCAATGATGTTATTAGCGTGTTTCTCACTGAAGAGATTAGATGTCAATCTCTTGATACTAGTGGACATGGTGATGCATATATGGCTAGTGGTAGCCGTGACAAGACAAGGCAGCGTGATTGTTCTCAGGATCACAAGAACAGACGTAGCAAGAGTTATGGAAGAGACATGAAAAGCGTTGAATGTTATCACTGCCATAAAAACGGATACCAAAAGAAGGATTTCCCGAAGCGATTCAGATCTAATGATATCCACTTTTCACATCGATTTTGTTGAAAAAGGTTGTCTAGAAATCACTTTAAGAGAACCTTCCCAAGGAAGTTGATGATGATTTATCCGATGCATAGATAGAAACAATCTCTAAATGGTCAAAAGATTTGGCTACTTTCATGACCATATCACAAGATTCCCAGATTCCTCTTCTCCAAACTTTAGTGCCATACCCAAAATTTATCCTCATAGACTAGGCATGCAAGGAGTGGGTTTTTTTGGTAACGAGTGCTTTTAAGTATCCGACGAGAAGATTTAAAAAAGATTCTAGAGAGAGAATGTGTGTGAGAGAGCCGTCTATAGATATAAAGCTCAAAAAACCCTTAATATTTTAATAAAAAGATAGAATGGTACATCTTATGCTCAAGAATATGAATAGTTTACTTCAGAGCAATATGATTACACACACACACACACACACACACACACACATATATATATCTCCCTCTTTACCTCTCTTCCCCCCCCCCCCCTCCTCTCTCTCTCTCTCTCTCTCTCTCTCTCTCTCACACACACACACACACACACACACACACACACACACACACACACACACACACACACACACACACACACACACACACACACACACACACACACACACAAGCTCAAGCTTGAGCTTGTGTGTGTGTGTGTGTGTGAAGCTCGTGGACTCTTAGGCTCAATCTTGAGCTTGTGTGTGTGTGTGTGTGTGTGTGTGTGTGTGTGAGAGAGAGAGAGAGAGAGAGAGAGAGAGAGAGAGAGAGAGAGAGAGAGAGATGCATCTTTTGAATGCCGATTTGGGTGATCTATAGTCTCAATCGAAGACCACGGCGCCTTCTACAAATTGATGTAAAGACAAAATTTTTAGAGTTATGGAACGCATTTCTGTATCAGAATTTCTGAAGTGAACAGATTCAGGAAAGTTGACTCTCATCTCTTATTTTACATAAAATGTCTTTCGGCACTCGCAAGGGTTCTTCTTCTTCAACAAGGTCCACAACTATTGTGGAAAATGATCCAAAATCTCCTAAGTGTGGAGATAGCAACACAACCAGCCAACCAACGACATCGGAGACCATGATCATGGCATACTTGGTATCATTGCAAGAGACATTGAACAAACAAGGGGAAGACTTACGGGCACTTGCAATGGAGAATGACACACTAAGGGTACTTGTGGTCGAGAATGATAATCTCAAGAGGACACTTGAGATGCAAACAACACGTTTGATGCAACTTGAAGAGGACACTTGAGATGCAAACAACATGTTTGATGCAACTTGAATGCTTTGAAGGAGCGCATGAGCAAAGTAGAGCATGACCATTGAACAAACAAGGGGAAGACTTACGGGCACTTGCCATGGAGAATGACACACTAAGGGTACTTGTGGTCGAGAATGATAATCTCAAGAGGACACTTGAGATGCAAACAACACGTTTGATGCAATTTGAAGAGGACACTTGAGATGCAAACAACATGTTTGATGCAACTTGAATGCTTTGAAGGAGCGCATGAGCAAAGTAGAGCATGACCATGTATTGAAAGAGGATAAATTTGACACCATGAGGGATGTATGCGACATGAAAAATGTATGCACAAACAAGTCTTGGGCTGATGTATGTGGTAACAATGTGGTTCCTAATTCCTCACTCATGCAAACTATGGTTCAAACAAAGAATGTTGAGAATGTGTATGTGGAGGAGTTGAAGGAACGGGAACGATGTTCCAAGAACATTGTTATTTGTGAAATTCCCAAAGAGAAGTTAGAGACACCTCCTCTCTTGCCATTGTTATCGAAGATTTCTTCAAAACCCACTTTGGCATGTCCGGAGTTACAGTCTATGGAGCACATAGAGTGCGTAAGCAAGGAGCTGCTCTCTCGGGAGAATGGCCAATTGTATGTACCATGCCGAATGAGACTAAACGAAAGATTATACTTGATAATAGTTGGATCTATTTGAGGGATACAAAATTTTTTGTATGTGAAGATTGCACAATTAAGCAACAAATATGTGTCGCAAGGTATATAAGGAAAAGAATAAGAAAAACAAGGAGATCTATCACGAAGAAAATGTGCCCAAGGAGGAGGCAAGTCCCTCGAGCAAATAGGGATGCGTGACCTATGAGACCGAGTTACAATTGAAAATATGCTTTTGGATTTGTAATGGATACCCATGGAATGTGAGGGTTAGCATTGATGAACTAACATGCAAAGCCGATGTGGTACTTCTTGTTGTAACTTGGAAGCATGATACACAAAGGATTAACGGCTTGGAGGATTACAATGTACATTCATTGATGTGGTCAAAGAATCTCAAGCAACAAAGAGGGCAACGAGGGGTAGCATGTATGCTTAGGATTGAAAATTTTTGTATCAATTATGGAAGATGACAAGTTTAAACATTATGTATGGTTGAAAATTATGACACCAAAAAGAGCACCCATTTTTGTAGCCGGTTGCTATATTCCTCATCATGATTTTCGCTTTTATGCTTGCATGGATAGAGATCAGCCATTTTTTGATTTAAAAGAGGACATTGCTTATTTGAAAGACGAAGGTGATGTTATTGTATTTGAGGATATGAATGCTCGCACAAAAACATTGCAATATGATACTCAACAATTAATTTGATATGCCATACATTTCAAGGGAATTGAAGGAAGTTCACTTGTATGATTGTACTTCCATGGATGAGAAAGAGCCGGATCACTATGGAAAGTTACTTTCACACATGTGTAATAACACGGGTATGCTCATTGCCAATGGTGTATCTTTGTGGAATGGATTCACATGTAGGAAACATAATGGGGATAGTGTGATTGACTATATGCTACTCTCTAAAGCCATCATATATCGCATAAAGAGTTCTATGTTTAGCCAATGGATCCCAAAATCCGACCATCGGATTTTATATATTGACCTTACATGTGGAGAAGAAACTAAGCATGACAATCTCAGCCAAAGGGAACAGAAATTATCACTATGTATGGATTTCAAACGGGTACCAATGTACATTGAAATGCTTGAGCAAAAGTTATGGATGACAAAGCTTCAATATGACACACCATTGAAAACTAAATGGGAAGCTTTCAAGAAAGTTATTTGTTCTTGTGCCGAAGAATGCTTTGCCATAAAGCATCTCCATGGTATCAACAAAGATAGATTACGCAAAAGGTGGTTTGATAAAGAATGTTAAGATGCTCAAAAGTCCTTGATAAATCTTGATGCAACTATAGAAAACGACAACTATCAAAGTCATTTGCATACATACAAGGCATTGATCCAAAAGAAGAGAAGAAGATGGAAAGTAAAGTAACAAATTTTTCAAGTCCAAAAAAAGGCACATACATGTGGAAGATTTTGGAGAAACTTGAGGGGCAAGCGGGTTGAGAATTTTAGTAACTTGAGTCTTGTGGATATGTATACACATTATATGCAATCATATGAGCAAACAAATGTTGAAGAAATATCATTTTATGGTTCTCTCCCATGTATGCTCTCCTTTTTTACTATTGAGGATGTATGTGGTGGGCTTGAAAAGTTGGCCACTTGTAAAGCAGAAGATCTTCAAGGTATCAAGCCGGAGATGATCAAATGGACGGGATATTTTATCCATGAGTGGATCTATGATATGTTCAACCTTGCACTTCAACATGGTATGCCTTATGATTAGAGTCCTAATTGGTTAAGCCTTTGCATAAAGGAGGGGATGTAAAGAATGTAAACAACTACCGGAGTATAATGATTGGGTCTCTTATGGCAAATTTTTTTGGGTACATAATGGAGATGAAATTGAGTGATTGGGCATAAGAGAATGACAAGTGTACAAAAAGACAAGCGGGTTTTTGTTGATGCCATAGAACCATTCATCATCTTGTCACTCTTCGTGTTCTCATGGAGGAAAGTCGATTGAAAGACAAGCAATTGTATTTTTGTTTTGTGGACTTTAAGAAAACCTTTGATATGATTCCACGTAACAATTTGCAGAGAAGGATGGAAGAACTCCAAGTGCCAAGTGAGTTTATGCTTGCGGTTTCTCAAATTTATGAGAGAGTGATTTGTCAATTTTGCATGGGAAGAGAAATTTCAGAAATTTTTGTAAGTACTATTGGGGTTAAACAAGGATTTCCGTTGTCAACAACTCTCTTTGGTTTATGCATCGATCAGTTGGAACAAATGGTACTTGATTTTATGCAAGAAGAAGACATTGAAGATGTCTATAGAGAGAGAGAGAGAGAGAGAGAGAGAGAGAGAGAGAGAGAGAGAGAGAGAGAGAGAGAGAGAGAGAGAGAGAGAGAGAGAGAGAGGGCTTTTGCTTTATTTTAAAAGCTTTTGATTTTCAGCTTTTGGGGCTTTGCTTTTGACATCCCTTGTAAACTCTTTAAATTGGTAGTTTGGGCTCTCACTTCTCAGAGCATCTGGACGCAGAGTCTGAGAGTGAGTCCCGGCTACTCGCTTGTACTTTGAGTTGCAAATTAATACAAAAATAAATACCGAAAGGGGCGCCAGTCTTTGGGGCCAATATCTCTAGGCACGGAACTCCGCCTATCGAATCAATTGTGAACTGTGAACTATTTTGAAGTGATTATTTGTGGTGTCGCGGTAGATTCTCAACTTAGAGTGTCCAAGTCTGTTACAGATTTTTGGCTGATTTTGAAGCCAAGCTTTTGGGGATAATTGCTTTTGAGATAGTAAGCTTTATTTTCAATGCGGTAATCATACTTTTGTTGTATATGGATGATGTAGTGCTTCTAGAGCACACTTTAGAAGATGCACAAAAGCTTATGGTTGTCCTTGAGAACTTTTACTTGCATAATGGGCTGATTGTGAATGAATCCAAAACAAAGGTTATGCTTGTGAAAACCAACCATAAGGAGAAGCCATGCATTGTGTACAACAATGAGACACTTGAAGTTGTTGAGAGCTTTAAGTACCTTGGACTTGAGGTTCTGTCCAATCACGTGGCATGAATGTGCTATGCATCATTTGGAAGCGAAAAAGAGATCATATTATGCATTTGAGAACATGTGCAATGCAAGAAACATCAAGTGTTGGGTTCTTAAGAAGTACCTTTTTGATGCATTGGTGACATCAATTTTCTTTATGGAGTTGAAGTGTGGAGTGGGAGAATCTCAAAGTCTACTCGGAAAGAGTTTGAGAATACCCAAAAGCGTTTTGTTACAAACTTTCTCCAAGTTAAGACACAAACACCATATATGCTCCTACTTCTTGAGTCAGGATCTCTTCCAATTGAGGTTATGGGCATGGAAAGGGTTGTGGAGTACATGATAAAGATGCGTCAAAACCCCTCGTATTGACTTCCTACAATTGCATGGGAAGCAAGCAAAAAAGTTCAAAAGACGCGTAAAAGCAAGATCTTGAGCACGGAATGGATGCAAGACATAAAGAAGTGGTTTGGGAGATGGGATACATTACACTTGCTACATGATGCTTCAATTGACTCCCGAGTGAATGAAGCTTTTCTACAACGCCAGTGTATTACGGCTTGGGAGAAATCCGATGGGTCACGCTTCATACATTACACCACCCATATTTCCTCCAACTACAAAACCATGTTCTTCATTGAAAGAGGAAACCGTACTCACACTTACATGCTTGAGCCTATCCCCTTGTCGGCAATACGCACTATCGCAGTCATTCGGCTTAGCTCCCATTTCCTTCGATGCGAGATAGGGCGTTGGGACAATGGAGAAGAGTCAAATCGCTTCTGCACATTATGCTCACTACAAGTTTGAGAGTTTGGGTACCACACACTACTAGAGTGCTCAGCTTTTGGTCACATCCGAACTTGCTTCTCTCACATTTTCAGCCATGACTTAGACCTACACACTTTCCTCTCCCAGCCAGACAGTGTGGGCTCTCCATTGCGACTCTCATCACCACAATTTTGGAGCATTGAGAGTCACTCATCAGCCATACACATACTACTTCACATGTAACTTTGGTCCATAGGTCATTTGACCTCCGAGGACGATAATAAATCTCTCTCTCTCTCTCTCTCTCTCTCTCTCTCTCTCTCTCTCTCTCTCTCTCTCTCTCTCTCTCGCGCTTGAGGAGAGAGAGAAAGATGCATCTCTCTCTCTCTACCTCCCTCGCTCCCGTTCTCTCTCTCCCTCTTTTTGTGTGTATGTGTGTGTGTAAATATAAATAAATAAATAAATAAATAAATATATGTATCTCTATCCTTCTCTCTCCCTCTCTATCTCTCTGTCTCTCTCAAGCTCAAGCTCAACTCATCGTGGGAGCTTGAGCTTGAGAGAGAGAGAGAGAGAGAGAGAGAGAGAGAGAGAGAGAGAGAGAGAGAAGGGGAGATAGATACACATATATACAAAGAGGTAGAGAGAGAAGGGGTCCCTCTCCCTCAAGCTCAAGCAAAAGTGGGAGTTTAGCTCCCACTTGAGCTAGAGAGAGAGAGAGAGAGAGAGGAGGAGGAGGAGGAGGAGAAATGGATGTATATATAAAGGGGAGGGGATGGAGGAAGAGAGAGATAGAGGTAGAGAGAGGGAGAGAGAGAGAGAGAGAGAGAGAGAGAGAGAGAGAGTGGGACATAAAGATAGGTAGAGGTAGAGGAAGACAAGATGGGAGAGAGAGGAGATAGAGGGAGACGGAGAGAAAAAAGCTTGTCCCAGAAGCTCACTCTGAGAACTCTACTTAGAGTGAACTTTTTGAAGTAAGATTTTAGAGCGAGCCTTTTTTACTAGGTTTGGCTAGAAAAACAATATCCAAAAAAAGATCACTCCAAAAATCCTCAAAAAGCATTGGAGTGATCCCTTGACCTAAGATGAAGACACAGTGGGATAGGACTAACCCAGGGTTTTGTCTAGAAGTTTTTGGTACTTCATTGTACCAATTAAGTGCTGTTTAGAACACTTTTTGTACAATTTTACCTATTTTGATAGTGTCATGGTCCCATTCGGTACTCTTTTGAATTTCATTTGGAACTATTTTGGTACTGTTTTAGTTCCTATTCATTATTGTTTTAATATTGCCTTGGTATTTCTTGGAGTTTTGTGGTACTTTGTTGTACCAATTTAATGTTGTATAGAATTGTTTTAGTATTGGTATTTATTTGATACTATTTTGGTTTTATTTTGGTACTGTTTTATTAATATTTTGGTACTACTTGTGTTCTTCCTTGCTAATTTTAAAAAATAAATTATAGATAAGTTAAAAGAGTATGTCTGTTTTGTAGATGAAGTATGCCAAGCTCTATAATGAGTGCCTGGAAAACCAAGATCATTACAATTTTGTGAGCAAGTTGTATGCTGATGTGAAGAGGGAGATGGCATACACATTGAATCCAAGGCCTCATGTTGTGGACACCAAAAACACAATTCATGTGTTTGGTACTTGTGCTTCCTATGGGGAGCCTTTGGAGGCTTCTTACATGGTTGGTACACCTTCATGCTTCCCTGTCGACATCAATACCATCCATTTTATTTTGAAGCTATGTTGAGAACAAAAGATATGTGCATGAAGGCACGTTGCAACACTGCAATCCCTTTGGAGACAAAGGCCTAGGTGTAAGGGAGGTCATTATTGAAGAGTAAGTGGGGCGTTGTATTGAACATTATGCTTATATCATTTGAATTGATGATCTAATCTTGTCTTTTGTCTTTTTGTATATGTAGGTAGAGGATCTTTTCGTGCAGACACCCATGACAACACCCTAGTGTTTCAAAAGGATCTCCGTGGTCATAGCAACTTAGATGCCGCTCACATGTTCCCAAAAGATCCTCACAAGTCAGTGTAAGAAATATTGCAAGACCTTGATGCCATTACAATGGAAGGAAAAGGGTCTGAGCTTGTTGTAGATTCAAGCTTGGGAGAAGGTCAACTAAAAGCTGAAGTGCAAGAAATATTGCAAGACCTTTCAGCCAGCACAGTGGAAGGAAAAGGGGTTGCACCTACTATAGATTCAAGCTTGAGAGAAGATCAGCTGAAAGCTGAAGTGCAAGATATACTAGAAGACCTTGATGCTAGCATAGCGGAAGGGACTCAAGCTTCGAAGAAGATCAGTTGAAAGCCAAAATGCAAGAGAGGGTTAAATTGGGTAAAAAGGAAAGGGGACAATTGTAGAGAAACAATAGGGGGAGTGATCCGATTGAGGAAGTTACTAAAATGGAGACTGACCAAGGCAAGAAGATCAACAAAGAAATGCCAGTGAAAGAGGAGGTGGCAGTTGAAGTTCTCTCGACATCAGATGTTTTGGATGCGACATCACAATTTTCAGAGGAGAAGGCGGGTAGAAAGAGAAGGAAGAAGGCAAAGAGGGCGGCAGAACTTGCTAAAAGTGCGTAGGAGGTTGTAAGTGCCGAGGAGCCCAAAGGCGAGGAGGAGACTAAAGACGTAGAGGAGGCCAAAGGTTCAGGGGAGGACAAGGGCATGGAGGAGACACCCGATGCGACACCCTTAGAAACAAGTTATAGCATTGACTCAGCCACCCTCTTCCAAATCTTCCTTATTAAATCTTGAAAGCACCTCGTTGGGCGTGGCCTCGAGCCGCGAACCTGCAAGAATTAGTTGTTGTGATAGCATGTTGTACTTGCTTCTGGCTTAATATGAAATACGATCCCATTTTGCTTATGTCAATGCGTTTGGTGTCATGTCCCTCTACTTTTGAAAGATGCTCATGTGTTTGTAAGTTATCATGTCCTACTATAAAAAATTGGTAAAAGTTTTATGGTGCCTAATGTCCAGCTTTTCTATTGAAAAAAGGATGTGTTCTTTACTCGTGTAGTTTAATGGTACTACAACGAAGGATAGTTGGTGGCTAAATGAATAACAACTATATACATCAATACCGGCAGATGTAATGGCGAGCGGTCAATGGAGTTCTACAAAAGGATTGTGATGAAGAACCCAAATTTTTGTGGAATATCCCATTCCTAGTGGGATATAGGCCTCAACGTGTGCACGTCTCCTGATACAAATATTGTGTGGTCAGACCTAATGCAGAGGACTTCATCATCAACTTGAGGAAGTGATGCTATGTGATGCTCTGATCATGTAGCCAAAGGAAAAATTTGATGGACATAATGAATGCCTGCCTCCCTAAATTGATGAAGATGAAAGACCTATTTTTAGATATTTATCCCTTAACTTTCAAACTGGTTTTACTGACTTTGGTACTACTGATTTGTGCACATTCTAGTACTATATTATGGTACTTGGGTACTAATTGGTACTTTTGGTATTGTTTGGACATTACAGTACTATTGTGTATGGAATTTGGTACTGTTTGGGTCTTTGGTACTCTGGTTCTATGGTACTTTGTTATTATGTTTGGTATCGTGTACACAGTTTCATAATATTTTGTACTTAGGTACTTTGGTATTCTGTTGTACCAAGTTTGATATTGCGTCACTACTATGTAGAATCTGTTTCTTTGGTACTCTTGTTTGTATAGCTATTCTAACTGCTTAGTTTATTTGTCACATATATTTTTGACCAGTCTGAATGTGAGATGTGAGCTTCCACACTCAAAGATGTGCCAACACTTTTGAAGGAGCTCGACGACAAGCCTATTTTTCTAGAGCTCCTAAGAAGAGTGTAGTGCAAGCATCCACAGTTCAATGAAGCAAATACCCTCCTTGTGGATGATACAAGATACAAGTCCTTGAAGAATGATTACGACTTGTGTTGCTGCATTTGGTCATATGAGCAAAAGTACTATAACCCAAAAAAGCCAAAGTATTGTATGGAGGTCATTTTTTCATGGATCTATAGGTGGCTAACTGAGAAGCTCCCACTGCTTACAACCATTGCACAACCTCGTTTGATGTCGAGAATGACATTTCCTTGTACGTTGCCAACTACTTTGTATCTCTAGAGGGGTATTCATATCGCTTTGATGCCCCTGATGTATAAAGGATTTTGTAATCTTGAACATTGCCTCTAGCATTTTCATGAAAATTATGAAAACTATCATTGTGTGTGTACCTTGGTCCCTATAAAAATTTTATTGGTGCACTTTATCTTTTTGTACACATACTTTTTCTTGCTATTGTTTTGGTACCTTTCTATTACTACTTGGTGGAAGGGGTGACCTTGAAGTTAGTGACAAGTGGGAGTTGCTAGGTTATCGTTCCTCTTCAAGGCTGGATGAGAGGAATGAAGAGGATGACAACAAGCAAGGGAGAGAGATGATAAGAGCAAGGGAGGGGAGGATGATTAAGAGGAAGGGGATAGTTATTGCAAAGAACTAAAAAGTTTTCTAGCTTGTTCACCTATTATTTGCTATTTGGAGCTAGTACTAATCCATATGGCCGATATCCCTCAAGTCAACCCTAGCACCAATTATTTATTTTTTTCTCGTAAGATGGTCCCTTAATAAGTTGCCCAAATTCTTGAATATGTGCATCACACCATGAACTAAGATAAGGAAACCATAAATGACACTAACCATCTATTTGATGCTTATTGAAGCATTCTCCAAAGGTGGGACACTCATGTAGCATCCGTATTAGAATGTCTCTAATGACCATATTGCATATATAAAATTGCATTTTGGCTCATGCACACTACTTCGATGATACCCATAGTTGTTGTAACTCTTTAAGTAGGGGACAAAGATATATGTTGATATTCTTCACTTTATACTAGCCTGGCAGAATGAATATCAAGAATAAGCGTCCTCTATTGGTTGCTAGCAACAATGAAATATTATAGTTGACAATGATAACCCACCATATGTTGTAAAATGTGGAGCATTATCCAAATAGATTTACATTGTCCATAGCCAAGCTCACGTGCAAACTCCTTGGATCTTGCAAAAACTCTTTCCATGTTTCATCAATGTGCTTCCAATGCAAGGCACACTATCGTAGGAATCCTTAGCACACCATTTGAAGATTGATTATCCTTGTGCCCGCCATGATGCTAGAGCAACCATTGACTTGCATTGCACTGAAGTGCTTGATGCGAGGTAAAAGAAAAAAAATCTATGAGCACATCTACAATAATTTTTTTCCTTGAATTTATTTTTGATATTTATCTATTCACACTTGGGACACTTCTCCATGTCTACATACTCCCCTCTAAACATAATGAAACCATTATGGAAAGTATGAATGGAATTATAATCCACCCCTAAATTTTGTAGAGCCTTTCTTGTATCAACTCCTGAGGCTCGCATTGCATTATTAGCTCACAATATGTGCTCTTTTGGTAGCCTACATACAGAAAATTAATAATAAAACTCTTCCAAAAATGGTCATTGCATTTTAGATTGTCATCTGAACATTTATGTGATGATTTTGTCACTTCATTTCAACTTTTCTTGCATATTGATAAGGACCAAGAACGTCTTCAATCTAAACACTCTATCTACCTCATACATTGGTGTGTTGGTCTCACGTTTCATGTCATCATAGAGAAGTCTCTATGAGTCCATGATTGTCTCAATCATATCGTCGATCTATAGCTCAAAAATTCTTGGTTGGGGTGTTGCTTCATGTCGTCACTCTCTGAGCTTGAAGACACTTCATGCCTAGCCACCATGTTTTTTGGTTGAGAAGATCATTGACAAATGCACCTTGTGTATTGTAGAATTACTGCATGATGTCCATCATTGAAGTCCTAATAGATTGAGCGTTGATGCTTTTCAATACAAGGTAAGTCCAATAACCAAGAAAGGCATGTTTTACTATTGTCACTCATACGTATCAATGAATTGTAATTGGCAATAACTCGATCTATAATTGATGGATTGAACTCGCCATATTTGTGGATATGCTTTTGTACAGTGTGTCATCATGTTTGATGCACAACCTATTTGGATTGATTACAAGGACATGAAACCCTATCCAACACTACCACACATTGCTCAAATATCAATGCACATACCGATGCCTTAAAACTTGTTTTAAAAATAAACAGCATCGGTGTAAGCATCAATATAAGTGCTGACACCGTATTGTCGGTACACGTGCCAGTATTTTGTACATCAAAATGTGCATTGCCTTTGCCGCTGATATACGCTTTGAAATACATGCTCAAATATTATTTTTGTTTTCGATGCCTGTTTTGAGGCCCATACCGAGGCCGATTCCGATGCTTATACTGCCACCTACCGACGCCAAAGCTTGTAAACCTTTTTTTTGGGCAGAGAGAACTGGCACCTGATGTTGCACATATTGCAGCGCCAAGAACCATCCCTCTCTTCCCAAAGGAAGAGTTCAAAGGCAACCACACTCCACCTACATTTTTGGTATTGAGGAGCGAGAGGTCCACTTAGTACATATCGGAAAAATTGTAAGCATAACAACACCACAACATGGAAACCATAAACATGACAATTATTTTCCAAATGCATAACCATAACGTCGACTCCCAAACCATAAGCATTCTAACCATAACTAAAACATGACTTGAAAACCACAACTTTAATGACATGAACACTTTCAAGTTGGTTTAGGAATCATAACTTAAGCTTGAAAATTTTAACTATATTGGTAAGAATTTCAAACCATAGATGTAACATGAGCCAAAAACTGTTACCATATTCACAACATAATTGCAAAACCATAAACATGACCTGACTAACCATAAGCAAAGATCATATCCACAACATGTTTACAAAAACTTAACAAAACCTGAGAGCATATCCACAACAGAAGCATAAACATTGAACTGTAACCATAAACGTGAAACCATAATCATACACATCTAACCATAAGAAAAAACGTCAAAATATATACAATAAATCCAACCATGAGGACGATGATAACTACAAAAAACCCTCATGGTAATGCCTTGTAGCCACTACCTCTCCCTCTTACTGAAGCTGGGTCAAAAGAGCCACAAGTCCATGCTTGTACCCATACTTCTCCTCTCGACGTGTCGCAGGGTGCTTCATGACAACTTCTTGCAAAATAAACAATTATCCATAAGAAGAGTATTAAGATCACCCATACATATATGAAAATATAAATCATAGGTAAAATACTTACAAACTCATGCCAAAGAGTGTCTTAGCCTCCACTCCCAAGATGTGATGCTCCAACAGACTCCAAGCGTGCTCTAGTTGCATCTCTCTGCTGTGCTGGTATTGCTTGGGATGGTCCCGTGTCTCTCATGCAATCCCCTCCCACTCCTCTTCATCCAACCATGCCGGCTTTGACATGGTGGCCTTGTACCTGCCTCTAGATTTTGACCGATGGTGAGACATCGTGGCAATCGCCACACTCAAGTTCCAGTCATCCGAGACTGGATTGTACCCCTGTGCCGGCCTATACTCACTCTGAATGGCATCGATGATGTAATTATTTCTCTCATAATCTTGGTTGTCCCAAACCTCTATCACAAATTGGCCAAACTAAACTGTACAGAGCTACCAAATCCTCTGAAGACGCATGACCTTTTCAACCCTATCCATGACAACAACCCCATCCCTGGTCTTGTACACCTTGCTAGGATCATGCTCGTGTGATCCCCAAGGTGTACATGGTGTGACCGATGGTGAACTATCTACTGAAGACAGGGGTGGACTCTCTCTTGATGACGTGGGATGCGTCAGTATAACCAATATCACTACCTCCAGAATGACGTCTACCTAGTCTAGAAGAAGAACGTGCCGTTGGTGTAATTGGCATGGAGGACAAAGATGTAGGGTTGATAGGTGTAGGGGACACACTTGTCCTAGGTGTAGGGCAATCTGAACTAGGTCTAGTAGAGGGACCAGCTCTGCAAATGCTTTGTGCCATGGAAATCTGGTCAGATGAAAACTCTGACAGAAAAGAATCCATTTGCTTGGGTGACATGCTAGTAGAAGTGACTAGAAAACTAAAGCTAGGGGAATACGTGTAATCATCATCTTCGACTATGGCTGCAAAACTTCATTTTGTAACACAAATACAATATGTTAGTTCACATATCCATAAAAGAACAACTTAAGTAGTGCAAATAACAAGAAAAAGTCTTGTGAAATAATCAAAATCCTTCATATGTAGTTGTTCAATACAAAAGTATTCCTAGCAAAAATCAGCACAGTCAATCTCTCATCTTCTATGAGAGCTACATCACCAAAGATATCTACATCTTCGTCATCAAAACCCACTTCTTTATTGCTATCTGCATCAACCTGCAGATCTAAGAGCTCTTCTTGAGGTTCATACATGTGATCACCACTGACCTCTAGCTCAAAATCTTCAATTTCCTCATCCGTTGGCTGTGCATTTTGGTCATGAAGCTCATTGACCTCAATCTCCAATACTTCACACACTTGTTTGCTCCGTAGAGTAACTTAAACAACATAGAGCCACCACAGTTTAGACAAATCTTTTTCATCCTTTTCTTTCCATAGTGGATCTATTGTGAACACAACTTGTTCACAAATCTGCGAAAGGATGAATGTATCCCGCACATCTGCCTACACCTACCTAGAGTTCACTTGAATCAATCCACTCTTATCTTTGTGCACATTTGCATTAGGCCCACTAGTAATAACTTTGAACCACTTGACTTCAAAGATAAAAATATCAAACTTCCTAAAGCTAATCTTCAAGATGTCCTGGATGTAGCCAAAGTATTCAAACTGGCTAGTCTCTATGTTTTCATCCCTACCACTACTCTGAGTTTCTTGGATGAAGCTTTCCTAACCCCACTATGAAAGGTGACCCTTCGTTCGTCTATCTGTTGCACTCTAAAGTGTCTCCTATGCAACCACAAAGCTCCGTATTTGTGATATTGCAAGCATATATATATATATATATTTAATATTACCAACAAAATGTGGTCATGTAGATCTGCAAAAGAATAGTTGTGGAAATATTTACATGCCAGTTGCAACTCCTTGACATCTCCTCTTCTTCTTCAGTAATTTGAAGTCTGTTCTTCTTTGCCTCTGAAATTGTTGCATCTAGTCACCGACCAGTAGGAAAGTCTGACAATTTCTAAAGATGATCTGGAAAAGGAAGATTTCTAGTGCACGATTGTGCTTGAATTACAAGCGAGCTACCATGCCTTGTTGCTTTTCCTCTTTGTACCTCTATAGACACTTTCTCATGACTTCTGAGTTGAGAAGAAAAAATCTCATAACCTTTTCCCGCATTCTGATATCCATCTTTCTAATGATGCCTTGTCCCTACGGCTCATCCCATGTCACCTTGACGTTGACCTGAGTAGTCCACATTCGGGGCATCTCTGGATCAGGAGAACCCAAAAACTCACTGATGAGAACAAGAGACTCCTACACAAGCCATCTGTCAGCCATGCTACCCTCAGTACAAGCCCTTTGACAAATGAACCCTTTTCAAATCTTCACGAATCTCTCCAAGAAGAACATCCACTTGTTGTGGACTATCCGAGCAATTGCAAGTTCATCGACCACATGTACAAGTAAATGCATTTGGATGGTAAGAATGTTTGTTGGGAGGTGCTTCTCCACCATACACACTGCTTTGATAGCATTCAAGCGAGCGACATCTATGATGTGTTTTCTTATTTCTTTTGATAAGGTCCAACGCACTAACTCACTAACTTTATAGATTGTGCTTCTAATGTTATCTATCAGACAATCTTTTATAGCAATTGGTAGGATAAATTGTAAAAATTTATGCCAATCGTGGGACTTAAGACCACTAAGATTGTCATCTCTAGTGAAGGTGGTTTTCAAAGACCGCATGCACCAATAGGAGTCTTGAATGAAGATATGGTCTTACTCAAAACCCATGGACCTTTTGGTATAGAAAACTTTCCATTGGGATTAGGTTGAGGCCACAACTCTGGAATTTGACCCACAAACTATAAGTCGTCTCTTTGGGCCTTTCTCTCCCTTTTTCCAGTGATGGTCTTCCATAGGCCCTCTCCCCCACATTCTTAAAATTGTGCATTGGGTCAAGCATATGATTAATCAGCAGGTCACTCCAATACTGGAGTTCATGGAAAATAGAGAGTCTCTTGATGTTGGGTGGCTTGAAATCCCCCCTTTCTAGCCACAGATTCTTCCAATCACTTGCTTTCAGTGGATGCATGTTGTGTTTGCATATGTTTAGTCCACGTAGCTCATCTTCTTCAGGCAAAACTCTGAAATAGCCACCTCTAACTCGAAGTAGCTTACCCTAACCGTAAGCGGATTTAAACAACCCAATTGCATGCTAACCCTAAGCGGATTACTGTAATGACTAAAGTAATGTGACACTAAGCTAATCTAAAGCGGCCAAATCTAAAAAATTTCCACATAAATTTGCATAAAAATAACAAAACTTTAGAAATGACCTAAATCAAAATAACTATTTTTTTTAATAATCAAATTTCATTATCTTTCTCTGTTAATGATGAGTTTTTATTGATAAAATTTATAACACAAAAAAACTGGTTTTTTTAATTAAAAAATTCTTGGTTTGAGAAAGTGTGTGTGCGTGCATAACGTTGTCAAACTAATGTGCATTTTTATTTGTTTACGTGCATGTTTATGTGCATGTGTGTGTGCAAAAGAAGAGAGTGATAAGCACTCACATGTGGCCTATTTGAGCAAGAAGCAACTGAAAAAATGCCACCAAAAAACACACACGTACACACACACACACACACTATGTTACTCCCACACACACAAAAGTGAAGAAATCTACCCTAAATCTTGAAAAGAACCTTACTATCACGGATTTCAAAATGACGTGATCACACTATAATTTTAGGTTAATAACAATAGAAATGCAAAATAACAAATATTTTGTTAATTGACATTCATCTTTTTTGACCTCCAGGGAGACCTGGAGACCGGCTCGTAGCCCGTCGGGCCCGCTGTAGCTCAGTATGCTATCTCTTCTTTCAAGTATTATTCAAACCAAACATTAGTGTTATAATCAATATCACACACAAGCGTAGTAGTGAATCCTGAAGGGAATAAACTTCAATCTACTCAAACATGAGCAAGCAAATACAACGGTGAATCAAATATGTGATCAGTCCATCCCAAAAGTAGAGATATCGACCCAAAGATTCACCTTCCTACCTCCTTTCATGAATCAGTCCAGTCCAAAAAAGAACTAATGACCCATGATTGGAGCTCTAATCGAAATAGCAAGCAAATACAGCGGTGAATCAAACATGTGATCAGTCCATCCCAAAAGTAGAGATATCGACCCAAAGATTCACCTTCCTACCTCCTTTCATGAATCAGTCCAGTCCAAAAAAGAACTAATGACCCATGATTGGAGCTCTAATCGGAATAACAAGCAAATACAGCGATGAATCAAACATGTGATCAGTCCATCCCAAAAGTAGAGATATCGACCCAAAGATTCACCTTCCTACCTCCTTTCATGAATCAGTCCAGTCCAAAAAAGAACTAATGACCCATGATTGGAGCTCTAATCGGAATAACAAGCAAATACAGCGATGAATCAAACATGTGATCAGTCCATCCCAAAAGTAGAGATATCGACCCAAAGATTCACCTTTCTACCTCCTTTCATGAATCAGTCCAGTCCAAACAAACCTAATAGAGTTATCCTCAAACTTGTTGAGAAATGAAAGAGTAACCTAAAACCTAACCTTTGGGTTTTAAGGTTAGATTTGTTGAAAAATGCAAACCTAACCTTAAAAACCCAAACGGCAAAGCTAGTTATAAATTTACAATCTAAATCTAAATTAAAACACATAAACCTAAATCTAATTTAAACTTAAAAGAAAATCATAAAACTAAATCTAAAAGTAAAGTCAAATTTTTTAAACTTAAATCTACAAACTAAATGAGAAAACTTAAATCATAAACTTAAAATTAAACCTAAACAATAAATATAAATCTAAACTTAAACTAAAAAATAAAGTGTAAACTTGAAGTCGGAATTTAATCTAAACTCGAGAATGCAAATTATAGATCTAGCCAACTTTAACTGAATAACTCAAGCCGTAAACTTTAACCTAAATTCAAATCTAAACCATAAATCATAAACCCAATTCTAACTCAAATTGAAAAATACAAATTGTAAACCTAACTTAAACTTAAACCTACAACGTGAATCCAAATTTAAAATTTTGAACCTAAAGATAACTTAAATTGAAAAATGTAAACCGTGTAAAACCTCTTTCTAAACTTAAATTGTAAATATAATCCTGCAACTTAAAACTAAGCTTGCAACCTACTCTAAACTTAAATATATAAACCGTAAACCTACACCTAATTGAAACATAAACTTAACTTAAACTTAAATTGAAAAACGCAAACATTAAACCTAAACTCGAAATAAAAAATACAAATTGTAAACCTTAACATAAATGGTAAACCTAAACTTAAAGTTAAACTTATAGTTTGAACTTAAAATACATAAACCTAAACCTAGCTTAACCTAAATAATGCAAACCATAGAGCTAATCTAAATTAAAAGGTAAACCATAAACATAAAACCTAAACATAACTACAACTTAAATCCAAACTAGTTTAGCATAAAGTTAAACCTTAAACCTAAAACTAAAAAATGCAAACTGTAAACCTAAATTTAAACCTAAACCTATAACCTATGTTGTAAACTTAGAATTGAAGTTACAATCTTAACTTAAAACAAAACCATAAACCTAAGACCAAAATCAAACTCACAACCTAAACTGGAATAAAAAATGCAATCTTTAAACTGTAAACAAAATCTAAATTTAAAATAAAAAACGCAAACCATAAAGTTAAATCTAAACCTAAACCTAAACCATAAACTTAAACCTAAACGACATACATATATGCAAACCAAAATTTTAAATTTAAATACAAACCTTAAATTTATAAAATAAAGTGCACACATACATGGTGGTTCTTAAACTCTAAAGCCAAAAGCTTAATTTACAACATACTTAAAAGTGTAAATTGATACTTCAATCATATACACAAACTTGAAACTTAATCTTAACCCAAAACTGGTTACACATATGCTAACATAAACATGCAATTAAAAATGTAATATAAAACAAAAATTAAAAATGTAAAGTTCGATTGAAATTTAGATCTATAACTTTAATGCAAGCCTTGCAAGCCTAAAACGATTTAATTAAACTCAATATTAAAATCTAAACAAATTCAAATTTAATACCCCTTTTTAAAACATAAACATAAACTAAAATTAAAAAACTAAATTCAAAATTAACCTTAAAAACTATACTTTGATTTAAACCCAAATTAACTCAAAACTTGAAGCTTAAAATTAAACTTAATAGTTTAAATTTCAATTTAAAACTAAAGGTAATATTAAGAGCTATAAACTAAACGTAAATCAAATATTAAACCCAAAATTTATATCGATAATAAAGTAGAATCTATATCTATACTAATCAAAACTTAAGCCAGATTTAAAACTTAAGCCAGATTGAAATTTAGATCTATAACTTTAATGCAAGCCTTGCAAGCCTAAAACGATTTAATTAAACTCAATATTAAAATCTAAAAAAATTTAAATTTAATACCCCTTTTTAAAACATAAACATAAACTAAATTCAAAATTAATCTTAAAAACTATACTTGGATTTAAACCCAAATTAACTCAAAACTTGAAGCTTAAAATTAAACTTAATAGTTTAAATTTCAATTTAAAACTAAATGTAATATTAAGAGCTATAAACTAAACGTAAATCAAATACTAAACCCAAAATTTATATCGATAATAAAGTAGAATTCATATCTATACTAATCAAAACTTAAGCTAGATTTAAAACGTGAATTTAAACAATAAAAGTTTAATGTAGCAAAAAATACGCAAAACGAATAACATTTTAAGAGAATCTGTAAAATGTTGAAAAGTAAAATTAATTTTACTAATCTAATCCTAAATCGAGAAAAATATATTCTAATTTTGTTTTGCATATAAATGTGTGAATACCTACTTTTGTACATGTGTATGTATGAAGATAACACAATGTATATGGAGATATATCATGTGTGTGTGTGTGTGTCTTTTTGTGCATGTTGTAAATAGAGAGAGAGAGAGAGAGAGAGAGAGAGAGAGAGAGAGGGGGGGGGGGGGGGCTTAACAACAACAAGCTTTTGGGGAAGACAAAGATCCTTCTTGTCGAGAATAGCTCAATTTGAGCTCACACCACGTTTAAATTTGTTTTGCCTTTTAGGGCATTGCTATTAGCATCACTATACACATTTTTTCGTAGTTGATATTTACAATGCATGTATCGATGTTAATAACGATTCCAACCAAAATACTAAAAAGCATCAAAAGCTTAGGAATGCAAGCTAGAAGAGCCCCTAGTAGTGTAGTTAAAAGGATCAAGATCCAAAAGATTTGGACTTTTTGAAGGGATGCAAATGATGGCTACTCTCCAAATGTATCTAGATATACTTTTATCTTAATTGAGTTTGGCCATACTTATTGTAGCATATGTAAAAATGGTTGCGCATGAATCGTATGGATTGTTTAGAAGGGCAATGTCCCACCTAGCTAGATTCTTGGGGGGTTCACCGTTCAATATCCCCTATGTAGTGTGCGTTTGTGGGGTATTAAAACAACCCCTCTTTTAACATGTCTGAATGAATAAAATGACCCCTTATTTTAGGATTTGTTTTTCCAAAATTGAATATAAAAACCCCTTATTTTAATGTATATTTGTTCAATTGCCTAAAAGTTTTTCATTTTAAAACCCCTTCTTTTCAACTCACGTTATACATTAGCATGATTACATAGTGCACCCCCCGAGTCTAGAATATTTCAATCATCTAAACTAACATCTCAAAGGCCTATGGCCTTCTGCACAAAGGTGACACATGACTGGTGAGATGAAATTTAAGGGGCTCTGAATGGTATGTCAAAGCCAGTAGTGCCGTGTTAAGTGATTTCTCTAGTAAATGGGTTTTCTCTTCTAGGTTTTTTGTCAAAAAGGGAAAATGGGGAAAAAAATTGAAGCTTGAAATGTTGACCTTTCAGAATACACAGTTAGACTGAAAAGGTGAGGCATCGTGTACAATCATCATGGCTGCGTGCAAGAGAAGGCACCATGCATGGAATGATTGCAAATGCTTCTTGCAATGCGATTAAGAAATAACTATTGTTGTATATCAGTAAAATGCTCCTAAATTTGTTGTTGGGGTTAGGGTAGGAAGGTTTGGATTGTTTTGTGCAACTACAGGGGAAGGGTTTCTCTTTACCGAGATTGCACTTTCAAGAAGTGCTCAAAAGCACACAAAAAGCCTTGAAATGTTTTTAATCAAGTATCCTCTTTAGGGTAGGGTCTTTAAGAATGCATTTAGTGCGAGGTATGCCCGATAAGGGTAGGGTCGACAAGCTCAAGCCTATTATCATTGAGCTCAAAGCAAGGACTTCTCTTTAGAGTCACTCAAGTATGATTGATTATTGAGCACATAAAGCTACAAACATTCTAAAAATAATAATTTGAAAACGCTTTAGTTGATAGGTTGTAAAGCTATGATCTGTTTTAAGTGAATGCAAAGTGAGGACTCGATCATCTTTCCTCAATGCATGCATTCATTACATTTTAGTAGATGAGCGAGAAATGTAATCAAACTACATGAGGAAAAAATATGGCATTAAAATGGGCAAAGAGCACTATGCTTGCATGGTAGATCCTCTTAGGTGTGTAAGGCCTTTTGAACAAAATGATGGTGACTATAATGATATCTTCAATTGATCATCCTCTGGTTTAGTAGCTCTTCTAGATGCTTGTTAAAAATGGGAAAACATGAAGCTTCATGTTTTCCCATTCTAATTGCATTGAATCAAGCTATTTGCATGGTACACTCAAAGGCCAACATTCTAATTGCAGTGAATCAAGCTATTTGCATGGTACACTCAAAGGCCAACATTCAAAGCTTCATGTTTCCCATTTTTAACAAGCATCTAGAAGAGCTACTAAACCAATTCTAGCTGATGCATTGAATCAAGCTATTTGTCTGGTACACTCAAAGGCCAACATTCAAAGCTTCGTGTTTTCCCATTTTTAACAAGCATCTAGAAGAGCTACTAAACCAGAGGATGTTCAATTGACAATATCATTCTATACAAATTGAACATTTCCACTTGCATCAACCTAACAACAACATTCTCATTTCTTCCACCAAAACTTTGACAAGCACATCGTCTTTCTTCAACAACCCCTAACTAATAATCTCATTATATTCCTTTCCATGTCAGTATCTTGCATGGTGCCATATGCCTTCAAGATGCATATATGTGATTGCCTTTGGAGAGAATCCATTCACATCCAATGAAAATCTTCTTCATACTTTCCTTGTTGATCTTCTTCCCCTGTTGACATATGCAATCAATGCAATCCCATCTAGTGCATCCCCAACAAGAAGCTCTTAATGCATGTCAATCAAAACTGCTACAAAGTAAGTCTTTTTTCAAAAACCCTTGGCTAACAATTTGATCATGAAATCAATTGGCATGTCAACCCCTTGCATAATGAAAGAAAAGGTAATGGCAAATTGAGAGAGGGCATATTCTTTGCCCTATTGTTTGGGGCATATTCTAAAATCTCTGAGTTCCAAAGGACCCCAACCGTGACAAAAAGCTTATCCAAAACTTGTGGTGCTTTCAAAATTACACCACACTAAGCATACATAGTGACCAAACACTGCGAAGGTCACCATCTTGCTTCAGTAGCCCCTCACTAACAATCCCATCCTTAAGTTGTTTTCCATGTCAACATCTTGCAAAATGCCACATGCCTCCACTTAAGAATGAAGGAATAGGTGATGGAATCTAGAGGGATAAACTCACCTTGCATTCGTTGAACACGACCTAGAGCTTCTTTGCCTTATCAACAACTTTCTCTGCTTTCAAAAGTACACCACATTTACCGTCAACGTCCAGGATCGTGGGGCAAGGGATCTCATCCGTTCATCTACTAGACATTATTAACCGTAATTTTTAACTAGGCCCATTCAATGTCTAACAAGTTAGCACCCATAATGTGCATGGCAATGATTACCAATCAACATACGACACTTCAGCACACATATTATTATGCGACGCCTGTACTTGTGCTGCAAGACTGCACAGTGTCGTGGTCAGGACCAGTGCTTGGCCTCACTCCCTTGGACCTTGATGGTCGGGAAAGGTCATTCAGTGAACTTTCCACAATAAAATTGCTCTCACCATGGCTCCCGACTCCCGATCGATCGCCATGGGGTCGCAGGTTTTACTAGGAAAGGTCACTGAATGACCTTTCCCCATCCCGTCAAGGTCCGAGACCGAGGGACAGTAGATCATATCCGTCACAACAGCTAGCTTTCCCTGCTGGAATTGGGAGCTGCAGTCGACGGATGGCAGCAAGCTCAACCTGCGTAAGGAACCCTCGTCGGCTTGCTTTTCAGCAGCATGCGCCACCTCAACACGTGAAATTTCTGCTACTCAACATCCAGAAAGTCCTCCAACCACATGCAATCAAACTGCAACACGTCAGCATACGGGAAGTGATGAGGTGCTGACACTTCAGCATGCGTAATGCAGATTCTGACCTCTGCGTCGTCTGATGAACAATGCGACTAATCATAGCGAAATTGAGTGCACCTATTCCTCCTCTCTCAACAAATCATGTTGCCTCTGTTGGCCCCCCTCCCCCGGACCCTTGACGGGCAGGAATGGTCCCTTGCTGACCATTCCCCTAGAATCCACGCTCCCGCATGGCTCCCGGCCTCCGCCAGTTGCCATGCAGTTGCCTAGATTCCAGGGGAATGGTCAGCAAGGGACCATTCCCTACACCATCCATGACGACAAAGACTCTCCAAGGAACAACATCTTTCTTCAAAAGTCACATACTACTAGCCATGTATGTAGAATTTTTTATTCAGATGAAACAAAAACTCCAATATTCCTATGTGGAAAAAGAGTTTTTCACATTCACATGGAGAAAAGGAGTTTTCCAAGTGGAAAAACCTTTTTAAAGCTAGCTGGGCGTCAACGATTTCTCCTTGTTAAAAAAGTTTGATTTTCACACTCTTAAGCCTAAGGTATTTTTTTCCATAAGTGTTTCATTAGGTGCAATATTTTCTAAAATTCCAACGTGGAACTTAGCTGATCGTAAAATTTTCCTTGTTGAAAATTTTAAAAGCCCAGTTTAATTACCACTTGAAAGCCGGGTAAAATGTCTCTTTTCTTAAATACCCCAAAACAGGTAAAATGCCCGTCAAAAAGCATCCCTGACTAAGGTCACCTAATATGCCGCGATTTCGCGCAGCTACTGCCTTCGTAGCACCAACCTTCATCGTCTACCGTGCGTGCAGGCGCTCGCACACACCTTCTTCTCCTTCACCACCTCCTCCTCCTCGAGTTCCTCTCTCTCTCTCTCCCTCTCTCTCTCTCTCTCTCTCTTTCTTTTTCTATCTCTCTCATAGTAGACACATACACACATGCGCGCACGCAATTAGTTGCTTTGCTTCTCCACAACCTTACGCAGGTGTGGCGAGGACAAATGGAAGCTTCCAACTCAGAAGAAATGGATGACTCGGTTGCTGCTCTTTTCGAAGAGCCTCGACCACCTGCATCGTTCCAATCAACTCTGGAGATATCTGCAGAGGTATCGGTGTGTGTGTGTGTAGTCGGAGAGAGAGAGAGAGAGAGAGAGAGAGAGAGAGAGAGAGAGAGATTAAAAGATTTCCCCTTTTTCTTGGCTAATGCAGAGCTCGGAATTAGATCTTAAGCAACTGCTGACAAGGACAACAATGGAGCTTGAGAGTGCGCGATCGCAAGCGAAGCTCTACGAAAGCGAGCTCTGCCTTACCAAAAATCTTCTCAATAATGTAAGGCAAGAGAGGGATGCTGCCAGAGAGGAAGTGGTGAAGCTCAAAGGGATGAGCTTCTTCTCATCGACAGGCTGGCTATCCAATGCAGATGCAGCCGCCGCGGCTTTGGTGAGTAGCGGAGCCGCGCTGAATGCGCATGGAATGCCTGGTGGAGATGCGCACGAATATAGTCTGCACATACAGCATTCCTCAAAAGCTTCATCATCCCCAGGACAACACATGCAGTTGGATTGTGTCTCTATGCTAGATGCATCAAAAACACATCTCTCAGACCTGCATTGGGACCTTCATGACTTGCCTGCATTGAGGCCTATCTATCCTGATGTGCAGAGCAACAACTTGTCGCCACTTCTTTGTGGCAAGGGTGTGGTTGGCGGAGGGGACGGCGCCGGCCTGCAGGCAGCGGTGGTATCGATGGAGATGGATCAACACTCCGATCACGAGCACATGCAGCAAGAGTCTGCAATCTTCTCTGAGGCTAATGTGCTGCTGGAGCAAGAGGTGCAATTAGCTGGCTTTCAAGGGCAACAGTCTGAGTCCAATGATGAATTCAGCATTACCGATGTTCTGCAGCAGATCACTGAAGCGCCGGTGCTGATGCGACAATGGGGAGCGCCGCCGGCAAGAGATATTAATGATGGCATAGTTATGCCGCAGATGCTGCACCAAGAGGAGCTCACAAAGCCTACTCTATATCACACACTGATGCTTAACGGCCAGGTAAATGAGCATAACCGTCGAACGGTGGAAAATGATTTGAATGAGTTCTTGTCACGTACTGATGGTGGAAATGGGTCAGCCAATATGAGTATTGAGGATCAGCAGCTAGATGCAGTACATGAAGAGGAAGCAACAACCTCTCTAATTAACCTAAACAGTATAGACCAGCTTGGCTTATCAATGGAAACTCCATGGCTAGCATCAGAGTATGCAGGAGACTTGAGGTTACGCAATGTCTTCCCCGCCATCGCGTCTTCTTTGTCACAAGGCATCGCGACAGACTATGTCGATCATAGCGCCCTGGACGGAGCTCCAAATCATCTCCCAGAGCCCCCAGAGGCTGACCCAGAGGTGATGCTTAGATCACTGCCAGAGAGAGGCAAGCTTCTACAATCAGTGATGCAAGCTGGGCCCCTTCTGCAAACCCTCCTTGTAGCAGGGCCCTTGCCACGGTGGCGTCGCCCTCCGCCGGCGGCGCCTGTGGACCCAATGGAGAGCAGGCTGATGATGCAATGCTGCAATAATGTGGGGAACAGCTCCATAAGCTACAATTACAGCATGCATAATTCACATTTTCCAATGTTTCCGATACCATCATCAATGGCAATAGTGACAAGCTGCAGCTCGGGAGCAAGCCAAAGCTGTGCGGCTAACATCATGTCGACAACAGCGGGGGCGGTGGGAAGTACAACGTCATCAGTGTCAGCATTGGCGACAATATGGATGAAGGATGCGATGTCCTCAGTGGCAACGACAACGGCGATGACAACGACAACAACGAAGATAAGCACAGTCATGGAACCCAGCTTGTTGCAGAAGAGTAATTATAAGTCACTAGGCCCCATGCTCAACACGTCAACCAACGTGTCTTACAGCAGTCGTCTGTTGAGGAGCTCTGCTCTTCTCCCCAAGCGCCTCAATTTCAGCAAGCATCGTCACTGAATTCACATCCATTCATGATAGCTTATGTAGCTTTGTAAGACTACTACGCAATCCATAATCTTACCATTTTATTCTAGTTTATGTGTGTGTGTGGAAAGAAGTTCAACTTACAATTTGTGTATAGTATATTGGTCTTTGTGTGCACCCCTTTTTGTTCATGAGTGGTGTCTATTAGCTTCTCTAGGCTTTTCAAAGCCATGCTTTAGTGCTGGCCTACCATGGTCTATTCTTCAATGTAAATTGCTAGAGGATTGCATGGCTTTGAATCTCTCTCTCTCTCTCTCTCTCTCGCACACACACACTCACACACAAACAGCATAGATCCTTGAGGTCTCTTTTGGGAACGTTCCTTCTTATACGTTAAAACATCTCGTCTTCTTCTTCCTTGTGTAAATAAATGCACTTGTATTCCCTATGTGTGTGTGTATTGTGCACGCACGTGCATGCTTACCCCCTCCCTATATTGGGGGTACCTAAGACCATACAATAATGTCATTTGTGTCTACTCTTGGTCTAGTCAAGTCAACATCTTGTCAAGAGAGTGCAATCCAATTTTGTTTAATTGGAATTCATTCATTTGTGATTGCATTCAATCGCAAGTATACCAAAGTGCAATTCGGTGAGAACAATGGCACTTAGGTCCAACTATATAGATGTTGATCAAATTGAGGCCAAGTGAGTTCAACTCATGCCATTAGGTACAAACAACTACATTTGAGTTTAATTGAGTGTTCAATTACATGAATTTGAGTGTAATACATTGAAACATTGAAGTCACTTGTTATATAAGGCCCATATAATTTAAGTGAAATTAGGCTAGATTGAGCCCAATTGATTGCACAATCTCGGTTAAGGCAATCGATTCCAGTTGTGTCTAGTTGAGTAGTGTTGGTCAATTCAACTGCGTGTGCCGAGTTGAGCCCAATCAAGCAAAATTAGGGGCAAGGAAATCCAATCAAGTGCTATAAGGTCAATAATGTTTTGTTAAATTTTGCAATTAGCCTAGTTGAGTCCAAATGGGTGTGAATTAGTTGAGTTCATTTTTAGTCTAACGTGATTGATCCATTTGAGTCCAAATGAAGGCCATTACACCAAATACATGAATCTACAATAGTTTAATGAACCTACAACGTGTCTTATAACAGTCATCTATTGAGGAGCTCTGCTCTTCTCCAAGTGCCTCAATTTTAACAAGAAAAATCATTGAATTCACATCCATTCATAGGTTATGTAGCTTCGTAAGACTATACACAATCTATAATCTTACCATTTTATTCTAGTCTATTTAATTTCATACAACATACATAATTATGCCAATTTTGATATGTCCTCTCTCTCTCTCTCTCTCTCTCTCTCTCTCTCTCTCTCTCTCTTTGTGTGTGTGTGTGGAAAGAAGTTGAACTTCAAATTTGTGTATGGTATGGTCCTTTTTGTGCCCTCCTTTTTGTTCATGACAGTGTTGTCTATTGCTTCTCTAGGCTTTTCAAAGCCATGATTTAGACGTGTTGGCCTACCGTCCATGGTCTATTCTTCAATGTACATTGCTAGAGGATTGCATTGTAGAGCCTGGCGTGGAAGCGAATAGAGTCTCTGATAGACATGGCTATGGCGAGTGAAATGCAGAGAAGAGAGGGAAGAGGATAAATACGCTTGGAGCACAAAATGAAAGAGGATTATCATCTTAGGTTTTAGGCTTTAAATAACCTTTACAACATGTTCACATTCACATGGTCGCCCAAGTGCAGGCTGACCCTAACAATCGCCCCCTTCAGCCAAACTTGGTAGGGCTGTCACATATGCCCCCTAAGACTAGACTCGCCACACTCATGATACATGGAGTTTTAGGTGTACTCCCAACCGTGAGTTTTAGGTTTTCTCACAACCAAGGGTTTTAGGTTTTCCTATAACCTAGCGCTTCAGTGAGCTACCAATCACAAACGGGGTTTTTGGTTTACTCCCAAACCCTGGGTTTAAAGTTTACCCAATAACCCATGAGGTGACAACATAATACAGATGCATGCGTTCACAATTTATAGGGAAGGTCTTACCATTGACATCATCATATTATTGGCCAAGCTAGGCGGTGTCTAGTCTCTTTACAAGATTTTGCTATGATCATATGGGAGTTTCTTCAGATAAATATTCATAATTTCATTGTACACGTTAGTCACATCATTGTTAATTGATTTTTGTGTGAACATCCTCCAAAAAAAAAAAGCAAAGCCATGATAATACTTTAGAGTATTTTTTTTAAAAAACGTGCACTCATGGTTGTGGAGCATCAAGGATGACATCACTGTGTGTGTAGCATGGCAGAGCCTACTGGTCCGCACCTGTTCTTGGTTGCACCCTTCGCTCCAACGCTAGCCTTGGGTGCTCTCTACTCGGCGTTCCTCAGCCGCCCTTTGCCAGCAACGTGCTTTTGCCCAAACTGTTGTGTGCGTGTGCGTGTGCGTGTGTGTGTGTGTGTTTAAGATTGATTATCTAACAATAGCTTGATTTCACAAACTGTTGAACCATACAATGGGACTAGAGACGAGACAAGGGGTACATAAATACATAAAAATTTGTCTTTATAGTAGACAAAAATGACAGAGACAAGAGTGTACAATTGACCACATTTAGACTGAACGTATTGATACAAACTATTGAACCATACAATGGGACTAGAGATGAGACAAGGGGTACATAAATACATAAACAATTTTCTTTATAGTAGACAAAAATGACAGAGACAAGAGTGTACAATTGACCACATTTAGACTGAACGTATTGATACAAACTATTGAACCATACAATGGGACTAGAGACGAGACAAGGGGTACATAAATACATAAAAATTTGTCTTTATAGTAGACAAAAATGACAGAGACAAGAGTGTACGATTGACCACATTTAGACTGAACGTATTGATACAAACTATACCACTTATGAATAGACCCAATCCTTTTCTTTGAACGTTAAGGCCCTAATGTGCTTATCAGCAACAGCTTTTTGTCGTTTTTGAGAGATGGATATAGCCTCCTTAATCTTTTGAAAAGATTCTTTGAGGTCACGGCTATACTCATCGGCGGCGAAGATCTTCCCATGTACTTTCAATAGCAAGGGACTTTTTGGTCTTCCCTCAATGATCTCAAAAGGTTCCTTTCATGTAGAAGTATGTACAGTATTATTGTAAGCATCCTCTACAAGTGGTAAGTACTTTTCCCATTGTGAGCGTTGATCTACTTCTGTAACATAAGTCTTTAGTAGATCAAGTATCGTAAGATTGGCTATCTCACTTTGGCCATCCGTTTGTGGGTGGTAGGCCAAAGAGAAGTTCAATCTTGTTCCTAGATTTTTAAAGAGACCTTTTCAAAAATTACTGGTCATTGTAGAATCTCTATCTGACACAATGGATGTGGGTAGTCCATGGTGTTTGAGAATCTGCGATATGAAGAGAGTTGCCATTTGATGTGCCTTAATAGTCTTTTTGATAGGAATAAAGTGTGCTTGTTTGCTAAACCTGTCGCCTATTGTCCACATTCCCGTATTCCCATGGATAGACTTGGGTAATCCAAAGATGAAATCCATGGATATACTCTCTCGTGGTTAATTTGGGATAGGCAATGGCTGGAGTAATCCAGGTTGCTTCCCTCTATCATATTTGGTCTTTTGGCATACTACACATTTTGAAACATACTCTTGCATGTCCACTTTCATGGTAGGCCAATAGAAGTATGTCTCTACTCCTCGGAGAGTAGGTTGAATACCTCTATGCCCCGCATATGGAGGAGCATGGGATTCATACATAACTTTGTCACAAAGGGAATGTGTAACACATAGCCTATTGCCGTGGAGAAGATAACCATCCTGCAAGGTGAATGGTTCCTCTTTCTTTCCCAAAGCAAGGGCTGATATTATGTCTCTAAAATCAGGGTCAGTAGCATACTCGTCTATCATAGAAGATAGGTCATTGTGAGTAGCAATAGACACTGCATTAACTTTTGGTCGTCGTGAAAGTGCATCAACCACTTGATTGTGCTTACCAGCAATGTGAGCAATATGAAAATTAAATTGCGAAAGAAAATTTGTCCACCTCATTTGTTTGTCGGAGAGCTTGGTTTGCGTCATAAAATACTTGAGACTTTGGTGGTCGGTTCGCAAAATAAATGGAGTCCCCAACATGTAGTGCTTCCATGTGTCTAGGGCATGTAGAACAGCTAAAAGCTCTTTCTTATAAATGCCCAAGACTCGTTCATCAGTATTGAGTCGTCGGCTCTCATATGCTATGGCATGCCCTTCTTGAAGCAAAACTGCTCCAAGGCAATCACCACAAGAATCACATTGGACCTCAAATGGTTTTGAGAGATCCGGAAGCATGAGGACTGGTTGGAAGGTAAGCTTCTCCTTGAGCTTATCAAAAGAATTTTTCTCTTTAGTAGTCCATATATACTTAAAATTATTCTTAGTTAAGTCTTGTAGTGGTCCTACTATTTGAGAGAACTTTGCTATGAAACGTCTATAGTATGCACACATACTAATAAAGCTTCTTAGCTCATGTAGATTCTTTGGGTTAGGCCATGCTTTTATTACCTCTAACTTTGATGGATCCATACGGATACCATCTTGAGGGATAATATAACCTAGGTATTGAATCGCTTGAAGGACAAATTCGATTTTGTTTTTTTTGAGGAAAATCTTATTCTCCCTCAATGCTTGAAAAACCACTTGGAGACGCTGCTTATGTTCCTCCAAAGACTTGGAGTAGATGATGATATCATCAAAGAATACTCCAGTGAATTTGCGGTACGATCTAAAAAAATTCTTCATTAGATGATTAAATGTACATAGCTGGTGCATTAGTCAAACCAAAAGGCATGACTAGATATTCATAAAGACCAAACATTGTGTAAAATGCGGTCTTTAGGATATCTTCATCCACTATCCTTATTTGATGATAAGCACTCTTAAGATCAATCCTACTGAAGTAGGTAGAACCTTGTAGCTTATCAAACAGATCTTCTACCCAAGGCACGAGAAATCTATTTTTGATAGTGATATGGTTTAATGATCAATAGTCCACACACATGCGGTATGTACCATCTTTCTTTTGCACTAAAAGGACTGGAGAACAAAAGGGAGAGGAACTAGGCCTCACCATCCCTTTGTCTACCAGTTCTTGTACTTGCCTCATGATCTCCTCTTGTTGAGTTGGTGAGACTCGTTAAGGAGGCTTGTTAGGTGGTGAGCTTCCAGGAAGGAGCTCAATGCGATCGTTATCATCCCCTCGTTTTGGAGGTAAGTCCATAGGGATATCATTGATGAGCACATCTTGGAATCCTTTTAGAAAATTAGACAAGTCTAACTCTTCTTGATTCCTACCATTTACATTTGATGAAACATTAGGATCTTTTGGAGACTCTTTGACAAAATTCATACACGCAGAAACTGAGCTCTTCATTGTTTTATCAAAAGCAAGAGAATTTACAAGTGGAATAGTGAGACCACGCTTACTAGCATCTATATACATATTCTTTCCCCTATAAGTGAAGTAAATTCTCCTTTCAAGGAACTTCATATTGGCAACCATGCGATCAAACCATGGTGCCCCTAGGATAATATCCTCATGTTGGAGAGGAGAGATGAAGAAGTATTCTTTGTCGACATAGCTTTGGACATGAAGCCTCAACTTCCCAATCAAGGGAGTAACAAATGCTTGTTGTCCCTTGAAAGCTGCGGCAGCCGTTACCATATCTCCCATCTCAAAAGCTTGAATGCCCAACTTGGTGGCCAACTCTATTGATATGAAGTTGTGAGTAGAGCCAGGGTCAAACAAGATGAATGCATCATGCTCTCTTGCCTTTCCCCTAGCATAGGAGAGTGATAAGCCTTTGCAATGAGCATCCTCTTTTGGAGCTTTGATGGTGGAATCCCTAGGAGTCTCATTGTGAGTATTCTTCTTGGGGTAAGAACGATAGCCATGTCCTTGCTCCCCACACTTGAAACACTTATGATCCTTGTGAAAAGCTTCAAGATCTTCAGGAGAGAGTTTGTTTTTACCTTTGTAAACTCCCTTCTCCTTGGACCGATTGTTGTTGTTGTTGTTGTTGGAAGTGCCTTGGGGAGAATTTTGAGCATTGATCTCAGTAGCACCAAAGGTGCCATCATAAGTGAGAAAAGAGATACTCTTTCCTCCCTCCTTGAACTTCTTTAACTTTTGGGACCTTCTCCATGCAAGGAATGATTTGCAATGTCCTCCCTTCCTGTATTCTCTAGGAGAATATCCATAGCTTTCATCGGAAGAGGAGGAAGGTGAAGATGAAGGAGAAGAGGGTGACCCCTTCCTAGCCCTTTTCTTCCTTTGTTTCCTCTCTTCTCTTTTGGAATGACTAGGAGAAGGACTGTGTGTTGATCTTTTCCTCTTGGGAGGAGTAGGCGATCGTCTAGACCGTTGTCTTCGTGGAGCCACATCTTCAAAGGAACTTAAATTTTCATTGCTTTCTTGCTCTTTGGATTCCTCCTCTCGTATGGGAGAGAGTCTTCTTTTGGGGGTCTCTTCAAGAGGCCTCCTAAGCTCTCTCTCCTCTTGGAGAGGAAGGGAAATTCCATAAGCACAAAGTTTTTGAGTAACTTCGGCTTGCAAAGCAGGGTTGCCCAATAGTTTGTTGCAACCTAGTGACGAGATAATTCACAAACATGGGAGCATCATCATTAGCACCTTCATGTGCAAAATCAACGCTATCAATGTTCATTCTACTCTCTTGATCATTGTCAGCCATGTTAAGAAAATTTATGTATATACTTAGTGTATGCTTTGGCAATTCAAATCCTTAGTTGCCACTCCTCTTAGCCTTTGAAAATCGGCTCTTAAGTATCTACACCCACGGCTCGAAGTGGTTAATTATAGAGAGTAGAGGAGTAGGTCTAACATAGCAGAGTTGTCGAGGGCTAGCTCCTTTCGGAATTCTTATGGCTCAATAATGGTAAATCCATGGGCAAGTCTTAAAAGACTCCATTATTAAGTCCAAAGCTCCCGAGGTGTGCACCATACCCCACACAGTGGGCTCAACAAAACCGATAATAGATCCCAGTTCCACTTACCCTAATATAATTAACAACATCAACCATTTATAGGATACTTAAGGACCCCTCTTTTATAGCAAGAAAAGAGAAACCAAATGCTCTGATGCCAATGTAATGAAATTAGCCTTTTAACTTGAGTTGGAGCGAAAAGTAAATAACATATTGAGCATTTACTTGAGCATTCTTTTGAGTATAGATTTATAGTGAGAAAGAACGTTCTTGAATGGAGAGGGCAACACTAACACATTACTTCATTAGCATGGCATGATCAATACTTGTAAAAGAGAGTGAGAATTTAGAGAAATTGACACCAATAGAGGACCGACTTAGTTGCGGTCCCCCCTCCAATAGGCATTTGTATTATAGATTCTTCCATGACGGAAGACTTGTTTACAATACAATTGTTTGTGTTCCTTGATACCTTCTTGATGAGATGAAGATGGTAAGCTTCACTCACCAAGTATAACAACAATAAACATGATTAGCATGAACTTGGAAAATGCCCAGCCTCAATCCCAAGACCTCAAACACCATGAAAGGTGAGGAGAGCTGGCAGGGAGTGAGGAAGAAGAGAGAAGTAGAAGTAGCTCTATAAGAAAGCAATAACCCCTTACACATAATCACTCATAGCTTTTGTAACATAGCTTAGCATAGTGTTAATGGAGACTAGAGAGATTGATAAGCAAGCATAAGCATTCTCCTGTGTGGATTTGCATCCATAGCCAAGAGCTTGTGGTAGTAGGCACTCAACTTCTCAAGCTTGGAGAAGGAGATGGAGTTCTTGCTTCACAAGAGTGAGTGAAGGGAAGAATGAGAGTACTGAGAGAGCTTGTGGGATGCTCAAATGAGAGAGAGAGAGAGAGAGAGAGAGAGAGAGAGAGAGATAGCTAGGTCGACCCTCTTCCCTAAGCTTTCCTTGAAGCTTATTGGGCCATGTAGCTCTCTAGCCAATGAGAGATTGGCTCCCTTTGGGGCAAGGTGTGTAGCCTCTTGACAAGTGTCCTTCTTTCCCCTTGTGAGGCTAAGCTAGCACCCCCCTTGCTTAAGCACAGCCCCTACTTGCTTGAGCAGTGTGTCTCTACACTTGACATGTGGCCCCTTTCCTCCCATGAGATTATGGGTCATTGGTGAGGTGCTCACATACTATCCACCTCCCTCCTTTGTAGGGCTTGCCCCCTCATTAGTAGCAAGTACTTTGAACTTGGTAAGCAGGCAGGTGCCCTGCTTAAGCATATCCCTAGCTTAAGCAAGTTGCCCCCTTGCCTACTCGGACCTTAGTGACTAAAGAGTAAAAATTTAAAGACTATGTCTTAAGGCTTTTAACACTTACCTTTGGAGGCTTTAATGAAGACAACCCTAAGGTCATTTGCTCCATTGGTTAACCTTGCTCTTTGATAGACCTTTTCTCATTTGGGCCCTTTACCATTGGCCCTGTGCTGAAATAGATCTATAAGCACATCTATATCTTAACCCTTGTTCCCGTTTATTCTCCCACATTAAGTGATCAGTTTAATATGAGAAAATCATTTGGTTTGGTCAAATATTAGATTTTATGACATTGTGTTAGTGAGAGAGAATTCATTACTTAGGCGAGCGACTTGAGCCAGAGATCAATCATAACGAGTCCGGAGAGATGGTTTTGAAAGACCATTTAACCTCTATCAATATCTAGTTATAAGTTTACTAGATCGGTATCTGCTTACTTGTGGAATTGAGAGGGAATTGATAATAAGAGTATACTTGATATGTATCCACGAAAGTGTAAATACAAACAACCCAGCTCAGTGGATTACCGCACCAGCAAGTTAAAACCACAGTTTGAGTGTGTGCAAAAAGCCAAAATCCAAAAGAACTTAGAAACATTAAAAAGTACTGGCATCTTTACATAGAAATAAAAAACCAGATATACTAAGTAGGTGCACCAAGTCTTGACGATCTTGGCAGGTCAAAACCATCGATGAATATATATCCCATCTTATTCATATGTCCCAAATTGTGTTTGTAGCCACCTTTGAGCCTCAAGGTGCATACTGGTTGATGTCATAATACTTGCTTGTATGTGTAGCATGAATAAGTTCATGTGGGTGTGCATATCACAAGAAAACGATCCTCTCTCTGAACTTGGTAGCCATAGTGGCCCTGTTTTCCAAAACATACCCCGTGTGTGTGTGTGTGTGTGTGTGTGTGTGTGAAAAGTTATACCATTTTTCTCCTTTTTTTATTGGCGTGCACACACACCCACACACACACACACACACACCCGAGAAGAAGAGAGTTTAATTTAACGTTGTAGGAAACTTATTAAAGAGACCTAAAGATCTAGCCGACGAGGAGTTGAACTCAAGACCTGTTATTGGCATAACTAATCTACCACACTTGGGTGATAGAAAGGTTATACCATTTTTCTCTTTTTATTGGCACACATACACCCACACACACACACACACACACACACACACACAAGAAGAAGAGAGTTTTAACGTCGTAGGAAACTATCCCAAAAGACGTTAAAGATTAGGTTACATATAGACTTACGTTAAATTAGATTTAGGTTTATTTAAGTTAAATTAGATTAAATTTAGGTTTATTTTTAGTTACATTTATGTTTGATTAGATTTAGGTTTATTTACGTTAGATTTAGATTTACATTATATTAGATTAGATTTAAATTTATTAATTTAGGTTTATTTACGTTAGATTTAGATTTACGTTATATTAGATTAGATTTAGGTTTATTTGCATTATTTACCTGTTATTGAAGAGAAAATTGGCATAACCAATCTACCACACTTAGGTGATAGAAAGGTTATACCATTTTCTTCTTTTTATCGTTTAAGATAAGGTTAGATTTAGATTTTCGTGTAGGCACAACTCAGAGAGCCACCAACGCTTGTCAAAAATGGCGAGAAAATTTCCTGCGCTCACAGTCTCGACAGTCCATGCGGACCAGCAATTCCACCCGCATGTTCGACTGTTGCTACCATATAGTAAGCCGTCATGATCAGCTAATGGAAGAGCAAATTGAGCCTACACAAAAATTAGTGATGCAAGATGATGATTCCAAGGGTCACACACACACACACCACATCCCATCAAATCTGAAGTAAGAATTAAGTGCCTTGATCAGACATCAGCTACATTGCAAGAATGGCGTACCTGCATGCTACAAACAAAGATCTACTATGAAAAGATGTTAAGATGCTGTGAAATGCTACAGCTAGAGAAGAGGCAAAGGGGTTTTGTCCACTACATGCAATATCATGTAGACGTGGGTGTGTAGATTTCTTGTACCCACAAATATAGGCATTGACCAATAAAGACAAGATTATAACCCAGTGGTTCTGATCTCCGTGCACCTCTAGACCGAGGTGTGCGGGAATTGGACATGACTAGAGAATGTGAGGTAGTTTACAATGTGAACAAAGAGAGAGAGAGAGAGAGAGAGATAGATAGAGAGAGAGAGAGAGAGAGATAAAAGACGAAGAATGCCAATAGAAGATTAAATTTGTTGTCCAGGTTATAAGATTTTTACCCTCATTATGAGTAGTGACGAGGATGTGGGGCCGTCCAACCGAAACACCTATCTCTCAACGAGGATCTTATGTCCTTGTAATCATTGCAAGCATGATGTGCGACAGACAAGACGCGTTTCTTTGTAGCACGTTCGAGAATTTGGCGAGTTCGATCCATCTATTATAGATCGATTTGTTGCCAATTATAACTCGTCGGACTCTGGCGCTGGTCAACAGGCAGCAATATTGCAACCCAATAGATGTGTTCACAGGCGCTTTGGTCAAGCAACATGTGTGAGGCCACAAGATGTAGCCTCTGACAGCTCGGGGGATGATCATGCAGACCACATTCCCAACGAGGCAATGTTTGAGCCCGAGATTGATGAAATGATCGAGACGATCATGGATTCAGAAAGGCTTATCTATGATGATATGAAAAGTGAAGCCGATACGCCATTGTATAATGGAGCACGTTTGTCTAGATTGAAAGCGCTCCTGGTTCTTCTCAACATGCAGGCAAAGTTTGGATGGAGTGACACTAGCGTCACAGCGCTTTTCAGGTGATCTATTACAATTAGTTTACTTTAACAAAACTCTAAATGTATGATGATTTGATAGATTTTTACACAATTGTACCGTATGTTTATGTTGTGTAGATTGCTCAAAGAGCACATACTACCAGCTGATAATGTGATTCCAGATTCCCGAGAGGAAGCAAGAAAGATTTTGCAAAACTTGGGGATGGATTACAATTCGATCCACGCTTGTCCTAATGACTGCATTCTTTTCAAAGGGGAATACATAGACATGGAGAAGTGTCTGAAATGTGATTCCGAAAGATATCGAGTAGATATCCACGGAACAAAAATTCCACAAAAGGTTTTGCGACATTTTCCTCTGCTTCCTCGCATCAAGCATTTCTTCGAATGTAAGTCCATGGCCGCCCTAGCATCATGGCATGAGGAGAATAAATCTTCGGATGGTGTGCTACGGATTCTTGCAGATTGTGCAGCCTGGAAACATATAGATGGAACATGGTCGGATTTTTCCAGGGAAGCTCAAAATTTGCGCTTAGGCCTGGCTATGGATGGCGTAAATCCATTTGGTTAAAGATCAACATCTTACAGTGTATGGCCCGTTGTCATCGTCAACTACAACATTCCCCCATGGTTGACTACGAAGAAGGGGCACCTATGGCTAAGCTTGATTGTGCCGGGGCGATAGAAAGTGAAGAATATGGATGTGTATCTTCATCCACTATTGGAAAAGATACAAAAATTGTGGATTGGCATAGAAGTGGTGGATATGAGCTGACACACAGGTCGACGGAATGCTTTGATCAGAGGCATTCTAATATGGACCATGCATGACTATCCCGAACTAACAGAATGCTTAGGTGATCTATTTACACTCCTCACTCAGACACTGTAAATCTTGGTTTTTCTCAAGTTGATCTATTATCATGTGTATACATGCAGGGCTTCAAACAAGCGGATACAGAGCATGTGTCACATGTGGACCTAGACTGAATGCACGTAGGGCGTCCTCATTGAGGAACTAAATCTACGAAGGTCATCAAGCGTATCTTCTAGAGAATCATGTGTTACGCGATGGCTTTTTGGGAAGAGAGCCACCGAGGATGTCTGCACAAGCATGGTTAGAGCAGAAGGAGATGTGTGATGACAGATTGCCCCCAGGGATGAAGAGACTATCTCTATGGTACGAGTTACCATATTGGCCTCGACTCATGATCAATCACTTGCTCGATTCAATGCACATATTCAAGAATGTGGGTAATCTACTATGGGACCATCTGACTAGCAAGAAAGATACTTTGGGAGCCAGAGTTGACCTTAGAAATGTGCATCGTATGGAGCAATATTGGCCGCAAACAGTGTCTGATGGATCGATAAAACTCCTTAAAGCACCATGGATTTGCACTGGAGCCCAAGAACACAAAGTAAAAGAGACCATTTGGTCTTTGCAGACCCCCACTAGCGTAATACACTCGCTCCGAACGTGTTTCACTAAAGAAGGAAAGCTTACCGGTTTGAAGTCACACGACTGCAATAACATGTGTCAAGTATGTTCATAGTGGAGTATATCATAGTGGGAATTGTGTAACAAATTCGTGTGTGGACTTTAATATCATTGTTGCACGTGTTTTGCAGTTTATTTTACCGCTTGCCATCGAGGGATGTTTGTCTCTTGACGTTCGTAACACAATCTACAAACTTGCGAAGGTAGTGCAATGGATCTCACAAAAGGAGATCAACATAGACTCCATACCATTCGCCAAACTAAATGCTACGGAGGTTGTGTGCATGTTTGAAAAACATTTTCCTACTACCATGCTAACCATTCAGGTGCATCTTCTTGTTCACATAGTTGATGAGGGTGAAATAGCTGGCACAATACATTTCAGATGGATGTTCTTTTTAGAACGTTTCATGAAAACGCTCAAGGGATATGTGCGTTAGAAGGCACGTCCGGAGGGTAGCATGGGAGAAGAGCTGGTATCAAAGTCCCTAGTGTACGTTGGAGAGTGGCTAGAAGGATTTGATAAAGCCCGGGACACGCTATGGCGAACCATAGATGATGAGCGCATATCTGGGATTGTCATGTGCAATCTCGGTATTGAGAAGAAGATGACGGAAGATCTAGAGGCTAAAATCGATCGATTTTGCATGCTTCACAATCCAGTCATGCAGAAGTGGATTTCACAATATGAGGATCCAAAGCAAGAGCGACAAAGGGCACGAATCGAGTGGAGACGGGGAAGACGACCACCGATGCACTATTCGACGGGTCTGGAGAGCCTACCAACATTTGTGATCTTAAGATGGTTGCACAACCAATTGAAAAGCGCTTAACAATGCGGTGAAGAAGTGACTGAGGAAGAGTGGAAGTACTCTCGGGGTTGCGCGACCAAGGTAAGTTTGAAATGTACGACTAGTAACTTTCTAGATGTTTGAATGGCTTGTCAGTTTTGTATCTTTATTTTGCAAACAATACGTACTATGGATGATGGAGTTGAGGATTATATTGTCTTGTGGGTGACTATTTTGGGTCTATATTTACCTTTGCACTTTTTTTCAAAGGTAAATAGACAAATGAAACATTCAATTTGGTTGATGGGTGGCAAGGCATTCAATGCCTTGCCACCAAAAAAAATTCCTCTCGGACGTCGCTATGACCGTCGCTATATAAGGCTATGCAGCGTCGTTATAAGCATTGCTACTGATGGCTCTACAGCGTCGCTATATAGCAACGTTTATAGCGACTGCCATAGCGACGCTTATAGCGACGTCCCCGTATCAATGCTCATAGCGACGCTCTTAGCGACACCGAGGGTTATAAAAACCCAGTGTATTTGCGTCGCTAAAAGCGTCACAAGAGCACACAACCTCTTGTAGTGTAAACACCCGGTGTGGCTTATATCTTTTTGTAGAGATTTCCTTTTTTATGTTTGTAAAAGCCAAGTGTTAGTACTTAGTGTTACAAAACATTAAAATGCCCTTCAAGGACCACTTTCCAAGTCCCTTGCTAGTTATAAACATAATTGCATACTTGACTAGGTGCTTACTAAAAGCATCATTTTGGCTTTCCAAATGCTTCCTCATGGAATTAGGGCTATTCTAGTGCAGTTTTACAACTACAAATGACTTTATATGTTGAAACCAAGAAACTATGTATTTTTTTGGCTCTCTAACTCAGTTAATTCTCGTTGCTTTCACCCTATCTTTAATTTTTTATTGTGCAAAATCTCTTAAAAATATTGAGTCCTACACAATAAGATTGAAACCAAGGTTTTAGGTGCCCCAATGGTGTCGGTACCACATACTCACTACAAGAGGTTGTGTGCTCTTGTGACGCTGTTAGCGACAGAAATACACTGGGTTTTTATAACCCCCGGCGTCGCTATATGCGTCGCTCATAGCGACGGTTATAGCGACGTTTACACAGAAGACTATAGCGACGCTCATAGCGACGCTACAGAGCCATAAATAGCGACGCTTATAGCGACGCCCGAGAGAATTTTTTTTTGGTGACAGGGCATTGAATGCCCTGCCACCCATCAACCATATTGTACTTGATTCATTTTTTAAAAAAAGTGCAAGGGTAGATAATAGACCCAAAATAGTCACCCACAAGACGCATTGTTTGCAAAATTGATAATTGTACACATCATAGGCAAAATGAATTGATTGGCAAATGTAATAATGACAATTGTACAACATCATAGGCATAAAGAATTGATTGGCAAAAGGAACTGCGGTGACAAATGTAATAATATACATGGTTCAAAAAGACGTATAAAATCCGTCTCATGATACATAAGCTATGAGAAACCCTAAACTAATGCTATCTAGCTATGGCTAAACTGACGTCGTCTAGTCAGACGTCTCATCGCGTCCAAGCAGCGTATCTGCCGGATTCTGCAAAAAAAGACAATAAGACAGCTTTCAGTAAGTATAAACATATAACGACATTTATAAAACAATACAAAAAATAAAAAAGAGTAAACCCTAATACTAACCATGCCGCCGCGAGAACTGAGAATGCCCATCAGGGCGTTTAAGCCCTTCCTGCCTGCGTACTCGCGCTCGTACGGTGTGGGATCACGTCCTGTCATCGACCACTGTCAAAACATACAAAGATTTCATTATGTTAGAATTAAAAAACTCATAAACCCTAAACTATCGAACATAAAGAGCAATGTGAAAACACTTACAAAATCGGCCTCAAATGATGCCCATCTACCGCTCCCCAAGTGGTGCGAGCTCCCTGCCTCTACTCGCGCTCTGGCTGCATCCTTTTGTTGCTTCCACTTGTCGGGATTCTTGCGCGCTGCTTTCTTCGCATTCTTCCAATCTTCTTTGGCCAGCCAATCTGGCCTGTTCCACCCATTCTTGATTGCTTTTTGCACTTCAGAACGCTTGTGTTTGCAGTATTCGAGCATTCGAATCTTCATCAGGTCTTCATTGAAGCGCTGATCCCGTGTTGGAACGGGAAACTCATCATGAAGTATGCTGATGACTCTGTTTTTTAAATCACTTGGTACTTCACTCCATTTGTTTAGTATGTAGTGTCTAAACAGCTGAGAGCAAAGACCACGCATGCGCGAGATCACCTTCTTGCCGTCATCATCCATGATGATGCCGCCGCTGAAGTCGATGGAGTAAGACAAGCCCTCTGGCCGGTGACGCGTGAACCTGGGTGTCCCGGCAGGGGTCTCTAGCGGCGTGTCGATGGGGGTACGGACGTCAGGTGTCTCCACCGGCGTCTGGGCCCCGAAGCGAGGAGTGTCGAGTGGGGTGGCTCCTGGCGGAGTAGGTAGAGGTGTGTAGCTTCTAGGAACAGTCAGCCGTGCAAAACCTGGCGTAGATGGCGATGTTGTGGCTGGTGTGGGGGCGGGCAAAGAAGGGGAGGGTAAAGAGCTTCGTCGAACACGAGGCGGTGTGGAGGCATCGGTGGCGGAATCCCCACAACAACCGCCACCGCCACCACTAGAGCGCCGGTGTCTAGACGAGTGTGAAGCTCGTCTCGTCGACGCCGAAGCTTCGGAGCGCGCCGAATGCTCCGAAAGAGAGGGAGATGCGGATGGAGTAGGAACACGCGATGATGTGCCAGAGCGATGACGCTCCACATACCACTGTCTCTGCTGTGGTGACAAAGAAGAAAGAAACTCCTCATCATCCATACCTGCATTAAACACACGAATATTTAAACTTAATATTGAATGAATAGAGTAGATAATGACGCAAAGACCATTAAATACAATGACGTAATGACGCATATAAATACAATGACGCAATGAATTGAGTGATAGAAGAGACAAGTAGAAAACTCAGAATTTTCAATCAAAAGATGTGAGCGCGAGTAGAAAAGAGCGTTATACACCCTGGAAGGTACTTAGAGAGCCAGAGCTTTTACAACACGGAGCAAAATTGTTCAAATACAATATTTGTGGCTTTAAGAGATCTCTCTCTCGTCCTCGCATAACTCAGCATAACTTCCTATATCTATATAGAGCTCTCCGTTTAAACACATATCCTCTGTTTCATTTTGTAGCTCCTCTGCATGCACCCCATATAGAGTAGTAGCATCTTGATGCTCGTCTGGCACCACCGCAGCGGCTTCTGATTGAGCATCTTCTCTGATCTCCTCCATTGATGCCGTTGTGATTGGCACATGGTAGCCTTCATACGTCCTTGCACTACAAGGGGCTACCTCTATGACGTACCACCAGTTTGATGTAGACTTTGTAGGATGAAATATTACCTGCCAGAGCCACATAACTTACATGAGAGCTTTCAAGCACATAACTTGTAAAAGGGGGATGTTAACTATTTACATACTTACTTGTTCACAATGCTCGGGTAGTACGAAAGTGTCTCTTAGGTCAGTCCATTTCTTAGTAGAATCCACCTCAAGAAAACCAGACTCTCCTCTACGCACAGTAGCGTTGCGACCCTCCATGATTATCTTGAACCATTGCACGTCGAACAAGTCGACAAAAAATCCTCTGTAATCGATCCTCAAAATCTCTTGCAGCGTGCCGAAGTAAGTGAGTTCCACCACCACAGGATCTGCATCAGAGGAACGTCGTCGACTGGATTGTTCAAATTTTTCCATGATTCCACAATCTTGAGTAAAACGCTTTTTGTCGATTCGTTCCACCCTAAAATGTCGACCTTTACACCATGCTGCTGTGTATGACTTATACTACAACGAACAAAGATTATGAGTGGCCGTTCAAACGTTTATAAATAAAGTCACTTGCTAGTCGTACATTGCAAACTTACCTTGGTCGCGCAACCCCAAGAGTACTCCCACTCTTCTTCAGTCACTTCGTCACCGCATTGTTGTGCGCTTTTCAATTGGTTGTGCAACCATCTTAAGCTCATGAAGGTTGGTAGGCTCTCCAGAACCGCTGGATAGTGCATCGGTGGTCGTCTTCCCCGTCTCCACTCGATTCGTGCCCTTTGTCGCTCTTGCTTTGCATCCTCATATTGTGAAATCCACTTTTGCATCACTGGATTGTGAAGCATGCAAAATCGGTTGATTTTAGCCTCTAGATCTTCCGTCATCTTCTTCTCAACACTGAGATTACACATGACAATCCCAGATATCCCTGGCAAAATCCGACCATGTTCCATCTATATGTTTCCACGCTACGCAATCTGCAGGAATTCGTAGCACACCATCCGAAGATTTATTCTCCTCATGCCATGATGCTAGGGCGGCCATGGACTTACATTCGAAGAAATGCTTGATGCGAGGAAGCAGAGGGAAATGTCGCAAAACCTTTTGTGGAATTTTTGTCCCGTGGAGATCTACTCGATATCTTTCGGAATCACATTTCGGACACTTCTCCATGTCTATGTATTCCCCTCTGAAAAGAATGCAGTCATTAGGACAAGCATGGATAGAATTGTAATCCATCCCCATGTTTCGCAAAATCTTTCTTGCTTCATCTCGAGAATCTGGCATCACATTGTCAGCTGGTAGTATGTGCTCTTTCAGCAATCTACACAACATAAAAATATGATACAGTCGTGTAAAAATCTATCAGATCATTATACATTTAGAGTTTTATTAAAGTAAACTAATTGTAATAGATCACCTGAAAAGCGCTGTGACGCTAGTGTCACTCCATCCAAACTTTGCCTGCATGTTGAGAAGAACCAAGAGTGCTTTCAATCTAGACATACGTGCTCCATTATACAATGGCGTATCGGCTTCACTTTTCATATCATCATAGATAAGCCTTTCTGAATCCATGATCGTCTCGATCATTTCATCAATCTCGGGCTCAAACATTGCCTCGTTGGGAATGTGCTCTGCATGATCATCCCCCGAGCTGTCAGAGGCTACATCTTGTGGCCTCACATATGCTGCTTGACCAAAGCGCCTGCGAACACGTCTATTGGGTTGCAAGATTGCTGCTTGTTGGCCAACGTCAGAGTCCGACGAGTTATAATTGGCAACAACTCGATCTATAATAGATGGATCGAACTCGCCAAATTCGCGAACGTGCTGCAAAGAACACGTGTTGTCCGTCGCACAGCATGCTTGCATTGATTACAAGGACATAAGACCCTCGTTGAGAGATAGGTGTTTCGGTTGGACGGTCCCACATCCTCGTCGCTACTCATAATGAGGATAAAAAACTTATAACCTGGACAACAAATTTAATATTCTATTGGCATTCTTCGTCTTATCTCTCTCTCTCTCTCTCTCTCTCTCTCTCTCTCTCTCTCTCTCTCTCTTTACCTCACATTCTCTAGTCATGTCCAATCCCCGCACACCTCGGTCTAGAGGTGCACGGAGATCAGAACCACCGGGTTATAATCTCGTCTTTATTGGTCAATACCTATATTTGTGGGTACAAGAAATCTACACACCCACGTCTACATGATACTGCATGTAGTGGACAAAACCCCTTTGCCTCTTCTCTAGCTGTAGCACTTCACAGCATCTTAACATCTTTTCACAGTAGATCTTTTCACTGTTCGTCTAACTCTAAACCCTAAACCGTAAGTAATTCTTGCGTGGACTCGATCTAACGTAAATAAGCGTAAATCTAAATAAACATAAATCTAACTAAAAATAAACCTAAATCTAATTTAACGTAAGTCTACATCTAACTTAATCTTTAACATCTTTTGGGATAGTTTCCTACGACGTTAAAACTCTCTTCTTCTTGTGTGTGTGTATGTGTGTGGGTAAACCTAAATAAACCTAAGTTTAATCTAATATAACATAAATCTAAATCTAACGTAAATTATGTTATATTAAAAACAAAGAACTAAACTAACAGGGATTATAAGAACCTTAAAACTGATTTAACACATAATTTTTCACATAACTCGGCAAGAGTTGGCATTCTCATCACTAAAGATGTGAGAGTTAACTTCCGGCGGTGACGCTGCCTCATCTCCATCCACATCTGACGACAGCAATTGGCCCTTTAGACCGTTCTTGCTCTTGTTACTAACTTTGAAGTTGTTGTTGAATGACTAGAGGTTGTCTAGATGGTCATTGTGTCGGGGATGTAGTGACTCTTGCCGCCCTGAAGATCCACCTTCTTCCCTATCTTCTGAAGACATTTCACCAGTACTTTTGGATCGACGGAGCCCACCATGAGTGAAGGCAGCAATACCCTATATTCCATTGAGGGCTTTCTTCACCCGCTTCATGCAGGCATCGCAGTCTATGGAGACCTAAATCTAATCTAGTATAACGTAAATCTAAATCTAGCGTAAATAAACGTAAATCTAGTTAAAAATAAACCTAAATCTAATTTAATGTAAGTCTACATATAACCTAATCTTTAACGTCTTTTAAGATAGTTTCCTACGACGTTATAACTCTCTTCTTCTTGTGTGTGTGCGCGTGTGTGGATGTGTGTGCCAATAAAAAGAGATAAATGGTATAACCTTTCTATCACCCATGCCAAGTATGATAGATTGATTATGCCATTTCCCTCTTGAATAATAGGTCTTGAGTTCAACTCCTCGTCGGCTAGATCTTTAGGTCTTTTAATTTTAATTAGTTTCCTACGACGTTAAATTAGTTTCTCTCTCTTTCTCTCTCAATGTGTGTGCGTTTTTTGGATCGTATGCATGTTTTCTCTCTCTTTTCCTCTCTCAATGTGTGCGTTTTTTGTTTATGCATGTTCTCTCTCTCTTTTCCTCTCTCAATGCGTGCGTTTTTTGTTTATGCATGCTCTCTCTCTCTCTTTTTCTCTCTCAATGTGTGTGTGCATTCTTTGTTTATGTATGTGTGTGTGCGTTTTTGTTTTTGTTTGTACTCTCTCTCTCTCTCTCTCTCTCTCTCTGTCTCTCTCTCTCTCTCTCTCTCTCTCTCAAAAACACTATGTGTGTGTGTATGTGTGTGTGTGAGAGAGAGAGAGAGGGAGAGAGAAAGAGGGGAAGGGAACATGAGAATGAGGAGAGGGAAGGAGCATACCTGGCTCTCCTTCCTCTCCTCGTGTGTGTGTGTGTGTGTGTGTGTGTGTGTGTGTGTGTGTGTGTGAGAAGAAAGAGAGAGAGAGAGAGAGAGAGAGAGAGAGAGAGAGAGTGAGGGAGAGCGTTACCTGCTCCTTGCTTGAGGACGCTGAAAAACTCAGATCTGAGATCTGAGTTTTTGGGCGCGCTCGGTTATTTTTTTAGCCCAGTCGGCGTCGCTATGAGCGTTGCAAATTTACAAAAAAATTTGCGACGCTCATAGCGACGCTTATAGCGACGCCGAGAAATTTTTTTTGAGCGTCGCTGTGTGAGCGTCGCTAATATGAATAGCCTCTTGTAGTGACTTTGACACATTAAGTTGATCTGTGTGAAAAGTTTGAAATTATTTGAGTTATTTAATGCTTATGTCTCAAGAATTAAATTATCAAAGTTTTCTCATGCACAGTTTTGAATATTTGAGATGATTTAATAATTGTTTCTTACCAAAGCACTTCTACTTGCCACCTTGAGTCCTCAATGGAGAGAGTAAGCAATGTATCACTTTCTAAAATTCACAAATACATCCAAAACATATTTTTCTTTGTAAACAACAATATGCTTGAAATAGCCATATCAAACACGTAGAACTTCACATTATTTTATATACTCTCAGTAAAAAAAAAATCCCATGAAACTTGCAATTATCTATAGCACAATTGTGAAAAAGTGACCTACAATTTTCTACAAGGTCTCTTCATTTCATTGTCTGATAGAAGTATGTCCCTACAAATTTCAAAAAAGCTATTCTTAGCTAAAATCTAATGAGATCCTGATGGTGTTGCATGAGAGTAAACATCAGAGAGAGACGACACTAGGCTTGGCTGAGGAGAGGCGCATGCCTAGTGCTAACGAGCTTGCATCTACTTGGCGCAGTGAAGGGATTGCCAACCTGTACAAAAGTGGACTCTAAGGGCCCCTTTTTCTATATTTTCTTTTATATGCAATGCATAAAACAAGTGACACATGGGCGTTGTTGGCCAGTTGGCTCACACATCATGACGCACATTCGGGATGGTGTCTATTTTAAAGTGTAAAGGACACCTAGCTAGCAACAAGGGCATTTGTCTAGATGGCTTAACCCATCTCACATTAATTTATTGTGATGCACTTTGGTGAGGGCTCAAAATCCTAGATCTACCTTTTGTGAGGGTAAGAGAAATGAGGGGAGAGAAATTCAAAGGAGGTAAGGTTGCAGTGGGAGGAATCTCAGTAATGCTTGAATATAATATAGCCGGAGCCATAGTCCCAATAAAATTTAAAACTGTTAATCAATAGCCACCCATTATCAGTGTTAATCAATAGCCACTAATTATCAGTGTGAACAGCAACCCATGATAATATTTTTGGATTTCCTTTTGGTATAGTAAGCACGGAGCAACAAGTAGAGTGATACATTATTAGCTTTGTGTGTGTGTGTGTGTGTGTGTGTGTGTGTGTGTGTGTGTGTGTGTGTGTGTTTCAATGCAATTTGATCATGTACATGCATGCTAGTTGTTGGCAGGGGTGACAAAGGAGAGCACAATTTTGAGAAGGGCTTGGTAGGATGCGAGATCATAGATGGGAGAGACGATATGTAACCAAGCTTGTAGAGTACTTTTTTTCATTGAAGGTTCCATTAGGTCTTAGTTGATTATAATATAATATATTTAGTATTGTTTTTTTAATCCATGTGCCTTTAGCTAGGGTTTTTTATTTCATAAGTTGCTTCACTATGCTTTGAGCTTTGAGGTCATTCTTTGCACCCTACGTCTCCCTTCACATGGGATGCTTGCACAACTAGTCCCAACTCACAAGCATTGGACTTTGTGTGATGTATGATTGAGCCTTAAAGGCGGTGATGGTTTATTTTATTTTTTATTTTTTTATTTTACCATCAACGCGGCGAAGGTAGTAGGGAGAAACAAGTTTCTACCCGGCAAGTACAATGACCTGGTTTTGAAAAAGGTTGTCTTCTCAGTTAACAAAATTATTAGTCTCTCTTTTAAGAATATTCCTAGATTAATGTGTCTCCTAACTTCATTCTAACATATTTGATCCAATTTCTATCATAGCTTTCTTCTCCATAAAGCTATTCTGAAATCAGCCTTTGCCTATGTTATTGGAAAGGGTTGTATATTTTTCTCCCACCATGGTAAGGTTAGATTTTGTACCCTTTTCTTTTGTAGAAAATGAAGTGAATGTGTCTCTAGAGGATTTGCCTATAGCCCTTGCTATCAAAGCTCTTGTAGAGTCTCTTATTTGTGATGTCTTGCAAATTAAGTTTGGTTGGCAGAATTTCTATGTTTACAAATTCAGCCCCTAGTGAGGAGTATCGGGACAGTTTCACTGCTCAGGAGTCCATGTCAGCCTTCAAAAGGTAAATATTGAAGTTTATAAATTATGACAATTTACGTTCATGCAAAAACTCTTTATAAATACACTATCTGTTTGTGTGGATAATGTTGTTATTTAACTCTCTGTTAACCCTAGTCTAACATGACATTTTGTATATATGTTTTGTTAATGTGTTTTCTTAGGCCATACATAGCCGATCGTGCTTGCTTTCACACTAGATTTATAAGTTTTATGCACGTCCTTTCCTCCGTAAATCGTGGTCAGCCACATTGGTTGGGAGTTCAATTAAGAGTTTAAAGCATGCGAGTTGTTTTCATGTGATACCTTTTTAAGACGGCCGCACTCATGAAAACTTGACCTAAGAAAATACATAAAAAAACATATATACAAAATTCCATGTCAAACTATGGTTAACAAAACTTCAATAATAGCAGTGTACACAAACACATCCTAAAATCACCTTTAAATTTGTAAACAAGACTCAAAGACAGCATCCATACACAATCAAATTAGAGAAAAGCACAAATTATATGATTTACCACTTTGTTACTACAACAAGGACTCTTCACATTCTTCAACCACTCATACTAGTACATCCATAGAGCAACTTGATAAGAGAGTTGATTAAACGATTCAAAATTTTCTACGGGGACAAAGACAACCCTTCACATTCTTTAACCATTTACAATATTCCACTTTTAGGGGTACCTCTACAGACTACTTTGGAAGGGAAAATGTGATTTATTAAAAAAAAAGGGCAATTTTTAAAAGGTTAATGGTCTACTAGTTTGAATACTAAATTGTAAATTACTCATTGTATTAGAGGGGTGGGTCACTTATTGCACGTAACGATGGGATGTGTTGTCCTTCTCGCATGTCTATTTTTTTGCATTTCCCTTCCCACTAAAAAATTCCCCCATGTGCGCTTGAGGAGCATCTCTGTTTTATACTTCCTTTGTGCCAGGACTTCTTTCTCCCTCAAGGAGCTCTGCTGAACTTGAAAGGTAAACCCTACTCTCTATTCGAGCTGTTCTCCATGTGTGTCATTCTTGCATATCATGTTTTTGCATGTCCTATTTTTGCATTCCCACCCTATACGTACTTGAGCTACTCTGTAGGCATTAGCCATTCTCGTCCTTCTTGCACAAGTCGTACTATGAAGTCATATGCCCGCGGTTTACCAAGCCACGGGACCTTGAAGAACACGATGCAAGAACCTGCATTTGAATATGAGACCCCTCCTCCTAATGAGCTAGCAAAGCAAAGCAAACCCTGCGCATTCCAACAAAACTGGAGGTAAAGGGGGTGCTTGAAAGCCTTGAGTATTATGCGTCCAACTTGAAGGTGTCAAAAAAAGTCATCAAAATGTATGCATGCGTCTACTTTGCATTGTGTTTTCCATTGTTGCAAGGGCTCCAAAGCTGGTCTTTCAATAAGCTCTATTTTTTTGTGCTTGCAACGTTTGAGTATCTGTGCCTATCCAAATTCTACTACTCGACGGAGGAACTACATGAGAAGCACGGTCTCAGCCTAGACGGGAGGCTATTTAAAGAGCTCAAAGAAGAAGATATCCCTTATGAGGAGTGGTTGAGTGTTTTCAAGTGCTTGCACAAGAAAAACACGAAGCTATTTCTTCACCATGTGAGGGATGAGTTTGCCGATAAGTGCAAGATTTTGTACCAAAAGGTATATCAAGAGGCCCCATCCAATGGTGAGATGCTAGAAAAATTTTCACAAGGATTCGTGTATGAGAGGTGTCAAGCAGCATCGGCTGATCCAGCGACACATGCGATTGCATGGGCAAGGTTTGGTGGAGCCGTCCTTGACAATTGCAAGATGCAGAAAGGGGGGTTAGAGAGGAAGATCAACAAGTTTTGTGTTGATTATGGCTTCATCAATAGAGAACCATGTGTCTGTGAGACGGTGCCTTATCATCAATACCGACAATGTCAACAAGCAAGTTTAAGGCACGCAAGGCAGTAGAGAAGCCGGTGTATATTTAGGTACTGGACATGGCAGAGGAAACCAATTCCAAGGAGGATTACCTGCAAAAAGAGTTGGCTAGGGTGAAAGTGTAGTTGCATGAGAAGAGGGACCTATGGCTCAGAAATGAAGGGTTGTTCTTTGCTTATAGTGGCTTCTAAACTGAGTTGGAGCAACTAAACAAGGATCTGGAAGTGCTCAAGAACTCGCCGAGTTCCGATCAAAGAGAGGTTGACTACAAGGAGGCAAAGGTCAAATCCATCACCAAAATGTTATCCAAAGCAGGTGCCAACAAGGAAACTATTGAGAAACTACTTGAGCTATGCATGAGTGGTTATCATGCTAAATAAGATGCATAGAAAGTGCTTAGAGACAGCTTCATAGTTCTTATGAGGTGCTTAGACAGTACTGAGAAGTGCCTCATACTGCTCAATAGAGCTTATAAATTTATTGGGATTTCTTAGACACAGCCTCTGGGAGTTCACCTCTTAGACATGTAAGCCTATCAAGTGGTTGTGACAATTTGACAGTGGTCAAGATCACTGAAGAGTGATTCAAACTCTTTGTAGTCTTTTGAAGGCAGTTCAAAGTATTTGGGAGAACTTTCAGAATCTTTTCAAAATCCAACCCCCATAAAGTTATTAGCAGTGGTCAAAAATTTACTTGAAAGTGGTTTTTAAGTGTAGTTTACAAGCTTCTAGCAGCTTATACAAACAATAGCCCCATAAAGTGGTTGAAAGCACTCTCGGGGGATTCACCATGGAAAACTTACCGCACCACGTAAGTGCAGGGGAGGGGGGGTTTCTTACAAGTTACATAAGCGTATAAGTTAGGGGTAGGCACCCAATAATTTATCTCCCAAGCTTAAAAATAAGGGAGGAGGGTATCATATTTAGGTGGGGGGGGAGGGGGGGAAGAAGTGAAAAACGGGGAAAATGAGAGGAAGTTTTTGTGTTTCACAATTATGGCTTCCCAAAAGAGTCTGTCCTTGAACTTGTGAGTCAATATCTACAAAGATAAATGCAAGAACTAACACTGCTTTATATCAATTGCTTGTTTTGTGATTATAGTTCATTTGTCAAGGGATGAAAGTTATAAAGAGTTTGTATAGATGCAAATTTACACGAAGAACCTAGCACAACTTTATAACCATGTTTTTTGAGTAATTTAGATGGTTTATAATTGGACGAGTAGCCAGAGTGCAGGCTAATCGAGCACATAGTTTGAAAGTCAAACTATTACACATTGAAGGTACATTAGATGGTTTATAATTGGACGAGTAGCCAGAGTGCAGGCTAATCGAGCACATAGTTTGAAAGTCAAACTAAGACACATTGAAGGTACATCTAGTTATCAACAAAATTAGTTCCTTAATACGTTGCCAATCACTATGCTACACACTCTTTGACTAGTTTTACTTAGTTAGATCATGTAAGACCTAAATATTATATGTAAGATAGAGGTGTGATAGTTTTCTTCATTTATTGTCGTATAAGCGTAAAAGAGGGGTCATATTTCCTAATATGAGTCGTATATAGGAGTTTTATCAAAGTTGTTCGCTCGCAGGTGGCATCCCGTTTTGTATGTAGAGTGAATCCCCCGGAAAAGCACTTATCATTTTGCTTCAAAGTGGTTGTGAAGTGGTGGTTGATAGCACTTTACCTAGTGCATATCCTTACTTCGCAAGGAAAAAAGTTTTTTTTTTCCAAGAAAAAGATCCTTCTATTAGTTAATGAAACTGCCCATAGGGCTACAGCCACCTCTACTAGAGAGGGCTACATCAATCATAGGGGAGACTCTCCCAATGAAAAAACAGCATATGTACAATGAGGCTAAATCACGAGATGGGAGGAGGGAAAAGCCACACAAGTGTATGGTAGTGCCATCTGAGCCCACCCTGAACCATGGTGAAGAAAGGCCCAGGGCGCCTGAGTCGAAGGAAAGCCTCTCTATACTCTTGCATGTAGCCGGAGCTTCCCTGGAGTCTCTTGAACTATCCCCTGAGAGTATGGATTAGATCTAGCCAAAGATCTCAAACTGTCTCTGTTGGTGGTACAGGGCGAATCTCGAAGATGCGGAAGCAGCGGGCCCGCTAGATGAACCAGAGTGGCAGGCCACATATGAGCTCCCAACACTCCTCTCTCACTGCACCACTCCTGTGGAGTAAGCTCTGTAGCAGGTTGGAGTGTAGGTCGACCCCCCTAGAACACTATCATCCTACTAGTGGAAGATAGCTCAGACTGTAGTGTTGGGCCCGTGAGAGTGGACCAAGTAGCTGCCCCCCAAGTGTACTGTTATGCTGTGGAAAAAGTTGAAATCAGCCGAAGGACACGAAACCAAACCTATTTTGCCATAGGATAGTCCCAAAGACAGCGACGCTGACTCTCTACAGGATGGCCATAAGTTTTGCATGCTACCGAGAGACCGTTGTCGTGCTGTGGCACGTATATAGTGGGAATGGGCATTAAACAATTTATCTTGTGACTTTTTGATGCATAAGTATACTTCATATAATACTCATATTCATTAATAAAAGCTTTCTACGGTACCTTAGTATTACCTTTGAAGTAATATAAATGTACATTACTATTAGAAAGTACTGCAAGAGAAGTATCAATGATTGTGTCTCTTTTTGTCTGGGGAAAAAGCATTTGTATATTTCTTCTAATAACTCAGCTATACCCTACCATATATAAATTATTTTCTTCTTTTCACATTTATTTTATAATATAACCCTTCAATAATGCATACCTTCTTGGATACATACAAGAGGGAAGGCCTCCTAGAAGACTTTATGAAAAGGAAGATCCAAAGCTTCTTGAACCATCCCAATTTGAAAATCCCGACCTAAGGGCATGGAGAAAATGCCAAAACCAAGTGAAGCTCTTTTAGTAGGCCAATTTTGCCTTTTGAAGCATGTCAATCCGAGTTACAGGGAAAAGAGTGAAAAATCCTCTCACAACTACACTGCAAGAAGAGATGGTAAATAGGTGAATCAAGTGAAAAGAGGTAATCTTGGTTTTTTTCCATAAAATAAGATATTTGGAGGATAAAAGACACAAGCATGTGAATGTGACACCTCAAAGATGCCTTGAAGGACAAGACACACAAGTTGGGACCCCCTGCTGGAGCCACACAGAAGATGCCTAGGTGGGGCCCACATACATCATGCACCCATATACATCATGCACCCACATGGAGCCTCAACGACCAAAAATGCTGAATTTCATGATATTTTGAGTCCTAATACTGCCCATTTTAAGAAATATCCAAAGAACATTTGATTTGGACTAATTCTTTAGCCTAATCAAGTGATTATGTAAGACATGGCTCCCTCACCTATAAAAAGGGCAACCTTCTCTTCATTGGGGGTAAGTTATGAGTGAGTGAGAATAGCTCATTTCCATAGTGACACACTCATCTTAGTGTCACACTTTCTCTTGAAGAAAGGCTGAAGTCTTGCCTCATCTTCTCTCTCCATTAAGGTGGTGGAGATTGCTCTCATGTAAGATATATGTTGCTAGTTTTACTTTCATTTGCATATCTATTCCAATACTTGTCTCTAACTCTATCTCTATCTCTCATTGTCTATCTTTAATACCACCACCACACTTAGATCTATCTCTAATTCTATCTTTACTCCTCCTTTCATCTCTCTTGTTGTTTTCTAATTTTTTCATTGGAACGTATTCAAGCAGCAACCTTGTCAATGTAATGGGCACAACCTTCTTGCGGGAAAAAATTATGTGCACAAGGTTAGTAACCATATCTTCATCTTTCACAAGAATCCCTCTATGTTAAGGTTCTCATTCTCTTTCACAAACCCTAGAATCTCCTTGCTATATAGGTACTTCTCTCCCCGCAGTATCTTTATTGCCTAAGGGCAACAATAGGGCTTGAGAGAGAAACTCTCTTCTTCTTCTCCTTTCACTTCTTTCACACCTTTATCTTTGAACATACTAAGTATATCATCGATGAATAACCATAGTCCACATAGAGGCAATTTCTTTCATTTCCATTTTGTGCAATCTATTAGGGTCGACATTTGGATTAGTCGAAAGATTCACTTTCAGCAACGCATAGTGTTTCTATTTGGTCCTGAAAGGCTCAACGAAATACTTCTCTCACCAGATCCCATCATACTACCTATTATTGACTATAACTTCTCTTTTGATGTGAGTGTGGTTATTTTATTATGAATCAAGAGGATTTGTACTCACAACTAATCCCCATCGCTAGACAAAACATATACATTATAGTAAGCACAAAGCTACAGTTCCAAAGAGCAATCCGCAGGTTATTTGGACAACAAAGATTAAATATCATTAACTCATCCATTAACCCCTGTATCCTACCCATGATACGATATGAACGTAATCTCGATGTTTTGATTCAACATTAATGCTCGTAAGATCTTCCTGTATTTGCTTTATCTCTGTCACATAATCTGATATGAATCTATTTCCTCGCCATACACAATGTAACCTTTGCTTCAAGTGAACTTTTCGTGGTTCTGTACTGGAGTTGTTCATTCTTGCTAGTATCTCCCATGCTTCCTTTCGAGATTGAGCCTTCTTCACATGTGGTATAAAGAAGTCACTAATACATAGTGAAATCCAATGTATCACTTTCCTTGAATTCTCGATCCACTTCTTGTAAGCTTCTACTCCTGCTTGCCATGTTTTATGTGCTTCAACATTCTCTCTATTTGGTTCCAAACCAACCTCGGGACACTCTTGTTCACCTGTAATGTAATCCCATAAACCTTTGCCCATGATAAAGTTCTCCATCCTGTAAGACCATATGCTGTAGTTCTCTCTGGTCAGCTTCTCTCCAACAATCTGTGTGACTTGAGTTGAACTTTCTGCCATCTTCACTCTCTCAATTTCTTTCAAAGGATTTTGATAAAATTTTGGCAGAGTTTCGTTTGTATTTGGACAATATCTCAAGTGAAATTCTTAACCAAAGTGCTCATAAACACTGACAGAAAATCTCTCACTGCCAAGGGAAAATCCACTGACTCACTTTGCCACAGACTGACTCAGTACTATGCATAAATACTCTAAAACAATGTCCACATGGACCTGTATGCAAATGCAATCCATACGCTGTCCTGTACCACATATCCATACATCCACCTTCTTCCCATAGTCGTAAATGACATATGAGGTCTTTCGCGGGGCTAGTCGGGGGTTCGCTCCAGTACCTAATCCACCTTGCCAAGGTACCAAAGCTCCCAAGGCAAGGCTTCAAAAAACCTCACTCGACCCTCACAAAGGCTGCAGTTTTCCAAAATACATTGACCGCATATCCATACATAACCACAAAGTACTCAATCTGACAATATAATCGTCTCAACTTCTTCCCACAACCTTTCTTACATAGGCGGCTGTCCATAACGGACCCACAACAACCAAACATAATCTTCGATAACACAATATCATGATGCAAAAGCTCTATGTCGCTCTCCAAAACCTGTGTAAATGCTAAATTCTTCACCTGTAACCTGTAAATCTACTGCCGAGTGCAAAACTGGACATCTCCTATGCTTGTGTGAATTGGCTGTTTGCTACAGAAAATTGCAGATTTTGGCAAATCTGAGTATGCCAATGCGTCCGGAACGCCCAAAAACATAAAGATAGACTCCTAGATCACTGTATTCCGAGTTCGGGTCAGGGAGTTATGACCAAAAAACCTCTCTTTTTTATTGTTTTCCAAAGCTGCGGAAACCTGTGTATTGACTGTAGCTCCTCAAACTGAGCTCTGATACCACTTTGTAGAGTGCGCAGGTGATGGAGAAGGTAGGAAAGAAGACTACACACACACACACACCAACACACATCGAGACACACACACACACAATCGTTACCTTGTAGCAGCCATTCAACGAGCTGCTCTTCTCTTCTTCTTCTTTGAACTATTATCCAAAGTATATTTACAACATAGTATAGTCAGAGTCCAACCGCCCATAGCACAATGGACATATTCTTTAACATCATATTCTTTAACATTTGTTTGCAGATGTGCTTCCTCTTAGTGAGGGAGTAGGAGTAGAGGAAGGCATGAGCCTTTGCAGGAGAAAGTGCTATGAGGAATTAGAGCCAGATCAGCCCAAGGGTTTTGTACCCGAGTTTGGGAAGTAGATCCACGGATCTGAGAGTGGTAGACTCTCAAGATGTGATCCGGAAGTTGAAATTCCCAAGGGAAGGACTTCATGTCCAAGAAAGCAGAGTTATTCTGCGGGAAGAGGACTCTAGGAATAGACTTGAAAAAGAGTTGCGTGGATGTCATGCCCTGAGTCTGGAAGGTGAGATCTAGAGGCGAGAACCTTGATTCTCGAGGATTTGGAATAAGGAATGGAAGTTTCTTGGAATAGGGTTTTTCCCTAGGAATAGGAAGTCGAGGCTTCCAGGAACCATCAAGTTTTATTCTAGAACAAACGTGGTAATACGTTCGGTTCAAGTGCTTGTATAGACTTCTCCTCATAGTAATAAAGATACTATTACGGGGGGGGACGAGTCCATCTTCTGGTCCCCAATACTGTGTCGATCTTCTCACTCTCTATCTCGCTCTCTCTCTCTCTCTATCTATTTCTCTCTATATCCTCTGGCTTCAGTATTAAGTGATAAATTCTATTTATCCAAATTTTATATTGCTATGCGCTCCCGTTTGTGACAGTGGTATCAGAGCATGGTCTCCTCTTTTTCTCTCTAAAGGAGGATGACTCTGGGAAGATACGCGAAGAAGCCATGACAAACCAAGAGAGAAGTAAGCAGGCGGAATCCTAAGCCCTGCAGGAAAAGCTCGTAGAGTTGGGAATTTTTTTCTCTTTGCAGAAGTCGACACAAGACTTGGGATTCTCTGAGAAGGTGACAAGAGCATGATGCTCAAGAACCTAGAGAATCCAAGGAGCTGAATGCTCAAGATACTTCAGAACCAAAAAATATCCAAGAACATCAATCCAGAACCATAGCCATGAAAACCCATCTTTTCAAGAAGGATATGAAGGTCTTTAGACCTCAGAACACTCTGGTCAAGTTTGATACTTTTGACGGAACGGAAGATGTTATGAAAGCTACTGCTTTCATTAGACAGTTTGAAGTTGCTTTTGCAAACGGTAATTTTTTAAAAGTGCCGAGGTGAGGCATGTGACCAAACACCTCAAGGGGATTGCAAGTACTTGGTGGTACCAAAGCTCTGCAAGGAACTTACAACAAGACTTGGATTCAATTCAAGGCTGAATTTTTTGACAATTTTTTTTCCTCTACGCTTTGAGGAAGGCATCCAAGAAGATTGGGATTGGTTTGCCCAATAGGAACACGAGCAAGTCAAAGAAAGTAGTGGTTAACTGTTGCTAAGGTAGCTCCACTCTTGATCCTCTCTGAGGAAGGAAAGATGAAGAAATTCATCGAAGGACTTTTGCCCGAATTTTGTAGACGCATCTGCAAGAAACTTTGCAACAAATGGGGGAGTTAGCGATAAAAGTTGAAAGTGTACACCTCGGTGTACATAGAACCTAATCCCCATAGTGGGACGGGAACCATTGAACACATAAAAGTTGAAAGTGTACACCTCAGTGTACATAGAACCTAATCCCCATAGTGGGACGGGAACCATTGAACGCATAAACAATGAATTTTTTTTACCTCTCCTCGAAGAATATGTTGCTATCCAGAGAAAGTTTGGAGTAAGGGAATTCAATCTAGCTCCTAAGTTTTTTGAATAGAAGTCCCTCAAACTTTAAGTGAGAGGGCAGTTCTTTGATCAAAGTTAAATCTTTGAGGGATTCAAAAACTGGGTATTGCTTTTATGCACAAGGTATATAAATTTGTCACCATGATTGATCACTCTTGAGTGTTTATGAGAGTAAAATTGAGTTGAAACATTGCTTTATGCGATGAATTAGTTTGCTCAACTATCTCGAAGGTTACTGTTGGGGTATAAAGCCCAATGTGGTCGCCCAGGTAAGTGGGCGGGCCGCCAGGTATGTACACATATTCTCTTGTAAAAACCTAATAAGAACTCACTATGCTCTACACATTGCACTAAAGTGAGTTCACCATATCGTCGTGCTCTTCTTCTCGCACTCTCTCTCGCATCGCACTTCCGCTCGTACTCCTTCAACTGGTATCAGAGCTCAGATCGAGACTCGGGGCAGCACTGCAGGAGGCTAGAGTCACCAGCTCAGATTGGAGTGAAATTCGAAAGGCGAAGACACGGCCCCAAATCCTGTAGGGCGAGCTCGAAGAGCTTGGTGTTCTCAGAATTTCATTATGAGGTCATCTCGGCCACCGTTCGGCTTCGACAAAGGTCTGTGCAGGCCATTTTCGACTACGTGGTCTCGGCGGGTGCAGATCCGACTCTGCAAATTTGGGGTTTTCGGCCTACGACTGCAGGTGCTGAGGATATCAACACTCTCAGAGTGTTGATTTGTGGCTGTATACACATCGAAGGACGGCTCACAGTTCTTGGAGGCGTGTCACATACGACACGGGCGCATCTACACACATACTGTAGGCGACATCCACTAGTTCATCAGGTAGCTTGTGTTTGCTGCTTGATATTCCAGATTTCATCCTGACATTGCAGGTACTTCCACATGGGATGTATTGTCAGAGATGATGTAGGTTTGTTGGCTGTGAGTCACGCAACAAACACCCGCCGCAGCGGTTACAGCATATAGTGGGAAATTTGTGGATGTATGACTTTGTGGGAAGTCTATGTACTGTCAGATTTATTGCAGCCTTTGTTGAGGGTCGAGTGAGGTTATATTGAGCTGGGGGATTCTCGAATGTTGAGATCCTTTCGGTGATACAGGTCTTGGAGCGATCCCTCGAGCACCCTTAGATAAGCAGCTAGGATGTATTGACTATGAGTTAGACAGTTGGGATTGCATCTTTTCTTTACTGCCGTTGAGGCATTGTCACAGTCTATGCTTACAGGACAGTCAAAGACAGTACAGGTGAAGGACAAGTTTACCCGCAGCTTACAGTGTCAGAGAGACAGTGTTTTTTGAGCTGTTTTTTGGTCTGTTTTTGAGTACACCAGAGCCATTTTACAAAGGAGACTCTGCCAAAATTTATGCAGAATCTAAAGATTTTTTGGTTCATTTGACAGGTTGATATTGGTTCAGAGGTCAGTTTACAGGGGAAACTCTGCCGAATTTTTCCCAGGAAAGTAAACCACTGTGAAGCGTAGCTATGGCTGGATCACAGGACACTGCTCTTTACAATATCAAGAAGCTGGATGGTGTTAGGAAATAAGACGTAGCTAAATAGATAATTTAGTAGATTACTTAATGGAGAGAGACATATTTACATACACGAGATTATAGAGTAGAGAGAGAGAGAGAGAGAGAGAGTACACACGATATACGTGGTTCACCCAATGTGGGCTACGTCCACGGGAAAGCAGCCACTCAATGGCTTTAGTACTTCAAAACAAGAAGTAATTTACAAAGGGATTATACCCTTAATGAAGCTCCCGCCTTGCTTCACTCTCACCACCTCACACTCACCTTGTTGCATCAACTTCACACTATGAAATGTGTGTAGAAATGGCCTCCTTTTATAGGCCAAAAGGGTTGCCCTCTCTTATGAGAGACAGCCATGTGTAGCCGCCCTTGTGCAAATAAGTCCAAATCGGACCCTCCAATCCGCCCATGTGTGCCCGCCCTTTAGAAGACAAGTCCGCTTTTGAATTCGGCCACCGGCCACCGGCCATTGACTTCCGACCACCGGCCATCGGCCATTGACTACCGGCCACCGGCCAACCGATCGAGTATTTTCCGACCACTTTCCGGCCGCCGTCCGACCATAATATTCCGGCGGAAAAAAAAAGTATCGGGGGCCTCCGCCCCCGAGGCCTCTAAAGTTGCCCCTGATTCTTGTCCGTGAAAATTTTGGTTTCCGGTGAGTGATTTTCCTTCACGCACGATGGCTTCTCCTCATAATGGGGGCCTTACAAATGTGCGCTTTTACCACAGAAAATTACAAGGGTAAATCAGGCTCCATACTTAACAATCTCCCACTTGGAGACTGATCTCCAAACCAAACCTGTGACTGCTTTCCATTCTGGCTTCTTATCCTTGAATGCCGATTGAAGATGAGCAAAAGCTCAACTTCTCCTTGTTGACCACCTTTGTAAACATGTCTGCAGGATTTTCACTTGTATGCACCTTTCCTAGCTTTAGCTGTCCCTCTTCCAAAAGAGTGCATGTGAAGTGATATCTCACCTCAATGTGCTTTTTCCTTGAATGAAAGGATGAGTTCTTCGCAAGATGGATAGCGCTTTGGCTATCACTATACAAGACACAATTGTCTTGTTTGAATCCAAGCTCTTCTAAGAATCTGTGAAGCCACAGAATTTCTTTGCTTGCCTCCGTCATTGCTACATACTCTGCTTCCGTGGTAGAAAGTGAAACCACTTTCTGCAGCTTTGAAGCCCAGCTTACCTTTAGGCAACTCAACCAACTCCCATGTTTGGTTGCGATGTAGTGAGTCCATCTCCACGTGCATGCTCTTTGTCCATTCTTCTTTGGATTCATGTTGCATAGCTTCTTCATATGATTTGAGCTCTCCAGAATCTGAGATCAAGAGATGGTTGAAGGAAGGAACAAACCTTTCTGGAGGTCTACTTGCTCTTGTAGATCTTCGGGGAATAGGTTGAGGCTCCTCATTTGGTTGACGTTGTTGCACATTGTCACCGTTTGCAGTCCTTGAGTCTTCACCGTCCTCAAGCTCTATGTACTCATCACCTGTTTCTTTTGTTTGTTTTCTTTCCAAGTAATCTTTGTACATATTTTGTTCGTTAAAAATTACATCCCTACTCCTTAAGATTTTACCATCTTTAGGATTCCATAGGCGTTACCCAAAGTCTCCTTCTCCATAGCCAATGAAGAAACACTTTTTGGACTTTGCATCTAACTTTGATCTTAGGCTTCTATCTATGTGCATGAAAGCCTCACACCCAAACACTTTGAGAAATGCATAATTCACCGGTTTACCTGTCCATGCCTCTTCTGGAACTCCCCCATCCAATGCCGTTGAGGGTGACTGATTGATTAAGTACACAGACGTACTTACAGCTTCCGCCCAAAGCTCAAGCGGTAGGCCTGCATGTAGCCGCATGCTTCGTGCTCGTTCCATGATTGTCCTGTTCATCCTTTCCAAAATCCCATTTTGTTGAGGTGTCCTTGGGGTTGTCCTTTGCCTCCGAATGCCATTGCTAGCACAAAAGCTTTCAAAAGCTTGGCTGCAATATTCGCCTCCATTGTCGGATCTGAGGCATTTAACCTTGGTACCTGTTTCATTCTCCACAAAGGATTTCCACCTTTGAAATATGGAAAATACATCGGATTTATTCTTCATGACATAAACCCATGTTTTTCTAGTCGCATCGTCTATGAATGTTACATAGTACAATGAGCCACCAAGTGATGGTGTACTTGCAGGACCCCAAACATCAGAATGAACCAACTCAAGTTTTTTATTTTTTCTTTCATTTCCTGATTTTTGAAATTTTACCCTCTTTTGTTTACCATAAACACAATCTTCACAGAACTCTAAGTCCACTTCTTTCAAACCTGGTAGAAGCTTCTTTGTTTGAAGGATTTGCATTCCTTTGGCACTCATATGCCCAAGTCAGTAGTGCCACACCGCACTGTCAACTTCTGTAGTTGTTGCACAAGCTGAAGGTTGCGTGCTAACAGTACACAAGTAAAGTGTACCGACTTTTTCACCCTTGGCAACCACCAAAGATCCCTTTGAGATCTTCCACCGTTTGTTTTCGAATGCAATGTTGTGACCTTCATCGTCCAATTGTCCTGTAGAGATCAAATTTTTGCGAAGAGAAGGAACATGCCTAACATCTTTAAGCTTCCATTCATTTCTGTTAGCAGTTTTGACAGAAACTGTACCTTTGCCGACAATCTCACAAGCTTCATCATCTCCCAAGTATACATACCCAAAATTACCTTTGGTGTAGTCTTGGAAATGTTGCTTGTGTGGTGTCGCATGGAATGAAGCCCCGGAATCTACTATCCAGGAATTAGACGCATTGTCTAATGAGAGAATTAGAGCATCTTGCTCTACTTTACCTGCCACATTGGCCTCCGATGTTGGCTTGTTGTCTTGAGACTCTGTCTCCTTCTTCTTCTTGGACCAGCAATCCTTCTTGACGTGGCCTTTCTTGCCGCAGTTCCAACATTCAAGAACTGACTTTGTGCGTGACTTGCTCCGCCTTGAGCGATCACGACCCTTTTGGTTTTTGAACCTCTCCTTAGGCCTTCCTCTTGTTTCCACTGATAGTGCAGCACTTGATGATTCTCCTGTGCTTCTCCTTCGCATTTCCTCGCTTAGGAGAACACCCACAACATCATCAAACTTAAGAGTATTTGTGCCAGCGATAGAATTACTTACAGCCATCACAAGGCTGTCCCAACTATCCGGTAGAGATGATAGTATAAGGAGAGCTCGCACTTCGTCATCGAAATTGATTTTCACTGATCGAAGTTGACTTATGTTTGTGTTAAAGTCATTTAGGTGTTCTACAACTGAACCATTCTCTGCCATCTTTAGATTGAACAAACGCTTCATAAGAAATACCTTATTGGATGCCGATGGTTTCTCGTAGAAGTCGTCAAGTGACTTCATCAAGTCCTCCGTGGTCTTCATCTCCGAAACATTGAAGGCCACCGTTGACGCCAAGCTTAACCGGATTGTTCCCAGTGCTTTTCGATCAAGGACAATCCATGCTTCATCTGCCATTGTTGCGGGCTTCTTCACAAGACCGCCTAGTGGCAAATAGAGGTCCTTCTGGTAGAGATAGTCTTCAATCTGCATCTTCCAATGTTGGTAGTTTTTGCCGTTGAACTTCTCAATCTTGAGCTTCCCTTCCTCCGCCATAACTCCCACTCAATTCAAGGAATTCTTTCCTTGAGATAATTTAGCTACGAGAAAACCTTGCTCTGATACCAGTTGTTAGGAAATAAGACGTAGCTAAATAGATAATTTAGTAGATTCCTTAATGGAGAGAGACAGATTTACATACACGAGATTATAGAGTAGAGAGAGAGAGAGAGAGTACACACGATATACGTGGTTCACCCAATGTGGGCTACGTCCACGGGAAAGCAGCCACTCAATGGCTTTAGTACTTCAAAACAAGAAGTAATTTACAAAGGGATTATACCCTTAATGGAGCTCCTGCCTTGCTTCACTCTCACCACCTCACACTCACCTTGTTGCATCAACTTCACACTATGAAATGTGTGTAGAAATGGCCTCCTTTTATAGGCCAAAAGGGCTGCCCTCTCTTATGAGAGACAGCCATGTGTAGCCGCCCTTGTGCAAATAAGTCCAAATCGGACCCTCCAATCCGCCCATGTGTGGCCGCCCTTGAGAAGACAAGTCCGCTTTTGAATTCGGCCACCGGCCATTGACTTTCGACCACCGGCCATCGGCCAGTGACTACCGGCCACCGGCCAACCGATCGGTTTTTTTCCGACCACTTTCCAGCCGCCGGCCGACCATAATATTCCAACGAAAAAAAAAAGACTCGGGGGCCTCCGCCCCTGAGGCCTCTAAAGTTGCCCCTGATTCTTGTCCGTGAAAATTTTGGTTTCCAGTGAGTGATTTTCCTTCACGCACGATGGCTTCTCCTCATAATGGGGGCCTTACAAATGTGCGCTTTTACCACAGGAAATTACAAGGGTAAATCAGGCTCCATACTTAACAGATGGAACCAATTTCCCATTGTGGAAGAAGTAGATTTGGCACGTGTTGGTACAAAAGAAGCAGATAAAACCTATAAAGCTCAAAGGGATAAAACCAGAAGATATGGACGAAGATGAATGGAGCGAAATGGATGAATTGGGACTTTCTACCCTTATGCTGACTTTGGCAGAAAGCGTTTACTTCAATGTAGCAGACGAGATGTCGGCTTATCAAGCATGGTTAAAGCTGAGTGATCTTTATGAGAAGCAAAGTGCAGCTTCACAGGTATACTGGCTTAAGAAGCTTGTTGACTTGAAGATGAAAGAAGGGACACCTATGTCCAATCATCTGAATGAATTCAACACAATCTATAGTCAGTTGTCAGCTCAAGGTGTCAAGTTTGATGAACCTGTTAGAGCTATGTTCCTGTTGATCACATTGCCGGAAAGTTGGGAAACTTTTCGCACAGCTTTGAGTAATTATGCACCTCCGGATGGTTTGAACATAGCAGGTGTAGAAGGAAGTCTGCTTACTGAAGAAACCAATAGAAAGAAAATGGACAAAGGCAAAGGAACAGCCTTAGTTGTCAGGGGAAGGACCAAAGAAAAGTACAAAGGTGGAAAGAGGAATCAGTCTCGTAGCAAGTCCCGCAGTGCTAAAGGCAAGAGTGACATAGAATGCTACCATTGTGGCAAGAAGGGTCACATGAAAAGAGACTGCAGAGAATGGAAAGCAGAAAAAGGCAAAGAGAAAGCTGAAGACCATGGTAAGAAGAACAAGTCCTCAGTGAAGATTCAAGAAATAAATGTGACAAACACTGTTGCAGAGGATGACAGTCTAGTGTCAGGAGACATCTACTTCTTGAAGAATACAATGGACTCAGCTCTTCTTACAGCATCTGATGGAAATGCACTGAGTGACTGGATTATAGACTCAGGGGCATCACTTCATGTGTCTCCAAACAAGGAGTGGTTTACCTCTTATGTGGCCACTAAAGATCATGTTCGGCTAGGCAATGGGCAGACATGTGAGATCTTAGGTGTTGGAGATGTTCAATTGAAGTTTCAGAATGGCTCTTCTTTCACGCTGAAGAATGTGAGACATGTTCCCGCAATTACAAAGAGCTTGATCAACACAGGTTTACTTGATGATGCTGGCTACGTCACCACTTTTGGACGGAACATGTAGAAAATATCCAAGGGTTCTATGACAGTAGCACATGGAGTAAAGTCTGGAGGACTTTACATGATTTATGTATCAAATGTCTCTAAAAATGTAATCAACGTAACCGAGCAGCCGAACGTTTCTTTGTGGCATAGCCGGTTAGGACATATGTCCAAGAAGGGAATGGAAATCTTGTCTCGTTCTGGTTATTTGCCTGGCTTTTCATTTAATGATTTTGAATTCTGTGAACATTTTCTGTATGGTAAGCAAACACAGCAGCCACATAAGCATAGAAGCAGTAGAAGAGATACACAGTTGGCACTTGTTCATGATGTTTTGTGTGGACCTATGCCTAACCTATCTCTAGGGGGAGCTTCTTACTTTATGACATTTATAGATGATTACTCGAGGAAAGTATGGGTTTACTTTCTCAAGCACAAGGATGAAGCGTTTAGTGTTTTCAAAACGTTTGTGACACTTGTGGAGAATCAGAGTGGCAAGAAGCTTAAATGCTTACGCACTGACAATGGTGGAGAGTATGTTTCAAAGGCCTTTCAGGACTTTTGTGAGTCAAAAGGTATAAAACGTGAACTTACTACTCCTTACAATCCTCCTCAAAATGGTGTTGCTGAGAGGATGAATAGGACCATACAACAGAAGGTCAGAAGTATGTTGTCTAATGCACAGCTGCCAAATGGGTTTTGGGCTGAAGCTGTATCAACAGCTGTTCATCTTGTAAATAGATCTCCTAGCAAGGTTTTGTAGAAGGATTCAGTGCCAGAGATGATATGGTCAGGCAAAATGCCCTCATACAAGCATCTCAGAGTCTTTGGTTGTGAGGCATATGCTCACGTTCCAAAGGAATTTAGGAACAAACTTGAGCCAAAGAGTAGAAAGTGCATCTTTCTAGGCTATGGTAATTCTTGTGAGATGGGGTACAGACTTTGGGATCCCGAATCCAGAAAGGTTGTCCGCAGCAATGATGTTCACTTTAATGAATCCAAATATCATTCTAAACCAGAGAGGGTTAAGGAGATTAGAAGAGTTGTCTTCCAAGAAGATGGACCTGCACGTGCAAGACAAAATGTCAGGGCTCAAGAGGAGCAAGGATAGGATAGAGTGGAACCACAGGTTGTGGCTGAGCCTGAGCCATCTATTGTGCGTAGATCTGGACGTGTCACGCGACCTCCTTATAGGTTTGTTCCATCTATGAATTATGTCATGTTGACTAATTGCAATGAGCCTTCATGTTACAAGGAAGTAGTGCAAATGAAGGACTCCGGGAATTGGCAATTGGCCATGCAGTCAGAGATGACAGCTCTGCATAAAAACCAGACATGGAAGCTAGTTAAATTACCACGGGGCAAAAAGGCTCTACCTTGTAAATGGGTTTACAGGTATAAGATCACCGCTCATGATAGTCAGCCAAAGTACAAATCAAGGCTTGTTGCCAAGGGCTTTAAGCAAGAACAAGGCATTGACTTTGATGAAGTCTTCTCTCCAGTGGTCAAAATGACTACATTGAGATGCTTTCTTGCATTGGTTGTCATATTAGATTTGGTGTTGCACCAAATGGATGTCAAGACAGCGTTCTTGCATGGTGATTTAGATGTGGAAATTTACATGCAGCAGCCAGAAGGGTTTGTTGAGAAAGGCAAGGAAGATTGGGTATGCCAGTTGTTAAAGAGTCTTTATGGCTTAAAACAATCACCGAGGGCATGGTACCATAAATTCCACATGTTTATGCTTTCTCAAGGCTACAAACGTAGTGAGTTCGATCACTGTCTATATACAAAGAAGGCTAAGGATGGTAGTTGGTTGATCCTTATTTTGTATGTGGATGACATGTTGATTGCTGGCAAGCACTTGGAAGAAATTTCAGCTTTGAAGTCAAAGATGGCAAAATCGTTTGACATGAAAGACATGGGTGAGGCAAGTCATATACTTGGTATGCGCATTGAGAGACACAGATCAAAGAAGTTGATTTGGTTATCTCAAACAGAGTATATTGACAAGGTTTTACAACGTTTCAATATGGAGAAGGGAAAGGCATTGAGTGTTCCATTGCCACCATATGTGAAACTTAGCAAACAAGATTGTCCTGTGTCTGAGGAAGAACAGGCTGAAATGGATAAGATTCCATATGCGTCTGCAGTGGGTAGTTTGATGTATGCAATGATTGCTACTCGCCCAGACATTGCATTTGCAGTGGGAGTAGTAAGTCGATACATGTCAAACCCAGGAAAGAAACATTGGGAGGCAGTGAAAGGAATATTGAGATACCTGAAAGCTACAAAGAGTATGCGTATATGCTATGGGAGTTAGGAGCTAAGTGTAAAGGGTTTTACAGACTCAGATTATGCAGGTGACTTAGACAATCGAAGGTCTACGTCAGGGTATGTCTTTACATTGGCTGGTAGAGAAGTATCATGGCGTTCTAGATTACAAGATTGTGTTACTCAGTCTACTACAGAGGCTGAATATGTTGCAGCATCAGAGGCATGCAAAGAATCAATTTGGCTTAATCGACTAGTAACAGATTTGGGAATCAAAGAAGAGATGCATGTGTTATATTGTGATAGTCAAAGTGCTATACAATTGGCTCGCAATCCAGTTTATCACTCAAAGACAAAGCATGTGGATGTGAAGTATCATTTCATCAGGGAAATGCTTGAGGATAAGCAACTTCAGCTTGTCAAAGTTCACACCACAGAAAATCCTGCTGATCTACTTACAAAAGGACTTCCCTCAGAGAGCTTTGCGCATTTTCGCAAGCAGTTAGGTGTAGGGTAGTACATCACTTCTCTACATCTCCTGTATATTAGCTTGTATAGTAGCTTCTCTCACACTTAAAGTACCACATTGGACTTTAAGTGGGAGGTTGTTGGGGTATAAAGCCCAATGTGGTCTCCCAGGTAAGTGGGCGGGCCGCCAGGTATGTACACATATTCTTTTGTAAAAACCTAATAAGAACTCACTATGCTCTACACATTACAGTAGAGCGAGTTCACCATATCGTCGTGCTCTTCTTCTCGCACTCTCTCTCGTGTCGCACTTCCGCTCGTACTCCTTCAGTTACTGATTGATCTAGTATCCCATAGTTTCCTATCAGATTACCTGTTATTGCGGGTAGGACATTATGAAGGAACCATTCCGAGTTTTCAAGAAAAGAAAAGCTTTTATCAAGCTTGAGTACCCTATGAGCCTACACCCTTTATCCGGTAAGGGAAGATATGGTAGTGCTTTTCGCGCAAGTGAATGAACACTCTCTTTATGAGGGAAGGACCAAGAGCCGGCTACGGCATGTGTCCGTGGAATTCGAGATTTGAAATCCCAGTTTCTCTAATGAGCAGGTTTGCTCCGGAACCAAGTCGAGGAATCATCTGGTTGAGCGGCTTCGCTCTAAGGATCTTACAAAGGGAAGGTAATTTCCCACGTTCATCGAAACTCTAACACAGCTTAAGAATTATGTACACCTTTGAGTACACGGATAACACACAAAGATGCGGACCTATGCCAAGGAGGGTCATCTACCAATCAAAAAAAAAATTCTGCTAACTGGAATGAGATGAACTAACTTCCTTTTCAGGGACTGGACGGGAGTTTTTTATACTCTCTTGAGCGCCTTTTTGTGCGCAAGGATATTTCGACACGAGAATCTCTATTTGAGATGCGTTCGGTAGAAGGAACTTCAGTTTCTATACGAAGAAGAGGTTTTCTGATGGTTGTTGATCATTGAGTATACTATGTGCTTTTACCATTACAAGTGGCAACTTTTGGTTGTGGTATATGTTTCTTTATGAGCAAGTCAAGTAGCATTTACACGCTGCTGGATAAATTCAAACTATTATGTTCATTAGAGTATAATTTGCCAATTGTTTTAAAATGGTAAGAATTACCTTAACCACATATGAGAGAACATCCTTGAGATCTAAAGCGGGTTGGCCCTTAAGTGGACCGAGTTTGAACTTATGTTCACATAATGGTATGGCTAGAAATTTTATATGCCTAAGATTTTTCGAGGAGTCCTAGATGCTAGCTAAGTGAAAATTTCTTGATTATTTTCGCAAGAAATAGGCGCAAGCAGGCGTAAAGAAAACACTGCAAGTGGTAACAACCCAATGGAGGAAAAATGTGGAAAGACATGCGGCAATGCACAAGGGATCTTCGAATCAAAACAATTAGCCTATCCAAAGCAAAGGCCTGAAATAAGAATTTACTTTTGGTAAGATGGAACACTTTGTCTACCATAGGAAGATTCACATGAGCTTAATGCTCTCGACATGCCCTATGTGAGAGGACACAAGAGGTTTAATATCCTCAGGACTAATAGCACAAGGTTATGCTCAAGGACAGAGACCTAGATTGATTTCTAGGAGGATTATTCTTCTCAAGGTTGAGAAGGAGAAAGTGAGATAACAGATTCTCAGATGAGAAAACTTCCAATCTGTTTGAAAGACGCGAATGACGAGTTCTTACATGGCTCGTAAGTTTTATGATTAGTGAAGGATATCCTCGAGATACTAGAGGAACAACATGAACCGGTAAGGTAAGTATTGAATTATTGAATTTTTGTTTAATTTCTATTTTTAAGTTCTCTTATGAGAAAGGACCAACTCAACTCACCATTGAACAAAATTTGGAATCTTTCTATCCACACATGGATTACACAAAATTTTATGGAGGTTTGGTAAAGTCTATGATGAGATGATGCTACAAGAAAAGAGGGTAGCAATGGGTATTCCTAATGTGTAACAAGGTGCGTGACGGGTGCATTGAAAAGGGAATATCCATAGTCCAGAGGAAATTCCGAGCTGTGTTAGAATTGTGCACAAGGAAAAGCAAGCACTTGAATGAAGATGGGTTCATAGAAAACTTTGAGGAAAAACAGATGCTTTTTCAGAAAGCGGAATTGCTTTTCGGGAAAGCAAATGCTTTCTCGCGAGGAAGTCTATGTCTGCATTGCAATTGTGCACATGATTGCATCCAGGGACTTGGGAAGTGATGTGAAAGTATTTTTTAACTTACAAGATTTTATTGAGTTTGTGGACAGATTTTGACTATTTTTAAAATATGTCGACCGCCCACTTAATAAGTGGGCAGCCATCTGATAAATAAAGCAATAGATCAGCCAGTGTTTTCTCTCTCTCTCTCTCTCTCTCTCTCTCTCTCTCTCTCTCTCTCTCTCTCTCTCTCTCTCTCTCTCTCTCTCTCTCTTTTCACAGAACAGCGTTAAAAAAAAAATTTCAGCCGCGATTTTTGCGCGGGCAACAGCGCTCTGCTATCTTTGTCGTGGCCAGGGAGCTATAAAAGCATCACAGGCCCTCTCCTAGAGGGAAAATCAATTTTTGCAAGGAGAAGATCCTGCGCAGATTTCAGCCGTAAAGAAGACGTTGTGGTGATGCCCATGGCTGTCCCAAGTGTACCAAATGTCGCCAAGACCAAGTGCGTGAGTTCCCTCGCGAAGAAGTGCCTACAGAGCATGTTTCCATCAGGACAAACTGCTGTTTTTTTCTCTGTTTTCAGCCCATAAATTGTAGATGGGATTGATTTATGAGAAGGAACCCAAGAACACACCTCTTTTGTGTGTAGGATTGGAAGAGAGGATTTTTTTTTTTGCAAAACTCACAATTGTGAGTGGATAATATTAACATCAGAAATATAAATCAACCTCAAGCTCAGACCGAGCCTTGAGGGTCAGAGGATTACAAGTTCTCTGATTGGCAGAGCAACCGCTACTCCTAGGCTTTACTTATTACAAGATGTCATCATGATCTGTATGGTTCTGGACCAGTCCTCTGAGGCTTGTTTTCCTCTGATCATGTGGATGGTCACTCTGCTCTCTTGTATGATTTCACAAAAATTTGCCACAGCTAGATCCCCCTCAAACACTCGGCGGTTCCTTGCTTGCCAAATATGGTGAAAGAAGTAGTACCTGATTATTTGAGTGCAAACAATAATAGCGGGACTTCCCATCCTGTTACTACCAAAGATCGGATCATTCTTGAAGAACTTAATTTGCCAAGTCCTTTGAATCCACTTGCATATTTTCCCAGCCCAGCCACTGATAGCTTGGCATCCCATGAACAGGTGGGCTAGGTCTTCACTAGCTAATCTGCACCCCGAGCAACGAGAAGACCCGATTCTTCTTTCTTGTATCTTTACGCCTGTCGGCAAAGCACCCCACATCACTTTCCACAAAAAAACCTTCATATACTGAGGCCACCTTGGCTTCCAGATCTTCTCCATGACTTCCTCCCATCGTTTTTCCGTCTAGTGCCTCTTTCATAACTTGTTGAGGGGGCTACACCAGTTCTCCTCGTGCATTAGTGCATGGTAAATGCCTTTAGAATGAGGTTTCCAGAAGAGGCTACTCTCGGGCCATCTCCAAGCATCCCACTCAAAATTGGATTCACAAATTGGCATCACCACCTTATCAAGCTCCTTTAACACCCTGTAGACTAGTAAGATCTCAAAGCCATTCAGTTGATATTGAATTGCTACAGAGTCGGCAGTTTTCCAGCACTTATTGTTACCATCCCAGAATTGCTTCAGTCGAATGAGCCCATTATTATTCACATTCCTGGCTATTTCTACCCAATAGGGGCTTTGTGGCGGCCCCAATATTTTAGAGAGCCAAGGGGACCAGTGAAAAATGGAGTTCTTGAAGTATCTGGTTTTTTCCCCCCATTCCAAAACCTCAGCTGCTTGTTTGCACTTCCTCACCAGTTCCCCTGAGAGTCCACCAGAACTAATATTAGACCACTTCGGGGCGAGAAGTTTGTCGTGCATCACAACCCCCTTCCACTTTCCCCCTTTCGATCCTAGATTAGCTGCATCAAGCATTTCCTTGGTCATGATAGCCCAAGCTTGGTCCTGTTTAACCAATGAGACCATAAATTTGGCACGCATGGCCTCAGCATGGGATATAGGGTTAAGAATGCCGAGCCCTCCTTGGTCTACCGGTCGAGCAACTATCTCCCATCTAGCCCACTGCCATGGCCGGGAGGTTTTTGTGTTGTTCTTCCAAAGAAACCTTTTAACTGGTTTTAAGAATTCTTTCCAGTGACACTTGGCCATCTTGAGGACAGGGCTGAGGAAAGCAATATACGGGATCATATAAGAGTTTATCACTCTAATCCGACTTTGGAAGGGGAGGAGAACAAACTCCCATCTTCTCATTTTTGAGCTTATTTTTTCCAGGACCCATTGGAATCTTTGCTTGTGGGTTACGTCCACCCCTACGGGGGCTCCCAGGTGTCTGAACACACTTCCTTTTGAAATAATCTCTCCTGTCCACACTGAAGGGTCAAAAGAGTCATTCTCCGACAGGGAGATAAGTCTTGACTTCTCTATATTGCACTTGGATCCCGAGGCCACGGCAAATGTTTGTACAATCTCCAGAGCTCTCCTGACCACTTGAGGGCATGCCTTCAAGAATAGGAGAGAATCATCTGCGAACATCTTGGCCAGTAGTTGGTCATTGCCCGGTAATCCTAGGCCTTGAATCTCTCCCCGCGCAGCACTGGCTTCGAGCATCGTAATGAGAGGATGCGAACCGATGGCGAATAGTAAGGGGTCCAGGGGACATCCTTGCTTTATAGACCTTTTAACCTCAAAAGAGCCCACAATTTTGTCGTTGAACAAGAGCTCTGATTGGCTGCCAACGCCTAGTGTGCGTATGAGGCGACACAGGCGAGGCCCAAAGCCCAGAGCTTCCATGACTTCTTCTATATAGGACCATTCGATTCTATCATAGGCTTTGTCAAGGTCCAGCTGCAATAAGATGCACTCTTGCTTGGAGAAGGATGCATACTCAATTCCTACCATTGCTGCCAAGATATTGTCATATATAGACCTCCCTTTAATGAACCCATGTTGGTGGGGAGAAATGATCCGACTCAGCAAGGGGGCAAGTCTGAGAGCTACTGCCTTGGGAATGACTTTGTATGCTACTGACATCATCGTGATGGGATGCCAATGTTTGAGTTGAGAGCAGCATATTTGTTTGGGGATGGGCTTGATAAGCCCTCTCTTAACACTGGCATCCAGCGACTCTTCGGACACTGCTTGATTGGCCATCCGTGTGACTGGACCCTTGAGATCATCCCAAAATTCCCTAAAGAACTCAGCCATCATTCCATCCCAATCGGGGGACTTTTCATTCCCAAGAGCTTTTAGTGCCTCTGAGAATTCCTCTTCAGAGAAGGCCACTTCCATGAGGTTGGCTTCCTCCTGGGGAACCTTCTTTTTGTTGGGGTATAAATCTCAATGTGGTCGCCCAGGTAAGTGGGCGGGCCGCCAGGTATGTACACATATTCTTTTGTAAAAACCTAATAAGAACTCACTATGCTCTACACATTACGGTAGAGAGAGTTCATCATATCGTCGTGCTCTTCTTCTCGCACTCTCTCTCGCGTCGCACTTCCGCTCTTACTCCTTCAACTGGTATCAGAGCTCAGATCGAGGCTCGGGGCAGCACTGTAGGAGGCTAGAGTCACCAGCTCAGATTGGAGTGAAATTCGACAGGCAAAGACACGGCCCCAAATCTTGTGGGTAAGTCCGTAGGGCTTGGTGTGCTCAGAATTTCATTCTGAGGTCATCTCGACCACCGTTCGGCTTCGACAAAGGTCTGCGCAGGCCATTTTCGACTACGTGGTCTCGGCGGGTGCAGATCAGACTCTGCAAATTTGGGGTTTTCGGCCTACGACTGCAGGTGCTGAGTATATCGACACTCCCAGAGTGTTGATTTGTGGTTGTCTACACATTGAAGGACAGCTCACAGTTCTTGGAGGCGTGTCACATACGACACGGGCGCGTCTATACACAGATTGTAGGCGACATCCACTAGTTCATCAGGTAGCTTGTGTTTGCTGCTTGATATTCCAGATTTCATCCTGACATTGCAAGTACTTCCACATGGGATGTATTGTCATAGATGATGTATGTCTGTTCATCGTTTGCTAGCTGTGAGTCACGCAGCAAACAACCGCCGCAGCGGTTACAGCATATAGTGGGAAATTTGTGGATGTATGACTTTGTGGGAAGTCTATGTACTGTCAGATTTACTGCAGCCTTTGTTGAGGGTTGAGTGAGGTTTTATTGAGCTGGGGGATTCTCGAATGTTGAGATCCTTTCGGTGATACAGGTCTTGGAGCGATCCCTCGAGCACCCTTAGATAGGCAGCTAGGATATATTGACTATGAGTTAGACAGTTGGGATTGCATCTTTGCTTTACTGCCGTTGAGGCATTGTCGCAATCTATGCTTACAGGATAGTGACAGGACAGTCAGAGACAGTACAGGTGCAGGACAGGTTTACCCACAGCTTACAGTGTCAGAGAGACAGTGTTTTTTGAGCTGTTTTTGGTCTGTTTTTAGTACACCAGAGCCATTTTACAAAGGAGACTCTGCCAAAATTTCTGCAGAATCTGAAACTTTCTTGGTTCATTTGACAGGTTGATATTGGTTCAGAGGTCAGTTTACAGGGGAAACTCTGCCGAATTTTTCCCCGGAAAGTAAACTACTGTGAAGAGTAGCTATGGCTAGATCACAGGACACTGCTCTTTACAATATCAAGAAGCTGGATGGAACCAATTTCCCATTGTGGAAGCAGCAGATTTGGCACGTGTTGGTACAAAAGAAGCAGATAAAACCTATAAAGCTCAAGGGGATAAAACCAGAAGATATGGACGAAGATGAATGGAGCGAAATGGATGAATTGGGACTTTCTACCCTTATGCTGACTTTGGCAGAAAGCGTTTACTTCAATGTAGCAGACGAGATGTCGGCTTATCAAGCATGGTTAAAGCTGAGTGATCTTTATGAGAAGCAAAGTGCAGCTTCACAGGTATACTGGCTTAAGAAGCTTGTTGACTTGAACATGAAAGAAGGGACACCTATGTCCAATCATCTGAATGAATTCAACACAATCTATAGTCAGTTGTCAGCTCAAGGTGTCAAGTTTGATGAACCTGTTAGAGCTATGTTCCTGTTGATCACATTGCCGGAAAGTTGGAAAACTTTTCGCACAGCTTTGAGTAATTCTGCACCTCCAGATGGTTTGAACATAGCAGGTGTAGAAGGAAGTCTGCTTACTGAAGAAACCAATAGAAAGACAATGGACAAAGGCAAAGGAGCAGCCTTAGTTGTCAGGGGAAGGACCAAAGAAAAGTACAAAGGTGGAAAGAGGAATCAGTCTCGTAGCAAGTCCCGCAGTGCTAAAGGCAAGAGTGACATAGAATGCTACCATTGTGGCAAGAAGGGTCACATGAAAAGAGACTGCAGAGAATGGAAAGCAGAAAAAGGCAAAGAGAAAGCTGAAGACCATGGTGAGAAGAACAAGTCCTCAGTGAAGATTCAAGAAATAAATGTGACAAACACTGTTGCAGAGGATGACAGTCTAGTGTCAGGAGACATCTACTTCTTGAAGAATACAATGGACTCAGCTCTTCTTACAGCATCTGATGGAAATGCACTGAGTGACTGGATTATAGACTCAGGGGCATCACTTCATGTGTCTCCAAACAAGGAGTGGTTTACCTCTTATGTGGCCACTAAAGATCATGTTCGGCTAGGCAATGGGCAGACATGTGAGATCTTAGGTGTTGGAGATGTTCAATTGAAGTTTCAGAATGGCTCTTCTTTCACGCTGAAGAATGTGAGACATGTTCCCGCAATTACAAAGAGCTTGATCAACACAGGTTTACTTGATGATGCTGGCTACGTCACCACTTTTGGACAGAACATGTAGAAAATATCCAAGGGTTCTATGACAGTAGCACATGGAGTAAAGTCTGGAGGACTTTACATGATTTATGTATCAAATGTCTCTAAAAATGTAATCAACGTAACCGAGCAGCCGAACGTTTCTTTGTGGCATAGCCGGTTAGGACATATGTCCAAGAAGGGAATGGAAATCTTGTCTCGTTCTGGTTATTTGCCTGGCTTTTCATTTAATGATTTTGAATTCTGTGAACATTTTCTGTATGGTAAGCAAACACAGCAGCCACATAAGCATAGAAGCAGTAGAAGAGATACACAGTTGGCACTTGTTCATGATGATTTGTGTGGACCTATGCCTAACCTATCTCTAGGGGGAGCTTCTTACTTTATGACATTTATAGATGATTACTCGAGGAAAGTATGGGTTTACTTTCTCAAGCACAAGGATGAAGCGTTTAGTGTTTTCAAAACGTTTGTGACACTTGTGGAGAATCAGAGTGGCAAGAAGCTTAAATGCTTACGCACTGACAATGGTGGAGAGTATGTTTCAAAGGCCTTTCAGGACTTTTGTGAGTCAAAAGGTATAAAACGTGAACTTACTGCTCCTTACAATCCTCCTCAAAATGGTGTTGCTGAGAGGATGAATAGGACCATACAACAGAAGGTCAGAAGTATGTTGTCTAATGCACAGCTGCCAAATGGGTTTTGGGCTGAAGCTGTATCAACAGCTGTTCATCTTGTAAATAGATCTCCTAGCAAGGTTTGGCAGAAGGATTCAGTGCCAGAGATGGTATGGTCCAGCAAAATGCCCTCATACAAGCATCTCAGAGTCTTTGGCTGTGAGGCATATACTCACGTTCCAAAGGAATTTAGGAACAAACTTGAGCCAAAGAGTAGAAAGTGCATCTTTCTAGGCTATGGTAATTCTTGTGAGATAGGGTACAGACTTTGGGATCCCGAATCCAGAAAGGTTGTCCGCAGCAATGATGTTCACTTTAATGAATCCAAATATCATTTTAAACCAGAGAGGGTTAAGGAGATTAGAAGAGTTGTCTTCCAAGAAGATGGACCTGCACGTGCAAGACAAAATGTCAGGGCTCAAGAGGAGCAAGGACAGGATAGAGTGGAACCACAGGTTGTGGTTGAGCCTGAGCCACCTATTGTGCGTAGATCTGGACGTGTCACGCGACCTCCTGATAGGTTTGTTCCATCTATGAACTATGTCATGTTGATTGATTGCAATGAGCCTTCATGTTACAAGGAAGTAGTGCAAATGAAGGACTCCGGGAATTGGCAATTGGCCATGCAGTCAGAGATGACAGCTCTGCATAAAAACCAGACATGGAAGCTAGTTAAATTACCACGGGGCAAAAAGGCTCTACCTTGTAAATGGGTTTACAGGTATAAGATCACCGCTCATGATAGTCAGCCAAAGTACAAAGCAAGGCTTGTTGCCAAGGGCTTTAAGCAAGAACAAGGCATTGACTTTGATGAAGTCTTCTCTCCGGTGGTCAAGATGACTACATTGAGATGCTTTCTTGCATTGGTTGCCATATTAGATTTTGTGTTGCACCAAATGGATGTCAAGACAGCGTTCTTGCATGGTGATTTAGATGTGGAAATTTACATGCAGCAGCCAGAAGGGTTTGTTGAGAAAGGCAAGGAAGATTGGGTATGCCAGTTGTTAAAGAGTCTTTATGGCTTAAAACAATCACCGAGGGCATGGTACCATAAATTTCACAAGTTTATTTGGTTATCTCAAACAGAGTATATTGACAAGGTTTTGCAACATTTCAATATGGAGAAGGGAAAGGCATTGAGTGTTCCATTTCCACCATATGTGAAACTTAGCAAACAAGATTGTCCTGTGTCTGAGGAAGAACAGGCTGAAATGGATAAGATTCCATATGCGTCTGCAGTGGGTAGTTTGATGTATGCAATGATTGCTACTCGCCCATACATTGCATTTGCAGTGGGAGTAGTAAGTCGATACATGTCAAACCCAGGAAAGAAACATTGGGAGGCAGTGAAAGGAATATTGAGATACCTGAAAGCTACAAAGAGTATGCGTATATGCTATGGGAGTCAGGAGCTAAGTGTAAAGGGTTTTACAGACTCAGATTATGCAGGTGACTTAGACAACCGAAGGTCTACGTCAGGGTATGTCTTTACATTGGCTGGTGGAGCAGTATCATGGCGTTCTAGATTACAAGATTGTGTTACTGAGTCTACTACAGAGGCTGAATATGTTGCAGCATCAGAGGCATGCAAAGAATCAATTTGTCTTAATCGACTAGTAACAGATTTGGGAATCAAAGAAGAGATGTCTGTGTTATATTGTGATAGTCAAAGTGCTATACAATTGGCTCGCAATCCAGTTTATCACTCAAAGACAAAGCATGTGGATGTGAAGTATCATTTCATCAGGGAAATGCTCGAGGATAAGCAACTTCGGCTTGTCAAAGTTCACACCACAGAAAATCCTGCTGATCTACTTACAAAAGGACTTCCCTCAGAGAGCTTTGCGCATTTTCGCAAGCAGTTAGGTGTAGGGTAGTACATCACTTCTCTACATCTCTTGTATATTAGCTTGTATAGTAGATTCTCTCACACTTAAAGTACCACATTGGACTTTAAGTGGGAGGTTGTTGGGGTATAAAGCTCAATGTGGTCGCCCAGGTAAGTGGGCGGGCCGCCAGGTATGTACACATATTCTTTTGTAAAAACCTAATATGAACTCACTATGCTCTACACATTACAGTAGAGAGAGTTCACCATATCGTCGTGCTCTTCTTCTCGCACTCTCTCTCACGTCGCACTTCCGCTCTTACTCCTTCACTTTTCAACACTTCCAATTAAAGACGCTTGGGCTGCTTCCACTTCCTGAGATTGGGTCTCTGGCTGGCCGATAATCTGGCTGAGATAATTGAGCATACGTCCAGCCATCTCATCTTGGTTTTGAGTTGCATTTCCTTTCTCATCATCGAGCACTTGCACGCGGCCTCGACTCTTCCTTATCTTCAGGGCCCTAAAGAAATGTGCTTGGTTAGCAGGCTCTGGTTGAAGGAACGTTTCCCTAGAGAGCAATCTTGCCTTCTTGATTTCCTCCAGCTATTCGTTGGCCAGGTGAGATTTAGCCTCAAGCCATCGCTTGTGCTCATCCTCGGTAGCCAGTCCGGCAGCCTTCCTTGAGACTAGCTGCGATATCTCCTCTGTGAGATGTTTGATATGTGCCTCCTGGGCTTTTTTAACCCGAGGACCCGCAGTTTTGATTGCTTTTTGCACACTCCGAACAAATAGATTCCAAGCACTAGGTTTATTCATCCCCACGTCTTTCTTGAGCTTTCCCAGTGCTTTCTTGGTGATGCTTCTGAAGAGAGGGTCTTTGATGAGGTGTGTCCCTGTAACAAGAAGCTTTTTCTCCCCTCTCGGGGATTGCCCCCCCCCCCCCCTTTATCCTTTCTGAGTTGTAAGTGCAAAGGCATGTGATCGGAGAGGCTTTTTGTTGAGATTACCTTCATCTCTAACGTCGATGAGATCCAGTCAGCTTGATGAGAGCAGTAGCATCTGTCCAACCGGGAGGCAGTGCGGGCATACTGAAGGCTTGTGTAGGTGAACCCAGGCATGCAGTTCCACGGGCCCACTTCCCACAAGTCGACCATGGCCCATCGACCATGGCCCATTTCTCACATAAGCTCAGCCATTTAGATTTTTCTGAGCCAGCCAGTATATTGGCGGAGCCTGTTCTGTCCTTGTTCTTCTCGACCATGTTGAAGTCTCCAACCATCAGCCACTCCCCTTCGATCGGAGTATCCCTAAGCTGCATCCATAGTTTAGCTCTATCCTTTGCGTTGCAGGGGCCATACACATTTACAATGGTAATAGGATGATCGTCCCATCTGATCCTGACTCCAAGGACTCTTCCGTAGGGGTGGTTGAACACCACCTTAGGCTCCAAATCTCTTTCAACAATAGATAAGACCCCACTGAACCCGTCACTTCCTTCCCCATAGAAAATAAGTTTGTTTCCAACAGCCTGTTTTCTCTTGCTACAAGCATCCAAATGGTGCTCTTGTATGGCCCAGCAATTGACTGCCTTCTCTTTCTTCACTTCTTCCCAGAAGAGAGTGCCCTTCTTCCGGGTTTTTACTCCCTTCACATTCCAGGATTGCATAGAGAGAGTCTCCATCATTGGGAAAGGGGGACAAATTCTTCTGCCTCGAGAAACTCTTCCCCGAAAGAGAGGATTTTCTATGTAGAGATCTCTTCCGGGGAATTGCTTTTCAAGAACTGAGTTGCGTTTTGAGCGTCGAGACTTTGAAGGTAACGATTTTCATGTTATGATCTCTAAGTATTTGTTTGCAGGTGTACTTCCTCGTAGTGAGGGACTAGGAGCAGAGGAAGGCATGAGTCTCTGCAGGAGAAAGCGCTCTGAGGAATTAGAGCCAGATCAGCACAAGGGTTTTGTAGCCAAGTTTGGGAAGTAGATCCATGGATCCGAGAGAGGTAGACCCTCAAGATGTGATCCAAAAATTGAAATTCCCAAGGGAAGACTTCATGTCCGAGAAATCAAAGTTATTCTACAAGAAGAGGACTCTGGGAATACATTCGGAAAAGAGTTGCAAGGATGCCATGCCCTGAGTATGGAAGGTGAAATCTAGAGGCGAGAACCTTGATTCTTGAGGATTTGGAATAAGGAACGAAAGTTCCTTGGAATAGGGTTTTGCCCTAGGAATAGGAAGTCGAGGCTTCCAGGAACCATCAAGTCTTATTCTAGAACGAACGTGGCAATACGTTCGGTTCAAGTGCTTGTATAGACTTCTCCTCAGTAATAAAGATACTATTACAGGGGGGACCAACCCATCTTCTGGTCCCTGGTACTGTGTATCTTCTCTCTCTCTCTCTCTCTCTCTCTCTCTCTCTCTCTCTCTCTCTCTCTCTCTCTCTCTCTCTCTCTCTCTCTCTCTATCTATCTATTTCTCTCTATACCCTTTGGCTTCAATATTAAGTGATAAATTCTATTTATCCGAGTATATTCTATATTGCTATGTGCTCTCGTTTGTGACAGGGCTTCTTGAAAGTCCTCTGAGGTGGAGCATGAGCCTCCATCAGTGTCTGTTGTTGTGGAGAAGGGGCGAAGTGACGTTAACGAACAATGGTCCTCTATTGGACCGAGCACGTCAAAGGTGCTGAGAGAATCAACCGAGCAGAACCGGTGGGGGGGGATGCGAAAAGAGAGGATAATGGCCACGAGAGGGGGTGAGGAGGCGGACGGGGGGCAATGGGGAGGCAGACAGAGCAGCGGGCAACAAAAAGGACAGTGGACAGGGAGGCGAACAGGACAGCGGACGCATCGAGCAAGTAGCGGGGGGGACTGGAGGATGGAAACGCGATGGAGACAAGACATTCACTCCCAAGGAAACAAAGTTTTATTACATGGTTCAAATACCTGAGGTTGGTTTAGCAAATGCAATGGATGTTGAACAACAGCCCTTCTACCGACACGCCTCTGGCATATGTCTTTCTTATTTGGAAAGACTCGGGTCTCTGCTGTCTGAAAATCAAACACAAGATCCTTGATGTCCTCTATGATGCATGTAAAACGATGAGCCTATCGTTGACATGCTATAACCGAAAAAGGATTGTTCTCATCCTCAAAGTGTAGTCATGCATTTGCATAACGATGTTTCTTCTATGTATACCCAGTGACTTTGCAAGTGCTCTATTGGTGAAGGGTCTTGCATCTACTTCGCCCCTGGAGTTAATGTAGGACATCATTGTTGCCCTCTTAAAAAGTAATTATGTAGCTGAGTGTCGGACCTTGACTTCTGAGAAGGCACTGCGAATGTTTGAAAACAATGCTCTCTCTATACAATGTACCGAGTTTTGCAGGTTATAGAACACTGATTGCTGGAGTAGCTGATCAAATATCTCTCCTTGGAGTTTGTTTGTCAATCCTTGTGTCTACTCTTGCTAGCGCTTTGACATAGCACGAAGAATCTTTCTTTTCTCCTTCACATCAAGTTGGACATCCTTCTGCTTTTCAATACTAGGAGTGTGCCTTTTCCTCTCTTTGTTCCCTTTTCTGTGCGGCCCAGTACTCCCGTAAGCATCATGTGAGCTCCTTAGGAAAATCTATTCGGGTGTGCAGTGGTGGGACGGATCCGGGTCATGAATACATGCAAAGAAAGAGCGTAAGGCATGTACATGCAACCATAACAACCACAAAGAAGAGCTGAATGCATCAAGACCACAAAACATCATCACACCTAGCTCAAGAGAAGGCTCCATCGTGTGTGCATAGAAGAGAGAGAGAGAGAGAGAGAGAGAGAGAGAGAGAGAGAGAGAGAGTTATGGAGAAGAGATGTGGACACACAGCATAGAAACGTGTGCAAAGAAGGAGAGAAAGGGGATGCTATGTGCAAAACACAAGCAGCAGAGAAGGGAAGAGAGAGGGAGAGGCTCGCTCGATGTCTGCAGATCACGTCCAAGGAGCGGGCATTCAAAAACACACCCCCTCGTTTTTTAATTCCCTTTTCATTAATGACTCAAATGAGTTGCCTTCCCCCAAAATCATAATTGACTCCATGAGTTCCCTCCCCCCAAAATCACTAGAAAAAAAAAGTGTCCAAGACAGCTCTTTTTGGATTACCACGAATACATGCTTTCACCCACATGTCAATGCTTGAAGCGTGGAGGAAGCTCTCTCTCTAAACAACAAACAAAACCATTAGGTGAATGTTTAATATACATACCAAATAAAATGACAAATAAAAATGAAGACACATACCATTTTCAATACATATCGACAAACTCTTAAACATCGTGTGGCTACTTTATTAGCACAATCTCCTTACAACGGGGTTTAAAAATTCTGCAAAAACGAGGAGTCTCCAAAAAACATTGTGTCATAAGTTAACAAAAATTACTTGCATTTAAGTTGATAAAACATTAGAGCAGTGTATTCATAAATAGTTCTTACCAACTGCTTGAAAAAACTCCAAAAAAGCAAGGACACAGCCACAAAATGCAGAAAGGGATAAATAAGCTAGCGATTTTTCAATATGCCTAAGCAAAAAGGCTTTAATCAACTTCTTTGACTATTTATCAATCTTTGGATTGGTTGTGATTTTACCTGCAGGCGCCTCAATGTAGCTAGAAAAATATTTGCGTACTCATTGCGTGAACTAACATCAGCTAAAATTATAAACTTCAATATTCACATGTTCAAGGGTGACATGAACTCCCGAGGAGAGAAACTATGCCAATACTTCTATAACTCGGTGGGAGGTGAATTTGTAAACATAGAAGTTTTGCTAGCCAAACTTTAAATAGGATCACTATCAGAATAGATTTCCCGTTCCACGGGTAGAAGACCTATTTGATAAGCTACAAGGGTCAACTTCGTAAGACATTGTGTGTAAGAGACTCAGCAAGATGTAGATGGTGTCTCATAAACCCTCGAGAGACAAGTCACATTCACTTCATTTTCTACAAACAAAAAGGATATGTAAGAATCTCTGCAAATCTATAGATACAAAATCTAAAATTACTCATGTAGGAGAAAAATATACAACCCTATCCAACGAGATTGGATGCATTGGCAAAGATTGGCTTCAGGATAGCTTTATGGAAAAGAAAGTTACAATATTTCATTAACAAGTGGATCAAATCTGTTAGAGCGAAGTCAAGAGACACATTGAGCCAGCTAAGGAAGAATTGAAGCAAAGAATGACTTATGACCTACAAGAAGCCGTTTAGAGGAGGATAATTCCTACCATTTTGTTGAACATCTTATTCATACCAAAACCCAATGAGGAAAACCCGCAGAGTTTATAACCATCTGCCACGATAATTTTGGAGGTTCGAAGAATTGGTCATGCTTAATGAATAATTTTCCTCCGCCATAACACGTTGCAGCAACATTTCCCCTCTCTCTCTTTCTCTCTCTCTCTCTCTCTCTCTCTCTCTCTCTCTCTCTCTCTCTCTCTCACACACACACACACACACAAAATATCAACAAATTCGCGAATAAAAACAATGCGAACATTTAGTCAATCTATTTGACAGCTAAAACCAAAAACCCATAAAACCAAGCCACAGAATCAGAATCAACCACACACAATCTACTTAACATAATATGGCGGAAAGGAATCCCCTTTACACGTGGCGCAAGCTGCGAGATGAAGGCTACTTTCCAAAACCTAAAATAAGAGTGGCTCCTGAACACGCGATAAAGAGGGAGAGAGAAAGAGAGAGAGGCCGCCGAACGAAGGCGGCCGGCCGTGCTAGTACTAACTAAAATGGTGAAAACAATTATCTGAATATACTTACCAAAGCAAGATTTTGTCCTATGCTTATCTTCAAAAGGCTAGCGATGTACCTTTGAAGATAGTTTAAACTCGATCCATGGTCGAAAGACCCCATAACAACAGAAGAGAGACTAACTGCACTCTACTTATAGCATTTTACCGCTAAGGCATAAAAGGTTGAGCGAAGGAAAATACAAACTCGCAAAGGTTAAACCTGAGACATCAGATGCGCCCTGTATACATGATCTTCATTCAGTACAACCCTAGGAAGGTTCTCGAAAGAGAGACAGATAGTCCCATTAACCGAGAAGACAATCTTTTTTGAAACCAAACAAAAACTAGGTCATGAACTTATTAAACCTAGGGTTATTCGTGCCAAGAAAAAAATCGATTTTAATATAAAACAACTCAATATATAGTTACAAAAGCTTATGATTAGATAATAGAAAGTGCAAGTAGAATTTATAACCCTAGCTTCAAGATCTCTACGGCAACAACTCACCATTCAAGAAGAGCACTCTTTACCATTTGCAGATGGCGATTATCCAAGCTTAAACAAACCCTAAGAAATGAACTCTAGGATCAAAATTATAAACAGAGCGTGTGGGAGGGGACCGGAATCCCTCTCCCTTTTATAATAGTATAGATGATGAAGTTGTACATTGTTTACAGTAGGATTGAGTAACATAACATAGTGGTAAAAAATTATATCGCAAAGTAACATTACACTTGTAAAGTCCTAGTAGTGGACAAAAAATTATGGTGTCAAGTTGTCCTCCCAAAAACAATTGCTGCAAGATGGATGCAGCCTGCAAGGCTCTTTGTGGCTCATAATCCAAGAGAGGACTTCCCAAAGCTACATGAATGCCATTCATGAACCTTTGCTGCAATGGCTCCATATTGTCTAAGTGCAAGCATCTCTGTGCTTTGAACAGGCCTTTGGAAGCTCTACAGAAACCCATAGCTATAGCCTACACCTCCTTTTGCTCTATACCATCTTATCGTCTTAACTCTAAAGAGGCCTCAAGAAGCCGCCTATGGAAGAGTCGATTGAGCTCAAAAGCAACCTCAGTCCTCTCTTGCTGCCCCCAAAACCTCCTACAAGCTGTCATGTGCAAGGATCTTCTCAAGAATCTACAGCTCCTTTAAGACCACAACCATAGGTACATGATTTGAGAAGAGAGGAACCCGATAGAATCCATGTAGCTTTCACGGTCTCTCAGCAAATAATGTATACAATTATTAATGATGCTTTTTAGGGAGAATACATCGTTAAAAATTTTAATTTCTTTGTATTCTAACAAAATTGATTTAAATTATTTCCCCATTTCTTGCTGGGGCTAAGAAATTGCATCAGATCCAGATCCTCATGAAAAGGTGTATTAATGATACCAAGATCAATATTTTTCAGATTGTATCTTAGTACTCTAGTACAGAGAATGCCTTTCTCAAGGCTTCTTGAAGGATTAGAGACACTTAAGATCCAACTACCGTACACTTTTCAACAAGTGACACTAGGGCACATAAGCAAGATTCAAAGCATATTCCATAATTTTCTCTAAATGGGGGGTGTATCCGTTTCCCTATTGAACATGCCTCTCAATTGGCTCCGTCCTAAAACATTCAGACCCATCCACATTTGTCCTTGTAAAAATCAGTTCTCTTGGACAAGCTGACCTCCAGGTCTTCCCGGGTGTAAGTTACACATAAGAATTCCTCTTCGAAATCTTTGTGCAGCTCATGGACCCTAAAACATTCAGACCCATCCACATTTTTCCTTGTGAAAATCAGTTCTCTTGGACGAGCTAACCTCCAGGTCTTGGAGTGTAAGTTACACATCAAAATTCCTTTTTGACAGCTTTGTGCAGCTCATGGGCACCCTTTCTGTGACTTTCAAAAGGCATACACTTTCGTCATAACTGACTGAATCAAACAGCACCATGATATTGGAAAACCGATGACAACATCATGATTAACATACGACTGTGTATGAAACGAACTTCCAGATGCATTAAATGCACAACAAGTCCTCCACTATCTTGCTTACCCACACTTAAATCAGAGCCGACAACGATAATTATCAAAACTCTCTCTAGACATTTACAGAGATGTTTCTTTCCATGCTATCTTTCATTCATCCAATTGCAGCTGCATTCTTGAGATGCCACCATTCTCACCGCTATGGTTTGCATCAAGCAGCCTTACTCTGCAGTTCTGCACTTCCCAACAATTGTAACAATGGAGGTAATGCGGCATTTTCATTCATCAATGACATGAAAAAGCTGGCTTCATCATGATGGTGTGCTGCCCAGAAGGGAAAAACAAAAGATATGAAATGGGGGAAATTAGAATTAATCAAATTGAATTAGTGACAATGAAAAGAGCTGTAGCACAAAAATGCATCTTTCTTCACCAGTCAAAAACAATCTAACAGTCATTTTAAACACTCAATCACCAATGAACTTTTTTAAAGGATAGTTAGATGGCAACTGAGCCATGTCAATAAGCATTACATGACCATTACTTGGTGCACCACAATGTGCACACCTCATTGTTTCATTGAAAACCATGTAAGATTTAAACATAGCTGGTCAACTTTAGGCCCTCAATTGCAAGCTACAGGAAATGGAGCTCTAGCAGGCACATGTAATCATCAGTGACCATCACTCGAGTCCTTTTGGGGCAAGAAAACCTGTCTTTAACCCTTTGCATCAACTAAGACTCAATCACCAATGGTCAAAATACAAGGTATTTGGGGAAAAGCCCCTATGGAAGGCAAATTACCATTTCTTACACTAGAGCAGAAGATTGGTGATGTTGAAGGGAAGAATGGGATGCTGGGGTTAAATCAGTTTATATCCACTACCTGTTAGGACGAAACCACATGATGCATGTAAAGAACGAACCACTGTAGAACATCCTGTACGGTACATACTCTAAATGAAACCGACTGATCACTATGCCATGCGTTTTCAGATTTCAGCCCAGAAACAGCTTGGATCTGACCTCGCTAGCCTTCCCGTTGCGGACCTGTACTGCGGCAGTCCATTGAGCTTCTTCTCGGCCATTCCCTCACCGCATTGAGTGCTTCCATTGCTGCCCATTGGCGTCATCGAGATCTGCATTTTCAACCCTTAATTCCTCTCACATCGGGAGTGCAAATCAACCCCACATCTACCCCTTGGTGGCCATCCGCAATCCCACATCGAAATGGATCCAAAGGTGCAACAAATCAGCCCCGGAGGTGCTTCATCTTCAAAAGTTACCGCGGCGAGATTCCCATTCGAGTCGATAGAGCCTACACTTGAGGTATTGCATGTGTGTACATTCCATTTACGAATCAAATGCAAATACCACATTGGCAACCATGTGGGGGCCGGGCCCCTTGAGAGGGTTGGTTGGGACACCATCGGGTGTTATTCTCCTCTTCTCTCCCTGTTTCTCTCCCTCTACTCAGGATGCATGCAGAGAGCAGGTTTGGGCAAAGATGCCTCGCCTTGTTACTTCCACCGCCTTGCCTTGTTACTAAGGAGATGCGTCAGAGACTAGAGCTTCCTCTCCAGCCAGAGGAGCTCCATGAGGCCCTCACAACACTCCCCCGCGGTAGCTGTCCAGGGGAGGATGGTTTGACTCCCAGCTACTTCTTGGAGTACTCGGACATGCTTGGTTCGGATCTTTGTAGCGCCTACTAGTACATCTTGCACACTAGAGAGATGCCTGACAGCATGAGTGAGGGCTTGATAAACCTTACTCCCAAGGAGCAAGGCTCCTTGGATGAGATTCGACAGTAGCGACCCATCACCATTCTCAACTCAACCTACAAAATATTAGCAAAGGCTCTGAGTTTGAGGATTCCGCCGCTACTTGAGAGTATTATACATGGGACCCAGACAGGTTTTGTCAAGAAGCGTAGTATCCTTGACGACATTTTGGAGGAGCGTCTCCGACGAGATGATCTTGTGATACTCCTCGATTTTGAGAAGGCTTACGCCAGAGTTGACTGGGATTTCTTGGAGGGCACTTTTCGTAGAATGGGGTTCTCAGATGCTTGGATCAGAGGTGTGTCTGTCACAAGACGAGCACCACGTGCCAATAGAAAAGAATAGACTAAACAACTTTAAGCACTTCAAATAACAATTGAACTGAAAATGATGCACGACACGAGACGGGGAGTGGCGAAGTTCCACCCCAAGAGAGCATTGGCCTCAAATGTTGGCGCCCCTTTAGAAATTTCTTTATTATTGTTGATTCGCGAAGTACAACAGCCGAGGAGCACCTCCTCTGCAATCTACGCGTCGAAGAGTGCCAGAGAGGGCCTCCAAGGCTTATATTTAAAGGCCCAAAGCCTAAAAGCATCAAATATGAAAAGCTGACCCAAAAAGAAAAAATCCTAAATTTCGGGATTTTCCTAAAATCCGTCGCGAATTGCGGAATGTTCGTACAAGTGCCACGTCATCATAATTTGATGTGCAAAGTCTTCTGAGTATGTTCTGCTTTATTTTTTATGCCTTTATGTCACTTAGGCCCCATAGGACGGGGTCCCGTAAGTTGGTGGGAGTTGGCCACTCGTCGAGACTTTGTAAGTCTATAAAACTTCTCCTTCTTCTTCTGATTCTTCTTCTTAGAGTTTTGGCCCCTTTGCCGAGATCTGAAGGTTGGCTCCGTTCTTCAGTGGCTTGACACATCAACAGTTTGTGACATCCCCCCTTCTTGAAAGAAAGTAATCATCCGAGATTACAATATATCTGCAAAACAACTCAAGTTAGCTCAAAAATTTCCGAGGGACAATCAGTTTGCTCTTTTTTCGTTAAGAAGTTGGCTTCTCCTTTCGGCTCTTTTGATCAAGGAGTTGGCTTCTCCTTTCGACTCTTTTGATCAAGGAGTTAGCTTCTCCTTTCGTCTAGATCGGAACTCTTGATAATCCGGCGTAGTAAAATTAGCCATCACACCTAGACCGCACTGATCGTCCACGAGTGTCTTGATGCACTAAAATTACATATCCAAGCAATCTCATCCAATTAGGAATATTCAGTGGTTTGCACATTACAATGCAACACAAATGCTCACATATGCATGTTACAAGACACAAGAAACAGCGCCGCTGAGGACTCCCCCGAGACAAACGTTATGCGGCATGAAGCTACTCAATGACTACCTCGTCACTCCCCCCGCAAATAACCTAAAAAGGTCCGGGCCATGAGCTCAGAGGACTGTACAACCAAACGCTCCCCAGACCGCAGTCTGCGTCGCTTGGAGGTTCAAGCATACAACCAAACGCTCCCTAGACATCGGCCTGCGTCGTTCGGAGATTTTCTAGCATACAACGGAACGCTCCCCAGACATCGGCCTGCGTCATTCCGAGGTTTTCAAACATACAAGAAAACGCTTCCCAGACATCGACCGGCATCATTCCGAGGTTCAAACAATACCAAAACAATATTTCTCACTTCTCCACCCGGGAGAAAAATCACCAATCAATGAAACCATTATTAAAACCAGACTCAAATAATTCAAATCGACACCAAGACAGGTTCAAAACACATACCATCCATTTCAAACAAATTCCAAACAGGATCATCAAACAAGTTCAAACAAAAATCAAACTTAAAAAGCAATCTCGACATCAGTCGAGCTCGAAAAGTCGATTGACTTTCCATCCTGAAACCTGCACCAGAAATTAGAGTTAGGTTCTTTCCATAAGGTCGTAGCCGACCACAACATGATCCATCAGCTCTTGGACAGACAGTGTTCCTTTGGCGGCGATGGTAGTCTGAAGAATAGCAATCACACTGGACCTCCAAGGTTATCAACTCGAAAAGAGACACCTACTGAGAGATGTCGAGGAATTTCAAGTTATAATATGCTATGGTTTCCATGGCAAGCATTTCAGGATACCCCTCTCTGCCAAAAGTTGCACTCCGAAGGAAGATGTCAAAAACCATATAACTTCGGGCAAAAAAATTTCTTGAAATCTTGCCAAGTCCTTGGAGCATGCGGCTTGGTAGCTAAAGACTTCCTCCACTGCATGACACTGCATCTGAGAAAAACAGAAGCTCGAAAAAAATATTGGATCCTTCTCTTGCAAGTGATCTTTTTGGCTTCTGCCCTGTAAGACATGAGCGGTGAAGACAGGAGCACGCCCAATGCGCGATGAAGTAAGGGTGGGGGTGGCTATTAAGTCCGGTGTCGAGACCCCAAGATACTTCAAATAAAATTCCATTGGTCTCTGGTTTGCTCTGTCTGCTCTTTTGTAGGACCGGTATGCATTCAGAAAAGCACACGCCTGATGCTCTGATACCACTGTCACAAGACGAGCACCACGTGCCAATAGAAAAGAACAGACTGAACAACTTTAAGCACTTCAAATAACAACTGAACTGAAAACGATGCACGCCATGAGACGGGGGGTGGTGAAGTTCCACCCCAAGATGGCTCACCCCTCTAGAGGCAGCAACCTCCAGATGGATGGGGACCTTCACACGGCTGGAGATCCTCATTGCAGTTCGAGCTTGCTTGGAGTCAATACCCCACATGTTCTTTGAGGTTCAAGGAGAGGGTGTCCTTCACAGAGTCTCAGTAGAGGCTCCATAGGTTGCGAAGTGTTGCTTCCAGAGGATACGAGTTCTAGGCATCTGTGGGAGGACCTGTGTCATAGATCTTGACCCAACTAATCTTGAGACAGGACACTCGCGGCTTTGGACTTGTGTCACGTGACACATCCCAACCCTATGTGTCCAAGGACAAGCTACACCACAGCAGGGTTCAGTCAAGTCTAGATTAGCAGTGATCTGGCACTTTTGTGAGTCTATTCGTTGACCGTGCATGCCCAGTCACTTAGCATAGATGCATATCTTCCGGTTGCACATAGCATGATCGTCGGAATTCCCATCAGAATCCATTAGTATCAGTTAGGGGAATTTTCCAGTGCATTTAGCCTATTTTTCTATTTATTGGGATTTTCGCTTATTATTTTTTAGTGACTTTCCTACAAAAGTAGATAGGGCAATTTTGCTAAGTTAATATATAAGCAAACCAAAGTTCACACTTTCTGGCAGAAGAGGCAGCAGGAGCACCTTGCTCAACAGGCAACTTCTCAGCAAGACCAACCCCCGCGACTACTCTGGCGTTTTCTCCACAAAAGACCTAGCGTTTTTTGCATCAGATCAGCCTTGGCGATTTGTGCACAGCAGATCAGCCCCGGCATCATCACGACACAGCAGATCAACGGCAACATGACGGAATTTCTTTGTTGCCTCGACAGCTTGAGCTTCTCAACAAGCTCTGCTCTTTTCTCGCGCGTGATGCACGTGCAAAACTTCACCTCCTGACCTTCTTCGTGCAAGAGGTGCTTACGCACTTTCTTGGCACCATCGGTTCTCTTGTACAAGCAAAGGTTACAAGTTCATGCTCTTGTGCCACCACCTATGCCCCGACTGGCGGAATTGACCTCATCCCACAATCCCCATGTTTGAACGGCAGGCTGCCTTTGAGGGGAACCAGCTTCAAAAGATTCCACGCACGTTGGTGGATACGGAGAGGGAGCTTGAGCAATGAGAGAATAGCAATGAGAGGGCAAAGCCATAGGTGCTGTGCTGAGCTTGAGAGAGAAGAGGGAGCTCAGCACAGCACCTATGGCTTTGCCCTGCATCTGCACGCGGTAGAATGCGAGAGAGAGAGCCCACTCTTCATATTTACGTAACAGTTTGTGACACTCGAGAAAACTAAGTCTATATACTCATGGGACACCTGCTTGCCTATTCCAAGAATCCTTGTTATGCGAAATATATGCAAATCAAATCAATGAGCACAGTAACTAGACAATATAAAGCATTGGTGAGACCTCAAATTAAAGCCACGACAAAGGTGTAGGCGCCTACGTCTACTACCAAGAAGAATGAATCAAATCCTCTTGCAGATTAGTAACAACATCTGATGATGCGACACATGCAAGGATCTATGCCTGCCTGTCCAGGGCCCTCAGCAAGAATGCAAATTTTTCAAATGGGACGAAGACTCAGTTTGAACATTGACAACCTCCAAGGGATTTGGTCCCTAAGGAAAAGGAGCTTCTAGACCATGCGGATCAAGTGCTTTTGGCCCATACGGAGCAGCGATGCTTGGTATTGTCACAAAGTGATGACGTTGCATGGCCGACTGGACGCACTCCGAACAGAGGGAGGTCCAATGTAACTGACTTGGACACTCCACGTCAAGAATCTACCACGACACCACAAATAATCACTTCAAACAGTTCACAGTTCACAATTGATTCGACACTGCCCAGCGGAGTTCCGTGCCTAGAGATATTGGCCCCAAAGACTGGTGCCCCTTTCGGTATTTCTTTTTGTATTAATTTGTGTTCAAAGTACAAGAGTGCGGGCAAGCGCTCACACTCAGACTCTGCGTCCAGATGCTCTGAGTTGCGAGAGGCCAACCCACTCATTTAAAGATTACATGGGTTGCTAAAAGCAGAGCCCCAAAAGCTGAAAATCCAAAGCTTTGAAAAATAAAGCAAAACAGACTTTTCCTCTCTCTTTGTTTGTAATCATTTGCACTCTCTCACTAAAGGAAAAGAAGGCTCTCCCGTACCGTAAGCAAAAGGAACCCTTGACCACAGTTCGGAGCACTCATTTGAGCAAAGTTCAACATTCACTTCCGCTACACCTTACACGCACAATGCCTAGCATGCAAGGATACCCTTTTGGATTTGACCAAGGTGGGATCGATGACATGTATGGAGGAGGGATGCTTTCACAAAGTGATGATGTGGCATGACCTAAAGAACAAACTCCAGACAGAAAGAGGTCAAACCCCTGTGAAAGATACAAAGAATTGCTACCAACTTGTAGAGCCTAGCCGAGAGACTTGAAAATAAAGACCAAGGATTTTAAGGTCGTTCCAACTTATGGGTCCCCATCCGATAGGGCCTAAAGGGCCATTAAAGATTAAAATAAAGCAAGAACCCCAAAATTGCATGGAGATGCAGACGTGGTAGAGCTATACAGACGTTCCGCAATTTGCGCTAGTTGCTGACATGGCACCTGTACGGATTTCCACGATTTGCACTCGCAACATTAGTGCTAGCTTTTGGGACACAGATGCTTTTAGACTTGAAGCTTTTCATGCACACTGCGTTTGGAAGGCCAAGGGCCTATAAATAAAGTGCCAAGGCCTCAACCTCAGGCAGATACGCTTGGGAGCACTGCTGAGACGAGGACCCTCGAACATTGTACTTTGTGAAACAATAATAATAAACAAATACCGAAAGGAGCGCCAGTCTTTGAGGTCAATCTCTCTGGGTGCGGAACTACGCCCTACCGTGTCGTCTCTCTCTTAGTTTTGTTCATTTCGGTTCTTTCAGTTTGCTCTCATGTGTTGAGATAGCTTCTCGGCTTGGAGTGTTCAAGTCTGTTACAGATGCCTCCAACCTTTAAAACGATTTTCAATAGAGAGAGCAATGCACTTCTACAACCTAATGCTTATCGTCGGTTCAATCTCAAGAAAGAAGAAGAAGGAGAGAAATTTTGAAATCTTAGGAACAATCCCAAGATCTAAACAACAGATCATAGTTACCGGGGAACGCGTTCCCTAGGCCCTGGAACGCAGGAATGCCGTTCCCTCCCCCCCTACAAGGCCGGAACGTCCCGGAACGTTTTGCCGTTCCAGGTGACCACTTATACTAGAAGGCCGGCCGGAACGGCTCGGAACAGCCAACTCTCAAAATGGGGAGAAATAGGCAATTTTTTGCAAATTTGTAGTGAACATTAGGTGTTTTTTTTAAGTGTGCAAGGACTCAAAATGCACCCCCTCACACCCATTCCCTTCTCAAGCAAATCCAGATGCCCTCAAGGTCTAAGGCTTAATTAAGCCTTAAGCTCTCTCGACTCTCGAGTCTCAAGCTCTCCCCCTCTCACTATCTCAAGCTCTCTCTCTCTCTCTCTCTCTCTCTCTCTCTCTCAAGCTCTCTTCCTCTCTCTCCCTCGACCTCTCGCGTCATCCATGCCCTAGGGATCTTCAAATCGAATTTTTTGTGAGTATTGGATTCAAAGGACTCTAATACTACTTGTATTCAAATTTCAAACATGTAGAGCTAAAAATTGCATTATTTGGGTGTTTTTTATGCCTCCCATTCTACGCCGTTCCCATTCCGACCCCTGGTCGTTCCCCCGTTCCGTGGGGATCCCCGTCGCCGTTCCCGTTCCCGTTCCGCGTTCCGGGTAACTCTGCAAGAGATGCTAAGAAGTTGTTAAGGCAAAAATCCCGACAAATCTAGGAGGAAAAAATCCCAGCCAACAAAATGACGACCAGTACAACACCCATGTGCTGATAACCAAAGCTAAGGTGACACCAATCAAGGCACACGAGGGAGCTAATACAGTGGCCAACCACGGAATAAATCGATGAAGAGTAATATAGGAAGTGACATAAGACAAGCATCAAATAGCTCATCGATAATGATCACCACTGAGATGGAGAAACCCAATGTAGCAACAAGAGAGGAGACAAAGGCAAGTATGATATGGCACCTAAAGAGGAAACTTTGTTCAAAAGTAGAAAGTTGCAAAGATGAGAAATTGACAACAAATCCAAGAATAGCAGAGAGAAAGTTGTCTCAAGAAAACATAAGCTGCAAAATGATCTGCCCTTCCAAGACACATGCAATATCAGACAGAGTACTCGGACGAGATATTGGCTATGTTTACCGCTAAGAACACAACCTCAACGGGGTTAGGACAAAATATCCATGATGGCCTACAAGTAAAAGTCGGTGAGACACACTGCATAGGAGAACTTCCCTCCGTCCCGAGCACTAACGGAATTCCATGAGGTAAAGAACGTCTGAAAGGATAACTCGGGAAGAATGACTGATGATACAAAAGCCATAGCTTCAGAGTAGACCATCTTGCAAGTGTGAACACACGATCCAAGTGCAAAGTGAGAAGCTACCACCAAGATGAGTGAGAAAAATCACCAAAGCGGAGATCATCCATGAGCTATTCCACCAAATCAAGGTTGCATAGACACATCCAAACTACAAAGGTAGGAGACACAAGTCCATGCAGAAGCACTAGAGAGCCATCAGGAAGCAGTATTTTAGAGAGTACCAAGCACTCGTCCACATGCCAAACGTTATTCTCGAGAGGAACATATACAAATGAAGTGCCCGAAGTGCCTCCAATAGGCATGGGTCCATCATACTAATAACCAATCAAGGAGCCGAGAATACAAACCCATATAGAGAGGTACCAGTCAAGAAAGGAGCAAGAACCATTGAGGGACAAGTAGTGGTGGTAGGCACACCAAGCCACATCCACAAGACAAGCACCTGTAGCAACACCATCTCTTGCATCTTCCCAATGAGCAAGGGAGCCATGTTGAGGGATCTACAACAGAGGAAGATCTGTCCACTATGCCAAAACCACCGTCTAGCAATATCGAGTCTCAAGTAGCAAAAGCAAAGTTAGAATGCGATATGAAAATCACCCCGAAGAAGCTTCACACCAATGCGAATAGAGAGTAAAGGTTGGCGGAGAAAGAAAGCAATCCAATAGGCCACTGACGGAGCAAAGTCTTGATGTTGTCCACCCTGGGAAAAACAAGTGAACGCCACTTTCATCAAGCATATAGTTTCCCACTTTGATGGCCTAATTCATATCCAAAGTTTTGACGAGAGTGCACTTGTCAAGCGAAGCTACTTATTTGCACCTCTTGGGGACGTTCAAATGATGCAATTCCATCCACAACCAAAGCTTACAAATCGATTACCCTAATGAGACACGCCAAACATATGCCAATGGTTGCAAAATCTGACTACAATGAAGAGAAAAATGTTTTGACAGATGGGCAGATGCTCTCTTCATTGTCATCCTATAGTGAGATTTGAGATTTGATGAGCATAATGCTATGCAGACCTCTTTTCAATCGGATATTATGCACTTTCTATTATTTAATGAGGCTTAGCATGTGTCACTATCTAGATCTTGTTATTGACTGTGGCATTTCTCTATTTTCAGTACTCGACATTTCTATCCTTCGGAAGACAGATCCATCTATTCTAATGATTAATAAAGATTAATGGCTGTATCTAATTAGGCAGCAAACCTAAGGAGTCATGGTTGGTGTTGTACCTACCTCTCTCTCTCTCTCTCTCTCTCTCTCTCTCTCTCTCTCTCTCTCTCTCTCTCTCACAAGAACGACCAAGGACGTAGGGCTTTTACCGAGTCGTATTTTGAGATGTCCTTGTGGAGGAAGAAGCGCAGGATGCTTTAAAATTATCTAGATGGTGTGAGCACTTGGAGGCATCGCCATCATGATCTTCCAAGCATTTCTTAAGAGCCTCAACCTGGCAAGGCGATGGCTTCTGACGCAGCGATGGCCGTTCCGCTTCCATTCTTCTTCCTGGGATCAAGGGCTCAAGTGCAAAATGCGACGGGGAAAAACTAAACCCGAGATTAGTTTTAATGTCGAGATCTATTGTTTTAGCTAGTACACGAGGGTTCAAATCTTGGTTGGAGAAGCAAGGGCGTCCCGAGATTAGAGCCCCATGTGGCTGGCCTCTCGAGATTAGATTTGAGATCAGCAGATCGATGCTCCAGATCGTTCATCGTTTCGTCTTTCACTTGGGACTATTAATCCCATGGTTAAGACCCCGTGGCACTTCAAGGGGAGGAAGACCACTCTTTCCTCAGCTATATCTCACAAGGGCATGCCAATCAATTTAGGGCCCCGACATTGTTCAAACAAGGGTCCAAAAGCACTTTCTCTCGTTTCGATTACACATTTGCACGTCAAAACTCGAGGAAGACATTAATCCCACAGTGCATGTGCACGGGGCGATTTGGTTAATGCACATTGCTCTCATGCTTCTGGTGGTGGGTTCAATCCATCAAGGTGGGGGGCAGACGGCAAGGGAGGCAAAGTAAACTTAGGTACATGAGTATACACTTTCCCAAGTTTACTTTGCACTGAGATCTACGATGCTCTATTCCCATCTCCTTCCATGCCCATGTGAGATGTAGGTGGGGTGTTTCTTTCCTCATTCACAAGAGGTGAAAGTAGTTTGTATTTATTTTTACCATGATTCCATAAGGGATTTTTAGAACAGTGATTTGGAACATTCCACGTGAGAAGCCAAGTAAGATTCTTTTTAAAAAACCACGAGCATTGACTAGTAAGATGATGATGAAGACAAGTAGCATGTAGGTCAGATAGTGTGATGGCTAGGGAGAGAAATCGTATCCGATAAAGCAACCTCTGCAACGCTAAAGATCCCATGCCCCTGTGAGATAAAGGTGAGGTGCCTCTCGAGGTAGTCTGTATTTATTTTTACCATGATATTATTAGAGGGTTTTTAGAATGGCGATGTGGAATGTTCCACGCCAGAAGCCAAGTAAGATTTTTTTATTAAAAAATCCATGAGCAGCATAAGATGATGATGAGGACAAGTAGCATGTAGGTCAGATAATGTGATGGCTAGGGAGAGAAATCATATTTGCTAAAGCAACCTCTGCGATGCTAAAGATCATTTGTGAGCGAATTTGGAATGTGTTGATTTAACTATTAAATCAACCTCTGTGATGCTAAAGATCATTTGTGGGAGAATTTGAATGTGTTGATTTATCTATTAAATTAACCTCTGCGATGCCAATAATCAATCGTGAGAGAATTCTAAATGTGGTGATTTATGTATTAAATCACCCTCTGCTATGTTGAAGATCTCTTGCAAAAGAAATTTAAATGCGTTGATTACCAAACATACAGAAAGCATTAGGGAAAATTTGGGCTCTCAAAGGGGCCCTATAAGGAGGTTTGACTTTGCCTCTCTTGTCCAAAGTGGGCAACCCGGTGAAGTACATAAACGCTTTGTCAAAACCCTATCAACCAACATATCATTGAAAAGATCTTAGAAGCTCCAATTTTGTCTCATGATTTAGAAATCACAACATTGGAAAGGTAGGGGAAAGGCCATGCTTCTAAGTTTTTTTCACTAGATGCGGAGTGAGCTCTCCTCTCGGTCTCCTCTCCATATGGATGCGCAAAATGTTCTTGGTGGTCTTATTGTTTTGGATGTAATCTCTTGAAATGCTTGATGTGACCTCTTGATAATTGACAAGGGGAGGCAAGCCAAGAGATGAATGATGATTTCTTGATGCTCATGCTCCTCTTCCCTTCTTGTGTTGCACCCATTTGATGCCAAGACATACGGAATAGAGGAAATGAAGGTAATGAACATGCATGGTGTTGACCATGCTATGAGGAACACTTGGATGATGTCATTGTTTGATCATGCTCAAGTTTTGTCTCCTCTTCATTGACTGCCAAACATGTGCAATAGAGGAAATTCTAGGGTGCTCTAAGTTGTTTTCAACGGATGCGGTCTCTTGGAATCCATGTTGTGAACTCCTAAGTAATTGACCATAAGAGTCAAATCAAGGGATCAATAATTATTTTTTAATGCTCATGCTTATATCCCCTTCTTGTGTTGCACCCATCTGCTGCCAAGACAATGGAAGAGTTGGAGCGTGTTATAAGTTTTTTTGCTACTTCTACCTTCACTGCTATGCAAGCCTACACAATCCTTGCTCCCCAAGATACATTATCTATATTTGTGTATCATTTTGCAGTAGGATGATGTTTCACCATAATATTTGCAACCTTGAAGGTAATGAAAATCTCTTTATGCATTATAGATCCCGGGCTATTGAGGCAATTATGGCTTATTTCCAATGGATCCAATATGCATTGATCTTTTTGGATGTGTAAGGATTTTATATAAAGTTGTAGCCTACTGATGTGTTCATTAATTAGAGTATATGCCCAACAAGGGTGAAACCAAGCAGCTTCTCTCTAAATGTGGTCTCTTGGCCCAAGGGATCCACTAGTAGTACTATGGAGACGTCACCTACGTATGCAAAAATCTCCTTTTTGACCCCTATATATATGTATGTATATATATATATATATATATATATATATACATAGGATCCTCCTTTGTAAAATCTATCTATTTTGCCCCTGTTGTACACTCATGTGATACCATGTGGTAATCCTTAGTTAATACCCTGTCTCTTGGATTGCTGAAATATATTTTGGGCAAATGCACATCGAGCTTGACAAATGAGGTTTTTGGTAAGGAGAAGGCATTGTAGACAGTAGTCGTATGTTTAAACATGTAGGTCAGGTGATTATGCATGCAGGCAAGGAGAAGAGCATGTGAGCAACATGGTGTCGGGTAGAGAGAGAGAGAGAGAGAGAGAGAGAGAGAGAGAGAGAGAATCCATGAGTGCAGTGTTCTTGAGAAGCTCCCTTCTCACAATTCCATCTCATGGAGTGCTCTAATTGCAAGATATGCTCAAAAATATCAAGGCCAAAATTTGATGCAACAAGAGGTTGTCCTTCAAAATGAAGCGACATATATGTGCATCCTCAAAGCATGTGTTGTGATTGGAGCCATTGGGAAGGAAGAGAAAATCCATGATGAGATTTTGACTAAGGTGTACTTTGTGCAACATGGTGCACTGCGTATTTCACTTGCGGTGATCTTAGCCGGTGATCTTAGCCAAGTTTTAAGTTCCCTTGAGAAGCTCCTCTCTTGTAAAGTCATGAAAACTACAACAATAAATTTTTGAGAAATTATCGGCGTAATTGGCAGGAAAAAGTGAGGAATTTGAAAAAATGGACAGCTCCATTGCGTCCAGAGCAGCCAAAAGCCCCAATCTATTATCAAAGTGCTCAAATTCAACCTCGAATGAGCAGTTTATGGCCAAAACAGGCTCCAAAAACAACAAAAACTGAGTTACGGTTGTTCCTCCTCTTCTCTCCATGTTTTTTCTGGTCTTCTCTCAGGTTTTTCAGTGTCTACACTTCACTTTATCACTTGGGCACCTTTGGCCTTTTGATTGACCTCAAACGGACCCCGAACAGGCCAAAAACTGGTCATGCAATGCATTTTTGTCACCCTTCTACGCCCATCCGCACACTTGGCACTCAACTTTTTCCACTAATGCATCCCGCAATCACGTGAAGTGGCCCCCAAATACAATTCTCATGATGACCTTTTTGCATAATTGTCACAAGAAAACATCCACGTTGTGTTCGTACTTATCCACGTGCAAGTATTGACCCCATTCGACCTCCTGACGCCACTGGATGCCATCTGATGCACCTGCTTACCTCATGTCATCGGCCAAAGGATAGCTTCCTCGAGAAGTTTTACGCGCTACCAACTCCTCGTTATTATAGAAAAAACACATTGATACTGGTGATAGTGAAAATAGATGCATTATGTACATGCTGTCCTACCTATACACATGTGGGTCCCACGTAACCACCTGGATCTAGAAAATGGGCAATCCTTTATTTGATGCACCATGCATGTGTATGTACATATGTGCAATCACTTCTTCCAAAAATCTCCTGACATAATTTTCCCATCCCCTAGCCAGAATGTGAGCGGGATGGAAACACACACAACGCCTCTATAATCACCCGACACACACTCTTGGGATGATACACACACACACACTATGGGGCACCACTCGGCTTACTCAATCCACCTGGCCGAGATAGGGAACACACCGATGGAGTGAGAGGAGAGACTACTCATTTGCCCACTCAACAAAGAGGCACACACACACACACACCCAAAAAACTCAGCTTAAAAGAGGAATATTTTTTATGATTAGATACAATTGAGATTGGGCCAACACCAATGGGGCAAATAGCTCACACAATATGGATGAAATATGCCATATACAATCACAAATTGGAGGAGAGACTTCGCTCACAAGAGAAACTTACACAGCCAAAATAGCAAGAAAAAGTGAGTAATTTGGTAAAATGGACAACGCCATTGTGTCCAGAGCGTCCAAAACCCCCAATCTACAATATCAAAGTGCTCAAATCCGACCTCGGATGAGCAGTTTATGACCAAAACAGGCTCCAAAAACAGCAAAAACTCAGTTGCGGTTGTTCTTTCTCCTCTCTTCACGTTTTTTCTGGTCTTCTCTTAGGTTTTTCAGTGTCCACACTTCACTTTATCACTTGGGAACCTTTGGCCTTTGATTGACCACAAACGAACCCCGAACAGGCCAAAAACTAATGCATTTTTGTCACCCTTCTATGTCCATCTGCACACTTGGCACTCAACTTTTTCCAATAATGCATCCCGCAATCACGTGAAGTGGCCCCTAAATACAATTCTCATGATGACATTTTTGCATAATTATCACAAGAAAACATCCACATTGTGTCCGTACTTATCCACGTACAAGTATTGACCCCATTCGACCTCTGATGTCACTGGATGCCATCTGACGCACATGCTTACCTCATGTCGTCGGCCCATGGATAGCTTCCTCAATAAGTTTTACGTGCTACCAACTCCTCATTATTATAGAAAAAACACACTGATACTGGTGACAGTGAAAATCGATGCACTATGTACACGTTATCCTACCTGTACACATGTGGGCCCCACGTAACTCTGGAAAATGGGCAATCCTTTATTTGATGCACCATGCATGTGTATGTACATATGTGCAATCACTTCTTCCCAAAAAAATCATGACATTAGCCTGCTAGATCATTCATGATCAGCAACAGCAAAAAGAGATGCTCATTCCACCTGGATCCCACACAAAAACACTTGGCATTCCCTGCATCAAATGTTACCATATACATGTGGTAGTGATGTGTGTGAACACATTAGGACCACCGGGGCATTTTTTCCCTCTTTAGGAGTTTTTTTCCCCCGAGCATTGTATATACGCCCATCATTCTAGGGCTATCTATCTTTCCATTGCACACTAAGTAACACACTCTCTATTGTGTGCCTTGAGCTTCCTTCGTCTTCTCCAAGCTGTGTGTGTTTCTCTGCAACCCTAATTCCAACAATTGGTATCAGAGCAGGTCACGTCCTCTCGGGCTTAGTCGCCAGCTGCTCCAGCACACGCCTGCTCACTTTCTCCAATTTCAGTGAGCCTAGGCAAGTGTTCACAGGTCGACAAATATTTTGGGCAAGCTCATAGAGCTCGGTCTGCTCAAAATTTTGATATGGGCTCATTTCGGCCTCTGTTTCCACTACAGGCAGTATTGCACAGGCTATTTCGTCATTTTGTGCAAAATTTTTGTCAGTGCTATTTTTTGCATAACAGGTGCCTTATAGTCTTCTACTGTTTGTTCTATATAGCACAGGTTGTGCCCGCTCCGTTTTTCCTATTTTCGGGAAGTTTTCACATCAGGTGTAGCATTTACCATGGCTGACAACAACAACACAGATGTGTTCAAGATGTTTGTTGTTGAGGACAGGTTGGATGGGGACAACTACCCTATGTGGGCTTATATGATGCAACATGTTCTTGTGTCAAAGGGCGTCTGGAACATTGTGCAGGGCATTGATGTACGTCCTGGTTCTGAAGATGTAGGCGATTTTGAGGATGTTGCAGGTCTTGCTACAACATCCTCAACATCGCAGGTCTTGTTGCAGGTCTTGCTGCAAGGATTGATGCTGTTAGAGTTGTTTTGCCTACGGCAAAACAAGCTCGTTGGGATGTTAAGGATGCGCAGGCTCATGCATTAATTGCGTTGTCTGTGAAGCGCACCATTGTTCCTCACATCCGTTCAACAAAATCTAGCAGGTCTTTATGCAAGCCGCAATGAGGCTAAAATTGCTTTGCTGCGTAAAGAGCTGGAGTCGAAGATTATGCATGAGGAAGATGATATGGATACTTTCCTTGCTAGCGTCAAGGATATCAATGAGAAACTTATTTCTGCAGGTGAAGTTATTTCAGACAGTTCCCTTGTGCAGACTGTTCTTGATGCCTTACTAGATTCTTACAAGACTTTTGCTAGTACTTGGAGACTTATGACCCAAGGAAATCCAGAAGTTGTCAAGTTTGATGCATTATGCACATTGTTGTTGAAAGAGTCACTTTCCAGAAAAAACAGGACTACACAGCGTGCAGTTGAACAAGCTTTTATTGCTTCTCAAAGAAAGGGTGGTAACAACAATGCAGCCACTTCTTATGGTTCTGCTGCTACGAGTGGCAAAAATTATGTTCCTAATGCTTCTGTTGGCAGCAATTCGTCTGGAAATTCTGGTGATAAGGGAAAAAAGAAGATGCGTTGCCATTATTGTAAAGCCAATGATCACTTGATCAAGTCATGTCCTAAGTTGAAGGCCAAAGAGGCTAAGAAGAAAGAGGGTGGTTCCACTACAAATGCTGGTTCCACTACAAATGCAGACATTGTTGAGTCTTATGTGAAAGGAGACTGTGTTGCTGATGTTGATGCAGAATGGGCTTTTAGCGCAGAGTGCACATACAATCCTATTGTCCATGATGCATGCTTGTCAGTTGCTACAGATTCACATGTGTGGTATTTCGACAGTGGTGCTACAAAGCACATTACCTCACATTGTGAATTGTTTACCTCTCTCGAGTCTGTCCCTCATTGGAATTCAGTCACTTGTGCCAACAACGCCTCTTATCCAGTTCAGGGAGTTGGAAAGATTGTGCTCACTGCTGCTAATGGCAGTTCCTTCACACTTGTTGATGCACTTTATGTACCTGGGATCAAGAAGAATCTCTTGTCTGTATCCGCACTTGCTAGACTTGGACTTGTAGTCAAATTTGTGGATGACAGATGTACAGTTCATGATCTCAGTTTTGGTGATGAAATTGTTGCATCTTGGCTTTTGTTCCGTGGGCTATATAAGCTCACTTTGTGTGACAAGTGTGGACAAAATTTTGCAAATGCTGTTGCAGATTCAAGGGCTATTTCAGATGCAAAACTTTGGCATGCACGTTTTGGTCATCTGAATTTTGCCAGTTTGCTGCGTTTGCAGAAATCTGATATGGTTGCTTCTTTGCCGCCTCTTGAAGCACCTGTCAAACATGTTTGTGAAGGCTGTATTTTGGGTAAGATGCAGCGTTCTAAATTTCCAAAGGATGGTTCAGTTCGAGCCACATGCAGGTTGCAACTTGTGCATAGTGATGTTTGTGGGCCCATGCAAACTCCGTCCTTGGGCAATTACCTGTACTTCGTGACTTTCATTGATGATTACTCCAGGCATGCATGGGTATTTCCGCTTAAAGCGAAGTCCGAAGTTTTTATGTGCTTCAAACAATTTCTGGCTATGGTTGAAAATGTCTCGAAATGTACAATGGGCACCCTCTGTTCCGATCGAGGGGGGGAGTATATGTCTCATGAATTTAATGCATTGCTGGCTAGTCGTGGGATAAAACACCAATGTACAGTGCCTTATACACCTCAGCAAAATGGTGTTGCTGAGAGGAAAAACAGGTCACTGACGGAAATGGCACGATGTATGGTCAAAAGTCAAGCTTTGCCACATTCTTTTTGGCTTGAGGCCATCATGTGTGCCACTTATGTACTTAACAGGTGTCCTACGAAAGCTTTGCAGTCTATTACTCCATATGAAGCATGGCATGATAGAAAGCCTTCTATTGAGCACATGCGTGTTTTTGGATGTTTGGCATATGCTTTGGTGCCACAAGTGTAGCGCGGAAAATTGGATGATAAGTCTGTCAAATGTATTTTTGTTGGTTATAGTGCTGAAAGCAAAGGTTACAGGTTGTATCATCTGCAAACAAAACGTATTCTGGTTTCTCGGGATGTAGTGTTTGTGGAAGATTCTGTTCAGCCCTTGCTGTCATGTACTAGAGACAGTAATGTAAGCTCACAGGACATTTATGACACTTTGTTGCCTCTTTTCGGTGGTGGAAATACGAATGTAAGTTCCAATGAGGCAAATGTACAGCCTATGGGGGTTTCTGAAAATGTTCTAGATCAGCCTATTACTGATGCAAATGTACATGATGTACTTGATGAGGAAAGGGCTGAAAATGAGCAGGCTAGAGGTATGCCAAAATGGCTGGTGCACACTTTGCGTGACAGTAAAATGGATGCACCTTTGTCTAGTCGTACTCGTTCAGGCTCTCGCCATGCATCTTATGCATCAGATTGTTATGCTTTGGCTGCATCTAGCTTACATGATGTTGAGGAGCCTCTGTCTTTTGATAAAGCACAGAATTCAGAAAATTGGATGGCTGCATGCAATCAGAATATGATGCACTTATAGAAAATGACACATGGACTTTATGTGATTTGCCTCCTGGCAAAAAGGCCATTGGTACGAAGTGGGTTTACAAGTTGAAACGCAAGCCGGATGGTGAGATCGATCGCCATAAGGCTCGACTTGTTGCAAAAGGTTATGCATAGCAAAAAGGCATAGATTATGAAGAGACTTTTGCTCCCACTTGTCGTATGACTATTGTACGTTTTCTATGTGCATTGGCAGCTCATTTTGGTTGGGATGTACATCAATCAGATATTGTTACTGCTTTCTTGAATGGTGACATATTTGAGGAAGTTTATGTAACGCAGCCTCGCGGTTTTGTCATAAAAGAACAAGAGGACAAAGTGTGCAGATGTAAGAAGGCTTTGTATGGGTTAAAGCAATCTCCTCGTGCTTGGTATGAGAAAGCTGACACTCATTTAGTTAAATGAGGCTTTCGTAACAGTCCAACCGAAAGCACATTGTATGTAAAGCGTGAGGATGATGTATTTCTCATTGTGGTTCTTTATGTCGATGATTTGCTGATCACTGGACCAAATGAGAGACATATTGCTGAATTTAAGGCTGATTTGAATGCTACTTTCAAGATGAAAGATTTGGGACTGTTGCATCATTACTTGGGTATACAGTTTAAACAGTGTGATGGTGGTATTGCCTTGTGTCAGAAACGTTACATAGAGACATTGCTATGTAAGTTTGGACTTGAGGATTGCAAACCTATTGCCACTCCCATGGAAACACGTTTGAAGTTGAGTCTACATGATGCTGGCGATCCTGCTGATGTCACTCTTTACCAAACTGCTATTGACTGCCTCATTTATGTATGCAACACGAGGCTGGATATTCAGTTTGCAGTCTCACAGGTCAGCAGATTTATGCATAGCCCAGGGTCTAAGCATTGGCAGGCTGTCAAGAGGATTTTCCGATACCTTAGTGGCACTTTACATCTTGGCTTGTTTTATCCCAAGGGGGGATCATTGCCGCCAGACTTACATGCTTTTTCGGACTCAGATTGGGCTGGTTGTTTTGACACGCGAGTGTCCACATGTGGTTTTTGTTTCATGCTTGGCAGTTCATGTATATCATGGTTGAGCAAGAAGCAACCTACTGTGGCCACTTCGAGTTGTGAGGATGAGTACAGGGCAGTCTTCACAGCTACGGTTGAGTGTGTATGGCTCAGATGTGTTATGGCTGATTTGGGTGTTGGATATGACACTGCCAACACTATCTACACTGACAATCACAACGCATTGGCAATTGCGAGGAACCCAATTTTTCATGCTCACACAAAGCACATTGAGGTGCATTACCACTATGTCAGGGAGAGGCTCTCAGCAGGAGAGATCAGCTTGGCTTATGTGCCAACACAAGACAACCTTGCAGATCTTTTCACAAAGGCATTGTCTCGTGAGAAGCTTGAAGCTTTCCGCAAAGCTTTGGGCTTACTCCCCTTTGTGGGCTGATCCTGTCCTCAGGGCATGGCACTTCCCTTTACTCATGTGCCAGCTCTCATTCACCGCATCACTCCAGGGGGGATTTGTTACCATATACATGTGGTAGTGATGTGTGTGAACACATTAGGACCGCCGGGGCATTTAATCCCTCTTTAGGAGTTTTTTCCCCCCGAGCATTGTATATACGCCCATCATTCTAGGGCTATCTATCTTTCCATTGCACACTAAGTAACACACTCTCTATTGTGTGCCTTGAGCGTCCTTCGTCTTCTCCAAAATGTGTGTGTTTCTCTGCAACCCTAATTCCAACATCAAAAGCTTAATCAAGCTTCCACCTGGTTCCCAAGGAAAACCTGTAGAGATGCCATATATCAACCTTACATCAAGAAAACCATCAATTACTTTGGCATAGACCTACATGTGCAAATATATCTCCTTCTGCATAGCTGAGAGGTCTCCACTGATCATTTATGTCATCAATTCCTGCTTCTTTGACAATTCAATCTTGGTTTGCATCAGCCCTTCAATCACTTCATAAGGCCCTTCACTTTCATTTTCAATCTCATTTGCAGATGCAACTGAACCAGACCCATGGATTTCTTTGTCCATTGGAAGAAATGCATCATCAACATCCTCATCACTGCTAGTAGTACTATCATTGTCCTCGTCAGACACTGTGGAATAGTCTTCATGACTAGACTCATCCTCATCTTCCTAAAGCTCTTTCAATACTTTCCTTATGTCCATACTATATAGCTTCTTGGCACCTGTCTTTCCATAGAGGCTAATCGTACCACGTCTCCAATCTTGAACAGCTCCCACTGCACGTAACCATGGTCTGCCCAGTATAATAGGATATGCTCCCAACCCCGCTGGCATCACATGAAAATCAACCACCGCCTTTACATCATATGCCTCCACTTCTAATCTCTTTACAACACCCAAACATTTTACTTTTTGATGCTTTGCCAATCTGATCCGAAAGCTTGACACCCCAGTCACTGTAAGACCCATCTTCTCAACGCATGAGTGTGTTATGACACATATTTGGGCTCCGCTATCAACATAACCTTGTCCCAGATTTTTTATTTTGCGCTACACATCTACTATTGGACAAATGTCTGGTAGCTCATCCATCGCCAACACCTTCACTGAACCTCTCTCTGGTTCTTTCTCCATTGGGTTAACCATCCTCTTCCAGTGTCGCTTTAGCTCAGGCACCATCTCTATAAGCTACCCAAATGTAACATCTACTTTCTTGCTTGTCAGATCCTCCTTCAAGTCATAACTTAATTGCCCATCCCCTAGTGGAAAATCTGAAACATGAAACTTGCGACGATCCCTTCTTTTCCTCTTGGCCTTGACATCCTCACCTTCATGGCTCTTTCCATTCTTCTTGCTAGGACCTGGGGCACTTCTTCCTTCCTTATCGTGTGTGGTCCTCTTTCCAATAGGTATCACTAATGTATCCTCCAGCTTTGCTGCCTTCTCCAAAGCGACCACACTTATCACTTTTGTCTTTCCCATTTCCTCCTGGGTTAATCCATTGGTTCTTTCTTCTCCCTTAATTTCAATGCCATAATCATTTGACCTAGTTAGCACCTGCCTTGGCAATGGATACATGTCTCCCCCCATCCTTGGTGGCTTATCACATTGTGGGTTGATGTGTCCCAACTCTCCACAATTATAACACGTGGGCGTCTTCCTCCAGACTCTACCATTGCTTTGTCCAACACCTTGGGTCTTTCTTCACCTCTTGGCTGATTTACAAACCTCCCCCGACCTCGATTATTTCCCACATTACCTAGCATGTTTAGGCTGAGATTCTTCATTAAATCTACCACTCGCCTCATGTCTTGCTTTAGCCCATTATCTTGCACTGATGTAGTGACCACTACTGGCATAATCTGAGGAGTAACAGAAACCACTGGTTCATGATGAACCCCTGGCATGCGACCTTGCAAAGAATCCATAGGTTGAAACTTAGACCTCCTGGGCAAAGACTCTATTCCTAGCTGACTCATTTTTCTCAGCTTCCACTCTTTGTCCTTGCTACCTCTAGTGCATTTTCATATGTCCTAGGCTTCTTTAGCTCCACTCTCCAACGTATATTTTCCCAAAGACTAGCCAAGAACCTGTCCTTCTTCATCATGTCAGGTGGGGGTACCTGTGGTGCTAAGGCCTTGCACATCCTCTCCCATGCCATTGAAAACTTACGTATGTACGCATCTACTGGCTCACCTTCCCTTTGCACCAAACCCTGTACTTCTTGCCACACTTTGTCAGGATCTTATGTCTTCACAAAATCCACTTCGAATCCATGCCTTAGATTGTCCCAACTTCATCTCACAGGTGGATCAGCCGTACGCAACTCCTCTTTAAACTCTTTGGATCAAACTCGTGCATCACTCTTCAAACAGATTTGGAGAAGACGTAACATTTGTGCAGGATCGTGAATCTGATTGCTCATGCAAGCAACCTCCATCTTTTCCAAAAAGTCTTCCACATCTTCATCACTTCTTCCATGAAATTCCGGACAAGCGAAAGCCATGGCTACCCAAGTTTCAATGCTTTGAGAACCCCTTCTAACACAGGTGCAAGAACCCAAACTTTTTTCTGACTCAATCCCCAAAAACTTCAACGGAGCTCGTCTTTAGATAAGGACAAACACATGCACATCAAATGAGTTTTCATAGTTAATCATCGAAATTATAACAGGCAAAGGGGATTCCAGTATCTCTCTTAATCTTCTTGGCCCGAACATAAAGACTATGTGCTGTTGGAAAAAAATCTTCCTGAACATGTTAACATTTATCTGGATTCTTTGTGCAAAATGAAAAGGAGTGAACTAAGGTCTGTTTTGATCATCCATTACAGCCAACCAAGAAGGCAACTTGACTTATCCTCTGATTTTGCGAGAATTTTAGTAGCATAACAGCATAAATGGCTCAAAAGACCGAAAAACCAGCCATCAAAACTTGAAAAACTTTTGGTAGAGTTTCCCCAGAAGTAGAGCAGTAAGAACCCAAAATATAGATTGTATATGTATGCATAACCTGCCAACAATAGAACCCGAGCATCAAGTAGGAATCACTAGTACATAGCCTATGGCGAGGTCACGAAAAGGGTGCTCCAGCCACCTATATCATCGAAAGGATCTCACATTTGAGAATCCCCCAGCTCAATAAAACCTCACGCTATCGACCCTCTCATGAAAGCTTATGCAAATTTCATATAGTCAAGTCTCAAAAATGACTATCTTCCAGACCAAGTCTCAGAAATGGCTCGGACTGGCCAATAAAACCAAGTATAGCTCCACAAATACGTACAATGGCAGTATCCACAAGTACCGTACAATACAAAACAATGCGCTCAAACAGGCACCAATTGATGCATACCCACGGAAACTGCAAGTGACTCCCACTTGCCAGTGTATCACTCTACTCCATACTTGTACCTGTACCTTTACCTTTACCTTTACCTTTACATATCCCTGTAACATGGAACCTGTAACCTATAATCTACAATCTGTACTCCCGAAGTTGAAGGTACTCGAAGAAGATATTCAGTGGGGTCACCAAAAGAATGTGAGCGAGATGGAAACACAGACAACGCCTCTATAATCACCAGACATACACTCTTGGGATAACACACACACACACACACACACACACACTCTGGGGCACCGCTCGACTTACACAACCCACCTGGTCAAGACAGGGAACACACCGATGGAGTGAGAGGAGAGAGACTATTCATTTGCCCACTCAACACAGACACACACACACACACACACAAAATTCAACTCAAAAGAGGAAGATTTTTGATGTTTAGATACAATTGAGCTTGGGCCAACACCAATGGGGCAAACACAATATGGATGAAATATGCCATATACAATCACAAATTGGAGCAGAGAATTTGCTCACAAGAGAAACTTACACAGCCAAAATAGCAGGAAAAAGTGAGGAATTTGGCAAAATGGACAGTGCCATTGCGTCCGGAGCAACCAAAAACTTCAGTCTACAATATCAAAGTGCTCAAATCCGACCTCGGATGAGCAGTTTATGGCCAAAACATGCTCCAAAAACAACAAGTTACGATTGTTCCTCCTCTTCTCTCCATGTTTTTTTTGGTCTTCTCTCAGGGTTTTTAGTGTCCACACTTCACTTTAACACTTGGGCACCTTTGGCCTTTTGATTGACCTCAAACAGACCCCGAACATGCCAAAAACTGGCCACGCAATGCATTTTTGTCACCCTTCTACGTCCATCCGCACACTTGGCACTCAAATTTTTCCAATAATGCATCCCGCAATCATGTGAAGTGGCCCCCAAATACAATTCTCATGACGACCTTTTTGCATAATTATCACAAGAAAACATCCACGTTGTGTCCGTACTTATCCATGTGCAAGTATTGACCCCATTCGACCTCTTGACGCCACTGGATGCCATCTGACGCACCTGCTTGCCTCATGTCCTCGGCCTGCGGATAGCTTTCTCAAGAAGTTTTACATGCTACCAACTCCTCATTATTATAGAAAAAACACACCGATACTGGTGACAGTGAAAATCGATGCACTATGTACACGCTGTCCTACCTGTACACATGTGGGCCCCACGTAACCACGTGGCTCTGGAAAATGGGCAATCCTTTATTTGATGCACCATGCATGTGTATGTACATATGCACAATCACTTCTTCCAAAAAACTCATGACAACGCCTATACTAATGCCACCTGCAAAAACAGAGTCGCAGGTTCTTTTTTGCATTTTTGTCCCATTTTTTGAACTCTCTCTTGCTCCCTTGCTTCAGATCTACCGTTGTAGGGTTTACCGGGCTCAAGATATCCACTCATACACTCCCTTGCAACAAGAAAGTATTATTGTTTTTTAGATTCGTGTGTGTGTGTGTGTGTGTGTTTGCAGGTCTGGTGGAATCCTCTCAAGCGTTTTCTGCTCATATCAGCTGCTTGTGAGTGCCCTATCCTTTCCTTTTCTTGCATACACACACACACACACACACACACACACACACAATCACACGCATGCACATAAACACATAAATAAATGAAGTTACACATAAATTTACACATAATTAAACACATTATACATGCACACACACACACACACACACATTTTCAAATAAAAATAAAAAACATAAATAATCATACTAAATTTCTTATCTTTAAATTTTATTAAATATATCACTCATAAACAAACATATTGAAATTTGGTAAAAATTTAAACAAAATTATTGAGCTATTTTGGTTTAGATCAATTTATAATTTTTTTTAATGCAATTTTATTTGAAATTAATATTGTACTTTTACGGGGATGAGTTTTCACTACTTGACTTATTTCCTACTGACACCACCAATAATATTTCCACCCACTACAGTAGTTCGGATACCCTCTTGAAATCGTCAAATTATTCGTATTATTACCTACCTATAGACTCCACAAACAAAAATTCTGATAGAGTGTGGACACCTCGGATGGAATCTTTACAAATTTTACAAAAGGCATAACTTTATGTCTTGACCTCATTTTAATTGACTTTGAATTAGTTTCTGCAGACATTACACAGTGTTACGAAAACATTCCCCTGAATGGTGATACTGGATTAAAAAACATTTTGAAAATGATGTCCAAGATCGAGTTTAGCAATGCTAAACAAAGAGGCCTATCTTTCATTTCCCTTGCTAATAGCCTAGATTAATCAAAACATTGGGATCCCAATCGGCTTTTCTTGCTCACCCCTTATCTGCAACCTATACCTAGCCTATTTTGAATATAAGTGGTTTCTTGAAACTATAAAAAATAAAAATAGCATCCACAAACTTTTCCTTTTTAATCATACCTATAGATATATGGATGACATTCTTAGCCTTAACAACAGATCCTTTTTTGATGAAATCACAACGATATATCCTAATTGACTTAAAATTGAACCAACTCTGGGTAACGGTTTTAATACCCTCTTTGGATTTTTCTCCACCTCCATAAGATTCCTTAACTTTTTGATCATATTACGCAATCCCTATAAAGGTGACTTTGACCTCTGTTTTATCTAGAAAGGAATAAAATTTGTATCTCTTCTGCAGAGTTTATTGAAAAGAAAAAGTAACCAACCGCATAAAGTGGCATAATTCTATATTCCTCTTCTGACTGCTTCAAAGCATGGGAAGACATCAATCGTCTCATTAACAAATTTTGTCTCAATGGATTTAGGAAGAACGATGTAATCAACACTATCACTAATGCTATCTCACATAAACACTAGCCTGACTTGAAAATCAATCATACTATTCTCATAACTTTAATTAGGCAGTAGGTTCATCCTCAATGGGCCTACTGCCGACTCATTGAGTAAGGGCAGGTACACACACACACACACACACACACTTGTATCACTATTGACTATAATTAGTTTTTAAGTATTAACCCCATACCCTCACACTTACTATCTCTGACAACTTGGAGTCAATTGTGAACTTACCTAGTTCATGCTCTGGCCAACTGCTGTAAACACACTCACACTCACACTCACATTTGTTTTGATATCAAACCTGTTCTTTTAACACATCTATGTCTTCACTATTGGTACTTCCATTCCTAAGCAAATTTGCACACTTTAAACAATTACTATTCGGAGACAAACCCCATTAAGGCTTTGTGTATATATACTCACTAGCTTGGATTTACCACCTTGCAGCCATTCATAAAAATGCTCAATTTTAGAGCCCCTCGGAGAGTGCCCTTTAATAGGCACCTGGTTATTGACTCACATTCTCTCCCACCTCTCGTGGGATTGTGCCCTTCAGTGGCCACCTAGTTCATGACTCACTCTCTCTCTATTTCATTATGCGGCATTTATGACACCCTAGCTGTACTCGTGCATACTGTAGCCCTTCTGCTTCCCCTATCTTCCCCCCTACTTCTTACCCTCGTCTATCTCACATACGTTACTTTCTATAATACTATCCACCTCCCCCTCTCTCTCTTACATTAACTTCTATTGTGTAAACCATGGCGGCTACATTGGGCAATCATCTGCCTTGAGATTCGAACTTGCTGAGTACTCAGATCGTGGGGGGATTCTCCATGTTGTTCCATACAACACGCCTCCACCTACAAGGTTCTACTATATAAAGAGGTGAGGGTTGCTTTGGCCTCTCACTTAGCCTTGATTGTGTAAATTACAATTAGGAAATTTTTTATATGGAAATAATTGGGGGAATTTTCCTCATCATAAACTAAATATATGCTACTTTTGGTCTTTGAAATACTATATCCTATAGTAGGTTTAATTTGGGTATTCTTGGATCATCTACTCTCTTAGGGTCTTAGTGGAGTTATGGTACCTGCCTACTGACAAAACCTTTCACATATTTTTGCATACTATAGTGATGATTTGTTTACAAAAGCCACTATAAACTGAAGTGATTTGGCAAGAAGTCTTCTTGGAAATGATGCTTACTAGCTGTTAATATACAGATTGATTCTAATGGGATATTTCTACCTCAGAAGTGTGTGTTACTTGGCCCCAAATTGTTGCCTAAACTTAGGGGGGGTGGTTGGCATACATTTTGGTTAATACAAAGAGTGGACCTCACCAATGGGGTTGGTTGGGGATAAAGATGGCATATGTGATCCTAGGTTTTACAACTATATAATTCCTATGGGATAATACAAAGTATGTAGCACAATGTTTAATATGTTGATTGGGTCCTTGAATCCGTCAGATCTATGTGCCTTTATGATGCTTATTTACATAACATTTTAGTCTTGAGGACATCTCTCTGATAACACGTTCATTATTGTTGTTGAAATTCATTAATTATAATTATTATACATTTTTTGATGATTGCTATAGAAACACATTACTGAGAGTCGATTCTGGTCTTCATAGGTTGGGACACTAAAGAAATTCAATCTGGCTTTAGTTTTGATTAGCTGGGTTAATGACTTATGATTAGAACTTTGGCTTGTACTGATTTTTTGAGAATTATTGGCCTGCCTTGCCTACTCATACAAATAGACATTATGGTTGTATTTCTGAGCTATGATTGATTCTGCTTACACTTTACTATACAGGTCATGTTTATACTTTGGTGATTTTACTTATACTTTACTATATTGGTTTCTTTTGCTATGTTTATACTAGAAAATTTATCCGAGTGTTGGTGTTTTTTTGTACCTAAACCTCACCATGAGGTTTTTGATATGGATGACCTAGTAATACATAGATGGGGTTCCTGCCCTTGTACCTGACTATATTGAGATTTCTTGAAAAATGATACTTGAGACTTTTGAGAAGTAAACTAATGACTCTTGCTGAGGCTTTATTGACATTCGCACATCTTAACATATGGCTTTAAGTTGATAAACTGAATAATCCAAGATCATAAGGAATGATCACTCAAAACATATTTTAATAGGCTTAATTATGGTTTTACCACTTGAATCAAAAAGGAAAGATGGATTTCTAATCCACATAGCAATGAAATATATATTTAAAGAAAGTTGCATAACTTACCTGAGTACATATTGTTAAAAAAACGTGCTGGGGGGAGGGGGGGGGGGGGGTGCGCTCTCTAGCACTTTGATCAGAAGGGGTGGTGCCCTTTTGGTCACAATGAATAATCTTTAATTAAGGGGAAATTTTGACACTTGGATTAGAAAAGGCATCAACAAGAGCATCCAAATAAGGTCTTGGAAAATATGCACAATAAGGATTATGTTGGAAGTTGGATGTATCACATTATTGTCCCCATTGATGCATTAAGTAGTGATGATGAAGAGGATGCTCTTACCTTGCACTTTGGGATTGCTTGGGGTGTCATGCATACTTGAGCCGTCTACACCATCCATCAGAGGAATCTTGCAGTATTGTGTGCCAAAAGTCTTGAGCAATGACCAATATTGAGAGTCTTCACGACCACCTACACAAGATATGTAGAAGACTTGTCCAGGAGAAACGCATCAACAAGCGCATCCAAAAATGTCAACTTAAGACTTATTGGGTTTGTTTAAAGATTCGAAGGCATGTGGTGTGTCACATTGTACCAATAGTAAGGTGTTTTTTTCCACTTCCTAATTGCTTCTATCAATGTCCAACTGCATTGCACCACTCTCCTGGAGGTTTCCACCACTGTTTTGGAGGTTTTCAACACCATATTGGTGGTTTCCATCACTATATCGATGTGCGCATCTGTCAAACGTGTTAAAGCAAGGGACTTACCATACACTGTGCATGAGCCACAAATGGCCTGCAAGCACACAACCAGATTAAGGGTGTGTCACTCACCGCCCTATGCTTGCCTTCGTGGAAGAGGGAGCTACCACTGTGCCACGCTTAACCGCCTCCTTGCCGCCGTGCTGTCGCAATGCTCAATCACACACACACTCACTCTCTCTCTCTCTCTCTCTCATGTACACACACACACACACACACACACACACACACACACACACACACACACACACACACACACACACACACACACAAGGAGATGAAGGAGAAGATGGAGATGGAGCAAGAGAACTCTTCAATTGCACAAATGAGAGAATGAGTGATTTTTAGGTTTAGGTGACTTTTATATGAGCTCCCCCATTCACACTTGGGTGCCCATGCTTAGCCAACTAACCCTTGAATGTTCTAGTTAGAGTGCACCTCTCATCGGTGATCGCTCTTACCCTTTTCCTATTGGACTGAGAAGCCCGGCCCATGAATACTAAGAGTGGACGCCGGTGGTTGACATGACCCCCTTCTTGATGTAGATTCCACCCTCGGAAAATAACAGTGCAACATCTTGATCCACGATAGGAGTACTTATAGCAAAAGAAAAACAACATTGTGAAAGCTGAAAGGCAGCATGTGCAGCCGTGCAATAAGTGAGATGCATACATTATGTTCTAGGAAATGAAAAAATAAAATAAAATAATGAATTGTAACATTGCCAACTAGAACAAGCGTAGTACCTGAATAAAATGCAATTGAGTTAAGGTCTATTAGGTTGACTCTAAGAGAAGTACACAAGAGCTAGTGCTAAAGTAAATACTAGATTGACCAACGTTAATTAAAAAATGTCGACTAAAGAGTAGTTAACCCTAGGAATGCTCGTCGGGGTCTAAAGACTAGTGATCTTGTCACTTATACCACTTAAGTGTGATCAACATAAAATACATGGAAGTTTGTGCTATTTGCTTTCTCTTTTCTCTCCCTCTTTTTTTTTTTGGTTGTTATCATAGTTGCTACAAGTAGCTGGGGGACTCAAGGTCTTAAATACCAGTAGTTGGGAGACTCGAGGTCTCAAATACCAGCTTGAGCATAAACTAGCCGGGAGACTCGAGGTCTCAAATACCAGCTTAACACATGGACTTCCACAACACAAGTAACACTTAGGTGGAATAAGTTAGAGAGAACTATATTCTCATAGCCTAAAACATTACGAAAGTTACTACAATTAATAGACTATTTACGAATTAAAGTCAGCAATTAAGTGGCCTAGTTTAGCCTAAGGTCCTGATACCTACTTAAAGACAACTAATAGACCAAGCTCCAAGAGAAGAACAAGGTAATAGAAGTTTGAAAAAAATATAGCATCTAAATTGGCAATGTCACAACTTCATAAATTTTATGAATTGTTAGAAACTCAAATGACAAGATGCAAACATGTAATTGTGGAAAGCATACATAAAAGAAAGTAGTACACCTAATATAATGGAGAACATCCATTGTAACAAGTAAACATCCATTGTCGTTGTCCTTCAAAGGTATCCTTATGTAGTCACAAACTGCACAATAGTCACCACCAAACATCCTTATGTAGTCACAAACTGCACAATAGTCACCACCAAACATCCACCTTTCAGGGGCACATTAGTGGGAAAAAAGAACTTTGCCAATCACTAAACTCTAAAATAGAAACACTCCTATCATACTAATCCTACCTACCCTCCATCACTCAAGTGATGAGGATCAAAGTAAGTGGAGGTTGGAGAGCTCGGTCGGTAGCTCTAAGGCTAAACTACCACCCTCATCATCAAGGTAGGTGTAATCCTCTTCGGTAAGGCCGCGTGTCTCGTCCGTCCAATCACCATTATCGTCCTCATCCTCTTCCTTGCAGAATATTATTAGGAATGTCACGAGGCGTGCATACTCAGCCTGGGCAAAAGGGTAAACTTGGGCAATTGGACAAACTTCCTTGATAGAATAGGGATCCGTCGTAGTCAAGAGGCGGACCAACCACTCTAACTCCTCAACATTTCTCTCACAAGCGAGTGTTTAAACCGAATCCCATTTAGAGGAAATACGAGGATAATATAAACAGGTAAAAAGAATCTTTATAAGAATCAACCATATCTGTGAACACAAATAGAGGATGGTTAGGTGTTTGATGACATAGGTTTCTGTTTCAGTGTACCTAATGTGACATGTGTAGGTCTGGCCGGTCCATGATTTTGACTAGTATTGTGCACACTCGTTTGCTAATTGCTCTTGCTCTTTACTTTTTTCTTTTTAAAACTAGGGTGGTTAGTTACTATATATCTATATATACAATCCCTAAAATCGAAAATCTTAAGGGTCAGGGAAAGAAGGGTAAGAGGAAAATAATTCAATAGGCTGACGTGAATGAAGACTCCCCCTTTCCTTGGGTAGATCATACTTTAAAAAGATGTCATCCCCTTTTAGAACCAGTTATTCCAATTGGTAATAGGTGAGGATTTTAGCCAATAGTTTTCTCTTACCTGGGGTGCCTCATCGAGTTGCAACGGTAATAAGGTACTCTCCCATGAACGAACTTGAAGTAGTATATCAGGTAATAATCGAACAATGGGAGGTGTCAAATCTTTTGTAGCTTCATGGAGGCTGCCTATGGTAGGTGGAGGTCGTGTAGAAGCTTTTACCTCATGGATGCATTACATGAGGAGCTAGAAGCTTCATGGAACTCCTCCTTTCCTGAGCTAAGTCAAATAGATTGGTTTTGCCTTGGAACTCAAACTAGCTCTAGAATAAGTGTGTAGCATTCTATGATCTTTCCCTTCTCACGGTCTTCCATCGGCTTTGGAATCACAAGGTTTGACTCACATGGTTTTGTAGTGGATAGGGAAGGACACAATTTATGTTTAGGTACCCAAATTCAATTATTTCCATCATAGTAGCCTTGGGCTTCTAATAGTTGTTTGGGAATCCAACATGATTTGGTTTTCACCTTCTTAACCTGAGTGGATGCCTTCCTTTGAGGTTTCCTTTGTGAATTAACTTGAACCATAGGGGGTTTCGATAACGATATCTTGGGGACCCATTGATATGTATCCTTGGTTAGATCACGTGGAGCCTTTGATGTAGCACTATCTGTTGTAGCCATGGAAGTTGAAGCTTTAGAGGGTTGTGCTACTGGCAAGGATGTTGTGACTTTTTGGATTGACAGTATTTTGTTGTTTTTTGTGTTATGAAGAGGTGAGATGTCAGGTGTTATTCCTTGAATCGTAGGGACGTGAGTTGGTTTCTGCGTCGTGATACTCTCGGTCTCCCAGCAAACATCCATTTGCACCCAGGTTTATAGTACCCTCCATATCAACAAGCATGACCAAAAAGCTTTGAACCACGGTTCCATTGTCATAAATAACAGGAGTGTGTAGGATTCCAAAAAAAGTGGTCTTCTTCTTATTGACACCCTTGACTTGGATGGTGCTTGTGGATAGGGGTGGTTTTCCTAGCTGACACCAAACTCCATAGAATAACAAATTATGTTGAGCTCCTATACCCAATAATGTGTTATATAGTACTCCCCCATAGAGGCTATTTAGTTCAATTGGATATCGTAGAGGTGGCTCAGATTCCAATGAATCATCATCAGTGTCTTCAAAAAATGCTTCCGTGATTCCCAAATTAGCCCCGTTGGCGTCTAAGACATTGTTGTCTTTCTCGAGCCTTAACTCTTGCTTGGATCTTTTTAAGCTCTGCCTGTTCTTTGGCTGCTTTCTTTTGATGGATGGCTTGTAACTCTTCCTGGCTTAGAGAATCATAGTACCTTTTGAATTTACTCCCATTGAGGAATCCAATGGCTTCAATCTAGAGTCTCCACACGAATGGTACCTTGCGGGGTAATTTCACATACTTGATATGGTCCTTTTCTCGCATATTTCAACTTTTTCTTTTTGTTACACACTCCATACATAAGGACTTTATCACCAACATTGATATCTTTGTTCTTTAGATGACGGTCAAACCATTTTTTCCTTCTATCTTTCTCCACAAGTGCGTTTTGCACAGCCAATTGTCTTTCTTCATCTAGCAAGGATGTATAAGCGCTCAACTAAAGGGTTACCATCCCAACCTTCTTACGAATCTACACACAGACTAGGAATTACAAACTCCCATGGCATAACCGCTTCTTGGCCATATACCATTTTGAATGGTGTAGAATTAATAGCCACTTTGTAAGAAGTACGATAAGCCCATAAAGCTGAAGTCATCTTCAAATCCCAATCTATGCAATGAGCTTCCACCGTTTTGGTCAAGATAGAGATTAAGGTCTTATTAGTACTCTCAGCTTGGCCATTTGCTTGTGGATAATAAGGTGTGGACTTATGGTGAGCTATCATGAAGTTGGTGGTGAGTTCTTGTATCACTCTATATATAAAATGAGTGCCATTGTCACTCACAATCTCAAAGGGACAACCAAATCTTGTAATACTGTTCTCAAAGAGAAACTTGGCACTTGACCTTGGATCAGCCTTACGTGTTTCCCTGGCTTCCGCCCACTTTGTCACATAGTCAGTGGCAATGATATATCAAGATTGAGTGCTACGAGCTGTCGGACTAATTGGGCCTAGAAAGTCCAAAATCACATCCTTTTGCAAAAAGTGATGCATCCTTAAATAAGGTAGGCCACCAATAGCCTGATTGCAGCACCTTTCTAGCAGTTAAACCTCCAGCTACCTCTTGTGACAATCGTGTATCTTTAAAGATAGGCAGCAAAATACAAGTTACCATTTTTTGTGGCATATGGTATTAACGTGTAGTCCTACTCTCCGTGAATCAATAGGTGCAAAGAACTCACCAAATGGACACTTGGTTTGCAAGAAAACTCACATGAAAGCTCGTAGGAGCTCACTTCGCGTCATAGTCAGAATCACACACTCTTGGCGTTGAATGGAAGCCCTCATCGTTGCTAGCACGATGGTGGGGTTGCTTTCGCAATGGAGCTGCCGTAGCGCGTGTAGGGAAGAGAAGAAATCACTCTCTCTCTCTCTCTCTCTCTCTCTCTCTCTCTCTCACAAACACCACGCACAGTGATAACCGGATTTGATTAATTCAAAAGTCGGGTTTAGGGTTACAAAAATTGACTTATATACATTCCTCCTTAGAGGTTTGTTCCCACAAACTCTAGTGGCTGCTCAAATATTACAAAAAGTATCATTCCGTTTCAAAAAATAATGATACAACATATTGGGGAAACTTCTTATGTGTTCCACCGTCAACACTCCCCCCTTCCACGTCCATGTCGTCCTTGACATGAATGGTCTTGCTCTTTTGCTTGAGTGAAAGCTGTTCTATTGTTAGTGGAAGCTTGGTGGTTTTAGCAGCTTTAGGTACAATTTGTACCTTATATTCCCCAAAGTGACTGTTGGGCCGAATATTTTGCTATCGTACGTAAAGAACCCCGTGCAGAAAGCTTCTTCAAAAGCTTCTCACACACTTTCCGTTTTACCACTGATTGCATGTCTTCCTCTACCCAAGTTGCCTTGTATGTCCTAAGAGCCTTTTCACATGTAAAACCTTTTCTTCAAGAATGGAATCTCTACGATTATGCCTTCATAACCACATAAAACATACACGTCATGGATTTCCTTGCTTGTTCTCGAGCCTTGGTCACTGCTCAATAAATTTGTAAGCTTTAAATAGACTTGTTCTGCTTTCCTTCGCGCTCAAATAAAGACAAAACAAAACAAAATCTCTAAAAAGACATTTGCTTTTGTATATTATGATAGAAGAAAGGATGCTCATGTGCTTCTCTCTTGGTTGTCATCCTTGGATGACTACAAGAGAAAAGGATGATGGAAGAAAGGATACTCATGTGCTTCTCTCTTGGTTTCATCCTTGGGTGACTACTTTCAAGGAGAAAAGTTCAGTGAACAAGACAAAATCAAGTGTGTAGCAAACCAACTGAAAAAAACATGCTTCTCTTTTGTTGAATGTGACTCACAAACAACACAAACAACCACGAACTTGAAAGAAATTTCAAACAATGGTAATGAAGTACGTTCTCTCTTCTCAATACAAAGAGAAAGCTAGACATACTTGGGATACTCTTCAATTTAGGACATGTAAATCACCCACACAATACACATATTGACAAATTTTGGCAAATGAGCAATACTTGACTGAGATTTTTCCCTTTGAACATTTTAAAAGGTGATTTCTTTTCATTGTTGTCATGATCTTTTTGTCATTGTTAGAGGGTCCGCTAACAAAGATGTCTTTGAGTTTCCTAGATATTTGGATATGTGGATTGCACTTATCTTTTTTATTTCCTCTTTTCAGGATATTATGATAAGTAGTGGAAAGTTTTCTCTGAGGACTTTACTTGATTTATCAACAGATATCGTGTGGATATCTACCTCGTCTCCACACAGAAATTGAAGATTTGTAGTTTTTTCTATTTTTCTCCACAACTGAGGGCAGTTGTTTCCCTATCATGGAGAACTATTAATCCCTATTACTACTTTTGGACATTACAATGATTTTGCTTATGCTTTATTCTCAAAATCCATTCAAAAGGAGCAATGTAAATAGAAATCTTCTTTACCTACTATTCTTAGAGTTTAAGTGAAAAGCAACCACTTCTATTTTTGGATATATGTATGATGAGAGAAAGAGAATCCCAAAATTGTGTCTTCACATGCACCCCACTTTTTCAGCCGGAATCGGTTTTAGCCAAAAGACCAAGAAGTTTAGCCGTTCTCCACCAAAATAGGACCATAAAGACCCAAGCTAGGAGTTCCATACTTTTTTATACGTGTCAAATGACTATTAGACTAATCTTTAATCCTTAGATCAACAAACAACCCTTTTCTCACCGTTTTTGGTCTTAAATGGGATGGTGATGAGGATGCATATATAGAGTCACCTTGTTATGAAGATGATGAGGATGATATTAGCTCAAGCTTTTGGGAGTCAAGTCATGATGACATCTTGGAGGATACATCCAAATTCCTGGATGACTAAGTCAACATAGATGACTCTATTTGTGTGACAAGCTAATAAGAGTTGACTCTACTCTTTGTACGCCTGGTGATATGATGGTAGGTCATGCACATGAGGAAGAAAAAAGTACAAAGCGAGCAGGTTGGATAACCTTCTTGTGTTCATAATATTATAGCAATTGATCAATTGTAGCATATATAGCTACCTATGGATTTCCCTTGTGATGCAATGGATATAGGTTCTTTTGATTAGGTATGCCTTGATGATATGACCAAAACGGTGTTCCTACATCCTACGTGACGGGAAAAAAGTGCTTTTTATTTACACACGTGACCATAAACACATCGTGTGCATAAATAAGCATGCTAAACATGATGAAATAAACATGGAGAAATCTCACACGCACCTGGTAAATCCATATATGCACTTTTATACGAAAAAGCAACCATCAAGAGGGTAGATACTCAGAAAACGGAGTAGAGAAAGAAATAATGGCTATGGAATTTAGAGCTTCTTACCATGCTTTAGGATTGAGAAGGTACTAGAAGATTTCCAATAAAAAATGCAAAACCAATTTTTACACCTTTGGCCAGTCACTCTAAACCAAACAAGAATATGTGTCCAAAGACACAAGAGGAGATAGTTTGTATGTCTAAAGTTCAATATGTCATAGCAACAAGTCCTCTAATGTATGCTATGGTCTAAATAAGGCTAGATATTTTACATGGAATGGGAGTTGTGAGTAGATTCATGGAGAATCCAGGGAAAGAACATTGGCAAGTTGTGAAATGGATACTTAGGTATCTAAAAACAAGTGTTCTATGTTTTGGGGGCGCTTGAATTTTCTTATAAAATCATATGCGAATGCATATATCGTAGGTGACAAAAGCTACTTATAGAAGCACTAATAGCTGCATCTTCATCATTGGAGGAATATAAGTAAGTTGGGCTTGAACGTTCTAAAAAGTGGTATCGCTATCTACCATGGAAGCAAAATGTGTAGCTCTTGTAGAGGCTAGCAAAGCAATTTTGTGGCTTCACAAATTTCTAGAGGATCTTGGATATAAACAAGACAATGATTTATTGTACAATGATAGCCAAAGAGTCATTCACCTTGCAAAGAATTTATCTTTTCACTCAAGGACAAAACATATAGAATTGAGGTGTCAATTTATATGTATTCTTTTGGAAGAGAGAAAACTAAATCTTGAAAATGTGCACACAAGACAGAATCCTACAAACATGTTGACGAAAATGGTTAACAAATTGGTGATTTGAGATTATGTTTAGTTGTTGGTCATATGTTTTTGTACTGCATAAAAATTTCAATCTATAAGGGCCATGTCTGTTGGCTACATTGACTACAACGTGTATACAAAAACTCCAAGTCCGGGAGTTGGTTCAGCGAGGAATATGAGTCATGGTCAAAGGCTGAAGATCCTTGATGATTATGGTTGTGTTTGTGGTTGTTTATGCTGTTGCCAAAATTTTATGACCATGTTACGTGCTAAAGTGGTTTTGTAGGATGGATGTGCATCACCCAAAGTACAATAGAGTTCTTATCCATCGAATGAGGATTTGGATTATGGTTTATGGTTTTGGATTGTATTATGAAGTGGTTTTGATGGATTACATCTATCAGTGTAGAGACCTTGTACAAGTGATTTTATGATTTATGGTTTTGGATTGGATTATGAAGTGGTTTTGATGGTTCATGTCAAACATGTAAGGGTAGAGACCCTACGTAACTAATTGCATTGAAAATAATTTATTGTGCATATGCAAGATGCTATGATTTGGCTTAGCCTTAGATGAAAGGGTCAATACCCTGGGGCTTTGATGCATTGGGAGTGCTACATAGATATCATTATTTTTTTAATGCTCATCTGCATGGTTAGTGGATTGCATGTTGAATGACATACACGACTAATGCATTGGGTATCTTACCTTGACTTGGCCTAGATATTGAGTGTGGCATCAAAGAGGTGTGACACCTAAACTGGTATGGTTCGTTAGCCTTTACAATCTCCTCTTTCTTTGAAGGTTTAGCCTTCATGCTCTCCACATATTGGGCTAATGTGAGAACCAATCTATTGGTGTAGTCTACAATTGCTTCTCATTGAGGTCGTTGCACACAAACTTGTGTCATTGGAACATGAAGTAGATCAATTATTCTTGCTTGTTCTTGACATGTGACATCTCTTGCACTTGAAGATGGATTCCCGTTTTCATCTCCAAATTTGCTCACGGTGCTATCCTTGAGCAAGTGTTGTCACCCACAATTCTTCTCACAAATCCTATGCTTGAGGATACACTCATAGTTTTGGCCCCAAACGTGCCTCATGGTTCTTGTGCTTGAATTTGGGTTCATGTTTCCTCAATCTGTTCACAGTGCTCAAAGATGGGTTTATGGTTTCGTTCCCTAATCTTCTCTCTATTGAATCAATGCCTCCATTTTCTAGTACTCTTGCCTTTGCTTGAAAATTTTAAAAAGTTGTTGGTGGAATGGCTAACTTCTTGTTGGGTATCTACCATTGAGTTAAGACATGAATTGTCTCACCTTCCATGACCAATTTTGCTGGACTATTTGGTACTTGAGATATGTCTTCATCATTGTAATTGGTTGTATCATGGTTTTCTAGAGATACACCTACATCATTAGAAATATTTTCTTCCTCAAAAATTGCAATGTGATTGCATGGCATACCAGTCACCAATTTTCATTACATCTAGGTTGTGCAGCCATATTCTAGTTTCTTTAATTCACAATTTAATCTTTGCTTCTATTAAAGACGACTTCAAAGCTTTTGTTTCAATGGAGCCTAGCTCACTCTTACTGGCTTGAGAATGTGTTTTTCTTTGCTACCATATGCCCTTTTCTTTGCGAAAGTGTAAGTTTTAGGATTTGAAAATAGTACATCCAAATGATGGAGCTTGTGAGATGTGTGTATAGGAAAAGTTACAATGTGGATGTTGGCATCACAAGCGCTCACAACCACCTCTAGAAGGTCATGGCTACTATGCCAATCTAATATTAAAAAAATGTTAATTTTCAAAGCCCATCTTTTACATGAGTGCAATTTTGAATTGATTTAGCCATGCTTGGAAAAGTTCATCTGTCATCCATGATTTTATTTGCATTTCCATGGTTGATCCTAGTTCACAATCTTCAATGTAATTGTCCTTCATTTTATTGCCTTTGAAGGTGTATTAACATGGGAATGGTTGACTTGATGCATTTATGCAGCAAGGAACAATCATCCACTCTCTAGAATCACATGTAATTTTGCAAACAACATTTGCTCCTTTTCATGCAAGGATTCTCATTCCTTTATCAAGCGAGCCTGAAATCGTGTCTCCTCTACATTCCATATGTTTGAAGGTGGATATATGCTATCGACATACAATTGTGTCAAATTTTCATGTAGAGATTTTACTATTCTTGGTCAGAACCTTGTCACCCTTGATTGATCAAGACCTTTCAAAAATTTGAACACCAATTGAGGATGAGCTTTTGGAAACTATCTCACCAACTTTTGCCTAGAAATCTGTTTGTGAAAAGTGTGTGCCTAGTTAGATATATTTTTGCAATCTTGAGCTTGACATCTACAATGGACACTCCATGTCCTGAGCCACACTTGATAAATATTCATCATAGAAAAGCCTTTTCTTTGTTCTTTTTTAGGAAGGTCATAGGGTCTCGTCTCTTTTTACATGTTTTATCCTCTTCAAGGTTTTAAATTGTGGATGTGGTGATGCCAAATAATTGAATTGAACATTTTTGCGGAGAGAGACCCTTTGCGAGTATCTATTGGAAATAGGCTTTCAGGGAAACACACACAACTTGGAGAAGACAAGGAAGCTTAACGCACACAACAAAGAGTAGTATTTCTTAGTGAACAATGAAGGATATGTTTAGACCTAGAGTGATGGGCATATATACAATGCACAGGGGAAAAAACCTCCTAGTGAGGAAAAAAATTCTCTAGAGGTCCTAAGTATGTTCACACACATCACTACCACATAGGTAAAGTGACAAATCTCCCTTGGGAGTGATGTGATGGACAAGAGCTGGTACACAGAGTATAGGGAAGTTCTATGCCCTAAGGACATGATCAGTCCACAAAAGGGAGTAAGCAAAAAGATTGGAACTTCTTATGGGATAATGCCCATGTGGAAAGATATGCAAGGTTGCCTTGTATTGGCACATAAGCCACATTGATCTCTCCTACTAAGAGTCTCTCTCTAGCATAGTGATAATGCATTTGAATGTGCTTTGTGCAAGCATGAAAACTGGGTTCTTCGTCGCAACCACCAATGCACTCTGACTCCAGCATAGATGATGTTGGCAGTGCCCTATCCAATACCCAAATCAACCATAAGGCGTTTGATCCATTAACAATATATCGTAGCTATGAATAATGCCCTGTACTCAGTCTCACAACTATAAGTGGAAACATTAGGTTGCTTCTTTCTCAACCATGATATGTATGAACTGTCGAGCATGAAAAAAAACCACTTGTGGACACTCACATGTCATAACAACTAGCCCAATCTTAGTCTGAAAAAGCATGTAAATCTGGTGGCAATGATCCCCCCTTGGGATAAAAAAACCAAAGATGTAAATTGCCACTCAAGTAGAAAAATATCCGCTTAACAGCCGTGCCAATGCTTGGGGCTATGCATAAATCTATTGACCCATGAGACTGCGATTGCATACATAAATAAGGCACCCAACAACATTTTGGTAAAGAGTGACATCGACAAGATCACCAACATCATGAAGGCTCAACTTGAAACCCATTTCCATGGGAGTGACAATAGGCTTGCAGTCCTCAAGTCCAAATTTACATAGAAATTTCTCTATATAACCTGTTTGACACAAAGAAATACCACCATCACACTGCTTAAAGTCTATGTTCAAGTAATGATGCAACAGCCCCAAATATTTCATCTTGAAAGTGTTGGGATTCAGGTCAACTGGCCGGACATCCCACTTACTACTAACCCATCTACTAACTTAATCATATACACTTATTCTCTACTACAAAGAGAATAAGGACCTGCAACCAATAGGATAACATTGCTGTGTGCTCCACCCAACAGCAAGTCTCTCTCTCTCTCTCTCTGCTCTTGCACACGCTTCCTACATCACCTTCAACTGGTACCAGAGCAAGGTTTGTGCTTGCCATTTTTGCCTCCACGTGTGCGCACTTTCAAAAGTGCAAATAGGTTTTCGATTTTGGCATTAGCAAATTCAGCATTTCGAGAGCGTCTCCAACAGGTGTCCTGAAATTTTACCTCCCTTTTGAAGCTGTCCGTGCAATCAAAAGCTTCATCCAAGCTACACTTCAAGAGTTGTATTTTTCAACTCCACTTTTGCTATAAGTACAGGTATAGGTACATGACACAGGTGCAAGTTGTTCAGAGACTATTTTGGGATTGTATATAGCCGTTTTATGGCTATTATGTGCTATTGAGACGGTGTTTATGGGCTGATTAGGAGCTTTTTTTTGCATCGACATTGTCTCGAGTTTTTCAGGCATCCATCTCCTCACAAGTTCTTGCACACATATAGGACATCAAGGTTTCTTATAGGTTGCAACATTTTGCATCAACACAGATTTTAGTGGGATTACTCGATGCGCATAGGCATTGTTTTGGCACTTTTGATAGTGCTTGATCTCTTTTGAGAGCGGTTTTACTCCCCGCAGGGATTTTTTTACTGCTTGCACATTTTGTTTGGCGCCTCTATGAGCGCGTATACTGCACCTCACAGTATTGTTGCCAGTGGATGTACATTGAGTTGCAGAAATTGCCATATGTACCTTTTGTGGAGCCAATTTGGCTTGTTTCTGGCAGTCCTGACCGTTCCCTTTCTGAGACTGGTCTGGTTTCTTGTCTACATAGCCTTTTGTCAGGATTGATAGTGTGAGGTTTTCTTGAGCTAGGGGATTCTCAAATGTTGAGATCCTTACCGTGATACAGGTTGTTGGAAAACCCCTTTTTCGTGGCCTCTCCATAGGGCATGTATAGAGAGGGCTAGGTGCATTTGACACCGTGTTGGCAGTCTTGGGTCAGTTTTTGACTTTTTTATGCACAATTAGTGGTTGATGTACCTGTCTTATGCTATGAGAGCATTACTTTTGATGCGTTACTGATCTCTTATGATAGTTTTGGATTGAGATTCTATTAGTTTTTCTGGGGAAACTCGGCCAAATTTTATCTAGAATTACCAGTGTTTATCGCTATATTATCTTTAGCTTGTAGCCATGTCATCTAGCGGTGAAAAGGATATTTATATTATCCAAAAATTTGATGGGATGAATTTTTGCTATCTGGAAAGAGCAGATTCAAGGTGTTCTCATACAAAAAGGTCCGCTGGATCCTATCATGGAGCGCCCAGAGAGCGAGTATACAGATCTTGAGTGGGAGAGACTTGGTGCTAAGGCCAAATAAGCCTTCCGTTTGCATTTGGCCAAATCTGTGTACTTTACTATAGTTGGAGAAAGGACTACTAGAGATGTATGGGATAAATTGTGTTCCAATTATGAGAACAAAAGTGCCACTAATAAGGTTTTCTTCATGAAAAAGTTGTTTGACCTTTGTATGAAGGAAGAAGGCACTATTTCTACTCACATTAATGAGTTCAATACCATTTTCACTCAATTGACCACTCAAGATTTGGTCTTCGATGAGGAAATCAAATGTATCTTCTTGCTATGCAGTTTACCCTCGTCTTGGGTATGTTCTATATTGTGATTAAAAAGTCAGCATCTGGTATTGGTCTAGTGTATAATGACTTCCTCGAGACTCTATTTACCGAGGAGATTCGCACGAAATCTCTTGAAGGCAAGAAGGATGGTGATGCGTATGTTGCTATTGATAGATAGAGGGGTCACACTCAAAGTCGTGCCAAAATCAAGGAACATGGGGGCTCACGCAGTAAGTCTCGGGGTTCTATGGGTAATGTCGAGTGCTATCATTGCCATAAAAAAGGGCATGTGAAGAAGAATTGCAGGAAATGGCAGCAAAGCAAGAAGGATAAACAATCCGGTCACACTTCTAAGTTTGACCATTCAAACAAGGACAAAGCAAAGTTAGAGGAGATCAATGTGCTAGAGTTTTCAAATGCTCCTATTGTAGAGACTCTTCCAGTGGTTGTTATGCCACTTACCTCTGACGTATTGGTCTTCATAGCAGATCTACCTGTCAAGGCTCTTGTTACAGAAGATGCACAGTATGCACACAATTAGATAGTAGATTTTGGTGCGAGTTTCCATGTGACACCACATAGAGAGTGGTTCTCTACTTATTCTCACTCTTGTGGCAAAGTGAGAATTTGTGATGCTTATGAACTAGACATTGAGGGGGTCGGAAACATCAAATTGGATCTAAGGAATGGCACGCACTTTACTTTATGTAATTTTGGACATGTGTCCAAGTTGACTAAAAGCTTGTTTTCTATTGGTCAGCTTGATGATTTGGGCTACAATACCACATTTGGCAATGGTTCGTGGATAGTACACAAGGTAATATTGTTGTACTCAAAGGTCAAAAGCATGGTACCTTGTATTCCATGCATGTGTCAGATGTTGGTCATGATTACATATCTATAGGCAAGATGCCGTCTACTGAGTTGTGGCATTGCCGGCTAGGTCATATTAGCCAGCAAGGAATGAGAACTCTGACTCGTTTTGGCTACTTACCTGTCTTATCTTATGTTGAATTTCCTTTTTGTGAGCATTGTATCTATGGCAAACAGACTAGGTTCGTCCACTTACCATTGGGTCAAAAGCGAGTGGGTCAAAAGTGAGCTGAACCTCTAGATTTAGTACATAGTGATGTTTGTGGTCCTATGTCAACCAAATCTCTAGGGGGGACCAAATATTTTGTGACATTCATAGATGAATCTAATCGAAAGGTGTGGGAATATCCTTTGAAACATAAGTATCAAGTTATTCCTGTGTTCTAGAAATTCTTGGCACTCATTGAGAATCGGTCTGGCAAGAAACTCAAAAGGTTGCGGACTGACAACGGTGGAGAGTATGTCTCCAAGGCGTTTGACAATTTATGTGCTAAAAGGGGGATGAAAAGGCAGTTTAGTGCACCATACACACCAGCTCAGAATGGAGTTGTTGAGCACATGAATCATATGATTCAGGAAAGAGTCACAACCGTGCTTTCTATGACAAATCTCACACAAGGCTTTTGGCCAGAAGCCTTCTTGATCGCAATGCACATTATAAATTGTTCGCCTAGTATGCCATTTAATTATGAGATTCAAGAAGAGTTATGGTCTAAACATAAGCCCCACTACGACCATCTACGTGTTTTTGGTTGTGAAGCTTATGCTCACGTGTCTAAACAACTTCGACATAAATTAAAGCCAAAGTCACACAAATGTATTTGCATCGGATATGGTGTAGATGGAGAGATGGGATATCGTCTTTGGCACCCGGAATCTTGTCAAGTCGTCCATAGTTCAAATGTGATCTTCAATGAGTCAAAGATGCATAAACAACCTATCAAGGAAATAGAGGTTCAAAGAGTCACTTTTGAGGATGTTGCCTCAGAGACAGTGAAATCAACTCAGCAGGCTAGTGATGTACCTTCCACTAGCAATGCTCCAGAGGAAGCGGCTAGCAATGGTGATACGGTGTCGGAGTGCACGGTTCTTCAGGGTTGACCTGGAAAGAACCAAGCCTCTGGTTGTAGATAGGAGCTTAGCAGACCTTCAAATTAGGATAATAGAGTGTAGATAGATGTAATTAATAGTTTAATACACATAATACTTAAGATTCAAGAGAGTTTAGGAGAGTAGACTGCAAATAAGAACAATATTTATGGATACAATGAAGAAACAAAGATTCCAACTCAAGAGTTGTGGTACAATAGATACAATGTAGGAATTCTAATTGATCTTTTACAATCCAGTTGCATACGCCCGCTTGGTATGCCTTTCAAATTGCAGCCCTCATCTCAAAATTCTTCGCCAAGATGTCCCACCATCCCGCTTCCTTATGCTCTGGCTTCTCCAATTACTGTCAAGCAGAACAACTCCCTACTGCTCCAGCAAGTTCCCCCAAAATCTCTCCCAAGAATGCTTGAAAACTGACCCTTCCCAAAGAACAAACCCCAAAAAACTAATCGGACCCTTGTTTAGTGCAAAATACCCCTTTTATAGAGGTCTAAGTCTCCCAAAAATGGAGCTCCCTCAGCTCGTTCTCTTCAAATTGAGCTCCTATTAGAATTATTATTGCATTGCTAGCATCTGGCATACTTCTTTTGGAAACAAGTGCATGGTGCACATTGGTTTGTCTTTTGCCCGCCCGACTCAACCTACACTATCCGGACTCTTTCTCTTGCTTTACCATGGGACGACCCCCTATGTATTAGCCCTTGAAGCCTTTGAACTCTCTCTATCACCACCTCTTATTCTCCACTGGTTGGATAGGCCTCTTGGCCAACTTCGTGACTCTCTCTCATTCCTGCTGCATGTCGGACACCTGTCGTGGGACCCTCCCCTTGTTGGGCAATAACGACATGGCTATTGGGGGGGGGGTACCCCTTTGACTTCAAAAAATTGGGCCAATGTGGGTGCCGGAACCACCGCTTATTACATACATGCCACGTCATCACTGTCATCAACAACTGCTGCCAACCAGCCACTCTAGCGCGCCACTGGTGCACTGTCCTTTCAGCCCAAAATAGTGCCTAGCACCGCCCCTGCAGGGACATGCGCCGCCAACACACAACACCCCAATGGGGCCGCCATCACACGAGAGCTCACAAGCTCACTCTTCGCATGCCACAATGGGAGCTCACCGTCCGGATTAAGTACCCCTCCATCCCTTCACCATACTGTGCATATGGGGCAAACCTAGTGCCACATGGCACGCCCTTGTCAACTTTCCTCCAAATTCCTTCAAAAAGTTTCATTTTATGAGAGGAAACCCCCCTTTTGGGGTGCTAACTTCATCCCAGCACCTTCTCCTGCTCACCGATCCAATCTCAAAGCTACAAGGCCCGGTCCCAGGGTCATATCCCCGGCTGCAAACTTGCCGATCCCTACTGCATTTCGAGCTCCCCAAGGTGTTGATCAAGGCCACTAAAAACTGACAAAAAAACCATTTGTATGCACTCCACTGTCAAATTCTCCCAACTTCACTAGGCTGTACCTCGGTGCCCGAGGCTCAGAATCACCAGATGTCAATTTTTGTTGAGTCCGTATGATTGATACCATGCTCTAGAACCTTGTCAAGGCTCAAATGATGCCAGATGGCACGATTCCCCATGTGGTTAGGTGGGCACCAACCTAGCCCTCGACAAAATTTCAATTGGCCATAACTTGCTATCCAGAGCTCCAATTGGCAATCCAAGAAGACATGCATTCTCTATTATTCAAGCTTTACACATGTATCCACTAACATCAGCCTGGGCCACCTGTCCTCAACTGCCCTGCCTGGCAAAAATCTGCTACACATTGCACCTTCAACCTTCATTATCTTGGGCTCTATAGCTCTGTTTGATGAGCCATCTAGACCTGCTCCTTCAGCACTTCAAGCTCTACATTTTTAAGCAAAAAACCAACCCTTCTTTTCTTCTTCATCTGTCAACCCAATTAGTTCACTTTGGTCTACAAAAAACACATAATACATACATTCCTGCTAATCTGATGCCATAAACAGTCCTAACATAGTTCATAGATTTGTCAAAGTTCATAGATACAAACAAAACTCTGTATTTCATCTTGTGCATGCAAAACGGCACGTTATCCACCCCCTCTAAACTTGCACATCCTCCGGTATGTGCCAATCTCTAAAGGTTGTCCAAGCCAACATATTCATCAGAAATCTCATCTTCATCATCTAAATCCTTATCTTCATCCATATTGAAGTCTTTGTCTGCAAGTTGAAGCTCCTCATTTCTTCTTTTATATAGCTTGATACGCTTACCAGCAATTGGAAGCTTCAACTCTGTACCATCCATCTCACATAATTTGTAGGTAGCATTAGGAAAAGCATGTTTAACCACTTATGGACCAAACCACCACTTAACCATCTTTCGCATAGCTGTGTACTGGCTATCCAAACTGCTATCATAAACAAGAACCCAATCCCCTTCTTGAATAGCACACGGCCTTAGCCTATGCCGCTTGTCAAAAGCCTCCTTATTTTTCAAATGAGAACTCCTCAATTTCTCCTTTCCAACTTCTATATCTTCATTTCTCCGCTCTAGTTGTCGAATCCTTGAAGCAAGCAAGTCTTATTTGCTCATTTCTAGATCTCAAGGCAATATGCTCCATGTAGTCACTGCCTCTTCAAGAGGCATAATAGGCTTTTGTCCATACATAATATTTGATGGCATAAAACCTTTAACTGTGCTGTGTGTAGTAAGGTCAGCCCTAAAGCATAAGGAAGTAGCCGAGGCCATTCACCAATATGAGCTTTACATACCTTAGCCAATGCCTTGAAAATGGGAGGATGCCCTCTTTCACTTTTACCATTCCCTTCAGAATTGTATGCAGTAGTAAGTGTTAATTTGACACCCATATGAGAAAAAAAATCTCTGGCTTCGTCAGCATCTAGCTCTCCTCTTTTTGCAATAATTCTTCCAACACAAACATATCTACATATCACATCTTCTAGTAAAAAGTTGCATACCATACTTGTAGCTTTGGTTTGCAAAGCCCTCCCTTTGACCTGGTTCGTCAAATCTTCCCCAGCAAGCATGATGTATCTCATTTTCCATAATCATGTGGGCATTGTAATCAAATCAGCTACCCATTTGAAATGCATGCACAATGGATACGTTGGATGTAATCCATCTTGATGCTTTACATTTGAGTACATTTGACATACAATACAGGTTCAACAAAGTGCTTCACATCTTTATACATACCCTTTCACCAATATTGTTCTTTGATTTTAGCAAAAGTGGCCCAAACTCCCCCGTGTCCTGCTCATCCTGCTCATAGCGACTCATAAAATTCTTTAAGTACTTGAAGTTGTGCTACCTTATCACAAACAACTTGCTGAGGGTTCCTCTACGCTTCTTTGGATGCCACCATAGAAACCCGTCCTGCAAGAAATACCCATAAGCTTTCTTTTGAATACGTTTAAACTCTTGTTTGGTCTAGTTTTCTTGCTTCTTTAATGTACTCAAATATTCCCTCAATCAGCAACCATTCACCTTTGTACTTGTCCTCGGCAAAAGAATGTAATGCAAAAACCATGTTTTTACATTCTACATGTAGTTTTGAAGAGGTAAAGAACCTCAATCCCACATTTTCAACTTCAAAAATCATAGTCTCTTCATCTTCAAACCTCACCCTCGACAACATAGCAGCCATCAGATTATCCTTTCCTACAATATGTTGAAACTCAAGATTTAATGACTTAATATATGCTATCCAATGTAGCATGGCTATATCTGGTGTAGAACAACTTTTGATCATCCCAAGCAATGGTAAGCAATTTGTCTCTACTATTACAGAAGCACCAATAAAGTACTCTTTCTCACACCTTAGGGTAGTTTCTACGTCACCCCAAGGTTCCCTTTTAACCTGCGGATATGCTCTCTATCGAGCGCTTAACACTTAGCACCAAATATGATAGAATACCTTTGTCCTTGCTCGTCATCCTGTCCAATAGCCCACCCAAAACATGTAGGACTTGTGTCAACCGTTACAATAATTGGCTTTGCACTTTTATAGTCCGCCTTAGAAGCCTTTTGTAACATCTTCTTGAGTTTTTGCACTGCTTTGGAGTGTTCTTCTTTCCAAACAAATTTCTATCCTTTCCTGAGTAACTGGTATAAAACCTCTGTAACATGTGAAAAATGGGGTAACCATATCAAGTAGAAAACACATGCACCTAAAAATCTTTGCACTTCTATAATTGAATTGCATGTTTCCTTCATCCTTTGACAAGCCTCCACTTTGACAGGGCTCAGTCTTCTACTAGATGGTCCACATAAGTGCCCCCACAATCAAAACTTTGTGACCCCGAACATAGACTTTTGGCCTGAGAGGTAAGGTTGACCTCTTCAAGCCTCAATAATTTCCTATCACAATCAGCACCCCCTCTGATCTTTGGCTTCATCTTTTTCACCCTCTTCACACCCTTTTTTTGGCACATCGTCAATAAATGGCATGGGGATTGTTAGCAACAAGCTAACACGGATACCACGAATACTATTTTTTGGAACTCTCATTGTAAAACACTTGTTATCTTTGATCAATCGGGAATATTGTGACTCCTATTTTTCGGATGAACCTTGTAATCGATGAACTGGGGCTACAAGCTTCCAGATTGTATCAACCTATCATTGCCTATCTTTAGTTAGAGCTCCCAGATTATTATATTTGACCACCAAAAACCTTGGCTAAGGTATAAAAGCCAATTTTTGTAAGTTATTGGTAAGTTTTGGATAATGAAATACAGTGTGAGCTAATGACGCTCACTTCTGTTCTTCTCGCACTTCCTACTCCCTCCCCGGTTGTCACATTGCAGTCGCGTTTGTTGCATTGCAACCGCAGGTAAGAGCTCTATGCATTGATGTAACACATCACAGTAATTCATAGCTTTTGACGTCACTGACGCACGGCATAATTTCATCATAAGTAGGAATTTACACTTCAAAATAAAAAACTAAGCATAGGCAGGGTATTGGGGCATCATTGCTAAGCGAAATCTCATTTTCATAATCTAAATCCTTATCTTCGTACATATTGAAGTCTTCGTCTGCAAGCTGAAGCTCCTCATTTCTTCTTTTATATAGCTTGGCATGCTTACATGAACTGGAAGATTTAACTTTCTACCATCCATCTCACATAATTTGTAGGTAGCATTAGGAAAAGAATGTTTAACCACATATGGGCCAAACCATCGCTTAACCATCTTCCGCATAGCTGCGTACTGGTTGTCAAAATTGCTATCATAAACAAGAATCAAATCCCCTTCTTGAATAGCACATGGCCTTAGCCTATGCCGGTTGTCAAAAGCCTCCTTATTTTTCAAACGAGAACTCCTCAATTTCTCCTTTGCAGCTTCTATATCTTCATTTCTCCGCTCTAGTTGTCAAATCCTTGAAGCAAGCAAGTCTTATTTGCTCATTTCTAGATCTCAAGGCAATATGCTCCATGTAGTCATTACCTCTTTTCAAGAGGCATAATAGGCTTTTGTCCATACATAATCTTTGATGGCATAAAACCTGTAACTGTGTGTGTGTAGTAAGGTCAGCCCATAAAGCATAAGGAAGTAGCCGAGGCCATTCACCAATACGACCTTTACATGCCTCAGCCAACACCTTGACAATGGGAGGATGCCCTCTTTCACTTTTACCATTCCCTTCAGGATTATATGCAGTAGTAAGTGTTAATTTGACAGCCATATGAGAAAACAATTCTCTGGCTTCATCAGCATCCAGCTCTCCTCTATCTGCAATAATTCTTCCAACACAACCATATCTACATATCACATCTTCTAGTTAAAATTTGCATACCATACTTGTAGCTTTGGTTAACAAAGCCCTCCCTTTGACCTGGTTCGTCAAACCTTCCCTGGTAAGCACGATGTATCTCATTTGCCACAATCGTGTGGGCATTGCAATCAAATCAACTACCCATTTGAAATGCATGCACAATGGATATGATGGATGTAATCCATCTTGATGCTTTACATTTGATTTGACATACAATACAGGTTCAACAAAGTGCTTCACATCTTTATATATACCCTTCCACCAATATCGTTCTTTGATTTTAGCAAAAGTGGCCCAAACTCCCCCGTGTCCTACCCATAGAGACTCATGAAGTTCTTTAAGTACTTGAAGTTGTGTTACCTTATCACAAACAACTCGTTGAGGGTTTCTCTACGCTTCTTTGGATGCCGCCATAGAAACCCGTCCTGCAAGAAATACCCATAAGCTTTCTTTTGAATACATTTAAAATATTGTTTGGTCTAGTCCTCTTGCTTCTTTAGTGTACTCAAATATCTCCCAATCATCAACCATTCACCTTCGTACTTGTCCTCGGCAAAAGTGTGTAATGCAAAAACCATGTTTTTACATTCTACATGCAGTTTTGAAGAGGTAAAGAACCTCAATCCCACATTTTCAGCTTCAGAAATCATAGTCTCTTCATCTTCAAACCTGGCCCTTGACAGCATATTAGCCACCGGTTATCTTTTCATGCAATATGTTGAAACTCGAGATTTAATGACTTAATATATGCTATCCAATGTAGCATGGCTATATCTGGTGTAGAACAACATGTGATCATCCCACGCTGTGGTAAGAAATTCGTCTCTAGTATTACAGAAGCACCAATAAAGTACTCTTTCTCACACCTTAGGGTAGTTTCTACACCCCAAAGTTCCCTTTTAACCTGCGGATATGTTCTCTATCAAGCACTTAACACTTTAGCACCAAATATAATAGCATACCTTTGTCCTTGCTCGTCATCCTGTCCAATAGCCCACCCAATACCTGCAGGACTCGTGTCAACCGTTACAATAATTGGCTTTCCACTTTTATAGTCCACCTTCCTTAATGTAGGAGCCTCTTGTAACATCTTCTTCAGTTTTTGCACAACTTTTGAGTGTTCTTATTTCCAAAAAAATTTCTATCCTTTTCTGAGTAACTGGTATAAAACCTCTGCAACATGTGAAAAATGGGGTAACCATATCAAGTAGAGAACACATGCACCTAAAAAATTTTGCACTTCTGTAATTGAATTTCATGTTTCCTTCATCCTTTGAATAGCCTCCACTTTGACAGGGCTCGGTCTTCTACCAGATGGTCCACATAAGTGTCCTAGAATCAAAACTTCCTGACCCCGAACATAGACTTTTGGCCTGAGAGGTAAGGTTGACCTCTTCAAGCCTCAATAATATCCTGTCACAATTAGCACCCCTCTGATCTTTGGCTTCATCTTTTTTCACCCTCTTCACAACCCTTTTTCGGCACATTGTCAATAAATGGCATGGTGATTGTTAGCAGCAAGCTAACACGGATACCACGAATACCATTTTTTGGAGCTCTCATTGTAAAACACTTGTTATCTTTGATAAATCGGGAATATTGTATCTCCTTTCTTTCGGATAAACCTTGTAATGGATGAACTGGGGCTACAAGCTTCCAGATTGTATCAACCTATCATTGCCTATCTTTAGTTAGAGCTCCCAGATTATTAGATTTGACCACCAAAAACCTTGGCTAAGGTATAAAAGCCAATTTTTGTAAGTTATTGGTAAGTTTTGGATAATGAAATACAGTGTGAGGTAACGAAGCTCACTTCTCTCCTTCTCATGCTTCTTACTCCTTCCCCGGTTGTCACATTGCACTCGCATTTATTGCATTGCAACCGCAGGTAAGAGCTCTACGCATTGACTAACACATCATAGTAATTGTAGCTTTTGGCATCACTGACGTGCGGCCTAATTTTATCATAAGTAGGAATTTACACTTCAAAATAAAAAACTAAGCATAGGCGGGGTATTGGGGCATCATTGCTAAGCATTTAGGTGCATTTTGGTTCGAAAACGACTAGGTCAAAAATCCACTGCTGTTAATAATCGCAATTTTGGCACTTGACCTAAAATAGGGTTTGAGACCATAAGCATGCGTGCTTAGGTCTTGTAAACATGTCCTAGGAATTTCATTACGTTTGGATGTCATTTGATGCTGTAATGGATGTGATTTGTTTATCGATGAGTGATTAGCTTTTGGTGATTGCAGTCACTTGTGTGTAGCTTGAGTTAGATGCGAGTTATTAGTTGTTTTCTGAGATATTGACAACCTCTTCTAGCCTCTATGCACTAGTTGAGTCAGCTTCGTCCGATGGATTGACAATTTAATCGTGGTTCTCGTTAAAACTGCAATAAGATAAGATAGTGAGGTTAGACACACGTCCCATATTTAGCGCTGCTGCCAGGGATCAAAGAGACCTACACTAGGGAAAAACACAAGCGTCTTGTGAAGTTATCCTTTAACTTCCTCTAGGATCTCTTAGAGTCAAAAAATTTCTTTTAGAAACCGCATAGCCTAAGATTGTCGTCTTTTACTGTGTAGAGGTAGCGTGGAGGTAAGTTGTACTTGCCGAGTGCCTTTAGGATTGTAGGATTGTAGAGATAGAGTAGGATTTTGAGAATGGTTGATAGACGAGACAAGTCTTAAGATCAAAGCTCAAAAAACCAAAAAAAAAAGAAAAACAAAGAAAACGAGTGTTTGTGGACACTTTCCACAACCCCATTGCATGAGAACCTAGGAGTAGGGTAAGCAAGATCCGAGGTGAATTTCAGAACATTGCTCTCTCCGAAATAATCATTGTGAGTTGTAATTGAAGTTGCAGAATTTTAGGTCTACAACTAGAAATAGCACAAAAAGACTCCAAACCACTCAATCCGATTGGGGAGTAAGCTCAAAAGTTGTATGAACCAGTGGGTAAGCTCAAGGACACTTTGAGGTAAAAAATTCAAGAGTTGGCCAAAACTCAGATTATTTACTTTTTCTTGATATGCTAGGCCAAATTAATTTTTAACTTAATTCATAGGATTAAAATAACTCATAAAAGGACCGTCCTTGAAAAAAACGCAAAAATTGGTGCATTTCAAGCCTGAAGCTAATAATCGCGATTATTAACTCTCAGCTTAGATTTGACCAAGGTTCATACCATTGATTCATTGCATGTGTACAAAAAACTTTTGTAAAGGCACAAAAGATTTGGATCACCTAACTAGCAAAAAACTGGGTAAAAACTAAAGTATGTACCGACTTTCTGAATCTTGAGTGTAATTTGGGAAAACAATAGTCCAAACTTGATGAAATTTGATTCATAGGCTTATGTTGACGTGATAGACATGTGTACATGCTCAGTTGACCAAAAAGATGCAAAAATTTATCAGAAGTAAATAATCGTGATTATTTACATTTGCCCCATTTTTCAACTTTTTTGACCAAGTTGGCATACCACTAGCTTTGTCATGTTGTAATAAGCCCACAAACCAAGTTTTGTAAGATTTGGATCATTGGATTGAAAATTGTGACCAAATTTTCAAAGTTAGTTTACGGACCGAAAACTGATGACCATTTGACTAAAACTTGTCCAAATTTGTTGAAACTTGTCTAGGGACCTTAACTTGAGGTGCTTAACAGATCTGTGTCAAGGTTGGGATAAAAACTTGTAAAAAATTAGCTAGAGTAAATAATCGCGATTATTTACATTTTCTCCAAAAATTAACAATCTTGCATATTTGAGCATACCACAAGGTCAAGCATAGCAAGGAGGCCTCACAAGTCAGCTTTGGTGAAATTTGGATCACAAAAGTGAGACTTAAGCCAGATTCTTGAAATCAGAGTCTGCGGACACAAAACAATTGATAAACTTGAACATATTTTGTCCAAACTTGTCCAAGGACTTTAACAGAGTGTATACTTGGCAAACCAAGCCATAAAGTGTAAAAAATTGGCAAAACTAAATAATCACAATTATTTACTACTGCTACACAGAGCCATCATTTTGACTTTTGAGCTTGTACAGTGTTAGACCAACATAATACAAAGCCACCGGGAAAGTTTGGGTTCAATCGGATCCAAATTGGTACATCATCACTCAGTTTCCAAGTTGCAGATTAGTCCTTCGAATTTTTGCCAAAGTCGAGTTTGAAAATCTCAACTACTGACTAAAATAGCTCGATTTACAGTGATACACATAGACCAATCATAACAGCTAGCAAAAACTATACCGTCTTTATATAAGAATAGCTAACTTGATCAAATTTGTATAGGAATCAGGTTGCAGACGAGGAATTGGTAGCTTGACAGAAAGTGCAATCCAGTCAAGTGGAAGAAATTGGCAACAAGTTAATCCAAAGGTAAGTACTCTCTCCAGAGCTTCACAAGTCTTTATGAACCTTAGATCTGGTCGTGTACTAGGAAATCGGGGCATATTTGGAGAAACCTTCAGTAGAGTATCCACCGAAGAAAGTATGAATCAAGGAAATTCCTTGCACACTATCCCCGAAGAAGTCTCATATACTTTTTTTGATTTGAGTTCTGAAATGTCTTCCTATTCGACTCACTCAAAAACAAGAACGACAATGCGCTATAAGCATATAATCTCATTTTATAAGACTAATCGCCATGGAGCTCAGGTTTACCTGGATCCTAACGAAGAGTATGCTATTTGCATGGATGACCATGGTATTCAGTTTGAAGAAGAGATTAGGGCAGAAAAACAAGGAAAAATGTAAATGGACAAAAACGAAACTCAATATTTACAAGTCGAAGACCCTGACGTGATAGACAAATGGGGGTTAGAAGTAAATACCATAACTCCAGATATGTCCTCAAAAGAAGGACCACCTACCTTAGAATTTGAGGGATATGATCAAGTTGATTTGAAGCCTTTGAAATGGCTTAGTAGTGACAATCCTAGGATCGGAGTCTATTGTTGGGAGGATAGAAACGTAAAAGATCTCCTGTGGACTTCGCATGCCAAATCAGGACAACTAACGTCCATGAAGATCATATATATCTTCAAGATCAAGGATAAGGGATCAACAGATGTACCAACCTATCTATTTAGGGATTGTTATAACAACAACTTTGCTATGATGACTCCTGAGGAGGTGGAACAAACCAAATATCAAGGATATTTCATAAGGGATTGGATATTGGGCCAAGGACCAGAAACCATTCCAAGAGATGAATACCGTGAGAGATCATCTGAGACTAATGTTAAGAAACCAGAAACCACCTCATCACGCAGAAAACCAAGTGACACTAAGGCTAGCCCAAGGCTACATGAGTCGCTATTTCCAACAGACTGGTTTGAAGGACTCGGAACAGGACCAACTGCCAGAAGATTGGGAGTTGAACCAAATAGACGCATCAGACCAGCTGATTTTCAGAAATGGGTCAAAAAAAACAGTGGATCGGGACATCCATACGACCACTTAGCAGGCTTTAAGCAAGTGCTAAGAGCAGAACGGATATTCAATTTTCATACTCAATTCGAGGGGTTTGGAATGACATTAGAAGAAAAAGCATTGACATGGTTCTGAAACATTCCACCAAGGTCAATCATGGACTTGAACATTGTAGCTGCTTATTCCAAAACGGGGATCAAACACAATACTATAGCTCAAATCTACAGCTTTAAACAGAAACAAGGTGAGTTTGTTAGGGATTGTGCAACTCGAATGAAATAATACATTCCCAGATGCCTAGAGCTAGGGATACTTGCATAAGAACGACTAATGATCATTGTTTCTAGAGGGACTGCTAAACAAAGAACTTCATGCTATACTGTATAACAAGAAGCATACAACCCTAGAAGCGTGTGTGTCACATGCTATTGACTTAGGAGACAATTGTGATATCTTCAACGAAGAAGATGTCCCTAAGGATAACCAAAGTGAGAAAACAACATCCACTAAACCAGTACAAGTGGGAACGGCTGCTGCAACACCACTTTCAGCCATAGAAGACATGCTTAAAAGGATGAATGACATGATGAATAACATGTAGGAAGCACCTATGAGGGGACCAGGGCAAGGGATACCTCAACAAGGACAACCAATTAGACCGCAAAAATGGTGTGAAATCGAGGGTAAATGGACAACCATGAGACCAATGAGTGCTACTACCGACCAAAGTATGATGGGAATGTTCAGTACGTGCCCATGAGGTCCCAAGGACAACCCATGTATAGATACCAGCCTAGCATGGCACTAGCTCAAAGACCACTAATGGGTATAGAAAGAACTCAATCCGTGTTGGGTCAACAACCTCTATATCCATGACATAATGCAATGCTTGCAAAGTACATGCATTTAGAAGGAGTCATAGATGAACAAGCACTAGTGCCTGTTACACCCTATGCTGAGCCTAGTCCATCTATAGTAAATGGTAGAAGAAGATTGGTAAAATTCACATCCACCACCAACAGAGGAACCTGTGACTTATGCTCCACCAGAGCTCGCACCAATGTATTATGTAGCTAATCAAGGTGTTAGACCTCCTATGGTGAGACCCATGATTAAGCCAAGAACGGGAAACTGTCACAACTGTGATGTAGATGATCATTAGAAAAATCAATGCCTAGAGCCTGACAAGAACCTCAAGCTAATTGAAGCTTATTGCATACAATGTTGCAAAAAGGGAGGACACTTCCCAGAAGATTTTTCTAAAAATCCTTTAAACAAGGGAAAAACAGTAGTAAATGTAGTCCAAGTGATACCTAGTAGCTCATCTGAGAGTGAACCAATTGTTCCAGTCAAGGTAATCACTAGAGCTCAGGCTAAGAAAAAGAAACATAACTCCTCTAATGATTCGGAGAATACAAAAGTTGCTGCTCAAAAGACCAAAAGAAGCAGAAGCAAAAGGTATGAGTTAAAAAAATAGAAATACCAACAAAAATCAAGGAGAAAGAAAAAAAGATATTCCTAAAAAAGGTGAAAGAACCTGGAAGCGAAATCAAAGAAACAACAGTGAAATCTAGAGAATTGATTTTGGTTGATGAAATTTTTGAGCTTATTAATGCAGCCTTGGAAGCCTACCAAGCAGGACTTAAAGCACACCAAAACATGAAAAACAAACGAAAAAACTATCCTTCTCCAGACATGGAAGCAGCTAAGCTTGAAGCTTATCAAAATTTGGTAAGAATCACGTAGGAGTTGCTGGAAAAACAAAAACCCAAGCTCAAAAGTATGGAAAAACTTGAGGAGCTTGTGGTAAGAGACAATCAAGAAAAATCCGAAGTGGTGGTAGAACCCCACTTGGAACCAAAAGAGCCAGAATTTATAGTGCCGGATAGCGAAGATGCCTTAGCCGGAATTCCATTCTTAGAGGAAGACTGGCCATGACACTTATGGGAAAAAGTTCAAGAGATCAATGATGGGAGTCCAACTCTAAAGGCAGCTCCTATAGAGGAAGTTTGATTAGACAACCTACCTCCTGATATTAACATGGATGTACAATCCCTGTATGGGGATTGCAGATCTGAAGCTTCAAGAATGTCTAAACCATTGACCTTGAAAACATTACCCTCTTACTTGGAAGATAACGAAGAGGAATCCATAGTTGTAAGACCACTCAAGTAAAAAGAGCGGAACAGACCCTGGAAGTAGATACTGTTAATCAATCATGTCTACAGGAATCAAATGCACTCTTACTTTGGGAGAACTGTTAAAAATCAGACTATATTTATGGAATGACCTACATAAAACCCTAGAGAAGGTGTGAATAATGGGACTCATCCAAAAAAATTTGGAAAGATTAAAACATGAAATGGATAACAAAGAGATTCGATCTGTTCCAGTGAACAAAGTTGGAGAATATTACAAAGGGAAAGAAGGAAACACGACCCTTCTAGTGAAATATAATGACATTGAAACCATGGCAATACTGGATAGCAGGGCAGGCATAGCCATAGCCACGAAAGCAGTATGGGAATCCTGGGGACAACCAGCCATTAGACAAACTTGAATGAAATTGAAATTGGTTGATGGACATATTAAAAGACCCTTAGGACTGTTAGAAAAAAGTGATAGTTAATTCCTCTGGGATTGAATATCAACACACCTTTGCCATAGTAAACTTTGGGAAGAAACTCAATTACGAAATCATATTGGCCCAGACCTTTTATGCGACAGGTACAACTTATCCAAGATTGGGGAAACGACTATCTGTACTTGAAGCAAGTGGGATCTATAACAAGGGTTAATTTAAAAGATCACACTTATAGAGATGTCTTGAAAATGCCCATACAAGAGTTTGATTCAGCCTCTTCAATTGAAACTAAGCTTCCTTCTTGGTTAAACAAAGACACTCCTTTTTGGATGTGCGGAGCTTCAGAAAACGGGAGCTTAAAATGATAAGAATGTATCTTAGAAAGGGATTGCACAGACGAAGCCTATGTACCTGAACCCTTTCCAGAACATTTTTTTGAGCCATTTGAGGAGACTCAAATTTTAGCGACAATGGATGTATGTGTGAATACGTCTATGCCTACTCAATTTTGCAATGAAGATGGCTACGACATAATTCCCATCCAAATGATTTCAACCCTTCACATTGAAGATGAAATTGAGGAGCCCAAGGACTTGATGAAAGCTCAACAAGTCTTTTCAGACGTCTACTACGATGCAACAGATGAGTTATATGAACACTCAACTACCTCAGAGGATTCGGGGTCATAAAAAGAACATGTGAGAGATAAGCTTCTTCTAAAAGTAGGGGAGGAAAAGTTTTTTGACTTTCGTGACCAGAAATCGAGAAGACAAAAATGGTATAGACAAAAAGAGACACCGAAAACGTGAAAACAAGACCTATGCCATGAGTCTCTAGTAGAACACAGTTCCTGATGCAGATAGATGCACATGATTGTATTAAGGACAAAATCAATGGCAGATATCCTTTAAATTAAAATCCAAAAATGTCAAAAACATTGAGAAAAACGAGAAAGGGTACTCAATCAAAACAGAAAAAATAGGAAAAAGAGTCAAACATGACACGAGTTGAGCAAAAAAAGAAGTATCAAGAGTTGAAAAAAGCTCTAAAGGAGATATATACGGTTGAAATCAAAACCACAGAAGAGGATAGTAAAGATGTAGTGATTGTTCCATCCCATTACAAGAAATATACTCTCCAAGATAGAAAAATCATAGTCGAACAACCTATTAGGGAGTTACAAAAACAAGACGAGTCCTATGAAGGGCCTGAGAATGCGAAAAAGATAGACTTGGCTGAACCAGGGGAAGAGCCTAGGCCTGCCTACATTGCAAATGACCTAACAGAAGATGAAGAAGAGATTTTACTAAGCTTATTAAAAGAATACCGAGATATCTTTGCTTGGTCTTACAAGGATCTCAAGGGTGTTGAACTAGAAATCTGTCAACATACCATACCCATGAGAGATGATGCAAAACCAAGTAGACAAAGGCCATACACATACAATGAAACATTTGCTAGGAAGATCAAAGAAGAGATTGAGAAACTAAAGGAAGCCGAATTCATTATGAAATTGAACACACAGATTGGGTGTCTCCAATTGTGGTCGTACCCAAGAAGAATGGAAAATTACGTGTGTGTGTCAATCTCAAAAAAGTGAATGCAGCTACCATTAGAGACAACTTTCCTCTTCCAGTCACTGAGCATGTTTTAGAACGAGTTGCAGGAAAGGAAGCTTACAGCTCCTTAGATGGATTTTCGGGATACAATCAACTTTTGGTTGACCCAAAAGATCAGCATAAAACTGCTTCTGCAACGGAATGGGGTATTTTTGCCTATCGGGTTATGCAATTTGGGTTAACTAATGCTCCTGCCAGATTTCAAAGACTGATGAGTCATGCTTTTAAAGAGTATCTAAGGAAGTTCTTGGAAGTGTATATGGATGATCTATGCGTACATTCATCAATTCGGGCTGATCATTTTGAACACCTCAAAAAGGTATTAGAAAAATGTATATTTTATAGGATTTACTTAAATCCTAAAAAGTGCACATTCATGGGTAGACACGGAAAAATTCTTGGGCATATAGTGTCTAAAAATGGCATAGCTACTGATACGGATAAAATTCATGTTATTGCCGATTTGCCTAGACCAACAACAGTAAGGGGTTCAAGCCTTCATGGGACATTGTGGATATTACAGACGGTTCATTTACATGTACGCTATAATTGCAAAACCCATGTATAGCTTGATTACACACTTTGAGTGGACCGAGGCATGTGAAGAATCCTTCATGAATCTTAAGCAAGCTCTCACCTCAGCTCCAATATTGAAAGCACCAGATTGGAATAAGATATCCCACATACATGTAGATGCTTCCAATTTTTCCATAGGGTTTATACTAGCTCAACCAAGAGTCGAGAGAATTGATTTTCCTATTTCTTATACTAGCTGACAATTGAACATGGAAGAAAAAGAATTACACTACCACAGAAAGGGAAGGATTAGGAATGATCTATGCCATTAAAAAGTATAGACATTACCTATTAGCCAACAAGTTTGTGTTCTTTGTGGACCACCAAGCTTTGTTGTACTTGGTCAACAAGCCATGCATCGCAGGAAGAATAGTGAGATGGTTCATCATTCTTCTGGAATGTGATTTCACTATGGTTGTAAAAAAGGGCACTACACATCAAAGAGCAGATCATTTGTCAAGGATTGTTTCAGGAGAATCACCTAAAGGGGTAGGCGATGATCTAGCACATGCCTATTTGTTCTCCATGGAAATGATACCTAGATGGTCAAAAAATATGGTATCATTGATGACCATAGCTCAAGTGGATTTGCAAATACCACTTCCTATTATAATTGGGTTAATTGAGCAATTGGCTATGTATCAATTACTAGCTGGTAGCCTATACAAAATAAATCGAGATGGAATATTTCTCTTATGCATTACTCCTGAAGAGAAAAACCAATACCTAAGTCAAGCACATGCTACCATAGTAGGACTTCACTTTGCGAAAGACCAAACTATGTGACGAATTTTGAGACTTGGAGTATTTTGGCCGACTATGAGGAGTGATGTTCGCTCTTTTGTAAAGGATTGTCTCAATGTCCAAAACAAACACCCATACCTCACGTAACATTGTTTCAAATGTCACCTGTTCCTAAGTGGAGTAAATATCTAGTTATTTACTTATCAAGCCGAACATTTCCTGAGGATATGAGTAAACACCGTCAAAGAGCAATTGAAACTGAAGCCAGAGACTATGCTCTTATTGAAAACCAATTGTATCGGAGAGGTAAGGATCCACATTTGCATCTTTGTGAAAATGAAGACGAATATATTTCAATTATAGAACAAGCACATCCCGGATTAGCTGGAGGTCACTTTTCTAGTGAGACCACCGCAAGAGAAATCTTAATGGCAAGCATATGGTGGCCAACACTTTTTGTAGATGCCAAGGAATATGTTTGGAGGTGTGATGCTTGTCAATGATGCAATAAAATAGGATAGTGACGTTAGACACGTGTCCCACAGTGATCTGAGGAATGAAATCCCGTAGCACTTTGTTCATTCCATTCATCATGTGTGCAACTGAGTTAGTGTGGAAATGTACACACTCTTACTAATCCCAAAGGAATACGCATGGTTGTCAGATCCCTGCTTTGTCTAGCCAGTTGAAATTGATCATAACCTGAATACAAGTCTCCCATAGAATAAATGGCTCTCCCTGCAAAAGCCTCCGCAAATTCATCAACCACTGGACCTACACCTACATTTTTGATAGTTACCTTGTTTATTGGCTGCATATCTTGTATAAACCTCAATGTACCATTCTTGTTGGGAATCATAAACCACCTGTTAGAGTAAGGAGCATAAGAGGACTTCAAAATGCCCTCTTAATCTTCTCATTTAACAGATCGACCAACTTAGGAAGATGAGCTTTCAGAACAGGTATAGGTTGTAGATTCCAAGATCACCATGGGAGCCACAACACTAGGATCCACACATCCAATCTCTCCTGGTTGGAAAGCAAAAGCCTTCCCATGATTCTTTAACATTTCTTGAAAACATGCTATTTCTTCTTGATTTAAAAATGCATCAACGATTTGTAATTCTTGTAAAGTTTCTTCAGTAAATGAGTGCCCAATTTTACTTGGATCTCGCAGACTAGGCTGTTGAGATGCTTTTTCCATAACGTTGTCACTCTTTTGGCAATGGATTAGCCACGGGGTTGACCTTCTTTGCCACTATTTTGTATTTTGTATTCACCTGTATTTCCTCTGCATCCAACTCTGCTTTGAATTGAAAAAGGACGTCATACATATCTAGAGAGTTTACCTTAACAATCTCAATCTTAGCTTGATCATTAGATTGCATGGCTGCATCCAATTCTCCCATTGTGTCCACAAATGCATGTTCTTCAAAATTCCTAAAATTGCTTCATTTGGATCCAATAACTCACATTCCTGAAACATACCTTGGGCATTGCAAACATGTTTCTTCTCCCATTTGCATAAGTCATTGAATTTCCTGTAAGATACTGATCCTTGTGAAGATAAACCCAAAAATCCTGAAGAAAAAGCCTCTCCGGAAACACCTGTTGTTAGCGAGAACTTCCCCTTCAAAGCACCATTATAGTCTCGCTTTACAATGGCACTTGGAAAAAAATCCGAGAATCCCTTGTTCTCCTTAAACTCCTTTGTTAACTTTGGCAATGGATGATCCCTTAAGGTGTCCCTGTTCCTAGCATGGTCTACACAAACAATTAAAAATTGTGTTGCTTTCTTCCATTACGACTTCGGATCTTGGCATATGCAGATCCATCATCCAAAACCTTAGTTTCCATTCGCACTACAGTAATATAAGGTTGTCCCAATATAATTGGATAAGTTGAGTGCTCTTGCACAAAGAAATTCTGTTCATCATTCACATCTCCTATAGTTAGTTTAACGTTAGGACATGCACCATACAAATCACCTGATTATGCATTAGCAGCTCGAATACGCCACCCATGTTCAACATCAACGGGCCACTTCCCTTTCGAATATAAGCTCTTTGAAATCTAAGCCATGATCTACCAATGCAACAATTGGCTCGTTCAAATCGCCTATCTTTACCAAAGTTTTAGTAGTAGCTCTGGCCCAATGATTCCGCGTAAAATGGCTTCGAGGTACTTCTTCACAATACTCATCCTCATGAAATCTGATATGCTTTACCTGCCTCAAAAACTCTTTGTTGTCGACTATGCTTCCCCATCCATCATCCCCAAATTCTTCTTCATTAATACTGCTCAATATGGCTTCAATTTTTTCATAAATGCTATGCACTCCCTGTGTCCTGGTTGGATCATTCTCGGGCCCATATAGTATTTGATGCTTCCTCTTCATAAGATCAATGATGCTTTCATGAAAATCCCACTTTGCAATACCTAGGATCTCTCCTAGGGTAAATTCCACCGGACTGTTTAGAATCCGCTCCTCAAGTACCCTCTTAATATCTGCTGCCTGTTCAATATCAGACCTTAGTTTATATGATGGGCCTCGAGATTTCCCTACTTTCTTCTCCTTCTCTGCTCCATCCATAGGAACATCAGGTGGGGTAGGATCCACACCTGAGCTAAATTCCTTGCCCTTTTGTACTGTTGACCTAGTCACCTTCTTCAAAGTTCCTGCCAAATCCTCTTCCCTTTTTCGCTTCTCTTCGACAAAATCCTCATTGTTTTGAGACTTTTCTATATATGCATATATCGAGAGGGAGTCGACAGGATCCTCCCACCCAATAGTATTTCTAATGTAGTTTCCCCATTGACATAGTTGCTGATATTCGACCTTCCCCTTTCTTGCCGTTGTCATAGCATATGACCAAAAAATACCCTTTTTGTGGGAACCTTCAATAGGTTTTTCCTGTAAGTTGCTTTCAATTTTCACTCCATAAGTCAATGCCTCAGCTACACTTGCATGATGTTCTTGCAACACTTCCTCCATACTCTTCTTCATGTATCCTTTCCCATATTTGGTCTTTAAGGGCAAACCTGTTTCCCTAAGATGTATTAGCCCATCCTTCCAGAAAACCACGTCTTTATGCTTGGCTTCTGCAAATTCATCACACTCACTCCTGATATGATCAAGGCTATCACACCACACATGCAATTTTGATTACCAATTCCCCTCTGTTGCTCGCCTTGTTTTGATCAAGATGCTAAACCTTTTTCTTTCAGCTTTACTACCTTCAAATTAATATTTAACTCCTAGATTCCCTTCACAAGCTCGTCCATGAAAGACTCCTCTAGCTTCAAGGTCTTATCTTTTAACAGCACAGGGACCTCTTCCACTTTGTCTTCCATGTCGGTAGTCATCCCGACTAACTTGTCCAAACTTTCTATCGCTTCACCACTATATTGATAGCTTCAATCACTTCTTTCCAATCTGATTTCAGCCCTAATTCCCCTGTTGGATCCTCAAGGAGATCCACTAAGCTCTTTTGCGATTTTAAGTCTGTAACTTGCACAAACAATTCTACCTTTTTAGAATTCAAAGTGGTACACTCAGTAGCAAATAACTGACCAAATATTTTCTCAAACTCTCATAGAAGCTCAGGTGCAGAAAGCCCCTTATTGCGGTGTTGCACTCACTTCAGAAATCTTTTCTTTGTAACACGCTCCTTATCTTCAAGAAAGTATTCATCTTTGAGAGCTTGTTTGAACTCCACCCAGGTTTCCCCATGCGCAGTTCGAAGCTCCTCAACCCGTGTCCGTAGTTCAGGCACGACTACCAACACAAAATTCTCCACTGCAGCTTGTTCATCTACTCCCTTGTCTTCCATAGCCTGTTCATATAGATGACAAAATTTAGTAACATTAGGGCCTTCAAACCGCCCCACTTTATTAGTCACTGTTTGCCTAGCTTCACAAATCCGAGCTTCCATTTCCCTTGCTGAGCTTTGAGTCATCATCTGCTGATGGTGTAGATGTTGCTGATGCATAAGCGCAACAAATTGATGCATCAATTGATGCATTCCATTATCTTGGCCTACTGACATGGTTGGCTCCATCTAACCCGATCAGTTTCACATCGGATTCACCAATTTGTCGGAGTGCGCGGTTCTCCAGAGTTGATTGGAAAGCATCGGGCCTCTGGCTGTAGACAGGAGCTTAGCAGACGTTCAAATTAGGATAATAGAGTGCAGATAGATGTAATTAATAGTTTAATACACATAATACTAAAGATTCAAGAGATTTTAGGAGAGTAGACAACAAATAAGGATAATATTTATTGATACAGTGAAGAAACAAAGCTTCCAACTCAAGAGTTGTGGTACAGCAGATACACAGTAAGAATTCTAACTGCTCTTTTACGATCCAGTTGCATACGCCCACTTGTTATGCCTTTCAAATTGCAACCCTCACCTCAAAATTCTTCCCCAAGCTGTCCCACCATTCCGCTTCCTTCTGCTCTGGATTCTCAAATAACTCTCAAGCAAAACAACTCCCTACTGCTCCAGCAATTTCCCCCAAAAGATCTCCCAAGAATGCTTGAAAAGTGACCCTTCCCAAAAGAACCAACCCCAAAAAACTAACCGAACCCTTGTTTAGTGCATAATACCCCTTTTATAGAGGTCTAAGTCTCTCAAAAAAGGAAAAAAATGGAGCTCCCTCAGCTCGTTCACTTCAACTTGAGCTCCTATTAGAATTATTCTTGCATTGCTAACATCTGGCATACTTATTTTGGAAACAAGTGCATGGTGCACATTGGTTTGTCTTTTGTCCGCCCGGCTCGACCTACACAATCCGGCCTCTTTCTCTTGATTTACCATGGGACGACCCCCTTTGTATTAGCCCTTGAAGCCTTTGAACTCTCTCTATCACCCCCTCTTGTTCTCCACTGGCCGGATAGGCCTCTTGGCCAACTTCGTGATTCTCTCTCATTCCTGCTGCATGTCGGCCACCTGTCGTGGGACCCTCCCCTTGTTGGGCAATAACGACATCGCTATTTTGGGGGGGGGGGGGGGGTACCCCTTTGACTTCAAAAAAGTGGGCCCATGTGGGCGCGGGCACCACCGCTTACAGACATGCCACGTCATCATTGTCATCAACAACCGCTGTCGGCCAGCCACTCTAGCATGCCACTGGTGCACCGTCCTCTCGGCCCAAAAGAGCACCCAACGCCGCCCCACAGGGATTCGTGCCACCAACACACTATGCCCCAATGGGAACCACCGCTTACAAACATGCCACATCATCAGTATTATCAACGACCACATTGCGTTTTCTTGTGATGATTTCCACTAGCCACATACGCATCACCATGCCCACTAGCATCAAAAGATTGACCTCGAATCTCCTCAGTGAGCAACACACTAGAAACATCATTGAAAACTAGCTTGCCATTAGATGCATAATTTCTTATGGCTATGTTCAAGTATCCCATGACAATGGTAGCAAGCATAGAAAGAAAATGGCATTCATTACATCATCGAAATTGAGACCTTTTGAAGTAAGTTGTAAATACACGTTGTTCAACTCGTTTAAGTTAGAACTAACATTACTGCCTTTTTCATGCTTATGCGTATCAATTTATTCATAAAGAAAACCTTGTTCAAGGCGTTGTTGCCATCTCAAGCCTGACATAAAGCATCCTACAAATATTTGGCATCAGTCTTATCCACTATGATAAAGTAAATGGATTCACCAAGGTGTAGGCGAATGGTCGCCATTGTACACTCATTCAAGTCATCCAACTCATCATTAGTGTACGCATTTTCTCTTCTTGCACGCAAGGGTGCTATCAAGCCTTTGTTGATCAAAACATCTTGCATACACTGTCGCCAAATGCCAAAATTTGATCCATCAAACTTTTGATATAGTACTCTTCTCTTTCAAAAGCACTACTCACAAACATGATTAAGACAATGTAGCCAAAAACTTTATGGCAAATTGTCTAGGATAATTTTGGCAGAGAATAGGAGCAAAAACTGAAACCAAAAGTAGTAAAATCGTTGTGTAAGAATAGCTAGAAGTGCCAAGAACGCATAAAATGGACTTGCAAAAAAATCCAGCAGAGTCTCCTTTGTATGAGGAGTCAAAACTCGACTCAAAAAACACATAAACTGCTCAAAAGTGTTAGATTTAGACCACTCTGCCGCTTCACATAGGTCTAGGGCACTTCCTTGTACGGCTAGTGTCTCCGGCATCTGGCCACCCATAGCATAGGTCGTTCCTTGTTCGGCTGCCCTAGTTTAGAGCTGGCCATCCACTTGAGTTGGACGTCCACCTTAGGCACTTATGTATATGGGGCCAGGGGGTACAAATTTCATATGTCATATGATCATTGTATGGGTCTTCTGCTCTGGTAGTCAAAGGGGGGTTGATCGCCCCCTCTTCCCAACACCGGCATCTTGTGTTTGTGCCTATTCTCTCTCTCTCTCTCTCTCTCTCACACACACACACACACACACACACACACACACACACACACACACACACACACACACACACACACACACACACACACACACACACACACACACACACACACACACACACACACACACACACACACGCACGCACGCGCTTTTGCACACGCAAACTCTCACATGGTATCAAAGCTCAGGCATCACATGGTCTCAGTCGTGAGTGTTGAGGGTGCATCATCCCCATTCTCTCCCAAGATCAAATTAGCCAGCATTTTTGTGTATCAGCTAGGCAGGATGCCGAGTTTCTGCAAATCCACATGGAAATCACCTTTTGGCTACAAGCACTAGCCTTCTCAGGCTGTTTCCTCACCGGAACACCCCTCCCACTACTTTCATTTTTAACCAGCAGATCTGCGTTTTTTGGAAAGCAGCATCTGCGTTTTTGGGATTGCATTGCAAGCGTTTTCAGAAGAGAGGAGCAACACTGGGCCTTGCCCATTGGATCTTGCTATTCCTACACGGCTTGGCATCCAATTTCTTGTCGGCAATAATCCTCTTCATTTGCTATAGATTTCAACCATAAACACCTGTTGTTTTCTCTGTTTTCAGCCCACTTGGGATTGTGACATTGATTTCCCATCATCCCCAAACCCTCTGTACTGCTTCGGACCATGTCGGGAGCATACAAGCACGTTGAAAATTGCTGGAAAACAACATTTTCATCACCTTACAGTTGCATCTTGGCTTGTGTTTTTCATAGAGGATGAGGTTGCCTTCTGCCAAGACACCATTTAGTGGTGGTCCATGCAGTCTCTCAGTGACTTCTATAGTACATGGTAGCTTTGACGTCAGCTTGATCATCTACGAGCGTATGATCCTTAGGAAATACATTCATTCTAATCATCATTTGGCAGTTGCGCACTCCGAAGGGGGTGGTGACTTGTGGTTTGCTATGGATACCCCTATGCACTCATCAGAGGAGTTCACAAAAAATATTGGCCATGCTCATGGTATATGGGATTCTGACATTCCCAGAGAGGACACCACTATCTTGGGTGGATAATAGACACTTACCACTTGACCTCAACACGTCAAATCACTTGCTTACACAGGAGCATCTACATGGACTTAGGGAGAGGATCTTGGATCTCTTCTTGGACATGTTCGTTATTTGGATCTACATACTAGAGTGGGACTTAAGTGCTTTGGACTCTCTTGGAGAGTTTACTCGTGAGATGCGGGAGTTCAGGCATCTAGCAACTACATTCGGAGTCACCCAAAGGTTGTCTTGGATGGTAGTGTAGTTGCTCTTCTACACTCTTAATCATTCTGATTGCTACCTTGAAAATTTCATGCACTCACCCTCGGTAACCTTACAAAAGACTTCACCCCCGACCCGAGAAGTAGGCCACTCCCAGCTCATTCACATTGAGAACCACATCGATTGGTGGAGTTGCTGGCGTGGATTTTGTTTTGTTTGATAACAGAGGATTGGAGGCAGGAGATACAAGCAAAAACGGTGCATACATCTTGGTCTGATCACTCCTCTTCTCAGAGGATCTTCACAGTGTATACTGCTCAATTTGGCTTTCCTTCTTCATACAGGATGATTACGGTGCAGATAGCTTGGTCTAACCACACCTCTTCTCAGAGGCCCTACACAACGCAGAGTGTTGACTATGGCTTTCCCCTCATCTTGGACTACCCTACCTACTGACAGGACACCATCTGGTGGTGGTGTGTGCGGTCTTCCAATGACTACTACAGCTTATGATAGCTTCTACACTTACACAGCTTAGCCACCTACCCACACTAGGTTGCAAGTTCATGCATTGAAAGGCTTCTAATAATTCTCATGACGGTTCCTGGGCTTCCCCATTTTCTCTAGCTAGTTTGACTACAGACACCACAGATCCTAGTAAGCACGACACTTGCAAGTCTATAGGAACTTATTTCACAACAAGGAGTTGTTTTCACACTCAGTTCGAGACCTTCATGCAGTATCTTTACACTGCATTAATAGAGTACAACAGTTTGCTACATTGCTCGTGTGATGGCACTTTACCATGGAGATCTCTTGGAGGTTGGGACACCCCATACTGCTATAGACATCATAGCAACCATCTTCATCATTTGCCTCACACCTTCACCTTCATGTGGTTTGTTTAGAATTAGGTGTTGAGAGGGGGAGCTAGATTTACACCACTCTGCTGCTTCACACAGATCTATGGCACTTTCTTGTACATCTAGTGTTTCCTTGCTGGCCACCCATAGCATAGGTTGTACCTTGTCTGGTCACTCGAGTTTGGGACCATCCGTCCACTTGAGTTGGGCGTTGTCGGGGGATTTGTGTTCGAAAGGTGAGCCGGGAACGTGCGGGGCCTCTGACTGTGAGAGGTGTGAGGAAGATAGTTGCAGCAGACACAATGAATGTAGACAAAGCTTGAAATTAACAGCTTGAACAAGATCCTCAAGCTTGATTATCATTAATAGTATCGCTGCTTAAATTATTTAAACTCCTTCCATGATTAGAGTGGCTTTTGGTGTCTTTGGTTAGAGTGGCTATGGAAGATTGGATGAGAGTGGGCTATGGAAGCTTGTCTTATGATTAGAGTGCCCCAAGCTTTTGGCTTCCTCCTCGCTAATACAGCAGAGCATGAAAACTTGAATATCTCCTAATCGGTGCAGAATTAGCCTCTGTGCGTGAGACGCAAAAATGTTCAAAACGCCCTTTCCCTTCTCCTCACGCGGCCCAAAACCTGTTTCACAAAAAAATTCTAGAATAGGACTTTTCCGGCCTCCCTCATGCAGAGATGTGAAGTCTCTCACACACTTTCCTTTTTACCACTGACTACATGTCTTCCTCTACCTAAGTTGCCTTGCATGTCCTAAGAGCCTTTTCACATGTAACAATATTTTCTTTAACATGAAGTATGTACGCTTAGGCCTTTATAACCACATAAAACATACACTTTTTGGATCTCCTTGCTTGTTCTCGAGCCCTGGTCACTGCTCAATGAATGTATAAGCTTCAAATAGACTTATTCTGCTTCCCATTGCTCTTTTTTCCATCGTGGAAGCGGAGCGGCACGACATCCACCCCCTCTAAACCTGCACAGCCTCCGGTCTGTGCCAACCGATCTTTAATCTATATATGCTATAATCACCTTAAGTGGTTTTGCTATCAAGATCACATAATTGGTAAGTATATGTAAAACAAAATAAGGCTTAAACCATATCATCAATGGTCTAGCTCAATTATTTGGTAGTTGTCCATCGCAAATCTTTGAACCATGTATGTCGTGTCTCCAAAGCATTCAATTATGAAAAACTCATTTAGTGAACCCCGCCAGACTCAAGTGCTCCAGTTAATGATACACACGACTTGACCATCAAGCTCACTTTAGGGAACCCTGTCAAGTTCAAGTATGCTTTACTCTGTCTGCACACGGAATAGTCGTCAAGTCCTTTACTTCAAGTTCTGGTAGCAGAACCAACTCAAAAGATGTGAAGATACTTTATCAATTGTCCAAAGATGTCAACTAGAATCTAGCCATATAAGATTATTGACCACAAAATCCAATACTCTTTTCTTGATAGCATAAATCAAAAAACAAAACCTAGTGCCAAGTAACCTGCTAACAGGAAAATAAATGATATCTCTGAATCTGCAAGTTGCTCTTCAATAGCTCCCAGGATCAAATGGGATAATAAGAAATTGCCCCAATAGTGGAGCAGCATAATATCCACATAAGCACACACATCCTATATCAATCAACTTCAAGAGTTTCTGCTCCAAATATGCTATTCCAGGATCTAGCAGAAAGAAACCACAATATATACTCAAAAATACCCATCCATAATGAACCTGCCTTTGAAGATCTGTCGAATCTCCTGGATCAAATACCATTAAGATCACATAGCATTGTTGGCCTCCACAATATATTAGAGCTTCTCTTGAAGCATAATGCAGCAGCCATATCTCACAAACTTTTGATAACCTAAGGTCGTTACCAACAAGAATTAAAGAATTGTGACTCCCTTTTACTAGTAGCCAGGACATCATTGACATAAGAATTACTAGGAATAGTATCCAAATCCAGCCACATTTGGCACATTGCCCAAGAAAAAAAAATCCTATGCACTTTATGTTGTATCAGGGATGATTTAGCAGCGTCACCCCCTCTAGCTTCATAGCCATCACGAAAAACCTTAGGACTTCCTGGACTTGTATCATCAGAGAGATTTTTACCTGTTTTTTGAGGTTGATAATGAATAATAGCTTTATCCTGAAGATCCTTGAGAAAATCACCCTTGGAAGTCTCAACATCTAACAAAGCTTTAGGAGTTGGCTCCTCTTGCACCCATATATAAGCATAGATGTAAAATCCATGTCAATATCCTGTTCATAATCAACATAATCTAAGCAATCTTCATACTCATCCATATAATTCTCTGCTTCCTCATCTGCATCCATGTTACTTAGAAATACATCATAGCACTGCAAAGGCTCATCTAGCACCCCCTCTCAAGAGGTACACACATCAGAAATCTCTTCTATGCTGTCATAATCATCTCCTTCAAATCTAGACAAGAAATGATCGATTATGGCATCTTCTTCCATGATAATAGCATCTGCAAACATATGATTAGTAGCAATCATAGATTCATTGACATCCTCAGGCTCATCCTGTGTTGGGTCCACAATCTTGGTCACTTCATCAACTACTGTGTATATAATAGCTTTGTTTATGCACTCATCTGCAACAAACATGTTGTCCTGCTCGGCTATAGTGCAAATAGTTTCAGTAATATCATGTAGAAGCTCATCTGCTTGATGAACTCCTTCAGAATAACCCATGTCAAGGTCAACATCTTGCGAATCGCTTGCTGCATAGTCTATGTCTTCACTGGAACCATGATTAGAGGTAGCGTCCATGCAAGCAATCTTTGAAAAAAAATCATATAAATCTGTTCCAACATTAAATTCATTGTTTACCTTTTCTTTGTTGCTCAAATTAAGCTCCTCTGAAACTAAATCTGCTACTTCCAGCTTAGCATTCTCTTTGGCTTTACATTCTCTTTGGCTTTACTTCTTGCAAAGATGTGCTCCCAGAATTCATCATAGTTGAGGATCTGCATCTGATCCCCTTCACCTTTATTGAAGACAACCTTATTTCGTTCAGTAATCTCCTTTATTTCCCGATCTAGAATCCTTGAGCTTTCGTAAATAAATTCCTCTGCAAAATACTCCCACCGTGTGGGATATTCTTCTGCTAGTTCTTGAACCTGCTTTTTAAAATCCGAATGTACAGCCGCTTCAAAAGCTGCAATCATCCGATCTTCTGGAACATTTCGGCTCTTCATCTCAGCTTCATAGCATGCAATAAAACCTTCTGGATCATATCCTTGAAAAATATAATACTACTCCCGAACAGCATCAAGTGCTAGCTCTACAGCATCATCAATCTGCTTTTTTAACTGCACTGCTTTCGCTTCCTGCAGACATCCCTGAACTAATTCCATCATTTTTGGCAAATCGGCAACTGCTAGATTTTTATCAAATCCATTGGCACTGAAATCTTCAATAAACTGCTTTAACTGTTCTGACATCTCCATCTTTACCTCCCACCCCGGCTCGTTTCACGTCGGGTTCACCAAGAATGTCGAGGGATTTGTGTTCGAAAGGTGAGCCGGGAACGTGCGGGGCCTCTGGCTGTGAGAGGTGTGAGGAAGAAAGTTGCAGCAGACACAATGAATGTAGATAAATCTTGAAATTAACAGCTTGAACAAGATCCTGAAGCTTGATTATCATTAACAGTATCGCTGCTTACATTATTTAAACTCCTTCCATGATTAGAGTGGCTTGGAAGCTTGGATTAGAGTGGCTTTTGGTGTCTTTGGTTAGAGTGGCTATGGAAGATTGGATGAGAGTGGGCTATGGAAGCTTGGCTTATGATTAGAGTGCTCCAAGATTTTGGCTTCCTCCTCGCTAATACAGCAGAGCACGAAACTTGAATATCTCCTAATCGGTGCAGAATTAGCCTCTGTGCGTGAGATGCAAAAGTGTTCATAACGCCCTTTTTCTTCTCCTTAAGCATCCCGTTTTGTCCAGAAACCTGTTTTACAAAAAAATTCCAGAATAGGACTTTTTCGGCCTCCCTCATGCAGAGATGTGAAGTCTCTCACACACTTTCCTTTTTACCACTGACCACATGTCTTCCTCTATCTAAGTTGCCTTGCATGTCCTAAGAGCCTTTTCACATGTAACAATATTTTCTTTAAGCATGAAGTATGTACGCTTAGGCCTTTATAACCACATAAAACATACACTTTTTGGATCTCCTTGCTTGTTCTCGAGCTTTGGTCACTGCTCAATGAATGTATAAGCTTCAAATAGACTTTTTCTGCTTCCCTTTGCTCTTTTTCCCATCGTGGAAGCGGAGCGGCATGACAACGCCCAGATTGGGACACCCCAGACTGCTGCAGACATTGTAGCAGACATCTTCATCATTTGCCTCACATGTTCTCCTTCATGTGGTTTGTTTAGCATCATGTGGTGCTAAGAGGGGGTGTTAGATTTACACCACTCTGCTGCTTCACACAGGTTTAGGGAACTTTCTTGTACAACTAGTGTCTCTGGACTGGCCACCCATAGCATAGGTTGTACCTTGTTTGGCCCCTCGAGTTTAGGGTCGTCCGCCCACTTGAGTTGGGCATCCACCTTGAGCACTCATATATATGGGACCAGGGGGGGTACACATTTCATATATCATCTGATCATTGCATGGGTCTTCTCCTCTAGTAGAGTCAGTGAGGGGCTGATCGCCCCTCTTCCCTACACCAGCATCTTGTGTTTGTGTCTATTGCCTCTCTGTCTGCCTGTCTCTTTTTCCTCTCTCACGCTTCCGCACATGGGCACTCTCACAAAAAGAAAACCTCACGCTATCAACCCTCCATAGAATAAAGTAGACACAAAAGGACTAGCCATAATCTCAGAAAGGGCTCTTTCGATCGGAGTCTCAAAAATGGTCAAGAAAACTGCCAAAATCGCCAAAAAAATGGCTCCACACATAGTACAATTGGCAATGTCCGCAACTCAACGTCCATGAGTGATCGCACTCAAAAAGGCGCCAAGAATTGTTGTATGCAGTAAAAGTGATCCCTACAAGGATATCTGCTCTCAAAAGAGCCCAATAGCACTATGCTGTGCTAAAGCAAACATGCATCTATCAACGCATCTTTCTAAAGAGACTGTTGTCAAAATGATTGCCAAATTTTCATGAAAGACACTATGTCTATAAGTGTCTGGGAACCTAAAGAATTTGTGTGTAAACAGGCTTAAAAGCCCATTGTAACCTACGTGTCGTTGTAGATATGTGCTAATTTCTGCCGCCAAACAAAAATGTGCTAGTCGAATAGCCACCAAAGGAGCTCATAGTAAAAAAATTATCATAAAGCGCGATCAAGGCACTCGATGTCGATGCCAGGTGTCACTCGTCTGTGGTAGAGGCACCTCACCCGTGCATGTTGCAAGCACAAAGAGCGGCGTCGGGTTAGATGTCAAAATCTGCCCGTAAAGAAAGTGATGTTGAGCTGATGCCGAATTGCAAGCATGGTTTTAGAACATCAAAACGCCGAGAAGGAATCGTTCGAGTCAAAACGAAATTGTTGAGTTTGAGGTCGTCTCCCGCCGCACTGGACAGGAGTCTCCAATGTGGATGTCTGGGTGCCCTGCTCTTGCTCTCTCTCTCTCTCGCTCGCTCGCTCATCCACAACTCTCAAGCTCTCTAACTTTCAAACCCTCTAACAACTCTCTTGGATGCCCAAGAAGAAGAGTCCCTCTCTTACACCGGCACACGGGGGATCCAACAAGAACTATGTGTATGTGAGCGGGGGTTGAATGAGTCAAGGTTCTTGGTGGGAACAGTCTCTTGCACACACAATAGTGTGTAATCAAACTCAATTTTTTAAAAAATTAACGTTTGTTGCTCTTTGTTGAAAGATTGCAAGCTGTCAGACGACAGGGACAAGGTGTGTGAGCTTTGATCCTCTCTTGCTTCTGCACCCGATTGATACTACCCCGATGGGGACGAGGTGTGTATGTGTGGTCGATTCTACTGTGTTGTCTTGCTCACGAGCTTGCCTTCAATTTGAGTTCTATGATGCCCAGCACTACCTCCTCTCATTGTATCCTCTGATGCATGACTCTCCTGTCTGCTACTCAGTGTTGCAGCCCAAATCTTCTCGATTCCAAGCTCTCATTTGCCTTTGCTTTGGGGTGTCGAGTCTGTAGCCTACTGTTCGATTCTTGCTTCAAGGCTTCAAGGCTTTGTTTTCCCAACTTCTAGTGCCTTAATTTCCTGCAAGGTTTGCCATCCCGATTTGTTGTAGAAAGCTTCAAACGCTGCTCAGTGTCGATTCACGCTCAGGTAGCCGGGGCTTGGGAGCCGTCCTCCTGGACTCTGATACCGCTTGATGGATGCGGTGAACCGTGAGTGCCAGGGAAGGAGAGAAGGGGAAGGGGATCGACGGAACACAACATATGGTGGAGCTTGTGAGAAGAATACCTCTTACTCTCCTTATTTTCTATATAACCAAATAATGTAAAGTAAATGGGCGGGCGCATGGCTACAACCCGGCCACGGGGCCTAAAACCCAACACTAATTTTGTCTACTCTTCCACGTGCTCATTAAAATTAGAGAAGTATGAAGCTTTGCTTTTGAGCATGTAGTGAGTGAGCAATATTTGTGTAGCCCCTGACATTGAGGAGGAGACAGAAAACATTGAACGCACGAGAAGAAGCATGGCTGGGATGCTCTGAACTCTTTTTAGTGTTTCAGGAGCAAGGGTTCTATATGGATGTAGTCCCTTGGTTTGCACTTATAGAAGGGTATGCCCAGCAAGGACTGATAGTCTTTGTGGTGATGCAATCCTTTTTCCATTAGGAAAAAAAATGTGTGTGTGTGTGTGTGTGTGTGTGTGTTATGACCATAGCCCTACTCAAGCTAAATCAAACGTGGCAAGAAGTGAGAGTCACTTTGCTAGCAGAATGGCTACGAAGTTAAGCATAATATATAGTGCATGTCAACATCAAGTGACCAGCTTCCTCGTACGCACCAAGAATGAAACGAGGCATGAAATCACTAGGTAAGCCTTTTTCCACTCCTATATTACCGAGTAAGTAAGCACATTTTGGAGCCTCCTCCATAGGCCCTCCTTTGTTATCTTGCTACAAGTACATAACAGTCACATCATAATCTATGGAAGGCACTGCATAATCAGAAAATAATATATTTCATCAAGAATTGTTGAGTAGACAGAAAGACAGCTAGATATCTTTACAAGCAAGTTTACCTATGGAGCCTTGAGCACTTTTTTTGTTCTTTTTGGGAGACTTCTTGGGCTTCTTGGATTTAACAAACTCCAATCGTTTCTTTATAGAGGAGATTGTACTATTGTTTACTCCCTTCGAAGAGGTGCCTTTCTTGGAAGCCGAGCCAATCTCCTCAATACCATCTTCATTTCTTTCAAGAACGTACTCTAAAGCAAACAAAAATATGTTTCTCACAAACATAGTCTAAATAGTATGAGCCCTTTAACAATTTTGTAGTTTTTATAAATGCCAAAAAAAAACTTTTTAGGTCAATCCTACTGAAGTAGGTCGATCCTTGTAGCTTATCAAATAGGTCTTCTACCCGTGGAACGGGAAACCTATTCTTGATAGTGATCCTATTTAGTGCTCTATAGTCGACACACATACGATATGTGCCGTCTTTCTTTTGCACTAATAGCACAGGTGAGCAAAATGGAGATGAGCTAGGCCTAACCATGCCCTTCTCAATTAACTCATGCACTTGCCGCATAATCTCCTCTTGTTGAGCTTGAGAAACTCTATAAGGAGGTTTGTTAGGCGGTGAACTTCCTGGAAGAAGTTCAATTGCATGGTCGTCATTACCTCGTTTAGGAGGTAGCTCACAAGGGATGTCGTCAATAAAGACATCTTGAAACCCCTTGAGAAAATTGGATAACTCTAATTCCTTTTGGTTGCTTTTATTTTCTTTTGCTAAAGCATTAGGTTCATTTTGAGAATCTTTAACAAAAATCATGTACACGGAAATAGAGCTCTTTATTGACTTGTTGAAAGCTGGTGTATGTACAATGGGGATGGTGTTACCCATCTCCCTAGCATCTATATACATGTCCTTTTCCCTGAACTTAAAGGAGATTCTCCTTTCAGGAAATTTAACATGGGCAGCCAGACGGTCAAACCATGGTGCCCCTAGGATTACATCCTCATGCTTGAGAGGAGAGATAAAGAAGTCCTCTTTGTCCACATAGCCTTGGACATGAAGCCTCAATTTCCCGATTAAGGGAGTGACTGAAGCTTCTTGCCCCTTGAAGGCACTGTCTGCGGATAGGATATCTCCCATCTCGTAGGATTGTATGCCTAGCTTGGTGGCTAACTCCATAGATATGAAATTGTGAGTAGAACCAGGGTCAAAGAGAATAAAAGCATCATGTTCTCTTACCTTTCCCCAAGCATGGCATAGAGGAGATCCTTTGTGGTGAGTTTGGTGAATCTCCTCCTCTTGGATTTCAACCAAAGAAGCTCTAGGAGGATCTTGGCGGTTGTTCTTTTGGGGACAAGCGCGGTACGCATGCCCTTGTTCGCCGCACTTGAAACACCGGTTATCTTTACGATAACGCTCAAGCTCTTCAGGAGAGAGTTTATTCTTTCCTTTGTAAACTCCCTTCTCTTTAGCTTTGTTGGAATTGCCCTTAGGAGACTTTTGGACATTGTCCTTCCCCTTAGGCTCATTGGAACCCTTGTTTTCCGGGGGCTTATTATTTCTTTTACCCCCCGTTTGGAAATTGATTCGCGAGGCCACCATAGTATGATGTATTACCGCCGATATGGTACGTGGCCTTTGGGAGTTGACATACTCCGCCATTTCTTCGGTTAAGCCCGCACAAAATTGTTGCTTTTGCTCTCCAAAATCCAACCTTTTGAAGACAGTGGCTTTGAGTTGTAAGTCCCAAAACTTGTCTACATATTTGTGGATGGATTCATTGGGAGAGAGCTTTAAGCTTCGCCATTCGGTGAGTACTTTGTCTTTGGCATCGGTGGCCAAAAACTGCTTCATAATGGAAGCTCTTAAAGCCTTCCATGTTCGTGGAGCTTCACCGTTGCTCGTAGGCTAGACCACCATTGTCTGGCGGACTTTTGAAAGTGCATAGCTACATGGCGTAGCTTAGAGGACTCCGTGAAGCCCTCATCTCCAAACGCCGCATCGAATTGCTGGATAAAGGCCAAAACTTTGTCTGTAGCACCGAAGGTGCCATCATAGGTAAGGAAAGAGATGCTCTTCCCTCCCTCTTTGAATTTCTTCAGCTTGGACGACCTCTTCCATGCGGCATAGGATTTCCTATGGCCTCTTCTTTTTGATGGTTCAAAAGTTGCACCATCACTTTCTTCAGAAGATGAAGAATTTGAAGAAGGTGGAGAAGAGGGTGACCTCTTTCTCGCCTTTTTCTTGTCTTGATCTTTGTCGTCTTCACCATAGCTTTCATAAGAGGAAGAGGATGAAGAAGATGGAGAAGAGGGTGTCCTCTTTCTCGCCTTTTTCTTCTCTTGCTTTTTATCATCCCTCTTTGAATTATGGCGTGGAGAAGAGTGTGATGGTCTTCTCCGCTTTGGTGGTGATGGAGAGCGTTTAGCCCGCCGTCTTCGTGGAGCCATCTCCGCCGAGGTGGCGGGAGACTCGCTTCTTTCTCGTTCCTTCGGTGGAGGCTCTTGAGTTCTCCTTTGGGAAGGAGATGCATCATCAAGAAGTAAGTTCTTGAGCCCTTCATATGGATTCTCTTCTTCTTCCCGAATCGGAGAGAGACCTCTTTTGGTAGTCTCACAAGGAGGCTTCCTAGGTGTTCTCTCGTCATGGTGATGAGCTTGGAGAATCCCGTGAGCACGGAGCTGCCGTTGCACTTCACTTTGGAGAGATGGATTGCCCATGGCTTGTTGAAGCCTAGAAACAAGATAATTAACAAGCATTGAAGCATCATTAGTAGCTTGCTCATGAGCAAAATCAAAGTTATCAACATTAATTTCACTCTCTTTAATATTGTCAGCCATTCTAACAACTTTTAGGTGTAAACTTTTTAGGTGTACTTTGGCACTTCAAGCCCTAGTTGCTACTCCTCTTTACCCCTTTAGAAAAAGCACTCAAGCTACTGTACCCGCGGCTCGAATACCATTAATTGCAAGGAATAGAAGAGAGGGTCTTTCGACACCAAAACAGCACCGGCTCCTGTCAAGCTTCTAATAGCTCAATAGTGGTTAAGCCGTAGGCAAGCCCCGTAGGACTCCACTATTAAGACCATAGCTCTCGACGGTGATGCCCCGTTAACTGCACAAAGGCAGGCGCACTGCAAGGCTGAAAAATCCCTATTCTACTTACTCACAGGCAATTAATAATACCAACCATTTGTAGCTAGCTTGAGGACCTCCCTTCTTGAGCAAGAAAAGAGAAACCTTGAGCTCTGATACCAATGTAACATTTAATGGCCTAAAATCTTTTGTGTAGCGGAATTTAGCATGAACATAGTGGGCATTTCATTAGAGTTGATTCCTAATGAGAATTACAAGAGTGCTTGGGTGGAGAGAGCAACAAAAAGCATAACACCTAGTTAGATAGCATCGACAATACTTTCAAAAGAGAGAGCAATTAAGCTATTGACAACAGTTGAGGACCGGATTTGCATGGAGCCGGTCCCCCCCCAAAAGGCTTTGTATTATGGTTTCTCCCATCAAGAGAGACATTGTACAATACAATTCTTTGTGTTCCTTCAAGACTAGCTAGTGCAATGAAGATGGAAGCTTCATACACCAAGCAAAACACTTAATCAAACACAACTTGAATTATCCCCGTTCTCAGACCCAAGACCTCACACACCTTCGAAGATGGTGAGAGCTAGCAGGGTATGAGAGTAGATTGAGAGGAAAAAGAAGTATCTTACGAGAAAGAAGTACATCTCCTCACATAATCACTCATATTAGCATAGCTTAGCTTAGTAATTAGCTTGGTAGAGAAGATGAGCATGCATTGAAGCTTGGCTCTTGGTTGGATTTGCATCCACATGCCAAGAGAGTGTTGATGTAGGCTTCTATCTCACAAGCTTGGAGTAGGTGATGAGCTCTCCATTAAAGCTTGGGAGGAGATAGAGTATTTTCCCTTCACACATGGTCAAGTGTGAGAGTGTGTGTGTCAATGCCAAGCAAAAATCAGCCCCCCCTCTCTCTTGGGCGAGCCCTAGCTGCTAAGTTAGTCTGGCTTTTGCCTCATTGGACCTCCCCAGGTCAAGCCAATAGGGATTAAGCAGCATAAGTGATAGCCTTCTGACATGTGTCCCCCTTTCCCCTTTTGTGAGAGCTTTAGATAATTAAATAATTAAACTAAACTCTCATTGGACCCCTTTGCCTCCTGGCCAATAGGAATCAGGCAAGCCATGGGGCTCTGAATGCTCATTGGACCCCTTGGGAGACTGCCCAATAGTCTTCTAGGACACTTAATTCTTATTGGTTTCTTTTATTAAATGTTTTTAAATTAATTAAACTAGATTTACTCTAGCTTAATTCTCATTGGTCCACTTCAAGGGTCTTCCAATAGGAATTGGGCACACCTTGTGGGCATCTGGCCTAGGGAGCTGACATGTGTCCCTCATTCCCTTTGTGTAAAGGGAGCCTGTGTGTGTGTGTGTGGCTTTCTCTCTCATCCCCTAGCTTTGGGGCTCGCCCCCTCCCATGTAGGGATATGCAAAGACTTTTTGGGCACACACTAAGCATCCAATTTTCCCTAGGGTTGACCTTTGGACACAACCTTTGAATTTTGGAACCTTAGCATTTTGGAAGTCTTAATGGGCTGAACCTTAGGGTCTTTTTGGCCCATTGTTTCACATGGCTCTTTTGCAGATGGCCCCCCCTTTGGATCCCTATTTTCCCTCCTTTGGATCCCTACTGTGGCCGGTCTGCTAACTTAACCAATATTCTAGCTTTTTCTCCCGTGGCACTTCCCCACATTAAATGATCAGTTTAATATGAGAAAATCATTTAGGAGAATTAGATATTGATTATTATGACATTACCTCTCTCTTGAAATCATAGTCGTCCTCGACTATGGTGTAGAGAAGATAAAGCATATACATGAGTCCTTTTCTTAGCGGGTAGAGGATCCCTTGGTTACCCTACGACATCATTCCATAATGGATGACTAGTCCATTTGGCGCTTGAGAGCCTGAGGCTACCGCAAGCATGTCTGCACATTAGTCCTATCAGTCTTCCATAGTAGAGTGACAAGCCCTACTTTGGTGTTTGGGAGACGTCGTCCCCGCAAAATTGATCTAAGCATGCATACTACTTCATTTTTGTGCACAAATAAAGAAAAAGAGAGTCTTATAAGACAAAATTTTTTGTTCATTTTTATCATTTTGTACATTTGCTTACTCTTGGGAAACATTGTAAGCATTGACAAGGTTTAGGTTATCCTTTAATTGTATGCCTTGCATCCATCTAGCATCTTCAAAAGGATAATTCTTAAACTTAATAAGATATCGTCGGATAGTCTTACCGCCTCTTAATACCTTGTCTTCATGTCGGAGAATGGACTCGGGCTGCAGCACCTCCTCGTGGTCCTCGATCTCCGGTGGGTCTTCAATAGTTGGTTCTTGAGGTGGCTCTCCTTTGTAAGGCTTCAAGAGGCTCACATGAAAAGCATTGTGTATGAGCCAATGATTGGGCAACTTAAGTTGATAGGCCATCTCATTGATTGGCCTAAGAATCTGGAAGGGACCATAGTACCTTTTTGCTAGTTTAGCATAGTACTTTTGGTGGCCCGTAGGATTCTTGCCCGTCGTGTGCCTTAATCGAGCCTTGGGAAACTTTAACAAGACCCAATCGTTTTCTTTAAAGGCTTGGGCTCTTCTGTACTTGTCAGCAGCAGCCTTTTGCCTTTGCTGTGAGATAGAGATAGCATCCTTAATCTTTTGGAAAGATTCTTGTAGGTCTCGGCTATACTCATCTGCAGCGAAGATCTTCCCATGTACCTTAAGTAGCAAGGGACTTTTTGATCTTCCCTCAATTACCTCGAAAGGTGCTTTTCCTGTAGAAGTATGTACAGTGTTATTGTAAGCATACTCTACTAAGGGTAAGTACTTCTCCCATTGGGATCTTTGATGTACTTCCGTTACATAGGCTTTTAGTAGATCGAGAATAGTTAGGTTAGCTATTTCACTTTGGCCATCAGTTTGTGGATGATAGGCCGAAGAGAAGTTTAGCCTTGTTCCTAAATTCTCAAAGAGACCCTTCCAGAAATTACTGGTCATTCTAGGATCTCTATCCGACACTATGGACATTGGCAAGCCATGGTACTTGAAAATTTGTGAAATGAAGAGGGTTGCCATTTGATGGGCTTTGATAGTCTTTTTGACAGGTATAAAATGAGCTTGTTTACTGAACCTGTCTACTATCGTCCATATTCCCGTATTCCCATGGATAGACTTAGGCAATCCAAATATAAAATCCATGGATATGCTCTCCCACGGTGAATTAGGGATTGGCAAGGGTTGAAGCAATCCAAGTTGCTTCCCTCTATCAAATTTTGTCTTTTGACATACCACACATTTGGAAACATACTCATGTATGTTCACTTTCATGGTAGGCCAATAGAAATATGTTTCAATTCCCTTTAGGGTAGACTGAATTCCTCTATGCCCCTCCTTTGGATCCCTACTGTGGCCGGTCTGCTAACTTAACCAATATTCTAGCTTTTTCTCCCTTGGCACTTCCCCACATTAAATGATCAGTTTAATATGAGAAAATCATTTAGGAGAATTAGATATTGATTATTATGACAGTAGGTGCCTCGAGTGTAATCTAGCCACCAAGGGCAATACTCGATTTCCCAAGCAATCAAACCATAATCTCTCATCCATAGTGGATACATACACTCCTCACAAGAGAGGTCCCTCCAACTTTCAACAACAACTGACAATTTTTTCATTAAATTTTGATCGTAAAGCTGAATTAGCCATCTACATAAAATGCAGTTAACTTTATTTGAGCTCCTTTATCGAGTGACTTATTTATTATACAAACTCTAAGTGCAAAATAGAATAACAACCATAAAGATATCAATTGTATTACCTGAATAATACTCTCCTCGAAGATTCCAGAAGCTCTAGAATTTTTTCATCTGACTCTTTTGTGTTGAGTATACTCCAAAGCTCCACAAAAGCTTTATCAATGTGCTCCCTCAACCGGTGATGAAACCATGCTTCAAAGCCCTCCGGCATTTCTTCAATCATTTTTCCTTTGATCCTCAAGCATTGCTTCAAAATACTTCCCCAATATCACTCTTTGCGCAAGTACATTCTAAATTTCATTGCACTAATATAATGCTCAGAAGTAACATCATCTACACCACAATGCATCAAAGAGTACAATATTTCCTTTTTCCTATAGAAAAAACAATAAACAAACCATAAATGCATTGATTCATTTGATGATTTCATGTGCATTTTTTATTCAAAGATTATTACCTCTCCGGTGATATTTTAGAAGTTGCCAAAGAGTGGACCTTGTCTCTTGTAAGGCCCACCTAATCCTTTTCTCTTATCCAATTGAAGTTAAATAACAAAGAGAAGAACCCCTGGCCATTGGCGGGGTTAATTGGCAATGGCCAACATTTATGTTGCATTAGCACAAAATAAAATCAAATCAATTTTTCAATCCAATAAATCAAATCCAAATGACATGTCAGCTTACAGTTTTATAGAAATTCAAACATGAATGGTGAGAAGAGAAAGTGTTTACCTTATAAGCTCTTTCTTTGAATATTTTTCCTACTCTTCCTGGAGCAACCATTTCCTTTTCTGGCAGTGAAATCGAGGGATCATTTATCTCTTGCATCTCTTTGATAAGAGACAAGTCAAACTCTTCCTTTTGTAGAGCAAGTGAAAAAAAAAGTAAGATTTTACAAATTTATGCCAAGCTTTAGAAATTACATAAAAAGTATACTTTAAGGCAAAAAAATATACCTTCCATATGAGCATTGCCAATAAAAGAGCAGGAGCGTTGTACCAACTCCCTTTAGATGCCTTCTTCTCGCAAGC